>NC_052631.1:79070959-80320959 GCF_016161935.1 Mauremys reevesii | reverse complement strand
CTGTAATAGCCATTAAGCACTGGAACAAATTACCAAAGGAGGTTGTGGAATCTCCGTCATTGGAGGTTTTAAGAACAGGTTAGACAAACACCTGTCAGACCGGGTCTAGAAAATACTTAGTCCTGCCTCAGTGCAAGGAACTAGACTAGATGACCTATCCAAGTCCCTTCCAGTCCTAGAATTCCATGAATACATATATAATTTTACTATATTTAAAAAAAAATAGAAACAATTTTTGAAAAATAGTTAAAAAACCCACATTATCATAGCAGAAGTAGCTTTTTAATGGAATATTCCTGAAATTATATTTTTGGATCTCCAGAATGTGCATTATTAGGTATAAATGACTTTGTAAGGCATTAATTTGTCCATTCACAACCATGTAACCAGGTGTTAATGCAAAATAACATACCATGTTGTCTACTGTTGCTTAATTACCACGTGACATATAGCATTGATCTGTAGAGCCACAGAAGTGCCTTTTTTATTACCATATGCTGTTATAGACCTGGAAATACCTATGAAGTTAATCCGAAGATTTTCTTTTCCTCATCTTAAAGGACCAACATGTTTTTGTCTTTAGCAGCTGTAAACTAATTAGTACTTTGTTCTATGAGTCAGGCTCTATTGCTTACTTTCTTGATGACTCATGTAAAATTCAGAGTAACTCCTCTGATTTCAGAGTTGAGGCATTTTGGTGGGACAATGTTTAGGGACTTCAGTGGAGTCACTGTATTTACACCAATGCAATTCATGGCAGAATCTCGGGCCAACAGGGTGTAATTCTTCCTTCAATTGACACCAATAAAGCTTCACTGCAACCATCATAGAATCCCACCGAAACCATTAGTGTTGGATGGATGTAGGGCCAAATTCGCCCATGGATAGGAACCATCTGTAAATCAGTCCCTTTCACAATACATCTCATTGTAAAATTCTTGAGTGGGAGTCACTAACAACAAATGCATTCTTCTACAGTTGAGGGTTGCACCCATTCCATGTTGGAGAGAAACACTATTTCTCATGTTCTGTATATCCCATTGCACAGCAATCTACAAGCAAGTAGAAAATAGAGTGGATTCTTTGAAAGCAAATAAGCCAGGCTTCATAAGTAGCAGGAAAGACCGCTACTCCCACAACACTGCTGTAGATCAGGGTCTCATAACATTTCTATTAGAAACCAGGATTTCCGGAGCTCAGCTCTTAGCTATAAAAATTTTCCCTCTGGCTAAAACCTGTGCTGCATGGAGAATAAGTCTCAGCAGAGAAGCCTCAGTTTTGTAGCTTTTCCACAAGCTGTCCTACAGTGGCTCAAGAGCATGGTTGCCAACCTCAGGGAAGAGTCTTAGGAAATAATGCACAAATCCCAAACTGGTTGTGAGTTCTATACTTAGATTTCACCAACCAGGTATCAAGTATAAACTCCTCAGGCACTATAATAGCCTCAATATGGAGTCACAGAGAGTCCCATGGGATACTCCAATCTGTCTTGCCACCCAGGTAAGCTTACCTTTGTGATAAATAGTCCCTTATACCAATGACCACAGCAATATTCAAGTTATTCCCAATCCCAAAAGACCAGTCACTTACCAAAGTCAATTACACCTTAAGTCTCACATCCGAGACAATGCTTGTCACCAATCCTATAATAAACTCATCTAAAGATTTATTATATAGGAAAAGGAAACAAGAGAGTTATTTACAAGATGAAACAGGTACACCTCTACCTCGATATAATGCGACCTGATATAACACGAATTCGGATATAACGCGGATATAAGCAGCGCTCTGGGGGAGCGGGGCTTTGTGCTCCGGCGGATCAAAGCAAGTTCGATATAATGCGGTTTCACCTATAACTCGATAAGATTTTTTGGCTCCCAAGGAGAGTGTTATATCAAGGTAGAGGTGTGTGTGTGTGTACACACACACACACACACTTTTTGAAATTTAAGATGGGAACTCGTGTGTAATAGAAGCTTTTATGAGCAGCAAGCTCTAAATATCCTTTAGGGCTAACCGAGGCTAAGTGTTGGGGATCTTTTGCTTATGCTTAGTAATCCTTGCCCCTCAACGTCCAAGCAACATAAAGATACATTTCCTCCTTGTCCGTGGTTTTTATCCCTCCCCCGACCTTCTGCTTCGACTTGCAAACTCAGCTGATGAGAGGAATGTCTCCTTCACTGGGGGAGGGAGAGCAATCAGCTAAGTGTTTTCTCCTCTTTGATGTTGCACAATAGTTCACCTGGTGCTGATGGGCCTTCCTTGTGGGGCAGGACACAACACCTTCTGTTGGAAGCCTTTCACACTAATGAATGTCTCTTCTGTCTGGTGATTCATTTACAGAGGCTTACAATTCAAATGATCAAATATTACCTTACAATATGGGATACAGATGTTATAAGTGAGATTAATGCACGCAGCTACTTATAAGCATTAATTAAAAAGTCTAAACACTAAGCTCATTTTGATAACTCAAATACCTATTTTAACAATATTACTACACAGGTGCGCCAGACTGACTCCAGCTATGAATTTATCAGTGTTCAAGTGAGGCATGGGGACCCTGGCATGAGCTGGCACTTGGTTTGCCAGTGTCATATCTCCGTTTTGTAACTTTTGCAAATGGAAATCCATTTGGTTCCTTTTAAGTTAGCAGAGAGCAAAACAAAAACAAACCCACATACCCACTTGAAATCCTTACATATTGCAGAGTTTAGTTTCTTTTTAGTACCTCAAAATTGCCTTTTTGTTTTTAAATGATATTTTGCAGGCTATAAATCTTAATATGGGTGGGGTTCTTCTAGTGGTTTGTTTTAACTGCTTCAGTGCTGATTAATATGCTGGTTCATTGGCGAAAATGCACCCCAGTAGTCACCTGGGAATCAGATATGGCCTTATTAAGTCCCCCCTGTTCTTTGCAAAGATTAGGTGTATTATCAGAACATTGGGAGGACCCAGCACTGGAATGGCAAAGGGTGCTACAGTTCAGGATGGAGAACTCTTAACGGAACTGCATGGGGATCTTGGACAGCATCTGTCTGCACTATTCTTGGCGTTGGACAGAAACTGCCCACATTATTGCTGCCTCCAACCAGCACTTGCCCGCCGTGCTTTGCCTGACTCCTTCCAGCACTCTCAGTCCCTCACGTCCAGGAACACAATGTGCATTCACAAATTTAAATACATTCTCTATCAAATAACCCAAAGGGAAGGGGAAGAGAATGTCAGTCAAGTGTTAGGGTACTGTTCTCAGCACAGATGGTGTTTATGTACAGTGAAGGTATGGCCAGGTCAGACCATCTGAAAACAAATTACATTACTGGATTTCCCCGCACACACCCAGATAACCATTTCCTTTTTCTTCCTGTTTTCAGGCCAAAGGCCCACCCAGCTAGACTTGTACTCCTCGCAGAGTGTGAGGCCAGCAGCAGCTGCCTGAAAAAGCTGTAGTTGACACAAAGCGCAGCAGTTTCAAGAGGCCGTGGGAAGGGAAAAGAGTGCACTTGTGCCCTTACCTCCTATAACTAATGGTGGGGGATTCTGGAGAAGAACAGCCCCACCCCAAGAGAGGCAGGGCTAGTGGGGACTGAACAGGAGAACCTGTGCCACCCTGCTGCCTGGGAACCTGGAGGAGTAGGGGAATGGTGGAGAAACGTCCTCTCCCTCCCTATTCAACTATCCAAGAATAGAAGAGACAGATAGGAGGGATCTGGGAAGGAGCACCTGATCTGCTCTAAGGGGAGAGAGGGAGGTTACTGACCCTGAGCTTCCCACTTCTGCTGCAGAACTGTCAGCGCCTCCATTGGGCTCCCTTCCTGCTACTGGAAGAGGAGAAGACAAGGCCTGCAAACACCTCCCATGCCTAAGACCCTAGAGATACACCAAGGTACATGTCCGTTTCCCGCAAAGATAACAGAATTGTTGGCACCAACGCACAGCTTTGTTCATTTCATGATCACGTCCCGGATTATCTGTGCATTGCTGTATTGCTCATGAGAAACAGGAAGTAATTCTGAACTGAAACTATACGCAACATTGAAAACCACCAAAGCCAAAAAACCCTGCTGAAACAAACATGTTAAGAAGTGGTTATTATGGAAATAATATTTATTCCAGTTGTATTGTCATGACATATTTATCTATTAGCTAAAGAGGAAGGGGCTTGGTTTTCTCCATGAATTTTAGGCCTATCTTTACTTGAAACAAATTTTATTTAAGAAAGCAGCATGTGGCCCACAAGCACTTGAATCTGGGCCCATCTGTGGAAGGACTCCCATGACAAGACTCTGCTTTCAAGTTTCATTTCAAAACCAAAACTTGTCGCTGGCCTGTGCTGTAGTTTTGGGTGGAAATCAGGCAAAGCTTGGCAACTTGTGAGATGTGTTTCTCTTTATCATAAGTTAAATTAGGGTGGTATGAACCAAAACAAGGCTTGCACAAACCCCTGAGGACAAACCTGTCCCCTCTTTCTCCTCAACTTTCTCTGCCAAAGGAGCAAGGCTGTAGGGAACAAGAGATGGGAGGAGGCTGTACCTTGTGCTGCATCTGACTCGAGTGACTAACTAATCCACTAGGGGCCTCAACAAGTTCTCAAGGGAGCCATATTCACTGGGAACTGAGTGGAGAGATGGGATGGTTCCTCTGGTGGAGAAGGAAATGAAAACTGGGGGGTTGGACTCCAGAAGACTCCATTCCCTTAAAAGAGAAAGTATCGTGACTTACAACAGCAGCAGAGTTTTTTCACTCTTGATCAGAGACGTTGAGACTTTCCAGACAGACTCTATCTTCCCTGAGACCCAAATATTATACAAAGGAGGTGCAAGAGGAGAGTTAACCCTTTGGCTATACTGGTATTTTAGCCCAGAATCACAGGCAGCTTTTAGTTTTGCTTCTGTTTGCATCTTATACTTCGTTGAACTGATAAAAAGTAGGTGTCAATTTTCCCTATTTAATCAGATTACTTGGCCTGAAATGAGAAAGGAACAGAATTTGTGTCCCTACCTTTCAGCCCAATTTCATTTAGTTCATCAAATCCCTCACAGATCTGATCTCCCTTAGAGTAATGCAATGATTAGTTACATTTCTGTATCACACACGTTATTGTGATCATCTATTTATATTGCTGTGCATGGCGCTTTACAGAAAAAATAAAAGATACTGTCCCTTCTTTATCATTTAAATTATAATTTCCCTACTGTATTTATGCAATGGCCCCTACTACCAAGGGCAGAGCTCCCATATTGCACATTTCTGCATTATTAATGTAGCCAACAAGCAATGATATTTCCACTTTCAGGCCACATCTGTTGGCTGGCTCCTACAGCCACTCCCTCCTAATGTGCAAAACTATCAGACAGTTAGAAATGTGCTGCTAAGTGCTAGTGTGAGTTAAAAGTTTACCACACAAGAGGTATCAGTACTTGCATTGAGGACTAGCAGACCACAGCACTGTTCTGTTGAGAATGAATAGAGAGAGCATGACCTTTTAAAGGCTCTCCCCATTTCTCCCCCCACCCCATTTCCGAGTCTCATTCTAAGAAGTCCCAATACTGAGGTCTTCTCGCCTGGAATTTGCCTTGCTCCAGCTGAATTCAGCACTTAAAAGGCAACCAAAAAGGTGATATACTTCTTGGCACACTATTCGGCACAAGTCTAGTGACCATGTAGTGCATCAAATAGTGCAATAGGCCTCATGACATGTAGCCATATTATTTATATATTATACACCTATACCCCGATATAACACTGTCCTCAGGAACCAAAAAATCTTACTGCGTTATAGGTGAAACCGTGCTATATCGAACTTGCTTTTATCCGCCGGAGTGTGCAGCCCCTCCCCCCTGGAGTACTGCTTTACCACGTTATATCCGAATTCGTGTTATATCGGGTCACATTATATTGGGGTAGAGGTGTATATATATAATCCGCATAGCACACCTGGAATTTTAGATTAAAAATGATTGATTCAAAAGGACATTATGCTATTCTGAGGGAGCACAGACCATGGGTTAGAGCAAAGGCTAGACTCAGGATTTGATTCCTGACTCAGCCACTGACTCACTGAATGAGCTTGTGCAAGGCTCAGGTAAATGTCCCTCTACCAAAGTTTCACCCTCTTTCAAATTATAAAATAACATTACTCAGTTCACAGGGGTGCTGCAAAGCCTAAATAGTGTTTGTAGAGTATTTCAAGATATTCAAGTGAAAGGAATACTCCACAGTATTATTAATCTGCGAGTGTGTGCATGTGAAATGAAGATAGGGGCCAGCACCCTTGCTCTAAGACTGTCTCTGAATTCCAGGCATATTTAGCGGGGGTTCCTAGAATGGCTGCATACCTACAGCAGCAGTTGGATTCCCTTGTTTCGTTCAGCCTTACAATCAAAGGATTCCATTCGGTCCATTTTTATGGCAGCTTATAACACTGCAAAAAAATAATCGGTATGCCAGGTCAGCAATTCCCACTGCAGGAAAATACTGGCTTTAGTGACCTATGTTCTAATTAAAACAAGCAACCCAACAGAGGTGATTAGGGTAGGTTGGCATGTGGATGAGTCTGGCATGCCTTGGAGTATCATAAGAACATAAGAACGGCCGTACTGAGTCAGACCAAAGGTCCATCTAGCCCAGTATCCTGTCTACCAACAGTGGCCAATGCCAGGTGCCCCGGAGGGAGTGAACCTAACAGGTAATGATCAAGTGATCTCTCTCCTGCCATCCATCTCCACCCTCTGACAAACAGAGTCTAGGGACACCATTCCTTACCCCATCCTGGCTAATAGCCATTAATGGACTTAACCTCCATGAATTTATCCATTTCTCTTTTAAACGCTGTTATAGTCCTAGCCTTCACAACCTCCTCAGGTAAGGAGTTCCACAAGTTGACTGTGTGCAGAAGAACTTCCTTTTATTTGTTTTAAACATGATGCCTATTAATTTCATTTGGTGACCCCTATGCTGAGGACATTCCTATTCTCTACCGGGAAGCAGAAAATCATAGAATTTTAGGATTGGAAGAGACCTTAGGAGGTCATCTAGTCCAACCCCCGCTCAAAGCAGGACCAACACCAACTAAATCATCCCAGTCAGGGCTTTGTCAAGCCGGGCCTTAAAAACCTCTAAGGATGGAGATTCCACCACCTCCCTAGGTAACCCATTCCAGTACTTCACCACCCTCCTAGTGAAATAGTGTTTCCTAATATCCAACCTAGACCTCCCGCACTGCAACTTGAGACCATTACTCCTTGTTCTGTCACCACCGAGAACAGCCTAGCTCCATCCTCTTTGGAACCCCCTTTCATGTAGTTGAGGGCTACTATAAAATCCCCCCTCACTCTTCTCTTCTGCAAACTAAATAAGCCCAGTTGCCTCAGCCTCTCCTCATAAGTCATGTGCCCCAGCACCCTAATCATTTTCATTGCCCTCCGCTGGACTCTCTCCAATTTGTCCACATCCCTTCTTTTGGGGGGTGGGAGAACTGGACGTAGTACTCCAGGTGTGGCCTCACCAATGCCGACTAGAAGGGAATAATCACTCCCCTCGATCTGCTGCCAATGCTCCTACTAATACAGCCCAATATGCTGTTGGCCTTCTTGGCAACGAGGGCACACTGCTGACTCATATCCAGCTTCTCGTCCACTGTAATCCCCAGGTCCTTTTCTGCAGAACTGCTGTTTAGCCAGTCGGTCCCCAGCCTGTAGCGGAACATGGGATTCTTCCTTCCTAAATGCAGGACTCTGCACTTGTCCTTGTTGAACCTCATCAGATTTCTTTTGGCCCAATCCTCCAATTTGTCTAGGTCACTCTTGACCCTATCCCTACCTTCCAGCGTATCTACCTCTCCCCCCAGCTTAGTGTCATCTGCAAACTTGCTGAGGGTGCAATTAATCCCATTATCCAGATCATTAATAAATGTGTAGAACAAAACTGGCCCCAGGGCCGACTCCTGGGGCACTCCACTTGATACCGCTGCCAACTAGACATCGAGCCATTGATCACTACCCGTTGAGCCTAACAATCTAGCTAGCTTTCTATCCATCTTATAGTCCATTCATCCAATCCATACTACTGTAATTTGCTGGCAAGAATACTGTGGGAGACCATATCAAAAGCTTTGCTAAAGTCAAGATATATCACATCCACCACTTTCCCCATATCCACAGAGCCAGTTATCTCATCATAGAAGGCAATCAGGTTGGTCAGGCACGACTTGCCCTTGGTGAATTCATGTTGACTGTTCCTGATCACCTTCCTCTCCTCCACGTGCTTCAAAATGGATTCCTTGAGGACCTGCTCCATGATTTTGCTGGGGACTGAAGTGAGGCTGACTGGTCTGTAGTTCCCCGGGTTGTCTTTCTTCCCTTTTTAAAATATGGGCACTATATTTGCCTTTTCCAATCATCCGCGACCTCCCCTGATTGCCACCTCCCCCGATTGCCACGAATTTTCAAAGATAATGGCCATTGGCTCTGCATTCACATCAGCCAACTCCTTCAGCACCCTTGGATGCATTAGATCTCGACCCCTGGACTTCTTGCCACCCACTTCTACTTCCCCTACCAATTCTTCCCTGTTTGTAAGCAGCAGGTCAAGAGGATCATGGCCCCTAGTCGGTTCCTCCAGCATGTGCACCAGGAAGTTGTCCCCAACACTCTCCAAAAACGTCCCGGATTATCTGTGCATTGCTGTATTGCTCACCCAGCAGATGTCAGGGTGATTGAAGTCCCTCATTAGAACCAGGGCCTGTGATCTGGAAACTTCAGTTAGTTGTCCGAAGAAAGTGGTCTTCACTCATCCCAAAGGCAGAATTTGTGTGTGCTTTGGAAGTGGAACATCTCCTACTTGGAGAACTGATGCCACCATGGAAATTATCAGAATCAAAGGTTCTCACAAACCTATATTATGTACCCACGCACTGGTGTGTGCTGTTCAGTGTTCCTTGGCAGCTGATCCAGGGACTATTACTATTGCCAACCCAAGCAGGAGGATGTAAGGGTGATAAGTGTGTGAGGAGCTGATCAGCTTATCCTGTTGGGCACAGAAAGGGTCTGCTATGAAATGAGAAGTGGGGATGAGAAGGAACCTTCAGGCCCAGAACGACAGAGTCACGAAGTCTTACATCCCACTTCAGACCAGCCGCAGATTTTCTGTCTTTAGGGGAGGGAAGAAAGCTTTTGATAGGATTGATTTAAAGTAAATGGTTACAGGGAGGGTGCGTTTCAAGGCCTGGAACTCCCTGCTACACAAACAACATTAATAAGACAGTGGAAAACAAATGGAAAACAGACAGACTCCTATCCAGAGCAGAGCATCAGCAATCCCTGCAGAGGGCTCTGATGGATGTGCAGAAAGGCACATCTCTTTTTAGCATTTAATGAGTCAAATAAATCACCTAAGGCAAAGATAACACATGGGATGTCCAAGGGCATTTTGCAGAGCAGCTGCACCTTTGCCTCCCAAGCATAAGCAGAGAGAGTAACACTGATTCCTCCTCGTGGCTGCCTGACATGCAGTGATTTCAGAATTTCCTTTCGATAGCACCACAGAGAAGCCCAGGCAGGAAGCCAGATTAGTCACACATGATACTAGGGGAAAACTTACAAGCAATTTATGAGCGATCCAAAGCAGCTCAGCATTGGAAAGGAACACAGCCAAGTCTTGTATCTTTTCTGCAAGGAAAAAAAAAAATCTGCCGAGCAGGAGCCAGGTTTTAGAACTCACACAACTGCTGGCCTCAGCACAGTCAGAACCTCTGCTGGCCCCTGGTCGTGTCTCAATGGAATTAATCATAAGGGAGCATCCAACTGTGCCCCTTCCCAGGGGTCAAGTATTAACTCTATGTCATCCTCTCATTTTTGCGCTCATGGTGCTGCTAAACGAGCATCGTGAAGCAACAGGCCAATCAGCAAACCAAGTCATTTCCCAAAAATAATGGGACATGTTTGAAAATTAATCCCCTAACTGATTAGTCCAAGGCTAAACAAGTGAGTCAGTGATGGAACCATAATTAGAACCCAGGAGCTCCCAAATCCATGTCTGACATTATATATTTAATCCATTAAACAAGTCAGCCTCTCTTTATCCAGAAGGATTCAGAATTAAGGCTGAGACTAACAACAGAGACTACCTTTTTCTCCATTTAGACAGCAAACCCATGACAGAAGGCAACAGAAGCCACTACACATCACTGACATCAGAAAATGGTTGCTAAGCACCCTAACGAACACAGCTCAATGTGACAGCATCTAAAACTACATCTATGCTTAAACTGCTACAGCAGCACAGCTGTGACAAGAGGAGTTCTCCCGCTGCTGTAGTTAATCCACCGCCCCAAGAAGCAATAGCTAGGTCGACAGAAGAATACTTCCATCATCTAGCCTTGTCTACACTGGGGCTTAACTACATCACTCAGGGGCATGGATTTTTCAGAGTGATGTAGCTGAGTCGACTTCACTTTACGTTTTTAGCATAGACCAGGTCTAAGTTTGTCAACAGATCTTGCAGTGGAGACATTACACGAAAGAGGAATTAGAGGTTGTGGCCAGATGTTCCACAACAGCAGTTCATTTGTAAGTGCTGATTTCACAGCGATAGTTGCATTCGTAAGCATGGATGAGGGAGTTAGAAAACAAAGGTTAAAACCGAGATCATAGGAGCGAAAGCTGCTCACTCTGGAGGTCTCATTTCTGTTCTGTATAGGATCATGGCTTGTCAACGCTGTTTAAGCCCCCCAATTATTTTAGGTAGGGAAGGGGAGGAAGAGCCTGCAAATAAACTCATAATTGTGGTGGTGGTTTAACAAAACATCAAAGGCTGCACAGCGGAGGCAGACAGCTGCCAAAAGATTTAAATCCAGACTCCAAGTCTTTCTAGAACAGGATTAGAGAGGAACGAGAGCCTCAGTTTATTTCTAATAGCCAAATTAAGACAGCTCTACCCACATGTATATTAATAACCCTTTGGCTATAGTTTATTACCCAGTTATAAAGAAAGCAAATTTCCTTTCAGGAGGGTATTTCAATGGCACTTGAGAATTTCTTGAAAGCGTCAACAGTGGTCTCCATTTTTGAAGATTTCCAGGCATCTACACTATACCTAGTACTCTGGATCAGAATACTGGTTATGCTTATTGATTCAGTACTAGTACCCACATTGGCAACAGCCAATACTTCCATGATTATTAGTTTTCACAGCTGCAAAATTCATTAAAAATTATCAACTTTTTTTTTTAAATTGAGCCTCAACATTTGATAATCAATCTTGCCCGCTGAAACAGAAACTTGCTTTGAAAAAATAACACTGTCTACAAAGCCTAGTTTGATGAATGGTCTGACTTCTATTTTTACATGAAAACATCTGATCCTTAACTCACATTGAGCTCCAGGAGAATTTGGTGACTCAAAAGACACTCCATAATTACAATGAAGATCTTGGGCATATCAAGAAAGCAAAATCAGCACTCTATGGAGAATTATAGTTTACCTAACAAGGGTACAATCTGATAAAGAATTGAGGATTGTACAAGATACTCAAAGTCAGAAACACCCACCATCACCAAAATTAAAATCTGAATTTTCAGAAAGCTCTTGCTACTCGATAAGTTTGGAACATCTTATCAATGCCCAGTGAGCAAAAATAATTTTAACTGGAACTGGTTGAAAAAATTGAAAATTGATTTCATAAAGAAATTCAAAGGTTTTGAAACTGATCTTTTCAATTTTTTTCTAGAAATTTATCAACTGTTTTCTTGTAATGGTCAAAATGTTGTGTAAATGGTTATAGAAATTTTTAGTTTCTCAAAACGAAAGTTTGCAGATTTTTGGTAAATGAAAAATGTCAGTAACGTTTTCCATTGGATTCTGAAACGGATAGTATTACGGGTCAGGGATGAGCTGTATCTTTGCCTTCTCCCTCTGTCTCTCTGAGAGCACCCTTTCCAAGTGACAGGTCTACACTGGCATGTCTCTCAGAACAAAATCCTGGGGTTATGCCCACTTTTAGACTTGATTGACTAGGATACAGCACCCCTTTTCCCAACCCCATTACCTCAGCAGGCCCAAATGTATTTAGACCCTGTTACAGACTTCCCTCCAGGAACTGTGACCGGTATGAAATTGTAGTGACTCGGGACAGCTTCTTCAAAATAGTATTATTTGTCCAAAGGAACAGAAGAGAGGAAAAAAAAGGGTTAACACAACAAACCTACAGGCAGAGTCTTACCTAACTTAGCCTTTCTTTGCCAGTTTAAGTGGGTCCCACTTGACCCAAGCACCTCTCTATATTCTGAGATGAGTGAAACAGGCTGTACCCTAAAGCTTCTGCCTCTCTGATAATCTGACCACCCAGTCTGTTCTGAGTATAGACTACAGGAGCTCTCTATAGCCCATAGCACTTTTGGTTCCTGCAGTCCTAAACTAGCTCTGATGGATTTAACTCCCTAGTTACCCATTAGCCAGCAACACAATAACTACCAAGCCCACAGGGATACAGATAACTCTGCATGGATGGGATGCCAGTAAAGGTGACAGAAGATGGGAAAGGAAGGAGTGTCCTGTGGTTAAGCACAGGACAGAGAGTCAGAAGGTGTGAATTCTACTCCTGAGTCTGCCAAGAATTTTCTGCGTGACTTTGGGCAAACGATGTAGGGCCCCTGTCCTGCAGGATGCGGAGTTCCCACAACTCATATTGACTTTCATAGGATATGAGTTTGCCATCTCTTAGTCACTCTTTGCCTCAGTTTCCTCTTCTATAAAATGGGTATAACATTACTATCTTACCTCATGGCAATGTTTGTAAAGTGTGTTCAGTTCCTTGGATGGAAGGCACTACATAAGTGCAAAGTATTACTATTATATTGACTTCTGCTGCAGGCATCTCTGATGTCCATGACAGAGGAGTATCATGAAATACACAACACATAATTTAAAACACCTGACCTGGATCTTTGTGATGAGATGGGAAAACAAGTTTTCAGAGCTTTCTTCATATTAAAGGGTGCCAAGAGGTGTTTGTACAGGTTGTGGAGACAGCAAGGATGTAAGCTACAGCACAATGTATTCAGTAAAACCAACAGCTCCCTAGAAGGAGGCTACAATTCCCACAATTCCAACTGGTTAGGGGTCACCATAGTGGACAATTCCTGAGGCTTCCGTGAATGTAAGCAAGCGGAGGGAGGGGGGAGCAAATGCTTCAGCATTTCTGAAGTCAAGAGACTCTAGTAGGATGTAATTTATGCAGGAATCCATGACCTCAGACACTTGCCTTGGAAGCTGACCTACTACTTGCCTGAACAATAATGAGCCTTTAACTCTAGCCAGAAGGCAGGTCAAGCAGTACAGTGACTAGGTGCTGAAGGAGTGAATCTTATCTGGGGAGAAGCTCAGTCTAACAAGCACGTATTAGAGAGAAGTACAGCCTTAAAATCGGAATATAAAATATTGCGTCTGCATTTTATGACTGTTCCCAGTCTCTCTTGTCTAGATCTGAACACCACACTTTTTTTGAGGCACATCTGTTTCAGATCTGCAACAACCTGGGGCCTCGGAGTCTCTGTATCTGCATCAAAGAGCTGTTGTGCCCAACAGCTTTTGAAAACAAACTTGCCCGCCCACTGCCTGAGGCACTCACTGGCTCAAAGCTGGTTGGTTGCTTCCTCTTACGTGTCCTGAATATGAGCCACTAGAACTCAAACGCCCCACAAGGAGAAGAGACCTAACTGGCGCCTTACCTGAAATCCACACATTCAAACACAGTATTTGTTTTCTGACACTCAAATACTGCTTCAGAGCTTTGGGATGTTGAATCTGAATCCCAAGACTTCTCTTGGAAAAGCACAAGAAACCATACGGGAAACCACAGCACCTTACTAAAACAAAAGAAATATGGGAATACCTTATACAAATATAGTACAACAATGGCTCCACACAAAGCAGAATCACTACTGTATGTTTAGGGTTTAGCACCATTGCTACAGAATACTGCAGTATTTTTATAGGATTAGTCCATTGTCACAAGGCCATGAGTTAGCATCCCAAGGCAGCGGAAGCTACTCTTGTTACAAAGTCAATAATAAGTAGGTGCCACAAACCACAAGCCTTATCCCTGTAGAGCAGTATCAGAGCCCCACCGGCCTCTGCAAGTCTTTAATAAGCAGTCTGCAGCCTACTACTGAGGGCTTCTCCCTCCTTCTTGCAAAGGACCGGTTCCTAATTGAATCGGCATATGGTGCATTGCATCCTGAATGTTAGGATTGTGGTTCTGTAGCCGTAGAGGTGGTCTAAGCAACAATGCCTTACTAAATAGCTAATGTTAACTGTAGCAAAAGAGTTAAGGGGAAATGGCTGCCATTCGTGCCTTTGAAAATGTCCCCCATAAACTTTGGGGGAGGGTTCCAGAGCAGTGTATGTACATCAGAGAAGAGTATGTAAGTTGATATGTGCTTCTTACCAGCATTAAAACCTAATTTGGTTAGGGTGGGGTCAGTGGGAGAACAGGAAGTAAGTGACAGATGCAAGGTGGCGATCGTGCCAAACCCCTTGGTGAACTGTTTGCCCTCCCCCAAAGGCAAGACAATCTTTTGTTTGTGGCCAGTCTAATACCCAAAGCAAAGTATGCTGGTAGCTGAGGTAGGTAGGAAGGCTTTTTCCATGTAGCAGTGAATCAGCACTTTTTTGAGAGCTGCTGCTGGAGAAGTCATTTCAATGTTATATGCAGCAGGTTTTAGAGTCAGACAGGAGAATCAGGAGGGTTTTTAGTAATGCTTAAGGGCAGGTCCATACTCACCGCGCGGGTCGACGCGAGTTCGACTTCACGGAGTTCGAACTATCGCGTCTGATCTAGACGCGATAGTTCGAACTCCGGAAGCGCCGCGGTCGACTCCAGTACTCCACCACTGCAAACGGCGGTGGTGGAGTCGACGGGGGAGCCGCGGAGTTCGACCCCGCTGCGTCTGGACGGGTGAGTAGTTCGAATTAGGGTACTTCGAATTCAGCTACGCTATTCCCGTAGCTGAATTTGCGTACCCTAATTCGAACCCCCTTTTTAGTGTGGACCAGGCCTAAGAAAATAAATAGAAGAGAGGGAAGGGAAAAGAAGTAGGGAGAAAAAGGATAAAATAAAGCGAAGGAGGAGTCATGTTTTGCTTCTTCTTATAAACCTGTCCAGGAGTCCTATAAGTGAAAAGCTTAACAAAGAGATAGAGATGCTAGATTCACCATGTACAGAGATGATGAACTGACCTCTTACAACCCCTCTTATGGGCAGGATTGTTCAAACTGTTTCTTCCTTCTGGAGTTGTATCCTAATTATGGCTCCTAAGGCTATTTTGAAAAAAATAACATAACAAACAATAGTTTATTTTAGTCTGATGCATTCAAATTTCACAGTGGGACTGTCAATGGGAAATTCAGATTCTTCAGACACACTCTGGACAGGAAAGGCAGAATTACCTTTCCATGCAGGTAATGCTAGGCCATGCAGACCTAGAAAATAAACCAGATTATATCTAACCACTTACTAATCATTTGCTTTAACAGCTGTTTTATTAGCCAGGGGCCTGATCCTGTGCCCATTAAAGCCAATGAGAGTTTTGTTATTGTCTTAACTGAAGGCAGGGTGGGGCTCCAAGTCATTCACTGACACCAGCTGAGACACACGACTGATAAAGTGCCGAGATTACGGCGTATACAGAGGCAGAAAAGGAAACAGAAAGAAAAGGAACATTTTTTTTTTAAAAAGCCAGATCGATATAATAGCAGCCGTATTACAGACACTGGATGCAAAGTTAGTCCTTTCGCACTTGTTTGGACTGGGGGTATCAGAGGAGCTGTGTATTTTTCAGGATTCCTTTTCAGTGTACTGGGAAATTAAATGAGTGGCTTTTCAGGAGACAGAAAGCTTCTGTGTATCTGCAGGGAGGATTTCCATAAACTTCTTCATTAATGTATCATATGCTGGCTCTGAACTGTAGTTCTCTTTGTAGGATGGGATAACTTAATGCAAATGACTCAATGACAAGTTTCTTATGTGTGCAGAGCTTATATCTGTGGGTAGATTTTACTGCAGTGGCAGGAAGAGGGTGCATGAGATAGAAGACACCCCTTCCCATCTTCATAATAAGGTTATGTTCTGTTTAAATGCTGGATGCATTGCTGCAAAAATACTATATGGCCTATACACTCAGTAACAGCCACAAATCCCTTTGAGAGATACAACTTAATGCTACAGGCCAAATCTGCTTCCCTACTTGCCAAGCCTCTGTAAAATGGCTTGGCACATGGGGCTTCTGCAGTAGTTAGAGAGAACAGAATCTTCCCCTCAGGCTACTGCTGCTTCAGTGAAGTAACAGCCCATGGCTGCTATGCCTTCAGCACTGCAGGCCACTGCATCCCCATAGTATCAGATCCTCCAGTCCCAAAACCATCGTCTGGGACAGTAAGATAGGATAGCTCATGGAGAGTAGATCTATGATACCCAGGCCCTGCAGATCAATAGGATCGTCAGCATCCACTCCCGCATACGTCCATGCCCTACACCAGTTCCATTCTCTATTGTGAGTTCTGCACCCAGGTCAGGGTGGACACACAGGATCTTCCCTGTAAACATGTGCATTATAGGCAGAGAAGAGGCCTGAATATTCTGCTAAGAGGAACTGCTGAGAAAAGGAATCAGGGATGCATGATACATTGCTACCTGCCAAGTCAAGCACAGGATCAGCAGGTCTCTTTCACTACAGGACCTCCTGATCTTTGAGAGGATAGTACCTCCAAGGGTCCCCATCACAGATGCTAAACCTGCTCTCCCCAAAATGAGCAGTTTGGCTCATTGCATTTTTCTCATCACTAGTCCCCTCCCACCCATCCGCCCAAGGATTTTACACCTTGTGCTCCAGAGAGAATTTGAGAGTAAACAGGTTGTTGTGTAGGCTAATTCAGAAATAAAAAGGTGATGTACAAAATTACATAAAAAACTCCATTCAAGAGTAAGGTTTAGCACTCACGCAAACTCCCTCTCTCTCTCTCTCTCACACCCCCACCCCCTTAGCAAACAAACCCCTTTTTATATCAGATTGTGAGAGAAGAGCAGAGACCAGAAGAGAACATAAGGTCTATGGCCAGAATGTTACATTACCCTCTATACC
This sequence comes from Mauremys reevesii, assembly GCF_016161935.1. NCBI lineage: Eukaryota > Metazoa > Chordata > Testudines > Geoemydidae > Mauremys > Mauremys reevesii. The sequence continues at coordinate 80,303,822 of NC_052631.1, read as the reverse complement.
AAACATCATCCAACAAACTAATGGGACAGATTCCAAAACCAATACAATTAACCACATGGAGGGCAAAAACAATACAAAGTCAGTGCTAAAAATACACCTGTTCTTATATCGCCAGATCCACAAAGGGACCTAGGTGTTGCTATGCCTAACTTTTAGGCGCCTTGCCACCCAGTGGAATCTGCAGCCCCAAATTAGGTTGGTAGGCTCCCTATAAAATGCAAGGGGAGAGTAGCTGCTTAAGAATGGGATCCACAAAAGCCAGCATGCTGAGCAAGGAGCCACCTAGGCTAGCCAATAGGAAATGCCAAGGAGAGGGCTGTGGCCTAAATCCTGCCCCTCTAAGGGAGTTAGGCACCTAAAGTTTGGGCCAGAAGGTGGCCCCAATCTCTGCCTGGGATTCTCAGCCATGAACCTGGCCCTGGAGTTGAGTGCCTCCACTGTATTTTGCAAGAAACATGTATGTGTGTGTCAGAGGCAGAGGTAGTCTGGATTACGGGATATTCTGTTGTGGGAATCTCGAGATCTCCTGTTGAAGTTATTTGACTGTGTACAAAGAATTAAATATACCTTGAGCCAGAGAGAGAGAGAGAGAGAGAATGTCCAGTGGTACTCACCCTAGAAGTGGGAAACTCACGTTCAGATCCCTGCTCCATATCAGGCAGAGGCAGAGAATTAAACCCAGGTATCCAGGTGAGTGCCCTAGTCCCTGGGCTAAGGGTTATAAGAGAGGCCTCCTCCTGCTCCCCTGCCCTGGCCGTTTTGTGTGGGTTTAGGCATATTCTGAAAACACCTACCAAAGCAGGTCCCACAGTTCGGATAGATGGGGGAACACCTAGTCTGAGGATCCTGCTGGGATTTAGGTGCGAGATAGGTGCCCAGGCACCTAGACAGAGATGGCTGTGCATATGCCCACTTGCAGGAACTCAGACGCCTAAGGATTTTAGGCACCTCCAGGGCTAGGCGATATCTGAGCCAAGATTTTGAAGATCCCAGTAGCATCCAAATGTTGGATTTAGACACCTAAAAGTGGCCATTAGGACCTAAGTCCATTTCAGGATCCAGCCATATACTACTGCACATCTGACTTCCTGACGTGCTGCATCAAAATATATTACCTATTTCAAACCTGGCAAGGCTCTTACGTTTAGATAATGCTGCCAAAATGGCTACTGTATCCTCCGACCGTAAGTGTTAAGACATGTTTGATGTACCACATCACCCAATTTCATGAGTCATCCTGATGTCTCCTACCATTGCATATATAGTTAGGGCCCTACCAAATTCACGCTCCATTTTGGTCAATTTCACAGTCATAAATGTCATGATTTCAGCTATTTACATTTGAAATTTCATGGTGTTTTAATTGTAGGGATCCAGACCCAAAAGGAGTTGTGTATGTGGGGGGGAGGGGTCACAAGGTTATTGTAGGGTGTTGCGGTACTGCTACCACTACTTCTGCGCTGCTGCTAGCAGTGGTGCTGCCTGCAGAGCTAAGCAGCTGGAGAGTGGGGGCTGCTGGCTGGAAGCCCAGCTCTGAAGGCAGTGCCACCGTAGAAATAAGGATGGCATGGTATAGTATTGCCACCATTTGTGCTGCTGCTGGTGGGGCGCTGCCTTCACAGCTGGGCACCTGGCCAACAGCTGCCGCTCTCCAGTCCCCAGCTCTGAAGGCAGGGCAGACGTAAGGGTGGCAATACTGCAACTCCTCTATAATAACCTTGCCACCCCCCTGCAACTCCCTTTTGGGTCAGGACCCCCAATTTGAGAAACGCTGGGCTTCCTCATGAAATCTTTATAGTACAGGGTAAAAGCACACAAAAGACCAGATTTCACGGGGGGAGACCAGATTTCACGGTCTGAATCATTTTTCATGGCTGTACCCAAGTCACCCCAGAAGCATATGAATCTTAGTGGTGTATGTACACTGGTTCAGATTCTCTGCTGCTGCAAACTGGTGAAGCTCCATCAAAGTCAATGGGACTACAATGACTTACGACAAATGCGCCAGATCCTCAGCTGACGTAAGTCAGGAAGGGGCTGGTACGACCACCCAGCCTGCACTGAGAAACATCTCATGCTGGGGCATCAGAGCAAGCTGAAGAATTCAGAAAGGAATAGATAAAATTTTCTAGCATTTAGCTATCACAGGAATTGGTGCGATCTTTTGGTAACAGCAAAGACAGATAAGCGAACGTTGTGCTGCTGTACAGCAGGTGAGCTGAGACAAGAGACCATCACAACCCTGTCCTGAAGAGCTTACAGTAAAGTCACAAGTGGGAGCAATACAGAATAAGGTCCATATATTTATTATTGCTTGAATGTTTCATGGATAGGCAGGTTTGGAAACTTTTCTGCAGGAGGAAATTTATCACATGTTAACCAACTGGCTTTTCCAACACAAAAGTATTGAAAGTGACAAAGGGAGAGGCCAGAGACACCTAGATGTAGGCACATAGGATGTAGGAGAAGAAGAGCGCAGGACAACAGCTGTGTTGAACCTTAAGCAGAAAATTAACATTTAGTGTATGGATGGATTTGAATAATAGTAGGGTTTTTTTGTGCTAATCATAACAAAAAATGACCACTCTACCCTATGAGCCAGGTTTTCCCCGACTTCTCAGTTTTTACCTGTTCTAAAGGCATGAATGATATGCTGGATCTACAGGCACAGTTAGGCAGTTAGATGTCTAAATTCAGAAATTAGTGTCCTGAGTTAATTTGTGTTGGCCCCACTGTTCCTGCAATTGATTGCAAGCATAACATGAGGCTGTTTGTTTTTTTTTAAATTAGCCCAGTGTGTTCATTCTTTCAATTCAGCAAGATATTTAAATGGAGTTTTAAAACTTAAGAGAGTAAGTAACAAGAATGGGGTGAGGGAAGAGTGTACATATGTAGTAGTGGGTGGGGAGAGAAGGAGAATGAGGAAGATAATATGAGGGTTAGTGAAAGGGTGGCTTGGTGACTTGGCAAACTAGGATTGGCAGGGCATTTCACGTGCAGGGGGCAGTGTCGTAAGACGCACAGTGATGGAATTGCAAATAGGAAGTGAACGGAATAACAAGTCCTGCATCACTGCTTAAATGGAAGGGCTGGAGGTGGACTTGCGAAGAAGCCATTTCAAGATGTGGACTTTGGCAGAGTCCCTGTCACATCCTGAAGATGAAGGATGGGAAGTTTACCCTGTGTGGAAAACATCTACAAATACTCCCCCACTAGAGTAGTGCTGTAACAGCAGGAAGTTCTAGTGTTGGGAGAATTTGTATTAAGGAGCAACACTACATTACACTAATTGTTTTTTTCACCTCCCTGCTCTGAGCATTTAGCCATGGCTGTGATCAGCTCTCTGTTAATTACCACAGGAGAGTTCAATCAATGGATACATACTATTTTAATCATATGTCTGGGCTTTTCCTCTGAATGATTTACTCCACAATGAGACTTTGAAGCACAGAAATGGTCCATTTATTTCCTGAAAGCCTAAATCTAAAACCTCTTGCTAAGAGAGTTCTCCAGCTTTCTGAGCTCCCCTTGTCGCTTTTTTGTCATTATGAAAAATATCTTAGCTGTTCGCTTTAGGGCAGGATTCCTGTGAACAGAACTGGCTGCCACAGTTTCGTTTGTTCATGCAAAGCCCCATGCTGCCATAGAAAGAGTCTCCATCTTGTGAGGTGTAAGCAAGAACGATGCCCACAATAAGAAGAAGAGCAGGAATGTCAGCAAGTTCCCCAGTGATTGTGTAGTTCTCTCTGTACTTGCACAGAAGAGAAGGAAGGCAGGTACGTATAAAAAAAGACAAAAAGTCGAGCTCTGGAGCGTTTCCGCTTTAAAGGGAAAAAGGACAATTGCACAGGAAATGACGCTAGCCATATGGTGCTGTAGCACCGCCGGTAGAACATCTAAGCCATGGTCCTGGAGGGAAGAGGACAGGGGTTCAGAAAAGAAAAGGAAATTTAACCTAAGTTACTTCTTCTCTCGCTAATCAATGGTATTGTGTGTATGTTGTACCGTGAATGATACTGACATCACTAAAACACATACCGGGCTAAAAATAAAAATCTGATGCTGATTGCTCTCAGCTCTGATAAAAGAGGGATACAGCCAACAACAACAAAAATTGAGACAAAAACGTGTTCTTTACTCTAGTTGCACTTTACACCCGAGATTATTATAATTGAACCAGATTAGAGAAAAACCATCTTTTTCTCTGTTTTCAGTTAGTTTAGAATTAACATGACAGCACTTTGATCTAATCAGTTTCACAGTGAACCCTGTATATCAATTTGTGTGGATCAGTCCCATGTATTGCTTTGCATCCAAAGATCTCATAGTGCTTTAAATAAATAAATAAATAAATAAAGTGGTGAAGCATTATCTGTGTTTAACAGATGAAGGAGCTGAGTCATAGAGTGATCTTCTCAAGACCGCAGAGGAAGTCCCTGTCAGCTTTTCCTTCTGTAGCACGGAAAAGGGACCAACATTTATTTTTCAATACAAAATACTATATAACAACTGTTTTTATTATTTTTTCCAAGTTGAGATATTTGAAACAACTGAGAAATAACTCTCTTTCTAATGCCCCAGCAATCCAGCTCTACAGAGAAGTCACAGCCACACTATCAGTAACAGCCTCTTTTATTATCATTCACTTCATAACTAGTAACATTAGCTACAAAGTCATCAAAGCAAATGTGCAATTTACATGAGAGTCTCTTCTACCTCCTTACTCTACCTCCTTTTCTTTAACTAGGGAAATACTCCACTGGATCAGCATTCCCATGTTCAGATTTAGCAAGAGACTGCCAATGCCTTCCTATGCAGAGGTCTGTAGTGCTGGCCAAAACTCAACAGTGCCGGATTTTAAATTCTCTTCTGCATCCCCCTGAAAGGGGTGTGAAGCAAGGGAGGAGCTTTGAAAGCCTGGAAAAGCATTTGTCATTCCAGACTCTCTTAAGTTTGCAGAATCTCCCTTGAGAGGTAGGCTGGAGAAACAGATGCATAGAGAGAAGGGAAAGGGAGCTCTGCTTTTCATTACAAAAATTAAGGAAGTTGAAACCTACATTCATATCCCTGCTTTGTTACTCTCAGGTCTGACATAGAGAGCCCACCCTAGATAGCTTTTTATGACCTACCTATCTGACCCCCCACGGATCCACACATGGAAGGAAATCTTGGAGTGAGGAGTTCCCTCTGTCCAAGTGTCACCTCCATGGCACCGCTCCCTAACATGCTGTTCTGATCAGATGCTCCTTCACTGTGGCTCCAAGGGGATGGGGTTCTGCAACCTGCAGGACAAAGCAAGCCCAAAGCGATGGGCACAACGTCTTTCTTCTTTTCCCCTCCACCATCCTATCACCATCACAGCGTCCCCCCCACCCCACAATCCAATGAACAATCTGAAGTCGTCTGAACTTTCCTGCCAAAGCCCTCCACTCTGTGGATTCCCCCACACCCTCACCCTTTCAGCAGGCAGTTCAGGAACAGCAGTCAGAAGAAGTACTGTTAGCTCAGCTCAGTCCAAGTTGAGTTGATGGGAGTGGGCAAGGGTGATGCTACAGAGCTAGTATCAATATACCAAACATGCAACCTCTGGCAGATCTCTCAAGTCGGGTCATTTTGAGGTAGGGAGGGAGGACCTGGTCTCTCCTCCCCACTCCTTGCAAGCCATCTGAGGGACACTGTGAGTGGAATCTTACTTAGATTTCCTCCCTCCTGACCCTCTCCTTTTTTCTCAGGGAAAATCCAGGGTTCATTCGCATGCACACACAAAGAGTTAATTTAAAGAAATAGATTAAGTTGAAATGTACACAGACTTTAGAGATTCTAACCAGAAAAAGTATAATGTGGTCTGGAAATTGAGACTACTCTATCACAGGTGCAGGGGAAAGATTCACGTGAACATATGGAAAATGGTTAACAAGGCCGCTTTGAAAATACAGTATGTTCATTAGAGCAAGTTACACTAAGGTAAAACAAATTAATATTATTGACAATGAAGCACTGCCAATCTGATGACATAAGAGTTCCTTTCAGGCCCCTCAGAGTTTAGTGCTTGTCTCTAAGCTGACTTGGGGACGAGGCTTAAAGAAAGGGTGAAAAAAGTGCATTTTTTCCCACTAAAGAAGCCAGCAACCCTCTCAACCTCAGAGAAATATCCACCTCCTGAAACTACATTACAGCATTTAATACTGGCAACCTACAATGTGATGCATTTCAATAATTTTTAAAAAGGTGCACTAAAAGGTATCTGCTAAATTGCCTCAGACATGCAGCTTAGTACCCTCAGAATGTATTGGTCTATAATTCTTAAATATTTTAGCCTCTTCATTTGCATTCCTCATAAAAGTGTCTACAAACCACTTACAAAGGGCACCTAACCATATCAGGGCAGACTTTCAAGGTACAAATTAGTGCTGTCAATTAATCACAGATAACTCACGCGATTAACTCAAAAAATGTATCACGATTAATCGCAGTTTTAATCACACTGTTAAACAATAGAATGCCAATTGAAAACTACTACATATTTTTGGATGTTCTTCTACATTTTCAAATAGATTGATTTCAATTACAACACAGAATACAAAGTGTACAGCGCTCACTTTATATTACTATTTTAATTACAAATATTCTAACTGTAAAAATAATAAATAGTATTTTTCAGTTCACCTCATACAAGTACTGTAGTGCAATCTCTATTGTGAAAGTAAAACTTACAAATGTTGATTTTTTTCTGTTAAATAACTGCACTCAAAAACAAAACAATGTAAAACTTTAGAGCCTACAAATCCACTCAGTCCTACTTCTTGTTCAGCCAATCGCTAAGACAAACAAGTTTGTTTATATTTCCTGGAGCTAATGCTGCCTGCTTCTTTTTTATAATGTCACCTGAAAGTGAGAACAGGCGTTCACATGGCACTGTTGTAGCCAGCATTCTAAGGTATTTACATGCCAGATATGCTAAACATTAGTACGCCCTTTCATGCTTCGGCCACCATTCTAGAGGACATGCCTCCATGCTGATGACACTAGTTAAAAAAATAATGTGTTAATTACATTTGTGACTGAACTCCTTGGGGGGAGAATTGTATGTCTCCTGCTCTGTTTTACCTGCATTCTGCCATATATTTTATGCTATAGCAGTCTCGGATGATGACCCAGCACGTTTGTTTTAAGAACACTTTCACTGCAAATCTGACAAAACGCAAAGAAGGTACCAATGTGAGATTTCTAAAGATAGCTATTGCACTCGACCCAAGGTTCAAGAATCTGAAGTGCCTTCCAAAATCTGAAAGGGATGAGATGTGGGCATGCTTTCAGAAGTCTTAAAAGAGCAACACTCTGATGTGGAAAATACAGAACCCAAACCACCAAAAAAAGAAAATCAATTTTCTGCTGGTGGCATCTGACTCAGATGATGAAAATGAACATGTTGGTCTGCACTGCTTTGGATCGTTATTGAGCAGAACCTGTCATCAGCATGGATGCCTGTCTTCTGGAATGGTGGCTGAAGCATGAAGGGACGTATGAATCTTTAGCACATCTGGCACGTAAATATCTTGTGACACCGGCTACAACAGTGCCATGTGAATGCCTGTTCTCACTTTTAGGTCACATTGTAAACAAGAAATGGGCAGCATTATCTTCTGTAAATGTAAACAAACTTGTTTGTCTGAGCGATTGGCTGAACAAGAAGTAGGACTGAATGGACTGCTGGTTCTAAAGTTTTACATTGTTTTATTTTTGAATGCAGTTATTTTTGTACATAATACTACATTTGTAAGTTGAACTTTCATGATAAAGAGATTTCACTACAATACTTATAATAGGTTAATTGAAAAATATTTCTTTTGTTTTTTACAGTGCAAATATTTGTTATAAAAAATATTAAGTGAGCACTTTATTCTTTGTCTTCTGTGTTCTAACTGAAATTAATATATTTGAAAATGTAGAAAACATCCAAAAATATTTAAATAAATGGTATTCCATTATTGTTTAACAGTGCAATTAATCACAATTAATTTTTTTAATCGCTTGACAGCCGTAGTACAAATGGGATTCATTCAAATAACTTTCAATAGATATGAGGCACCTATCTGCCCTCTGTGCCTCTGAAAACCTATTCTTTTTCCCCCACTTTGGCTTTTATTTAATGTATCACCAAATATTACAGGTTGTTTGTTTGTTTGTTTGAAAAATCTCTAGAGATTCTGCTAGAATTTTCTGCAGATTGTATTAGCTAATTCTCATTCTTTGACAACCTTTACTCGCTAGACAACGTAATAAGTTTTTAAATATTTTCTTACTTTAGATCTTGCAATAACATCTGGCATTTTAAAAACATCCCCAAGACAAACAGATAAACAAAACAAAAGACAAAAAAAAAATCCTGAATGCATCTGGCAGATTTTTCATAGAATTCAGAAGATATTTCCCACTACAGAATTCAGAGGGAAATCCTCCATGCATGTCAATTGTCTATGCACATGAGTGTTGATTCCTGTAATACTTACAGAAATTTTGAAGAAGTGAAACCCGACTCCTCTTTCACACTAGTGTAATTTAAGAAATGCTCCACTGACATCTTTAGAGTTACATGAATATAAGTGAGAGGAGAATCAAGCTTCAGTCTTATTTTATGGTAGATCTTGAGAACAGCTTGATATTGTTCTGCACACACACACAAGCTGGAAGTTATGCATATTAAATGTAATTTCAAATTTTGAGTCTTAATCTGGGACCTAGTCTACATCTTTGTCATAAATCTTAGCAGATCCTATTTCCCAATAATAAGAGAACTGTACATTTTCCTTGGTAGCTTTGAGTTTGCACAATTTAAGAGGCTGTGTGTAGTTATATATAGACACACAATGCTGCATCCAATCTTCTAGACTGCAGTCTCTAGTCACTCTAGCAGGCTGCACAGCCTGTTATTTTGAGACAGCAGGTGTTTAGCATTTTAGAGGCCTGTCGGCAGACAATGAATTTAATTAATTTGCTTTAATCTTAAATTTCCGTTTTTACACTAATTATTTACAGCACCACAATATGAAGCCAATACATAAATAAATCAAACTTTAAAATTGATGGAGTACTGCACTTAATTAAAGAAATTAATGACCTGGAGCATTTTACCAAACCAAAGTATTAGACACAAGGTTGATCAACACAGTACCAGGATGTCTACCTATACATTTCTAATATCCTCATTACTGTAGTAAATAGGCTTCAACATCTAAACACACAATTCCCACTCACTTCTAGAGCCAAATTATCTTTTCAGCATAGAGCCCAAGTAGCTAGGCAAGCATCTAAATATCACTGCAATGGGTGCATTAGAAGCAGAGGGATGGAAGGGCACCGCTCTAACATTTTAATCTATTTTTAGGTTAGGTTAGTAGTACTTATTGTCCTGTCCGTATCCAATAGGGTGACCAGATATCCCAATTTTATAGAGACAGTCCTGATATTTGGGGCTTTTTCTTACATAGGCTCCTATTACCCCCCACCCCCTACCGATTTTTCACACTTGCTATCTGGTCACCCTAGTATCCAATGAGTCTTTCCTCCAAGCTCTTCCTGGGTTCCAAACTCCCATTTATTTCAATGGGAGTTCAGCATGCCAAAGACTTGGGAGAATCAATCCCAACTTTAGTAAAATTATAAGGATGCAGGCTCTAAGTCACCTTGCACCTTCTGTCATCATTTATATCTGCACAAAGTGGTGTAAACAAATAATTGCAGCAAATCAAAGTTTTCCATCTCTTTGTCCCTTGAATGAATTACATCTTGCACTGGGCTTTCCTGTTGAAATCTTGCATTTCTTTCCTCTCCCAATTAAATAAATTGGGCAAATTGCAGAACAGAGTCAGATTCACAACTGCACCCAGTGGGTTCGATTCGCTGACTGTACTCCAGTTTTATACCTGCAAAAGTCCATTCATGTAGCAAAGTAATGTGGCAGTAAATCATTCCAATATCCACTGCATGCAACTAGAATGAGTGCAGGGCCAGCTCCAGGTTTTTTGCCACCCCCAAAAAAACCAAACCAAAACAATAACAAAAATGCTCCTTAAAAAGTGCCGCCCCCAAAGGGCTGGAATGCGGCCCCTTGAAAAGGTGCCACACCAAGCACATGCTTGGAATGCTGGTGCCTAGAGCCGGCCCTGAATGAGGGGGCACAATGGGGTCCCAATTCTATGCTGGCTCTAGGTAGACCAGCTCAAAACTATTTTAGCTGTTTAGGCCTTAAGAGGTCAATACACCATCAGAGAATAAGCAGAGCACACTAGCACTCTGGATATTACACATCCCAATCCCGACAGGGAGTGTCACAGATGCTAGCTAGGCAGACTGTATGCCAGCTTGGGATTGTCCTGAAGATGAAGACTTCCTCACACCAGGGAATTCTCAGCTGAGGGGATCTGATGGTTTCCCAGTCCCTTTGTGCCAACAGAGCAGCACAAGCTGTCGCAGAAGAGTATCTAGCCCCTCCACCTCTCTCCTTCTCATCCTTACAACAGGGTATCGAGCTGCTTAAATAAATATCCATTTATTGACACTATCAACTAACTGAAGCTTTTCACTTTCCAGATAAGAAAATCAATGGCCTAGTAGCTACTGAGTTGGTTGACCTCAGCTGTAGCAGGCAAAACCAAAGAGAGAAAAGGAAAAGTGATAGATACAAAAGCTTCCTGTAGTACAATCAGGGGCGGCTCTAGCAATTTCGCCGCCCCAAGCACGGCGGCACTCCACGGGGGACGCTCTGGCGGTCGCCGGTCCCGCGGCTCCGGTGGACTTCCTGCAGACATGCCTGCGGAGGGTCTGCTGGTCCCATGGCTCCGGTGGAGCATCCGCAGGCACGCCTGCGGGAGGTCCACCGGAGCCGCGGGACCAGCGGACCCTCCGCAGGCACGCCTGCGGGAGGTCCACCCGAGCCGCGGGACCAGCGGACCCTCCGCAGGCACGCCTGCGGGAGGTCCACCGGAGCCGCCTGCCGCCCTCCCGCCGACCGGCGGAGCGCCCCCCCCCGCGGCATGCTACCCCAAGCACGTGCTTGGCGTGCTGGGGCCTGGATCCGGCCCTGAGTACAATCACAACAACGGATACCTCAATTGTTTTATAGACAAGGATTGAAACCCTTCTATCTTAGGTACTTATCAGGCCCCAACACTGTAGCATCTGAACTCCTAATAATCTTTGATGTATATATCCTCACAATACCCCCATCAAGTAGGGAAGTTATTATTCCTGTGTTATACAGATGGGTAACTGAGGTACAGAGACTAAGGGTGGGATTCACAAAGGCATTTAGGCACCTACCTCCCACTGAAGCCATGGAAGATGATTTAAATAGAGTCCCTCTGCTCTAGACTTATTCCATCAAGGAACATTTCAACATGGTGGGAAAGGCTGCCTTCAGTGGTATTATTTTAACTATTGTTCAAGGTCTTCTCCCTTTGATTCAAAGTGCTAATCTCCTTTGAAGGGATTCTGGCCTGTATAACCATCAATGGAGGCAAAATACAATATGCACATTGATCTTTGTTCTAGTCTTAGGTCCTACACTACAGAAATCAGAATAGAAGGTTGCATTTAACCTTCCTGTATTTGAACTGTTCTTCATTACATGGGGATATAATTATACTGGAAAATTGTGCCACTTCCTGTTAGGAAAAACAAACAAACACACTTCATCATGTTGTGTCTGCACGTACACTGTATCACATTTACCTGCATTATACCATATATAAGCAAGCTGATAAAACTGTTGCTAATCAACAAAAATTATTGTCTGTTTCAATGAAGAACATTAACCTGTCAATATATGCACTTATATTGACAATATACACATAACATACCCCAGTGCACTCACCCTACAACATCTGTTCAAAGGGCCATCAATAAAAACAGAGTAACATTCAGAATAAACTGCATGAAGGGAAAAGAGCTGTACTGACAGATATGTAAAATATCTCACATACTGCAGAGACAAGATGGGTGAAGTAATATCTTTTATTGTAAGAGAGGCAATATTTGGAGTTTCCTTACATACTGCAGTCAGAAAACTGTCCAAAGGCACAATAGGAAATTATGATTATTGTATATTTGTTGCATCTATTATTAAAAAGACAAGAGTTTGGGTATGAACAGATATATTTAAGTATTCTTACATAGTAGCACACGATGAGTGTATAATATGGTAATAATGCACCGATATTATTAGCATTGTTGGAAAGCTGTGGGCAATGTATGTATTGCGCAGGTATAAATGAATGTTTTAACAAAGCCATATCATTTTACTTACTTTTTATAGCACTGATAAGTGCGTTCCCATCTTTAATCACATCCTTTATGAATTTGTTGGTTCTCTCCAGCTCCTGCTCATAACATTTCAGCCTGTCTCGAAAATCTGGACTGTCCAGGTAGCAGTCGCTGAACTCTAATGCAGGGTGCCCCATCTTCCTTGGAGAAAAAATTAAAATCAAAATGAAAAAAGAATTCTCCAATTTAAAAAAAAATCAAAATTACTGAAAGCAAATAATCTCTTAGTGCCCAACTCACTCCTAAAAGGACAGAGATCCTTGTCGTTGTCTGCTGAGGATACCAGCTTTGATTTGTATATCACAGAAGGAAGGGGCAGGCTGCCTGGTTGCACTCTACTGAAAACATAAGACAAATTTATACGACCTCTGTAGCATTCTAGCTATGACTTGGTCCTAGATCCTATTCACTATTGTCCTCTTCTTACTCCTCAGCAAGTATACGGTGTCCTTTCCATTCCTTACTGAAAATCCACCCAGACAGCAGCACTAGGGGGTCCCTGCTCTGATCTGCAAACGTTAGCGCGACTCAAACCTCTCCACATCTACAAACACATCTGGCTGCTCTGAATGAACGCAGGGGCCCGGGGGCGTCCATCCAGCTCCGCGCTACAGAACGTCCCCACCCCCTACCGCTCCGCTTTGTGCGAGGATTTCCTTCCTCGTATTCCTCAAGCACCGAGTGACTCGCAGCCTCCAAAGGTTGGCACCTCCCCTTTTCTCCTGCGCTCTTAAAGAAACAGGAGGAAGAGCTGGTTGTTCCCTCAAGGAAACTGGAGCTCTGTGTCTGTGGCAATAGTGCTTTCCGCCCCGATCCGCATGGAGAGCGACACATAACCCTGAGCATTACATTTAAAACAGGCTTCCTCGCTCCGGGACAACGTCCTGTTTCGGCTCCTACTGAGCCCCCTTTTGTTTCTTGCTCACACGTCAGCAGCTGCTCCCCTTTCCCCAAATCTCCCTGCAGTCGCTGTTCAGAGAGGATTGTCTGGGGATCTGCACACGCTTTCCTACGCAACCGTGTTGATTTCACATGGGTATTTCCCAGGGAATGGCTTGGGGCTGCCGGAGGATCTCTCTTCTGTTTGGTGAGCTGGCATCTCCTGCGGACTCTTCCTCGCTCTAGCTGTCTGCTGAGCCCTCAAGGGTTAACACCTTGTTGTTAATGTAGCCTCACACTCTACAGGCAGCATCCAGAGAGGCAGGAGGGAGGAGACACAATAGAGGCATGGCAGCTGCCGCAAACACGTCCCTACGGAAACTGAACCGGGATGAATCCCGCCGGAGCACCACTCCCTCCTCCAGATAGCGCATGCACGGCTGCCTGGGAGGTGTAGTTTTTCTTTCCGCAGGATCTGTATTGTGTATGTGAGTGAGTGAGAGGACTCCGCCCTTGTTTCAAGCGCCCACCCTCTAGCTCCGAGGGACTGTTCTTCCAGAGAATCCGGCACTAAAGGCACAAAGTAGTGGACAAAGTAGCATGGACTGAGCAAAAACTCAGACTGAGTGATCAGTGTTGTCTACTCTGATTTACTTTGCTTGGCCCCTAGTAATGTACCCCAAAGGGGAGCTGTGTGACTGCTAAGCCACCCTGAGGACCCTCACAAAAAGACCATCTTTTGAAAATGTATGAATATGCTAAGCATAAATTTATGCATGTGCTAAGCATAAACTTTATGTTCTGTGAGTGATCTCAATTAAGTTAGGCACAATGCACAAAGTTAAGCATGTGAGTTAAATCTTTGCAGGACTGGAGCCACAAACTCTATTTTCAGTCCCAGCTTTTTCTTTTATTATTGGCTTGAGCATTTAAGTTTTAAAAAAATCATGTCACTTTAAATCAGCTAGCTAGCAGGGCTAAAACCTTTGTCCTAAATTCCTGTAATCTGTACACTTTTATTAGCAACTGTAGATAGGTACAGATGTTAGGGGTGATGTTTTTGCTCATATAATCTGCAAGTCATTTTATACATGATTTTCCGTTTAGAAAAATTAACAATATAATCCTCATTGTTTCTTTCAAATGTCTTGTTTAGAACAAGATAAAACATGAGAACTTTTATTTTATACTGATGAAAATCTCCACACTATATCTACTGTGCACACTTGTTCTTGAGGACCAAGAGGGATACAATATGTTTCCAATTTATTAAAGTATATGATTATGTATCTTCTTCATTCCTCTTTCTTGTTTTCTGTTAATGCAGAACACATTTATCCCCTTAAAAAGTCAGGGAAACTTATTAATTAGTAAAACTAAATCTTCCTTCTTTTCCACCAACATGCTCTGAACAGAACAGAATGATAAAATCATATTAGAGTCTGATTATACTTAAATACTATTAAAGCTGCTTAATAAAATCTCACTTATTCTTTCATGCTGATCTGCACAGTTCTTTAATATTTTGCAGGTAATATTAACAAGAAAAGATGATCTATGAGCACATTGGCCCTAGAGACTTACCTCAAGGTCAAAATGTTGATGTTTTCATCTTCTTTTTGTCAATGTAGCCAGGAACTCAAAACAAACACTCTTTACAGTAATGTGGAAAAATGTTTGTTTACATGTTAAACAATAAGGTTCCTCTTCTAACTGTTGTACTATTACTAAAATAGGAAGGAAACTGGTTAATACCATCTCATTTAAAAACTGACTGAATTTATTGCTGCTGACACTGAGGGACTGATAACATGGATTTTAGCCAAGGGCAACACACGTGGACTTCTTTTACACTCTGCTGATGCAAATACAGTCCTGACCTGCCACCAGGGCCGGTGCAACCATTTAGGCGACCTAGGCGGTTGCCTAGGGCACTGGCATTTGGGGGGCGCCATTTTATTCAGCAGCGACCGCGGCGGCCGGATCTTTGGCTGCCCCGGTTGCCGCCGGCTTTTAGGCGGAGGGAGCTGGGGCAGGGGAGCACAAAGAGGGCCTCCTGCAGCAAGTAAGGGGGGGACGGCATGCAGGGGAACTCCCCGCCCCAGCTCACTCCTGCCTCGCCTCCTCCCCAAGCACGCCGTGGCCGCTTCACTTCTCCCGCCTCCCAGGCTTGCGGCACCTAAGCTGATTGGTGCCGCAAGCCTGGGAGGCGGGAGAAGTGAAGCGGCCACGGCGTGCTCGGAGTGCTCGTGCTTGTGTACGGAGCAGGGGTGAGCTGGGGTGGGGGGTGCCTCAGGGCAGAGGGTGGGGAGCTGCCGCAAGGGGGGAGCCTCAGGGTGGAGGGAAGGAGCTGCCGCAGGGGGGGAGTTGTGTGTGGGGGGGTGCCTCAGGGCAGGGGCGGGGGGGGGGCAAGGTGGAAGTTTCGCCTAGGGTGCGAAACATCCTTGCACCAGCCCTGCCTGCCACCTTGCTATTCCAGTCATAGGCCCCCACATGCAGCTCTTCCAAGGCACCTCTGTTCGGACATGCAGATTTCCTGTTGTTCTTGTGCCAATCTTCCACTTCACAGAGACCATTAATCAAGACAAATTCTGTTTTAGTAATATGCATGAATTGGGACTAGACAAATGACACATCTTCACATGTAGCCTACTAGCCAAAATTTGAGCACAAATCTCCAAACCCACTCTTTGAGCATGATGATTTGATTAAAGAGGTTAAAGCAACGTGGACACTGATTTTTATTGACAAAGTTTGTCCATTTATTTACATATTTTCAAACATCCAAACAACTTTAAAATCTCTGTAATTATTTTGATTAGTTTGAGTCCAAATCCTAGGGAACAGGTGTCCACATCACAAACAACCACCACCATAACTGGCACTAATTGATCCCATTGAGGGATGACACAGAACAGAGGTCAAGGTCAAAGGATCATGGAACCTGAATGTCTCTTATCCCTAGAGACAGAGGCCTTCCAGATCAGCTTTGGAGAAAAAGCCACCAGCAGGGAATTCTCTATAACCAATATAAAGATTTAGGAAGCCAGAGACACTTATGAAGGTTGGACAAAATCACTTATGAGGGTGGGATGCTGCAGTGATGGGCACTCGAGATAGCTAGGTGGATAATACAAGGTATGAATCTTTCCACCATGTTCTTCTCAACCCCAGCTCTTGCTGATGTGTGGGGTCATTTCATCCTGACACACCTCATCCAGCACAGGGCATCACTGTAGGGTGCCAGGCTGCCTGCCCCAATTCCAGGGCTGGCTCCAGCTTCTTTGCCACCCCTTTGCTCTGAGAGGGACCCGCCGCTGAATTGCTGATGCAGACCTGGACGTGCTGCCCCTTTCCATTGGCCGCCCCAAGCACCTGCTTCCTTGGCTGGTGCATGGAGCCGGCCCTGCCCAATTCCAAGGCACCCCCACTTTCTCTGCTCTCTCCTGGGGGCCACTCAGACCCCAGGTAGATTGCAGGCCCCCCACTGCTGTATCCCAAGTGGGAAGAGTGTGCATGGGGAGGAGTGAGCTGCCTTCCCCTTTGGGCAGGCAGGAGCTTCCAGCTGGCTTGTGAGCTGCAAATGGCCCCATACAGGCAGGGCCCTGAGTATCCCGGATTAGCGTGTGGGACCCAAGGGCATTGCATGTGCCTATAGACAACTTCCCTGCAGACCCTCCATGCGGGGATCGTGCCTCTGAATGTGTGGGGGGGGAAGGAGGGTTAATGCCAGAGACTGAGAACTCTCCTTTGTGAAGGTGCGTGTGGCCCTTTAAGAGGCGAGGCTCTGCGCTGTGTCTCTTCCCCACCTTGAGTCGGCGGCGTCTGTCCCTTTAAATCTCGGCTGTTACGCCTGCGGCCCCTCCGGTGGCTGGGTCCGGCGTTGCCATGGATACTCGGGCGAATGACGCAATCTCCACGCGCGCTGCGCGGGCCGATGAGGTGCTGAATCCGTCTCCACGTCGCATCAGCGGCAAGCGGGGTAGCGGGGCCAAAATGGCGGAGGCAGAAGAGAGCCGGGCTGGGGGAGCTGCGAAACCGCTGGTGAGACAGGGGGCGGTGGCCTGGCCCCGGGATGTATGGGGGAGACCCAGCACCGTCGCGCCTGGGTGGAGGGGCCGGAGCTGGAAAGGGGGCGCGCCCGGACTCCTGGGTTCCGTTCCTGGCTGGGGTGTGGGGTTCAGCCCAGCGGCTGAGGGGAGGGTCTAGAGGTTGTGGGTGGCTCATGGCTTCCTGGGCTTGGGGGAAAAGTGGAGTCTAGTGGTTCGAATGGGGCAGGTTTGTTTCCCATCGATGCCACTGACTTTCTGTGAGACCTTGGGAAAGCCACTTCGCTTTTCTGTGCTTCGGTTTCTTCACCTGTAACTTGGAGACAGTTGCACTAACTCAAGGGGATGAGGAGGAAGGCTTAAATAACCCCCCCCCCCGTAGATGTTAGAGTCAAGCACAACAATAGTATTATTCCAGAAACTTTCCTCTGTCACTTTGTAGCCCTCCTGAACAGGGTTCCCTTCAGTGCAGACCAGGCTACTCTTTATTTGCTTGCATCCCTCAACAACAAAAATCCTGTTACAGCTGCTGGTGGTGGAGAAATAAATGTATTATTCACCACATTCACTTCATTTGGTGCTTCATCTGTGTAGTTTATACTGGGGATATGGATAGGTGTATATTGTTCGCTTTACAGTGGTCCTTGTTTTCATGCTGTGCTTAAATGTATTGCTGTCATTATAAAATTATGTAGCATCATTAATGTACATAGCTCTTTACAGGACATAGACAAGTCTTGTAGCCTGACCTGGAGAGCTTACAATGTAAATAAGGACAAACACAAGTCATAAGGTAGCAGGGGAGGGAGTACCTGGGGTTTATTGAAAAGAAGAAGAAAATAACCTTTGATTGTATTTATGGTCCCCCCTGCTCACACATTGTGGCTTGCCTTTTAGCTGTGAATTGTTTGAAATAGGGAGGCTGCTACTAGAATACAGATTACTTTACAAAGAGAATAATTAAATAAGTTAGATTGCTCATTACTTTCTTTATACTCTGCAGGAAAAAGTCCTAGGCAAACATCAGCTATTTTCTGTATTTTTAAAAAAAAATTAAAAAAACCAATTAGTTTGCAGGTCTCTCAGATGTGTCAATATCAGAAGATATTCCAGTGGAAGGGGAGATCACAGTTCCTGTTGGATCTCACTCCCCTGATGAAGACTACTCCACATTGGATGAACCCGTTAAGGATACTATTGTGAGTTTATATCCCTTACTCACTGCAGTGGTTTTCAACCTGTGGTCTATGGACCCTTGTGGGTCCTCAGCCTATGTCTAAAATTTCCAATGGGATCCGCACTTCCATTTGAAATTTTTTGGGGTCTGCAAATGAAAAAAGGCTGAAAACTGCTTTACTGTATCTGCGATAACATATGAAGATTTTCTGATCTCTTGGGCCAAATACAACAAGAACGTTGGTTTTCTTGCTTTGTAGTTGGTTGTAAATTTTAAAATTCAAAATTTTACAAAACAAAAACTTCTTTGGGCAAGGAATCTGAATTACAAACATAAAAATCCTCAAATTTGTTCTCTGTGACCCACTGAAAATGTCTTTAGTTGCCAGGGCATCAATCAGGGGTGGGGAATTAGCCAGACAATGAAATCTCCTCTTCTTGGAGCAGCAAACAAATAACATTATTAGCTGGATGTTATGAAAAGAGCAATCTAGCTGATTTCATGCACTGGGACTCATGCTGTGAATCTAATTTTTATACTATTATAAGGCATGCTATAAAAAGCATCTGACTCAAATATCTCATGATTTAATATCAGAGATATGTTATGATTTGTAGCTTGCAAAAGTATTTCCTTCTTCATTTTTTTTTGACACTTTAATACCTGTGAAATGGTGTACTAGAGATGTCACTTGTGTGTTTCAGATGAGAGATCTAAAGGCAGTTGGAAAGAAATTTGTGCATGTCATGTATCCCAAAAAGAGCAGCGCACTCCTCAGAGACTGTACGTATCAGATTTTCTAAATCTTGGGAAGACCAACATTACAAGACAAATATTCCTAAAAGCCACTGCATGGATTGGACAAAGTCTTTGCTTTAATGAAATATCTGGAAAATAGAATATCCATATGTTGTTTCTCTGCAAGATACAGAATAACAAAAGCAAATGAGGTAGTTGTGTGAAGAGGCAGAACAATACTGACATCTCTTTAAAGTGAACTGTTTATCAGAATGAGTCCAGACGCATTCAAATTAAGAACATCTTTATATACAGTATATGATACCAGATGTTAGCTATGACAATTATGGGATTGGAAACTGGAAAAGGGATACACTGGGCTGTTTTAATACTCTTTTTTGCTAGAGAGATACTGTTCTGAACATCAGTATCTGATGTCATTCTGTTTCTTTCTCTACAGGGGATCTTTGGGGTCCTTTGGTGCTGTGTGTGTCACTTGCACTGTAAGTATCTGTTATCTTTCTATGTGCGAATGGAGGAGGGAATTTCTGACATGTCATGGTCAGGTTACTCTAGTGCTTAGGCTGGTGTGCTACAGATATTAATGGTGAAACTTATATGAGCAATTGACTCTCTAAAACCCTAAACTTATTAAGGGCATCTCTTTTTATTTGGGATTGTAGGGTAAATGTAGGTAATAAATTATTCCTGTCCAGCCCTGCTATCTTGGGGATAAATTCTATCGAAAACTACAGAGGTCCTGGTAATTCTTGATTTTAGTGTGTACAGCAAGTATTCTTTGGGCTGAATGTTCTATATTTCATATGCATTATCCAGAAAGAAAAATGCAATCTTTGTTGCTCATCCATAGTGAGACACTCATGATATGAAAACTCTGGGCTTATTGTTTTTTGTTACCCATTTGTCATTTCAAAATAAAACTGAGGGCAGCTTCCAAAGCAAACTTACGCTACTGATAGTCTGCTAAATTGTTGTTGTTTTGCTGCATAATTGTAAAGCATGAAAGCCTTAATTGCTTCTTTTGACTGTTAAAATGCTGTTAGCATGGTTGGATCAGGAGGCAATATTCCATAGGGCAAGTTTATATATTAGAATAAGTTTCTATTTGCCCTTCGCACAACATGGTTGAGTTATAGATCCCACAGGCAGTCTGTTTTGAATCTGTATGGGGGTATGAAAAGACAAACAAGAGCAAGGCTTTGATTCTACTAGTTAAAATAACACCATCCTTAACTTTTGCAGCAATGAGTTGATGGTCCATAAGGCCTAACTGTTAAGATACTAGTCTAAAAAAAACTAGTTACTATATCACTTTTCCTTTTACATACACAGCTGCAGTACTAAGTCATCCATGAGTTGTACTAATGGTCTGGAAGCTTTAGCTATCGACTGTTCCCCTTTTCACCTGGCCAGTGTTGTGTGTTAGAAAAAACAAACCCACCATGGGGATAATTTGACTTTTTATCTATGGTAAAATAAATGTGCATGTACCTAAAAATTGTATAGTGTTGACTGTCTTCCTCCATCCATTTAACTTGTCATCTTGTCTGTAATTTTTTCAGGGCATGGACCGTGTATGTGTTAGGCATACAACACAATGTGGCCCCAATCTGGATTAGGCCCTCTGGGTTCTACTGCAGAATACATGTTTAATATAGCAATACTCTTAGGGTGTGTCTACACTACCCGCTGGATCGTTGGGCAGCGATCGATCCAGCGGGGGTCAATTTGTCTAGTCTAGACGCGCTAAATCAACCCCCGAGCGCTCTCCTGTTGACTCCTGTACTCTGCCGCCGCGAGAGGCGCAGGCAGAGTCGATGGGAGAGCGGCAGCAGTTGACTCACCGTGGTGAAGACACCACGGCAAGTTGATCTAAGACGTTGACTTCAGCTACGTTATTCATGTAGCTGAAGTTGCGTAACTCAGATTGATTTCTCCCCTTCCCTCCCTGCCCCCCAGGTGTAGAGCAGAGCTAAGAATACATCACTTAGCATTTCATATTTGCAAAGTATTGTGAACACTAATTACTACTTTCCTCATTCCAATGAGGTAGGAATTAATACCCCCCAAATTAAGTTACTTTAAATGATCTGAAGGCATATGGAACTAAAAGGTGTGTACCAGATACTATCGTCAGTATATTCCCCACCAGATTATAACTGTGTTGAAAGAGCATCATCAGTTTGACATCGAGTAATATTGAAAGTAGTTTTGACAATACTATTTATATTGGAGTGGCACCTAGAAGCCTCAGCTAGATTAGGACCCCCTTGTAATAGGCACTGTACAAACATAGTAAAAGGCACTGTCCAGAATGAGGCCCTGCAGATTTTTCAGAAGTCCCTGGTTCAATACCTGGTGACAGCCAAAATGGTGGTGATTACCTGTCTTGCATCTCTGAGCTCTCCTTTTTATCTTTAGATCCAGGTTCAATTCCTTGCTTTGCTTGTGTGACCTTGGGCATATCACTGAGTTTCTGTATCTTATTTCCCCACCTTAAGATAGTTAATAGTATTTCACTACTTTGCAGGAATGTTGTGAGGATAAATACATTAAAGATTGTACGGTGCTTGGATACTAAAGTAATAGGGGCCATATATGTACTTTAGATTCTCATTTACACTAAGGCATCCTTACACTGCCAGAACAGTGTAATAAGACCTTTGTGAGCCTCATTCCCATTACACTAGTTACACCTGCTCCTGAGTCTCCCTGGACAATTTTTTTTTTTTTAAGTTGCACTCTCCTATTTTTTTTTTAAGTGGTCACGTGAATGATCTACATCAACAAAATGGAGGAATTGATTACACATAAAGTACTGTCAACTGCACAAAGTAAAGAAACTGTGGAGCAAATTAACTAATTTTTCTCATCTTTCAGTTGTAGTAATCTTGGATATTACATGTAACAGTTGTAGATAAAATCTTTTAGAGAAATGATGCTTTTAAAATGGCATACCTTTCAATTAGGTCACATTTGTTTAATCTATCCAAGCCTCGCTTTTAGTCCCTCATATTATGGTTCAATGGATAGAACTCAGGACTCCAAATCAGGAGACTTGAGTTCTGTTGCTTGTAACTCTACTGACTCATTGTTTCTCCTTGAGTAAATCACTTGTAAAATGGGAATAAAGTTTGCCTTTGGAAAGTGTTTGTTGATCTATGGGACAAAGTCCATTACTACCTCTTTCATACCTTCTTCTGTGCTGCCTTTCTGACTTTCCTTAGCTTTGTGTATCAGTCCTGTCTCATTCAAAACCTTTCTTAATGTATGTGTTGATAATATCTCAAAGTAATCAGTGCATCCAAATCTGTTTAAAAATAAACAAACCCTCCATGCCACTTTAAGATATGACCTTCCTTTGACCATCCACTGTTGTATGGCCTCCATCATTGTATTATTGAAGTACCTTTTTTCTGTCTAATTTGCACTATAAACTCCACGGGGCAGGAGTTGTCTTCTTCACTTTTGTACAGAACTGATCATGCTATCTACTCAAATAATAAAGAGAAATTTGACTCCAACCTACCTGAGAATCATCATCTCTTAGGCTTAATACAGATGTTAGAAATAAAAAATGAAATATAGTTACTGCCCTGTGTTCATTCAGTATTTTGCTCTATTCTCTGCCTCAGGATGCTTCAGGGAGGGTCAGCAGACAGTAAAGAAGATGGAGGTCCCCAGTTTGCTGAGGTCTTTGTTATCATCTGGTTTGGAGCAGTTGTCATTACACTAAACTCAAAACTACTTGGAGGAACCATGTGAGTATACATGTGAACAATAGTAATGAAAATGCTCCAGTGCGTGGAATAACATTTTTGTTACTCAGACACAACTTCCTTGTCTTTCTTCCTCCATCTCCCTTTGCCCTCTTCTAGATCTTTTTTTCAGAGCCTGTGTGTCCTGGGTTACTGTGTCCTGCCTCTGACAGTGGCTATGCTCGTGTGCAGGCTGGTACTACTAGCAAGCTCGGGGACTGTCAGCTTCATTGTGCGACTTGTTGTAGTGATGGCTATGTTTGGCTGGTCAACCCTAGGTAAGGAAGTTTTGCATCCGTGATACAGTTTTGTTGCTAAAAGAGTGAAGAGTTCAGTGATTTTGCTGTTAAGAAAGGTTGGTCTGCCAGGCAGTCTGCTGATAGCATGGGTCAAGAAGAGATCATGGTTTGGGTTCTCCAAGTTGGTGAGGTTTTGTGGAAGCAGCACTCTCAGCCCTTGGGGTGAAAGAGAGTCTGCCCTTCCCCGTGCCCCAGCTGATGCTCCTGGTCATAGCCATGTTGACAGATTCACATTTGCTCTGCAGTTAGCATTTCTTGCCTGGAGGAAGGGTTGCTATATGTCTCTTTTGAAGAAGAGAAAAACAGTATATTACACCAATATAGGAGTATTGGGGGCTTTATTTCCTGGCTTATGTTAAATACCACTGGAAAACACTTATGTAATGTAAACATTATTGCACTATTTCTGCTAGTCTTATTTTGAAAATATGTCGCTTGGCATGTAACATCCTCCAAATGTTTTCTTTTCAGCTGATAAAGGAAGACATACAAGTAGTGAGGGGGAGAACTGTCTTTAGCACAAAATGTGGGAGTCTTTATTATAGCTTTTCCCTTCACCTTTAAATTTACAGGAGTCCCTAATTTAGAAGCATTTACTGGTTTCTGATTCAGTTTGAAAATCTTTTAGCTTTGTGCACATTTCAAGTGTGTGTTCTCTCTTTGTCACCAGCATCCACAGCCTTTCTGGCAGACAGCCAGCCTCCAAATCGCAAAGCTCTTGTTGTTTACCCCATCTTCCTCTTCTACTTTGTTATCAGCTGGATGATTCTCACCTTTACACCTCAGTGATGAGGGCTCAACAGAGACTGCACAACAAAGAACTGGAAGTTTTCATAAGCGCTGCTGTTAATTTGTGGACTTTATCTCCAATTCATAGATATTGCATACCGTAAAAAAAACAGGCTATGGAATAAAGCCAGAGAGCTGAAGCATTCATCATTTCTAAGAATGAGATATACAAGGAGCCAGTTGCTCGAAAGATGCAGAAATCCAGCTACTGAATTTTATTTAATCCTGCTGTTTAGTATAAATAAAAAAATGCCCAGTCTGAGAAGAGACTGTCTCATCTGAGGAATGCAGACTAGGGAAGGAAGTTTCTGTGAGAATGGCGAGGATAAAATCCTATCTTGGAACTTCAAGAAAATTGATAACTGAAGACTAGGTAATAACTATCTGACTTAGCAGAATTCCAGTTCATGCTTCGAGTTCTCTTTAAATTGAATATTGCCCTATGAATAATAGAACACATTTTCTGACCCATACTGGGTAGGGAAGAAGGGTATCTAAATCCTGTCTCTCTCCTAGATGTGCAAAGAGGTGAAATCTATACAAGGTGCATCACAGGGGCAATAATTTTTCCTTTTCAGATCAAATTTCAGGTCTCAGTAAAAATACGCATGTTTGCTCCATGCTTTTCTTCATCAGAGCACGTCTAAGGGAGCTGTTTCTGTTCATACTGATGCAAACTGCTCTTGTGCACTTACGCACTTCAGTCCTTTCATGTGTGTTGGGAACAGTTCACAAGCTAAATGTCTCAAATACTAGTGTGACACTAACTGATCCATACAGTTTCATGAGGAGATGTTGTTTGCACTGGACGCTTACAAATTCCCGTTTGGTAACCCAAGATCAGAATGTCAAAGTGCAGAGAAAGGCTTCAGACTCTATACTTTGAAGGTGATGGCACTGATTGCCCAGCTATCACTCTGCAACTTTTGAACAGAGAATTGGGCAGTTGGAGAGCAGTGTACCATCGCTGCAATGAATTCCTGCTGAGTGAACTGAACTTTTGGTACTTGAGATGTTTGCCCATTAGCATACAAAACAAGGACTCAAACCTGTTATAATATTTAGGACGGAGGAATGAATTAAATGGTCCATAAGTGAAGGTGTTGGCCGTTCTGAACTAGTATGGGGATCTGGTGCTTAATTGCTTAGTGACTTATATTTGGTGTTTAGAGGGGTGGCACTTCCACGTAAATGTTAGCATTTGTGCATATGGCTCCTGCTTTTGGTAGGGGGAAATATGAAATTTCTGTAGATTTAGACTGAATATTTATAAACGGGGATGAAATCTTCCTTCAAATATGTGCTATGTGTACATGCCTGTTCTGCAGAAGCTGATACAGATACACAAATGTGCCAGTCCATCTCTGACACAAAGATAACCTCCTGCATAGATACTCTTTGAGAGTCACACAGAGGTTATTTGTGTTGTATAGTAAGCAACACACAAGGAGAGCTGCAGAACATCAAAACTTGGGGTTGGAGGTAGGGGGGAGAAAGTTGCTGTTCAAATATATAGTTCATTGTAAAGATGAACATAATTTCATGCTTTCTCATGTAGTAGCAGATGCAAAATTGTCCAGAAATTGAATAGTCAGATCCTATTGAGATGTAAATATACTTAGTTTTATTTTTAAATATGAAGTGCAAATCTTTTTCTAAACGCTCTCATAGACACACATTTAGGATCCCAAATCACTGACTGACTGTAGATTGTAAGAAATTGATCGTTTGGCGGGTGCGAAGGGGGAGAAAACTGATTTAGTTACTCCCTGCGAAGACCTGAATTTAGGCTCCTGCTTCTTCCTGTCTGCAACAGTTGACATCAGTGAGTTTGTGGAACAGACAGCTTCATTTACTGCCTTTCTTATGCTATATTCATTTGCTGCTGAGGGAGGTGCAAGTATTCAGATACTTAATTGTAAAATGCAATAGTGCATTTTTAAGTTCATACTCATTGTTACTGATCTGGGATGTGAAATGGCTTTGTATATTTGTTTTTAAAGCTGTGCAGTTCACCTTTTCAGTCCAGTTAAATCAAGTGCACTTTATAAGATGTCAAAAACAAATATCTTAGGCAAGTGAAAAAGATAGAAAATCTGTTAGACCATTAAAATTAGACTCTTTGGGCCCAGTTCTTCATTCCCTACTCAAATGAGTACTCTCATTGAGGTCAGTGGAATTGTTTATAAGAGTAAGAATTACATAATCAAAACCTAGATGTGCACACTTTCCAGAAAGTCAATCTTTTCTGAAAGATTTGGTTTTTCTTTTTCCCCAGTGTCACTTATGATTTAAACTGTCAGGTATGTGAATTTCTTTAAAATAACTAACATTAGAATTTATCAATATCTCCTTGAGAGGAGACAGTTGTCAGGAAAGAAGCGTTTTTAATTTAAACTACAAATGTTGTGAGAAGCATGATTTAAAACCCTCCATTCATGCTTTATTTTGTTTACTTCTGAGCTTCAAGGTGGCTTGTTCTATGAGAATTAATATATTGCTCTTAGGTTGTGAATGGCGGAGGAGGGTTATTTTTATCATTTAAAAGTAGCCATTATAGGGTTTTTAGTCTACAGAGTTTTTAATGTGAAAAGGGGTAGGGGAAAATGTTCTGGTTATACAGTAAAGGTGTAACTTTTGGCTTGTAGCAGTAATGCCTTTGAGCATGGAAACTGCCCCCCTTTCAAAGCAGTAGTCTACAAATGCAGATACATGTGTTTAGAAAGCATAACTCCCTAGTCTTTCGCAGTGACAACAGGATGCAGGTGAGGAACTGTATATATTCTGAAGTTTCATGCTTCCAGTTGAATAAAGCTACTTTTTTTTTTAAACCATCACTGCTTCTAGTTGCTACAGTTCATTGTCACAGTAAATCCACCCAACTGCACTTACACTGGTATTAACAGGAATTTATTTCAAGTATGCAATAAACCCCTTTAAAAATAAATCTCTATACAGCATTATTATCTGTTTTGAAGAAGGTTGTCTGCATATCTGTCTTCGTCTATTAGCTGAAGGAGGAAGGGAAATGTTTGCATTTTTGAAAGTCTAACACTTTTTGTAAACAAAGCCTTATCTTACCAAAAAATATGCTAAGAAGGCAAGCAGCCCTGAATATGGGCATCAAGTTGTATGGCTTCACAGTTGCTCCTTTCTGTTAATTTTATTTCAGTTCATAAAAGCTAGAAGCTAAAATTTGTCTAATTTTCTATGATGCTTGTGGAAGTTGACTGACTATAGAGCAAAGATATTACTATAACCTGAGGACTCTCCATCTTAAGAGTTTGATTGTGATGTCCGAAATGTATGTGTTCTGGAGTGACTTAACCAAGACGCACACATTGCTCGTGTTTGCTGTAGTTAAAATACACCTAAAATAGTTATGGGTAACCTGAAGTACCTATTGATAAAATGTTTCCATACTAATATGTGGACAGGTAAAAACCAGTCTACAGATTTTATCTGTTAGATGGAGAGAGAAGATTTGCACTCTTCGTTTATTATTCACAACATAGTATGATTGAAATTTTGTGTGTGTACAGTAAATCTTCCCTTTGTGAGGTTTGGGGACACAACTTAAAGGGATAACAGCAACTGAAAAAATCACACTTCTGTCTGAAGCCTTTTCTGTTATTAACAGCAGGTACAAAGATGACTATAGCTGAATAAAATTTGACAGCATTTTGTTTACAGTTAGCTTACTGCTGTTTAAGTTGATTTGTTTCCACAGCATTTGGGTGGAGGTAAAGGATTTAAAAATAGGAAAATGAAACTGTAAAATCACAAACATGGGCAGGTGTAACACCTGCACCTACTTCTAATTTATCTTTAGAAACTGACTAATTCCAGTTGACTATGTTCCTTCAAAACAGCATTTTATGAAGTCCTGGCGTAACATATAATGAGTGGTTCTAAATCTACTCTCAACATGCTGATCTGATTGTAAATCGTATACTCATTGCATCTGGCTTATATCTTTGTATTCCTCCAAAAGAATGTGTACAGTTAATCCATATAAGCACAATATTTATTTAAGTTTATGATTTGAGGATGCATATGGTCACTTACTGTCTTACTTATAAGGGGGAAAAGTCTCTTTCCATTTTAAAGCTGGTGGTGGGGAGAGGGGAAGGTCAGGGCATGGGGAGTAGAGTAGACTTTTTGCCTTAACAAAATGTATAATTTTTCTGTAGCGAAAGCAGATGCTCTTCTGATGTATAAACTGCTATTCTTTCCCACTCAAACTTTGATACTGTCACTTGTAAGTTTTGAAAATCCCTTTGAATCTGAATTAAGTTTGATCTTCTTCCCTTATATATACCAGACCTGTGAAAAAGAGAACATGTAAATTATTTGTTAAATTTTAAAGTAATAAAATACTGAAAGGGACATAGAGCGTGTGTGATTTGAAAGTAGCGTATGCACTGTACTGTTGACTGCACTCTAGGATCTATGCTAGCTGGCAGTTCTCCATAATGTTAATATTTTTTTAAAATGCCAATTTGGACAATCTTTATTGTAAGCATTATGCAACCTGAGCTACCAGGACCTGGGAACACAGCAGCTACCTATGGGGCCGTGAGCATTCTTGTGAAAGGCTCTAAAGGAAATCCTATCCAGCCTTTGTCCAAAGAACCATGAGTTTTATGTGGTCTTCAGTGAAGATGGTCTGAATTAAGGAAGGATGGGGAAAGAAGCAGTTCTTCTTTTTCCTTTTTAGCTTGGGTTTTGTGCTTGTAAAATGCTCCCATGGGTATAAGTAAGTGGTGAATTCTGACATGGTAGTATTTTGCACCCAGTTTTCACGTGTACTCACCAAGGTGCAAAGCAGGGTAGAAAAAGTCCTAGTAGGACTTATCCTATTCACTACTGAAAACCTGTGTCTTACGGGAGGAACACTTCTGTGGCTTTGTTTAATAATTGTACTCTGGCTGATCCTGATCCATATTGATTCTCCTTCTGCTTAATCTGTGCCCCTCTCACACTTGTCCACTCACATAGGCTTCTTCAGGTGAAAGGGTTACTAAACTTTCAATGTCCCCGAATGCAGCTGGTCATAGTCCCCACCAATATGAACATCAGGAAGCAAAGAACCTAATTTCAGTTGTCTAGCAGGAGTAGTTTGCTGTTGTCACTGATTCACTGAAAACATGCCAACACTAATGTGTAGTCTCTCAAGACCTGGTCAATGGGGGAGCTTTTCCACATATAACTTTTTGTCATAACATGACCCTGGTTGGTACTGTAGAACTCCTGCTTTTTAGTACAGCTTACTAACTGAGCTGCTATTTGGAGTTACCCACCTTTCCAATGAAAGACTTAGGAATGAATTCAT
Source organism: Mauremys reevesii (assembly GCF_016161935.1). Classification (NCBI taxonomy): domain Eukaryota; kingdom Metazoa; phylum Chordata; order Testudines; family Geoemydidae; genus Mauremys; species Mauremys reevesii. The sequence continues at coordinate 80,274,456 of NC_052631.1, read as the reverse complement.
CCATATCTGGTTTCAAAAGATTAATAATCATAGATGCACATTTCTATTAGTGATAGTTCTCACTGCATGATTGTACAGCCAGGCTATGTTACAAAGCATAGGTAACCCACTCTTCATGCTGAATCTGCTTACTGCATTGATTAGCCCTGTAGTAACGTCCCTTCCAAGCAGATAAAATTGTGTATAGAACTAAATTCCCCTTTTAAGAGCTGTGTTCCTGCAGCCAAGGAACTACTTACTTCACGAGGGGCTAGCTGTTACTAATGGTCATGCAACATGCATATATGTCTAATCACTACTGTGTTTGATTCAGGTACTGAAGTAAGAGGAAGTAACAATAGCATGTGCTTACTTACTAGCCTGCAGAGACCTGGCAGGTGGTAATAGCAACTGGATGAGGACTTTCAGCTACTACAGACTGGCTTGGATTTGAGCCAGCTACCTAAAGGTGTACTTATATACTACTTGTAGTTGTTTATCCTCAGGTTACAAAGTGCAAATGCTATTCCAAGTACCAGTCACACTTCTTGGGGAGCATCTAGGACTAGGGAAACAACACAATCACATTTTTCACTCTCTACGCATATTACTTCTTCATGTGCTTCCTACTTGCTCTGCTGCCATGCCCATATGTGGACTGTCAGTGTTAAATAAGCAGTGGTTAGCTACTTGCCCTCCTAAATGATGTGTACCAAGCTGTTAATGTTAAATCTGATTTACTTGAAAAATATTCTTGCCCAAGTGGCCACAGGAGGGCAGCATTACCTTTGAAAAGAAACTGCTATTTAATTGCATCAATAAAGAAAATAAATTAATATTTGCATCTATGTGCTTCAAAGTCCCCCTTCACACACCCCCAAGGAGGATTTAAGAAACATGCATCAGCCTGTTCTTTCATTCCAAGTCTATTTTGTGAGCATAATCTCTGCTGTGAAATGCAGTACATAGAATTCAGAGTTCTGCAATCACCAGCTTGGTAGATTCTGTCATTTGAATGAGTTTGAGTTTCACTGTATGGATTTCATCAATTTTGCCTCTTCTATAACTTCATTTATTGTATTTTGAGGGGGGAGTGGAGAGATTTTATTTTTAAAGGAACGGTATTTTTAAACAGTGCTAAGTCACTGGAGGATGATTAAACATGAGTTTGTTTTTTAAAGTAACAAAAAACATGAGAGATACATCAGATAAAATTGCTTGCAGAAAATCATAGAGATGGAAGAGACTTCTTCCAGTCTTCTCTTCAGTCCTTTAAAGTTCTTAAACACAACAGTTTGCCTTGCTTTTGCAATTTTTGCAGTAATTGCTCACTACTAATGTAATTTTACTCTTGGCAAGTTCTGGTTTGGTGAAAAATTGAGCAAATACTTGAGTTAAAATTATCATCTAAATGCAGTAATTATAAGATACTTTTAGGCTCACAGCATCTTCTAATCAGTATGACAGAGTAATTGTGCAATTGGTAGTAAACTTCTGCCCACCTGTCAGCTTTTGCTTAAACAGATTTAAAGATAAGACCATGATTATGGAGTGTTTGCTATTTAATAGCAAGGTGCTATGTTTTTTTACATATTAGTAAAAGGAAAGTTAGCAAGATTAGTCTGTCAAAAGCTTTTTGCTAATGCCTGTATTTGAAAATCCATGTTTTTGTGGTTTTCGGAGAGGACAGGAACGGGAAGGGGTAAAGAGAAAAATCCTTCTCTCTAAGCTGAGAAAACTATTTTGAGGATATCTTGATCATAGAGGAATAGATAAATTAGGGCACTAAATCTAACAAAGAATATGTTGGGGGGGATTTGATGCCCCCAGGAATTAGGAATAGAATACAGAACCTATTTTCCTAAGAACATAAGAATGGCTATACTGGATCATACCAATGGTCCATCTAGTCCAGTATCCTGTCTTCTGACAGTGTCTGGTGCCAGATGCTTCAGAGGGAATGAACAGGGCAACTTATCGAGTGACCCCATCCCCTGTCATCCAGTCTCTGCTTCTGGCAGCCAGAGGTTTAGGGACACCCAAAGCCTGGGGCTGTGTCCCTGACCATCTTGGCTAAGAGCCATTGGGAGACCTATCCTCCATGAACTTAATTATTTTTTGAACTCCGGTTTATACGTTTGGCCTCACAACATCACTGGCAAGGAGTTCCACAGGCTAATTGTGCATTATGTGAAGAAGTACTTCCTTTTGTTGTTTTAAATTTGTTGCCTATTAACTTCATTGGATGACCTCTGGTGTTTGTGATATATGAAGGAGTAAATAACACTTTTCTCTAGGCCATTCATGGTTTTATAACTATCATATCCACCCTTAGTTGTCTCTTTTCTAAATGGAACAATCCCAGTTTTTTTAATCTCCTTGTATGGAAGCTGTTCCATACCTCTAATCATTTTTGTTGTCCTTTTCTGTACTTTATCCCTTTCTAATATCTTTTCTGATATGAGGTGGCCAGAACTGCACACAGTATTCAAGGTGTGGGTTTACCATGAATTTATATAGTAGCATTTTCTGTTTTATCTATTTGTTTACTTATGGTTCCTAACATTGTTAGCTTTTTTGACTGCCGCTGCACACTGGGCAGATATTTTCAGAGAAGTATCCACAATGATTCCAAGATCTTTCTTGAGTGGTAACAACTAATTTAGACTCCATCATTTTGTATGTACAGTTGGGAATATGTTTTCCAATGTGAATTAGTTTGGTTTTATCAACATTGAATTTCACCTGCCATTTTGTTGCCCAGTTACCCAGTTTTGTGAGATCCCTTAGGAACTCTTTGCAGTCAACTTTGGACTTAACTATTCTGCATAATTTTGTATCGTCTGCAAATTTTGCCACCTCACTGCTTAGCCCTTTTTCCAAACCATTTGAGTATGTTGAACAGCACTGGTCCCAGTTCAGATCCTTGGGGGACCAGTCAAAGCAAATTCTTTTAAAGTCTGGACTAATACTTGGAAATGTATTTACAATATTTGCTCAACTCTTTATAGTTTTAAGGAAGTTGGTGGTTATTCAGCATGGTTGGAATTTTCAGAGCAGCGTGGAAGATCTATCACTCTACACTCATTCATTTTAGAGGGAGTTGTGTGGTTAAAATCCCGCAGAAAGCTTTGAAAATCTCACCCCACATAAAGAACAGGCATACTTGTCAGGGGCGTCTCTAGAAATCACGCTGCCCCAAGCAGCGCGGTGCGCTGCGCCGCCCTTCCCCGGTCCTGCGACGGGTCCCCTCTTCCCGCGTCTCCGGTTGAGCTCCCGCAGTCATGCCTGCGGCAGGTCGACCGGAGCCCGGGACGAGCGGACCTGCCGCAGGCATGACTGCGGCGGGTGCCGTGGTCCCGCGGCTCCGGTTGACCTGCCGCAGGCATACCTGCGGGAGGTCCAGCCGAGCCGCGGGACGAGCGCCCCCTCCGCAGCCATGACTGCGGCAGGTCCGCCGGCCCAGCCTCCCGCCCTCCCCGGCGGCAGGGGACGCCCCCTACATTTTGCCGCCCTAGGCACCAGCTTGTTTTGCTGGTGCCTAGAGCCGCCCCGATACTTGTGGCACCTTAGAGACTAACAAATTTATTTGAGCATAAGCTTCCATGGGCTACAGCCCACTTCATCGGATGCATGCAGTGGAAAATACAGTAGGAAGATGTGTATATATACACACACAGAACATGAAACAAAATGGGTGTTACCATACACACTCTAACGAGAGTGATCAGTTAAGATGAGCTATTACCAGCAGGAGAGAGAAAAAACTTTTTGTAGTGGTAATCAAAATGGTCCATTTGCAGCAGTTGACAAGAAGTTGTGAGGAACGGGGGAGGGGGGAATAGATAATGGAAAAATGGTATAGGGGGTTTCCAAGTTTGTACCCATGCCTTAACAGGTACACCACAAGGAAAGAACTGAAATGACTAGAGACCATAAATAACATATGTGCGTATGTACATGTCATCAATACGCACAAACATACTAGCCTATGGAGTAAGCGTACCCTCACATTTTTGTGGGTGAGGAATGAAATTTGGGCATAGGAGGAAGGACTTCAGGCACTTGTGCCCTATAAAAGAGGTGACCCACCTCGCTAGAGTATTCTATTTATCTACGACAACTACTAACTATTAGTAGGCTGTATTTGTTTTGTTTTTTTTTCAAACATTAAGTTCCAAGGGGACTAGGCTAAGCTTGGTTTCCCTAAGCTTCTGTTCTTAGTTTTGTTTATTAGGTTTTAAGTTAGTTAAGTAAATTCTAAGTTAGCTTTGATAGCTCTAGCTTCTAAACTTTGCACCTGTCACTCAAGAATTGAAGAACCTGAAGCACCAGAGGCAAAGCTGGTCCTGTGTCTCTTACCACCAGGTTATCAAGGAAGGGTGTAAGTATATTAACCAAAGCTTTATAGCATATAATACCATAATACTATATGTATCTTCTGAATATCAGTAATACAATTGTAACTTTGTATCTTTGATTATTTTACCATTTAATTATTACTTCATTTATTTTAATAAGTCTTTAAGGCTATATCTGTCTCAGTGTAAGCTTCCTGTCATACCCCTGAGGATCCTCTGTAAATTCTGTGGAGTCTGATTCGGGACAAGAACTTTTCTGATCAACAAATTAGCGAGCCTACAATCCAGACTATCCAAATTAATATTATTAACACCCTAAATCAGGCAACAAAGGTAGAACTGGTCAAAAATTAACCCCTTTTAGTGTCTGACTCTACTTAAGTTGACTGTGTCCCTTTGAATTAGTACAAAGAAAGTGAGGAGAGTGAGCAAAGGAAAATGTAGGTCACAATGAGGTCAACTGGACCAGAACCAAGGAACACAGCTCTCATTGAGGGAGTTATTCATACTTGGACCAGAAACAACCCTTAGGAATGTACTGCATAGGGCAGCTTTGCATTGACAAGAGCTGGATGATCTAATTGGATCTTTCTGTCTCTGTTCTAATGGGAGATAACATGAAGGGTGTAGAGTGTGCATGTGTGTTCCACCTTTTAAACAAACTCTTCTACTAGCAGCTTGTGGGTCAGCTAAGTGACCTAGCAGTTGTGCGTTGCATTGTCATGTGGGAGAACTCAGGTCTTTAGCCTTGGGACCTAAGGTTCTGCTGTCCTAAGGCGTAATGTATGCCGCTCTGACAACATCATGGGATCTAAAATAGCAGATTTTCCCCCGGGATACTCTCTTTGGGGCTGTGGACAGTTTCAGTGTAAATTAGAGCAGTACAGAGGCTGCTCTAATTTACATTGGGCTCTGACTCCACCCCAGAACATAAGAGGTGCAAAGGTGGCTTAAAGCTTAGAATCTGGCCCTGGAGCTAAAGGTAGCACAGGCCTCTGCTATAGAGAACACTGTTTGCATTTGGGATCCAAGTAGGCTCTTGCTCTCCAAAGCAGCAGAAGCTGGGTATGTCAATCCCTGAAGCCAGATCTAAGTGCAGTGCTGGATCCTGTTCCTTCACTGTGAGGTGCAGGACTTGGGAGTGTTCTGCAGGTCCACCACGTCCTAATGGGGCTTTTCCCCTGGCAGCCTTGCTGTCCTGGTAAGAATTCTGCCCCTTGTGCCTGGAGGCATCTTGTGATAAGATGGGAAGTCACCAGGCATGGTTTGGGCAGCAGGTACCAGTGGCCAGGCGGAAAGCTACACCTGGATTATCCCCACAGCCACATTCCACCCCGTCCAGAAGCTGGGGCTGGGATTTAGGACCAACATATCCCCCTGGCAACATGGGCTAACCCAGACCGCTGGGAGCTGCCCGGCTGAAGCTTTTTGTGCTAGGAAGTGGCTCGCCTCCATGAGAGCCAGGGGGCAGCAAGGCCCAGCCCTGCCCCGAGGCTGTCCCTCCAGCGCGCCGCACGCCAGCCGCTGTCCCTTTTTACAGACGGGCAAGCTGAAGGGCGGGTGCGTCACTTGCCCAAAGTTCCTGAGCGAGGCAGTGGCAAAGCGGGGCCATGGCGAGCCCAGTCCGCTGGCCCCCTCCCCGGGCGGGGCAGGAAAGGGTTAAGCCCCCCCTCCTCCCCGCGGTGTACGGCTTCCCCCAGGTAGGCGTGCGGCAGCCGGGAAGGCTGATGTCATGGCAGGGCGGCGGGGGCGACCCAGCCCGTCCGCGGCTGCTCCAGCGGCTGGCAGCTGAGCGGGGGAAGCCCCTGCCTGGGAGCGGCGCGGGGCGCGGACGCAGCCAGGCGCCGGAGGCCAATGGCCGGGCCGGGCTAGGGGGGGTGAGAAGGCGCCGCGTGGCCGAGCATCCCCCAGTGGCTCCCTGCCAGCTCCGGGCAGCAGCGCAGGGGGCTGGTGGTAAGTGTCCAGGGCGGGCTCTGCCGGGAGTCCCGGCCAGGGGGCGGGAGAAACCCGGTGGCGGCAGCCGATAGCCGCTGCTCTTGCGGAGGGCGCAAGGTTGGCTCCTCCGGGGACTCTGAGCAGAGGGGAGCGGCCCCAGGGGCAGGGGCTTGCCCTCCTCTCTGAATCCAGCTAGGGTGACCAGACAGCAGGTGTGAAAAATCGGGACAGGGAGTGGGGGGTAATAGGCGCCTATACAAGACAAAGCCCCAAATATCAGGATTGTCCCTATAAAATTGGGACATCTGGTCACCCTAGAATCCAGCTGCCTGTCGCTGGGAAGCTCCACCCGCTGCACGTTGTATTTCGGGGAGCACCCAGAGAGCTTTGGTTGTTAGCATCTGCTTGGAGAACTTATCGGTGTTGGGGGAGGGAGGGTGGAGGAAAAAGAAAAGGCTGGACGTCTCTTGCTCACCCCTTGAGATAATGACCCCTCTTGGCTGCCGAGGAAAAGAGTTGAAGGGTTCACGTTTTCCTGGAGGATGTGGCGGTGGGGTTCTCCTCGCCAAGCACAGTGAGGGCAATTCAGAGCCAGCTCTGACCCAGAGGAATGCAGGCTTCTTGTCTGAGTCCCTTATAGGGGATGGGGCCTGAGCCTGAAACTGTGAACTCTCCTAACCTGGCGGGCAGACTTGCGTTTCTAGTTCAGCAGCGTCTCTCTTACCTACGTTTCTGTGTTCCGGGTGTCCCAGAGCAGTTTCCACTGCCAAGAGTTAGAGGGTGTCAGCCCAGTTACCGGGCAGGCAAAGGTGAGAATCATTTTGCCCTCAGCAGGCTGCATGCAGCCATGAATGTCAGAGGGTATATTGCAGCCTGGATACTGGGGTTATCCCCTAGGCTCTTTTTGGGAAGTGCAGTGGGAGCGTTGTTTAAAAGGAAACTTCTTCAAAGGATGAAATTCCTGGATGCAGCTCTGGCATTACTCACTAGCCTCTTTCCAGTTAACGCCTGATTTCAGATTCCCCTTTTTTTCAGAAGCCCTTCTCTTCAGGCTGGGTCTCTCGCCAAGGGACTGGTATGTCCCTGGCAGGGGAGCCAAAAATTAATAATGAAAAAACACCTGCCCAGAAGACTCAAAATCCCCATCTGGGGGAATTCTGGGAGGAAGGAGGTTATGATAAGTCTGCAGATAAAGCTGAATTCAAACTGCAGAATCTCATCGACCTTTGCCTTTCTTCAGAGGTGGCTGAGGAAATGACAGCAACAGCAGGAGGCTGAAGTCAAGCCTGGGACTGCTAAATCCTTATGCTGTCTGTATTCTCCTTGGGACAAAGGCTCTTCCCCCTCCTGCCGGATGTGATGCTGTGTCCCTGGTCTCTCTCAGCTGGGGCGCTCACTTTAGGAAGCATTATCCTGCTGGAGGATGGCTATGGGTGGAGTTGTTCCACTGGACCAGTAAGGTGAGTAGGAACCGGTAAGCTGGATTCAGCAGAATACGGGCCACATGCAGTCCTGTCATCAGGCAGCATGTGTCTGAGCAAAGCATGAAGCAGAGAGTTGAAGCACAGGAGGAGGAATGATGTGGTGGGGAGTTAGTAAGTGCATGATTTCACTCCACAGAGGTAAAACAGACAATGCCTTCTAGCAATTCCCTCTGGCTAGTCCAGCAGCAGCAGCACTGACAGGGTCTAGAGAGAGCTGTGTTCAACCTTACTTTGCTGGAGTGTGTGTGAACATGACATGGGGCATTTGAGGGTTAGAAATAAAGGGAAAACTGACAAAATCCTGGAGTAAATAAAAATCTTTAAAAAAATGCATATATCCTTATGGAAAGTATAGTTTCATTATTACAAACTCAGCCAATTTCCCTGAGCTTTGAGACAGTGTGTGTAGTAGTAGATAGATAGATAAATATAACTTGATAGTTCTTGAGTCATACAGCAAAATAAATAGTAGGAGGTTGTTAAATCGTTGGTACTTCTGGCACTGCTACACACCCATGGAATTCCCAGGCCTTCTGTTTTGGCTCAATCTGATGTTTGTGTGGGATTGTATTTTGGAGCGGTGGAAGGGAGCTCTGTGTGGATAAAAGCCCTGGAGATTGAAATCCTCTGTCTGCAAGAGATGCAAGATGGGCAATAGCTGTGCAAGTTTCCTCCGCGTGGTGCTTCGTACTTGACACAGGACCCCGCTGGAGATGGAGTTTGTTCTCTGTGACTCATTCACACCCCTAGGTATCTCTGCTAACACTGCAAGCTAGGGAGGCAATTAGTACCTATTTTAAGTTAACTTGCCTCTTGCATGTGTGTGTTACAGACCTGAGATACCATGTTGTGTGTGTGTGTTTGTCTGTTTCTGATGGAATGAAAGAAAACATTTGACAGCATCCAGGTGGAACATGCCTCAACAGGACCACTCCAACACCCTTTTACTCCCCGAGCTTCCTCACCTTGCTGGCTTTCTCTAAGGTGGGAGGAATTCTGTATTGTAAGTAAGACATGTACAATGTTAAACCCAAGTAGAGGGCAACATGAGATAAAGGTCATTTCTTTATGGTCACAATGCACATCTATAGGAGACCATCTCAAATTGATAGGAAATAATGTACAGAGAACGCTATACAATCATATTCATTACTACTCATTTTTTGTTTCAATACATACAAGAGCACCTTTCTTAAAGCACTAGAGCTCCCCACCTCTGAAAGCCAGGCCACCTGTGCTTTACCTGGTAAATCTAAAACCAAAACAGAACCAAAAACCACCATTCACAGAATTCTTAAATTAAAAAAGAAGCAATAAACTTGAATTTGATTGGTTGGTGACGTGTGTACTTTGCAATGGAGGGAATGGTGATATAGGTTGTTGCTGCTTTGTTTCTTTATTTAAGAATTCTTATAAGCTGTATTTTTGTTTTCATATTTAAATACTTTGTGAAGCACCTACTGCTTGATTTTCAAGAGGTAAAGTGTATTTGCAGGCACATGTCCTTACTTTGTAACTCATTTTCCATTCTAGAAAGACAGCAAGGGGTTACTCTTGTGAGTAAAGTTACTTGTGTGCAAAAGTATTTCTGGAACTGGGGCTTATGTCGGCAGAATTGGGGCTTATGTCTGCAGACTTGCAGCTGGATATGTGCAGGTGAACGCTTGTGCCTGTGTGGAGTTCTACTGAAGTCAGTGGGGCTCTGCACAGACCCCAGGGATAGCCCATCTGCACTTACTTATAGGATTGGGGCCTAATTGCCCAAGCAAGGGTCTCTGCAAGGTTTGAAAGTAATAAGGATGTGAGAACTTCCATAAAAGTGATTCTTAACAACTATTTTAGGTTTTGTGGGTTTGGCTGTTTTGATACTGATGATGTATTTTTCATGCTTTTAAAAAAATATATAAGTGAAAAGAGACTTGTTCTGGATTTAAACGTTCCCCTGCAGTGTTTATAGTACAAGCACCAGGAGCACTGAGAAAACCAGAAGGTAAAGCTAACTGAACAGCCAGGGGCCAGGAAGGAAGATTAGGTGCTAGTCTTGGACTTGGGTACAAGTTTCTGTTCCTTTCCAGAGTTCCTGAGTGGCCTTAACCTGTTTGTGCCTTAGTTCCCCAGTTGTAAAATGAGGATAATGGGACTGCCCTACCCACAAGGTGTTGAATAAATATATTATATGTTGTGAGGTGCTCTACTAGTACAATAAGGGGAGCATATAATACCTACCTCTGTAGCACTTTCCATCTGTAGGGCTCACGGCCCTTTGCAAAGGACATCAGTACCGTTGTCCTTATTTTACAGACGGGGGAAGCTGAGGCACAGAGCAGTGAAGTGACTTGCTCAAGGTCACCCAGCAGACTAGTGGTGGAGCCAGGAATAGACTCTGAGTCTCAGTTGAGTGGACCGCACTCCACAGTACCTAGATAATGTAGTGTCTGTCCCTGTCCAAGCTGAGTGAAATGGAAATAAGGAGCAAGCAGCACAAATCTAAAGAAGCATTGCCAGGTGTTTTTCAGTAACACAGGGAAGAATGATGGCTAAATATCTGTTTTTCATCTTGCTAGTGCCCCTTTAATCAAGTGGTAATCTCCATTCATGGGCCATGGATCCAAAGAATGCTAAGCACAGGATGAAGCTGCCTTTTACCCCCAGCCAGAATGATAAGGTCCCAAGTTTTGATCCTGTAGTTCAAGATGAAGAAGGTCTCTATGGCATTTTCTGCACGAGGTGCAATGCATCTAATCCTGAAGTAGAGCTTGACTATGCATTAATAGCAGATGAGTGTCCACCCGCCTCAGAAGAATTTTTCCCTGAACGGACAATAAAAATCAAACCCATCAGAGTCTTGAAGCATCGTCCGAGCGCTATCATCTTCACTGAGGATTGCGTCTGGTGCAGAGGGAGCATTGTTATTGGGAATGGACTTCCCAGCAATGCTAACATATTCATCTTTAATGGCCCTGCTCAACTGAAATGCAGACCTGGAGGTGAATGGGAGAGAAGAGATGATCCATCCTGGCAGGTTGAACACCACAGATCAGAACTGAAGAGAGACCAATGCATTCTGCCCTGTGAGAGCAATGGAGCCAGAAAGTGCATATGTTCTCGTAACCACCCAGACCCCGATGAAGTGGAGACAGGGCCCTGCTGTGTGGTGAGTTCATCTTGACTTGTTACCATGTTTGGGGCATATTCTCAAACAGGGCTAAGACATTCAAAAGTGACTGGTGATTTAGGGTGCCTCCGTCATTGTTGCCCACCTTGAGATGCTTGAAAGGGCGCCTTGTTTTCAGAGAGCAAGTGTTCAGCACTTTTTGAAACTCAGGCCCCTCCAACATGTCTCAGGAGGGGCATCCAAAATCACTAGCCACTTTTGAATATCTTTGTCTATTCTGGGTTTCTTAGTTTCAGGCCTATGAAGCTGCACAGCTCAACCTCTGCGTATGGAGTTGAGACTTTATACCAGGAATCAGCAAACTTTGGCACACGGCCTGCCAGGGTAAGCACCCTGGCCGGCCAGGCCGGTTTGTTTACCTGCTGTGTCTGCAGGTTTGGCCGATCGCGGCTTACACTGGCTGTGGTTCGCTACTCCAGGCCAATGGGGGCTGTGGGAAGCGGCGGCCAGCACATCCCTTGTCTCATGCTGCTTCCCGCAGCCCCCATTGGCTTGGAGCAGCAAACTGTAGCCAGTGGGAACTGCGATTGGCCGAACCTGCAGACGCGGCAGGTAAACAAACCAGCCCGGCCTGCCAGGGTGCTTACCCTGGCGTGCCGCATGCCAAAGGTTGCCAATCCCTGCTTTATACCCTTGACTATTCTTGTATTGCTATACAGAGGCCCTACAGCATGCAGGGAATTAACTCCCTGCTTAGACCTCACAGAGGTGTACAGGGCAGAATAATGAGGCAGATCTGGAGACTGAAGGCCCTGTCAGGCTCTTGGAGGGTTTGCAGGAAACACTATTAAAAAAACAACTCCTAAATAATGGGAAGGGAGCCCCGTGCCCAGCTGTTACAGGGTTAGGCCATACCCCGGCCTGGTGTTTTCTAAGAATGCAAAACCTTTTTTTTTGTTTTATCATAACTAAAACCCTGTGGAACAGAACCTGATGCTGACTTTAGGCCTGTTCTTTCACTGCTGTGCCAGCTGCTCCACTACAGTTCTCCCCTTTATTGTAATCCTGTGCTTACAGTTGTTCCACTTTGTGAGGAAGAGGCATGTTCTGCTCCAGCATGGGTATGTAATAGCATAATAAAACTGGTGCCGAGTCAGTCAATGGTAAGGGTCTTGACCATTGTTCCCTTTGCCTAACCTTTTCCCTGTTTATTACATTGAGTTGAATGATCAGCTGTATTCCTGTGCTCTGGTCTAGAGAACTATCTGTCTCTACTACTTTCTGCCTTTCCCGTGCCCAGGGGCGGCTCTAGACATTTCGCTGCCCCAAGCACGACGTCATGCCGCGGGGGGGGGTCCTCTGCTGCTCACCAGTCCCGCGGCTCCGGTGGACCTCCCGCAGGCTCCACCGAAGCCGCAGGACCAGCGGATCCTCCGCAGGCATGCCGCCGAAGGCACCCTGCCTGCCGCCCTCCCGGCGACCGGCAGAGTGCCCCCCCGCGGCACGCTGCCCCAAGCACATGCTTGGCGTGCTGGGGCCTGGAGCCGCCCCTGCCCGTGCCCATCTCTGTGGAATCTGAGCACCTAGTGATCAGAGTGGCCCTATTTTTTTTTCTATTTACAAAAAATGTGGTAGACTCTGTGTAAGCCAGAGTTGGACTGGCTAGGCAACCTGAAGAAAACGGATACCCCAAACCAAACTGAGTTCTGTTGGACACCTGCCACCACTTATGTCATACAATAATTTGGATTGAACTCAGGAAGAACTAGTGTTTACCAAGGGGCTGCAAACTGAGGCCTACTTAGGGTGACCAGATAGAATGTGTGAAAAATGGGGGAGAGGGTGAGGGTTAATAGGAGACTACATGAAACAAAGCCCCAACTAGCGTGACTGTCCCTATAAAATCGGGACATCTGGTCACCCTATGTCTGCAGGATAGAGCAAGAGGCTGGAAGCTGGCAGATCTAGGTTCTAGTCCCAGTGTGTAAAGTTCCCTGGCTCTTGTTGCTTATTACTGTGGTATTTTGTTTAGATGAGCTAACTGGAGGGGGTAATTTACTGTGTCTGATATGGCTGGGAAAGGCTGATAAGAAGCCAGGAGCTCCCTGATCTGATTCACCTGCAGGATAGTCAGCCCCTATTCTCTGCCCCATGAAGCATGTCCTGTGGCAGGTGTTTGTGGGCTCTTTGAAGCCCTGTTATGCCTCTGAGCAGAGAGTCTGGAATGAGAAGGCTGGGGCTCTCAGGACAAGCATTTTCTTGTTGTTGTAATGGATGTGTTTCACAGTCTCAGGAACAGCAGCCAACTTCTCTACGTGTGGAGATTTCTCAGCACTCCTGAATGCTCTGCTGCTCTGTGCACTGCACAGCTGCTGAGCTTTCATCTATGTGGTGCAAAGGGTTGGTGTCAGCTGATGGCCCAAGGTGTCCCTAGGCTGAAGAAATGTGTGGGCTGTGGATTAAGCACCATCTCCAAGGAACAGCATTAGACTTGCATGTGAGCCTCCAACTTGTAATGGTTGGATTCACCATTTTTTCACATGCAGATCACCATTGTTTATGGCCTTAATGGCATGTGAGCCCTTTGCAGACACTCTGATGATAAGGGCTCTGCCTCAAAGGGCTTACAGTTTGACAGTGTGTAAATAGGGGGGAGGAGCAGAACAGGGAGAGGAAACAGCAGAGAGTGTGGTAAGGGTGAGTGGGAAGAGAATGTGAAAGAGGCAGTTAACCATGCAGTATGGGTGGAGTGAAAGCAAAAAAAGGCCTGTTAATAATGTATTACACATCCTTCGTCTGCATTGCTTCCAGCTGGTCTCTAGTTAAACTTTTCCCTCTCTGCGTTTACCTAGAGCAAATGGCTTCAACTGGTATTTTCAGCTCCCTTAAACAGCCCAAAGTTGCTACCTTTTATGATGTATATTGTAGTTGTGCCCCATTGTGCTAGGTGCTGTACAAACATATAAGAAGTGTCTGTCCCTGCCCTAGAGAGCTTATGACTCTACTGCCTGTTGCCACCAGGGATGAGAACAGTGGAGGGCATTCAGACTCTCACTGTCTTACTGCTTTTTGTCTCCCTCCTTCATGTGAACTGGAAATCACTTTATTTGCCCAGTCCTGAGTCTGAAATTCTGTTTTTCCTGTGGTAACTGGTGCTACCACTCCCACCTAAGGCTGAGCAGGGGATTGTGTTGATGCCATCAACTTCTGCAAGAGGCATGCAGAAACCCAAGTTCAGATCTCAGCAGGAACTGCTGAGTTTCCCTTATATTGTAGTTACTGGTTCCTTTCAAGCCTGGAACCTTCATATTGTGTTACTGTCTGGGGATCATAAACAGATGGTGCAGTCATTTATACAGCACGCTTATTTAAAACCTCTCTCTCCCCACAGCTCAGACCCTCTTTAAGGAAACAAACAAAGGCAGCCAAGAAAGCTGGGATGTGGTTGCTGTATATTTTCTTTCTCAGGGCTTCTGAATTCTTTGCAGTAATGGAGACAGAAGCCCTAAACAATGCAGGCTTGCAATCAGCAAAGTAACCAATGTGGCCTGGCATCCTGCCCTCTCTGTGGGAGATTCCTGGGGAAGAGGCACCCTGTGAGGAATAGGAACCAGGCGAGTGTGTTACGGGGAGCAGAAATTATCTCATTCATGGCAGCTGGGCTTTCATTTACCAGCCTGGGAGTGCTTTTATTATTTAAAAGTGGAAAATGATTATTTTTTTTTTTGGTCAAGAGCTTTATAACTTGACTTTGAAAATTTGGTTTTGGATGAAACTTTGCTGGTGAGTTTGAAACCCAGAAACGAAGTGTTTTTAAATCTAATTTTCATTAGAATCCTTTTGAGTGCTTGGAGGAAGACAAGGCAAAGCAAATAAAGACCCCATATAACCCAGCATTGTTCTGGGTTTGGAGCAACATTGCTATTTCAGTCTCAAAAAAATCAGGTTCCTCTCTTGAAAAATAACATGTAATTTTATGGGGTTCATTTACCCTTCCTCTAACTTTAGTTCTTGATTTACTTTAGACTAGGGAGGTTGCATGGACAAAGGCAGCCTAGCCTTTTTCCAGGGTATCTGGGAATCATTGCATTTCTAAATACAGCCACTGAGTGGCAGCATGTTCCCATCAGATAGTGCCCAGTGGCCTTTCCCCATGACATGAAATACTCCTGTGTCATGTGGAAAGGACCTGATTTTGGGGGGCGGGGGAGATGGCTAAAGAATTTTCTGTAAATCTACAGAAATCAGATTCTTTTCAGCTCCTGCAGATTTTTCTTCTATTTCCAGAGGGTGTGAGCAGCAATGCAAATGGCTCAAATTCAGCTCTGGTGTAACTATTGACATCAGTGGAGTTGGGTCCACTTACACCAGAGCTGGATTCTGCCTGACATGTTCCTGCAGGCTTCCCCTCACGTAAAAGCTTGCATCATTCTTATAAACATCTGTGGCAATGACTGGATTTCTCATGAATAGGCCAGGCTGCTGAGGGAAGCTATGAATTATGTAGGCTCATTTCAGATGCCTTTTGGGATGCCCCTGAAAACAAGAGGCTGCTAGCAATGATGGCAAGAAAAGCAGAGCGGTGAGCAGGTGCCATAAAAGCTTCATGTCTCTACTGCTAGGATGCTACACCTCAGTCCTGGACCTGGCACTTTACACAACTTTGCTGGTGCACCTCACTCGTGACCTTCAGTCCTCTACTACTCCAGTCCTGTGTTGCTCTTTCTAAATTATTTATTAATTATTATTCCATCCCATATGACCAAAAGCTCCTCACATTTTCAAGCATTGAGATAGGATAGTGCTTATGTGGTTTATTGTTTGTGTTGGGTATTCATGATGCACAGATTAAACTCCCAAAGTCCTGGCCTAGCCTATAGTGAGCTCAGAAGATCTGCCATGGATTCTCTGGATCCAGACTGCTCTCTGTTAGTTAATTCAAAATCCTGCTAAGGGACATGGCTGGGATCTTCCCAGGACATTAGAACTAGGTGTTAAAATGTACAAGTAGATTGATAATGTTTATTCCATGTCTTTTGCTCATGAAAGCTGGAAAGTCAAATGTCTCTCTGTTCCCTGTGTATTTTGTAGCGGATGAGAATGCTTTGGCCATCAGAGGCATGTGGCCAAGCGCTAGCAGGGACGAGCCATCTTGTAGTCGGCTAACAGGATTCTGTGTACTGTGCGGGTGTTTCCTGTGTTTATGGCCCTTTATGACACTTTAACCCTACCTGCATCATTCTCAGCCAGCCCTGCCAGATGTCCACTTTTTGCTGGCATGATTTGAGTTTCCCAGCAATCTCCTGTTTTTTTCTGCTAGGTCAATGCTCTGGAGAAGCAGCTGGAGCTGCAGAGCTAAGCAGGAGAAGATCCAATAGCAAATTGGAATGGACACAAAGGGAGTTTGTACCTTTATTAAGTGTACTCTCTGGAGCTGAGCTTTTATTTAAAGCCTTGGTGTTTGGGATGGTCATTCTAGAGGTGCAGATTGCAGGACAGAGTTAAGCTGTGCCCTAGGATTGGGTCTGTCATTGGGCTGTAAATAGCACAGGATTTTCTCTATATGTTTGCCATGTGAGACATGCGGCTATTGCTAATAATAAAAGATTCTAATAATTCTTTGCCCTTCTATGGCACTGCTCTGCTAAGGATTTCCTAGCACCTGATAAACATTAACTAAGCCTCTCAACACACTCCTGTGCAAGTTGTATTATCCCTGTTTTTAAGGCAAGCAGGTGAAGAAAAATTACCTGTCTATGCCCTATTGTCCTGTTTTGCTGCTTTCTGCTGCATAAACTGTGTGTTCTATATTTGTTTTTCAATTTTTTTTTAAAGTGCCGGCTTATTAATTTTTAGCATGTTCAGTTTTGTCTTCCTGATTTTGCAGAAGGTCTCGTTTGGATGCGGACAGGGAGTTGCCACAGGTCTCTACTGATAGGTGTGGGCATTGAATCTTTAACAAAGAGAGCTTTTCTTCCAACTGTTTGTCAGGTGTTCCAGTTAAAGAGGTTTAAAGAAAACAAACTCACACCAAAGTGTGTTAAGGAGTCTCAACAGAAGTGAAATCCACCTGCCTTCTCTATCCATTAGGATTCATATCCTTGTTATCTGGCATTACAAACCTACCTAGTTTTCCAGTCATCCATAGAGTCCTTCAGAAAAAGACTGGTCAACAAAAACTGAATTTTATAACGCTTAAAAAACACAACAGTCTAAACCAAAACCCAAGCTACTTTGAGATCTGTCATCCGTCATGAAAGAGCGTAAATGTCAAGTCACTTTCAAGTGTGGACAAACAGGCACATGCAGAGGTCAAGTGGCTTGATCAAGGTCACATAGTGAATCAGTGGTAGAGCTGAGAGTAGAACTCAAGAGTCCTGAACTCAGGTGTCCTCCTTTAATTACTTGGTAATGCTGCCTGCCTATTACCTGGCAGGGGAAATACCATGATCAGGAAGGTGGTTTTCCCAGGGTCAGGCTCATCCATTGTAGTGCGGGTTTGCTGATCCCTGTGATTTCCCCAAATGCATGAAACTCGACAAGTGGAATTGGACTGAGAGGAAGGAGGTACAGTTGCCCAGCATAAACTCTTTTATGATTGTTTCAGTTTGGTTTTTTGGTCACTGCCTGGCCTGTCTTTCTGTCCAGACTTGAGTCTTCAACAAGTCATTTGGAGAAGACTAAAAGAGCTGTGAGAGGCACATAAGAAGCTGTAACTCAATTGGGCTGAGAATACAAAGTTGCTCTGACATGAAAAGAAACCAGGACAGGTTGCTGAGTTAACAGTTATTAAGCCCTCACAAAAGCCTTTATGTATTTATTTTTAGTTAGAAACTTTTAAAGAAATGAAATTCTCTTCTGTCCCATAGGAAAGCCTGTTATCACAAGGTGTGTGACTGTCAGGGTTATGGAATGAGCTGATTGGATTCTGAACATTCTTATGGGCTATAAATACCAAAAAAGCATTCATTTTCAGCAGGGCATTGCCCAGGTATTAGAGATGGGGCTGGGAGTCAGGAGACCTCGACTCGAATCTCAACTCTGCCATTGACTTAGTATTAAATTACCATATTTCCAAGATCAAAAGCGGGGAAATTCTTGTGGCAAAAATTTTTGGGGTCAGAAAATAGTCATTCAAAATACAAAGTACACTTTTTTCTATAACGTGTGTGGGTGTCATTGCTGCCAGCTTCTGGCTCGACAGTGACACATGCATATTTCTCAGAGTGGAGGATTTTTTCCCTAGTAACTTAGTATTGTTCAGCATCTTATCATAAAATGCTGAACAAGTTGGCATTAACATTCACGCTGAGCAAAAGAACAGCTGTGGGAGTGTCGTTGCTCACTTGACACTGTCCATCACCCTTCATGCTTATTTCACTAGACTGTTTGTCCTTGCTAAACACAGAGCTAATTCTACATGATATAGCAATGTGTCTGGAACAAACATTTGGTACACCTCTCCCCTGATATAATGCTGTCCTCGGGAGCCAAAAAATCTTACTGCGTTATAGGTGAAACCGTGTTATATTGAACTTGCTTTGATCTGCTGGAGTGTGCAGCCCCACCCCCCTTAGAGCACTGCTTTACAGCGTTATATCCGAATTCGTGTTATATCGGGTCGCGTTATATCGGGGTAGAGGTGTAGTTACTTTAAACAAAAAGTTTTGATTGATGAAATGAAAATCTGTGACTTTCAGCTATCCTGAAAAACATTCCTGGGACACCAGGACATCATTTGAAAATCCAGGCTTCTCCTAGAAGTGGGACATATGATCACTTTACTTATGTGCAATTTTGGCCACCGCTAAATCTTCAAAATTTCTCTTGATTTTTGTATCTCTCTGTAAATCAGGCCTTGGATGTCTTAAATTGGGCACTCAAAAATAGGGCATTGTAATTAGTGGATGTTTATGAAGACTGATATTTTTAATTTCCCTTCCTCAGTTTCCCCATCTTTAAACTGAATAAAACATTCCCCTGCCACATAGGGGTGAGGACTGTGAAGCTTCAGTTCACTGATGTTTGCAGAGCACTATGAGATCCTAGCTGAAAGGGGCACGTTGCAATAGAAAAACCAGTTGTTAATACTGGTGGCTATTTTGTATGGATCCTTTGGTATGTATGGCATGTACTGTTGGGGTTGTTTAAGCCATGTGAGCTAGAGACTTACCAAAATAAAGGAAGAATAAATAGAGACCTGTAAAAAAGATATGGTTCTTGCCCCTCTGTCAGAGAGCAATATGCCACTGAATACACACTGATGTGCCCACCCCTGCTCGCTGACGGTATCTGTCTTCCATCTCCATCCCTTTCTCCTGCCTTGCAGCCCTGTGCTGATCTGGTTGAAAGCAGAGATTGCGTGCAAGCGAGAGTGATCCCTGAGCCCCTGCTACACCTGCTGCAGTCCTGTAAGAACTGAGTCACTGTAACTTAAAGGCGGCTTGTGTAAAGGTTAGCGCAGGAAGGTTTGGGGACATTGTCTCCATGCTGGGGGAGGCTGGGGTCTGATTACCCATACATTAGATGAATATTTTTGCTGCTGTGCTCCACTGATAGGGAGCTGCATTTGTGGCATGATGGGCAAGCGAAAGGTCTATCCGAGGTTCTCGTTGGCTCAGATGCCATTCTTGTGGGTTGTCTGCTGGTTGGACGTGCACCAAGTGCTGGCTGGACATGCTGTGTTGGACAAAGTATTAATTAAAATCAAAAGTAATCGCCCCTCCTCCCTGCCCTGTGGGTATAAAGTGATTATTGCAGTCAGTTGAAATATTGGGGTTATTTGGGGGGAGGGGGAAGTCTGGGGCATCAGCAAATGAGATTCTGGGGGTGGTGACTATGCGGGGCTGGAGGGGGGACAAAGCAATTGTTCTGTGCCTGATGCTAGCTCAGACGCTGAGAGGAGGGTGCAAAAGTTACTGCTAACTCTTCCAGTAAGTGCCCTCAGATCTACAGCTTTCCTAATGCCTGTCCAGATCACTGGTCAGCCGGGAGCTTAGTTTAATTTCCCACCTGGCCAGAGCTGTTACACTTTCCACCCACTTCATATGACTGTCTTGTGGCTGCATGGAAGATGTTAGCATATATGATATAAATAAAGACTGGACCTTCCTTTGACCCTTGGGGGTGGCTGCTGGCCAAAAGCCAGGCCATTGATATGTAATGTATTCAGTCTGTTTTCTACAGCTCCCGGATGGTTCAGTGAAGCTGTTTTCACCCCTCACGTCACTCTCCCTGTATGTTGTCCAGTGGAAGCAGAAATTGGTGAGCCACTTCTCTGCAGAAGGCCTGCAGTGAGAGCCATGTGGCGTCTATGCCACCCCTCCGAAAATCCAGGACAGTGGAATTAATACAGCACAATACATATGAAAATCGTGACCTTAGCGGAAGTGTTCTGTATTTACTTGCCTTGTTTTTTTCTGCAAGGGTTGGGGAAGAAAAGGCGTTTAAAACTAAGGGGACTGTATTTTCAGAATCAAAAATCTGGATTTTTTTTGGTTACTTTTGTTTTTTTAGAATTGCAAAATACTCCTAAAAAGAGAGCAAAATAAACTTTTAATTGCTGGACATGTTGATTACTCATTTAAATGCATAACAACTCTATTGATACCACGTTGTCTTTCTACATGCTGCACAGTGAAAACTGTGGTCATTTAAGCCTGAATCTGTAGTCCTTACTGATGCAAAACTCCTGTTGTTGAACTCTGTGGGTTTCCTGACTATTGGCTACGGGATTGTGTCTTACAGAACTCAGTGAAATAGAGCAAGAATGAACCTATATAGTTGCATGAGTATTATTTATTTCATAGCCTCATAAATAGTGTCTTTACTCTAAACTTGACAGATTTCTTTATAACTCCAATAGTCAGTTTCTTGATGGGTTTTAGCCAGCTGACCAGCACCCTAGACCTCAATGAAGGCTAGTCACTTGGCAAGTTTTGGCTTGAGAAAGTTCAGGCTTTTTTTTCCTTTTAGTTATTTGTGCTAATTAAAGAAAATCTGTGTTTTTCATGAGAAAAGACTTTATTTTTTTCTGTTTAAAAAAGTTTGTTTTGGGGTTGGGTATTTTTTTTTCACAGCTTTGAATGCTTCAGACAGGGGGAATAGACTTTGCTCAACCTTTCCAAACGAGTTCTCTTTTTGGTTGAGCTCTAGAGTGGAAAATTTCAGTGTAAAGGGAGAATGTTTTCAGCATTTGAAACTGGAGATATCATGGGAATTGCCAATGCTATAAACAAATAGTGAGTGAGAGCATAGTGCTGTGCTCTTCGTTTAGTTCCATCTGTGTGAGCCTTAAAAAAAATGGGGTTACTTGGTTGTAATTGCGGGCAAAGTCCCCTGGACTTTTCCTATTCAGCTCTTCTGATTGTGAAGGATTCTCAGTATTAAATCCTCTATCCCAGAGGCTAGCATCTAAAGTGAACTAGCCTGAGACAGAAAAGTAATTCTCTTTACCACAGGAGCTGACATGTGGAGGTTAAGTAATTGTCCATATATTTGTAACTTTCCCAGCAAGAGATGCTTTTCTTTGTAGAATTTGGTTTCCACTTGCAGAAATAGTGGTGCCCTGAGGCACACACGTGTCTCCAACAACCCCCTTGTGCCGAACAGCACATGAGAAAGAGTGCTGCAGAGAGCCGCCTGGCTTCGTAAACAGCACCTGACTCAAGCAAGTCAGAATCTGTATGGGAGAAACAGAAAGTTTTGGGTTATTGACAGCAATTACATAATGCTCTTGGCTCCTGATGCTGCAGAGCAACCTGATGGCAGTGATACTTTGTTTTCTTATTTGAAATATAAAACAAACCCTGGCTGACCAGTGCTCAGGAGGGATTGGATTTAGTACCAAATGTGTGGAGAGGCGATGCTGGGGAGCTGTTCTAATGCATGCTAATCTCTCTGCTATTCCAGAGCGCCTCTGCTAGTGCACCTCAGTCTGATCTTCAGCACCCACTGCTCTTCCAGTCATGGGCTCTGCCCCCTTAGCCTGCAAGCACACCTTGCGGCTTGCCTTAGTCCTGACATCCAGCGCCCTCTGCTCTTCCAGAACGTCAGTTTACATGGTGGTAGTTATTGAAACAAGTCCCTTTTTGAACATGGTATTTCTTTTCACCCTGCTGCCATTTCCAGCAGTCCAGCACAAAGGGCTGTTTTGTGGAACAGTGGCAGAATAAAGAACTGGATTATTTGCTGGATGAATTAAATTTGACCTATTGTCAGAGCCAGAGTATTTTCCCTTGTTTTGGTCATAATACGAGTTCATTTGGCATGTTAATAGAGTGCCCATCATCCTTCAAAGCAGGAATGGAAACTACCCTATTGGAAATAACTCCCTTTGCCACTTAATAGCCTTTCTCATTGTCCTCCTGTGTCAAATTCAGCTGTTTTGGCTTAGGCCCTCGTATAAGCAATTGTTGTTGTATTGAGCATGCCAGGCTTTTTCTTTATCGATTATCATCGTATGGTGTCTGTTTCAGTGTCTCCTCTTTTTCTCAAGGAATTACCTGGTAGTGATGACCTAGTGTAGCCAGTCACTTCCTGAGGTATGGGCTACCAACCCTCCTGAAAGGAAAGTACTAGAAGTGTCATTTAGGCTGAGGGACAAATGGTGGTGGTAACAGCTCCTGCTAGCTCTGCAGCAGAAGCCTAGAGCCCCTTTCTAGAGTATGAGGTACAAATCCCAAGAAATTACATGTTTATTAGCGAGAAGTTGTTGTTGTTATAAGCGAAAGCTGCCAGTTAAGCTCAGTAGCCATTTGTAAAGTATTGGTGTCAATGGTTTACTTGCATTGCTGTAATGCAGTGGTTTTCAACCCTTTTTCATTTGCGGGCCCCTAGGACATTTTGAATGGAGGCATGGACCCCTTTGTAAATTCAACTTGTGGTCTGCGGACCCCTTCCATAGATGTCTAAGGCTGAAAACTGACTGAACAGAATTCAGCTATAAATGTGGCAGGTGCTTGGCACATTATTTGATGCAGTGTGAGAGAGGGTGCTACACTGTGGGCTTCTGTGGTAACGACAATACTTCTGGTTTTGACCTGTAGGTGGGGATATTCACATAGTTTTGATTGATCAGAAAACCGGAATGCCCTTTCTGGGGTCTGAAACTTAATTTTCGTAGTCACCTTTTGCAGACCCATAGACAGACATAGTCTGCGGCTCCCCAGGGATTTGCAGACCCCAGGCTGAAAACCACTGCTGCAATGCAATACTGGAGGCTGTCAGGAAATGGTGGTAGTGTGTCTGTGAGGTTTATATTAAGGAAGGACTCTATAGGAGAGAAGCTTTTAAAAGCAAAGTGGAGGAACCTGGGAACTATAAAGCATGGTGGATACAGGTTTGGTAAACATTGCATCTCCTTGTGAAATCTAAAATTCACCTTCTTAAACCTCTATGTTGTATGAAAATAGCCTGATACAAAGCTAGGGCATGACGGGACTTTCCAAAGCGAGAGGGGTTTGTGCAGATTTACTGATGAAAAGGAAAATGGAAGGAGGAGTTGGGTGAAAGTCAGCCATGGAGTGTGTGTGGAGGGTCTGCTCTTTCTGTGTGCCTGTGGTGAGAAGAAACCTCACCTCTCTGGCTGTTTGACCCCTCACCCTTAGAAGATGGCTAGGCATCTCTTCCAAAGGTCTGAACAAGCAGAGCTGGGCTGGGAGGAAACCTGGCATGTTTTGACTCCATCCTGTCGGCAGTTTCACACATCTCTGCCAGGAACAATTGGGTGTGTTAGACTCACTGGCTAAATCTGCTTGGCATTGAAAAAAAACATGGGGAAAATGAGAATAAAAAGTAACCAGAGTGACCATGATACCAGGAGAAAATTGGGGGGAGATTGAAAAATTCTGTGCCCAAATTCAAGACAATTTTCTCCACTGTTTCTTTCCTTCAGCAAGGCAGGAAAGACCTGAGTGGATCTGGCTTGAGTGAGTGCTTAATGGAGACACCACACAGAGTTGTGACCCCTTGAAGGCACAGCACACCCAGTTGTGTTCCTGCTGGAGGGCTTGTTAGTATGCAGTGCAGCTCCGCACTTCTCACTGAGGCACTAATGATGCGTGGGTATGAAACCTCACCCATGTTGTGGATCTGCAGGGGAGGGAGGAATTCAGATAAATGCTTAAAGATGCCAAGGATGCGTTCTGTGGTTCAGTTCCTCTCTCGCACTGGCTCTCAAAGGAGCTGAGGTTTCTATGTTGCTGTACTTAACTCTTTGGCCAGCCACCATCCTTTCTGCAGAAATGCTCCCAAATTATATTGCACCCCACAGAATGCCCTGGCTATCCAAGCCTATGGGAATGGAGAATATACTCTGTTCCACTCTCCATCCAAGGCTCTTGGACGATCTGCTACTGGGTGAGGGAAGTTGATTCTGAGACGCCAATTAGAAAATCTTTTGTTGGTGGCTGTGACTCGGTGCTCTGAATGGCGCAGCACAGCACATGCGCCCATCATGCTCCTGTGTAGGCAGTGGCAGTGAGGAAGTAGGCTGTTGGCTGGCTCATCAGATTGTGGTGGACCAGATGATCCAAGAACATTTGTGGCAAGCAAAGTCTGAGCATGCTGAGTCACCCGTAATCCACCGTGCGGGGTGGTTGTGCCCAAGATGGCTGGAAGCAGATGCTGAAACAGGAAGAATTTAAGTTTTGTCATGTCCCAGTGGGTTTTACATGGATCATCCACCCCCACGCCGCTTGTTCCCATCAAGGAGGAAAGGAGCCTACATAGGTTTGGACAGCACTGTGGATCTCCAGTCCGGAAGGTCATGGAAACTGACAACCCCTGATCTGCTCATTATTCTGTGACTTGCTATTGCTGAGAGCAGCATTTCTGGGATGTTGAAATCCCTCCTGGAGATGCTAGTTTTAGGGAATGCCATTCACGCTGTCACCTCATGCCCCTGACTCGCTGGTAGATCCTGGGGGCATGGATAGGGCAGCAGGGAGAGAAGGTGGAAACTCCGAATTGGCAGGGACTCTGGCTCTCTTTGCTATACAGCCCCCTCAGCTCTGCAGGGCCGCCCAGAGGATTCAGGGGGTCTGGGGTCTTCGGCGGAGGGGGGCCCCTGCTTCGGCGGTAATTCGGAGGCGGGGGGTCCTTCCACTCCGGGACCCGCCGCCGAAGTGCCCTGAAGACCCGCGGCGGGAGCCCCCCACTGCCGAATTACCACCGAAGACCCGGCACTTCGGCGGCGGGTCCCGCTTCAGCGGTAATTCGGCGGCGGCGGGGGGGTCCTTCCGCCCAGGGCCGGTGCAACCATCTAGGCGAGCTAGGCGGTCGCCTAGGGCACTGGGATTTGGGGGGCGCCATTTTCTTCAGCAGCGACTGCGGTGGCCGGATCTTTGGCCGCCCTGGTCGCTGCCAGCACTTAGGCAGAGGGAGCTGGGGCAGAGGAGCATGGGGAGGGCCGCCTGCAGCAAGTAAGGAGGGGGGAGCGGCACACAGGGGAACTCCCCGCCCCAGCTCTCCCCTGCCACGCCGCCTCCTCGAGCACGCTGTGGCAGCTTCACTTCTCCCGCCTCCCAGGCTTGCAGTGCCTAAGCTGATTGGCGCTGCAAGCCTGGGAGGCGGGAGAAGTGAAGCAGCCACAGCGTGCTCGGAGTGCTCGTGCTTGTGCATGGAGCAGGGGTGAGCTGGGGCGGGGGGAGGTGCCTCAGGGCGGAGAGCTGCCGCAAGGGGGGTGCCTCAGGGCAGAGGGGGGGAAGCTGCCACGGAGGAGGGGGGCGCAAGGTGGAAGTTTTGCCTAGGGCGCAAAACATCCTTGCACCAGCCCTGCTTCCACCCCGGGGCGGAAGGACCCCCCTGCCGCCGCCGAAGCCGAAGACTTGGAGCCCGGGCCCTGCGAGAGTTTTCCGGGGCCCCTGGAGCAAGTGAAGGGCCCCACTCCAGGGGCCCCAAAAAACTCTCATGGGGGCTCCTGCAGGGCCCGAGGCCTGGGGCAAATTGCCCCACTTGCCCCCCCCTCTGGGTGGCCCTGCAGCTCTGATAGGCTTTTTGTCATTATACAGCTGACCTTGTGCAAAATGAGTTTGGTGGCTCAGTCTCCGTCCCAGTGCATAGGTGCTCCTTTGGGGAGGGGAAGAGGGAGTAGACCATCGAAGCTGAACTGCCCTTTTGCCCCAAAGTTGTTTCCTACAGGGCAAGGGTGTAGGGGAAACTGGCATTGTTGCTGCCTATGCCAGATCTGATTAAACAGATGTCATTGGCCTTCAGGGCTGGCAATCCAGCACCTTCCAGTCCACACTTAAATACACACTGAGATTGTCAACCGCAGCTAAAAACCAACCGCACCCCATTTCATTTGCTGCTGCCTGTTCTAGCAGCAGCATGTGTCAAGGTCGTCTCTTTGACCCACTCTTTCCAGTTTATCAGGCATGTTCAAAGAACACCTCCTGCTGTTTCCCAGAGAGGATCTGGCACAGAGGGAAGACACAGCGATCCAGTGCAGAAGGAGTTAAATGCTGTCACTGAAGAGGCATTTTCTCTAGAAACGGGTGGCATTTCTTGTGGGCAGCAGGTTTCATGCTCTTTCTTTCCCCCCCACTGCCTTGTGCCCTCTGTTGCTCTGCTTCCAGTGCTGCAGCAGCAGCGTATCAATTCAGCCCTATTAAAATAAAAGGGTTACTGTTCCCTCTATGCTAATGGGCTGAGTGCCTGCTCCACAAGTAGCCACTCTCTGCCTGACCTCTGGGAAATGTCTGTGTGCAGCAGAAAGTGGAAAATCACTGCATGTTAATCACTTGCTGGAGCTGCTACGGAGGAACACTGAGCCCAATGTTCACACTCCTTCAGCCTCTCCATGTTCACCAACAGCACTGGGGCCGGTCCTCAGGAGAAGCCTCAGCAGTAGCAGCTGTCAGCCTTGACAGCCATGGACTGCAGCTGGAAGGCTTCCAGCCTGCAATTTGTTATTAATACCCTGCCTGAACACTATGGAGCAATGGCAGTGATAATAATAGCCCATCAATAGGACAGGAATAGC
Organism: Mauremys reevesii; assembly: GCF_016161935.1. Taxonomy (NCBI): domain Eukaryota; kingdom Metazoa; phylum Chordata; order Testudines; family Geoemydidae; genus Mauremys; species Mauremys reevesii. The sequence continues at coordinate 80,247,597 of NC_052631.1, read as the reverse complement.
TCGCTGGCGGCAGGCCTGCTTGGAGGCTACATCAGATCTTACGGCTGGTGAGCAGTTGCAAGAATATGCTGTACCTGTCAACAAAAAATAGTACTCAACAGCCTGAGCAGGGCAGAAAGGGATGATATGTTTACTTGCAGTATATGATACAGCCACTAGGTGTCTCTTTGTGCTGTATAGAGTTCTAGACAGGGTGCGGTCCCTGGTAAATGTGGGGACAATGCTGGAAGTAGAGCTGTGTGGGAACATGTGATTTTGAGTCCACAGTTTGTAGTTTTCTTTAAGGCTTCCCATGTAAGATGGACTCTGATTCCATCTGAGCCTTAAGGTGCTACTGGAATACAAATAATAGTATTCTTCACCACCTCCAGTAGATACCATGGTAACAGGGAGTGCAATAGAAATACCATTGTTAGTTAGATGGGTGAGGTAAGGAGGTTTTCATGTGCTGGCATCATTTATTGGGAAGTACCCACCAGTGGAGGTGGTACTTACAGACTTCAGCCAATCATCTGCTTTTGTTGCCATGCTTTCGACAGACCTAGCGTTTGGGCCCCACAGTATCTGAGTGTGTCATTATCATTTGATGAGAATCCCCCAATTTGAAAGATTGGGGGATTCCCCCAACTGGACAGGATTTGACTGTCCCAAATTCAGCCTGGGACTTGCAGGGGTCTCCTGCTGTCTGAATGCTTTGGGGGCGATGTAAGTTTTCTAGATACAAAGTTGCCTCGATATACAAGTGGATAATTGCCTCTGACTTCTGTCTTCCTGCTGCTGTGCACTGAGAATGAGAGGGCTTTGGGATAGGAGCAGGAAAATGACTTAAACCCATCTATGAAACTAACTAAAAGGTTGGATCTCGCCTCTTCTTTTGAAGTGTATTCTGGGGGAGGGACCTGTACCCTTCCTCTTAAAGCTCCCCCTTCCATGAAGGAGTGTTTTGCCCTCCATGGGCAGAGAGGCAGTGTCACGTGATCACTGTTAATTTGCATCTGCAGTTTTGCTTTCCAGCTGACATTTCGCATATGTTAACTAGAAAGCCACCATTAATAAACATCTTAGTGGCACTTTGTCATCTAAGTGTAGTGCAGCCATTACCTGCAATTAAAAGAGGGACAAGGCCAAGAGAGAAACAGGGTAGGAGCCAGCACAGAATTGTCCCTGCTCTCAGGGAAGTGTTGTCCCCATGGAAAGCTACTCAGCCCTGGCAATCTGAGAAAAAAAAAACGATGGTGAATATGCTGCTTGTGGCAGCGACCATACTGCAGAGTGTGTGTTCCGCAAGCGCACGTGCACACACTCCTTTGCCCATCTTTCCCCCAGCTCTTCTAATGCACCTGACCTGCAGCAGACCCTGCTAGTCCAGCCCTGGGCTCCCCACCCCGCTCTGCCCATGAACTTCACTGCTGCTCTAGAGCAGTGCTCTGCGGTGAATGGGTGACTAGGAGCAATTTTGAGGGGTTACTCTGACAACAAAGCAGTCTGGCTAGAATAATGATGATTGTTCAAATGAGCCGGGACCGGCAAGAGATTCACCTGTGAATTTTAAAAGCCTCATGCCATGGCCCTGAACGGGCTGAGAGTGATTTGGAAATAGGCAGGCTTCCTGCCCCCTCCCCCACCAAAGAAAAATACTTGAGAGTCCCAGTATAAAAACTCCAGCCCTTGAGGCAGAGCTAGATGGATCATGAAGACCTAGAACTTTTCAGGGTATGTCTGCACAGTCTGCGGCAATGAGCCCCCAAGCCTGATTGTGGCTTGGGCTCTGACCCCAGGTGGGGGAGTGGGCTTCAGAGCCTGAGCGGCAAATTAAAAGTACTGTCTCTGCAGCTATTTTTAGTGTGGAGTGCCAGCCCCAGTCTGTCAACCTGGCGGGAAGCCTTGCTGCCTGGGATGCTGCTGGCTCTGTAGACGTACCCAGAGATTCCCACTGTTGGCCTGTGAGCTTAGCTCCCATTAGTGACCCATGCAGGTGCATGGTGCCTGTGCAGAATAGCCTGGGGCTGCTGTGTTGGGCAAAGAGAAAACAAAGCATCTTCTCATCTGTGGAGATGTGGAATAAAAGAAAGGGACAGAATGTGCCAGGCTAGTACTTAGGGTTTATCATCATCACTCCTAGTCCTGGCTGGACGGGGAACACTGAGCCATGGAGCAAACAGTGGAGATGGAGCCAATACCAAGGCTGGGCCCAGTTCCAGAACGTGAGCTGATTTGCCCCAGGAATAGCAAGGGGGAGATGGTGGGGAGAAGTGGCACTGACATGCTCTGCGTGTTTGCTACGGGAGGAACATTTAGTGCTGCTGGCCTGCAGGCCAGAATCAGCTGTCTTTCCAGATGAGACCCTCTCCCACTGTGATCCTGATCCTACAACTCTTCCCACAGCTGTGCAGCTAGCCCTGGTAAGGATGGCCCACTGGGGTGCAGCCTAGGATCCTGGGAAGGGCATGGGAAATGGGCCATCGTACTCTGGCAGGGAGCTCCCTCTGTCCAACTGGCACTGGGCTACCCCAGCCCCGCATCTGGCCCAGCTCTCATGAAGGGTCCTGTTCTGGGTCATATTCCATCACTTCTTCCTGGACCCTGCCCTGGCCCCTTGGATTGTTTTGCTCAGTACTTGTAAAAACGAGAGCATGTTGGCAGGGCCTGGACCCTATCTGAGTGCACGCAGGGCTATGCAAGCTTCTGGGTGGGAGGGAGATGGCCTGAAATGCTATCTTACTTCACAGGCTGTGGTTTTACGGGCATTTGTCTGATCCTCCCTCTCTTTTATATTTCTCATCTCCCCCTTCTCAGTTGCGGGGGTGGCCTCTCACTGCTCAGCAGTTGTAGGTATCGCCTGGGCGGGGTGCCACTCCCGTTCAAAGGTCATCGGGGACGTAGCCACAGGTGCTCATGGCAATGGGATTCAGGCCTTGGAAATGGATTTGCCCAGCAGTCTAGTCCACCACAGTGCCTTGTCCTGCAAAGGATCTGAGTTCCCCTTCTGGGGTTGGTGCCAGCTCCTCTCCCCTCCAGGTTGATGGCGATGGGAGAGTAGTGGGGGCAGCATGCTGAGACACTGATGGACTGGGACCTCACACTGCATTTGAGCGACCATGTGACTGATACTCAGGGACTGCCAGGCTCCAGGCCGCCTCAGCTGATTGACACCATGTGGAGCCATTGAGGGGCTGTAATAAGAGGTCCTGGAAGAGTCTCCCCTCTCCACCCCCAATAAAAAATAAACGCAAACACTACTGTATTCATAAGAGTAAGGGATGAGGAAGCCTGGAAAATAGACTGCAGGGAGCAAGATGGTGCTACATTCCCCCTACCTCAGGATGGACTGTGGGACTTGACAGGGCTTTTCCGCCTCTCACATGTAGTGTTGCGACTGGTGCGCGGATGCAGAGATGAGCTCCCATGCACCTCAGCGTGTCCCTGTGTTTCAGTCTCTGTGGCCCAGTCAGACTGTGGTCTCTGCCGCTTCTGCCGACAAGGGCCAATTAGTGCAGAGCGGGAGGGTGGGTTTTGTTAGTTTCTTTGCTACTTTTCTTGGCGCTGCTCTCGTTCTTGTTCCCCAGCATGAGCCATGATTTCAGGGTTGTCATGGTGCCCAGGGCAGCAGCAGTCTCAGTGCCACTCACCCAGACAAAGCGAAGGGAGTCAGCGAGGAGGAAAGCAGCTGGCTGAAGCACTTTACAGCCAATTTCCCATCAAATCCCTACCAGCTCCAGAGCTAGGACAGGGGTAGTCTACCTTATATTACTTACGCAATTCAGATGTGTCCACCCCTTTGCTATCTGGTCCCCTAGTGATCAACAGCACTCTTGGGCATTTGGCAGGGGTTTCAGATGCTGCATGCAGCTTCCACTGGGGTTTTGAAATGTAGAAGGAATCTTGTTCACACAGAGAGCTGGGTAAACTGCTTCCAGCAAACAGCCTGGGTCCCGATCCCACTGTGAGTTCCATGTGGGCACAGGGGTCTGTGCGTGTGGTGCTCATTGCGGAACTGGGGCCTCTGTTGGCAAATTCGTCCCCATTTCTGCTAGGGAATCATATGTCAATAAACTTTTTATTTTTTAACGATTGGTCTGTTGTTTGTTGAAATATGTCTCGGCCAATGGGTGGCTCCCAACCTATTCACCAAGACCATTGCTTCACGGGTTTGCTGTTCAGAGTTTCTGCTGTGATTGGGCATGTACGTCACAAGATGGTGTTTCTTCTCCCATGTTCATAAGAAGGCTTGTAGTGCAAATGCCTATTTGCACAGTTAGGTGAAAGCAGACTAGAGTTTTCATCGGAATCCAGCCTCGCTGTTTGTAGTGAGGGCCAGGACCTGGTCGCAGCAACTTCTGAGCAGTCAAAACCTAGTTTGCTCCTTAGGTAGGCTGGAGTCCACAGTGGGACTGATTTGGTTCGGAATCACGTGCTCCATCACCTTGTAAGTGGTGCTCAAGAGGGATATTGGCCTATAACTAGAAGGGTGCTCTGCAGGTTTTCCAGGCTTTAGGAGTGCAATGACCTTGGCCTTTCTCCACACATGGGGGATTTCACCAGTCTCCAGAATGTTGGTGAAAAGCTGCATCATCCATTTCCATGCCTGTGGACCCAGGTTATATGGGAATTCAGGACAGATACCATCTTTTCCCACTGCTTTTCCCAGTTCTGCCTCAACCCCCTTATTTGTGAATGGTGCAGACCCGATACTGGAGCGCATGGCACTGGTACTGCTTTTATCGATTTGGCAGCAGCATATGACACAGTCTGGAAGGACGGTCTGCTACTGAAACTGGCTAAAGTGATCCCCTGTGTGCGGCTTCTCAGGCTGCTGAACACCATGGTTAGTGGCCGAAGGATGCGTGTATATCTCGGAGGTCTAACCAGCAAGCCATGCACTTTGAATAATGGGCTACTACCAAAGGCTCTGTATTTGCTCCAGCACCCTCCAATGTATACACGAGAGATATGCCTGAAATGATAGTGCAGAAGTTTGCATATGCTGATGATTTGGCACTTGCAACTCAGGCCTCTATAGCTTTAAAAACTTGCAGTAACCCTCACATCTGACCTGAAGATCCTGGAGAGGTACTTTCAAAAGTGGCAGCTGAGAGTCCAAATCCAAGCAAATCTGTAGTCTGTACTTCTCACCTTGACAACAGAATCACACAAAACACTCTAACTGTCCAAGTTTTGTGGTGGAAACCAAGTTTTGTTGGCGTTATGATCCAAAGCCAACATATCTCAGTGTTATTCTTGAGCGCACACAGACCTTTCGTGACCACCTCAAGAAAGTAGCCTCTAAAGCGAAGACTTGCATCAACGTTATTCAAAAGTTAGCAGGAAGAAGCTGGGAGTCAACTGGCCTGGTGCTATGACCCTGGTTCACTCAGCTGCAGAGTACTGTGGACAAGAAGCTGTGGCTAGGCAGCTGAATCAGATCGTGTGAATCATTGCAGGAACTTTAAAATAAACACCTCTGCTGTGGCTTTCTATGTTCTCAAACACCGAACCTCCAGCTGTCTGCTGAGATATAGCCACAGCATGAGAACCTAAAGGTGCTGAAAGCTGCCCAGACCTTTCCATCCATCAGGTTATGGATGACAAACCTCAACAGTGCTTGAAATCGCAAAAACCACTATGGACCACACGAGACCACTTCATGTCTCTGGATCTGATAAAGGAAGTGCAAAGCATCTGGGCCTCATCTACCATTCCAAACAATCGTATTATCGCTGACCCAACAAGCTACCCCTCCCAGTTTTGACCTGCCATGCAGACTTTGGACCACACTGAACTGCATCTGAACAACCCGTGGAAGATGTGGCTACTTGATGCACATGTAGAAAGTCAAAGACTCCCCTTTGTGTGACTGTGGTGAGAACATCCAAGCCATTAAACACGTCATAACGCGCTGCCCCACATATGGATTCAAAGGTGAATTGGACGATATCCACAGTGTCACAGGCGAGGCCTTGAAATGGCTTATGGACCTAAAACTGCATCTATAGACTGTTCCTCTGCAGATGCCATACATGTGAGAGAGACAAATACGTGCAAGAGTGTTTATGGCAGTCTTTCAGTGAACTTCCTTATGAACAAATGGCTGCTCTCACAAACATCTGCAGAAAGTGAATAAGGAGCTGTGAATACTGTCCAAGCAAGTTCTTGGATTGCATTTGTTTTTTCCTACAATATTCACCCAGCTCTGGTAACAATCACAAGCTTGCTTTGCTGCTGCCAAACGTACTGCTGAGCAACTGAATTCCTCCTTGTGCTATGGAGCCTTTGCTGCAATTGGCAACCCTGAGTTTAGAGACGGTGTGGGGTGATGGTAAAGGAGATCAATGATGAAAAGGTTAACCTAGGGTGCTGTTTACCCCTTTCTGGGGGAAATATTGAAAGCCTTTGTGGGGGGCTGATGAGCTAAGAAAGGAGGGTGGGGGGTGGATTGAAAATCTAAAGCTTGTGGGGTTTGGATTTCCAATGCCCCGTGTGTGTCTTTGACACTGAAGGTCTCATTTCTTATGCTTTGTAGTTCCTTCTTTCTCTGCCCTTGCTCTCTCTGGCTGCCTGGGGACGGGAATGTGGAATGCTGAATGGTGCATTAAAGAGACAGGAAGGAAAGCCCATGTCTTTTTAAAACTCATAATGTCCAGGGAATTTCAATCGGCATCCAAGCCTATTTCTAGCCAACAGAATAACGGTGCAGGGTTTGAATCTTCCGGCCCGCCTCCCTGGGCACTGCTTCCTCCTTCTGTCCCTCCCTCTCTCCCTGTACAGCAGCTTCTCTCCTGGCTGAATCTCTCTGCCCAGCAGCTCTGTGCTGCGAGGAGCCACTTATGGATCTGACGGGAAGGGTTCTCCCCAGGGCTGGGGGCACTCCATGTTATAGCTGAGTGTGCAAGGGGGCTGGCCCACAGACTTCCCCTGCCCTGCCCATCATGCCATTATTGGATTTTTTCTGGGCTTGCTTCAAAAAAGCAAAGGTAAGAAACTGTCCATTTAAATCTTGTCCAGGCTTTCAGACTCCCTGTCAGCTGCCAGGAAAGAGCTCTGAAGGGATGGTTGGGGGGTGTCTTGCAGTGCCTGAGTTTGGGTATTGGTGTGTTCCAGGGCATCTGTATGCATGTGTCCACACATACACTATATGATTAAATGCAGATACAGTACACACAGATTCATATGTGTGTGCTGTAGGGAGAGACACGTGCACTATAGCCAAATTTTCAAAAGTTCTTAGCCCTCAACAGCTTCCACAGAGAAGAATGGGAGGTGCTGGGTGCTGACTGTGTGTGGATAGATGCAGATATTCTACACACAGCCATATGCACTTTATGGATTGCATGCATGTGTGGGTACTCTATGCAGGCATGCACACACTGAATGGATAGATCCAGGTATTCAGGCATTTGTACAGAGACACTCACATTTAGTAATCGATTTGCATGACAAGTCATATATAGAGATCTCTGTCATAGACAGGTCCGATCTGCCTACGACTTGGCTTTATCCCCCCATGTCCATTCCTGATTTGGTATCAGATGCTCTGAAGCATGATCCCATTTCTGCGGTCTTCTTTCTCCCCGGATTAGGCAAACTTTTCCCTCCGTTTTCTTTAATGGAAAAACCTTGGCTAATTTCTGATAGTTGGAGGAGATCTCTTGCCCATCCTCTGATTTTGGATATTACTATAGAAAATTACTCAGTCTCTCTCTCTCTCCTGTGTCACATTGGTTGCAGTCACTCACATTCCCTCTACCCCCCGGGAGATCCCAGACAAACACACTCTTTATGGGTAGAGTCAGAGCCACACGTACACTCTCTAATGGTGCAGACATCTGTGAATCATTTATGGATGCAAACCCTAAGTTGCCCCCTTGGAACAGGTGAAGACACACTAAATGTTTGTGCGCTCAGCTCCCTCTTCAGAGAACCTGTGACTCTGAATTCCCCTATGTCTTGTTTATACTGTGCAATATTCTGTAGTTTCATTTTCTTCCTCTAAGTCCTGTCTGAGCAGCACCTCAAGTTTTCAGTGAACAGCTGGGTGGATGACACAGAAGGAAGTTTAGGGGCATGGCCCCATGCCATGTGTGCCACAACAGTTAGGGACAGAATCTCATTTGCAACACAAAGGTATAAATCTGGTATTACTCAGTGACTACATTTAGAATTACGCTGGAGTAGCTGATGCCACAATCTGGCCCTTAATTTTTAATTTCCTGTGGCAACATTTCTTATGGTGGGTGGCAGTTTTGGTTTGGGTTTAGCTCTTCATCTGTCTCTTTAGCCCAGCTTTGTCTCTCCAAGGGTGGCCATTGTGATGTTAGATACGCTGTGTTGCTGCAATAGGATGACAGGTCTGTGTGAGAGGTGATGGGGATACTGTTAGTGCAGGTTACAGAGGTTTCCAATTGCTTGTGGGATACACTAAAATTCTTTCCAGCCAGTACCTTTATAGCAGCTAGTGCCTATGTCAAGATAAAATGCACACACTACACATACTATCTCCGAGGTAGTTAGCAGAGTTGAAGGTAACAATGATCTTTGTAGAATTTATTAATGATACTTTACAATTTCTTAGTCCTCTAAAGGGCTCTACAGACACACATTAATCCTGTAGAGCTTGGTAGTTGTATCCCATTTTACAGATGGAGAAACTGAGACTCACTGAAGCAAAGTGATTTATCCTATGACCACACAGTGGGCTTGTGCCAGAGCTGGTTGTTCTTGGGCTCTCGGCTTGCACTCAGTGCAATAGAAACATGTTTCTCCTAGATGTCAAACCAGAAATAATATAAACAGCCTTACTAGAAGTCTTCCCATGCCAGCAACCTATGGGAATGTTCTGCTGTCTTCCTTGGAGGAATAAGATGCCATATCACTTCATCCTTTTATTGCAGAGTTCAGCTGCAATAGCACATCAAAGGCCCAATCCTGTACAATGTTGAACTACATGTACTGTTTGGTCACCAGAATCCCAGGTATTGTTTTTGCTTTGATTGGAGGAATCCTGACCTCACATCACACTTTCATGAGGGCTGAACCCTTCTGGTGTGCTTGTTTGTGCAAATATTCACACAAGTATTTGCATCACGGTCTCTTTCTGCAGACATTTGTGCAAACCACACTTCACTTGCCTGAGTGTTGGCAGCAGTCAAGTTAGAGGGGCCACGATTACCATCAAGTGAATTCGCTTTATCTGAAGAGTGTTCTCAGAGTCTCTCTTTCTGCCTTCTCACAGCTCTAGGGAGTGGTTGATATTTTAAATATAAACCAACCCAGGCTCTTGGGGACCACCCGATGTGGTCTAACCACTAATGTATATGGGTCTGTTTCATTACTGTGGTGATCGCTTGCTGGCCTCAGAAACTTCATTACCTGTCAGGAACCTGAGTGTAGGCACATGCCCTGGCTTCACGGGAGGCAGAGCAGGACTCTGGGGAACTTGTGACCTAGGAATTTCTTTAGATAAAACCATTAGGTCAGAGGTGGCTAACCTGAGCCTGAGAAGGAGCCAGAATTTACCAACGTACATTGCCAAAGAGCCACGCTAATACGTCAGCAGCCCCCCATCAGCTCCTCCCCACCTCCACTCCCAGCGCCTCCCACCCACCAGCAGCCCTGCTGATCAGTGCCTTCTCCTCCCTCCCTGCACCTTCCGATCAGCTGTTTCGTGGCATGCAGGAGGCGGGGAGGGGGGAGGACCAAGGGCACAGCAGGCTCAGCGGAGGGGGTGGGAAGGGGTGGAGTGGAGGCAGGGTCTGTGGCAGGGCCAGGGTTTGAGCAGTGAGCATCCCCCGGCACATTGGAAAGTTGGCACCAGTAGCTCCAGCCCTGGAGTCGGTGCCTACATAAGAAGCTGCATATTAACTTCTGAAGAGCTGCATGTGGCTCCGGAGCCACAGGTTGCCCACCCCTGCCCTAATAGGTGTAAGTAGAACCCCTTCCATGGCCTCTGCAGGGTGTATATTGGGAGGTGGAACAGAATTTCCCAATTAGGGAATTTGTCCAGGACCCTGGGACCAACACACCACTTCTGAGCTCCGGCCCTCCGTTTGCTGTCATGATGATAAATGAGCCCCTCTGACTGAGGGTGATGCTTTTGGATGCTTCCTTGCTAGTTCAGCCCTTGAGGTTTGCTTTGAACCTGGAGTGGCACAAAGCCTGTCAACAAAGAGGCTAAGATTTGCGAAGGGATCACTGTTAGACACTGCAAGTGCCTACTCCCAAACTCAGGGCCTGTACATCCCCTTTGGACATGTTTTTCTGTTCTCGGGTGCGATCTAAACTTCCTTTCGCCCCTTGCAGGGGATGATCTGGGAGGAGGGGGCAGTTTTTCTCTTTTCTTTCCCCCACCTCCATCTTTGCCCTTCTTGGGTTCACAGCCGCCCAAGCCCTCTTCTCTCCCCTGCCCCCATCCCACAACAATAAGTCGGACTTGATTTGCTACAAGTTTCAATCTAAAAATACTGAGCAACCTCCTTAAAATTTAGTAGCCTGGCGGTTCTCAGGAGATGGTAGCAGGGTAAGTGCTGCTCCTGGGCCGTGCCATTGCTGCGGGCTCCTTACAGGGCAGGAGAAGGGGAGGCCAGTTCTGGGAACAGCTGTGCTTTCAGAAAGCAGAAGGGACAGAGGACACCACCTCTTTCTCAATATTTCCAACGAGAAACGCTGAGGGTCTGGAACAGGCAGTAGGGCTAAGGCTCTCTTGGTTTCATCTCGTTCTCCCTGGTCCCAGGAGTCATTTATGCTGTATTTTTCCTAACAAGTAACCAAGCAACAGAAGAATCCCTAGAAATTCACTAACATGGAAAAAATGCACTGGGTTCCAAGGATAGAATTGTAACCCCTTTGTGTTGAGAGATGGAGCAGGAGCTGGTTGGAAGATTGCGGGAGAAAGGGGCAGGAGAAGCCAGGGAACATTTGGAAGAGGGATCCTCCCAAGGTTGGAATAGCTTCATGCTTATTAGATCCTAAGGGACTGCTCTTCCCTTTTCATTGCTGTACACTGTTCAGCCAACTACCATGCCATGCCCAGAGCTGGCTGCATTTCAATGGGGGGGCTAAGTGATTAGTGTGTGTGTTTGGCTGGCTGAAGCTTGTAAAGCTTGTGGGATCCTTTGAGATGAAAGAAGCTGTAGATGCCCCGGTGCTTAACTAACCATCCAAACCTTTTCAGCTTTGACTATCATTAATTCCTCTGGACTGCTACGGCAATGGTGCTGCTTCCGCGTGGGCTTTCCCTGGCTGCGCAGGATAGGACAGAGGTAAACAGGCTAGTGACAGCAAATCTTGTCCAATTTCTCACCAGGGAGGGAAAGATTCAGAAATCCCCAGTAAATCCAAGGACCCCTGTAACCCAGCTGGGCATGCCCACGCACACACGGGCACAGCCCTTTTCTGGAAACCCAGCGATAACCCCACGCTCACGGCCTCCACATCACCATGCTCCTTGAATTTGCTGAGCCCAGCTCTTGCTGCGAGCAGCACAGCAGAAGCGAAGGGGTTAAGCACCTCTTCCTGTGTGCTGTCCCCAAGCCCCAGTGCCCCAGACAGGAAGAAGGGTCCCTGCTGGTTTGTGGGAAAGTCAGACTCACCAGAATGTAACATTCCTAACATTATCCCCAAGGCCCTGCAAGCACATCTGGTGTGATTTGGCCTGGGCCTCCTACTGTGATGAACTGTGTGTGTGTTTGGGGGGTGGGGGGGCACCTTGTGAGAATATGTGGGGATCCTAAAGGGACTGGGCATGGGTGGGCTTTGGTGCCTCCTGGCTCAAGCCTTCCAACCCAGTGGAAGGAATGGTCATTGGGATTTCTCTCTCTCATTCCTTAGGGCAGTGTCATGGGTTCCCCCACCCCCTATGTGCAGTACCATGGGCAGTGCCAGGGGTTCCCCTCCCATCCCCCTGTATCTGCAGCACCCCCCATTGGTTCCCTCCCACACACCTTGCTCTGTGCCTGGGATATCTCAGGCAGAGCCATGCCATTTTGGGTCATCTCTTTTGTTCTGATGAGATTTAGTTACATTTATTTATGCCTGCAGAAAGCCTCCAGCAATGAAAGGGAAGCACGTCCTGGGCTCTTTGTGCCAGTGCCAGGGGCATCTGCCCAGCAGCTCTGGGGGATGTGAGAAAGCAGCATGCTGCACTCACTCACTGCAGGCCCCTTCATCATCAAAGAGGCTGCTGCATTTCTAACAAAGCTGAGAGAACGGAATGCAGGCAAAGCCTCTCCAAGAACTGAGCCCAGCAAAGGAGCCTGGGCTGTGTTTTCCTTTCTTTTCTATTATTTTTTTTATCCCTGGCTTTTTGTGCTTGGAGGCTCCATTCTGCCCGCCACTTCCAGAGCCTGCTAATGCGATTACAATGTGGACATCCCCTGCCCACCAACTGCTGCTTGCACAGTTGCCTGGGCATCACGAGACATGCCCTGTGAGAGGCCTAACTTTTCCTCTGTGGCTGTAGGGGCCAGTCTACACTGGGGACATTTTATGACCACTGTGAAAGCCAGTTGGAGCCCTAGTGTAGACCTGGTTGAAAGTGGCCTGACCATTTTTCAAAACCACCTACAAGATCTGGTGAAAGTCAGGTGTGTGTATGCCGGGAGATGTGGGGGGAAGAGACCCAGAATCCCCAGGGGAGATGTACACTGTGCCAAGTGTACCACAGACACTCATGAAGACAAGGCCCCTTCGCCAAAGAGCTGGCATCCCAAATAAATCAGAACATGGGAAGAGAGTGGTATGCTAAGGACTTTCTCCCCCTCCCGGCTCGGCTTGCCCATCCACTGGCCTCTGCAGCAAATCCTCATCCTGTGCTGGTGACCTTGGCCTGGAAACAATCAGGACATCAGCTTCAGCTTTGGTTTGGGTGTGTGTGAACTTTTGAAGTGCTCGTAAAAGCTGCCAAGTGAGGGTCTCAGAGGCTGATGTTCTGTGTACAGCCCAGGACAGGAAGAGTATGAGCAGTGGCTGGGCAAGCACCTCTAGCCATGATGACACTCAGCCCGACTCTGAGGGCTGGAAGTGTCCACAATGATCTGGGCTGAGGCCCAACAAACTCTTTTCAGACAGTCCCTCAAACTGCCATCAGATAGCAATAAATATTACAACATTTAGTTCTTCACTGTGGGATTGATAAGAGGATAGGTGGGCTGGCGGAGAGTGAGAGTGGGGACTTGGTTAGTTCTGTTTGAGGGCCCCAGGTTTGACTCCAGCGGAGTTGGTCCAGAGGTGAGTGTTTGGAGTCAGGAATTAATTGAGTCCCAAGGCTCTAGCTGTGTCGAAATTTCCTTACGATGAAAACTGGAAGGGAAAAGGGCTCCTTAAATAGTTCAGTCCAAGCGTGCAAGGCTTGGTGGCTCAGTAGCCAAATATCCAGGATGGTTCTTCATTCCATTCCAGGTGTTTCTTACTCATTTAGCACAGAGGGGTTTGGCATGGACATTGCACCCTTTTCCCATGTGGGGTGACCCTGGTTCTGCTCCCAGGGAAGAGATGTAATACAGTGGCTCCCAGGCACTGCTTTCCGCCCAGCACCAGTATTTCAGGCTTTGGGACTACTACTCTAGCAGGCTAGCATTCTTTTCGAGTTTGTCTCATGGAACTAACTTGTGCATCATGCAGTGTGGTGACATTCTGACCCAAAGCCAGGGTGGTGTATTGGAACAGGACATGATTTTTCATGGGCTGTAAAAGTGGCCTAGGGATTCATGAATGTCCTGCAAGCCCTGCTCTGTGGGACACAGGATCTCCTGAGAAATGTTGTGGCGTGTAGCATCTTATACTCTTGGCTTCCACTTTCCATATCTGTATCACCACTGCTTGCCTTCTACCCATCTATGTGCTCTTGCCTACAGTGCAGCATGAGCTTCTTGCAAGAGAGAGCTGGGATTTGGAGCAGCCCAACTTCTGTTGTGGGTTAGAGCAGGTACAACTGAGTGGGATGCGATGGGCACTGACTGGAGTAGCTGAGGTCTTAGTGTGGTAAACTGAGAGCTTTGAGCAGAAAGTTTAGTAACCACTAGGGTGATGCACTCTGGAGCGGGTGGGTAGGACTGTGGGGGCATGTGTTTCCTATGGCCCTTTAGTGGCTGGGCTAAGCCAGGTTCTTATAAGTTTATGATGCTCTTACCCTTCACTGGTGGGAAGCCAGAAGAGAGTGTACGAGCTACTCCAGCTGCCATGTGGCTGCTACCTGGGAAAGACTGGAGGCCTGTGTTGACAGAGGGGAGAGATATGTATTGTATTTGAAGTGCTGCGTCCATGTGGTTCAGCTGGTGACTGGTATCTCAGCCTGTGGCCATGGTGTGTGTCTCTTTACTAACAGATCCCTGCCTACCAGCACATCACAGAGCCAATCTGCGAGTGTGCCCAGGAGGTGACTAAAATGCTGTGGAATGAGGGACCAGGGTGGGGGAGTCACCTGAGGATCCGGCTCTGGGTTTGGAGTACAGAGAATGGGCTTTTTGACACAGCCTGTGTGAGTGCAATGTCCACTTGGGTCTGGGGCACCAAAAGCCCTGGCAGGAGGAGCCAGGCAGTGTCTCTGGTTGGATAGTCATATTTTTCAGGGAGCAGGTGGTGGTTGCAAAGGCAGTATGCAGGAGAGAAGCTGGCTGCAGCAGCTCTGGGGAGGATGGGAGATTTGCAGAACCCTGCAAGCTGCAGCAAGAGCACAGCTGCATACAGTATGGCTCACAAGCGGCACCCAGAGGCCGGAGAGACTCAGAGCAGATGGGGCTTGTCTTAGTTCAGAGCAATATACCACATCCTTCCTCTCTCTTTTCACTCCCTGGCTCCAAATCTAATGGTCTCTGTTTGTGTTTCCATCTTAGGGCTAGCCTATGTCAGAAAGGCTTTGCCAGTAGCTGTAGCCCCCTGGTGGAGACTCTGCTTGTACTGGCCAAAGGAGTTCTTTTGCTGGTACAGTTAAGCTGGCATAGCTATGTCAGGGGGTTGCCTGACACTTCGAACTGGCACAGCTATGCTGGAAAAACTTGGTAGCATACGCCTGGCCGTAGAATCGTGGTGGGGTTGGAAAGAACCTCTAATGCAAAGGTCCACTTCCCAAATCGTCTCCCCCCTGCTGCTCCCCTCTGTTTTGCAAATCTCTTCACTTGCTTTCTCTGTGTGGCTCATTCATCTCTAAGTCCAGCTCCAGGCCCTCTGCTGCTGCTTTTCCACAGGAGGGGCGTACGGGGGAGGGGGATCCCATGAGGTGATGGAAACGCGCTTGGTGGAAGTTTTGCAGGCAAATCTCATCGTAATTTTCAGACCTGAAATTGAACGTAAGGTTCTAAAGTCCCAAATCAGGTGTGTTCCATTCTCTATAGTTCTCCCAATGTATCGTGCCCTGTTTATTTTTGACTAATGCACTAGAATCAGTGGAATTTACCCATCATTGTGAAATATCTGTCCCGTCCCTCATATTGTTCTCATTGGCTTGAGAAGGAAAATGGTGCTTCCATCCCCAGTGTTTCTCCCCTTTAATGGTGAATGTGTTGAGCATCTCCCGTGCACTTGACTCCACGACGCCTGGAGGGGAGGTAGTCATTGGCCCTGAGGCCCCATATCTCCTCCTGCCCTTCTGAAATTCAATTCCTTTTGTGTTTGCCTGCTGAAATGATTCTGCTCTATATGAAATGTTGCCTGCTGTTGTTTTCCTTCATGTGCTGGCATCTTCTGTCTGCGTTCAGATCTTGTGGGCGTTTGTTACCCGCTGTAGCAAAAGCCAGTTAATGAAACCCTGCTTCTATTACAGCACCTCCTTGGGGATCCTTTCCTTAGCTTACTTCCCCCCAACACCACTTCATTCCATCATGTAGCCTCAGTTGATAATCTGATCCAGGATCCAAGCTGCCATTGTCTGGGAGAGCTTTAGTTGGGTTTGCATGATGAAGACACAGAAATTTTAGGCGTCATGACCAGGAATATAAGAGATTGTAAAATGATTTATTTTCTTTTTGTTTTGTTTTGTTTTTACAGTGTTTCACATTACTGGAGGATAAAAGGGACACAGGTAAGTGGAGATGGCATGTTCTGTTTTTATCAGCAAGAATATATTCATTGTTGCCTCTAGATCTGTGTTTTGGTGACGGGGCTACCAAGATATATGCAGAGGCGTATAATCATGGGTGTCCTTCCCTTTCCAATGCAGTGACTTGTGGTATTAGGCTAGTGTTATTGCTGGGTTTTTAGTCTCCCTGCAAGTCTCTTGTTTCCCTTTCAAGCTCTTTCCTCCGCTCCCTTGGTCTGTTTCTCCAGTCACCTCTGTGCCTTAGGATAGTGGACCAGATTTGAAGGTTTTGTTATAAAGGTGACGGACATCTCAAGCACAAAGCACTGTGGAGGTGCTAGAGAACCTGTGTGCATCAGCATCCCTTCTTGTTATCCCAAACTGTGCCCGTCCCCTCCCACCCGCCTAGGCCCTGCACCCCATGCCCTCCCTAAGATAAAAGATTGGTTTGCCTATAAATTTGCTTTAATTGTCAGCAAAATGGGTGTAATCCCTTCCATTTTGTGCAAGGGGAAATCCTGATTTTAGAAGCAAGAATGGAGAAGTGGCCCCTCTCTTATTTGTAGTGCTGTATCTGCAGAAACACACAGAACTATTTTAAAGTGTTAACTCTGCCTTGGTCAGCAAATGTGTGCTCCTCTTTTTTTCCCTTCTCCCTGTTCTACTCTGGTTCTGTTTTTATTGGAGATATGCTGGGTGAACATACTCCCTCAGCTTACAGTGTGCAGCATCAGTGACAACTTCCTCACTTGGGCACTGGAGTGAGTGCATTTGGCAAACTGTGTGGGGTGGTGACCAGGGGTCAGGAGCTGCGAACCTGAAGCCAGGACCCCTAAATTCTGTTTGTGGCTCTGCCACTGACTCACTGTGTGACCTAGGACAAGTCACTTTGCTTTGAGCTTAAACTTCCCCGTCTGAATAATAGGTTTGGCAAGGATGGACTTGCTATAATGTGTTTTGAGGCCCTTGGATGGACGGCACTAGAGAAGGGCCAAATATTCAGTGTTAGTGTATTGTATTGTCATTCACGGGGTCCTGATGTGAGAGAGACACTGACAGACCAGAGGGGATTCTGAAATGGGTAACAAGTGATGATTAAGGACTTGGAGTTAGCAACCTCCTGTATAAGGGAAGGTTAAAAGGACTAAGGGCGTGTTCATTTGGGGATTTTCCTGTTTGGACTGGGTGAAGGAGGGGTGATTGAAGCAGTGTCACTGGGAACCTTTGGAGTGACCAGTTTAAAACCTTGGCTTAGTGGAACCCGGAGTTCTCATAATAAGGCCTAGATTGGGCTATCCGAGAGGAAGCGGGCGAGTCACAGATCCTAGGCTGTCTCTGCTTTGGGGGACTTAGCTCCTCACTGCTGCTCCTGGTGCCTTTGCCGAAGCAGTGGCCAGGAAGCAGCTGTTCGCGGTGTGAGTTTACAATCAGTGTTTGCTTCCATTTGCACCAGTGGGCATCACGGCTCTCTCTGGTACGAATAATGCATTGTTGCCCAGGTAATGGGAGACACGTGCCTCTTCTCATAGTTCGGGCTTTAAATGACATTGAGTTTGTTTACAGGAGCTCTGCCTTGCCCAAGTGCTGCGCAGATACTAGTGAATGTTTGTTCAGTGACTGATAGACTAGGCTTAGTGAGGGGCCCCAGTGCATTGCCACTGTCCACACCCCATTCTGCTGTCTGCGCCTTAACCCGCCATGGGGCTTGGACAGTGCATGAGCAGAAGCAGCCTGCAGAGCTGCAAGGCGGCTAGAGCATGCCAGCCGAGACCCTTGAGGAGTTAGGGCTTGATCCTGCCCGATACTGAGCACCCTCACCTCCTTTGACTTAAATGGGAGTTGGTAATGCCCAGCACCTCGTGGGAAGTCCTCAGCACCTTAAAGGCTGAGGGCCTCACCTTGGTAAACTAATACTGCTGCCCAAAAATATTGAGAGCCATCATTCAAGGCCCAATTCTGCGTTCCTTGCACACCCAAAATTCCTTCTGGAGTCACTGGGCTCTTTGAGTGTGCCAGGAGTTAGCCGCTCAAGCTAAAGGCATGTAACACTGTGCTGATGGATAGCAGGTGCGAGGAAATGCACTGTGCTCACACTCTGCACTGATCTTAAAGTCCACTGATGCCGAGGAACAGCCCAGCTGTCGGTAGCTCTATGGCTGAGATGTACATTTTGTTATCATACTTGCTTCTTTTACCTTGCCCGGTTTGCGATTTAAAAAATCTCTCTTTTGTGACATGAGGCTGTTTGGCTGCATTTGCCCTGGGGATAGTTGGATCTGTAATTCTCCACTGGTGCAGCTGGGAGCAAGGTTGAGTGCAGACAAAGCGCGAGAGTTTTACCATCAAGTTCACCAAACCGGCTAGGGTGAAAACACCTGCCCCTTACCTGCAGCTTCCACCTTTGCTCCCGCCTATGGAACCGTGCTGAGGGAAAATGACAGTTCAGGGATTTTTCTGGGAATAAATGTAGCTGTTGGCTCTGGCTGCACGGTGTGTTGTAAGCCCCCCTGCCGCATGGGAATTCTGAGAACAAGGCTGGCACACGCCCCCTCCTTGCCTTGTGGTTTCCTCAGACAAGGTCAGTTTTAGCAGCCTGGAAATAGTTACAGAGGCCCTGAAGCATCCTGAAGCCAGATTCTCTCCTCTTTTCTTGACACAGAAAAGGTCAAGAGAAATCCCTTTAAATAATTATCGCTGGGCAGCAACAGAAAAGGGGAGGGGGAGGAAGGACTGGAGTCTGTTCCAGAGTGAAACAGGAAACACATTACTGTTGCTAGCTCATGGCATGTGTGTGGGGATCTCCAAGGTAGTTTTCATAACTGGAGGGCAATGACCTTGCTCGTTTTTCAGCCACTAAAAGATTAGATTTAGCTCTGAGCCCTAACCGGTGGAAAGCTTCTGGTAACAAGGGGTGCTTTGTGAATGGGACTGGAGCGTAATCCTGGGTGGTCTCTCTTCACCCTTTCACTGGAGAGATTAACAACATGAATCTTGAGAGCTTGTTAACGAGGGTTAAAGAGCCATGTGTGCAAGTGAAAGGGCCAGCGAGATATTTTGCCCCAGCAAACAAATCACATCCACAATTAAGACTTTTGGGGGAGGGGAAGGATGATACTGGTATTTCTCGGTTAAAGACGTCTATAGAATTAGGGCTTCCTGGCAAATATGTAGTTAAACTAGAAAAGCACTATCTTTAATTTCACAGTCCTCCAGCTCTGCAGCTTCCCTGCCATCTCTGTATGCCAGGCCTGGTCAGTTCCAGGCTGCAGCCTGGAACTGGCCACTAGAGGGACACTAATGAGGAGGTTTCAGAGTAGCAGCCGTGTTAGTCTGTATCTGCAAAAAGAACAGGAGTACTTGTGGCACCTTAAAGACTAACAAATTTATTTTAGCATGAGCTTTCGTGAGCTGCAGCTCACTTCTTCGGATGCATAGAATGGAACACACAGACAGGAGATATTTATACATACAGAGAACATGAAAAGGTGGAAGTATGCATACCAACAGGAAGAGTCTAATCAATTGAGATGAGCTATCATCAGCAGGAGGAAAAAAAACTTTTTGAAGTGATAATTAAGATGGCCCATAGAAGGTGTGAGGAGAACTTAACATAGGGAAATATGGCTGACTTAGAACAACGCTTCCTTAGCTCTCGTTCCCTAATGCTCCTACTCTACTTGCGCTACATTGATGACATCTTCATCATCTGGACTCATGGAAAAGAAGCCCTCGAGGAATTCCACTGTGATTTTAACAATTTCCATCCCACCATCAACCTCAGCCTAGACCAATCCACACAAGCGGTCCATTTCCTAGACACTACTCTGCTAATAAACGATGGTTACATAAATACCACCCTATACCGGAAACCCACTGACCGCTATACTTACTTACATGCCTCCAGCTTCCATCCTGGACACACCACACGATCCATTGTCTACAGCCAAGCTCTAAGATACAACCGTATTTGCTCCAATCCCTCAGACAGAGATAAACATCTACAAGATCTCTATCAAGCATTCTTAAAACTACAATACCCACCTGCTGAAAAAAAAAAAAAACAGACAGAGCAGAGAGAGTAGTACCAGCCCCCACCTACTAGGACAGGCCTAAAAAGAAAATAAACAGAACGCCACTAGCCATCACCTACAGCCCCCAACTAAAACCTCTCAGCGCATCATCAAAGATTTACAACCTATCCTTAAAGATGATCCTCACTCTCACAGATCTTGGGAGACAGGCCAGTCCTCGCTATAGACAGCCTCCCAACCTGAAGCAAATACTCACCAGCAACACCACATACAACATAAACACTAACCCAGGAACCTATCCTTGCAACAAAGCCCGATGCCAGCTCTGTCCACATATCCATTCAAGTGACACCATCATAGGACCTAATCACATCACGCCATCAGGGGGGCTCACACACACACATCTACCAACGTGATATATGCCATCATGTGCCAGCAATGCCCTTCTGCCATGTACATTGGCCAAGAATAAATGGACACAAATCTGACATCAGGAATCATAACATTCAAAAACCAGTGGGAGAACACTTCAACCTCTCTAACCACTCAGTGACAGACTTGAAGGTGGCAATTTTGCAACAAAAAAAATTCAAAAACAGACTCCAAAGAGAAACTGCTGAACTCGAATTAATATGCAAACTAGATACAATTAACTGTGGCCTAAACAGAGACTGGGAATGGTTGGGTCATTACACTAATTGAATCTATTTCCCTATGTTAAGTTCTCCTCACACCTTCTATGGGCCATCTTAATTATCACTTCAAAAAGTTTTTTTTCCTCCTGCTGATGATAGCTCATCTCAATTGATTAGACTTCTCCTGTTGGTATGCATACTTCCACCTTTTCATGTTCTCTGTATGTATAAATATCTCCTGTCTGTGTGTTCCATTCTATGCATCCGAAGAAGTGAGCTGCAGCTCACGAAAGCTCATGCTAAAATAAATTTGTTAGTCTTTAAGGTGCCACAAGAACTCCTGTTCTTTTTACTAATGAGGAGCTGCACAAAGTCTTTGGATCAGAACACAGGATTAATAAAATCTCTTTCTTAGCTAAGCGGCTCTTTATTTTTGTATTAGAGAATTTGCATGTGTGGTGTTTGCAATTATATGGACTGATCAAAGACATGGTTGGCTATTTCTGTGTCATTCACTCCACATTTTGTCTGTAGACTGGTATCAGATACCAAGGGGCAAGGTTAATGAAAGAAACCTTGAAATCTGGCCTGTTAAAATGTAGGCTTGTGGCTTTATGCCCTATATATTTACCAGAACGATACAGGTACCACCGCTGATATTTCCAGGGAGAAGAGTCGGAGTGGAGAAGCCCAGGCCTGAACCCCATGGGTTTAAGAAGACCCTGTCAATAGTAGTTCAGTCAATGTGGCAGCCACAGTTACAAGAGAAGTACCCTCCTCTGAAGATCTTATAATCTAATTAGAGATCCTGCCTGAACATTGGGAGAAATGGGATCTATATCCAAACTTTGCAGCTCAGGCCCATCTGTAAATCTTAGTAGGTGCTTATGGTAGGTAGGGCAGCAGTTCAGAGCAAGAGGTTATGAAGGCTTTGTGGGTGAGCACAGTGTCAGAGACCTCATGAAAGAAGTAGGATTTCAAGAGGTGAGAGGCTGTTTGCTGGAGGGGGGAGGTTGTTCCGTGTTTTATGCCTTGTAGCAGAGTAGGAAAGTGCCTGTCCTAGTCCTTCCATCCTCTGCAAAGCATGGTCACAATACACTCTTCTCCATAATCCTGTCCATTGTCCCCTGGGAAACTATCTGGATTGACTTTCTGGGCCATTTCCTGTTCCACAACAAAAACAGTCCTCAAATTCCTTTTAAAATCCTACCTATTAGCGTGCAGGATCTGAGATCAGCTGGTCATGCTGCAGCGACCCCTCTAACTGACCTCCTGTTCTGTGGAATTCCCATTGTTGTTGTTTCACAGAATAGCTGGATATGATGTGATCAAAGCCCTCTGTCAGTAATGAAAATCTGTATTTTTTCCCATCTCTTTGAGGAGGGGAGGGGTTCAAGTGTCTGTGGCTCATTCAATCTGGGGCCACTCTGCTAAAACTGTCCCTGCCCCTGATGGCAATCAATGCTTATTGTGATGGTGGTTTTTGTCCATTCAGAACTGGACTGAAATGTCCACTAAATTTCACATAGGCCACCTAACAGCCATTGCTACTAACCTGCCTGTATAGGATCCAGAGAGATGAAACATTCCAGATATCAGTGCTAATCCCCTGAGCTCCCCATCCCCTAGACAACTGGCATAATTTTATCCTGAGACCGAAATAGCTAGAACCATTCACTAAATTCCAGGATATTAGCTAAACAGAGGGGAAACCTTAGTTGTTCTGCTATGGACCCTCCCATCCCCAGACGCTATTAAATAAGCCTACTGCCTCTTTGCCCCATCCCATCGGCTCCCGACTTTCCCAGTGTACAGTTCTCCTTCTCTCCCTTCCCTTTTGCTGTGTTCCCATCTTACACAGCAGCTTTGCCCTGTTTCTCGCACACAAAACATGAGTACTCCCTGGCACCAAGCCTATCCTTCAGGCAGATTCTGTTCAAGGACTGAGGCTTCATTTTCATAGGTCTTCTACCCCTTCACTTCCTTAATGACATTAACCAAACTTTCCATCTATTGTTCGGGGCAAAACAAGAAGGAAAGAACTACACACAGGCCACACTCTAAATACATATACATCTATATAATGTTTGTCCAAGAAACGAGGCTTGAGAGCATTCGCTACAGGGCGGGTAATTCCTACCTGCCCTCTGCAAATAGCAATAAATAGCAGCCCCAATGTAGCTTGCTGAGCGGCTGATGACAAGGTGAGGTCTAACAATCATGTCTTTTAAACAAAAAAAAGATATCAAGCAACAGTGATTCTCCAAAGTGGGCTATCTCAGCAGAGCTCTCTGAGATAACACACCTGGGGAATAGATCAGTATGCAGTGTTTGGCGTTCCAAAATAACCAAATGAAACTGTTAGCTATCTATCATCACAGCTGGGTTACGCTCACTTTATATTTATACACGAGCTTTCTGGAGTCTTCTTCTGTAAGTTCTAGCCTTCTGGCTCAGGTATATGGACCTATTTTTGTCCCTGACCAAGTCTGCGTTCACTCCCCAGGCTGTGGCATTGTGCATTTGTTTAATTGTGTTACTGGGTTGAGTTGTCTGAAGAGAATGGTTGGGATTTGGTCTGAGTCACTGGTTGAACAGGAAGCTCCAAATAGATTGTGATTGGGCACTGCTTTCAAGTAACTGGGAAAAGAGAGCAGTTTCTCTTAGTGCTCCACTGCTATTAATCTACACACAGACTGGATGCAACTGGGTGATGGTTGAAGTGGGCCATCATAGGTTGTGATTGGGTATTAGTCTAGCTGGTGAAAAGAATGGAATTTGTGTATCGAGACATGCTGAAAGGGCCACAGTAAAAGATCATGGTGGCAGCAAGGTTTGCATGTGGCTGTAATGGGATGTTAAGCAATTCCACACAAAAAAGGGTTAAATCTCATTCTGGCTTTCTGAGTGCCTTTGACCACAAAGCCAAGGCAACAACTGATCGGAAAGGTTGCAAAAGGCAAAGTCAACTGGAAAGAGCCAACAAACTCATTACACATGGAGATGGGAAACATTTGAAATGATGACCAGTTTCCATTTGGACTTTTGAACAATTTTTTTTAAAAAGGTGCTTGTTACATAGTGGAAAATACAGTCATCAGTCCGGGTTCCAATTGCAGAGGTAGGAAAAAATGAGCTGAATGTGATTATTAGTGGTTTTGACGCTGCTGTTTGACTTGACATGTGATGAACGGGAATCTCAATTCTCCTTCCTCTTCTCTCTCTCTCTCTGTGTGGTCAGCCTTGTGCTCAGCTGATGAGTCATTCTGAAGCTCTGGTACCTTTTGTTAAAAAAGAAACTCCCAGACCCCTCTGTTGTGTCTCAGGCAGATTTGAAACAAGACCCTCCTGGTAAGACTGTTTGCTCCGTCAGTGTCTTGGGCACTGTCTAGCTGAAGATCTTTGAGTCATTTTGGCTGTGTGACTAGGGGGGAAGGCACTGCTTTTTAAGTGGCCCCTTTCCCGTCCCACTACAATGCCTTGCATGGAACTCCATCAGCGGAAGCTGTGATCAAACAGCTGGAAACGGGAGTGATTAGTTCAAATGCCTTAAGGAGGTAAATCCTTACTTTCTAAATAAGAATATATGCATCAAAAATTGCCGTGCCAAGGTAGGGTGACCAGATGTTCTGTGTTTATAGGGACAGTCCTGATATTCAGGGCTTTGTCTTATATAAGCTCCTATTACTTCCCCCTGCCCTCCATCCTGATTTTTCACACTTGCTATCTGGTCACCCTATACCAAGGCAATCTGAGAGCAAACAGGTGGCCTTTGCTCTCTTTCCTTAGATTCATTCTGGATCTTGAGACAGTCACCCCTCAATGTTAGGATCTTTGGAAATCCCTCTTTCTGCCCCAAAAGAAGCCTCTGCAATTGTTTCTGAACTTCTAAGCACTTTCTGTTTGGTTCAGTTTATCC
The DNA here is from genome assembly GCF_016161935.1 of Mauremys reevesii. NCBI lineage: Eukaryota > Metazoa > Chordata > Testudines > Geoemydidae > Mauremys > Mauremys reevesii. Next base: position 80,223,006 of record NC_052631.1, on the reverse strand, counting down.
ATGACCATTTAATTCCCCCCTCCCATCCCCCCTTCGTGCACGGTGGTTTGGTGCTGGAGACTGTGCAGTTGAGCCATTTGGTCCAGTTCATGATTTATAAACTCTGATTGTTTATGCCTGTCTTCCAGGGATGTTTTTATCCATGCGGGCTTTATGTGTTGCTCAACTAAAATACAATTTCAAAGCTGCTCCTGGAAACACGCATTTCCACGCTGCAGTTTCCATAACTCTGAATGGTCACCCAGAGGCAGATATCATTGTACTGCCACTTCTCAGCAGGAGCTGCCCTCTCATGGTCCTGAGTGGGACTCAGGGAACGTAGCTCCCATATAAAGTCATGGGGCATGGGGGATTTTCCAAGGCAGTTATAAGGGAGGGGTTAAAGAAAAACATCTCCTGTTTGTCCCCTGGCACCTTTTAGGCCCTTAGGAGCAAGCCACAGCACCTGCAAACATCTCTGAATAAAACAATCCTCATATGCATCCACCCTTTCCAGACTAGTCCAAAGGGCAGCTTTCTGCATTCACATGGCCCTGATGCCACAGTGACTAACTCCCATGAAACAAACCAAAACTAAATCATAAAAAATGTTTCTTAAAGCAATTTGGCCACAAACTGCAACTTTCCCCATAGATGGTCACTTGAAAACTAACTCTCAGAAGCAAGAAGCATTTCTAGCTTGTTATGAAATGCCAAACTGTTTCTTGTGCAGTCTTTTCTTTCCTATTCTCTTCCTACCATAAACCTTCTCTGCAGGAGAGTTACTGGATTGTGGAGCTGAACTGCAGTTCCAATTCCCTGATTTGGTTCCCATGTCCTTCTGGGGTTTTAACTTCAGACTTGGAAGTTCTTCTGTCTCCTGCAGCTGACAATGTGCTGATCCCACTTTCAACACCTGATCCTATCAAACACCCTGGGATATTCTTTGAGGGACAGAATTGGAAGAATCCTCACCAGGGAATAGGATTATTCCTTGCATTGACCAGAATGCAAATTGTTTACAAGAAGTGAGTGTGGGGAATAATTAGCAGCAACAAGGTCCGAATTGTCTGATACCAAAGGAATTGCTTCTTTATGTTCAACACATGGGGGGAAATTTTTTCCAAGGCAGCAAGGGAGTCATTCAAAGAAACAGAAAAGAAATTGCAGGCTAGAAAGTACACTAGTATATACATCCTCTGGACAGCTTGTGGGAGATCAAAAGGACCATAAGGCAAAAGTGAGTGCATTTCTTTACTTGCATGAAATGAGAAGTAAAGGAATCCACTGAAAGGCAAAGAAATTGAGCTGTGCCTATGTTTTTCTATGGTAAGAGCCTCTGCAAATAATCTGCATAAAAATGCAAAAGAAATATAATGCCTCCTCTTTGGACACTGTTACTGGATCCATTCCTACTTTTGCCTGGGGAGACCTCTACTATATTCGCCTGCAGGTATGCAAGAGGCTGGTGGGTGCTTTGTAATACTGTAGCGCATGTGTCTAGAGCAGTGCTTTTCAACCTGTGATCTGCAGACCCCTGGGGGTCCACAGACTGTCAAAGATTTCCAAAGGGGTGCACACCTCCATTTGAAATTTTTTAGGGATCCACAAATGAAAAAAGCTTGAAAACCACTGATCTAGAGTTATTCTGAACATTCCAATAAGATGAAAGAAAATCAGACATTGTTAAAGTCTGGTCCAACCAGGTCTACTCCACCTGCTTGTCCTCAAAGGTATTCTTCAGTCCAGTCTTAAATGTCCTAAGTGCTGGGGCTCCCACTCCTTCCATTGGGAGATTGTTCAGTGGCCTAAGAGGGCTAAGAGTTTCCTGATCTTCAGAGTGATATATTAGTGTATGTCTTCACTGGAAAAATAGGTGGGAATTTAATTTGGGTTAGCTAACTCAGAGTAAAATAGCAGTGAAAATACGTCAACTCATCTTTTAATTTGATTTAGCAGCTTGAGTTCAAATTGATAGTGGAGACAGGTTGAGCTTAAGTTGCTAACCTGAGTTAAAAGCCAAGTTGCTGTGTCTTAATGGTTGTATTAATCTGTTACCTAACTGAGGCAAGGTAACCCAAGTTAAAAACACACTTTTTTCCCTTTCAGTGGAGATGTACGACCCAGAGAAGCTAAGATGCTGTTGAATACACTTTGAGATAGATGGGATAATAAGCGAAATAACGTGTTACGTCACACAGTTCTGGTGGCCCCATGATGGCTGCTCTAGGCTGTTGTTTGGGAAATTTGTATTTGACTCCTGATCTTGCTTAGCACACTCACCTGGCAGGAGCTGAGATGATGCAGAAGCAGTGTACTTGGCCCATGGGCTCTGACCCCATTTCATTGTTCCGTGAGCCCCTCACCCATGTAAGTACCTATGTTGAAAGGATGTGAAAGTTTTTCTTGGCTGCAGCAGGCACATGACTGCAACGTGGGAGCATGAGGCATTGGGGAAGCGCAGCAGAGAACAATGAGGGCTGTGACTAGGCAGTGGAAGGCTCCTCCCTGTCAAAACCCCCTGTCATTGGTAAGATCCTGTAATGAAGAAGCAGCACCATCAACAATGAGCCTAGCCTACAGGAAAAAAGCAACTGGTTGCCTCATAGAAGCGATGAAGGAGTTGGAGAGGGACCAAGTGATGGGAAGGAAAATTAAAAGGACATGGGCCTTGGAGTGCAGCTGTGTGTGTGTGTGTGTGATAGAGGCTGGGCAGAATTTTTTTTATAATTTTGACTCATAACATCAGCATTTGTAAGCATTTTTTTTTCCAATTTAAAGGTTCTCCAGTGTGGGAAATGACGGGAGGCCAAGACCGTAATTATTTAATGACAGTCCAGGTTGAGATTCCAAAAGTGAAAGTTTTAGAACTGTTAAAACACCAGTTGTTGACATCACATGTCAAAATCTGCAAAGTGCCCTTGAAATCCCACTCGAATACGTTTTCAAGCAGCCTGTTTCTTTTGAGTGTGATTGATGGAAATACGTTTGCGTGGCTGTGGCTGGTGAAATGACATTGACCCCTATTTACTGATAAAATGTACGGTCGAGGGGCGGGCTGGGAGCCCCGGCTCAGTCCCCAGACCCCTGGGCGCTGCGGAGCCCGGTGGGTACCGGCTGTTGCTCCCCAGCGCGATGCCCTGGGCTTGGTTTCCGTGAAGCCGGCACAGCCACGTGAGCCCCCGCCCGGCCCAGCGGGGCGCTGGGGGCAGTGCAGGGGCTGGAGGACACCCCCCCCCCCGAAGGGGCTGCTGCCTAGAGCCGGGGGATGCTGGAGCCCCTGGGCTGCGGGAAGGGCGAGGCGCCGCGAGGATGGGCTGGGGCTGGGGGAGATGCTGCACCCGGCCGTGCCCAGGCGCCGGGCGGGTCCTGGGGGTGAGACCCGGCCGCGGGGCGGGCGCTGGAGGCGGCGGAGCCGGGGCAGAGCGTGGGCAGGAGCAGGAGCAGGGGCCGGGCCGGCTCGCCCTGCCCGCGCCGCACTCGGCCCGCGGCGCCGATGGGGAGTCCGAGCCGGCGGCGGGCTGAGCCCTGGAGCAAACGGTCCTTCAAGCTCCGCTTCCAGAGAGCCGCGGCCGCGGCGCCCTGCACGTGGAGGCGCTGGGGCCGGAAAGGGGGAGGCCGAGAGCCGGGGCCAGGTGAGCAGAGGCTCTGTCTTCCCCTGTCTGTCTGTCTGTCCTCCCCCCTTCCCCTGGCTCTGCCTTCCCCTGTCTGTCTGTCCTCCCCCTGCCCCAGGATCTGCCTTCCCCGGGCTGTCTGTCTGTCTGTCCTCCCCCTGCCCCAGGCTCTGCCTTCCCCGGGCTGTCTGTCTGTCTGTCCTTCCCCCTGCCCCAGGATCTGCCTTCCCCGGGCTGTCTGTCTGTCTGTCCTCCCCCTGCCCCAGGATCTGCCTTCCCCGGGCTGTCTGTCTGTCCTTCCCCCTGCCCCAGGATCTGCCTTCCCCGGGCTGTCTGTCTGTCCTTCCCTCTGCCCCAGGATCTGCCTTCCCCTGTCTCTCTGTCCTTTCCCCTGCCCTAGGATCTGCCCTCACTGCCTTCCCACGTCTGTCTGTCCTTCTCCCTGTCCCATGATCTGCCTGATTCTGTCTGTCCTTCTCCTTGCCCCAGGATCTGTCTTCCCCAGTCTGTTTGTCCTTCCTCCACCCCAGGATCTGCTTGACCCTCCGTCACTGCCTTCCCCTGTCTGTCTGTCCTTCCCCCTGCCCCCGTGCCTGTCCCTGTATGTCTCAATCAATATCTGTCCTTCCTTCTGTCCTAAGAGGATCTTTGTCTGTCGCTTTCCCTGTATCTGTCTGTCCTTTCAGCGTCTGTTCATCCCTCTGTCTCTCCCTCAGCATCTGCCCTTCCTTCTTCTATCCCAGGATCTCCGTCTGTCCCCCTTTCTCTCTTTCTTGCCTTATCCGTGTCTGCTCTTTTCTCTGTCCCTGGGTTATTTGAGCTGTTCCCTTCTCTCAGTGCCACGTGTCTGATCTGGGCACTCTCCACGATTCCATATGTTTTAGATCTGAAGAGAGTGAGAGGCAGCAGGGGGAGGAAAATCAAAAGAAAAGTCCCAGACTTTCCAGGGATTGTGGGGTGGGGGGGCTGCATGTGGATACTGACCTGTGGTTTGGTTTTAAATCCATCTTGGGGGCTGATGTTGCTAAAGCAATCCCTGTCCTACAAACAGCCTGTGACCTGGGAGCTGTTCTATGTTGTGAAGTGACAGATTTTACCTTGTGCTGGAGGGATTTCAAACCACTGTTCATTTTAAAATACATTTAGATCCATTAGGAGCATCCAGCAACTAACCGTCAGGCTGACAAATCCATTGCAATGTAGTATGAGTGTAAGCTATAAAGTATTATGGAGTGATGGCAGCTGCTCCGGAATGAAGGCTGAATGGTGTGTTTATAATAAGTTGGGCTTTTGGCACCCTGGGCCGCCATTCTAAAATCCCCTCCTTCCCCCTGCAAAAGAAATCATACGATGTTCATATGTTACATCTGGGCTGAATGTAGGGGCTTTCTCGCAAACCTGAAGTGACTCAGGTGAATGGTTTCTGAATTATGGCTCCATAAAAATCAAGGTGTCGGTTCTAAAGTCTTCTGACATCTCTGTTACTACTGTGTATCAAAACAGAGGAAAAAAGAGAGACAGACTTCAGCAGAAATCACAAGTCCAGGACCAACATTTAATTGATTAATGGCAAATTATCAAACTTACTAACATTCCCGTTAGGCATGTCGCTAGGGAACTTTGGCTCCAGTGGGCTCACAAATGGGTGGTTGGAATCAGCACTTGTTAGAATAGCCTGGATATTGTGGGCAAATTTAGGGGTGGAGTTAGAGTGGGAGGCATTGTGCATATGTTACACAGCATCCTCCCAATGGGGACCTGATGATCTGGGGAGAAGGCTTGGGGGCGACTCAGATGTGCAGGTCACTGGAGGGTGGTATATGGGGGAAGAGGGCATGCAAACATGGCAAGTGGATGTGTAGCTCAGAGGAGGCTCAGAGGTCTAGGGCTTAGGAGCCGTTTTAATGGCGCTGGGTTGAAAAAACAGGCTGATCTATAAAAGAGAGAGGGCAGCTTATGGCAGGGTGTCTCTTGAGACTTTGGTCTGAAAGAGCTCAAATTTGGTGACTTTCTGGGCACACTGCAAAAGACAGGGTCTCTGGGGAAGGCTGAGGTGGTGTTTCCAGGATGGTAAAGGGCGTGGGTGGTTGGCAGTCTGAGTTCCTGTGGAAATGATTTTAATGCTGCTGAGGTTTAATTTAATTGTATTTATTATGTGATTAATTATATCAGGGCACCTAGGTGTCTTTATTATTTGAAACCCAAATAAAATAAAAATACTAGCCCTGCTCAGCTTGTTAGGTTTTTGGGGCAGGGCCAGAGTTTTTGTTATGTGTTATCCTCCCCTCTGTACACAACATACCACACATTGATCATCAGGGGGAAATTCCTGCAAAACAGTTTGATTTTGTGAAATCAATGTTTTCTAACAGAAAACTGTTCAGCTGGAAAATTTTTGACCTGCTCTAGTTATAACTATGCACTGGACCCCTACCGAGTTTACTGTCTTGGTATCCTTCATATAAGCAGTGTACTTCGGGTCTAGCTTTTCACCCAGTGAAAAACGTTCTTGTAGAATACTTGATTCCTGTCCCACCACCGTATATCCTGTTAGTGTATTTGTAGTTGACGACGTCTCCCCTTAGTCTCTCTTGTCTAGACTGGATGCATTGTGAGATGCATCATTTAGCTACCGGGATTTTCACTTCTGACAGGGAATATAATCCATAAATTTAGTTCACAAATTTTTACATGTAAATTTTTTATAATTTTAAAAATATTTTTTTAAAACAAAACTTTTCACAAACAATTGTCACCATTATCAATATTTTCTGTATTTTGTGAAATGTTCTTTGACATTTTTTTATCTAGTTTTTGTCAACCTTTTAAAATAATTTTTAACTTTGTGGTAGAGCCCCATTTTTTAGTCAAACCAACCAACCCACAGTTTAGGAAAACAAATTTTGATAATGATTTTGAAAATTATTTGAATAAAAGTGTTGATAAAAATATATAGATGAAAAACATAAGGGAAATTTTTGCAAAAACCAGACAGGAATATTGATCCATATTGACTCCTGTGCAATGGGAAAACTTTGAATTTTTTCTCAACATCATTTTTTCCCTATTTCTCAACCACTCTAGTGCTTAGTGAAGAGTCTGTCTAGAACCTGCCCCACAGCCCTGAGGGAGAGTGAGTGACTTGTGCTGCTATCAAATGATCCCTCAGGAATAGCATAGATATGTTCTGGAGGAGATTGACTACAACTCTCCTTACCTGGAAGGAAATGTTAGGTTGCCAGGGGAAAGGAGAAACAAAGGAAGGACAAGGGGATCCTAAAGAAACTGGCCATTGAAATAACCAACTCTGTAAACCCTGTGTGTATGATGTTCCTGGATCCTGAAAGGCTGTTTCCATTAATCCCTTGTGTGTCACTGTCCTAACCCTCCCCTTGTCTAGGCCCAGAGGCAGGAAAGTAGGCTGCCGCAGGGAGGCGCGCGCGCCGCGAGCCCCGCCCCCGCCGCCGGTCCCCTCCTCCGCCCCTTTGGGCTCTCGCTGGCATGCTGTTGCAGGTCTGCAGCGCCCCGGAGCACGGCGAGACCAGCGAGCGCACCTGGCGGGGAGCTCAGCCGAGAGCGGGGGGAGCGGACCCGAGGACCGGCCCGCGCGGCAGCCGCGGCTCAGTCCTCCGCCCCCCCGGCTCCGGGTGGGCCTGCCGGAGCGAGCGAGCTCAGCAGGAATGCCGCGCCCCCGAAAGCCGCCGCCGCGCGCTGCTTTGGCGGCTGGGTCTAGAGCCGCCCCTGCCCAGAGGTGTGTCAAACACCCAGAATGAAGGACACAGCTATGGTCAGCAGAGGATTCAACATGACATGTTGTGGGCTAGGTTTCTTTAACAGGCCTTGAAATTTCCTGCAACTCCCAGACTTGGCATTTCGGATCTCGATCATTTTTTAGTGCTAAGCCTTCATCTCAATATCTCAATGTGCTGGATGATGACACACTGGAGCTAGGGCCAGCCTTGCTGGTGAAGAGAGAGAGCTCAGAGGGGCAGGAGTGTACTCTGGACTGACCTGGCACTGGTACTGCAGGGCTCAGTGTGTCCATCTTATTGAGGATATGGTATTCAGAAGCCATCGCTGCTCCCAAGCCAGACAGACCCCGTTCAAGGATTTTTGTGGGATTAGCCAACATCTTGTTTGCTTTGTGGCTGGGCCTTTTCATTTATCTTGGTAAACATGGACTCTGCTTCCTGACCATAGCCCAGGTTTGAAAAGCACTGCCTTAGACTTGCAAACCCCCCCTCACTATCTTGGGAACAATACACCAGTCTCTGCTTCCCTTCCTCCCAACGTTCCCCCTTTTTACCATGCCCCAGGTGGGCTTCTTTTGTGGTCACCTGATTGCAAAGCACAATAACCACTTCCCACACCAGGCTATTTTGACTGGTCAGCTGCAGTCCGGTTGATACTGCAGGGCCCAGAGAGGTCCGAGATGCTTGCTGCTTCATCATCCCCTTGCCTCTGGTGGTCCCTTTGGGCTACTATTGGTGTGAAATTTCAGGGCCAGCTCACATTGAATTCAGCAGCAACCTCCCTCCCCCTTGATTTGAATGGGAGCAGGATCAAGCACTCAGGCTTTTGAAGCAGATGAGTTTGGGGTGACTGAGCTGGTTGCTTCCTCTCTCTTTGCTCCATAACTTGTCCCCCTTGCAGTGGCTGGAGATGTTTTACTCTGGTTTTGCAGTGGCTGCATAATCCAGATTCCTTGGCTGAATTCCTGCTGTTTCGCTGAGATCTGTGGCTGATGTTTCAATCACCCTGTGCACTGGGAAAGACACAGGACCCTTGTTACATGAAATCAAATCCTATGAATGTTGCTGTTGTATGTCTGTCTCCCCCCCCTCCCCCCACTCCTTTGGAAACTGAGGAATTGATTCTTGACTAATTCCTAATAGAAGCAAATGGATGGGTTTAAGATGCAAGTGCTGGGATTTCCAACATATTAAGACATGGCAGTGAGAATCATGAAATGAAATACCTATCACCTGATGCCATCAAAATACCCTTGGCTTGGTAAGAGGGTAACTAGGCCTCCCTGGTGTATTTCCGCAGTTGTCAATACTGCTGAAGAATGAAACTGGTGCCTATTGAATTGAGGTAGAATGGACCAAATTTATGCCTGGTCCCTGGAATCCACTGGGATAGATTTGGCCCAACACTTTTGAAGAAACAGCAGTAAATATTCCTTTCTTCTCCTGCTGTTTGCTTTAGGGTCTGTGTTTGTGGCTTTGCTGTCTGGACAGCTTGTGAGGATCTTAATAGCAATAAATCCATGCCCAGCATGTGAGAGCCTTGCAGTCACAAAGTCTAATTCTTGCCCTTCTTTCCTTTGCTTTTGGGGGAAGGAAATGTTGCATCATTATTCTACAAAGCCAATGTGTATTGCAAAACCAAATCACTCTTGTATGCTCTGAAAGCCACCTGTATCTGAAGGGTGTAAACCTCAAGGAGAAAGAGCAATCATAAGGGGTGCCCAAGGGGTATGGTTACATTAGAAATGCTACAGCTGCAACTGCGCCACTGTAGCTCTGTAGTGTAGACAGATACGACAGCAGTGGAAGGGGTTCTTCCGTTGCTGTAATAAATCCACCCCTCCAAGAGGCAGTATCTAGGGATGTCTACACTGGTGCTTAGGTTGGCTTCATTACATCGCACAGGGTATAAAAGTTTTCACTGCCCTGAACAATGGAGTTAAGCTGCCCTAACTTTGTAGTGTAGGAAAAGGAAATGTAGGCCTTTCCTAACATTGAGATTTCTTAGGCCTGGTCTCTGCTACAGAGATACGTCGACCTAACTGTAAGCGTCTACGCTAAAACATGGCTTCCACCCATGTAACTCGCCCACTAAACCAACCTAATACCTCCATCTCCACAAGAGGCGTAGGGTTTAAGTCACTGAAGTTAGGGTGACGTGTGTCAGTGTAGACAGTGCGTTGCTTATGTTGACTGTTGCTGCTTTTCAGAAACCGTCCCACAATGCCCCACACTGGCAGTTAAATCGGTGCAAGCGCTCCTGATGAGGACACGCACCGCTGACACAAGGAGTGTACTGTGGATATGTAAAAGCGGTTCAATTACTGTGATGGCTGTAGGTTTACATAACTTAGGTTGGCTTAATTTTGAAGTGTAGACTTGCCCTAAATTGTGGAGTAGTTTCTCAAGGGAAACAAGGAAGCTCCAACGTGTGAGCCATATAAAAGCTAGAGAGGAAGCATGCTCTGGTGTAATAGGGCAGGTTTCTCAACCTGTGGGTTGCTAGAATGTGTCAAAGTATCATGTGGGAGGCCTGGCAGGAGAGGCTGGGAAGGAGGTCCAGAGTCCTGCTCTGGACTCTGCTCACAGCAGTGGCTTCTGTGGCTCTGGTCCCACAGGGCTGGTTGGGCTTAGCATCCTGCACCAGGTATTGGGACCAGGTGCATGGGGTCACATCACCACTCAGGTTTTCCCAGCTGCCCCTTTGTCATGATGCTGTGGGCTGGCCGGGCCAAATTTGAGTGAGTGGCGTGGAGTGGGGACAGGAGCTGCCATTATGATACATACAGCGTAACCGCCCCCCCCACACACACACATTGTCTACCAGCACAGACCTGAGAGTCTGATGAGAGAGAGGAGCCGGGGGCTTACTTACGTAGGGGAAGAACTTCCATGTGTATTCATGTGCCTGCTAGATAGGGACAAGATTAGGACTGTGGCCAGCAGTTCATTTCACATTAAAAGATAAGGATCCCATTACCAAGCCCCTTGATCCAAATATCCCCTCTGTAGTGGACTGTACTTTTAAGAGCCCCAGTAACTTTGTGTATGATACCAAACCAGGCTCATTACACTCTTCGCTTATGAACAGTACCCCCGTTACCTGACTATCTGGCTGCTTACATTTATCTGTGTGTCCCTTGCAATGCAGACACATCCCTCTTGCTGTAACAAATTTCCCAGCCGTACTGCCATTGGCAGATGCGGAGTGACGCATGTACATAATGGTCACCTATATTCCAGGTCCAGGGGTACTTGCAGCTGTCTTTGGGTGTCTTTGGCTTTATTGGAGACATGCAAAAGTCCAAAGAATCACCACAATAAAAATTGGCGTAGGGGATTTTTGTAAATAAAAGCCAGCTTCAGAAATGTTTATGACTGGGACCATGGTTTGCAGTGAGGAGGGAGAAGGGTGAGATGTATGTTTGTGGCTGCAGATTAAGCAAGTTCCTAACAACTGCTCAGCAGTCAGATGCCTGAGGAGAAGGAAACAAATAGGGCACTTATTTGGGGGGTGAGGCGGGGGTGCAGCCTGAACGAGCATTTGAGTCTAGATGCAGCTGTGCTTCCCTAGTGCTTTTGTTGACAACAGGGATTGTCTCGAAAATCTCTTTGTTGTGTGCTAGTAGCAAAAAGTGAATGATAAACAATAACAGTTGCATTATTTACCTAGTAAGCTAAGGCCAAACATACATAGGTACATGGAGCAGCTTAGCCCAGAACACCCACTTCTGGTTTTCTCATCCCCCCTGGCCAAGTTGTATATATACACCTGACCGAACATTTTGTAGCGTGTTTTGGTTTTGTCCCCATAATTGCAGGAGGAAACGAGCCAGATAATGACAGTCCCGGGACTGGTGGGTGGTTTGTTTGTCACAGAACACATTGGTTTTGGTTTTGTTTATAGAGGTGGGTGGCCAGATGGAGTGAAGATCTGTTTCCCAGGAATCTTCTGTTGTTTGTTTTGTTGATTTGTTTGTTTTGACTTTTGTGTTTGGCAACTGTTTTATTTAGTGTGGACTAATGTGTGCCTTGGCCAGAAGAGGGCACCTTTTCGTGATCCGCTTCTAAGTGTGTTGTCAACTGGAAGGGAGACTGCACAGTGAGGTTAAAGGTGCAGGAGATTACAAGCTTGAATACAGCTTGTCCTTAATTATATAGAAGCTGAAGGCCAATCATCAGTAGAAACTGTACGGAAACCCAGCAGCAGACTTTCTGCAATGTTCAGATGATTTTGACCATGGTTAGAACACAGCAGTGGGAGTCAGAACACCCTAGTTCTACTCCTGTCTCTGCTGCTACTGACTTACTATGTGGCTTTGGGTAAATCACTTGCCCCCTCTCTGTCCCTCAGTTTCCCCATCTGTAAAGTGGAGATAACAATACTGATCTACCTCCCAGAGAAGCTGGGGGCCTCAAGTAATAATGTTTGTAAAGTGCTGTGAGATCCTTAGTTGGAAAGCATTTGTTTCTAAAATGTTTTCTTTATTTCTCCAGGCATCTGATTCTCTCCCTAGTCCTGCATGTAAGAGTTCTAAACACCTAGCCAGGACCGAGGACATACCCTGCTAATGTTAATCATCCAGGATCGTGACTTGCACGTAAGAGAGATCACCCCACACTGCAAGAGGGATCAGGAGGATGGGGCCTTCCTGCTCATTATACTTTACGTAGCTGACAGGCTGCTGCTGAGTGGTCGTGTAAATGCCTTTGGCCTCCCTCAGTGGAATAGCTCTTTGGCAGTGGCTGCAGATCCATTTCTGACCTGAGCAGGCTATTGTTGCACAATGATAAGGTCCCTGGGGGGATCTTGGCTTTCCTATGAGAACATCAGCTGTTCTATAACCTTTCATTAGGAATCTGGAGATTTCTCAGAGCCTAGTGCCCACCCCTACCTGACCATCCCATTTTATTAGTAACAGAGACGGGCTCAAGCCACAGGATTAATTCCTAGATTCAGATTTGGAAGCCCCCCTCTCACCTTAGGGCTCAGGGGTGTTTGAGTCTGGGGCTTTAGTCTGGCCAGCTGTATAATTCCGATCCCGATCTGGGTTTGGATTGTGAGCCAGCCCAAAGTTTAGGGGTGCTTGGACCCAGGGTTCTGATCCAAGCCTGCCTTTAATAATTACTGGTGCTTTGCATTTCACTAGTGCCAGGCTCCAAAGGATCTCAAAATGCTTTGAAAATATTACCTAAGGCTCCCAGCCCCCTGGGAAATAGGTCAATGTGTCTGTTCCCATTTTACAGATGGGAAGCTGAGGCACAGAAAACTGAGGTGACTTACCCAAGGCCACACAAATAATCAGTGGCAGATTTGGGGATCGATCATTAGTGTCTGATTCCCAGCTCCCTGCTCTTACCACTACATCAGAACTATGACAGTTGAGGGGAAGGCAACCCTCTTTAAAACCCACCATCCTCCCAGATGGACCGGGTGCAGTGTATGGGAGGTTAGCTGCTGTTGGTTGGTGATGAGGCAGAAGGCAAAATAGAATCCAGCCTGCTGTGCTGCAGTATGGACAGCAGGAGCTAATTCCCCTAAAAGGATTTTACCCTCAGGCCTTTGCCATGCGGTGTGCTGTGTACACACTGATCTTTGTGAATGGACTGTCTGGCTGTACCTGTACAGCCGCCTGCATTCAGTCTGTGGTGTGTCTCTCAGCCCCACAAGCCTTTAGGAGAATCAGAGACTTCAGTGACTGGCAGGCTCTGTTAGGTCCCATCTAATCCATCTTCTCTGAGGCCGGAGCAGGATTACTCCTTAGACCTTGTCTAAACGACAGGTGACTTTGGTATAACTTGCATCGCTCGGGGGTGTGAGTAATCCTCTCCCCTGAGTGACGGAGGTTAAACCGACCTATGTGCTGGTGTGGACAGTGCCATGTTGGTGGGAGAGCTTCTCCTGCTAACATAGCTACCGCCTCTTGCGGAGGCAGGAGTTATTCAGCCGATAGGAGAGCTCTCTCCCGTCGGCTTAGCGCCTCTCCACCACAAGAGCTGCAGCGGTGCGGCTACGCCACTGGGTGCTGTAGTGGAGATGTAGCCTTAGAGTCCATTTGCTGGAGCTTTGTCCTGTCTCGCTTTGACTATCCCAAGCAATGAGGTTCCCACCCCTCCCCCCGGGAGGCGATTCCACAGTCTTATGGTCCCTCCGCGACATTTTGCCTGGTATTCAGCCTGAAATGTGCTTTGTTCAGTGTCACCTATTGCTTCTAGTGAGGGCCCGTGGGCCACAATTGCTCTCCCTCCTTGCTACTTACACCCTTCAAATTCACATCAATCTTTATTGTACTGAGCCCCACCCCTTTGCTGCCGCTGACCCAAGTCTGCTCTTTCTTTTCTTTTTCTCTCGTCCCTACCACTCCCCCACTTCTCTTCCTCCCTGCCAGTCTGTCCACCACGTCTGTGCCCAGCACAGCACTTCTCTCTTCTGGGGGGCTGAAGGAATTCCAGCCATGTGTATTGTTGAGCCCCCGTGTGTGCACATGCACACTGGCCTCCTTGTCTGAGCAGCAGTGCTGGCCAAGGCAGGGCCCTGGGGCTTGCCGCCACTCCTCAGTAATGTGTTATGAACTATTAATATCTCCCTATGCGTGAGGCTTCTCAATGCTGCCCATTCATCAGCCAGGCTGGGGGGAGAGTGTGGCGCACGCTTTTTCCCCCCTCTTTCCCCTCCCAGCATCTTGCCTCAGTAGCATCCCAGAGGCCGGCCTTTCAGTGCAAACAGGAGTGGGTGTGTGTTGAACTGCCTGGTTTGGCGCCTCCTTCCTTACTTCCTTTTTATAGTTCGGTGTCTCAGAGATATTTCCTGCCCCTTTGGTCCCTTTTTGAATGAGAACATGAGTGGAAAATGTTTGAAATCCTCCTCCGTGCTGAGCATTTTTCCATTGGCGTCAGGAGCCGTTGGGCTCCTTGTGCTATTTGGATAGGAGAGTCCCAGCTTCACCCGCTGTCCCAGAGGGAGGGGTGTGTGATGGTTGTTTCCAGAGCAACGTTTGTTGGGCAGCTAAAGTCACTTGGCCTTTGGGGTTGGCAGGCCCCGGAGCTGATGGGAGCAGGTGCCCATTTCAGCACTCTTGTAGCTGGAGCTCATCAGGGCTTGGTAAACGAACTCAAAAGGGCAGCCTGTCATGGGGGATGGTGTGTGTAAACTCTGCCCCGGTGAGTGTTGTTCTTTATCTGGGGAGACACACATGGGACACAAGAGGAGGGAATTGGGGGTCTCCTGGCAGGAATACAGTCTGGGAGCCCAGTGGATGAATCCTAACGATATGCTGAGAGGACAGAAAGCACAGGGAGCTCACCTAGGCAACTGTCCTTCATTTGAGCTGTGGTGAGGTTGTAACTCTCCTTGCTTGCCCTCGCTGAGGGCTTGTCTGCATTGGCACTTTACAGCGCTGCAACTTTCTCGCTCAGGGGTGTGAAGCCCCCCCACTGGGAGCCGCGCTCCCAACCCTGGTAACTATTCCCCTCGTGGAGGTGGTTTTTTATAGCGCCGGGAGAGCTCTGTCCCAGCACTGTGCCGAGACTACACAGCCACGTTAAAGCGCTGTCGCGGCAGCGTTTTAACGTTGCTAGCGAAGACATGCTCGAGTCCACCTATGCTAGGAGTAGGTGCTACGTGTTCCTGTCTCCACCACCTTCCCAATGGGGCTTGCTCCTGCTTGCCTGGACCCCTGAAACAAGGGTTTCTGTCCCTATTGTGGTGACAACCCAGCCAGACTTGGAGCAGATCTTCCCTCTCCTTCATCTCGCCTATAGAGCCCACTAACCCATCGCTGAGCGTGAGTAGCCTTTCCAGGGCACTCCTACTCCTTGCAGGCTATAGTACAGGGAGACTGAGTACAGGAGTCAAATGCTGGTCAGCCATCCCCTAGTCCATCTCTGACACTTGGGATGCTGCCTGTGGTGGGGCTCTGACCACTGAGTGGCAGCAAGGAACTCCTGAGTTCTAGACCTGGCTCTGGTCCTCTTACTCATATTGCATGGGAAAAGCAAATCCCTTAATATTCAGAGAGGGAGGATGATTGTGTGGTTAAAGCACAGGGTTGGGAGCCAGGAGATCTGTGCTCTAATCCCAGCTCTGCTACTAATTAGTTGTGTGACTTTTGACAAGTCACTTTGCCTCAGTTTCCTATCTGTAAAATGAGAATAGGACGTACCCTCTAAAGGTTCTGTGAGGATGAACCCATTAGGGTTTGTAAGCCAATGTGAGGTGTTCTCATGTTTTAATAATGACCTTTAACCCTTTCCTGTGTTGTCTCTCTTCTGTGTCAGAGGTTTTGGAAAAGTGGGACAGGATCTACAAATCTTTGATTTATTCCAAGACTTTCTAAAGGTACCACACCCGGAAGTCTGTTTTTACTTAAAAGTGGCAAAGAGTCCTGTGGCACCTTATAGACTAATAAACGTATTGGAGCATGAGCTTTCGTGGGTGAATACCCACTTCGTTGGATGTATTCACCCACGAAAGCTCATGCTCCAATACGTCTGTTAGTCTATAAGGTGCCACAGGACTCTTTGCCGCTTTTACGGATCCAGACTAACACGGCTCCCCCTCTGATGTTTTCACCTAGTCGTCTGAGCTGGGGGATGGATTCCCTGTGGTTTTGCCACTGTCCAGGCACCTGTTTCTGCAGCATGTCACTGTGCGGAATTGCTGTGGCTGTCAGCGACTCTAGAAATGTAACAGCTGGTCTCAGCTATTTGTGCAGGCTCTGCTCACAAACCTTGCACCAACTTGCTGTGCTGAGCTGGGTGGCTGGGCATCTTGTTAGGGCCTCTTGGAGATTTGTTAGCAGGAGCGTGCTGTAGAGTTTGGGTAAATAAGAATCTTGTTTTCTGAGCAGGAAAAGGCCTTTGTGGAAGAACTTTATAAAGGGCTCACTGCTGACCTTGGATATGGGGACAGAGCTGGTGCCCTGTATTGCCTGCTGACATGTCTGATTAGCTCAGGTTTTTAGTGATGACCACACGGAAGGCATTGTAAGCACTGGGTGTGTCACTTCAGTCCTCCAGATCAAGGGACATGTCAGCAAGGCCTGAGATGAGTTGAATGACTGTAACAGGGTGTGGCCCTCAGCGGGATTGCCGCCCTGTAATTCAGTGCCTTGTATTCATTCAGTCTTTCTGTTTTCAGTTCAGAGGCAGATTTGTTGACACCTGGCTAGCTAGGGGGCTCACAAAATGGAGGACCGGGGAGCCCTTTGCAGATGTGTATTATTGTCACTCCCAGGTCACTCTGCTTGAGGGAATAGTAACTCCAGTAATGCATAGCATGTTTGAGTCTTCACACGTTCTGCACATGCTATCAGCTCTTACAGCCATGCCTGTTGTTGTGTTGTGCTTAGGGCTTACAGAACATAGAGCTGACGCTCCATGAAAGGCTTGGAGCATTCACATGTATGGAGGAGCAGGTGGGTGTGGTGGGGGTACCTCATGGTGTTTAGTTGTAATGGGTCCTGCTGCTGGCTCAGGTGCCGGCACTGGGAGGCTTTCTTGAAGAAGCACATATTGAGGAGGGATTTGAACAGAGGCAGGCTCGTGCCCATCATCCCAAGCTGTGGAACAGTGCAGATCTTTGCAGGCCTGTCCCTGCTCAGTGGCACCCTGAGGAGGTGGGGCAGCCGCACTTTAGAGATGGAGAAAATGAGGCAGAGTGAGAACCATTGCCACGAGAGCCAATGTCAGACCGGGATCAGAACTCTGGGGTTCTTGTATTCAGGCCACATCTCCTTCTGCTGATCCCCCTGCAGGATGCTTTTGTGCTGAGTCTCCTTCAGATAACCCTTATTTTCTTTATATTGCAATAATTTCCTCCCACTCCCACAGATAAATACCCCCTTCCCTGCAGAGACAGCCCCTTTGTGCTGAGAGGATGCAGCAGTGACTGATTATCCTCCAGGAGTCCACAGTGTCCACCAACAGGAACCACCAGTTCCTCCTTCCCACCTCCATACCCATGGTCTGTGGCCAGTAAGGGGATTAATTGCCCAAAACTATAAAAACACTTTAGTGTCAACAACAGCTGCATGTAGGGGACTTGTTGCTCAGCAAGCCTCCTTACCACTGTGAGACAAGATCTGCATGAATACAGGCTTCCCCTGGGCTGGGTGGGTGAGGTGAGGCAGGTTATGAAAGCGGTTTTAGAGAGCGTGGGGACTTTCCACTTCCTCCAACCTGGAAAGGTGCAGAGCAGGCTGGGGTCTCGGGAAGAGGCTGGGGTGGTTGACGGGAAGCTCGGGGTTGGGAACGAGGCTGTGCTTGTGGGAGGCTGGCGAGTTTAGCAAAGCCAGCTGAAACTGGGTGGTTAAAACTGGGCGCTTTGGGACACTTAGGTAACCCTCAGTGTTCCTGTCAATAATTCCAGGGGAGGAGGTGGTTTGTGGTTTCTTGACCTGCTGTCCTGGACCTTTCCTTGTTCTGACCAGGGTGCTCCTCTCTGCAGAATCCCTTCACTGTCTGTCTGTCTGTCTCTCCCTGCTTTGAGTCTGTGCTCCTCATCTTCACCATCAAGGCTCGTCGTAATGCTGCCCCTATTCCATTTCTGCTGTCATCTCTCCCCCTCACACTCTACACTCCTGCACCTTCTACCATCCTGCCCCGGCATCTGGCACAACTTCCCACTCGCCATGGGACAAGCCCCCCCCCCCCATCCCTCCTTAAATGCCATTTCTTCTTCAGAGTCTCCCGCATGGCTCCCAGCACCAACTGCTCACACTTGACATTTTGCATTGTATTTATATTGGAGTTGGGAGCCTCCCTTCTTGCAAGACCCTGGCCGGGATTTAGGGAGACCTTGTGCTCCTACACTTGGCTGCACAGGCTGTACAGCTAGTTTGGAATCTAGAGAGCCAGAGAGAATCAGGGTCTGTCTGTGTCCAGCAGCTTAGTTAGAGTTCCCAGCACAGGGTAACCCCAGGCTTCTTTGTGCCCTGGGAGGTGCGAGGGCTCCTCTGCATTGCTGTCAAGCCTCTCCTCAGGGAGGGCACACAGCACAAGAACAAATACCAAGCCAAGAATGTTCATCTGTGACCAGAGTGTTGCAGAGAATAAAAAAACCCACACAACGCGAGTGCAGCTTCCTTGGCTCTGTCTTGCCTCTCTGGAATCCCTTTTCAGGGCACCTGTTAGGGTTGGTGGGAAGCGGGAGTTAGGGACCAGTCTGTCTTCAGTCCAAGGAATATCCAGGGGCTCAACTTTGGGAGGGAAAAGGGAGTGAGCCACATTTATGTATCCATCAGGCAGGAGCCATTGGGAGGTTTCAGCTGTCCCGTTCCTGCTGCTAATTTTCCTAAAGCTATGGAGGTCTCCTAGCCTCTCTCATGTTTCCGAGTGTCCATTTCCACCAAGCAGGGCAGGGATCCAGAAGCAAACCTTGGCACAGGGCAGGAGGGGGTCTACAGTTGTTGCTGCCATTTTTCAGATGGATAGGGGGGAGGAGGGTCATTGAATGAGCACTTGTTTGAGAATACAAAGCCAGAACCTGCACAGTGTTAAGTAGCAGTGCGAGAAGCTGACAGTCTCTCTGTGATATAATAGTGACACAAATCGGTGGTTTCACACCTGCCTTGGGTGGCTCCCATTCTACATTACACAGCTGCTTGTGGCCTTGCTGGCTAAAGGGATTAAGACCTTGTCAGGATGCTTGGTGTTGCTTGTTGGCATATCAGATACCCAGAACTCACGATTACAGCAGCACTAGGATCTGGTTTCTGGGGCACACCGGACAGTTTGGGGAGCTGCTTGTGCATTTGTACTGAGCTTGTTTCACTCGTGCTTGGTGAGAGAGATTGGAGGCTCTCCCCTCTTTGAACCTCTTCCCACTCCATGTGACTAATTAAAACTTAGGGTTAGAGACGGGTCAAGCTGCAAAGTTGGGGGTTGGATTGGAACTGTTCCAAGTTTTGGATCCGGTACATTGGTTTGGCCCATTTGAAATGACATCTAGGGACCTCACTGAGCTCATGCTCTTGCTTTCTACCTCTGGAGACCTACATTTGTATCTGTCTTAGACCTCAGGTGTGAAAAGACTGACAGGCTCACTGCTCCTAATGGATGTGTTCACGTGAGAGCCCTGTCATGGAGTCTGGTAGCGTTCGAGACCATTAGCAGCCTCTGCTGGGGACAAAGCCTTGGACTTGAGTACCTGGGTGTGCAGCTGCTCACGACTGAGGTGCATCCGCAGAGTTTCAGCCTATTGTGTGAGCCTCATTGCTAGAATAATTGAGGAGGGGGGTGTGGGGTAGAAGTGAGGGGCATTGTCAGAGCTGTGTGAAGTGCTTGAATAATAGGGGGTTCTTTAGGCCATAAGTGAGAGGCATTGGCAGAGCTGTGGGAGGGAAGCTTCTGCAGTACATGCCTTCATTATGCCTGCGTACAGCCAGTGCCTGCATTCTGTGTGAGAGCTATTTGGATGATCTGTTTTACCACCAATGGAGTGTGAATATCTGGCAGTACGTTTCCTTCCTCATCTGCTGTAATTAATCTTTAGTTTAGAGTAAACAGATATTCTGGGCACTCCTCTGGACTGCTAGAAGTACTTGGGAGATGACTTTTGGAAGTTCATTCTCTCTTCTGTGCCTGTGGGATCATCTGAAAGCAAATGCTGTGAAAGAAAGGGGCTGCTTTATGATTGGCTTAATGGGAGGAAAAAAAGCCTCTTGAAAAAAACTTTCCAGAGAGCCCAGCTGGTTTTACTTTTCAGTGATTGGCCAAGGCTGTGGAGGGCGGACACAGCTGCTGCTCAAGGACCTACGGTCTGGCCACCTGAGCGTGAAACTTATTTACACTGACAATAGCTAAGGCGCAACAGCGCCTTAAGCTAGCAAAACCCCCTTGTGTGTGTTTAAATCTGTAACTTATTCAAACTTCATTTTGTCATCTTCCTGCTGCAATAAAGAAAGTGATTGAACAGTTAAAGGATTCTCACCATCTGGCTGCTTGCTTGTCAGTTTTTCTGTTAGCTGATATTAGGCAGCTGTTCCCCACCGAGTGTTGTTGCGCTGAAGGAGACACGACACAACCTCAAGGTAAATCAAATACATGGATTTCAGCAATTGCTTGATGCACTGTCTTGGTGCTGCTCTCTCTCTGCCTCTGTGTGTGTGTGAGATGTGGATTATTTTGTAAGGCAGCATGTGTCAGTCATCTGTTAAATGTAATAGAGGATAATGCTCTTTACAGAATTTGCCTCCAGGAATAGCGAGGGGCTGTCAGGTTGAGTATTTGTTGTTCCATGACTGATATTTAGGGGACATTCACGTCCAAATAACTTGACTGACTGTGTTCGTATTAGGCTGTTGTTGCACAGGGGAAGGAAAGAGAATCTCTGAGCTGCTGCAGCGGTTTCCTGCCATACTCAACCGGTTACTGAATTTTGGATTTCCCAGGCTGAGTCCTGGCAAGGTGCACTGGGCTAGAGTGCACATTTTCATTCTCGCCGCTCCAGCGTGTGTTTAACTTGGAGTTTGCAGGTTCTGTGTGTGAGAGGCTTTTTGACTTGTTATGCGATTGACCTTTTCAGTCACAGCAAACCAATCCCTAAAATAAGAAATCCCAGTGTGAAGTGGATGTACTGGTTGCCTGTTTGGGGCTACATGGATTTTTCTTTGGATAGTGCCTCACTCCTCCTTTGACTGGGACCGGCACAGCTGTTTTGGTTGGGGTTTGATTGGTGACTGAAAACGCACAGATTTAGGCTCTGATCAAAAGTCCAGTAAAGTTAATGGAAAGATTCTGTTGCCTGCTTTGGATCAGGCCCTTAGACTGAAGTGAAGGAGAAAAAAGCTAAGCTCCACATCCTGACTTCCAAACCGACATACTTTTAAATCCATCGCCCTGTGTTGGAGACCACTGTGTGCTGGGTAGAGGCTGATCTCTGTGTCACCACTCTGTTGTAGTCTATAACATAATGATGATAAACATCGTTCTCAAAGCACTTTACAAAGGAGATTTCTGTGGTGGGGTTTCCGGGGCTGATTAATGCATATGCTTCTTGGAATGTCCCCATTCCATCCCATGCTAATTTCCTCAGCGTGTTTGGTTTTGTAATTTATTTTTCTGTGGTGGCTTTTAAAATAGCTTACAAGCTACTCTTATACCCGGGTGTAAATTGTTACATTTTAATTCAAGTATGATTAATTTATATTGAAATATTGCTGAAAAACACAGAAAATGTCTTTATTCCTCTGTGCCCACATATGTCAGCAGTGACTGCCCTGGTTTAAGGTGGGGTGTACAAAGAATATGGGCCCAATTGAATTCTGGTTGAAATCCATGGAAGTCTTTCCATTGACTTCAGCAGAAGTTGGATTAGATAGACCCTCATACCTAAGTGAACTTGTTGTTTGTTTTTTTAATGCGATAGACATCAGAGACAAATACAAGGCAGATACAAAACCCAGATAAAACACATATATATTTAATGTGCCTTCACTTCCTTGAATAAACTCTTTCAGTATAAATTTTAAAATGTTTACTTCATATGATTTTATTAACTGTTCTCCCTCTACTTGGTCCTGAATAACCAAACCTGAGCACATAGGTAGGGCAGAACCGGTATGTCTTTTAGTTTTATGAATGAACAAAAGTGACTGTGGTTAAATGAAAATGGTGCTGAGAACCTTTCAATGTTTCCCTTTGATTGTTGCACCATTTAAAGACAACACTGAGATTCTGAAAATGGATTTTAAGAAGAGAAAATGCTGAAGGAAGGGTGAAGCCAGGGTGCCTTTTGCCTGAGAGGAGACTGCTGTGTGGCCTACTGGTGAAAGGACAGGGCTAAGAGGCTAACCTGGACTGAGCTACTGCCTGGAGATATTAAGGGGCAGGTCACTTGACCTCTTTGTGCCTAAGGCTATATCTCTAGGTCGACTTATAGCCACCGCATTAATTACTGCGGTGGCTGATGTCCACACCAGCCTCCTTCTGTCAGTGGTGCGCGTCCTCACCAGGAGCGCTTCCATCGACTGAAGAGGGGCAGTGTGGGAAACTGAGAGCCAGGGCTCTCAGCTTCATGCAGCTCCCCACTGGCAGCCCAGCTGCCCCTTTGGGCTGCTTGCCTCTGTGCTCTCAGTCAGGAGCGGGAGGGGGAGCCTGGAGCTTCCTGCCTCTGGTGGGGAGATCCACATTGGGGGTCCAGTTGGTTGCCATGCTCCTGGCGAGGAGAAGGGAGCCGGGACCCCGGGGGGCAGCAGGGCTCGCAGTGCAGAGCATGTAGCCAAGGTGGCAGCCCAAGCTGGGAGCCTGGGTGGCAGCCTGGCTCGGAGAGGAGAACAGGCAGCAGCCAGGGAGCTGGCTTTCTTGTTAATATCACGGCTCCAGCAGAGCCTTGAAACTGACAAGTATGACAGCTAACGATGTAAGGAACGCAGTGTCTACACAGACACTGTGTCACCCTAACTGCACAGACATAAGCTCTGCGCCTCTCGTTGAGGTTGTTTTATTATGTCGGCACAGCATGTTAATTACATCAGCAGGAAGAGCATTTTGGTGTGTACACCTCCACTGTTTTGTCAACAAAACTGTGTAGCGTAGACAAGGCCTAGTGAATCCAGATGGGAAAGTAGGTAAAAAGGAGAAACTTTGCTGAAAGCCATTTGTTATCTATCCTGTGGGGAGCAATAAACTACCCCTTGCCCAGACAGGGAGGAGACTGTTCCTCTCTCTACATAAACCATTTATTTCCACAAGAGCCTGGCGGAGCTCGCTAGTAGACAGAGAGAGGAATAATTGCACGTGCAGTTTGTGTGGATGGATGTATGTTGGGATAACTTATCCATCTGAAGGTAGGCAGTGGCTGTTGACCATGGCATTGGTAAATGCCATCAATACCAAGTTTGCAGTGTAGTTGTAGCTGTAGTGCTCCCAAGATATTAGACAAGGTGGGTGAGGTAATATCTTTTAATGGACCAGCAAAATATATTACCTCCCCCACTTCATCAATACCGAAGTCAGTTAATGTGGCTGGACGGTGCTCCATTGATGTTACCAGGAGTTTATAGGTGCTTTCTGTGTAGGGGAGCATGTGTGTTTTGCTCCAGGGATTGTATCTCACTGTCTTCATTAATTCATTTGCTAGCAGAGCGGTTCTCTCTTCAGTCCCCCTGAGTTGATAAATAAAGGCCCAGTGGTCTATCTCTCTTGCCTGCAGGATCATGGGTGAAACATGCCACCCTCCGGGTGTGAAAGCAGTGCTCTGATTAGTGCAGCACTAAGAACCATGGGACACGCCCTCAGAAGTCTTGGTGTCACACACGAGTGAGCTCAGTGGCAGTGTGGACACAGCCGCTTGAGAGTTATTTCATAGTGTGGCTGCACTCACTTGAGCTTGGCTAACTCGCTAGCACAGGGGTCGGCAACCTTCGGCTCACAGCCCATCAGGGTAATCCGAAGGCAGGCTGTGAGGCATTTTGTTTACATTGACCGTCCGCAGGCACGGCCCCCCTCAGTTCCAAGTGGCCCGGAACGGGAAACCAATTTGGATTTAGTAGTGATGTAAGAGACATGCTCGAGTGTGGAAGGAGCCTTCCCAAAAGTCTAATGGCCGGGGGTTAATGCTAGAGCTGAGAAGGCATTAATTAACCTTTGTGTCCAGCTCCAGCACATTCTCTCGTGACGAATGTTGGCAGCGGAGTGAGGCCACATTCCGATAAAGCCAGGGTCCCCCGACTCAGTTAATGATTGAGTCACAATAACCCTCCTTGTGCTGAGTCTCTCTGAAAGTCACCTCCAGATAATTATATTAACTTTTCTAGGCTGCAGGAGCTGGGTGCAGAGATTTAAAGAGACAGGGTCTTTTTCTTTCTATGCACTTTCAAAATGAAACTCTGTCACATGTATGAGATAGTAAATACAGAGCCAGGGCCTGATTTTTTCTTAATTTTGTATTCATTTACCACAATTGTGTATGTGGAAATTGGTGGATTGTATTTGCATTTTACAATCTACAACTACCAGACTTGCATGGAAAACTGAGGTTACTGCAGGCGCAAATCAGGCATTTACTTGTGTTTACACTTTTTCATGCACCTTTTTAAAACTTAGGCTTTACCAGGCTAGTTGCCTACTTTCCTGTGCAGGTCTCCATTTCCACAGCTCTGTTGCATCCTGTAAGAGTATCTTGTGGATATTTTAAAGCAGGGATCAGCAACCTTTGGCACGCAGCCCATCAAGGAAATCCGCTGGCGGGCCGGGATGGTTTGTTTACCTGCAGCGTCCGCAGGTTCGGCCGATCGCAGCTCCCACTGGCCGCGGTTCACTGTTCCAGGCCAATGGGGGCTGTGGGAAGCGGCGGCCAGCACATCCCTCGGTCCCACGCTGCTTTCCGCAGCCCCCATTGGCCTGGAAGGGCAAACCGTAGCCAATGGGAGCTGCGATCGGCCGAACCTGCAGACGCGGCAGGTAAACAAACCATCCTGGCCCGCCAACGGATTTCCCTGATGGGCCACGTGCCAAAGGTTGCCGATCCCTGCTTTAAAGTGTCCTGGGTTTCCAACAATACCCTTTAGTGGTGTAGAATCCTTGAGTTGCAATGTCAATGTCATGGCAACACAGGTCCTGCAATGTACTGGTCTGCAGGTAGAAAGCCAGAGCTCTTACTTGGGCTTCCACCCTCCTCCTGTTCATTCTCAGATATTCTCCCTGATTCCTCCACCCCATTCCTGCTCTGTCTACTCTTGGTTTGTTAGCAAAACGGCAAAGACAGTGACTTCATTGACATACCGTTTGGATCCACTCATTTGTTTTTCTTAGGGTGATGATTTTTTCAACCATGGCTGCTCTGATGTAAGCCCACCCAATCCATGCAAGTCAGTGGAGTGCCTCTGATTTTGCACCAGAGTAACCAGACTCTGGCCCAGTACTCATGGGGTTCTAAACATTGTGTTCTTTACTGGTCTCTGCACATATCTCAGGCATGGGTCTCTTCACCTCTGATTCTGCCCCTCTTCCCATTGCAAGGTGAATGCTGCCAAGTTGCCAGTTAATAAGTGACATATTACCCTTGCAGCGTGTGCCATGAACATTTATCGAACATACAGCAACGGCGCTGTTTAACTAGCCATTTTAAAGATTCCTTATCAGAAAAGGGTGCTTGTCATCCGGTGCCGGTAACAAGCTGAATAAATGGAGGGAAATATTAACGGACAGATCTGGAAAGGGCCTTGTTGAACAAAACAGTTTGTGTGACCTTTCATAATCTGGCGGATAAGGCTCCAAAGAGCCAGGTGGCTTCACACCACGCCGCTCCTAGGCTTGTTGCCAATTTAAGGTTCTTACCTCTTAATAAATCACCCATGTTTAGGGACCCCGTTCCCTCGCTTCCCCTCGGTTGTCTCATGGATCAGAGAACTCTTTGTCTACATCACAAACCCAGCATACGTTTGCTGGTGCCAATTCAAGGGCAGTTCAGGAATGAAAGACCGTGTGGTGCAGGCGCATTGGCTAAGCTGTGTGTAGCATCTGGGAGCTGCACCTCAGGGAATGCTGCAGGTCAGGCAGGAGGTGCGGTGCTAGACCAGTCTGGGGCCGGTGTCTGTAATAGCAGGGCTGAAAGGGATCTTGGGCAGGGCTGTGCAAGGCCGTCCGATTCTGGCACTGGGGAACGGTGTAGGGAAGTATTGAAGTGCTCGTGTGTGTGGTGGGAGGTGGGGGTGTGGGGCAGCTGCAGGTCAGGACTGAGATGCATTGGCAGAGTTGCATGGGGAGCCTTGCTCAACTTCTGCCCATGCTTTGCTTGGTCTAGAGCCAGTGCTAGCTCGTTTCCATGAACTCTGGTAAAACAAATGCCGTTTCTCCTAGGATGTTGATCCCCTGTAGAACTGGGGATGACTCTTTGAGAACACACACCTAGGAAGCCAGAAGTGTAAGGTTGCTGTTCCAGTCTTGTTCCTGGAAAATATTGAAAGGAGGGGTGGTTAGCTGGGCATTTCCCTCCATTCCTTCCCATTTTGTCGTCTCAGCTTCAAAGTGGGGTGATCTAGTTAAATGGGATGTCCTGAGGCAGTGAATAAAGGGGAAGAAGTCACAAAGGCCAGGCACTCAATTCCTAAACAGTGCACATGAATGTTACATTTCAGTGGGCGCCTGCGGCTGCCGCTGCTAGGGCCGTCTGCAGGATTTTGAACATCTGGACATCTTTTCCAAGGACCCTATACAAGGATGCGGGCCATACAGTGCTTAATTGGGACCAGAAACTCAGCAGCTTCTTCCAGGATGCTGTGCTGATAGATCTGCTGGCGCCCAGCACACTGCCTGAGTGAAGGGTGGGGCTGGAGATTTCCTGCCATTTATCTCAACAAGTGAGAAGCATTTGACTGCAAAATGTGTGCAGGATTAACAAACAGCTTTCTCTCTCTGCTTTAGCCATAGTCTTACTGCATCCCTCTGGAGCAGTCACTGATAAATACATTCACGGCTTTCTAGGATGGACGCTTTAATTAGTGTTTAAAGGAAAGTATTCTCTCAATAGTATGTTCAGCCCCCAGTGTCTGTGAATTACTTCCTGATACGGTAATGGGAATAGTGTATGCACATCTGCAGTGTTTGTGTGTGTGTGTGGGGGCGGGAATATTCTACAGATCTGCAGATCAATGAAATTGCATATATTTTGCATGCAAATATAGACATTTTTCATATAAAATTCACAAGAATTCATTTATTCTGGTTGAGGGTGAAACAGTCATACTACAGTTTTTGAATGTGTTTATTTTTCTCATGTGCAGTTCAAAGTGGCCAGATTCCCTCCTTACTTCTTCTCAGAACAGCAACAAAGTATTGCTCCCTCCCTCCTTTTCGCTTTGGGGCGAACGTCATTGCTCATTTTTATGGAAAGCAGCACCAACTTCAAAGCAATAGTTTTGCAGAGCTGAGGGGTGATGTCCCAGAGCTGCATGTGTCTGATGCAGCCTGGGGATTGTGAAAGGATGGAGCAGAAGAAGTATAAGTAATTCTCTTTCACCAACAAGAGAGTAGCTTCTCTGTCAGGATCAGGGTCTCGAGTCAGATAATGACAAGACTGTGTCATTAACACACAGGAAGCATTGAGCTTTGCTGAGGAAGAGACCATTGCAGGAAATAACTCCTGATAACATCCTAGTGTCTCACCTCGAGAATCATTCCTGAGACACCAGTTTGATCAGGCAGGAGGGACGGGGTGCGTGGGGAGTGCAGAGAGAGAGAATATTGAAGGGAAAAACAATCTGAAGAAAATGAGGCTTTGTTTCAGCGTTTTTGTTTAGAAAGAGTTTTGGGAGCGGGGACTCAGTCAGTCTAGGTGGAGCAAGAAGATAAAATGTTCTCTAGGGCTAATGTGTGGAGATACTGCCACCTTTGTGGGCCAGTGCCTCCGTGCTGTGTGGTACCTCTATGTAATGGGACTGCATTTGCTGGGAGGTGGCAGTTCTTGGTTTGTTTGGAAGCCAGGTGTGAAGAAAGCAGCTGGGGTTCGTTCTTTCCCTGTATTGCACCCTCAGTGACTTCAGTGGCGGTGGGTGGTGTGGGGCGGAATGACTCATGTAACCTTCCCTTGGAAGGCAAAACACTGGAGGGGAGTGGGAGGTAGGAGGGTCACAAGGCCAGGCCTAGACACTGATGCATTGTGGTGAGTGGTGACTCAAAGTTCACTTGACCCTCTTGGTGCCTGTCTCACTTCATCTGTGCAGTTGGGTGAAAGCAGAACCTCTGGGTAACCAGATCCTGCATCTGCGTTTAATTTTCCTAGGTAAATAATAACCCTCCCCTCAAAGCCTGTCTTTGAGAGTCTCCTTAATGTTCCCTTTGTCCCCATATCCTGCTATCAACTCCATGCTGTTCATCAGGCTACCCTCGCATCTTGGAGCAGCCTCCCTCAGATCTGCCTGTCAGAGCCACTCCTGCTTGGCTTTCCAACCCTGAGCATGGTGCCAGTGGTGTCGTTTTTTCTCACATGGACAATTGTCTGTTAGCAACTGGATTGAGAACCACCAGTTCTCGTCTCACAGCGCATAGAGCAGACATCATATAAGCGTCATTCCTTCTGACCCAAGATGGATGTGAACTCTGTGACCTCGAGATTAAAGGCTCTCTGTAGCCTAATCCCAGCTACGTGTGTGGGTCTGGGGTGCTTCATGGAATGAAATCCTGAGGTATTTTATTTTACTGCCTCTGAGGAGAGAGGAGAAGGGGGGAGCTGAAAACAGCCACCTCTGCAAAGTGATATTTAAAACATACAGGAAACCCTGCAAGATGCCTAGTCATGATGTCTAGCAAAACACTACAGAGAGATCCTACAGTGGCTAATGGCTTATCTACACTTCCAGCGCTGCACCGGGGCAGCCACATCACTGGGGCACTTGGTGAAGGTGCTACCTGCGCCAGCGGGAGAGCTTCTCCTGTCAGCGTAGGTAATCCACCACTCCGAGAGGCGGTAGCTATGTCCATTGCAGAAGCCCTCCTATCCATATAGGGGATTCAGCGACGTAGTTATACCAACATATGTTTGTAGCATAGACCAGGGCTAAGCAAATGCAAGGTCTGTGGCTTTCTGAGCGGGAGCAATGAAAGGGAGGAATTGAATTTTAGCAGCGTCAGGATCTCAGGAATGCTTGGGAATGAGCAGATTTCCCACCCCACTAAAAATATAGGGCTTATAAATAAATAAATAAACGAAAGCCCTGCGTCGATCCATATGGGAACATGGGTCGATGGTCCTTAACTCTTTGGGTGCTGGAATTCCTTTAATTAACCTGCTCCTCCTCCTGACCTCCCTATCCCAAAAAGCATTCCTCTAGCTGTTTATGGGAATGAACTTTGAATTCAGAGATATGGGCTGCAGTCAGTCCAGTGGGTCCTCTCACAGCACTTTTATTGTGCTCTTCTTTTGTTTCATTCGTCATTGTTGTTTGTGTCCATCTCTTAGAAACTGTGAGCAACAAAATATCGGCTTACAACTTCCTAAGGAAGTGAGGTTTGCTTATAAGTTTGTACATGATTGTGTCTTTAGTCAGTTGCCCTTCTCTGAACTTTCATGGCCAGTTTGGAGCAGACACTGTCTTTGGATAGTTGAACTCAGTTACCAGTTTCTATATATATTGGAGTGGATGCCCGTCTTGTATACAGGTGTCCCATGGTAATGACTGCCGTATCAGTGCCTAGAGCAGGGGTAGGCAACCTATAGCATGTGTGCCAAAGGTGGCACGAGAGCTGATTTTCAGTGGCACTCACACTGCCCAGGTCCTTGCCAACGGTCCGGGGGGCTCTGGATTTTAATTTAATTTTAAATGAAGCTTCTTAAACATTTTAAAAACCTTATTTACTTTACATACAACAATAGTTTAATTATATATTATAGACTTATAGAAAGAGACCTTCTAAAAATGTTAAAATGTATTACTGGCACGTGAAACCTTAAATTAGAGTGAATAAATGAAGACTCGGCACAGCACTTCTGAAATGTTGCTGGCCCCTGGCCTAGAGAAAGAGAACTGTACATCTGTCATTCTTTCTGTCCCAGAATCTCAGTCCTTTACAAACACTAATGAATTCTGTCACGCCCCAGCTGTGAGGTAGCTGATATTATTACACCCAATTTGCAGAAGATTAAATTGAGGCCCAAGTGATTTAAGTAACTTTCCTAAGATCACATTGAGTCAAGAATAGAACCTACCTTTCCCAGGCCTGAAGAAGAGCTCTGTGTAATCTTGAAAGTTTGTCTTGTTCATGAACAGAAGTTGGTCCAATAAAAGATATTACCTCACCCACCTTGTCCCTCTAATAACCCGGGATCAAAATGGCTACTGCAAACAACAATGGAAGATATCCCATTTCCCTGACGTTCCCGTGCCCTCCATCACCCTGATGGATAGGATTTTCAGGTATGTCTGAACATGGTCTCTCGGGGACTGTGAGAAGTAAGTATTTATCAGATTGCTGTGTTCTGTGTATGCAGAAGTTCTGAGGGCTGAGTTGGGGATTATGAGAATTTGGAGAATTTTGGTCTGTGGTTTCTTACCCAACTAAAGCAGCCTTGGATCTCCGGGGTTTTCTCTCCCTTGAGATGTTAACTGAGGCATTTCTACAAGCCTTTGGTCAGATTTAAGTGCAATTATACGTTAAGAGATCTTACTTCTCAGAATCGATTGTTGTGGACTGCAAACACCTTGCTACTCTTCTCTTTTAGAGACTTTTCTTGCAATTCAGTTGGTGAATAATTATTTCCAGCTGACCAGGCCTCTGTTGTGGTGTTTGCACAGCTACATTGCAAACACAGTGAACTCCAGCTCCAGTGAGTCCTGACAATCTAATGCTGCTGTCATCAGGCAGTAACTTTACTGGAGAATGTGTTTGCATCGTTTTGTTTTCTCTTCCACCACAGAATTGTCATCATTAGTGTCCCAACTCAGGGATCTCAACTGCCAGAGAAGCCCAGCTATTAAACTATGCAAGTTTAGCTAGAAAAAAGATATCCACTGAATTCCTGGATCTGCTGGTGATTACAGCACATTGCTCTTCTCTAACACCTACCACTGGAATACATCAACGTGCTTGAGAAATATTAATTAATGGGTTAAATTCATAACACCTTTGTGAGGTAGAGAAGTAATATTGCTATTTTATAGATGGGGGAACTGAGCACAGAACTTGTGTAATGTGCTGTGGGTCTCACTGTTTGTGGCAAAGCCAGGAATAGAATCCAGGTCTTCTGAGTCCCAGGTGAATGCTTGAATTACCAGACCATCCTGTTCCTGCGATATTCTCCAAGACATTTGCTGCTGTTATCCAAAATAATATGCAGCTACTATGCAGCCTCTCATACTACAGTGTTGAGGGCCATATAACCTAAGTACCTGTACAGAAAATGTGAGTGGTGTATAATGGAACAGAAGTTTTGTCCTTTCTTGTTTGGAGAAGGGGATTATCTCTCTCTAAGCCTCTACATCCTCCTCCTGGCTCAGAAAGGCCAGATATTGTTTCTTTTGGAGCCCATCCGATTGCTCTAAGATCAGATGGTGAGGCAATACAATTCTTCCCCCTGCTGCCCCGCCCCTCCCTTGTGGCTCTGTGCACTTCTGCTGTGCAACCTTCCCTGTCCCTGCTGGTCATCGAAACAAAAAACGTACCAGGCACTTCGCAGCACAAGCTGAATCGTATGGGGCCGCCTTGTGCATCTGAAATTTAACCAGCGACGCCAGTGTACATTTTAATGGAGCACGTTTAGGGAGGCAGTGCAGTTCAGTGAACAGAACTGTAGATTTGGGAGTACAGAGACCCTGGCTCTGCCACGGGCCTGCTCTGTGGCCTTGGGCAAGTCTTTGACTCAGTTTCCCCATCTGTAAAATGGAGATAACTAATATTTCCCACCTTTGTAAAGCACTTGGACATCCGTGAATGGAAAGCGCTATGGAAGTGCTAAGTATTGTTACTCAGTAACTATTACATTACCTGCCTTTTTGTGCCTCGTAACTTATTGCTGTTGCTTCGGGCGTGGGAGTGCACAATAGCCATAGTTCTAGCCAAACCACTGATATTAGTGAGCTGGCATCAGAGTGAACTTGCCTCTTTTCTACGTGTCCCCGAGGGTTAAAAGCTGACATTCAAAAGGCTTCATGTAGGGGCCTCCTGGCTTAGAGAGGGTTACTTCCCCTTCCCCTCAGTGGGTGGGAGCCAGGAAGGGGAGCTGACCTTTCCTCATGCTGAGCTGCTTTCTTTAGAACCTCCTGCAAAACCTTGGATGAGCGCTATTTAGAGACAGTTTCCTCTCTGTAGCCTGGATTTCCGGGATTTCTTTTACCTTTTCTTTCTTCTTTCATTTTTTTAAAGTAAGGACATTGGCGTGAAAAGAGGATGTATGTTTCCAAGGACTCCATCTGCTGCTTATTCCCCAACCCAGCTGGAGTAAATGAAGCAGCTTGGAGCAAACAGGTGCTGGGAGCTGCTGAGTTCTGATCCTGGCGTTACTACCAATTTGCTGTGAGGCTTGGCCAAGTCGCTTCACCTCTCTGGTCCTCTGTTTCTATCTTTTTTTATGTTTTATGCTGCAGCCCATCACCTTAGTAGCCGAATATATCTGAAATAACATGGGGATGGAACTGATTCAGCTCACAAGGGGGTCTTGGTCTGTAAGGATTAGTTAAGGTTCATAAAGTTCGTGTTAGGTGCCAAATATCAAGTCTGAATTCTCTGGGACATCACAGTGGTTTGCTGTGGACTGCCACTCATAGGAAAGTTCTCCCTGCAGCAGGGGAATGGGCAGCAGCAGCTGGACCGAGATTCTGTTTTCATGCAGCTGTCTCTGCAAACGGGAACAGTCCCTGAATGGGAGAGGTATGTGTTTCAGGGCAGGCCATTTAAACACAAATGCTCCCGGGGAGGAAAAAGGAAAACACAGATGCAACCCCGGGTTCCCATCTGTGCCCTCTGGAGATGTTCTGTCCAAGGGCTGTTTGTGTCTGTGTGTGGTCGGACAGTGCCCAGGTGCTCTGGCGCTGGAGGCCAGATACATCTAAAATTAGAGCTGGACCTGAACCGCGATACTGGCATGAGGATCCGAGTGTTCCTGACAGTCAGGAGGGTTCGGATCGGGGATTTTGGTTTGGGACGGTCTCCCTTCCCCTCACAACCTGCCTCTAGTAGAGATCATCTGGAATTTTACCTTGAGCTGTTGGGGTGGGAGGGGTGGTCACCTTGGATTTCTCTCCCTCACTTAACTGGGATGTTTTTAGGCCCCCCTGGGTGCGGGAGCGCTGAGTGCTGGCAGCTGGGACAGAAGGGGTTAAGTCCATTTTGCTTTGTGATTGAAAAAAGCCGTTTCCTTCATGTCCTGAGACAGTTTATTTTTTGGGCATTCTTCAGGATCCAGGGAGGTGCCGCTTTCTTTAAAGGCATTTCCTGAAAGCGAGTTTATATTTGGAGTGGTGAGGAGGGGGGTCAAGAGACAGGAGTGGAAGAATCTAATCTTTGGCCCCTTTTCCTAAATTGTTAAAATCAGCGGCAGCAGCAACAGTAATTTGGAAACTAGCTCCCTTGTCTGAGCGGGACCCCTTGGAAGGGAGGCAGCCGGGTGCAGAATCACCTAGTCCTTTATTCCAGCCATTCTGAAGTCTGTTGTGGATTTGCATGAACAATAGTTCACACCGGAATGTTACAGATCCAAAATACACATTTGCACAGATGGATCAGACCAAACACACAGTGAAAGAGACTGTGAAAATGCCTACAACACTGATTACATGTAAACCCTTGGTGTTTAAAAATAGGAACAAAAATCCATCAGCAATTTATGACATCTTAATGTTTTTCTCTTTGTCTCCTTTGACGTTTTAAACAGAATGTATCTTCTCTGTTGTGCACGCACACACTTTTCTTATATGCTATTGCTATTATTGTCTGGCACATGGATTTGTTATTGTAGAGTTGCTCATGAGTTCTGTGCTGTGTGCACTGGTTTGTTGTAGGGTCACTAGTTCCATGCACTCATGGATTTCTTGTAGATTGCTCACAAGCAGCTGGTGGTGCACACTTGTTTTATTGTTGGAGTGCTAGAGAACTACAGACAAGTAGATAGTATTGATTACTGCCCCTCTTCCCAGTAAAAGAGTATAGGTGCATTTTATTTTTTGTAGAAAAACAAGTAATTAATCTATCTTAAAAAGCAAAGTACATCTTAGATTAGGCTAGATGATCACTATGGTCCCTTCTGGTGTTTTTTTTGTTATTTTTTAATAATCCTGTCAAGGTAGGGGTGTGTCTCACACACACACAGACTCACAAACGCGCACACACACACACACTCTCTCTCAAGGTCACAGTTTGATCAATACTATTTGATTTGGTATAATATAAGGTTAAAATAAACTCTTTATACTTCATGCTGATGCAGTGATGGGAGTTCATGTCATGCTCCCACTAGGCCTAAGATGATAGAAAGCAGCTGTCTCTGTAGCTTGGTTGTGCACTGTGCAAGCAGTTGTCAAATAATCTCTCTCGCTCTCTCTCCCCTCTCCCCCTCATTAGCATCTATCTATCAAGTAATCTACTTAGGTTTTACTACAGGTTTTCCTTAGTATCTATAAGGGCTTTTAGGTGAGGATCATTTCATTTTATGTATAAATACAGAGAACAGAAGGACCAAGGACTCCTGAAATAGCAAAGAGTAGCTGTGTAAGCTTCGTTCACCCTAACAGGTGATCCATGCCGGCAGAAGCTGACCTGCCCTCCTTTCCCTCAAAGCTCCTACCGGGCACATCTGAGGCGATGAAGGTAAAGGGCATTCTGGCCTGAAATGAGAGAGGCAGTTCCATCCTGTATGTCTGAGCAATAATCATCCTTACTGAGCTCCACTTTGATCCCAAGTCAATACTTGTTTCTGTGAAACTGCCCATTTTTAAAGGGCCACATACGATGTAATGAGCGAGGCCACAGAGAGACCAACAAATTTGCTTCGCGGGTGTGGTGGAAACATAACTAATTCCCCCTTGATGCTCAATGAGGCCCTTATTCTCACACAGCCCCACTGAAGTCCCTGGGTGACTGTGAGAGTAGCTCATGTGGGTGTGGGTCAACAGGGAAGGGCAGTCTCTGAGTCTTTCACTCTCTCTCAGGTGCTTGTCCCGCTGTCCCACATGCTAGTGCTGTTCTCTCTATGTTGTTTTCTTTGTATTACTGTGATTTCCTAACCTCGGAAGAGGCGAGTTATGAAACTGGAGTTATCCAAACACGTCTTGTCTGAAGATAGCGTTTCATCCAGCAGATGCTGTTTCCTGCCCTGTCAATGGCTTTCATTGTTTTGTTTTGGCTCCCAGCCCTGCGTCTTGTAGGGCTGATGGTAGCACAGCTGAACTCGGGGGTCCAGCACCATGAAAATACCACCAGGGATGAGTGGTGAAATGGGAACATGTGATATTTTCTAGGTGTCTTTTGAAAACATTTTTGAGGCTCCGTGGAGATGCTCCCAGTGTGTGGATTTAAAAGGCCGCTGTGATTTATTGTGAGCCACTAACTACTGTTTGACTATTTCTTAGATTAGTGGCTGTCAACCTTTTCCAGTGTTTCTACTGGTTCATCAGATAAGACATTGTTTGTAGTAGCTGGTGTCAGCTGCCTCCCCTCAAATTGTGTGCACCCTAACCCACACTGCTCCAAATCCTAGTCTTGCACACACTACATTGCAATTGAGACCACATGCATTTGAATGGAAGGCAGGCACTAGGGCCCAGCACAGAGACTTGCTATTAAGGTAAGTGTGTCATAGGGACAGGGGGAACATGGATACCAGTCACAGAAGCCTGTATTATTTGTATTATGATAGCACCTTGGAGCTTCATTCATAGACCGGCACCTCATTGTGCTAGGTGATGAACAAACACAAAGTAAAAAGATGTCAGCTAGATACTGACAGATGGAGGACTATAAGGAAACAGTGACACAGTATTGGTCAGCATCATAGGCAGTGGTCTCAGCACATCATGGAAAAGGAGAGTTTTAAGGAGAGTTTTGAAGGTATCAGGGCTGCATAGTGTCTGGGAACCACTTTCCTAGATTCTGTCACCGTGCAATTGTTTTGTTGTTAGACTGTGAGCAGGGGAATTCCAGTTAGTTGCAACCACAGAAATGCCTCTTAATGGGTTGGGATACTTCTGCAAACTATTCAGAATGACATTCAAAACTTCAGAATGTCATTTGGTGGGATTTTGCAGTTTTTCCCATCTCAGTTTTGTGTCAAAGTTAGGGCCATTTTCCCTCAGAAATGCTCCTCTTTTTGAGCAAAGATCTTTGAATGTGGAATTTCATTAAATTAAAAATTTGTTTGCATTGATATCTTGTAGTTTGACCCATTACTATGTGAAAACTGCCATTTCATAAAAGTTTAAAAGAAAGCAAATTTTGAGGCCCATCAAGTGGCCTGAAATAAATTAGAGAGACAGGGTCGGTGAGGTAATGTCTTTTATTAGACAACTTCTGTTTGAGAGAGACAAGTTTTCGAGCTACACAGAGTTCTTCTTCAGGCCAACACAGCTACAGCAACACCGCATACGTGAAATAAACTAATCTTTTACTGAAAGTTCACAAATTAAAATGGGGAGTGTAATCGATCGCGCCGGGGCTCGACCCTCCTCAGGGCAGGAGGGGAGCCACACCGACTCACTCCACGTCTTCTGTTGAACCGGCTGAACAACAGTAAACAGTGTTTAGGAAGCTCGGGCCCTCTGTTGCAGGGGCTGAGCGGCAATACAGTACAATGGGCTCAGGCCCTTTGGTGCAGGGGCTGAGCAGCAAACAGTATATAAGGAGCTCAGGCCCTGTGGTGCAGGGGCTGAGCAGCAAACAGTATATAAGGAGCTCAGGCCCTTTGGTGCAGGGGCTGAGCAGCAACTGCAGGTATATAGGCCCAGGTCCCTAGACCGGAGTGTTGGGTGAGGGGGAAAACTGCCACCTGCGAGTGGGGTGGCAGGGGGGACACAGGCCTACCCACTCCACTGTGTCCCAGCCTGGGGCCCTAGCAGCGGCTATCACCGCTGCTGGTCAGTGGGGTCCTGACCGCAACACACTGACATCGGTACCTCTGTGTCTGCAGCCGGACAGGGGTCGGTTAACCCCGGGCTACTTCCACTTTCCCCCTCAGGCCCTACCTCGTCCGTGGCATCAGCTCTAGGCCAGTCAACCAGCATAAGCTCCTCAAGAGCAGGGCTTGGTGGCAGGTCTGGCAGCTCCTCGGGGAAGTCCGGCCAGGCGTGCTCAGGCGGCTCCTCCGGGTAACAGCAGGGACGGGGAAGCTCCGGCGGCTCCTCTTCGTAGTGGGTGCGGGGGAGTTCCAGCGGCTCCTCCCAGTACCGGTCACGGGGAAGCTCCGGCGGCTCTTCTTCGTAGTGGGCGCGGGGAAGTTCCGTCCAGTCAGGACAGCTGCCTCGGGTCCTGGAGGGTTCCCAGTCAGGAGCTCCCGCCGGCATGTCTGCTCCCGGTGGCGGCTGGGCTCTGACTGAGCTCTGGCGGCCGGCTTTTCTACTTCCTGTCCCGCCCCTTGACTTCCGGGGGGCGGGGACAGGTGGTGGCTCCTCCCACTTGGGTGTCTGCAAGGGCGCTCCCTCTGCTGGGCAGGAGGGGAGCCACACCGACTCACTACAGGGAGTTTTGCACATCTCTAGTTCTGCACCCTTCTCCATGTCAAACACACATGCACACCTCTTGCTCATCATAGCCACTTCTCACTGTGCTTCAGAGGAGGTGTTAGAACAACGTCCATTTCTTCATGCTGTACAGGGAGAAGACTGGTCTAACGTGGAACTTCTAGAAAAAAGGAGAGGATATCCAATATATATATGTGTGTGCATGTGAGAGAGAAAGCTATTGCTCATCAAAGGGTGGTTGTTCCTAGAAGAGAGCTCACTCCAACTCGAGGGACTTTTCCTGAATTTTCCTGGAGAAGTCCTGCTTGGGGATTAGTATTTTTCTTGACGCTCAGTGGAAGGTCTTCTTGGTTCAGATGGAATAGAAGCTTCTCCTGCATATGGAAAACCTGCATGGGGAAGTGAGTATCCAAGTAGCTGTACATCCTTCTGTGTCCTTAAACAGGGAGCAGTTATCTCTGATAGTTTATAGTTTTATCACACTTTCCCAGGGCTGGAGACCGGAGGCCAGATTGACTGGAAGGGTGTGGAGCCAGGGAATGAAATTACTTATTGTAAAAATGGAGAGGAAGTAGAAACAAGTTGGCAGGTGCATTGTTGCACAATGCTCATTAGATGCATATTACTCATCAAACAGATTTCTTTTAGAGCATGGCAAATAATGAAACAATAAACTTTCCATGTTTCAATTTCAAAGTGACTTTGCATTGGCCATGTTCGTGTCCCCCCTTTCTCCCTTCGCTTTCTGCATCAATCAGGTTTTTCTGGCCGAAATGTTTGTGGAACTTGTGCTATTGTGCTTGCACACCAAATTTTAAGTTTGCATACACAGGGATTTACAGCAAAAGTATTGTGCACTCATCCAGTCAGGAAACAGGAAAATACCATGTGACTTAATCTGAGCAGTCACAGCTAAGTAGCACAGTTCAAGTTTGGAATATTTGCAAGCAATCTGTACAGCAAAAAAATATGAAAAGATTTTCCTGCAATACATTTGAATAAAGAATATATTTGAGAAAACTGTGATCTAGCCAAAGGAGAGGCTGAATTCAGTCGTCAAGTTAATGCATTGTGAATTATTATTTGCTCATCTATAGTTCTTTTTCTGTGCAGATGACCTCCCAGTGGATTTCTCAGGTGCAAATGCTTGCATTTAAAAGACCATTTGCTTACTTGTTAATAAAGCTATTGTGATTAAGACCATGCCACTTCATATTCTATCATATTAAGGCATTCTTTCCGGAAACATCAAAGCACAGTCCCATTTCTAAATGCGACCTACAGCTGCTAACTACAAAATCCTACTAATGTTACGAGGATATGGTGGAGGCTCCAAAACATTGGCCTGAGCCCCTCACGTTATTCCCTAATAAGAAATGAGGCAAGTAAAGTCATTGTCTGGCTAGTAAGAAGCTGAAAGTTCTGCTTAGTTTGGCTGTTGGAGGCAATCTGCACATATTGGTAAAGCTGCAGGAATTTGGTACTTAACCTTTGAAGGTCACCTCTAAAGTAATGACTTTGAGCCCAGGCTCATGGAAAAAAAGAAAAAAGGGATTAAAAACTTTCTCTAAAGCCAACTGCTGGCCTTCATGTCACTAAAGTCAAGACAGTAAAGGTGCAAACGTAAAGGGTGGTGGGCTGGCTTATATCATCTACAAATGCTATCACCTTCTACCAAAGGGGTTGCTGGATGTCTGCTGCCTTCTCTGCGCAGGGCTTGCTCTGTGGGCTTTGGGCTTTATAAAGAATCAAATAAAGCCGATGAGTGCTTGCTTTGCTGCTGATTGGGAATGTCCAGTTCTTGGAGTGGAAATGAGCTGGTATGCTAATGGAGATGTGAATTTGCTAGGACAGAAATACCCACAGCCAGCAAAGGGCTGACAAGGGTCTTGTAAAACAAACAAAACACAAAGAGGGGAAGTTACTATTGTACATGCAATGTTGCCAGTGCTCCTGATTTTAGCGTGAGTTTCATGATGTTTGGTGTTCTTCGGATAGCCCCAGCGTCTGGAGATGTGGATAAATGAGAATCTCCACTTTTATTTAAAAAAAGGGGTTTTGGACCTCAGGGTTGCAGAGAAAAGCTGGGAAATTCTAAAGGCCAAAATATTAGAAGGGAAATAAAAAGCACCCAAACAAAATGCATCTCTTTGGCTTCGGAATCACATCTCATGATTTTTGAGAGTTTTTTGGGGTGGGCTACGTTGCCACGGTTCTTCACTCGGAGAACTTCATCTTGTCCTGGACGTGTCCCCTCCACAAGTATGGTGAGATTCTGGGCCTGAGAGTAACACCAGGAGTGATACTGCATGGAGACAGTAAGCTGACGCTTAGGCTGTTACCATTTGGATGGCTGCTGGGGGGATCTTACTGCAAACACAAGGGAATCGTAGTGGAAGAGAGTTTATCCAAACATGGTCTAAAGAACAAGCCTGCTGGCCAGCAGCTGTCTGATTAGGTGAATTTCAGCAGGTTGCATTTCTCTTTCGTTAAGCTTGTGGCAGCTGTGTTTAAAAGTAACTGGGCGTGGCTTCGGAGGTTTCTTGACATGATGAACAGCTCTGTGCTGGAAGAGCTGATAGGTGATGGTGCTGGACCCTGTGATCTGGGTGCATCTTCTGCCTCCTTCCAGCTGCGGCCAGTGGCAGTGAAGCTGCACACTTCGCTTTTTTCATTCTCTCCAACTTTTTCTTCGGGTTTAAATGACAGAATAATGCTTGTGTTAATGATACTCTCACTCTGCTGGGGGACTCCAAGATTTTCACAACCAACTAATTAAACCCCACAAAAGTCCTGATGGATACTGCAGGCAGCCGCACCAAGAGTGTGGCTGAGTGCTGTGGTTCGGTGATTTTCCTTCCTGGCCCCCTCTTGTGCAATACAGACCATTAACTTGTGCCCTGGCACTACCAGCTTTCCTGACTGCTAGGGTCTGGGCCACTCAGCTCGAGATGGAATACTGCATCTTGGGACTTGTAGTTTCCATGGGCATCACCTGCTTACTAAACATGAAGGCAGCAATGCAGAACTCTTTATGGCTGCACTTTGGCTACCCCTGTGCCTTTGCTTACACACCCAACCAGTTCATTCAGTGAAAGCACCGTACTTGCTAATCTTCTTATCTGTCACTTCTTGAACAGAGGCCGTATTTGTAAATGGCTCTTGGCAGTGTGGCATACATAGATAAGCAGATAGATCTAAGGGGATGTTGTGTAATTATATGTTCTGAAGAATATTGAAGAACTTTTGTTTCTTTGCCAGGCTCTTAAGCTGATTGGGACTCTGAATGTTACAATAGCGGCTTTGTCACTCTTTTTTGTTTTGTTTTCTAATATAAGTCGTTCCAGTTTTGTCTGTTCTGCATTTTGCTCCGGAGACGGGTAGTTATGAAATACATGGTCAGCTGAAGCAGCAGGTAACCGCACGGAATTTTTTGAGAGTCCAGATATAACTGTTCTGAAGCTCCCTTCCACTAGCCGGATGAAAAGCATTTAGAGAGGTTGAATCCTGCCTTGAGGGTTGGGCAAGAGCAACTAGGATGTGGTAGGGAGGTCCTGCCCACTCAGCTGTGTGTGACAAGCCTCCTTTTACACTGAGAGAGTGGAGGGTAACTCTGGAAGGCTGCCACTGAAGTTTAGATTGGTTCGGTAACTTGGAGGGTCTTTTCGGTGTGTTGCTGGGGAGCAGAGAGGCAAATGTCTCTGGTAATGCTTGGTCTCCATTTTTTTATCTGTCTGACTCACCAGTTGGCATTTGTTTGAATATACTGAATGTCTTGCCATAATGCAGTAACTTCTTCCCATCCATAAGGGGGGAAGATTAACATTAGAAACAGCTTCAAATGTCTGTCTGTCTGTCTGTTTGATACAGCAAATAGGATATACACAGGTAAGGCAAGCACAGGTAAGTTTCCGTTAGGTCTGCCTAAGGAGTAAATAAACCGGGGGTGGGGGGGTTAGTTCATTGGCAATAAAAGACAATGCTACTTCTGTCTTGCTGGTCTTGTAATGGTGCTCTGACTAGATGTGGACACAGGGCTGTGTAGGGACCTGAAGCAGTTACGGGTTCATCATTCTGGAATGTTTGGATGAATACTTTACATCTGCATGCAATGCACCTTAGCACTTCCTGTGCTAAAGTAGAGCAAAACAACGTCCGTGCAAAGAAAAGCAATAACGAGTCTGGAGGAAAAGGCAGAATCAGTGGCACATTCCCTCCTGATCCCCCAAATAGCCTTCAGCTACTCCCCAGGCACAAACCTGACTGAGTTTAATAAGTTACTTGTTAAATTCCAGTTTATTCCAAGTTTTGCGTAGAAATACTAATTCTGCTCAACTCCACCAGCTTGGCTGAAAGTAGGACTGGGACAGAAGTCAGTGATTTTTGAATACTTAAAAATGGAATGGTTTTTCATTGTGTGTCGACTTCATTGAATATCTGTGAAATTTCACAAATATTCCTCCACAACAGCCCCTCATTTTGAATGGAAATGGACCCTTATCACTCCCAACTAAGCAGCCTCTTTGTTTCAATTTCAAAATTCAGAATTCAAGCTCTGCAATTTAAGCTGGATAAAGATCAGTGTGTGTGATGAAATTTGGGTGTTGCTTATTTCAATTTTTGTTGATAAGTTTGCAGAAAGTGATATTTCTAGGAAATGGCTGGGAATGAAATTGCAAATATTTTTTCTCCAAATTCCATGCAGATTTTTCCTTCCTTTTCTCCCGTCTCCAGATGAAAGGTCATCTCACTTCGTCATTACCCTCTTCATGTTACCTCCACAAATTCTTCATGCATGTCTCACTCCTTAAATTAAACTATGGAGATCCATGAGGGACCTGGCTTTAAGTCCTGTTCACTATTATCTCCATAAATTATCATCTCTTCAGATACTCTGTGTATGTGCGTGGGGGTGGCTAAACGTACTGTAAATCTCCTAGTTCTGGTCTCTCCACTAGCCTCAAACAGAGCTACACATTTACTTTTATAATAATTATTTAGATTAAATATTTCAGCCAGGTGCCTCGTAATCATCTTCTCTTGAATTTAAATAATCCCAGTTCCCTCAAGGTCCAGAGGTATTGCCCTA
Organism: Mauremys reevesii; assembly: GCF_016161935.1. Taxonomy (NCBI): domain Eukaryota; kingdom Metazoa; phylum Chordata; order Testudines; family Geoemydidae; genus Mauremys; species Mauremys reevesii. Next base: position 80,180,471 of record NC_052631.1, on the reverse strand, counting down.
ATTTGTTATGGGAGTTGGCTAGCGGACAGCACCTGTCCCTTCCCCCTAGTGATACTGACCATTTTTCACTGCTGCCAGAGAGTGCAGAGTGATGCAAAAGAGACCAAATGTGATGGGCTTACTCAATCTGCCTCCCAGACACAGCCCTCTGGATTCACTGGGGAAAACAAAATTACTTTGCTCTTTCATTTCAGCGTTAATGAGTTAGAGAGTATCTCGTGAGACTGATGTTCAGTTTTACAAGAGTTTTACAAGATGCAAACAGCATCAAAACATCCAGCAGGTGTCTAGCAGGAACGACAGAGCCCTTCAGGCTGCGTCTCCACTGACCCGTGCTGGGAGGCTCACTGCAACGGGCAAGGGATGGGCTAATGGGGTTCATGCTAGCACTGTAAAAAGAGCTGTGCCAACAGCACTTTGAAGCTGCAGCTCGGGCTGGACCTCAGGTTCTGAAGCCCACCCCTCTTCCTAGGCTTCAGAGCCCACATCTGAGCCACACTATAGTGTGAACAGCACTAGCATGAGCGCCGCTATCCCAAGCCTCTCAACCTGGGCTGGGAGGCTTGCTGCGGCAGGCTGTCCACAGGCAATGTAGACGTACCTTCAGTGTTCCCTGATGCGTGCAGCTGCTAGTGGCTTATTTGCTTAACTCGCATCTTTCAAGCTGCAGGGAGATGCAAACTCTGCTGAGCTGCGTTAGAGAGCAGATGGCTGTGCCATCTTCATGCAGACATGTTCATTAATAACATACATAGCCGAGTGGTTGAGGGGTCAGCACTTCTGACCCTAGCAAGACTCAAAGGCAGGGGCATTTTGTGAGACAGTGGGGCCAGATTTTTAAAAATTGCTCCGCAATCAGTATTCCGAGCACTTATATGACAATCTAGCTCCCATTGTGGGTGCTCAGCTCTTTCTGAAAATTTCAGCCAGTGACTCAAAATTAGTGACCTATAAAAGTAAACACAGAGGTCATTTAAAGTGAAGCAGGGCTGACTTCTTGAGCACAAATTACATTTTGAGTCAGCATTCAATTCCACATTCCTGAGATGAAGAGTTCCTTACAGTAATGTCAGAGAGCAAACCCATTAGCACTGACTGCTATGAAAAATAAACCTTGCCATAGAAGAGAAGGTGCCTTGAAAATACTGTCCTAACAAGTGTAAAAATGGCTATGGTGTAAGATCAGATATGATTATGTGAGGTGCTTCAGTGCAAACTCTTTAAAAGCAAGGAGGAAGCAGCACTGTTAGGCTCCAAACTGGGAGTGCTGCTCTCTGCAATGTTGCAAAACACGCTGGGTAGTTATCATACAGCACAAAGCACAATATATACAGGATATGATCCCTGTTTCCAGGAGTTACAATGTAAATGCTTTTTCCAGTCCTCCTTGAAGTCAGTTGGAACTAGATTAGACCCAAAATTACCATCTCTTCCTCTGGTTTCCTCCTCTTCAAGTAATGTGCTGCTGCTCCTGCCAGCGCTCCAGCAGGTAGGAACTCAAAACCACATACAGTGCTGGGTACCAACTGTCCTGATCTGCAAGTACTGCCAAGTTGCAGTATGGAAGAGACCAGCTCTCTAATCATCACAGCCTCTTTGGCAGCCCCATTTGGCTAGAAAGGCTAGACTTGTATACCAAGCGCTCTTGATGCAGTGGTATTTATTGGGCTCTGTGCCTCATTGTTACCTCTGAGCAGGGGGGGCTAGAGGTGTTGATGAATGATACAAGGCACTGCATAAAAGATTTCGCCCTGGAAATAAAAGGGAGCAGCTGTTCAGATGAATCCTTTTCTGTCCTGCTTTCATGTGCCGTTCTCATGGAGAGCATTTTCATGGAGAGCTGCCATTCTGATTCAGGGCAGACAGAACCCGTCACTTACAAAAATGCTACTAAAAGTCCAGTGGATGGGTCAGAGGGAGGATTGGTGTCCTCACAAGCAGTCTTCTAGCTCTAGCAGGGCTTACAACGAGCCACGGCAAAACTCAGTTTGTCTAACTGTGGGTCTAATCAGCCTTGTCAGTGTCTCTCTTTACAATGAGATGGCCCAGACCTCCTGTAGCATGTGGGATTTTGCTTCTGTGTTCTTGGTTTATGGACATTGCCTAAAGATGTTTTGTAGATTCAGAGATTCCAAGGCAGGAAGGGATCATTGTGATCATCTAATCTGACCTCCTGTATAGCACAGACCAGAGAACTTCCCCCACATAATTCCCAGATTAGATCTTTTAGAAAAACATGCACTCCTGATTTTAAAATTGCCAGTGATACATGATCTGCCAGTTAATTATCCTCATTGTTTAAAAACGTATGCCTTATTTCCAGTCTGAATTTGTCTATTTTCAACTTCCAGCCATTGGATCATGTTATGCCTTCCTCTGCTAGATTAGAGAGCCCGTTATTAACTATTTGTTCCCATGTAGGTACTTATAGATTGTAATCAAGTCATTCCTTAACCTTCTCTTTGTTAAGATAAATAGATTGAGTTCCTTGAGTCTATAACTATAAAGCCTGGTTTCTTATCCTTTAACCATTCTCATGGCTCTTCTATGAACGCTCTCCAGTTTGTCAATATCCTTCTTGAAGCGTGGACTCCAGAACTGGACACAGTAGTCGAACAGTGGTTGCACCAATGCCGAATATAGAGGTAAAATAACCTTTCTACACCTACTTCAGATTCCCATTTATGCATCCCAGGATCGCATTAGTCCTCTTGGCCACAGAATTACACTGGAAGCTCATGTTCAGCTGATTAGCTACTGTGACCCCCAAATCTTTTTCAGAGTCACTGCTTCTCAGGGTAGAGTCCCCCATCCTGTATGTATGGCCTACATTCTATGCTTCGAGATGTGTACACTTACATTTAGCTGCATTAAAACACACATTGTTTGCTTGGGCCGAGGTTACCAGGCAATCCAGATAGCTCTGAATCAGGGACCTGTCCTCTTCATTATTTAGAATCATAGAGTTTAAGGCCAGAAGGGACCATCAGATCATGCAGTCTGATCTCCTGTGTTTCAGGAGATCAGACTGAAACAATCCCAACAATTTCCCCCAATGGTTGGGTCATCTGAAAACTTGATCGGTGATGTTTGTTTTCTTCTAGGTCATTAATAACAATATTATATAGTGAAGATACCAAAAAAAGGAATTCTCAGTGATTGTAATAACTGGCGTGGTATAACACTTTTATCTGTGCCTAGCAAAGTATTGTGTAAGATCATAGTCCAACATATATCGGAGGCAGTTGATAGCGTTCTCAGAAAAGAGCAAGCTGGTTTTCGGAAAGGACGTGGATGCACAGACCAGATCGTCATTCTACGAAACATAATAGAACAGCGCTTAGAATGGCAACGGCAACTCTACATAAATTTCATAGACTTTGAGAAGGCTTTTGATAGCATCCACAGGACCAGCCTATGGCGCATTTTGCGGGCATATGGAATTTCTTTACATATAATCATCCTCATCAAAAGCTTCTATTTCAACTTTTCATGCAGTGTTGATCACAGTGAGCTCAGTTTTGAAGTCAAAACAGGAGTATGTCAGGGGTGTGTCATGTCTGCAATCCTCTTCAGCATTGCCATCGACTGAGTAATGTGGCGTACGACAGAAGACATGCCAAGAGGCATTAAATGGACACTCTTTTTATCCCTTGAAGACCTGGACTTCGCAGATGATGTCGCTCTCCTATCACGTACCCAACCCAATATACAAGAAAAAAACAACTTGACTCAACGCATTCAGCCAGAAAATTGGACTGAAAATCAACCGCAATAAAACAGATATCATGACCTTTAATATTGCCTCACCATCACCAGTACGGATAGAGGATTATGTTTTCACCAATGTAGAAACATTCAGATACTTGTGCAGCAGCATCAGCCAGGATGGTGGAACAAGCCAGGACATCTGGAACAAAATCAGTAAAGCCAGGAACACCTTCAGGAGCTTAAATACAGTCTGGAAATCATCAAAACCAACCCAACACCAAAACCAAACTCAAGATTCATCAGAGCTGCGTACTTTCAACACTACAGAATGCTGGGGAATGAGAAAGTATGACATGTCCATACAACCTGCCTCAGAAAAATCCTCCATATCTTTTGGCCCAGAACAATCTCAAGCCAAGATCTATTTACACAGTGCAGCCAAGAGGATCTGAGCACCATCATTGCCAGGAGGCGTTGGAGATGGATCAGTCATGTGCTTCAGATGGAAATCGATTCCATCACCAGAGTAGCAATAAGATGGACACCTGAAGGCAAGCGAAAACGAGGCTGCCCAAAAACAATATGGTGAAGAGCTGTGGAAGCCGAGCTGAAAAACCTAGGACACAGCTGGGGAACCACTGAAAGACTTGCCAGAAACAGACAGGATGTGGAGGAGCTTCATCACTGCCCTAAACACCAGAGGTGTAATAGGAACATGATGATGATGATGATAGTGTTAGGGCCAAGAACCGCTCCCTGCAGAACACTACTAGAAACACACCTACTTAATGATTCCTTGTTTACAGTTCCATTTTGAGATTTATTAGTTAGCCAGCTTTTAATCCATTTTATGTGGGTCATGCTAATTTTGTATCTTTCTAGGTTTTTTTCATCAAAATATTATGCAGTACCAAGTCAAATGGCTTATGGACGTCTGTGTATTACATCAATACTATTACCTTTATCAACGACACTTGTAATCTCATCAAAAGAAGATATGATATTAGTTTGACAGGCTCTGTTTTCCATAAACCCATGTTGTATGGCATTGATTGTATTACCCTCTTTTAATTCTTTGAGTCCTATATCAGCCACTCCATTATCTTACCTGGGACTCAATGTCAGACTGACAGGCCTGTGATTACCCCAGTCGTAGGAGGTAGGTGCCTTTTGTATCACTGAGTAAAAATTCTCTCATGATTTTTAAGCCCAAGGCCTTACAAAGGTAACCCCTGATAAACTGTGAATGTGGTTAGGAATCCACATTGCCCTTGGTTTCATGCAGAGCCCTTTAGCCACCAGAGATGCCCCACCACAAAGCACCCACCTTATTTTCATGTGCAGGCTGCCTCCCTTCGTGCTGTGTGAATAGGCAGATCTGTTGTGTTCTTTCATGTTGATGCTCGGCTGGGCAAAAATCCCCCAAATAAGTCCTAATATGACAAATCTAGTCCTGAAAAAAGGAGCTTCCTTTACTTAAAGAGGGACTTTCACACGGACGCAAAGTTGGGAAAAAGATGCTCATTTCTGCCAAAAGGCACTTACTGCGCTAGTAATTGGTGTCAGTTGCCTGAGCTGCTCTTGAGGATGTTGGCGTGTTGAATAAGAACTTCCTGCCCCTTCCTAACCCAGTTTCTCCTTGGGTCTGACCCTGCTGGTTCGTCACCTTCCTGAACTTCTGGCCTTACTGTCTGCAGGCATGGGAGGGATTGTAATGCCATAGGTTCAGTGTCGGAATGTCTCTGCAGGTCTGAGCAGGTGGCGGGGGGGGCGGGGGGGATGTAAAAGCCATAGAAGGCACAAATATATTTGGTAAATTAGCAAAAGTGTCAAAGAAAGCTGTCTAAAGAGCTGAGAAGTATTGGCTAATGGTTAGCGCAGGGAAACTGGGATCAGCACTCCTGGGGTCTTTGCCTGACTCTGCCACTGACTCGCTGTGTGACCACAGGCAAGTCCTAGCCCCTCCCAGTGCCTCAGTTTACTTATCTGTGAAATGGGGATAGGAACACTGACCTGCCTCCCAAGAGGTTAATTTCATTTTAGCTCCTTAAATGGAAGGCACTATAGACATAAAGAATGTTATGTGTTGTATGGCAAGGCTATGATAGTGGATAGGCAGATGGGCAGAACTTCATCCCTCCACAGACTGACCACAGCAGAGGCTGCTCTGCTGACTTCTCTGGTATCAGAAGAAAAGGCAGAATCAACCCAGCTAAGCTCAGTCCTTGGTTCCAAGGCAGATTCACTGATAGGTTTCCGTCCGGATTCAGCATCTGATAATCAGGCCAACATATGAGATTGTGATAGAGCTTGAGGCCAACTTCTCTTTGCATCCTGTTTTGTAATATTCCCTGACATTCTCCACATTCCTGGCAAGGAGGCTTCTGTGTGTGTTTTTTTGTTTTGTTTTGTTTTAAAGTTGCTCTTTTGTCTTTCTGAAATCCTGTGATGTCCTTTAACACCAGTTCTCAAAAGCCATTTGGCTTGGTCTCGCCCGTGGCTGCTCTTTGCTGTATAATGGAAAGGAAGCATTGGTCTCCTTCCAGCGCACCATCTTCAAACGGGACAAAGGGTTGTAGTCTCAAAGTTGGCTCTAGTCACCTGTATACAATTCAGGTCCATATTCTCTGGGTTCCAACCGCATTCCAAGGTTTTACTCCTGCCTCCACATTTCCACAAGGGTTACCTGCTTGATCCCCAGCAGATTCTTAGCGCCATGTTTGCTTTTGCTACAGCAGTATGTCTCCATGAGTTTGGTTTTTGGGTGGTAATATTTTTGGAAGAGGATTTTGTCTGGCTTATGGTGATGGTTAAGTATGCAGAATTGTCACAATGGTCCAGGTGGCCTGGTATCATATCTCTAAGAAAGCAAACCCAGTACATCTGGCCATTTGTGTGATAGTGTATCTTCTGGGGATGGGGGACTCCCTTTCTGTTTCCCACAGGTCATCAGCTAACACCCCAAAAGCAAGGAGGTTATTTGGCCTCCTTCGCTGCATTAGTGTCACCGCTACAGTCTAGGGGAATGGAGACCTGCTGGAGAATTGTAGTTGGGTGTAATTGCCAGTAGGTAGATGAAAGTAATGTTTGTGGGGGATTATTATCTCTTGGATCAGAACATGAATACTGTCTGCCAGAGAGGCCCTGTATCTCTAGGGAGTGAGGAGGCTGATGCAGTTGGTGGAGACATGGAGTTAAAATCTGTGGGAAAGTTCTTGGCCAGCAGTACGAAATGCTTTGAGGATCTGGCATCGTTTCATGTACAACAGGCAGCAGTGGGTGCTTCTCACCAGCAGTTCCAGGTTCCACGATGATAGTGGCAGCAGATGATGGTCTTTGGAGGAGACTGGTCTAGTGGCCAAGAGTCAGGAGGCGCGAGTGAGGACTCACTGTGTGACTTTGGGCACAAATAGGACCACTTCGTGACTCCTCCAGGCAACCCAGATTTGACTTTGAAAGTAAGATGAGAAGAGCTCCTTGAGAATGGCTGGCTGCCAGCTGCAAAGGCCAGCCTCAGATCCTGTAATATTTGTTTCTGCCTTCTTCCTTCTCCCCACATTAATCAATGTTGGGGGGCCCCTGACTCTTGGTAGGGTTCCTCTGGGACTGCTGCCCCCCAGGACACTCAGGGGGCCTTGGGTCTCCTAGCTCTTCTTTCCTCTGTCCCTTTGCTCTCCCTTCCCTGTGCCCAAGCCAGCCTGCTCCTCTGTTGCTCCTCTCTGGCCCTGGGCTACTCTGTACCCTTCCTCTCTTCAGAGAAGGAGCCGTTGGCTTCCTGGACCTTCTCAGCCCTCTCCTCTGGGCAACATTTCAGCTCACTCCAGGCAATTGGACAAACTGTCTCTTCCATCTTCTTTGGAGCCAGGAAAGATCCTCCCTTTTCCCCCACCCAGAAATATTGGCTGACTCCATGCCCGTGAGGCAGCTGATCGTCATTCATTGCTGTAGGAAATTTATGGTCTGGTTTCCTTCTGTGGCGCCACTGGAGCACTAACAACAGGAAGATCCGGCCCGGGATAATAGTGGAAGAGGCTTTTCCTGAGAAGAATTTTGTGCTGAGATCCTTTTGAGTGGGGTAAAGGATCACAAATATCCTGGACACACACCTCTTCCCCCACCAGTCCACCCACCCACCCACCCACACACACACACACACACCCCTACCTACCTATCTACCTCTCTGTGTATGCTGAAGGAGATTAATCTTGCACACTGGTGTGGATACTCTTAGTTCGAGTGTCCTGGCCAAATTCCAGTTTGATTAATGTCATTCTGCCTAGTCAAATCATCCTGTGGTGTTGGCCGGATCTGGGATTCTTTTTCACATCCTGCCCTAAACTGTTGTGCAGCAGTGCTGTGCGCTGTTTAACAGAAGTCACATTCCACTTCAGAGGTGGCTGCATGTCAGTGGTGGGGAAATGTTTTCCTTGGCCCTATAAAATCTAAATATAATTATTATTTTTATTGGTGGCATATCTGTCTTTGCTCCTGGCTCATCTTCAAGTGGAACAGTAGAAATATTTGAGCTTCTGTCCCTGCTAGACTGACTGACTACTAGCAGACTTAAAAGGATCAATGGCACTTAGTTCAGAGATTCAGCCTGCCTGTTACAGTGTTCAGAGATTGTCTACATTTGAAAGTTAATTAGGATTAAAGTAGGCTGTGGATTTAAAGCACAATAGCTATTCCTGACCAACTCCATGTGTGGACAGTCTTATTCCAGAATAACTGTGCGCACACTTAGGCTATGTCTACCCTGGCAATTGAATGACAAAACTTTTGTCTTTCAGGGTTTTAGTTCTATTAAACACCTCTGAAAGACAAAAGTTTTGCTGTGACAAGCGCCAGTGTGAGCAGCATGTTGTCAGCAGGAGCTCTCTCCTGCCGACAACACAAATGCTGCTCGTTGAGGGTGAAAGTTTTCTGTTGGCAGGAGAGCCAATGAACAGTGGCTACACAGCGCAACTTTTAGTGCCACTGCTGGAGCGACAGAGCCATGTCGCTAAAAGCTGTGTCATGTAGACCCAGCCATAGAGTGGAGCAGGAATAGTTATTCTGAAATAGCTCCATGTATAGACAAGCCATGAAGTCGCTTTACCGATGCTTTAAACAACTCTAACAAAGTATCTGACTAAAGTTGAGGGTTCAATAAGAGACAGAGGGATCATCCCTGTAAAAATACTAACGTTGCTTTCTCTAAGGCCATGTCTACACTGCCACTTACGTCAGCAAAACTTATGTCGCTCAGCGGTGTGAAAAAACACCATCCTGAGCAACATACGTTTTCCTGGCATAAGCACTCATGTGCACAGCGCTATATCGGCGGAATAGATTCTCCCACCAACATAGCTACTGCTGCTTGTTTAGGTGGTTTTACTCCCGTTGGCATAGAGCGGCTACACAAGTGATCTTACAGAAGTGCGGCTGCATTGCTGTAACTTCGCTAGTGTAGACCTGGCCTGAAGCCCTGCACTTTCTTTACATTGCAAGCAAATGAGATCTCATTTGGAAGTGACATTTGACTCCTCCTGTGTTGGTGGAAATTTTAAACATAGTGCCTGGTAATGTGGATTGCCGCTCAGCTGCCTTTGCATCTGCCTTCGTCATTGTCACCTGGATGTACTCTGCTGTCACGTGTACTGGATGGGTTCATTCTAGTCCCTTTGAAGATGCAGTTACCATTGCACCTTTCCCCAATCTGTCCGCTTCTTCATTTCAGCCCCAAATCCTCCCCTGCGGTGCCTCTCACAAACTGGTTGATCTCTCACCTCATACTGTACGTTATATATGCCACAAACGCTGACTCCGGAATCGCAGAGAATGTGCTTTTTGCTACACAGACGAATCCCATCTCTGTTGAAGGTTCCCATTTCCCATGTCTCGTGCTTTAGTCTTTGTAACACGCTTATCTGGCCCGCGTCCCCATGCGATCGGAGTACCTCACCATCTTTAATGTATTAATCCTCACAGCACCCCTGTGAGGCAGGGAGGTGCTATCATTCCCATTTTACAGGTGCGGAACTGAGGAGCACAGAGGCTAAGTGACTTGCCCAAGGTCACACCTGCATTCTGCAGTGGAGCAGGGAATTGAACCTGGGTCTCCTGAATGCCAAGTGCTAGTGCCCGAACTGCTGGACCATTCTTCCTCCATAGCCTGTGGCCCTCTCTGGATTCTTGAGGGATTGACCAGCATTTACCACTGTTCTGACATGCACACTCAGGCTTGTCTACGCTCTTGCTTAAGTTGACATAAGTTACATCGCTCAGGGGTGCGAGCGACGTAACATACATCGACTTAACGAAGTGTCTACACCACGCTATGTCAGCGGAAGACTTATCATGTCTTCACCAGACCTGCTAAGTTGATGCTGCTGCATCGATCACAGCGGCGCCGATTTAGCGCAGTAGTGAAGACAAACCCTCAGAGAGCCAGATTCAGACCTAAGTGGGTACGGCCCAAGTCTCGAGGTCTGAACCTGCCTTATACTGCCCCCCTTTTTAAAGCGCATCTTTTACTAATAAAAACCACCCAGCTGAAAGTGGAAGTGAGAGACTTGACTGATCAGTCTCTGGCTGAATAGGACATATTTACGTGCTTCCACTCAATTTTCCTACGCCTGGTTATGGCATTGTGTAATGTTGCACATTCCCTGTCCAGTTCCACTTTAGGAAGTTGCATGATGGTGACAGTGAGGATTGGGGTGCGGAAGAGGGGAAGTATGTCTGAAAAATAAGAGCCCGGCATGCTCAGCACTTCTGGAAACTTTCATTTTGGTGTCTGATATGGATATAGGCACCATGGTTAAGCATCCAGGTTTGAAATTTTGGCCATAGAGGTTGGAGGTCTCATCTAGTCTAGTGCACACCCCATGTGCCAATGGAGGGGAGCCCCTATAATGTATCTCCTAGGCACCTTATTTATTTGCTGTACTTCACACTCACTTTCTACTGCAGTGACTCTCTTACGCCAGGAGGACGTGTGTTCTTTTAAGTGAGTTGCTCCAGGAGAGAACGCTTCCTCTGTCCAGAGGCAGAGTTTAAGAGCTTGAAATGGTTAAGCTGCACGCACGTACATACGTTATTGCTCTCACTTTCTCCCTTACTCCCACCCCTGCTATTTAAACGGTTCAGCCCCTTGACTGCACAAGCTGTAGATATCCCATTCGTTCCTAGGAACAAACTAGGTGGCTCTCAGTGCAAATGAGGTCAGCAAGGGCAGATTTTATTAGTGGAGTACCGTAGGCCTGGGTGGAAGGGAATACAGATCTCCAGCTTACTGCCTGCAGGAAGGAATTTGGGTTGAGAATCCTCCCATCTCCGGAGTGCATGGTGCTCAGGCTGGCTGCAGGAGCGGATGAAGGGGGATGGTGGTCATTCTTTTTTTTTATTTTCTTCATTTAATCTGCAATTTCCAATGAACAAAACCCGGATTAACTATTTCAGCCATGGTGAGTCTGTTTATGTCTGAGCTTTGCATTTCCACCGCTGTAAAAGATTTCCATGTGCAAGTCGGCTTTACGGGGGAAGGTGGAAGTAGTTTGTAAAATGAACTTTTGCTGCAAAAGGGATTTTAGAAAACAGTATTTCCTCGTGCAGCTTGTTAGTTTGTTGGCGGGGGAGTGTTATTTTGTGGCTTAGGGGAAGGATTTGGAGATTTAATTCCTTTTTATGTTGAGATTTTCCATTTAAAAAAAACAAACAATTTTACTTTTCTTGAAACAAGTTGCAGCTGCTGCCTTGAAAGGTGATTTCCTCCACCTCATGTTCTGTTTTGAGAGAGGGACCGCGGTCAGTCCGTTTGCTGCTGTACCAGATGTGAGTCCTGAAAAGCATTGATAAGCTGAGGCACTAAAATTCAGGGTGTGGGAGCAACAGAACATAGTCCAACGACAGTTACATTGTGTGTAGTTTTCATCTGCACTCCAGGCGCAGGAAGCCTCTCTAGCTCTTTTAATATTTGGGCTTATTTCTCACCCAGTCAACCCAACCGATAAAAGTTCTCTTGACTCCTTCGCATGCCAGCTCTACTAAACTTTTTTATTGCTTCCTGTGCGCATGCCAATATGCCTTTCTGTGCTTTCCAACCCTCCACCTTCCCTCCTGCAGAGGGAGCGGGTAGGGACAGGAGCTGGGGTTGGCAGGAAGCCTTAGAAATAGCTGACGTGCCAACCATGCCATAGATGAATTCTGTAGCCTGGGAAGATTTGTTTTTAAAAAACTTCTCTTTTGGAGGGAGCAAGAGATGGAGTTATGGGGGTGGGATGCTAGGAGGGAAAAGGATTGATTTGTACTCTGTGCCAGTGAGAATTATGCAGCTGTATTAATGACAAATGCAGTAATAAGGCTGATTGTATTCAAACGAAGTGGGTGCGTTGAGAGGATTGCAAGAGAAGACAGATGATTATTTATTAATTCCATAGTGTTGCAGGTAGACAATGGCCTTTCAGATTGAAGGAAGCCCAGGTCCCTGGCACAGGGAGCGTGCAATCCTTTCACGGGAGCTTCTCCTACAAACGCTTATACTGTACACACGAGTAACTTTACTCATTTGAGTAGTGCCATTGAGTACATTTGGCTTCTTATATGAGCAAAGTTACTTTTATGTGTAAGTGTTTTCAGGGTCACGTCCTGATTTATACACAAAACACAACGAGTGAAAACAACACATGAAAAGGGGCAGAGTATAATGAGGTGCCTAGGGTGACCAGATGTCCCAATTTTATAGGGACAATCCTGATTTTTGGGTCTTTTTCCTTTATAGGCTCCTATTACCCCCCATTCCCTGTCCTGATTTTTCACACTTGCTGTCTGGTCACCCTAGAGGTGCCAAAATAAAAAGGGAGATGAAATCTCTCTTTTGTGGGTCTCCCTCCATCCATGTATTAGGGTTTTAATCATCTCAGTTGTCCCATTATCTGAATTGTCCTGTTATATTTACTTCTTAGGCCTGGTCTACACTTAAAATTTAGATCAGCGTAGCTACAGCGCTCAGGGGTATATACCGACCCAACCGCTGGGTTAGACATAGCTAGGTCAATGGAAGAATATGTCTGTCATCCTAGCTGCCATTGCTCAGGGAGGTGGAGTATCTACAGCAACAGCAAAACCCCGACCATAGCTGTCATCTGTGTCTTCACTACAGGTTATTGCCAGCATAGCTACGATTCTGCTATGCTGCTAGTCTCCATTGTGTAGACATGGTCTCTGTTGCTCTTTGCGTAATTTAGCTTTTACTCATTTTTGACACTTTGCTTTCTAGCCCTCTCCCAATCATCCATGGAAGGGTAGTGGGGATCCCACGAGCTGAGACTAGCAATGGGATGCTAACAGAAATAACTGATCAAAAGAGTGACAGAGTGTTTGCTGTGCATAAAAACATAAGAACGGCCATACTGGCTCAGACCAATGGTCCATCTCGCCCAGTATCCTGTCTACCGACAGTGGCCAATGCCAGGTGCCTCAGAGGGAGTGAACTTAACAGGTAATGATCAAGTGATCTCTCTCCTTCCATCCATCCCCACCCATTTTGTGGCCCCTAGTTCTTATATTATGGGAACAAGTAAATAACTTTTCCTTATTCACTTTCTCCACACCACTCATGTCTTTATATACCTCTATCATATCCCCCCTTAGTATCCTCTTTTCCAAGCTGAAAAATCCTAGCCTCTTTAATCTTTCCTCATATGGGACCCGTTCCAAACCCCTAATCATTTTAGTTGCCCTTCTCTGAACCTTTTCTAGTGCCAGCATATCTTTTTTGAGATGAGGAGACCACATCTGTACCCAGTATTCCAGATGTGGGCATACCATTGATTTATATAAGCGTAATAATATATTCTCTGTCTTATTCTCTAGCCCCTTTTTAATGATTCCTAACATCCTGTTTGCTTTTTTGACCGTCTCTGCACACTGTGTGGACGTCTCCAGAGAACTATCCACGATGACTCCAAGATCTTTTTCCTGATTTGTTGTAGCTAAATTAGCCCCCATCATGTTGTATGTATAGTTGGGGTTGTTTTTTCCAATGTGCATTACTTTACATTTATCCACATTAAATTTCATTTGCCATTTTGTTGCCCAATCACTTCGTTTTGTGAGATCTTTTTGAAGTTCTTCACAGTCTGCTTTGGTCCTAACTATCTTGAGCAGTTTAGTATCATCTGCAAACTTTGCCACCTCACTTTTTACCCCTTTCTCCAGATCATTTATGAATAAGTTGTATAGGATTGGTCCTAGGACTGACCCTGGGGGAACACCACTAGTTACCCCTCTCCATTCTGAGAATTTACCATTTATTCCTACCCTCTGTTCCCTGTCCTTTAACCAGTTCTCAATCCATGAAAGGACATTTCCTTTTATCCCATGACAACTTAATTTACGTAAGAGCCTTTGGTGAGGGACCTTGTCAAAGGCTTTCTGGAAATCTAAGTACACTATGTCCACTGGATCCCCCTTGTTCAAATGTTTGTTGACCCCGTCAAAGAACTCTAATAGATTAGTAAGACACAATTTCCCTTTACAGAAACCATATTGACTTTTGCCCAACAATTTATGTTCTTCTAGGTGTCTGACAATTTTTTTTCTTTACTATTGTTTCAACTAATTTGCCCGGTACGGACGTTAGACTTACCGGTCTGTAATTGCCGGTATCACCTCTAGAGCCCTTTTTAAATATCGGCATTACATTAGCTATCTTCCAGTCATTGTGTACAGAAGCCGATTTAAAGGACAGGTTACAAACCCTAGTTAATAGTTCCACAACTTCACATTTGAGTTTTTTCAGAACTCTTGGGTGAATGCCATCTGGTCCCGGTGACTTGTTAATGTTAAGTTTATCAATGAGCCCTTGGTTTGCTGCAGTGAAGGCAGTAATGTGCAACATTAGAGCTAAGAATCTGTTCTGGAGCAACTTTAAAATATCAACCACAAATGCTGTGGAATTGGCTGATTTCCCAGACAATACAACACAACCTTCCATCAGGCCAAAGCCTCCTAGAGCTCTTTATATTAGAGTGGATACAAAATTAAGACTCACTGCTAGTTAAAGGCACAGTCTACTGTGTTGCTCCCCTCTGGGGAATAAAATCACTTCTACTCTCAAAATTTTCAGCTGGCAGACTCAGACAGACACACACACCCCGCAAAGAGCTCACTTGATCTTGATGGGATTACTCACATGTTTAAAGCTTAAACATGTGTCCTAGAACTTGTCTACATGTACAGCGATACAGCTATGCTGCTGTCACACTTTAGTGGAGACACTACTATGCCAATGGGAGAGCTTCTGCTGTTGGTGTTAATCCAGCTCCAGGAGAAGTGGTAGCTATGTTGACAGGAGAAGCTCTCCCACTGACATAGCGCTGTCTGCACCAGGAGTTAGGTCGGTATAACGACGTTGCTCATGGGCGATGTTGTCAACCAATGTACATTTGCAGTGTAGACCTGGCCTAAATCTCTGTGGAATTGGAGCCTAAATTTGTTCATACACCTAGCTTCCACTGTACCAGATGTGATAGTCAGATGGGGCTAATGGATGAGGCAAGATTTGGGCAAAGTAAGTGCCTGTCTGGGCTAATGGCTGACAGCTCATTGAAAGTAGTGGAGGTGGATTTGGAATTACATTTTAGGGCTTGTCTATGTGAATAATTAACTCACAGCAATCTCAAGTGTATTCTACCTTGCGCTAACTTGCAGCAAACTAACTGCCTATGTGGACCCTGCTAATGTTCATTAACAGTTAAGTAATGTGCAGTGTTCTAGTTCTCTTTGAAACAGGACTACATTAGAACCCCAGAACTGGGAACGAAGGCTCTTTGTTACTCTGAAATGTTCCTAACTCTGAACGTTATGGTTCTTTCAAAAGTTTACAACTGAACATTGACTTAATACAGCTTTGACACTTTACTATGCAGAAAATGCTGCTTTTAACCACCTTAATTTAAATGAAACAAGCACAGAAACAGTTTCCGTACCTTGTCAAATCTTTTTAAAAAAACTCTTTCGTTTTTTTTAGTAGCTTGCTTAACTGGTACTGTACTGTATTTGCTTTTTTTAGTTTTGTCTCTGCTGCTGCCTGATTGTATATTTCCAGTTCCAAATGAGGTGTGTGGTTGACGGGTCAATTTGTAACTCTGGTGTATGTAAATCTGAGGTTCTACTGTAGATCAAAGTGCATTAACAGTGTCATCAGGGTCCACACAGACAGCTAGTCTGCAGCAGGCTAGTGCAAGGTAGATTCCCACTTCTGCTTGCTGTGAATTTAGGATTGCCAATTTTCTACCCGCACAAAACCCAACGCCCTTGTCCCTCCCCTTTTCCGAGGACACGCCCCTGCTCACTCCATCCCCCGCTCCCTCTGTCACTCTTTCTCCCTACCCTCACTTACTTGCTCATTTTCACCAGACTGACTCAGGGGGTTGGGGTGCGGGAGGGGGTGAGGGCTCCGGCTGGGGGTGCAGACTCTGGGGTGGGACCAGAAATGAGGAGTTCAGGGTGCAGGAGGGGGCTCTGGGTTGGGATAGAGCGGTTCGGAGGGTGGGAGGGAGATCAGGGCTGGGGCAGAGGGTTTGGGCGTGGGGAGGCGGTCATGGGTGCAGGCTTGGGGCGGTGCTTATTTCAAGCATCTCTGGAAGCAGTGGCATGTCCCCCCTCTGGCTCCTACGCAGTGGTGCAGCCAGGCGGCTCTGTATGTTGCCCCATCTGCAGGCACCGCCCATGCAGCTCCCATTGGTCACGATTCCCGGCCAATGGGAGCTGCAGAGCTGGCGCTTGGGATGGAGCAGCGTCCGTAGCCCCCTGGCTGCCCCTATGCATAGGAGCTGGAGGTGGAACATGCTGCTGCTTCCGGGAACTGCACGGAGCCACGTCAGGCAGGGAGCCTGCCTTAGCTCCGTTGCACTGCCGACTGGACTTTTAACGGCCCTGTCAGCAGTGCTGACCAGAGCTGCCAGGGTCCCTTTTCCACCAGGCATTCCAGTCGAAAACCAGGCACCTGGCAACCCTGTGTGAACTAAATGTTCATAGAGACAAACCCTCAGTGTCTGAAGTGCAGGGATTGGTGAGGTGGAGAGGAGGCAGATTGTTCCAGAGAGCTGGAGAACTATTTGGAATTGTCATTCTTTAGTGGCAGCACATTTTTTTTTAAAAAGGCGGGGAAATCTGCTCTTCAGGTCTGAAGCCTAAAGTAACACCTTGTGCCTCTGCTGGGAAATCAGCTTTCACTGCTCCTGGATAGTGTGTCTGGGCAGCAGTTTTCATATATGGGACGTCAGCTTGTGCTGGCAATACTGTAGAAGGCATATCGACTAGATGGAATCCGGTTAACCATGCTGGCATTGAAGGTGTTTTAAGTTAGCAGCTGGTTATGGCAAATAGTGATCTAGGTTTTCAGCTCTTCTGAACCAAGGTCCAACTCCCATTGAAGTTAGTTGGAGTCTTTACATTGCTTGCCTAGAAAATGGATTGTTTTACATTTCTGCAAAAAAGGTTGCAATGCATTCTCTCCTAGTAACAAACACTGACCTTTCTAAATAATTAACAAATACTTAAAAATTGAGGGAAATAGCAAGTAGTTATTTTTTAATGTCTGGATTTAAGAATTTTTTAGAATGTGCCTGATTTTCAGTGGCATTGAGAAAAGCCAGTAGGTTTTTAGTACAGCAAGGAAACTTCAAATAGTATGTAGGGTTGGTAAGAAGTTCTGGCTCTGCTGATGCCAGAGCGGCCGAAAATACCACATTACAGAGAGGAAAGCAGTTCTGTGCAATGACTACTGGCCAAAACTAGAGCTGCCACCCATTTGAACTTTTTAGCAAAATAATTTTCCTGGATCTGGCTGGCTTTGTATGATGTTTACTGTCCTGACTTCACATAGGGTGCAATAATGCTCTCTGACAAAAATGGCACCCACAATTCACCACTGGTGCAGCCCCGCTGGTTGTAGCCATGTTGGGAGCATTAGTGTGAACAAGACTCAGGTGGGAGCAGGTGTTGTTTCCACTGTGTGGTCCATTAGTTCTCTGAGCATTAAAATTTCCTGCCCCTTGTCTACACTATGGCTTCCACTGTTGCTAGAAGTGGTGGTGAGTTTTAGGTCCCATTTTTTGGCCAACATAGAGAAGGTGATTGCGTGGTGATGCTGTGTTGAACTACAGTGGCCATGATGCAATGCTGCATCCTCTCACCATCAAAGTGCCTACAGTGCAAGCATCTCAGCATTGAGATGAGCAGACTGGCCCATGGCTGATTTGAGTTCAGATTACGGTGGGTTCCCTCAGTCCGGTCAGCACTGCTGACTGGGCCGTTAAAAGTCCAATCGGCAGTGTTTTTGTCATCAGTAGGACGATTAACAGGAAAGTGATGGAGCAATCCCAGAAGGGGTGGGATATATACATTTGTTTTGTGTAGCATCTGAGTAGCTGATTTTGTTTTGTTCTTTTGTGCCTTTAATCTCTGTAATTAAAGCACCCACCTTCCACTGTATTAAGAGCTATAGAAATTACTTAAATATATCAATACATTAATGGCTGGGTGGTCACCTAGGAGCATTGAGTAGGGAGAGATACACATCTGCTCACTCCTTGTATAGTATAGTAGCTGCTGCAATCAAAGGTGTGTGTTCATGCCTTCCTTTGTGTGTGATCTTTAAGGGAGGCCCACTGACAGAGGTACTGCTATTCCTTAAACATTGAGAAGAAGGTACCCCGAGTTACCCAGCATCACTTCCACTTTGAAAGAATCTGTTCTTTGGGTCAGCTCTGTAAACATTGCCTATAATTTTGCACCTGCAGTAACGTGTCCACCATTGGGTTGTAGCTTCAAATGCCGGAACATAGATATCTAACTACCTAACAGTGGCTCCAGATTGAGTGCTAAGAAGTCAAAATGCTGCCATTTGTGCCTGTGATTGACTATGCTGACACTGATTATTGGTGCAACATAATGTGGGGGTAGGGGTGGAGAAGGGTAGAAATTAGAGGCCATTTTGCAAAGCAATTGTCCTTTAACAAAACTTCTGCCACACAGTTGGCTAGACATAAAGTTCCTGTTTCTGTAGATTGCACTGGAGTGTCTTGGTGTTTTGGCTTGTTACGGGTTTGTGACTGGAAATAGTAACTTCCCATCACATTTGAAGGTTGTTTTTTATCCTTATTTTCCCAACACTTACCCCATAGCCCCCTCACAAATTAGCTTCCAGCATTTCTACCAAACCGTGTTTCAGTGTGCAGCGGCGTGAGGGTAACGTTCCTGGGGATTCTTGGAATCCGTGTGGTTACCACTCAGAGCAGAACTTGAACTGTTTGTGCACATCTGTGTCCATTTCCCTCTGGTTGGTTTGTGTGTCTGTGCTTCATTTCACTTTGCGAGCCTGCAGACTGGAGGGGGTCAAGGTAGGCGGGCTACTCTTCTCTTCTGAGACACAAATGCAGCAAGTTGGGAGAGTTCTAGATTAGTCCCAGCTGGATGTTTTGTCTGGCCAGACACATTTTGAAACTCATTTTATTTTTATTGAAAGATTCAATACAACTTCTTAAAAAAGAGCCTGGCTGACTACGTGGAGCAAAGGTAGCAATAAGGATAAGAGTCAGGAAGAGAATAGCTTAAAGTGTGTCGAAGAAAAATGGGTTTCAGTGGTAGCCGTGTTAGTCTGTATCAGCAAAAACAGCGAGGAGTCCTTGTGGCACCTTAGAGACTAACACATTTATTTGGGCACAAGCTTTCATGGGCTAGAACCCACTTCATCAGATGCATGGATGGAAAATACAGGTATTTTCCTGTATTTTATAATACCTGTATTTTCCACTCCATGCATCTGATGAAGTGGGTTCTAGCCCACGAAAGCTTATGCCCAAATAAATGTGTTAGTCTCTAAGGTGCCACAAGGACTCCTTGTTTTTTTAGAAGAAAAACAGTAACTTGGCAGCCCAAGTTCTAGATCCAGGCAAATGAAACCATCCTATGATGCAGGAGGTGGATGATCCTGCCAAACCAAAGCTCAGAGGGCCTCCAATACTATTCGTTTGCCTTGCCTGCTCCTTGTCCCAAGCACCACAGTGGGCACGTTGCCCTAGTCCTTTGGGCCTCCCGTCCTCAAAAAGGAGCTGAGGTTTGAGCTGACTGTGGCATCCTTGGGTCAAGGGGAGAGGTATCCGTGTTGTCTCCCTGGCACGGCCCTTCATATATCTTGATAAGAAAAGCTGGTGAAATGCAGGTGGGGAAGGAGGAAATAAAGGTTGCTTGGTGTTGTGCCTGCTGTATGCCCTGTCTTATTTTTTCCCATTAGCACCCTTCACTCTCCCTTGTTTCTGCCAGACGTGTTATGCAGCTGCAAAGTTTTTAAATATGTCACATTTAACCCCCGAGCGACCACCTCGCTCCTGCTCTCAGGTGCAAGCTGAGGGGCATGAGAGGGAGCATCCTGCTGTGGCCAAGGAGGAGTAAAAGCTAAAATGCAGAGAAGGGCGGAAATGTGTGTGTGGGACATGTGTATATAATTACCTGTGATGGAGGGACTGCATCGAATTTCATCCTATGCACAAACACATGTGACCTACCCCTGCTAAATGCATGTCTGGCTAGGTCTGTCCTTGTCCACTATATATTCCCGATTGTAAAGCCAAAGCACAGAGAGAAGCAGACACAACCCCCCTGCTGCTGTAAACTCCATTGGCCTGACTGGCCACTTCCTCCTTCATTTAGCTAGTAAACAAGAAGGCTGAAGATAACTGCAGTTACCGGAAAGCCTAGTGGAAGGCAGCCCACAGCTGTCCGTCTCTGTCTTTCCCCTCAAAGCAGCCCTTCTGCAGCCCCTCTAATCTGAGCCTGCAGTGCTGCCATATACTCAAAGCTGCAACAGTTTGGTTGATTGAAGTAATCCCATGATCTTCAGTGCAGCATAAAGTGAGCAGTGGCTTCTCTCAGGGTGAATATCAAGATCTATTGGCCCAGTGAGGCGAATGTTGAATGAGGAGGAGCTGGCCATCCATTTCCCCCTCTGTGAAATGGGAAGAATAGCATGTATCCACCTCTCAAAGGTCTAGAGTGTGACCTAATTTATTTGGGGGCCAGTTCTGCCCTTGGCAAAAGATACTTGCAATTCCCATTGAAGTCAATGGGAGCTGCACACATGAATGTAAATCTGGCCCTTACGTTTTAAAAGGCTGTTGAGACCCGTCAGTGTCAGACATTCCTGATGTTCAAAGGACTATATTTAAAGTCTAATGCATCATGAGGGTTGAGATTTTTAAACACAAGGTGGGAAATCTTAAGTTATGGCAGTGGGGCTGCACACAACAGGGCAGAATTTGGCCTTTCAGCCCATAGTTATATATTTCTGCATATCGCAGAGTCCTCACTATACCTCTCTATAGCAGCACTGTGACATCAGTGCTTGTAACTTCATAGTAACTTTGAATTTCTCTTGCTTTTAAAAGAGGAAGAAAGAGAAGAGCGACTGACAGCAGCTCACTGAATAGCCCAGCGTTGAAATAAAAGCTTCAGTGAATGGAGCTGCAGATGCATGCCTGGGCGTGTGGCTGTGCATAGGCAGAATGGCATTTCCAAACCAAATTACTTCAGACTGTAGCACTGAGCACTCTCCAGCCTCAGAGCCTGTTAGGTACATTACTGAATCTTCACAACCCTGCTGGGAAGTAGGGGGATGTTGTTATCCCCATTTTACAGATGAGGCGACGAATGCAGAGAGGGTGCAGTGGGATTTTTTACTTCTAATGTCAGTGCTTATGAGAATGAACAGGGCAAGGAACCTACAAAGGCTTGCGTGGGACAGAGGTAACTAAGGGAGATGCCCTTGGAACTGAGAGGGACAAAAGAAGAAAATGGCAGGAGCCTACACATAGTCATTCAACAGACACTTCAAGGAAAGAAATGAGCGCCTGCAAAGTCCAGGGGGCACTTGTGGATTGCAGGGGGCTGGGAGTAAGCAAGCACCTTGTCCTGTCTGGAAAGTTTGTTTTGATAATAGAACAGCAGCTTGTTACTTGTACTGAGGAGAGCTTGCTAACTATATGGGAGTCCTGCAAGGTCTCTGAGCCTATACTTGCCAGATCCCAGGAACAGGGCACCATTTGATTTGGGGGTGGGGTATCTTAGACTTCTGCTCTTCTTGTCCCTGCCAGGGCCGCCCAGAGGATTCAGGGGGCCTGGGGCAAAGCAATTTCAGGGGCCCCTTCCATTAAAAAAATTGCAATTTTATAGAATACTATATTCTTGTGGGGCCCCCTGTGGGGCCCGAGGCAAATTGCCCGACTTGCTCTCCCCACCTCCCTCCGGGCAGCCCTGGGAAAAATAAACATTTAAAACCCTTCTGCATCTTGGCACAAACCCAGTTTTGAGAACTTCTTTTCAAGTCACCTTTACAAAGTATCACTGGATCTCAGCATCAGCTAGTGCTAAAAGGCACTAAAGCTCATTAAAAGCGTTGGACAAATATTTTCCGTCAAAACTTTTTTTGGATCGAAAACTGGGGGTTTTTAAAAAGCAGAAAAAATCACGGACAATGTCTGGTTTCCTTCAAAATTTGTTGTGTTTTTTTTAATTGAAAAGCTGAAATTAGTCTGCCAAAACCTGAACATGGTTTGGGGTTTCAGAAGTGTGTGGCCAAATATTTGCTGCTTGCTGTGTTTGAATGTTTAAAGAAACAATAAAAAAATTCTGCTTAAAAAAAAATCCAAAACTTTTGAACCACCTTAGTTTGTGACCAAACGCCTGAGCCCATCCAGTCAGAGATTTTTCCAGGTTTCTGATACTCTGCTGGCTTCCTTGACTCATATCTGTCTCCATAACTTTGGGTTCATTTAGCTTAGAACATAAGAACAGTCATACTGGGTCAAACCAAAGGTCCATCCAGCCCAGTATCCTGTCTACCGACAGTGGCCAATGCCAGGTGCCCCAGAGGGAGTGAAACTAACAGGTAATGATCAAGTGATCTCTCTCCTGCCATCCATCTCCATCCTCTGACGAACAGAGGCTAGGGACACCATTCTTACCCATCCTGGCTAATAGCCATTTATGGACTTAGCCACCATGAATTTATCCAGTCCCCTTTTAAACATTGTTATAGTCCTAGCCTTCACAACCTCCTCAGGTAAGGAGTTCCACAAGTTGACTGTGCGCTGCGTGAAGAAGAACTTCCTTTTATTTGTTTTAAACCTGCTGCCTATTAATTTCATTTGGTGACCCCTAGTTCTTGTATTATGGGAATAAGTAAATAACTTTTCCTTATCCACTTTCTCAACATCACTCATGATTTTCTATACCTCTATCATGTCCCCCCTTAGTCTTCTCTTTTCCAAACTGAAGAGTCCTAGCCTCTTTAATCTTTCCTCATATGGGACCCTCTCTAAACCCCTAATCATTTTAGTTGCTCTTTTCTGAACCTTTTCTAGTGCTAGAATATCTTTTTTGAGGCGAGGAGACCACATCTGTACACAGTATTCGAGATGTGGGCGTACCATGGATTTATATAAGGGCAATAATATATTCTCAGTCTTATTCTCTATCCCCTTTTTAATGATTCCTAACATCCTGTTTGCTTTTTGACCGCCTCTGCACACTGCGTGACATCTTCAGAGAACTATCCACGATAACTCCAAGATCTTTTTCCTGACTCGTTGTAGCTAAATTAGCCCCCATCATGTTGTATGTATAGTTGGGGTTATTTTTTCCAATGTGCATTACTTTACATTTATCCACATTAAATTTCATTTGCCATTTTGTTGCCCAATCACTTAGTTTTGTGAGATCTTTTTGAAGTTCTTCACAATCTGCTTTGGTCTTAACTATCTTGAGTAGTTTAGTGTCATCTGCAAACTTTGCCACCTCACTGTTTACCCCTTTCTCCAGATCATTTATGAATAAATTGAATAGGATTGGTCCTAGGACTGACCCTTGGGGAACACCACTAGTTACCCCTCTCCATTCTGAGAATTTACCATTAATTCCTACCCTTTGTTCCCTGTCCTTTAACCAGTTCTCAATCCATGAAAGGACCTTTCCTTTTATCCCATGACAGCTTAATTTACGTAAGAGCCTTTGGTGAGGGACCTTGTCAAAGGCTTTCTGGAAATCTAAGTAATCTAAGCTTATGTACATATTCCACAAACTGAGCATTTGAGCTTGTTCCAGAACCTGGGATGAGCCTCTGTTGTAAAAACTGAAATGCTCAAAATAGCACATGCATGTGAATGAACACAGGGTGCTAAAATTAAATTAACCCAGGGGGTCTCAAACTGGGGGTCAGGACCCCTCAGGGGGTCATGAGGTTATTACTGGGGGTCGCGAGCTGTCAGCCTCCACCTCAAACCCTGCTTTGCCTCCAGCATTTATAATAGTGTTAAATATATAAAAAAGTGTTTTTAATTTATAAGGGTGGGGTCACACTCAGAGGTTTGCTATGTGAAAGGGGTCACCAATACAAAAGTTTGAGAACCACTGAAATAACCCGTCTGGAGCTTCGGGGAATGTGTGGGGGGGTCTCCCTTGGTAGGGTTGGGAAGGAGGTAGGTGGTGTAGGATATTGCTCTTCTCATGTGATCCCTCCCCCATGGCTGTCTTGGCTCTATCACTGTTCATCTAAAGTGGCTAATTTTATTGACGCTACCCTCCCCTGACATGTATCTCCCTATGGCACTGAAATTAAATGTAGACTATAATTTGGCATTTGAGACGTGAAAGGGATGGTAGCCTGTAGGGAAAAGATAACAGCTTGGCTCTTTGTGTTAAATAGCTGTCTGCAAGCCTCAAACTGCTGAATGAGCTTTAGGGTAGGGAAGGCTGTGCCTCGCCAAACAGCCTGGCCCTGCCTCCTATCTGACCCCCACCCACTTCCTGCCCCCCGACTGCTCCCCTCAGAATCCCCGACCCATCCTGCTCCTTGTCCCCTGAGTGCCCTTTATCCAACGGCCCCGGCCCCCTTACCATGCTGCTTACCGCCACCTCCCCCCTCTTCCGGAGCCACAGCGCTGCAGCAGCCTGGCTCCGACGGGACCTGAACTCGCAGCCCCACCCCCTTACCACACGGCTTTGAGCGGGAGAGCTCAGGCTCCACCCGAGCCATGCCGCTTTAGCTCTGTCCAGGGCTGCTCCTGGATGCGGTGCGCTGGGGCACCAGGGGATTGGGGAAGGCGGAGGCGGAGCTGGGGGGAGCCTCCAACATTCTCGTGGGGGCCCCTGCGGGGCCTGGGGCAAATTGCCCCACTTGCCCCCCCTCCCGGTGGCCCTGGTCCCTACACATTCATTTGGTGCTTGTCTTCTGTAACTGGTGAGTCTCTGGCTTACTGAAAAACAAAGAGCTGGTGATCAAACAACCCCTCCTTCTTCCCCCAGTGGATTTGCAGAGGAGAAAGAGACTAGTGCCTTGGCCGGGTTTGCAAGTCAGAGGGAGTGGACTGGACTGGACCATTATTCTGGTCTGACTGCACTTCAGAGAGAGCAGTATCCATCCCTCCACAGCTGGAACAAGCGTAGATGCAATCTGGGACCTTATTGAAAGATGTTGGGGAAGAAATAAGGGTCTCCTAGAGGGAGGGACCTCCCTCACCTTCCCAAAAGATGACTGTGCCTGTCAAATGTACACACACATGCACAACCAGGCACATGTACACACAACACACTCGCCTGTATTTAAGTAGCTCTTGTCCTCAGCTGACTCAGAGCATTCCTTCCTCCAGATCACTCTTGTTTATCCTGCACAGTACAGTAAATGTCTGGGATGTAAACAGGAAAGTGATCCATTCCTTAAGCTGTGCAACTGTCTAAATTGGTTCTGTCATTGACTCGTGAACTCTCCTCTGCTGCAGCTCCAGTTCCCAGCCAGGCCCCAAACCGTGGCTGCTCTCTGTTGACTTTCTGCCTGCCAGTGTTTTAGATTCCCAAGGGTTCCTCAGTTGTGACAGAATCAGTGCTGTTAAAATTAGACAGACTATTTCAGGATTTGATTGTGATGGAGGCATTTGAACAATCCCTTGTTGGCAGTGCAGCAGGGCGCAGTTTCCAAAGCTTACAAGCCCTTGTAACTGTGTGAAGGTTAATTATGGAAACCCACCGCATCTGGGACAGTGTCCAGTGGAGTTTCTTATGCTTGTCTCCATACTCTATCTGTGCTTGTGGCTGTTAAAGTTTAGGAGGTTGGCTGATTGTACTGGGAATCATGTGAATAGACAAAATCAATTACTGTGTATCAGTGACGTGTGCCAAACTGTGGAGGCTCAGATTCAGGTGTGGCTGGTCAATGCTACTGGGATACAGGATGTAAAAACTTGGCACACTTCTCCCATTCTAAAAAACTGCTCCTCACACCACATGTTTGTATGAGAAATGGGTCCAGAGCAAAACTCAGAGCTGGGTTTCCCAACCCTAGGGTGGCTAGGGGTGAAAGCCTAGGGCGGGAGCTGTTTAGAGCATGGCTGGAAGCCTCTAGTGTTGGAATATCACTATTCACTTGCTTAACGTTACGTGTCTTTGAGGGTCAGGGATGGAATAATTCCATTTACTTTGCTTCCTCTGCAAATCTTGATGTGAGCAGGAGCCGTAGGAGCTGATTCCCCTCTCCCTTACACAGGTGTAAATCAAGAGTAACTCCGTAGACCTCAGTAGAGTAACACTGATGTGAGAGAGAGGAGAATCAGGCCTGCAGAATAGTATCACAGAATTATAGAAAATGAAACTGGAAAACACGGGGATGTTGTAAAAAAAAAAAAGAAGTGGGCTGGTTAACTAACCTAAGCTAAGCTCCACATTCCACCGATGAGAAGCGGGTGAACTCAGCTTATCCAAGTTTTACCCACAACGGCACTACTGCTGAAAAACACCTATTTAAACAGTATGTACTCCATACCCAACGGCCAGCATGGGATTCTTCCTAATGGTGTGTCCTGCACTGCCTTTCTCCAGCTTAGTTTTATAGATATATATTTATCGTCAATACCAAGGAGAGAGATGAGTACATTCTACACTTAACAGGCCATATTCTGCTCTTCCTTACACCTGTGCAATCTGATTCTAGTGTCAAATTCAATGAGGTTGTAGCAGTATCAGTGAGAGCAGAACTAGGCATCACCGGCAAGATTCATGCCTGCTGTAACTCCAGTACAGTTACAATAGGGATGGATCTGGCCCAATATGTTTAGCATAAGTAGGGATCCGAGTCCTATGTGTAAAATTGCTATTTCAGAGCCCAGTCCTCTTAAGAAACAGATGTGTTCTCCATGGCCCAGTGAACATACCAGACTTTTCTGTCGGTTCCATGATAAATAGGAAGGTGTTTACATTTACAGACTAGGGAGAGAAATTAAGTTCCACTTCTGCATATTTAACTTATTACGCAATAGTTTATTTTAAACCAGGATGGAAACAAAACCCACACCAAAGTGCTACACATGCTAACGCCAGAGCTGAGCTGGAGTCTAATAGAAAGAGCCTGCATTCCCCCTAGCATCTGCCCAGCATCTTATTTCATAGCTTTCCATGATGGGCATCTTTGTGATGTGGTTTGTTTTTCACACACTAATTGCCGGTGTGAGACATTTTTTATGGGGAATTTGGAAACTTGCTCTGAAATTCTGGAACCCTGGTTGTATTGGTTTGGTTTGGTTTTGAAGGGGAGGTGCGGAGTTGGAGCTCTGGGAAATGGTTTTCTAGCTGTAATTAAAATCTGCCTCCACTGTTTTGTGCCTTGCTGGTTTTAGACCTGTCACGTTTTGTTGTACCCCACTGGGTTTTCTATCTCTCTCTCTGTTACAAGGCTTAACTGAGCAGTCATTAGTGGCTTGGGGTTTTCCACGGTCTCTTAAAACACCGAGGGAGAGATTCTGCCCCCTGCTCTGGCCCCTATTTGCCACTTTCGCTGGTGTTTAGGGGCCCTAACGGTGCCCAAAGTGACTAGAGAAGAATTGCCTCCGTCCAAGCACAGCTTAGGCAAGGCCTGCATAGTCCTGCACGTCTTTTCCTGTAAGGGCCAACGTAAAGTGCATGCTTGGGGGGGGGGCGTCTTTATCACCCCAGCACTACAGAGTTACAGCCGAGAGACTCCCCTGGTAGGCTGCTATAATTTTGAGCAATCTCTGTGGCTGTTCTAATTTCTGTGTGGGACACGTCGGCCTACAGCTGCCCAGAATCCAGAGGGGGCAAAGATATTTAAAGCCATCTTTGCCCCATTCTCCCCTTGGGTTTGCACCTTATGTGCTGCAGCTCCAAAAGGCGTAGAACTGGACCTTACATTTCACATTGCCTCTCCAAGAGAAGGCTGAAGGGCGAGGGGTGATCAGATTGCTCTGCACACTCAATATATTTTCTCTTTTGCAATTCAAGTGCATGTGTTAGGATGATATCTGCAGTCATGGCCAACCCGCCAAGGATTGAACTGAGAACCTCCAGAGCTAAATGGGTGAGCTACTACAGCTCAAGCTAAATATCGAAGTTCTGTGGCTGCGGATGCAACAGACTTGTATCCTCTACGGATCAGGCTCAGAGACCTATCACACAGATTCGTCAGTGGGTTACATCAACATAAATAAAAAAACCCAAGCAGTCTGCATTACTGATAACCACAGTGATTATGATGGGGTTTCTAAGGTCATTTATGTTGCATTTGAGTAATTTCTGCACTTTCAGTACTAAAGTAAATTTCATGTTGTTTCTAATCAGTTTCCCTTTACGAATCTCATTCAGTAGCTTGGTGCTGTTGTGTTGGGGTTCCCAACATGGCAGCGGGGAAAATTAAAAATAAAACTTCTATTTTAATTGAAATGAAAAAGGTACCAAGAAAACACAAACGGGGCTAAATCCTGGCATCTTCTTACACCATCTTAACATGTTATTTGTTGTTTGTTGTTCATGTTGGATTCTCAGGAAAGCAGAGGGTGTCGGGGGAATGCTTTTATTTGACAATTCCATCAAGACCCGACCCAGTGTCTGACTCAAAGAACTCTGGTCTCCATGTGTCTCTCTCTAGCCTGCTTCCTGTTGGGAACCACTAGAAGGCACTGTGCCAGAGTTCAGCCCGAACAGTATGCAAAATAAAGAGAGATCCTGCATCGAGAAGTCTGGGATATGGACTCATAGAAAATGGGGCACATTGGGAATCCTAGAAATGGGATACTTTGCATGACCTTTTCTCTTTTAAATCATAATCTCATTTCTTCTGGGCCTTGTGGAAGAAGTGGATATTTTAGAGAGACTGGAAGAGGGGGTGTTGGGCTGGTGAGCTGGGAGGGGAAGGGTATTTACTCAGGCAGTAATGGCTTTCTTGAAGTCCAGTGGGAGTATTCTGGTTTTACACTGGTATAATGTAGAGAAGAATTTGCCCCGTTTTGGACCTCCACTGGTGACAATGGGCTGCTCAGCTGATCATAATTTCAAGGCCCTTGCAGAGCTTGTGATGTGTGGGTGAGAGAGAAATCTGGCTGGAAATCTCACAGGCAGTCTCACAACCTTTGTTGATGCTGCAGCATGCACATCTCTTTGGGTGCTGCTGTGATGTTGTTTTCCTTTGGTCTGGAATTTGGAATCCAGTTGGGTTATTGTCGTAACTATTGTTCTACCCAGTCTTCTTGCGGCTCGGAAAGATCCTTTTCAGGATTTCCGTGGGAAAGTACTTTTCATGGAAAGGGTGGGAGAGAAAGAGGAAATCAACCTTGGTCTCTTGGCCTGAACAGAAACACTTTGAAACCTTTTTGGTGCTGGGGCTGGTGGTGGCGGTGAGCTTACCATGGCGGGTTAGGCTGTGATCCCCGTGTTCCCAGTGCAGTGGATCTTGGGAACCCATTTTTAGAGGAACTGTTTGGAGGAAAACAAAGGTGTCACCATTGCAGGGCGAACCGTTTAAAAGGCAGAGAGCTTCATTCCGACAAGCAAGAGAAAAGGCAGATTTCCCCCTCCTCCATCCAGTGCCATTTGGACTGACTCCAGTACAAGGGAAGGAAATGTCGCTCTCTGACTTCATGTTTCCACTGACGATGTGAAGTACAGTTCATTTGGATCCCAGATCTGCCAAGTGAACACATGTCATTCTCTGCCTTTCTGGAGGGGCAGGTGGGAGCCCTCCTCTGTCTGCCGAGAATCCTTTGATTCCACATCCTTTCCCTCTCCCGCCATCTGCCTCTGTTTGCAGCTTGAATAATCTTTGAAGGAAACACCGTAGTGTGGCTGTTTTTGCTCCTGCAAGTCCCAGAGGTTGCATGGATGGTTGATCAGACCTGCTCGGCGTCAGTTCTGCAATGCTGTTTTATCAGTTCAATCTGTCTACTGTAAGGGGTAAGCTCAGCACAGAAGTGTGTGCTAAAAAAGGATCACAACACTCCCTTTGTGGCTCCTATTTGTTTCTTGGCTTTTCTCTTTGGAAGTATTCTCAGCCCGGTCAGTTCTGTTTTAAAAAAAAAATAAAGATCCAGGTTCTTGTTTGGTGACCAGCATGGACTTTGGAGGGTCTCAGTCTAATTTTTGGTAGATAGGTATTACCATCACAAAAATTGCCACTTTTATTGGCCTCATTAATGGGCCGCAGAGACTAGACTAAACTCCCCTTTCATTTCTAGTAGGGGTCCCTTCCAGGTCAGAGTAAGGCATGTTGGGTGAGGAGGTGTGTGTGAGGTTCTGCGGATAGAAGAGAGATTCATTCTCCGGGGCTGACAACCTGTTGACTTTGATTTGACAGAAGATAATGGAGCATGGGTATTTTCCTGCATCCGAGTTACAACATTCACATTTTAAAAAAGCATTCCCCCTGCAATGGAAGGAGGTGAAATGTCTTTTATTTTGCAATTCTGGATGGGATGTGCAGTCGGGCAGGCGAGGGTTCATGTTGGTAGGGTCTTTGGAGCATGATCTGTGTTTAACTGGGAATGACCTGATGGCTTTCCTCCCAATGCTTGTGCTCAGCTAAGCACGGTGCCCTTAGGTTGCCAGTAAATGTTTTCTCCTTTTTGAACAGGACATGAAATACTGATTTACTCTCCTCCCTAAGATCTGGAAATACCTCCAGTGCAAGAAGAGGGAGCAGAAGTCACACCGCATGGTCCTTATGAGTGATCAGAAAACAGTGATCCCTTCTATCAGGCTTCTCTGAGCTCTTTATAGTTTGCATACGGTGCACTTTGCTCTGTGCTGCCGTTCCAAGCCTCCTGTGTTATACAGTTTACGACTGCGTGGTGTGGGTTGGAGGAGACAAACACACACATATGTGCACATTTTCCAAAGTAACTTTCCCTGAATTTAAATGACAGCTACTTTCCAAAGTAACTTAACTTTAATTCAAATGACAGCTGGACCTGAGTGCCAAAATTTAGATCTGGATTTACAATTTTGGATTATGACTCTTTCAGAATTCAGGTGGATTCAGATCCAGGGTTTTGGTTTGGCCCAATGTAGAGTTAAGGGCAGCTGCAAAATTTGGATCCAGATCTAGAATGATAGTCCAAACCTTCTTTCCCAAAGCCCTGAGGCATTTGGTCCCAGGTTTTAGCTCAGTCCTATCTCTAAGTGAAGTATTTATTTTGTGCTTTTTTTCCATTGCTCTGTAGTAAATGTATTGAGTGCTCCTGACAGGGGCTGTTGATGTCATTGGGGGTGCTTCCTTCCAAGATGCTCTTGCCTGAACCGGCCATAGGTCCATCTATAGGACAGCAGAGCTGCTGTTAAGGGGAAAGTGGGCAAGGAAGAATCTGTGTGAATTTACAGTTGGATTTTCTCTCTTGTAAAATGCGTTTGTCATGATCATAAACTTTAATCTTGCCCAGCAGTCTGATGACTGCTGACATCAGACAACAACTTCCCTCAGCTACATGGGATTGTGGCTGACAACCTCAGGTTCTGCAAGTTCTAGAAACTTCCTAGAAAACAAAGCGTCGGCTGTTATATTGGCTCCCCCAGGGGATTTTCAAGCCACGTATAAGCAAATACCCGTAGCACTGTCAGTAATTCAGAGCTGGGCCCCTTACTAAGTTTTGCAAGAACCTCATTGCTGTCCTGATTTCTGTTTCACAAACGCTCTGGCTGGTTGTGGGCAGTCCTCTGAGGTATTGCCCTGTGGCCTAATTTTCATGTTTGCTGAGTGTTCCGAATTCCCATGAAAGTCAATGGGGGCTGTGAAAATCAGACCACAGGGCAATAGCCTAGAGCAGGGGTCTGGAGGTCAGAGTTCATACCCCTCATACATCATAAAAGAGAGAGCCTGATTCTGTGCCCCTTGCTCATATTAAGTAGCACTTAATTTCATGACTAGTCCCATTGATTCCAGTGGGGGTGCTAACTTAGTATGGTCTTAGACTTTCGTGGTGGAAGCCTGCAGGGGGCCTGTCAAGTGATTAGCCCCCAAACTTTTATGAACCTTAACTTAATTTTTTAAAGATTCTTACTTTCTCTTGGCAAAGTGTCACTCAGATCAGTGAGTTTAGAAATGAAATATTTCAGTAGGAGATTAAAAGCATTGCTTGTGGTCAAATCCCTATGTTGCAACTCCACAGTCTGTTCCATACCCTCTCTGTGCTGATGCTAAGGGAGAATGAGTCCTGTTATAGGGTGGGAGAAGGAGACTGCATTTCTGTAGCACAGAAATGGGAACAAAGGGTGAGGGGGGGCCAATGCCCCTCTCATCAAGTGCATTACTCTAATGCTAAAGGAGAGTAGATCCTAGAATGGAATCCATAACAGCTCCATTTGGGTTGTGTTGTCAGGGGTCCTGATGCGGTCTCCTCCTAACCACTCCTATCCCATGCATAGGTGCTAGCCCATGCTTGTTGAATGAATGCTGCCAAGGGGAGATTTGTAGGTTTTACACATCCCATTTCATGTAAATATATTTACTTTGGCTGGAGTGCATTTAAAAATGGGTTCAGGTCACGAAGGTTGGATCCAGATGTGGTTCTGAAGTTCAGAAGCTCAGGAGTGTTTGGACTGGCCCAGACCCTAGTACGCGTACATACTTTGTAGATAATGAAGTTGAGATCCTCAAACTAGTTCATTTGCTTTTGTTTCAGAAGTCGAGGCCAAGAAAGCTTGTGACTGGCTGCGTGCAGCAGGATTTCCTCAGTATGCACAACTTTATGAAGGTAAGTTTCCCCTTTCCTGCTTTCTCTGGGTTGGGGAAGCACTGGCGGGAGAGGTAGTACTCTCATTTCTCTAAGAGCAGGCCTTTGAAAACAGCACTGCACCATGTGTAGAAAGCATGCCAGTCCCACCACGCACCTGTTTGGAGTTCTAGTCCTGAGCTCCCTTAGCCAGGAGAAGCTGAGAGAACCTGTGAGACAGCACTTCTCTCCCGGGAGGAGAGACGACCCCCAGCACTCTCGGGCCAGTGCTCGAAGCAGTGTTGTTGAACTCCAGGTATCATCAGCCTTGGATGCATGGAAAGAGAGGGAAAATGAGAGAAAAGCCAGAGGATCGTCCTGTTCCTCATCAGGATGGGTTCTGCAGAGTGAGACTGAGTGTAGTGGGTTGCTCAAGTCTGAAGACGTGTCTGAACAGCAGCCTTCTTCCTATGTGATCAGGGATGGCTGCTACTCGAGCAGTGGCTGCTGTACTTTTGTTGTCACTGTGGTAGTGAGTGTCTGATTTTGTGCTCTGATCAATGACAACAGTGTCCCTGGCAACTGCTTAAGGTCTTGGCTAGCTGGAGCCTGGGATGGGGAGTAGACCAGATGGTATGGTATGCTCAGACCATGGGGCGATTCATTCCAGGCCTCCCCTATTCTTTCCAGTTTGGAAGACCCAGAAATACCTGACGTGTGTGTGTGTCTTAACTAGCTGCAGATGGCGACTACAGGGGAAGTTCTCAGAGCACAGGAGCCAGCTTGAAATACTGGGGAAGAGGAAGAGATGGAGGGGGCAGTTTGCTAATTGTCTGATTATATGTTACAACTTTAAGCCTTCCAACTTGATAGAGGCCTGGAGAACTAGTCTTGTTATCAGTCTTTCTGCATTCCTAAACCTCTGCCCTTCAGGCAGCACCACTAGAAAGTTCCCAGGATGCCTGACCAGGCCAGGAGGGAGACAGGTTTGCATAGATGACAGTGCCGGTAGGTATTTTAATAAGCTCTTGCTGGAGGTGGTGATGCATGTACTGCTGAACTGGCCATGGCACAGGAGTGGGAATGAACATTTCTTTCTCACTCTGCTTAACTGCCTTTGCTGGCAAATGCCTTTCCCCCACTCAGTATGCAGGAGCCAGGTTTGTGCGCTCCCTGAGTATAGCACCTCCGTGCTGGGAGCTGCATTTCTCTCTTGCGAGGTCCCAGAAGGAAGGATGTTTTAGGAGAGGCAGCTGGATGAATCCCGCTGACTTTCTCATGCATTGTGTGTTTCTCAGGGCTTGTCTTCACGTACATTGTGGCAGTGATGCAGCTCCACTGGTGCAGCTGTGCCGCTGTAGCGCTTAGGGAAGACACTACCTGTGCCAAAGGGAGAGCTGCTCCTGTGGGCGTAGCTAATCCACCTCCCTGGGAGGCAGTAGCTACATGGATGGGAGAAACTCTCCTGTCGACAAAGCGTTGTCTACACCCGGGAGTTCGGTCGGTAGAACTACGTCGCTCCGGGGTGAGGGTTTTACACATCCCCGGTAGCTATCCTGACATACATTTGTAGTGTAGACCAGGGCTCGCAAACCCCCTCTGCAAATTAACCCTTGCAGAGTGTGTTTCTGGACCCAGCTTTGTTTACTTCAAACACATGGTGAAGGCCAGTAGTTCCCATGGAAGTTGGAAAATCACAGCTTTGGCTCAGCTTAGCGGGAGGAAGGAGGAGGCTAGAACAATAGCTGGAAGCCTGGCCTCCAGGCAATATGCAAAGCCAGCTATTGTTCAGCTGGGACACTTCCACTTGCCCCCTCCCAGCAACATAAGCACACAAAGTAAGATATCCTCTCCTTGCTGATAGCTTTACAGGCTGCCTCTTTGTTTCTAGTTTCTATTTTAGGGGTGACCTCTATGTGCGTCCAAGTGTAAAGACTGACCAGATTTCTGGAGTCTAGGCCCAGATCTGACTGCCTGGGGGTTGATTACAGCTCATGCTCAGGGAGACAGGAATTGGGTTCTAGACACTGGAATCTGTCAAGAAACAGTCCAAACTCAGTGCTGGTCTAACAAAGCCTTCTACATCCTTCTGCAGCTTCTCTCTGCTTTCTTCTCTCTCGACTTCTTCCTGTTCCCTGTTGACTCAGCATTCCCTTCATCCCTCTGTTGCATCCTGCAATGGACAGCTTCAGTTACAACTAGGCTTCTGCCCTCGCTAATAGAGTAACAAGTACATATGTATGTCCCCAGCAGAGCTCCCTAGACGAGAGGAAGAAGCAGAAAATTCCATGTGGTTTGCTAAGGACCTTGCTATGCAGATCTAATCTACCTGGAAGGCTTGTAGATACTACAGTGATGATAAAAGCAGCAAAGAATCCTGTGGCACCTTATAGACTAACAGACGTTTTGCAGCATGAGCTTGCTGCTTTTACAGATCCAGACTAACACGGCTACCCCTCTGATACAGTGATGATGTGCGTTATGGAAGACCCTATGATAGATGGATGCTAGTGATAGCTGTTTAAAGACATGACTATTCTAAGCATGTGCTAGCTTCACTCCTTCCCCCAGCCCCTGCCCGGATGCCAGCCAGCGTCTCTGTCCTCCAAGACTTGACTCATGACTTTTGAGTCAGGTCTGGGGGAGGCTGAGTGAGGTCCCGGAACAGCCGTGCTGCTGCGCACATTCCAGACCGCTTGCTTGACACAGGCCTGGTGAGTTAGCAGAGGGAGAGTGTCGGCCTGAGAGAGTTTGCAGCACCGCTAATGAAGTCTCTCTACCCTGGCCCTTGTCACTGCTCTCCTCTTTTCCTTCCTGTGGGTGCAGATGTGAATTTTTCTTTTGAGCCAAAGCTGTGGGCGCTTTGAATGCCGATGAAAGAGATTCAAAGCAGCCACTCTCAGCTGGCTGCAGAGGAAGCCCTGATATGTCACATCACTGCCATGGCCACTGGATGTAAAACAACTGGCTTTTCTCCAGAAAACAGGGGACTTATTGTTTGGATTGGGTCTAGATTTGGAGCATTGGAAACATTGTGAGCAGTGGATTTTCAGAGAGTGCAACTCTGCCGTCTGATCCACTCATGCTTGGCTCCAAAAGTGGGTTGTTTGGTAGTGGGCTGAAAGGCTTAACAGATGATTTTTGGGATGCTGCCACACTCCAAAAAACGGCATGAGTCCAGATCCACTCGTGACACTGGTGCTCCAGAGGCAGGTGCCTTTAGTAAGATCGGTCTTATTCTGCGTACTCGAGAGAGTGTGTGATCTAACAGTTAGAGGGAGTCAGGTGTTCGAACTTCTGTCCCCAGCTCTGCCACAGATATACTGTGGGACCCTGGGCAAGTCATTTAGCAGGCATCATCATACCCTCACTAGTCAAGCAGTGAGAGATCCTCGCATGGAAGAGGAGAGAGACGCACATAGTGTTGTGGTTATTACCACTGTCTGAAACTAGTTCAGGAACATCAATGATTCCTGCCCTGAGGTGGAATAACTCGCTGTCTTTCAGCTTCCTCCCGTGGGAAGCCACTGGGGAGGAGGTCAGTTACCTGTGCTCTTACACAGACTATGTACCTGCTAATTTAAAGCTCCCAATGAAAACCTTCGCATTCAGGAACATGTGGGCCGAACAAATTAAGCACAAAGTGGCTGTTTGAAGAGGGAAATAATAGAGTGAGTAACCCATTTCCTGGTGACTTCTTCTCCCCTCTGCTTTCCTCCTTCAGGTACTTTCAGAAAGCTGGCCAAGTGCCAAAGGGGACATCGGCCCTTGTGCAGGAAGAGGTTTACCCTCTGCAGTGCTAGCACTCTCCACTCCCGTGGGTGTGACTGCAGCCTGCGGTCCGGATGTGGCACGGTGTGGGAGAGAGGTGCTTACCCGTGTGGGCTGTGCGGGGCACTGAGTGCAGGCTGGGTGTGTGTTTGTGAATAGGTTGATCTGTCAATACAATCGGATGGGACAGTTTAAAAAAATGGAAAATGTTTCCTCAGGAGGCGCACTCAGCTCCAAGCAGCATATGCCAGGGTCATTTAACCATGGGGTATTTACCCTGCAGGGAGGAAACTGTCTGTCTGAGAACAAGCAGGTGAGATAGGCAGCTGCTGAGTAATAGGGTTTACAATTCTTAGTGCGCTTTGGTTTATATCCCTGGAGCTGCCCTCCCATTTTCTGGGTGCTTTGTTTCTCCCTCTCCGCCCATCTCCACTGTCTAACACAGTGGTTC
Source organism: Mauremys reevesii (assembly GCF_016161935.1). NCBI lineage: Eukaryota > Metazoa > Chordata > Testudines > Geoemydidae > Mauremys > Mauremys reevesii. The sequence continues at coordinate 80,143,517 of NC_052631.1, read as the reverse complement.
CCAACCTTCTTCATCTGGTGGGCGCCAAACGACGAGCCACGGAGGACCGTGGCGGCGGACGAGCATCCACCGAAATGCCATCGACAAGCGGCGTCACCCAGAGATGTTGCCTCCGAATTTTGGTGGCATTTCGGCAGCGATGCCTCTGGATGACGCTGTTTGTCGGGGGCAAGCAGCGTCATCCAGAGGCGTTGCTGCCAAATTTCGGTGGCATTACAGCGGATGCTCGTCCACCGGCCAGTACGTGGGCACACTTAGATGCCCCAGCGGGCGCCATGGCACCTGCGGACACCGCGTTGGGGACCCCTGGTCTAACACATCCTTTTCATCTCTGCATTTCTCTGGTGCCCATCACCATGGCAGCTAGGCACCTCTGAGTCTCCCCTATTCCACCTCGGGGTCTCTCTCCCTTTTTCCTTCTCTGGCTGCCTACAAGAGCTGCCAAATGTGAAGCCGCAAGTTGTCCCTTCAGTGGGGAATGTCTGACCAGCCTCCTTCCTGCGCTGTTGGAGTGGGACCCTTGAGCCTTGCCCCTCGGGAGCTTCCCCTTGACAGTTCGGAGCTGTTCATAGAGCAGTGATATAGTGCTCACTACCTTCTGGGAAGGATGATGTTGCTTCTCCCTCCTGCTCTACCAACCCAGGAAGTGTCTAGCGGTTGTCCCATGGCCAAGCTGCTCCACGTGGCATGCAGATGCACTGCCCGAGCGTTAATCGTATCTTTCACCTGTTGCTTACAGTCTTCATGGCTGGGGTTCAGAAGCCTCCCACCCTCCTGCCTTCTGTGACTCTCCCATTTTCCTCCCTGCTCCTCCCTTCTCCAGGTCACAGCACACCTCCTCTCCCTCCCTTCCCCCATATGCCTACTTTGTCTCCTGGTAGAGCTGCTGACTCAACTTGTGACTGTAATTCTCCTCTTCCTCTTCTCCTCCTCAGACTCGCTGTTCCCTCTTGACATCGTGTCCGTGAAGAAAGACCACAGCTTTCTGGACCAGGATTCCCTCAAATCCCTTTGCAGGTAAAGCTTCCCATAAACCAAACTAACCTCTGCAAAGAATGGAGGAACTGTGGGACCCTCTCTCTCTGCTGCCCTGTGCTGTGTTGTGCCAGCCCCAGCGCTAATCCTCTGAGAGCCTTCTGAGATTCCCCCGGGAAAGTAACATAGAGTGGAGACAGCATAAGCTAGTGGGGCTCAGGAGACCTAGGTTCTAATCCTGTCTCCGACACTGACTTGCTGTAGTCACTCAGTCTCTTTCAGCCTCATTTTCTCCATTTGTACCACAGGGTGTTGGGATGCTTTACTCATTCAGACGTAACACACTTTGAGCTCCTTGGATGGAAGGTGCTAGAGCCAAGTATTGTATTATTTACACACACCCCGAGCTCTTGAACAGTAGACACATCTTCCAAAAAATCCCCTTTCTAGATGTATCTTGTGTGTTTGTCTGTGTTTTAACTTTTTGCCTGTGCAATCCCAGTCCCTTGTGGCTGTGTTTCCAAGTGAAGCAGGTGCTACATACAGAAAGTCTGGCCATCGACTGTCCATCCCAAAAGGATGTGGTTGGGGTGAGCATTTCCGAGTCGGGCCATGTCTCTCAGTTTTAGCTGGACTTTATGGGACTTGGGAATTGGCACAAGTATTGGTACAAGAATTGTTACAAGGAGCACTCACTCATAAGGACTTGTAGCCCCCTCCCTTTCCCATCCTGCCCAGATCTGCAGAGAGGAACAGAAATTACACCAAGTCTGTTGAGGTGAAAGATAAGGGTGGGCACAGAAGTTAACCAAAGATCTCAGACTTTTCTAGAAGATTCCACTTGGGTTGGGATGTAAAAATGGGCAAAGGTTCTAGGAGGGACTTGTTCTGTATCTGAACCATCTGTCCATTCTCTACTGTTTTACCATTAGCTTCTACATAGTTCTCCCTGTGCATATGGGATCCAGAAAGAAGTGAAGCACTTTCCCATTGTTCCGATCTAGGTTATACTGATGGCGCTTTGTCACTTCTCTAATGACTGAAGAGTATTTGAAAATCCTTTCTCCTGGCTTCAGAGCGGGGATTTTGTTTCTTGTTGTTCTGCTTAGGCTGGATTCACAACGGGGCTGCTTATGCCGGAAACGCCATCTGTGAGCAGAATTTCACTTGGGTGACTTGGGCCTGGCACATGTGAATAAAAGAAAACGCTCAAAGGGTGATTTACTGAGCTTTTGAAAAATAAAAGATGCTACATGACTATTAGACGGTCAGCTCCCTTACAGCGGTTTGTGAGGAATTGGATACTCGACAGTGGATCCTGGAGTGGTGTGTTTGTTCTGTGGTAGTGGATTCTCTGCAGTTGTAATCTGCTCCACCTTGCATTTTACTGTGGGCTGTGAATTCCTTTCCCAGACCTGAAGAGGAGCTCTGTGTGGCTTGAAGCTTGTCTCTCTCACCAACAGAAATTGGTCCAATATGTCTCTCTTGGGTTCTATACTTGTAGATTAATTTTCTTTCATGGAATAAACAGTTGTCTGGTTGTTCTGAGTAAGGATTTCCTTTTGAAGAAGTGATTGTCTGGAAGTGTCAGTACAGTTTACATGATTAACATAGTCATCCCAAATGCATGGGAGGAGAAATTATAGAGTCCTTTGCACCAAAACACATTCTCTCTTTATACCAGCAGGGTTGAAAAGAGCACCACTAGATTCTGTACATAGATTTTTGGGGAGAGGAGGTGGCCTGGTCCCTAGGGTGGACACTGTTAATACCACAGTCATGACTAAGGCGGGATACTTAATAGAGAGGAGCTGTCAGATCCCCTGTGGTTTGTGACAATAAATGCCTAGTCCAGTCCGAGACTCTGGATGATCCAGGATTTTAGCTCCCATGTTATGGGTTCCTATACTCCTCTCCATAGCTAAGTCCCTGCAGTGACCCTATAGCTGAGAGGTTGGGTGAATATTTACTATGATAAGTGCCCTTCTTGCTCACAGGAGCAATGGAAACATCTCTGCTAGGCTTTTACCATAATGAAGCTGTTGTAATGTTGTGATTCCTGTGGGTGGATCAGAGCTGCTTCTCCTAGCTGGGGCAGTGGAGGTTGTATGAAGGTTTTGAAGTTCCTGGGTGATAGTCCATCCCTGTCAGAGCATTTATGTTTCTTTGTTTCCCCTTGTGGCTTAGCATTCAGGTGGCTCGAGGAGTTTCTGGAGTTGTTTCGCTCTGGTAACCTGGAACAGGTCATTTCTGCCTGCTCAGGTGATCGCTTTACATAGTGGAGCCTGCATCATTGCCAACCCCTTTGGGAAGAGAGTGTGCGGTGGGTGGTATGAGTAGAGCCGTGGCTTTTGGACAGGCATGCCTGGAGCCAGCTTTCCAAAGCCATCCAGTAATCTCTGGGGTACACAAGGTGGCCACATGCAGGGTTTAGCTGATTAGAAGGACAGAAAAGGAAATTAAATGGCTCTTCCAAGAAAATGAAATCCCATATACACGTGTTCTCCCCTCCTGCTCTCCCACTCTTTCATCTTCCTTCTGCCAAAAGTTCATGAATTTAATCCCTTTGCTTCTGAACTTTCTTCTCCAGCCAGCAAGGGACAAAGTGAAAGGCTGTTTGACTTATTTCCAGATGGGTGGCAGGCCAGCTGTGCGTCTGGCATTGCAGCTGCCTGTACTGGATCAAACCACTTCTTGTGCTTCCAAGTGCCTACTCGATCCCTTCGCCCCTGCTCCGGAAGGGCAGTTGTAGAAAATCTTCCTCTTCACCCCTGGAATCATTATGTTCTTATGAACGCAGGCTCTTTCTCAGGCCCTCAGCATTCTGCATCTCAGATTTTCTGCCCAGTTTATGAAAACCTCTGCGAATGTTCACTCGTCTTAACCAGCTCTTGGAACTGTCAGCTGAATATGAGTTTGAGCCCTCGGGGAAACCACAAACTTTTGACTGGCTTTATCTTCCCGGCAGAAATGGTGGGTTTTTTTACAGCAGGGTAACTAATGACTGTTCACTATCCCCCTGTCAAATCCTAGTTGAGGCAAGGCTCTGTAGTTTTTACCACGAGATAGCTAGGCGAGATCAGCGCTATAGCACCCACCCGTGATTGACTTCTCCGAGCTATCTGGTGGTAAAAACAACAGAGCCTTGTTTCCACCAGGATTTTACAGTGAGATTGCTAATAGCTGATGTGGGTGAATTACCTTGCTGTAAAAACACACCTTTCTTGGCCCTGGAGACATAACCCTTGTGTCCTGGAACCTTTGTGTAGTGTGTATATTAGCATTGAGAAAGGTGCTAATTAACTCGTGTTAATTGGCAATCTATTAACTCGAGTTAAAGCAGGGACCACAAGCTCTAGTCCAGACACCCCTGGAGGTGCAATGTCCAGTGGTCTCAGCTCAGCAATGGGAGCCAGGGACTCCTGTGTTCTAATCCCAGCTCTGATTCCCTCTGAATCTGGCAGAGTCACTTCATGTTTCTTCGCTGAATAGCCTCCATTTCTTTCAGTGTCAGATGTTTGAAGGTGCCCCTCCATTGTGCCTGCAGAACTTGCATGTGTAACCCCCTTCAAATCCCTTTGATTATGTTATATATGTCCCCCCATTTCCATGTGCAAACCTGCACTCATGTGTGTAAATTGACTGGTTCGTAACTTTTGTGGGACCAGTTCAGGAAGCCCCTTTGAAACTATAGCCCTTTAATGCCCGTTAGTACTGGGTGGCTAACCACCTTCCCCAGGGAACTCTGGGAATCTCCCCCGCATTGTGCTTTATAGACACCTGCCTTCTTCTAGGGGTGCTTGAAAATGCAGAGGGAATGGGTGTTCTCAATAGAGGCCGGCAGAGATTTAATTAAATTAAGGCCGAGGATTTGCCATCCCACCTGGTGGCTTTTCTCTCTACCTCCCTGCTTGTACATTGCCCATTATATTATTAGCTTCCTTGGGGAAACTGTTATTAAATTGCCCAGAATCTAAACAATGGGGAAAGGGAGTGAGGCTTAATCCGCTGTCAGCTAAGTGTCAAAGCAGTTTAGTCGACTGCTCTGAACAAGTTAATAACAGGCAAGCAGGTCATGTGTCCCAGGCTCAGAGCAGAGACTGAGCCCAAACCAGCCAGCTTCTTCCCTCCCCCTCCTCCGAGCATTTCATTAAACGCTCTGTGAGGGGACGCAGCTCAGTCCTGTTTCCTTTCACCTCCTGCTGCCACTTCCTTCCCCTTGCTTTTCAAAACAAAGATTATTTTTTTGAGAATCCTTTGCTGGTGAAAGGCATTGGGTTTGCAGTCCTGGAGGCTGGAGTCCTCTGTTTATCATTTGAGCAGGTACCCCCGGGGCAGTGACCAGCCAGCTCCCCCCACTGCTATGAAGGAACCAGCTCCAGCAGAGAGACCCAGCCTTCATGGCCTCATTGCTAAGGCACCTCCAAGAGGCCAGCCGTGATGGGCTCTTCTCCTTACTCTCTCCTTCTCGTTCACACTAGCAGCTTGTTTCCGTGCCTGGAGAGAGGCTGTCTGGATTTCTGTATCGCTTTTCAATGACCTGCCCTTTGTTGTATTTGAGTCTGTTTCCTGCAGTCATATAGCGTGAGCTGACAAACCACAGTGTATACTCCAGTCTCTCACTACGATTAGCTCCCACGCTCACAGACGCAGACGTAAGTCACTTCTGGACCTGGAGACTAGCAGTTCTTGCAGACCAACCGCTAAGTTTAGCCTTTCCATTCCAGTGTGAGCAGATAGGCTCCCCGCCATTAAATGATGCTGGCAGATTTGTAGCTCTTCTAAAGTTTATAGGAATGTGCCCAGCAACCTTGGAAATACTGGAAACTACCTGGATGCCCTCGAGGGAATCCCATCATGAGGTCCCCACGGGGGCGGAGCAAACAGATTGAGCAGTAACTGGAATGAATCATGCTGTACCCACTCAGAATGCAGTGCTGGAGGGATGGTGAAGTCACATTGCTGGACAGAGCCCAATGCGATGTGGCCAAGAGCAGTTCAGCTTCCGCGGTGCAATTCTGCCAAAACACCACCGTGCTGACATTCTCCAGGCTCTCCTTCGTAGTCCAAGGCTGGAGTGGGGAAACTCCGCCAATTCACTTGAGTCCTGGCCTGCAGCATCGCGCATATTATTTAGTCTTATGTTCTGAAGCCCTCTCAATTCATCTCATTCCTGACCTGTAGCTTCCAAGCTGGGCCCTGCCCACCTCTGCTGATGCACCTTCATCCTATTCTGCAGCATCTGCCACTGTTCCAGTTATTCCCTTGCATTTCAATTCCAACCTGCAGCATCCCTTGCTGTCCTAGTCCTTCACTTCTGCAAGGACTAGGACAGCAAGGCACTTCCCTGTTAGTCTGCAGCATTCTGTGCCGTACCCGACCCACTCCCAAAAGCACAACCAGTGCAGCCTAATCCTGCTCGACAGTACCCCCTGTTACTCCCGTCCTGGATTCCTGTGGCGCAGAAGAGAAAAGATTGCCTGCCAGCTAAACACATGTTCAAGTGTGGACTGAAGATTTGAGGCCTCTGGAGATGGAAATGGCCTGGGCACTAAACCCAGTGAGCCACTGACTCAGCCCCCCCCCCCTTCCGCCTACCCGGCACAATTACCTAGAGGTATTTATAGGGTTCCTATTTCTAAATTCTCTCCTTTGTCATCTGAAAATCAGTGTGATGTCAGGGCATGGTGGCGCTGTTGGAGAGGGGCTCGTCTGACTGTTACAGGATGGATTTGTTTTCTCTTATGGGGAAAGGGCTGTTTTTGTATTTAAGATGCGTAACCCCTTCAGTACCACAGTGAAGTATTGGGTATTTCCATTAAATGCATTTCTCTCCCCCACCCCCTAGCATGACTGGAGGTGCCTGGACCAGCCTGACATTCTGTGGAGGCCCAGTCACATTGCAGCACCAGTGAATGGGGTTAACTTGTAGCCATGGGAAGGGTAAGAAACAAACTTCAAAAAGGGTAGGAAGTGGCTTCTGGTACCAAGTCAAATATGGGACGTAAAAAGCAATTAGAATCCATGTGAGAGTCAGTCACAGGAAGGGGTGCAATGTACAGTGGGTGGCAGTGGTGGATGTGTGCAGCTGTGGGTGCTGAATCTGATGCCGGCCACAGGGCTAGTAAGCTGAAGTGTAACCAGAGGAGCTGCAGGTACTTGCAATTTGGCCAGAGTATCCAGGGACTTGTATTGAAAGGTAGTGGGGCATCTCTCTGACTTGAATACTTGTGAAATGGTTCTGGCACGAGCCATTGAAGCACTCAGGTCACGGGCATGTTGGAGCGGTCTGAACACTTCAGGGGAGAGGCCGAGGCACCCGGGGTTCTGCTTTCACTCTTGGGAAAAGGGAAACACAAGGAGTCCAGAGAAGCTTCTTCTCATTCAGCAGGATCCTCCTTCCTGCACCACCTGGGCAGTGCTTGATTTGTAATGAAAGAGATGCCGGGGCTCAAGCAATTTTTTTACATTCATAACTGATGCAGCAAGGCCAGAGGGGCCGGGGCTGTGAACTGCCGAGCCTGGAGGTGCCGGGGCTAAGCCCTGGCACATATTAAGCACTGCAGCCGGGGAATGTGCACTCGGCTGGAAATGATCTTGGGCCTGTCCCAGGCTCCACGCACACACTTGCTCCCCAGCTGTTTGGTGACAGGTGACAATGCTGCAACACGGGCCCTTGAGAAAAAAACAAAGTGCAGCAGCGAAAGCCAAACCAGACAAAAGCGTCTCTTGTTTGTTTGCAGGAGGCTGATGACACTGAACACATGTGCCTCTATGAAGCTGGAAGTCCACTTTCAGCGTAAACAGGTAAGTGGTGAGGTTTCAAGGGTATAAACAAGGCCACAGTGCATTGTGGGGAAAACACATGTGCATGGATGGGGCAATGAGCCTGTGTTTAAAAACGAATAATTCCAACACTGCTGATTCATGTAGAAAATTATGGTTCCTGGATCAGATGCCTTCCCCTGCTCTGTCCTGGGTCATGGGTCTTTCTGCTTAGCTCTGAATAAAGAAGGAGCACAGCTATCTAGAATCCCTGCTTGCATGCTGCAGGGTTGAGGTGGAAGGCTTGTGTCAGTGTGTGCTCCGGGGTTTGTCATACTGTGCTGAGCCTCATTTCAGCTGCTAAATTACACTGAAAAAATCTGTTACGGATTCTTTCCAAATGATACGTTTCTACATAAGCAATCGCTGTAGTTTCCATGAGGATGTTCTGTGATTGTGAAGGGGGGAGGTGGAGTCCAGGGAATGCAGAGGGGGTGTCGACAAGTCAGTCTCTCCAGTAAGTTCAGGTGCACTCTTGGAGGGTGTTTGAGAACCCCGCTCTAGCAGATCTCCAGGGACATGTGGCTCTGGCTGGCTTTTTAAACTGTGCTATCTGGGGTCCTGCCAGCATTGGTTTTGCTTCCCATATATTAATATCTATTTTTGTCATCTCACTCCTGATATCAGATGGAGGATTTCACAGGGGAAGAACCCTGATTTTTTTCTTTTCCCTCCCCCCTCCTTTGTTTGTTGGTTTGTTCTGCTAAATGCCTGTACTTGTCCATGGCCAGTTTTGTGTTCCCATTTGTCATGTTTCAGTGTAACCATTATGAGATCCATATTGTAACCATTCAGACCACTGGAGAAGCTGCTTCAGCAAGCCCATTGCACAAGCTCATCCAGATTCGAACTTAGGCCCCTGATTTGAGGTGAGCTCCCATCACCAGGAGACTTACTGCAGATATCTCATATGGTAACCAATAGTAGGGTCTGCTTGCAGCTGCTTCCAGGCCAGCCATAATGCAGTGCCATGCAGTTAAGCGTGAACTAGAAGGGGATTTCCTTGAACAAATGTCTGGCAGAATGGATCAGTGAGGAAACATAACCCCAGAGGGGAGTTTTCCCTCGGGGGGGGGGATAAAACTTACCCATGTGTCTCAGACAATAAAATGCTTCTCTTAAAATGTTGTTTATTGTGGTTTCATATTTTCCATTCCCACCTGCACTCTGTGGCAGCTGCAGGCTCCGCACCTTAGTGCCAAAGGTCCTCACCTGTCCTGCAGAATTGCAGGAAGGGTCATGGTTTTGGAGCATTGTTCCAGTGTCCGGATCTCTGGTTGTGCAGAACACAAACGAGAGAAAGAAAATGAAGGTGGAAAGGGGGCCAGGGCCGAGTGGATAGCTTCAAGCTGTTTGCGCTAGCTTCACTGAGTGCAGAAGCAGTGAGGTAGCTGCATTAAAAATAGAAATGCCATAGATAGAGGGAAATTGTCACTAGGACAATGGAGTTTGGGGATAAATCTAGTGGGAATTAGTAAAAATGTTGCGTGACTGACCAAATCAAGAAATCAGTATGTGGGCTGGGAGAAATGTCACAGCTGTCTCCAAAACTCTAATCCCAGTACAGGTTTTGGTAGCTAATTGCCCTTGCATTCCCTCTTCAGAAGGCATTGCTACTGTTAACTCCAAACATACCCCACCTCACCACTAAAGCATCGTGGTTGCTGGGGAGCTGTTGTTACCACTCAACTAGAACTGTTCACAGTTTTGGTAAATATTTTTGTAAATCTTGACTTTTGATAGGAAACAGTTAAAATATTTTGTCCCATTTTCCCCCTATTTTTTGGACCAGGTCTTACAATAAATTGCTTTAATTTTCCTGCCGTAGCGTACGTTATGTACTTGGCCGCTACAGCATGGGGATACATGCACATGACGTTTTGAGTGCTTTCTGGTGGTGGTGCTAATGATAGTGCTCTGTACTTCAGGAAATACTTCTTGGACCAGTGGATCTCAAACTTATTTGATCATGCCTCCCTTCTTTGTGTCTGTGGTAGTTTGTGACCCCTCTCCCCGCTGCTCCTGCCACACAAGTCCATATATGGCAGCCCAGCTCTGAAGGCAGAGCCGACAGCAGCGGCTGCTGGCCCGATGCCCAGCTCTGAAGGCAGTGCCGCTGACAATAGCAGCGCAGAAGTAAGGGTGGCATGGCATTGCCATCGTTACTTCTCCACTGCTGCTGGCGGCGGCACTGTCTTCAGAACTGCTGCCCAGTCCGTAGCCACCGCTCTCCAGCTGCCCAGCTCTGAAGGCAGAGTGGCTTCTCATGCCCCTCCTCCCCCCAGTACATTCTGCCTCCTCCAGGGGGTGTGCCACCCCAGTTTGAGAACCTCTGTATTGGACAACACTACCTAGAATCCTTAACAGGAAGCTGAATATCCTGGTTTTAGCTAGGGAACAATAAAGTCATCTGGTCCTGTTAGCAGGAAACTTCGTGGCCTCTGAATTTCCCACAATAAATGATAAATAATGGCGCTCGTGTGATGTACTACAGTGGGTATTAAAGGAATGGGAGCTGCTATTTATGTGCACAGCTTGCTCCAAATTCCCCTTTGTTTGTGTTTAGGGAGGTGCTGCTGTATTGAAAACCAGCCCTCCATCCCGATCGCTACCTTTAGCCCCATAGTAGTGGGATGTTTCCGATAAAAGGATCAGCAGTGAAATAATTGACAATGATTAATATTTAAGCTGTCATCGTTGGGTCTCAGAGTTAACACCCTATTTAGATGAGTGTGGGGAAGTTCACAATTTTGCTGTTGTTCCCCCCCCCCAACTTGGTCTACAGCAAAGGGCCCTTTAATTCAGCTACAGTAAGTCAGCCCAGTTGCATCCATTCACATCAGGAATTTTTTTTTTTTAATAACTTGCAGGTCTAACAGAGGTTTCAATGTTTGAAGTGAAAGCTTAGATTCTGTAACAACTCCTGGGGACACCAAAAGATAAGCTTCACCTGATCTCTGATTCATATGTTGGCTCGGCAAGGCCATGAGCCATTCTGTCCCAGCACCTGACCTGTGACCCCAGAAACCCTTTTCATACCAGCAAGTGTATCTAGAAAGCAATAGCTTCCGTCTGTCCCCTCCCGCTTTGGTTCAGTTACAGTGGAGCAGTCTGTTCTTTGTAGGACTCATTCCATTGTGTGGCAAGGAACCCTGTGTTCTAAGTCTAAAGGCTCTGGGATTGGCTGCGTGGCAGTGACAGTGCTTTCTAATGGACAACAGTACGGTGTGCTTCTGCTGAGCCACTTCTCCAGTGTGCCACCTGTCCTGGCAGGGGAGAGACAGGCAGAGCATCAGGACACTATTACAAATTCTGGAGTCTGTTTGCATGGGATGGTGTTTTCCCCCTGCTTCGTAACCCTGTGAACTGGTTGGATCCACCATATGAAGCATTTAGAACTAGCATGGACAGAGCCCTCAGGAACATACTGTGAGAACAACCCTGTGCTAGCCTCCAGAGAATGGCCAGAATGAGACTTAATGGATCTTTTATCTCTCTCCTATGCAATTGCTTTTCATAAAAGGTGGAGTGTGCTTGTTGAGTCTCTTAAAGTGTATTGTCATCAAGAGAAGATGTGGTTATGCAACAGTAAATTCTCCTACCCTAGCTGTGGTTGGTGGGTGTGAGTAGCCATGCAAAACTCAGGGAGAGGGTGGTCAGACTGGATGATCCAGCTGATTGTGTCTTACTCTGTGATCCTTATTCTTGGTTTAGAATGAAGACTCAGAGGAAGAAGATCTTTGTGCCATCAGCGACCGATGGGCCTTCCAGAGAGACAGCAAAAGGTGGTCCAGAATTGGCTCTGTTGACTTTCTCTCCCACAGTCCAGAGGTGCTGAACTCCGCCATGCGGCAGACATCCAGCCATGAGAGCATCCTTACGGACTCTAGTGCCAATCTGGAAGTCACTTCGCTCCACAGCAATACCGGCACAGGTAGCACTGGCGGCACAGTTGGCATTGTGGCCACCCTGCCTGATGTGTCACCCAGCCAGGACTCTCCAAACATCACCAAATCCAACGAGAGCTTGAGTGACCACTCCGTGACAAACCAATCCCCAAATCAGAGTGGGAGTTCTAAGGACAAGTCCAAGAAGCGGAGGTCCCGCAGCTTCCTAAAAAGGATAGAGTCTTTCCGAAGGAAGGACAAAGAGAAATCTGACTCCAAAGTGAAGGATGCCACTAGTGGCGGGACAGTGACCAAACCAGGATGGGACTCTGCGAAGAGCAATGGGGATCTTACTGCTGCCACGACCACCTCCCCCAAAAGAGGAATGTCCTCCTCTTTCCATGGCAACAAACACTTTCTCTCGGTGGGATATAGGACTAATCGCATGTCAAACTTGGGTGAGAGGAAGCCGGACTCTGAACTGAGACGCGGTGCAGTCTATCTGGAGGACTATGAAACAGCCCTGAAAAATAGCACCAGCTGGGCTGCTGGAGAACAGCACCAGCGGCACGTGTACAAGGGCGACTGCCTGATCCACCTCCCTGGGGACCACAAGCCGGGGACTTTCCCCAAATCTCTCTCCATCGAAAGCTTGTGTCCTCTTGATGGCAGCCCTTTGGCCCACTGGAAACCTGGGAACAAAGCGGTGGGGCTTTCAGGGTGTGGAGTGGGTGGCAGCAGCAGCAGCATGGACGACTCCTCGCCGCGGGGCTTTGCATGCCGGCAGAGGCGGGGCTCGTGCAGCTCCGTGGGCAGCCGGGCGAGCGTGTACGACAACGTGCCCGAGTTTGGCAGCAGTGAAGATTTCTTCAGCATGGATGGGGAGGTGAGCTACAAAAACCTGGATGACATCTTGCAGGATGTCTGGGGGCTGCAGCGGAAGGTGGAGCTCTGGTCTAAGGCGCTCAGCCCCGACCTGGGAGAGGGGGCAGAGGGGGAAGAAGAGGAGGAGACGGACTCAGGAGAGGAGCCCACCTTCCCCTCCAACCTGAACTTTGAAGAGCAGTCCATGTCCGACGTGGGCACCTCTGCCAGCGACTTCGACAGCACGGGCAACTCCTTGAATGAGGCGGAGGAGATTGAGATGAGAGAGCGCAGGGATTCAGGTGTGGGAGCGTCCCTCACCAGACCTTGCAGGTAAGTGGATGTGTCGCTGAGCTAAGGTCTTGGCACAAATCCCCTCAGACACCCCTGTCCCTGGCAGCTCAGCGTCCCATAAACAGCAGGTGCAGGTGGAGAGCTTAGTCTTGGGGCTGACTTTCCACAGGTGCAACCAGCTGGCCCCTAGTGCGCCACCAGGCTTTTCCTTTGGGAGGGTGCTCGCAGGCCTCTGCTGGCGGTTTGCCTTCCAGTCTCGCCCCATCCGAGGTCCGAAGCCTCAGTGTGTTTCTCGTATGTAGCTCAATCATGAGAGGCCACTAGAGAACAGTGTGAGAGGCTCTACTTCTTCTGGGACAACCTTTGGCCCTAGATCTAACATCATCTCCTGGCATTTGCTTATTGCACAGCTCCGCTGGGCAGGGCCATCCCTACCCATACGCAAACTACACAGCTGCATAGCGCACCAGGAAATTTGGGGCACCAAATTGCCCCAAATTTCCTGGTGCCCTACGCAGCTGCATGCTGCATCCAGCTCCAGCGGCCAGCCCGATCCCCCAGACAGCTGAGCCGGCCCTTCTTGGGCTGCGTACAGCAGGGCCCAGGAAAGCTGCCTTTTCCCCTTCCCTGCTCCTTCCTGTCAGCTCCTGCCCCAGCCCTGATCCCACTCCACCCCTTCCCCCCAAAACCCTGTCCCCTGAGCTATGCGTCCTGGGGGACTGCAGCAGGGGTCGGGCCTGCCCTGCACTCACCGGACGACAGGAAGTGGAGCAACCTGACCCCAGCCAGCTGCACTCCGCCAGCTCATAGCTGTGCTGCCTGTGAGTGCTGGGGGGTGGTTCCCCCTCTCCCCCAAAGCCTGGAAGCTGGGGGAGCAGAGTGAAACAGGCTGGGGTCGGGGGGTTGGGCCCAACCCCTGCTGCCTTCCCGCACTGGCTGCTCCTGCCTCCCGAAGGCCTGGGAAGCACACCCCCCGCCTCAGAGGCCTGGGGCCAGGCTTCCTGCCCCCCCACCCCACTGGGGGGCTGCATAGGGCACCACAATCTCTGGGGATGGCCCTGCCGCTGGGCCACTAGCACTCAGGAGAGGAGGGAATGTCACTGTGATATTGGTCCCCGAGGCAGGCAGGCTGGCGTTGGTGTAGGTGACAGACACGGTGACTGTGCCATCTGCGTATGCTATTGTTCTCGCTGGGACTGAGCCAGCCTGGAACAAATGAAGACCCCGTTCAGAATCAGTTGCTCCAGGAGCCACTGCAGTGAAAGATTTAGTTTGGGTGCGTAAGGGCAGCCGGTGAACACAGCTTGAGTCTCTGGTGCCCTCCAGTGGCCTGAAGCAAGCACTAAGAGCATTCAGAAGGACCAGGATGGGCATCTACCCTTCGCTACTGCCAGTTTGAAGGGAACCTTAATATGGGCATATTTCAGTTGTCACACAGACCCAGTTCCACACCCCCCGGGCGTGCTTTGCCACTTTGACTTAAAATTATTAGTTACGAAACCAGGACATTTTGGGATTTGCTGTTAAACATGCTCGAGTGTATGAAGATCCCTCTGAAAAGCTCTGGCATCTGCTCAGCTTCCTGGTTGTCCTAAGTTAACTGCCGCCTGCATGTTTAGATAGTGGCGGGTAACTCCTCTGCTGGTAGGCGGTTGATGTGTGGGGATTTAGATCCATTCAAGTCAGCAGGGAAAGTCACACCTCCTCCGCTTGGAGATTTACCCCAGTGCATTGGTGGATGTCCAGGGGCCTTTCAGAACAACATGGACTTGGGAAAGTTCAGCAGGGTCAGAGCGCACCATCAAGCTCCCTACAGCGAGTCAGTCAGGGGGTTCGATTGCCTTCGTTCTGCCGAAAGAAAGCATTGGCTCAGGGTGTTTTTGTCACTCTGATTTCACAGTGCTCTGGGATGACACAGGGTCAAATTGTGATGTTGCTTCCCACTGTCACAACACAGCATCCCACCCAAAGCACATGTGAGGTTCTGTGAAAGACCTGCAGGCTTGCGTCTTTCTCCCAGACACTGATACCCTGGGACCGGCTGTGATGTAAATACCTGGCAGGATGGCGAGATAGGAGTCTAGGCCCTTCCACGAGGCCCAGTACAGACTTATGGAAATCAGGATCCCTTGTGACTGATGAGCTGTGGTGGCCTTAGAGCATGGTGATTTTGCTGAGGTAGGTTGGGTAGATAGCGGGGATCTTCTTTACTGCCAGTGTTGTGTACTTCACCGGGGGGAAGGTGTAGCTCTGGGAAGCAAAAGAAAATGCCACTGCCCTCCACCCAGTGCCCCCGTTGCTCCCCAGGACAGCAGGTCTGTAAATCCCCAGGCTCAAAAGACCAATAACCACAGCACTGGGGTTCTCAATGGAAATTCCCCTGCTGTGTTCGAATTGCACGGAGGGGCTGCTTTGAACACTGTAATGGGCCCATCCCTCCCACGCCTGAGGTAGGTCATATTCTAGTCCCTGCTGGAGAAGGTGGCAGGAGGGTGCTACTCCTGCGGCTCAGTGCCTCTGCTGGACCCCTGCTCAGCTCCCAGGAGCACTGGGCGTTCTCCTCCCCTGGGGAAGTGACATGGCTGCCAGTGTGACCTTTTGCTCCCTCGCCCTGCTGTCCTCTGCAGGAAGCTACGCTGGCACAGTTTCCAGAACTCCCATCGTCCCAGCTTGAACTCTGCCTCCTTGGAGATCAACCGCCAGTCCTCCGCTCAGCTCAACCTGCTGCAGAAGTGCTCACTGCTTCGCCTCACCGCCATCATGGAGAAGAACTCTGTGCCGCACAAGCAGGCCTGGGCGTGGTGAGTGTGGGGAAAATGGGGGAGGGGAAGGGAAGCTGCAGGGCATGATTGAGTAGGGCCAAGCATGAGCTTCCTGAAACCAGAGCTTCAGATCCCAGCAGGGTTGACTCAACGTTTCATCCTCCTGTGGCAGATAGTGAGGGACAGGTGTGTGTGTGTGTGTGGCAGATAGTGAGGGACAGGTGTGTGTGTGTGTGTGTGTGTGTGTCGGGGGATGGAGGGGAAAGTCCTCTTTGCTCTGCATGCACATGAAACATTGCCTTGGGCTCCCTGTAGGAGTTTGCTGTAGGCAGTTCCCCTGGCTGCTGCCCTCCACCCCAGAAGTGACTGCATTTCAGTGGTGCTGAATGGATTGTTTGTGAAGCACTTTGGGATGGAAGGTGCTGTAGAAACACAAGAGACTATTGGGGAGGGGGGTTCTTTTGTACCCAAGAGTATCAATACAAGGTAGAGTTCGTATGTGAGCACGTGGGTGTGCATGCATGCATATGGGCGTGGGTGTGTGCACACCATGTGTACATGTATGCATATATTGCATGTGTGCATCCATGCATATGGTATGTAAACATGTGAGCACATGCACATGGGGGTGGTAGGTGTGCACATGCGTGTGTGTGTGCATATGGCATGTGTGCAGGTGGGCGTGCATGCATGCATGCATATGAGATGTACGTGCATGCATTTGTGTGTGCGCATGTGTGTCCCCGCCTCACCTCCTGCTTGCTGCTGTGAGCTTCTGCCCAGGGCAAATGGTGGCTGTTCTGACGGGCCTGTCTGCCCCCTGTCCCCATCTCACAGGACTGTCCCCAAGTTCATGAAGAGGAGCAAAGCCCCCGACTACAGGGACAAAATGGTCTTTGGGGTCCCACCAATCATTAATGTGCAGAGGACAGGGCAGCCTCTGCCGCAGAGCATCCAGCAGGCCATGCGCCACATCCGCAGCCAGTGCCTGGACCAGGTGAGGACCAGCCCTCTGCAGTACAACCCTGAACTCCCATTCACTTGCCCACAGCTCAACCGCCTCTCATTTAACCTTGTGTTAGCCAGAGCCCTGCAGTAGATGACGCCATGGTGATCAGAGTGCTCACTCTCCAGGGATCTCTGTCTCTCTGTCAGGGTGCATGAGCGATGGAGGCAACCCCTCGCTTTGGCCCCACTGGCTTAACTCCATAGGGTGCTGTTCCTTAACCCCAATGCATTCAGATTGCCTTGAGGGAGAGATACAGAGTTGCTTGCCATAGGAGAGTACTGCACCGATAGGATTGTGTACAGCTTCATTGCCTTTGCCCACAACCCCTGCCCTGGGCTCCAGTGTAGCTCCCTGGCCATGCAGCCCTCTCAGTGGGGCAGGAAGATGGCCCTTTATTTAAGGAGCCACTGTCAGCCCCTGCTGGTACCCCAGCCCCATCTACCAGCACAGCCTACCAGGGGTATGGACCTGTCACTGAGGGGAAGTTTGAAGGTGGGTGGGCTGGTCGGAAAGCCAGCAAGGTGGCGATGAGCTTTAGGGCACTGCAGTAAACAGGGGCTTGTTCCCGTGTTCACTCCAGTCTCTGCCTGCCAAACCAGGCGCCTCACCTGGGTGCCCTGGCCCAGCCCACACACAGCAGTGAGCATCTCAGGAAGGGCAACAATGTTCTTGCTGTCGTGTGGGGCGCGGAGCCCACAACCTTTCACCTAGTCAGTGACTTGAGACCCTTCCTCTCAGGCATTGTTGCCTCCTTGACCTTCCCTTGCCCAGGGCCCCCTTCCCGGGCGGGGGAACCCAGATGTGTTGGGAAGGTGTTTCCTGATGGACACCACAGAGACTCCCTGGCCGCTGGTTGTCCTGGCTTCTCACGGGGTAGCAGAGGCTGAGCTGAGGGCTGTCAGCACCTGCCTGAGACAGAGCTGGTTACTCTGTCTGGAGCTCAGGGCTGCCTTGGCCAACTGTGCTGGACTCTGCGCTTCTCCTGGACAGATTGGCATTTTCCGGAAGTCGGGGGTGAAGTCTCGAATCCAGGTGCTGAGACACATGAACGAAGCCTCCCCCGACAACGTGAACTATGAAGGGCAGTCGGCCTACGATGTGGCCGATCTGCTGAAGCAGTATTTCCGCGACCTGCCAGAGCCCATCTTTACCAGCAAGCTCACCGACACCTTCCTGCAGATCTATCAATGTAAGTGCAACCAGCAGGCTCTCTGGGAGAGCCCCCCCTTCGGGGCAGAGCTAGGCAGGCCCTCAGGGCTGGGAGTGGGTCCAGGCTCAGTAGGGAGTTGGGTCAAAGCATCAGGAGGTGGTGCAGTGGCCGCTGGGCTGGGCTGCCTGGCTTGGGAGGAAAATCAAGGACTTAGGAGCCCACCTATGGGAGTTGGGAAGAGGAGTCTGCCGGAGAGATGGGGAAACGGAGAGGAGAGAGGCTGTCTATGAGGTGGGGGGGGGGGCTGATTTGTTGGATCTGGGCTCTATTTAGCCTTATTCCACCTCTGCTTCCTGAGGGGACTTCCCACTGCTATAGCCTGACCCCATTGCAAACGTTCTGCCAGCAGTGGTGGAGTAAAACTGACTGGTCCAGCATAGGCTTCTAACCGGGGAGCAGAGCCGGAGCAGTGAAGTGGTGCTTCAGAGCATGGGGCCTAGATGAGGGGATTGGCTGGGCCCTTTCCTCAGTCCCCACTACTTGGCACCATTGAGGTGGTTGTTGGCATGCAGTTGCACAGCTCTTAGTTGAGACCTGGGGGAATACGTGGGCTGTGGAATTAGAGACTCCGTTCCAGGCCCTGTGAACATGCTGCTAGGGGAGAAATGTCACCAGGGGAGATTTTTGCTGTGAAATGGCCTATGAACAAATATTGCTGTGACCAGCTCCACACAATGAGAGGCTGGCAGTAGGGTGGCTTGGGGCCCTTTGACTGGACAGCAGCTTCAGTATGAGGCGAGCAAGTACCCTTATTTTCTGGGGCCCCACCTAGCTGCCCCTTGGTCCAATCAGCCCAAGTCTCGAGGAGCCCCTAAGGTGTAGGGTCCCAGAGCCTGGCTGACCACAGGCTCCTTCACTTTGCCTTCAGTTGTCCCAAAAGAGCAGAGGCTGCAAGCTGTCCAGGCAGCCATCATCCTGATGCCAGATGAGAACCGGGAAGTGCTGCAGACATTGTTGTACTTCCTGAGTGACATTGCCTCAGCTGAGGAGAACCAGATGACATCTGGGAACCTGGCGGTGTGTCTGGCCCCATCCATTTTCCACCTCAACGTGTCCAAGAAGGAGAGCACCTCACCCAGGTAATGCACAGCCAATTCAGGCTTTCAGAGTCCCAGCACTCCCCTCCACGATCCCTCTCTCTGTCTTCCTTACTGGAGACACGGCCTGGTGGTACCCTGGCTGGCCTGCACTCGCTGTGCTACCTACACCGAGGCTGGGTCAGACGAAGGGAGAAAAGGGCTTCCATTCCCAATGGGTTCCCTCTGCCTGTGCTCTCCATCAGGGGCTGTGAGGGACTCCTAGAGGGCATGTTAGGGGAAGGAGCTTCCAGCTAAGGTCCTAACCCTCAGCCCAGTGCTACAGGAGTCTCTCTGAGAGCCATGGCACAGGGGGCTGCTGCAGTGTCAGGGACCCCTCCATGGGCACAGCGGACGAGTGGCATAAGGCCTGGGCTACGAGGAGCTTACAGCCTAATCTTCCTCCTGGGCTGAGCACTGCAGTGACAGAGTAATCGCCATGGTGACAGTACAGCCGCATGCAGTCCCCAGTGAGGGACATAGTGAGGTTCCCAACGGGAGGGCAGGAGGGGATAGAGTCTACACCCAGCCCAGCTCTGCTGAAAACTGATAGGATCAGGAAGCTGCAGTACTGCTGTTTCACCACAGGGTGTCAGCAGGACTCTCCTTAGGGCTTTATCTTTTAAATTACTACAATACAGTGATTCCTTCCCTGCCAGTATTCCTCCCTGTTGCAAGAATGCATGGGGTGTCTCTGGCTGAGCCCTTACTCTCCGCTCTCTCGCGGCCCGTCACTCCCTCTGCTGGGTCTCACTAGTCAGTGTTCTGTTGGGCAGGATGATTCAGAAGAGAGGCACCATGGGAAAGCCTGACCAGAAGGACCTGAATGAAAACATGGCTGCCACCCAGGGGCTCTCCCATATGATCACAGACTGTAAGAAGCTGTTCCAGGTAGGTAGCTGTAGCTCTGGGTGAGCGATGCTGCTTTGTCTAGGTACTTACCTGGCCCCTCCTCGCTGTTCAATCTGAGCACCCCTAGATTTTGTTCTCACAGTGCCCCTGGTCAATAGGGCAATGCTGCCTTCCCCCTAGTGCAGGTGAGGTGCACGGTAAATGATGTGCCCAAGTCACATGGCAGGTCCATGGCTGGGTTGGTAAGTGAGCTCAGTTTTTCCGAGTCCTGGGCATTAGACCATCCTTCTGCCATTGCCATACAGAAGCTAGCCAGCAGCAGGCCTTGTCTCACCTGTGATCGTGTAACAGTGAAACCCTTCTTCTCTCGGCAAGTCAAACGACTGTGGAAAGGCCCTGGGAGGAGATGTGTAGTAGTAGCAGGTGCCCGTGCACTTTCCCTGTGTGCTTTGGGGACTGGCTTACAGCAGGAGAGCAATCTGACAGAAACGGTGCCAGTCTGTGTAGAATGCTGCTCTGAGGGGATTCAACTCTCACAGCGGAGTCTGCCTTCATCCCAGTGTACTCCTCCCTGACACCCATCGGCGCCTTGTCACGGTACCTGGGAAAGGCCAAGATTCTCCTTCGTTACTCATTGCCTGCCCTAGTGAAGTGCCATAAAATCAGAGAACTGTAGGACTGGAAGAGACCTCAGTAGGTCATCTAGTCCAGTCCCCTGCACTCATGGCAGGACTAAGTATAACTAGACCATTCCTGACATGGGATTCTCTAATCTGTTCTTAAAAACCTCCAATGACGGAGATTCCACAACCTCCCAAGGCAATTTATCCGGTGCTTAACCACCCTGACAGTTAGGAAGTTTTTCCTAATGTCCAACCTAAACCGCCCTTGCTGCAATTTAAGCCCATTGCTTCTTGTCCTATCCTCAGAGCTTAACAAGAACAATATTTCACCCTCTTCCTTATAACTACCTTTTATGTACTTGAAAAGTGTTATCATGTCCTCTCTCAGTCTTCTCTTCTCCAGACTAAACATCCCGTTTTTTTCAATCTTCCCTCAGAGGTCATGTTTTCTAGACCTTTTGTCATTTTTGTTGCTCTCCTCTGGACTTTCTCCAATTTGTCCACATCCTTCCTGAAATGTGGCGCCCAGAACTGTACACAGTACTCCAGCTGAGCCCTTATCAGCACGGAGTAGAGCAGAAGAATTACTTTTCGTGTCTCGCTTACAACACTTGTGCTAATATATCCCAGAATGATGTTTGCTTTTTTTGCAAGTGTTACACTGTTGACTCATATTTAGCTTGTGATCCACTATGACCCCTAGATCCCTTTCCGCTGTACTCCTTCCTAGACAGTCATTTCCCATTTTATATGTGCAACTGATTATTCCTTCCTAAGTGGAGTACTTTACATTTGTCCTTATTGAATTTCATCATATTTACTTCAGGCCGTTTGTCCAGTGGGGCTCCCCTTCCCCACATGCTCCCAAGCACGCACTGTACTGCTATGCAGCACTCCCAGCTTTGGGAGCAATAGGCCAGCCCTGCTAACCAATCCCAGGTGTGTCTCAAGTGGCAGTGCAGAGCACTTACCACAGGACACAGACCCAGACAGGATGGCTGCACTGTATCATCCTCATTTACCCACTGGCCAGGTGGGATTTTTCAGTGTTCCAGGGACCTAGTAATTGCACTGGATTGGCCCAAGAATCCATCTGGTCCAGTTTCCTTTCGCCAACAGTGCCTAGTTCCAGATGCTCCAGAGAAACGTGCAAGAAGCCCCCAGGGGCAGTTATGGAATAACCTGCCCATAGGGGATGTTTCTGTCTAACTCCCAAAGTTAGTGGCTTGTGTCCCTGAAGCAGAGAGGCTTATGTCCCTTGTAGAAATACTTTTTTACCTTCCTTAATGTGACTGCTTCCATCTAACATTTGGACATCAGCTGGGGGAGGCGTGAAGGCACCCAAGGAGCCCCAGTGTTACTGGACCCAATCTGTCCTGCTGGTTGGTGTGCAGCATTGTTTGAGCTATTGGTATTGGCATCCCAGAGTCCGTCTGGGTCAGAGAGGTGATCTCAGGGTTCATTGCACAGTGATTTCAGGAGACAGAGTGGGCGAGCAATTCCTAGCGACCACTCTTGGGTTTTTAAACTCCTAAGTCCGACATGTTTGGTTTCTAGATACCCCACGACATGATGCTTCAGCTGGGCAACTCCTACATGGCAGCAGACACCCACCCGCTCTCGCTGGCTGAGCTAATGGGCCACAGCTTGCAAGGGGAGGGCAAGGATTTCCAGGCTTACTTGGAAGATAACGTGCAGAACCTGCTCAAAGAGTCCTCAGAGAAGTTCAAAGGGTGGCTCAGCACCGCAGGGCCCCAGAACACAGAGCTCTCTTGCAAAAAGGTAACGTCCACCCTGGGAAGAGTTTGCACATGCCAGTGTATTTGGAGTATACGGAGATATTCAGTATCAGACTAATCAGTGGCCTGCATCCTGGTAGATTTCTTCATGCGTCACAGATACACCCAGCATGGCTGCCAGCTAAACTGCTTCGTCAACTAGACCTCATACCCTTTGGCTAGGTAGTGTATTCAGCAGTCCCATTCTAGACCACGAGTGTGATGACACTAACTCGGAGAAGCTGGGAGCTGGATAACCAGAAACCAGCATGGGGTACTCTGCCAGCAGGCCCAGTGTATTCGGTGCAGATGAGCTGGTTCATACCTAGGGGCCCCTCACCCTTGAGCCAATAGAGTAAGCCCAGTGAGCTGCTAACACCTGAGCAGGTCTCCCCTGTTCTATCCAGTAGGGGGCAGGCTGCACATGCTCACCAGCTCATGTAAGGCAGTTCCCCTGCCCCCATGGCTGGGAGGCCTCAAGGGGCCACTTGTTGCCCTTAGGTTTCTTGGCTTGAAAGCCTGACTGACTTCCTCCGCTCCGGGCTTCCGCAGGTTGGTGACGGACATCCGCTGCGCTTGTGGAAGGTCTGCACAGTGATGGAGGCCTCTCCCTACACGGTGCTGCAGAGGGTACTCCGGGAGCGTCACCTCTGGGATGAGGACCTGCTGCAAGGCGAAGTGATACAGGCCCTGGACGAGAGCATGGAGGTTTATCACTACGTCACGGACAGCATGGCGCCCCATCCCCGCAGGGACTTCATCGTTCTCAGGTGAGGTGGGAGGAAGAAGCACTTGCGGGTGAGGGAATCTGGACCAGCATGGAGGCAAGGTGCAATCTCTCCAACTCCCCTATCTATGCAGGGAGCTATTGGTCCTGGTGTGGACTATCCCGTGCCTTTATATCAGAGGGTGGTCAACTTACCCAACCCCAATTTACCCAAGCAGACTACAGACCAAAGGAGGTCCCCGAAGGTCTGAGATGTGGCTGCCCTGAGGCGTGTGGAGATTCCAGGTCCCGTCTGGGAATGCTCCCTCGCCATTAGAGACAACATACTGCACTTGGGGGTTGGGCAGCCTGAAAATGCCATAGACAGACACAGATCAAGGAGGCACGTTTCCTTCTGGGAAGCGTATTCTCTGTGGGCTGCCCCTCTGTGTTAAAGGTGAGGGTAGCTGCAGCATCCTGCTCTGTTTTCTCTCAGGTGCAGCCTTTCTGCTCTCAGCAGAGTGCTGTGGGCAAAGCTTAGACACTCCTGGCCTGTAGCAAACTCAGGCCTCAGTGACTAGAATGGGGTTGGTTCAGCCAAGCTTTCCAGTGTGGCTGTACAAGCTCCTGCTCTCAGCTCTGCTGGGTTCCCATGGCGCTGCCCATTAGAAGGGTTGTCCAGAGCTTGTTGCTGTGTGTTTGACTGGACGCTGCTTCCTTGCTGGGCCTGGTGCTGAGGTTCCCACAATGGGCTTTGCTTGGAGTGGCCTTACGTCCCATTTTGGCTGGGACAGTCCCTTTCTTAAGCCCTGTCCTTTTTTGGCAAAAGTGGGCATTTGTCCTGTTTGCTACAAACGCTCACTTTTGTCAAAAAAGTGGGTGACGCCAGCCCCCTGCAGGGGGGGAAGCAGGGCTGGGGAGGGGGACGGGCAGGACTCGAGCGAGCAGTGACACCAGTCTTGTGTGGGGAAGCAGGCAGGGCTTGTGTGTGCAGTGTCGTCAGCCCTGCTTGGGGAGGGGGGCTTGGGCGAGCGGCTTGGGCCTGCCCCGCACGGTGTCCTGTTTTCCCTTTGGGAAGTATGGTCACCCTCGCTTTGCTTGTTCCCTCCTACAGGAAGTGGCGCATGGACCTCCCGCGAGGGGCTTGCCTGCTGGTCTCCATGTCACTGGAACACGAAAAGCTGCAGGTGGAAGGAGGGGTCAGGGCCGTGGTGTTAACATCTCAGTATCTGATTGAACCGTGCGGGATGGGTCGGTCCAAAGTGACCCACGTCTGCAGAGCTGATCTCCGGTAAAGGCCTGTTAATCTGTTTGTCGCCAAATGCTGGCCCAGTGTGAGGTGTGATCTGAGCACAGAGTGGGAGGGAGGAAACTGTGGGTACCAGTGCTGGCTCCGACAGTGACTCACTGTGACCTCTCTGTTCTGCGCAACGGGAAGCATACTCACTTACTTGCCGGGGGGGCTGGGAGGTGTAATTAGTTTCTTCACGGTACCGTATACATACAATCATTGCTAGCACTCCCTACCCCTCCATCAATTATCGTTTATTATTTAACGCCCCCCCCCATGCTAGATGGCTCACATGCAGATAAATTATTAGTTGCGCTGGGGTAACACCGAGGAATCATGGGCCAGGACCCATTGTGTTAGGCACTATACAAACACAGAACACAAAGATGATCCCCGCACCAAGGAGCTTACGATCTAATTTCCACATGGTGCAGCAACACACAAGGGTGAGAGTGGTGGAGGCTGGAAAAGGGTCACAGCCTGGGGTAAAAAGGATGGTCTGTGGATAGGGACTAGGACCCAGGAGATCTACATCCATTCCCAGTTCAGACACAGCCTTCATGTGTGACCTTAATCACCCTGTGCCTCACCTGTAAATTGGGGCTGGTGCTTCCCTAGCTCACATGGATAAAATCCACTCGGACACTACTGTAGTCTATGTAGAAAATAGACAGGAAGTTGGTGTGGCTTCTCAGCCTCTTCTAGAGGAATGTGACTGGTGAGAGAGAAGCCTTGTGACCCAGCTCAGAACGGGGAGGCACAGTAGAAGGCACAGAGATGGTGGTGGGAGAAATGGGGCCTTGAGGCCACGCCTGCACTGCCAAAGTGATAAGAAGGATGGAAAGTAGGAGGGGTCAGAGTTATGTAGGACCTCAGAGGTTACAGGGGTATCCTCTAGCAATTTGGCTTACCCCAGCAGGTCCTCAGGGAGCTGGCCAGACAAGTTACTGCTGGGTCACAGCTTCCAGTCTGTCCAAGATCATTACTGACCCACAGTCATTCCTGTCAGATAGCTGTCCTGATGCCTGTGCGTAACTCGCTGGTGATCCAAGTCCAACTCCTTGGGGGCTGCTGTTTACACACAGAAAAGCCACCGGCTCCTCTGGCATCCTATAGCATCACTGCTGGGGGTCCCTCCAGGTCGGGATGAGACACACTGGCAGGCTGCAGTGTTAGGAGCTCATGTGTCTCTGTTGGGAGTGCTAATTCTACCATGTATCTGGGAAAAACAAGGCCTTGCCTAGGTCATAAGAGCTGCATTATCCCTTAATTTTCTGCAGCAAACTAGACTAGGGTGTAGCAGCCTTATCTAGGAAAGGGAGCCAATGCAGTGTTCAGTCTTGATTTATAATCATGCCCACGCCTTGCATGACATATGCAGTGTGGGAGAATGGGGAAGGGAATATTCCCGATTATGCCAGCTGGTGCTTGCTCACACTGCCCCAGAGCAGGTATGTTGATGTTGATAGTCCCTTTTAGCCTGAAATGGGCCCTGCTGTACGTGAAAAACCATGTTCTTCTCCAGCATTTGACAATGACTTCCTCTCTGTGCTGTTGTTTCTCCAGGGGCCGGTCTCCCGAGTGGTACAGCAAGGTCTTTGGACAACTTTGTGCTATGGAGCTGGCAAGGATACGAGATTCTTTTCCAGTGCTTAACCCAGGTGGCCCTGAGACAAAGATTTGAGGAGATTGGAAGATGCTCGCTCCTGTTTGATCATGAATCTCCCAGACAACGTGGGGTGGAGCATGGAGAGGGAACCTGGCCATCAGCAGGCTGTTGGCATCTGGTTGGGCAGGGGCAGTGCCTTTGCAGGCACATGAGCATGAGCCTTCCTTTGAACCAACCACCAACCCTGAAGGAGCCTGTAGTTTTTTCCATCTCTGTGTGATCCCTTACCTCTTACACACCAGGGACCTTCAGAGCTGTGCCCAGTGGCATGCCCTTGTGGGCACCAGGGGCCAAATGGAAGCCATCATGTCCTGCTTCCAGAATGCTGGTTGAAAGGCAGCGAGAATCTCCTCCCTAAAGCTCTGAAGAGCAGCTTTGCAGAAACGAACCAGTGTGCTGCTTGTGGGATGGCTCTCTCCAGCAATCGTCCGCTCACCCGCCCACCATGGGGAGAGTGGGGCTGGGAGTCCATACAGCAGGCTGAGCCGTGAAGCAGCTGGACCAGAGTCAGACCCATTAATCCCCTTTGCGAGGCTGACCATGGGCTCACCCTTTCAGCCCAGGGACTGGACTCAGCGACAAGAGCGATGGTGCTTGAAGTGACCAAGGATGATGCTGATGTGTAGGAGAAGTGAGAGAGGGCGGAGCTGGTGCAGCGTCTGTATGATGGTGTGTGGTATCAGGAGGAGCGTCTGCTGGGGGTGTTACAGTGTGTGTGAGCTGTACCTAGCAGCACGGCACACACACAATAATAGTTTGAGGAGCTGGTTAATGTCAGATGGATGCTGCTGTTACTTTGGTTTATAGTTAATGACCGCCATGTGTTGAATGGCAAAAAGGAAGCTATTTTACTCTGGTGCTGAATTTCACTGGAGAAGGAACTCCAGGTCAATGCTTTCTACTTGATCAGTCACAGGGAACTTTAGCACCCCTGTTTTTAGCACAGGGCCATGTGGTCCGATGAATGAGGGTGCAAATGCTTTGCCAACCAGGGGCCCGGTCCTAATCCCCATCGAATCCAGTGGGAGCCTAGCCATTCATTTTCATGAATTGGATCAGATCCAAGTTTGATGAGTCCAAATTCCAAAGCATTCACCTTTGTCCTTGTATCTGTGTGTCAGCTGTACATGGGGAGTTGCCATTACAAGGCTGGGGGTGAGACCAAAATTGCACAGTGCATCTCCCTGATCCTGCTTTGTCTGGGTTTAGTAATCAAGGTACTACCAGGGTCAGAATTCCATTTGCCTTCGGGGACGGGGCGGAGGGAGGTGAAGAACACCACCTCCATTACATGAAGACACCCTAAAAAGGTATCATCCTGCTGGCAAACTAGTCTGGATGCAGGGGAAGTTTAATAGTATTGGCCAATGAGGTATGGTCACAGGGGGTGCGGGGGGACTGGTCTCATAATCTGGTTCCACTAAGAGAGTAATGTGAGTTGCCCCAAACTGTGCTATATTAGTGCCATTTTAGTCAGCCAGATGGGCAGGGATGGGGTTAGTACAGTCTAGTTTGATCACATTGTTATGGGCACTTGATCTCCCCTTAATTCCTTCCCCCAAAGAAGCAGTGCTCACTGCACTGCGGATAGCAACATGAGTTGCCTTTCACTCCTACAATGCCATCACTCTTGATCCAAGGATCCCACTGCTGTGATTGTGTCACCCCCCCACTTTCTCTCCAAGCTCGCAAACAGTCTGACCAGGACGTGCACTTAACGGGGTTTCTTTTTTAACCAGGGACCCAAATGACTGGACATTGTTCCAATTGGAAGGCAACAAAACCCACTGGCAGTAGAAATTGTCAGTTTCACCAGTAACAAACTTTCCCTCTCTCTAATGCACACCAGCTATATTCTGTTTGTGTTTGGTTTTGTATGACTAACGTTTGGGACTGATTCTTGCCTCTTTTTTTTGTTTCTTTTTCTATCTATAAATACTGTACAGTTGGAATATTAATATATAACTCAGGCGGTAAGAGCTTGGTGCTGGGCGATGAACACCAGAGCGATGTGTGTTTTTGTATTTAAGGGACTTTTTTGTATCAGATGCAGCCGCTGCAGATTGTCTGACTCCAAAGGGGCTGCGGTTCCCCCTCTGTGTAATAATAAAGTACTAATGGCATCTGCTGGCTGATGATGAAACCTTGATGTACCCTGACTGCTGAGGTCTGTGCTTCCTTCTCACTCAGCACTGGTCTGACATAGGTTTCAGGGTAGTAGAGCTGGGGTGCGAAGCCTCCTGACCAAAGCCCCATGTCATGACAGAATGAGGCTGAGTGCATAATTCATTCGTGGTTTGTAAAGCATGTGGAAGGCAAAAAGAAATGGGTAAGGGCTATTCTTATTCCTGCAATGGCAGGGCAGTTGCATGGGTCTCACACAAGTTAGCTTCACACCCATTACAGGACCCTTCCCATTGCTCCCAAACAATCTGATTTCCCCCATTGACTTTCCCTCTGGCCCCCAAGTATAAATGGCAGGGCCTCCTTTCTATTCCTCTGAGCTGCTGGCAGGGGCTGGGCTGTCCTTCCTCCAGAGTCCCTGCCTGGCTCAGCATCAGGCTCTGACCAGCACCAATTGAGATAGGGTGGGCAGAGTGTTTGCTAAGCAATGGACATTCCTTCTGTGCCCAGGCTGCCAGTACGCTGGAGGCTGGTGTTGGCTGAAGTGCTGGCCTCACAGAGGGGCTGAAAGGAGTTGGGGGAGAGTGGCAAGCAGTGCATTAAATGGTCATATCCATGCCTCAAGGGGTGGGTTAGCCTGTCAATTTAAGGCCTCCACGGGTTACTCTCACTCTCTCAAAGCCCCACTGTTCTTGGCAGCTAATGCAGCATCTGGTCAAGCTCACAGAGTGGTACCATCTGGGTTTTTAGCCTACCTGGAGCCCTGCAGTGTTACCAGCTGACCCCATTGCTTAGCACAAGATGTGTACGAACACAGCCCTCCAGAATAATCCCAGTGTCATTAAACAGCATGTCTGATGCACTCTCCCCGACCCCCTTTTCTTTCCTCCTCCCTGCTACAGACACTTGGTATCTACCTGGTCACCTGCCCAAGGCTCTTACCCTACAGCTGCGAGTGCCTTGGCTACAACTGATGCTAGCCCCTCCTAAACAAGCTGTGGCATCCAATAGAGGCACAGCCTGTCTCTCCCGCTCACCGACCCCAAAGCATGGGGGTAATGCCCATGGAGGTGGCTCCCTTGGGACTCCAGGCACTAGTCCCAATGTGCAGCATGCTGTGGTCCAGTGGGCTGAGAGCTGGTACTTTCAATCCCTTGCTCTGTTCCCTCTCTCCACGCCACTGCAGAGTGAGAAGTGCCCCCCGGGCTGAGAGCCTGCCTCTCCAGCGCTGGGATCGTTCCAGAACCAAACAGGGAACGTCAGTAGCTCCAGCCCTGGGTGGAGCTGAAACAAACTCCTCTGGCTCCCGGCCACCAGCGGGGCTCGGGGTGGGGCTAGCCAGCCCACGCAGCGTATGGCAGGGAGACAGAACTGCTATTGCCAAGGCAGAGCCCAGCCACCCCTGGAGAAGGGCAATTCAGGAGTAAATCAGAGGAGCAGAGGCTAGGGAAGGAACACCAACCATTACCAACTGCCCTGGTGTTGCTATTTTACTGCTGCAGCAGTTTCCTAGGAATGGGTTTAGGCACAGGCTGCATTAGCCCAAGGGAGTTGGTGCCTCAGTTGCGAGGATTCATTTTCTAAAGGTGTGAGCTCAGGTATGGCTGGAGAACAGGGCACGGCCCTGAGTCCTTGCTGAAGATGGTGGCGGGGGGAGCAGGCCCTGAATGGGGACACCTGCCCTGAACACGGCCCTAGCGGTCAGGGTGGTGTAGGACGTGTCAGGGGACAGCACCGCCTCCCTTTCCTTCTGCAGCATTTCACTCACAATAGCAGCTGCTGCCTGGGTCCCACAGCCAAGGCTTCCCCAAGGGCTGAGGGCAGCCTGAATACTTCATCACTCCACATGGCAGAACCGGCTGCCCACAAGCTGAGGTGGCCTACAATTCTTGCCAGGATTGCGCTGGTGTCTGCGTTAGCTGCCTCTGGCCCCTAAATCAAAGCACTGAAGGCTTCTCCTCCCACCTTCCTTCCCCTAGACCCAGACTTGCTTCCGGCACTGCAGAAAACACCTCTCTGTTCCACAGACTGCTGCAGCAGCTGCCCCTGCAGCTTGTCTCCAGGGCGAAGGGGCAGGGAGCTACAGGGACCATGCAACAGAGACGGGGTTAGGATGAAATACAACATCCATTCCACAGCAGCTGGTAATCCTTGTGCTGAACCAGCATCAGCTAAACCCACAGCCCCAAAGCGCTGACACACAGCAATGAGAATGCATGGGGCAGGCAGCGTTCCAGTGCTTTCAACCATGGGGCAGAGTTCAGGTCCCATCGACTATCTGTGACCATTTCTTCTGTAGCCTCACATACACCACCAGGCACTGTTGCTGCAGCGGGGAGGGGTACTCCCTCCCTGGTCAAGAGCTGGCTGAGATAATGACTAGCACTTGGAAAGTGGTGGCAGCTCCCCTTTGGCATCGTCTGCCCCCAAAATGGCTATCATGGGGGTGGACAGTGAACCAGGCAGGGGAGGCACCTCGGGAGGACAGAGACATGGTCCTTCATAGCTGCATGCAAGAAGCAGTGAGGCCTTTCACCGCTCCCCAGGCTAAACTGCTGGGGACTGTCAGGTGCTGCTGGTGTGTGTGGATAGCAGGCAAAAGCTCTTTCTGGACTCTTCTGGGTCCTGAAGTGATGACTGCTGCAGCTGCTTCTTCTGCAAGCACAGCTTCTCCTGGAAGGGGGTGGTGGTGATGGTGTACAGGATGGGGTTCAAGGCACTATTGATGGGCAGGATGAAAATGACCACCCATGATGTCACAGTGCCTGTTCCAACAAGGAGCGTATGTTAGTAACCATGGGGGGTTGGTTGCCCACTTCCTAAGAAATAATTCAGCCAGAGGCTTTTAGCCTGGAGACTCGGGGCCACATTCTGCTCTCCGACACACAGGCGTAAAGCTGGAAGAACCCCAATTAAGTCAGAGCTACTCCGGATCTCACACCTACATGAGTGCAGAGGCTGGCTCTTCACGGGCATGAGTGTTAGCTGACAATGCACAGCCTCTCTAGCCAGACTACAGGCTGTGATTGGTTTTGTTATGTGAGCAAATGGACCAGAATGAGAGAGGCACCAAACGCATTACCACCCGTGAGCTGAGCTGGGATTCAAACCCAGGGCTCCAAAGCTCGAAGAAAAATGCATTAACCTGCTAGGACACCGCTAGCACTGAACACATCACACACTGAGGAGGATAATTTATAGACACATCACCCCATTGTGCAATAAGAGTCTCAGCTAAAGAACATTTACAGCAAAGAGCTGAATTAACCCAGGCATAATGGGGAAGAGCTAAGGACCTAGGGCCTGCCTGGAGCAGGAGTGTAACTCCCATCTGTGGGCCGAATTCAGTGGTGACACATGGCAGAGAAAGTAACACTTGGGGGGTACTTTGCTCACAAAGCAAGTGCTGATGTAACTTCCACCTATTTGGTTTTCAGCAAGGGTGCAAACCAGGTGAGCCTTGCACACTGAGGTGGGCGAAAGGGAGTGTGCATGGCAGGAAAAGCCACTAAAGAGGAGGGCAGTGAGATAAAACACACACACCCCCTCTTCCTTTACCTAGCTTGCGCCATCCCCAACATAGCTGCAATCAAATTCAGCCATGAGAACACAGCCACAACTCCCCTCATCTCAGGAGTCTGCTCCTACCCACCACAGACCTGGGCCTAGAGACTGACCCTCTGCCTCCTTCCCCAGGCCCCAGCCTGCTCTGAGCTACAGACTAGGAGCCAGCTGCAATGAGGTGGCCGGCCAGAACTGGAGAGGAACCTGCCTAGACTCCAGGGCATCGCTGTATGGAAGGATGAGGCTGGTGGCAAGAGGCTGTCACCCAACAGGAGATGGAAGGTGCTGCCTGGGCTCAGCAGGGGGGGCCAAGGGACAGAAGTGACCTGAGTGTGTCTGGCTTTTACCCCTCAGGGATAGAGCATGGGTGCCAGGGGCTGCAGGCCAGCTCTGCACCGATTTCAGGCCTAACGAGGTGCCCCCTGCTGCAAGCAGGAGGGAGTGCATTCGCGAGGTGGGGTAGTATGAAGCTGGCAAGAGGCCGGGATTGGCATGCCATTTGTTGTACAGCTTCATTATAATACAGGTGCTCTGGGGCACCTACTCAGCACATGAGGGACACATGCAGGAAGCCACCGCATGGCAGTGCTCTGCATATCAAGGCCTCTCTGTACAGAAAGGCTGATGCTGGTGTGGGTCCCAGCTTAGCAAGGTCAGTCACCTGGTATTTCCACCTGCAGCAAGGAGAGAAGCTTCAGGAGGAAGATGGGGATCCAGCAGAGGGCATCAGTGAAGACGATGAAGAAGAATCGCTTGGCGATGGCCACTTCCCTGGAGAAGACGCTGCGGTCGGCCGTCTTGGTGGCCGTGATGTGGATGGAGTAGAACATGCTGGTGTAGGCGAACACGATGGTGACGAAGGCAATGAGGTTCAGACCTGGGGGGACAACAACCAGCCATGAGTGTGTCAGAGAGCCAGCCCAGGTGTGCCTGGGCCACACACGGTGGGTGAAACATCAGCTAGCAGATGCCTTCCAATAAAGCAGCCTCTTAGGGCCAATGACCCCTTTCTTCCCCACGGGAGCAACGAGAGCCACGTGGACACAGCCAACCTGCGCCATAAGGTGATTAAACAGGAAGCGTCTGCCTCACTAACATAACAGGAGAGTGTTTGTGAAGTACTTGAGGGCAGCGGCGCTGTGGGTGTCCTGCTACCTGGCTAGGACTCTCACTGCCCCACCTGCTTCTCAGATGTGTCTGCACCCTGCTAATCTTCTAGTCCCTGCGTGCCTGAGGCTCATCGATGGTCTCCCAGTGTCTGGGTCTGGCCCTGCTCTCCCAGGGATGCTTTGGCTGGAGGTGGCCTCAGTCCGATGGAGTGACAGGGGGTTTGTTAAGCCACTTTCCCTCTACTATGGTAACAAGCACAGCCGGCTCCAGGCACCAGTGAAGGAAGCAGGTGCCTGGGGCGGCCAATGGAAAGGGGTGACAGTGCATCTGTTTTCGGGGCGGCACATCCAGATTGGTGGCGGCAGCACTTCCGTGGCAGTTCAGTCGGCCCGCTCTGGACCGGCAGCAATTCGGCGGCGGGTCCTTCACTCGCTGTCTTGCTCCCCAGCGGCACTTCGGCTGCAGATCTGTTGGGTTCTTTTTTTCTTTTTTTTTGCTGCTTGGGGTGGCAAAAAATCTGGAGCCGGCACCGGTAACAAGCTGGTGAGCAGTGATTTATAACAGCAGCCTGGGGCTGCATTAAAGCTCCTGGATCTACACACCGATACTCAGCATATCCCTGACGCTGGCACTGCATGGCTGCACATCCTCAGCTCTGCTGCCACAGGCATGGATGGGAGCTGCACCCTTCCGTATGCACCCCCTCCCACGGAGAGCAGGGGTGCACCTCAGCCTTCTGGGAAATGCTGGAAAGGCTTGGGGGCTTTGTGGGACCATGAAGGAGTCAAGAGGGCAGGCCAAAAAAACCTCCAAAGTTTTGCAAAATGTTTCTCATCAGCCCTTGGGTGTGTACCAGGGGTCAACATGCTACCAGCCCTAAGGGGAAAATATCCCTGGTCCCCTGGCAGCAATGTTCCTTAAGGGGCTAGTTTGCTCTCTCCCACTCTCCCTTCATCTCTAGCAACAGTAACAGCATCCTATCTGCCCTCCTTCCCCCCCAACACCAAGGCTGCTGCTTCCCTTACCTGTGTGGGATCAACCCTATTTCACCCCCTGGCAGCCTGGTTGCAGATTGAACTGAGCCAGATGATAACAAGCAGCAGCAGCGTCTTGATGGACTCGTGACCAATCACCGTCAGCTGTCCTGATGCGGCCCCTATCCCTGCAGGGTCTGAGCACCTCCTGCTGAAATGCATTTATCCTCACAGCAGCCCTGTGCGGCAAGGTGTCCCCGTTGGAGATGGGGAACGGAGGCACAGAGAGACTAAGCAATTTGTCCAAGGTCACACAGGCAGACTGTGCTGCAGCAAGAAATTGACCTTGTGTGTCCCAAGCTAGCACCCTGCCCACTGGACCCTCCTGCCTCTCACTGCTCCTTTCCATGATGCTGACTTTCCTGTTTGACTCTAGGGCAGAGCACACATCAGGGAAAGCAAGTTCCAGTCCCCGTCTACCCTTCCCAAGGCTTGATGGTGCTGTTGTAGCTCAGCAGTCATGCCCCATGTCCTGGTGATTCCTTACCCAGAAATATCCCGGTGGAGTAGCCCCTGGCTCCTGGTCGCTCGGTCTCGTCGGACTGGAGTGGGAAACACACCCCGTTCCTCCCATAGTAGTCCCCAAAGGACTCCTTGCACCAGAAGGGGACGAGGGTGAGAGAAAAGCCCAACAGCCAGATGACGACCAGCATGGAGAGGGTCCGCTTCTTGCCCGCCCCATAATGGCTGAATGGGAAGACGATGCAGAGGTACTTCTCCAGGGTCATGTACGTCAGCAGCAAGACGGACACCTCCGAGGACAGCATGGCCAGGCTGCCCACCAGCTGGCACTGGATGCTCGCCATCCACACCTGGGCGTGCTTGTTGTACTCGCCGGAGAACTTGAGATCAAAGGCTCCAATGAAGAAGAGATAGATTCCCATCAGACCGTCTGCACCTGGGACAGAGACAAGAGTGGCGCATCAATTCACAAGTGTAACCCTTGGCAACAGTCCCATGGGCTCAGTAAGCCTCATAGAGCTGCTGTTAACAGAAGGCCAAATTTTGCCCTTGGACGGATGGACGGACACACACACACACACACTCTTGCCTGACATCGTCCTAGCCAGCCCCTCCAGCCCCACCCGCGACTCACAGCAGAGCGATTTGATGGCCATGGTGTGCTGGCTGTTCTCTGTGATGATGAAGGACCTCATGCAGATGACAAAGAGGTTCCCAAAGCAGGTGACGCACGCGATGACCCAGACAAAGACCCTGAGGATGATGTTGGCCAGGAGGTTCTCGAAGGAGGAGATGCCGTCGGTGTTGGGCTTGCAGCTGCGCACGTGCGGAGAGTAGCTGCAATACTGGAACTTCTTAAAGTAGCTGCCAGACAAAGGGATATCGCCTGCGTTAGATCCATGC
Organism: Mauremys reevesii; assembly: GCF_016161935.1. NCBI lineage: Eukaryota > Metazoa > Chordata > Testudines > Geoemydidae > Mauremys > Mauremys reevesii. The sequence continues at coordinate 80,108,499 of NC_052631.1, read as the reverse complement.
CCAGGACAGGGGCTCCATCCCTAGAGGCTAACTTGGGAAGAGGCTTGCCCTCCTGGCACAGAGCCTCATGCACCTCCCCCCCTCATCCCCTTTTGCTCCTCCTTCCTCTCCCCACCTCACCTGCCCCAAACATTCCCCAGGCCCATCTCCTTCCATTTCCTGAGCCGTTGTTTTCATCTCCTTGGAGCAGATTCAATCTAAACAGATCATAAATGTCTAAACACTGAGTGAGATGTGGCAGCATGGGCGAGGGGCGCAGGGCAGGAGCTGGGAACGTGAGCCAGCAATGAGGCAGTCTACAGAGCACCAAGGACTTTGCAAGCCTCTAGCCAGCATATACAGCCCTTTAGGCTCACGAGCACTGAATCCTGCTCAGGATCAAGGATGGGGTTGAAAATCGCAGGCCATCCCTTAAGGGGGAGTGATGGCGCTGCACCACCCAGGGGCCAATTTCCTTGTTTGGGATGCCCACATTCGTACGAGATCACAGCTGCTTTTCATCCCAAAATGCAAGGCCAATGTGTAAGCAGTCACCCTCGCTGTGCATCCTGACCCTAGTTCAGCAAAGCACCTTAGGCATCTGCAGAACTTTAAGCATGTGCCTAAGTACTTTGTTGAATCACGTACTATGTAACGATGCATTTTAATCAATAGCTATTCAGTACTTTAAACGAATGTGTACAGAGTTTCCCTCCAACTCAGGACCGCTATCAACATATAACATTTCAAAATCAATCCATCATTAAAACCTTTAAAATTCCATTAACAGGTATTCACATTTTATCCAAGGGTTATTTCATATAAATCCTGTCTTTTAAAACCTCATAAAAGTAATCCTATATCATCTTAGCAAAACTCTGCATTTTAAAAGGACGTCAAACTTCAAAGCAAGGCTCATTTCTGTTCTAATTACACATAAAAGGTGGGGGTGGGGGAACAATGTCCCTTCCTATTGCTCATTAACATTACTGGTGCAAAACGTACTCAGGTTTTTAATCGAAAGAGAGCAATGACAGAAAGCGAAATGTACAGTTATCTTGTACCGTGTGCGCTTAAACATTTATAATTGGAGAAAACTAACTGCTTTGTTCTCTGCAAGAAAAGACAAAGCAGCTCACGGCTGGCTGGTTAGTGAAATTTCCCCCATTTTCCAAGATGCCCGTCCAGTTTGTGTATCCAGTGCTGGGTTTACAATGGTGGAGCCAGGCCCAGGTTAAGAAGGGGCCTCGGCTTGCTCCGCTTGCACTGCATCCTGAGACCCCGCTGACTCCCTTTGTCCACCAGTCGCTCCTCTCAGCCTGCCTGCCAGCTGGCCAAGGGTTCCTCTCCGTCCCCATTCCCACCCCCTGCTTCTCTCTGCCCCCTGGCTGGACCCCAGTGCACCTCCGGCTCCGGGCAGTCTCTGCTTCCCACCTGTGAAGCCCCACCTGTCTCCCCGGAGCTGAGCTGCCTGGGACTGGTGCAGAAGCCTGGCCAGATTTAGGTCTCTGACAGTGGTGGGAAGGGAGGTGCTTGGCTGGGCCTCTCCAGGCAAGTGGGTCCGCAGAGAGCCGCCAGGCTGATCGCACCGCTCCCAAGGAGCCGGAGCGATTCCTCACCCCAGGCCCAGCCCTGGCTGCACTGCCAGCTCAGCCTGGCAGACAGTTGCCTCGCAGCAGAGCAAGTGAGTGCGGCCAGGAGGCAGGCCATGGGGGAGTGGGTCTCTTAGGAGTCTGGAGGGGGGTGCTGGGCTGTGAGGGGGCAGGGAAGATGTGTGTGTTGGGGCACTAGGGTGTGGGGGTTCTGTGGGGGGTGCTGGGCAGTTGTGGGCAGGGGGGCACTGGGCAAGGGGGGCACTGGGCAAGGGTCGTGTTGTGCAGGGCGCTGTGCATTTGTGGAGGGGTCTGGGGTGGGTGCTGGGCATAGTGGGTCTGGGGGGCTCTGGCCACAGGACCGGCTCTAGGTTTTTTGCTGCCCTAAGCAAAAAAATCTTTGACTGCCCCTGACCCCAGCCCTGGGCTCTCACCCCACACCCACCAATAGCCTCCCCCACCCGCACCCCTGGCTCCCCAGCCCTGGGCTCTCTCTCCCCCCCCACCCGCCCCAGTGCTGGGCTCTCCCCCCACCCCCCACACCCCTTGCTGCCCCAGCCCTGGGCTCCTCCCACCAGTGCTGACTCCGCCCGCTCCCCCCTTGCTCCAGCCATCCGGTGCTGGCAGGGTCGGTGTAAGCAGCGGGGCTCCCGGGCTGCGCCTCAGCCCAGGGTCCCTCCAGCCAGGGCTCCCGCCTCCAGGACTGGCCGGGACGCGGGATGGCAGAGCTGGGGGACTGCCCTGGCAGGGGGCTGAGGAGCCGGGGCAGGGTAGCCCCGGAGAGTGGGACGCAGGCCCTGCCTGGCAGCGCCCTGCCCTCTATGGCCCCGCTGCTGCTGCTGCTTCTGGCCACCCTGCCGCAGCCCCTGGGCGGCTCAGGCCGCTTCGCTCAGCCCCGGCTGCGGCGCTGGGGGGCGGCCGCCCTGCGGCACCTGCAGGTGGCTCCGTGTGCCCCGCAGGGCGCCCCCAGCCCGAGTGTCCCCCGCTCGGAGCCTGCCCGGCCCAGCCACAAGGTGCGGGCGCTGCTCCCTTGCACCATGCTCCATTGCCTCCACGGGGGCCCACAAATATGTTTGGCACTGGGCCCACAAAAGGTTAAAATGGCCCTGTGTGTATCAACACATCAGTATTGTTCTTAACTCATTATGCCCAAGCAGTGTGCCAAAAGGACCACTCATTGGGTTATTTAGCAGTTGTTTTCAGGGAACTAAACAACAGCTTTATACTATTTGGCCTGAAAATGTACCTTTTTCAGTTTCACTATCAACTATAATCTAACGCTATAACCTTCACACACAGATTAATGCTTATGGGTAAAACACCTTTAAATATTGTGGCATTTGTGTGTCCCAGACCTGGAACTTGTTCCCCCATCTCGCTTGGCACAGTTTAGACTGTGGCTGCTCTAAACTAAGCCTTGTTGGCTATGACCCTGAAGAGGCCTTTTTGCCTAGAAAACAGTGTCTTGATCCTGGCACACCCTGTGTGCGGGGTGGCATAGGAATATCTATCTGGGGAGATCCAGCTGTTTTCTGGGCATGACAGAAGGACATATCGACTGAGTTTTGTTTAATTTTTCCTGGCACTAACTTCTACCATAGCAACAGAAGCTCCCACTCCCAAGCCTTTTCCCCACTCCCAAGTACTCACATGTGAGACAGTTTGGTGAGTTTCTGGAACATGCGAGTCTGGATGTTGGGGATCTCCAGACCTTCAATACTCCTGTAAAAATCAATGCAGCAGAAGACATGAGCTAGCTTGGCTCTCCACCTGGCCTGAGGCGACAGACTCAAGGGGCTTTAGGGGGAGGCAGGGCTATTTAGTGCCTGTGCCGCTGTTCACACTTACAGAGAGCGCACGTGGGGCAGGCTGTCAAATTGGTCGGCAAAGATCTGCTTCAGGGGGTTGTAGGAAATATTCCTGCAAACAGAAACAGCAGAGTCTTTCTTTCCAGAAACTCCACACAAAACCTGAAAGCCGAGATCTCCCCAGGGCCACCTGTAGAGATGATGCTTGCTTATGTTAACTAAAAATATGCTGAAATGTGAGTAGAGAGCAATTTGTAGGCCTAAATTTGGGCTTGATAATAATAAGGAAAGTAATAGATGAGTGAAGTGAAACAATTCAGAGGCAAGTTAGAGATAAGCTAGGACATAATCCCAGGTCATGTTGTAAACATATTTTGGTTTTAACAAGTGGATTAGACAAAATGTGAATGTGTTGGCAGCATGTTACCTGTATTGATACTTATTGGAGTGGTATTTACGCAGATGTTAATTAAGATGATGTTTAGCGTTGAACAGCCAATAAGAAAGTAAAAATATTTAATTATGGGAGCAGAAATATAGATACGGTAAAAGGGAGGCTTAATGCTATTTAATTATGAGGTGTTTGTATAATTGATTATAAAAGGGCAGGGCGCTGCTTTCAGGTTAGCATGCTCACCCACCATCAAGGTACCGTTGGAGAAAGGATTATACACCCCTTCTTCTCGTGCAGGGAGTGAGCACCCCCCGGTGCACCAGGTCACCTTGGACTGCAGGCACCACTGCAGCGTGAGGTGATATTGTAATGGCTGTTGGTTTGAACTGATTATTTTATTTTCATTCTGTCCCCCATCGGGTCAGTCACAGTTCTCCACTAAATCTGTAACTGCCCTGGAGGCTTGACCCCGAACGTGTTCAGTCTGGTTCTATTCCTTAGCTGCAAACTGTTAACTGGGAACACACAAACCAAGGCCACACCAGGAGCAAACCCATGGCAGACTGTCCCCTGCCCTCAGACTCCCCTGCCTCCCTTGAAACAGTAACACACCCGCTGTTACGTACTGGCTGCGACTGGCATGGTCAACCTAGGGAGACCACCTGCAAGTCTGAGGGACTGCACTGTGCCTGGGAAGGCAGACAGTCTAGTGGACTGATGAACAGCACTAGATAAGAGCTGGGTACTATTATTATTGTTCCTCTGCTGAAGCTGCCAGAACAGGGCCAAGCAGTGCTGTGGGCCCAGACCACTGTTTCCTTTCAATTAGGCCAACAAACAACTGGCAGCTATTGCGGGTGCTACTTATCTGGGTTGGATTTGAGCCGATGACTCAGAAGCAAAAGGTGGGTTAGCCCATGTGACGCATGGCCAGAAAGGGTTAAACATCTTGCAAAATAAATAACCCTCAAAAGACATGTGGGGAGATGATGTTTGTGTTTCTGTGTATTTACATATGTATGAGTAGGGTCCACAATGTAATCAACAGGCCCTGTCTATGCTGTATTCTGATAGCCCAGAGATCAAAAGAACATCCTAGCATTTAAATGAATTGTAAACATGGGGAAATCTCGGTATTCATCTCTCTTTGAAAAGTACTGTGAATAGTGGAGGAACAAGCAAATTGCCCTATGTTAATTATATAGCTAAGTACCAGCTATGAACCTCCTTCAAAGTCACCCTAATTACCTTTTGTTCCCGGAGAAACTCCCAACTTGTCAAAGAGGACATGAAATTCAGGGGCGGCTCCATGCACCAGCGCAGCAAGCGCGTGCCTGGGGCGGCAAATAGCACGGGGAGGCCTGCCAGTCGCTAGGAGGGCACCAGTCAGACAGTGTTCAGTGGCATGCCTGCAGGAGGTCTGCCGGTCCCGCGGCTTCGGCGGCAATTTGGCGGCGGGTACGCCGAAGGTGCAGGACCGGCAGATCACCCGCAGAAATGCCGCTGAATCCACGTGACCAGCCGACTGCCCGCAGGCGCGCCGCCAAAGGCTGCCTGACTGCCGTGCTTGGGGTGGCAAAAACATAGAGCCGCCCCTGATGAAATTATATAAAAGATCCTTGGGTCCTGGTTCTGTCATCTCAGATCTGCTTGAGGCTTCATACAGGGGAGCTTAGGCAAAAGGACTGAGATCCCAGTCCTAAGCTGGAACATCCTGCAATGACTTTGGACTATAACCTATGAACTATTTCTGAAAGAACTCTTTGCAACTACAAAGCTCACCATCTCTGCTATGAATCTGAATCTCAATGAATTGAACTCACGTCTATGGTATATTGATCTTTTAACCATTCTCTCTCTCTCTCTCTTTTGTTTTTTAATAAATTTTAGCTTAGTTAATAAGAATTGGCTGTAGCGTGTATTTGGATAAGATTTGGAATATTCAATAATCTGGGAAGTAATGTGTCCAATCCTTTGGGATTGGTAGAACCTTTTCTTTTATATGATGAAATAAGATTTACAGAAATTTTCTTCATATTTGACGTGGGTACCTGGATGGAGGCCTGAGGCTGGATCACTTTAAGGGAACTGTGTTGTTTGGACTCCTGAGTAACCAGTGAGGTAATAAAGAAGCTGGTTTAGGCTGGCTTGGTAAATCGAAGTATTGGAATATCACCAGCTTTATGGGGATTGTCTGCCCCATGCTTTGTAGTTCACCCTAATTGAGTGACCACAGCTGGCCCCCACTGGGCCCCTGGTCACAGCCCATTAACAATTCCCTGAGCCAGGTGGCCTCCCTAGAGCTGCACTCTGTGCACCCCTCATGGACAGCTGCCTGCCTATGCTGCTTTCTGTGGTACCCCTTGAAGATCCTTTATAGTAACAAATGCCAGAGGGTCGGCTCAGATTAAGGCTTGGGGAGCTCCAGTACAGTACTCACAACTGCTGGAGGTCATGCAGGTTACTGAATAAAGATGGTGGAAGTTCCTCCAGTCTATTGTTCGACAGGTCACTGTGCAAACAGAAGCAAGATTTCAGACTGCTGGTTGTTGGGGTTCGGGGTGGGGGGCGGGAACGCTATGTGCACACATCATAAAACTGTTACAATTGGGTAGCAGATGATAGCCCCAAGAATGGCTCAGAGCTGGAGTAACTGAACGTTGCAGGTCTGTCCATGTTCAGGTACTCGCAGAGCTCTGTGTAGATGGGTGGGATTGAGGGCAGGCGAAGCATAGCAGAAATCATGCAGATTAGGGCAGAGGTGCTTGGCAGAGCTAAGCAGGGAGCCCAGGACTGGAATAGCAGGCAGTGCTGCTGGTTAGGCTTGTGGTGCATTAGAACATAACATAAGAATGGCCATCCAGGGTCAGACCAATGGTCCATCTAGCCCAGTATCCTGTCTTCCAACAGGAACCAGTGCCAGATTCTTCAGAGGGAATGAACAGAACAGGGAAATTAGCAAGTGATCCACTCTTTCTCATACAGTCCCCTCTTTTGGCAAAGACTTAATGACACCCAGAGCATGGGGTTGCATCACTGGTAATTTTAGCTAACAGCCATTGATGGAGCTATTCTCCATGAACTTATCTAATTCTTTTTTTCCACCCAGTTATACTTTGTGCCTTCACAACATTCCCTGGCAACAAGTTCCACAGGCTGACTGTGTGTTGCGTGAAGAAATACTTCCTTATGTTTGTTATAAACCTGCTGCCTATTAATTTAATTGGGTGACCCTGGTGCTTGTGTTCTGTGAAGGGATAAATAACACTCCTTAGTCACTTTCTCTACACCATTCATGGTTTTATAGGACTCCATCATATCCCCCGCCCCTTAGTTGTCTCTTTTCTAAATTGAACAATCCCAGTCTTTGTAATCTCTCTTCATATGGAAGCTGTTCCATATCCCTAATAATTTTTGTTGCCCTTCACTGTATTTTTTTCCAAAGTCTTTCCAATATATTTTTTGAGATGGGGTGACCCGAACTGCACGCAGTATTCTAAGTGTGAGTGTACAATGGATTTATATAAAGGCATTATGATATCTTCCATCTTACCTATCCCTTTCCTAATGGGTCCTAACATTTTGTTTGCTTTTTTGACTGCTGCTGCACATTGAGCAGATGTTTTCAGATAACTGTCCACTATGACTCCAAGATCTCTTTCTTGAGTGGTAACAGCTAATTTATACCCCATGATTTTGTATGTACAGTTGGGATTATGCTTCCCAATGCACATTACTTTGCACTTATCAACACTGAATTTCATCAGCCAGTCACCCAGTTTTCTGAGATCCCTTTGGAATTCTTCATAGACTTAACCATCTTGAGTAATTTTGTATCATCTGCAAACTTTGCACCTCATTTATGAATATGCTGATATTGCCCAGCCTGTGTGGGGGTGCAGGACAGGAACAGGAAAGGGTGCTGCTGATCAGGAGTGAAGAGCATTAGCAGAGCTGGGAGAAGGGGAAGCTTGGACCCACCTACCAGCACTATATCCAGCAACATCAGCGTTCCACTTTCGTAAGCATCAAATAGATGCAGAGGTTATTAAAAGCTACCTGTAGGTGGAGCAGCCAAGCACCCAAGTGTCAGGAAACTATTCACCAAGGGAGGATGAATAGATCCTCCCACAGGATCATGAGCGAATGATCACAGTCAAGACAGTGACACAATCACAACCACCACTGACATGCTGTTGACCACTAGGGGTGGAGGAGGGGCACTGCATCTGGGCAAATCAACAGCAATACTTACAGCTCCACCAATCTGTTCAGTTTGGAAAACGCCCCTTCCTGGATCCATTTGATCTTGTTTCTGCGCAGAATCCTGGAGGAGGAGAGAGAAGCTTTGGTGAAAAGCAGCCCTGAATTTCCCAGTTACTTCCGGGGACTTTGATGACCTTAGAACTGAGCATGGCATGAAGGCGATCTTAACACTGGAATTCTGAGAGGCTTGTTTGAGGCCAGGCACCCAGGCCTGCTCTGTTCCTTACATAGCACATGTTTACTGCTAAACTTGTGCCAGTCCCACTGATACACTCACATGGACCCAAACTCCACATCCAAACACTTATATTTGGGGAAGAGCAGCTCCAGGGTCGAACTGTGGGGTTCAGGGACAGCTCACAACTAAACACAGAATCAGATGAGTCCGTAAGAATCTGTCGGAGTGTGAACCAAACAGAGCTGACAGTGCAACCCAACACTACACAAAGCTCCAAGCCAAATTCAGGAACTCAGGACAGTCCATGGTCTGCAATTTGGGCACCTTTGGTATGAACATCCGTATCCAGTATTGAATGAACCATGGTTTTCCAGTGCAGCCACACGAGCCACAGGTTGTGTCACTTACGGAGGTGGCAGTTTGGAGGAAGTTTCAGTGCCATCTCTGGATTTGACACCCCTCCCCCCAGGCCCTCAGTGAAAAATTAAGAGAGGGATAAAACTGAACAACATGCTCAGACAACTTCCTGAAGCCCTGAACATTTGTCCATGGCTCTGGCAAGGAACTGGAACTGCTGCTGCCCTTGCCACATGGAGGATATTTCTAGACCTCTCGTACCTATATATCAGCTACTCCTACTACTAGCTGAACTATGGAGCTCAGCTCCCCAGGCTGGGAGCTGTGGTACAGGAGGTCCTGCCCTGGATGTGTGTGTGCCTTTATTGTCTATGGAAGGTATTCTTCAGCCCAGGCTGCGGCTGCCATAATTGAATACCCACCCATGGGGAGTGGATGGGAATGCTGCATTGGGAGAGGCTCACATCCTTGCCAAACATTTAATCTAGGAATACCCACCCCCGCTGCTTAGTTATCAGATCCTCACTATCACCAGACCTCAGCTAGGCTGGGATAGTTGCAGAGAGAAGACAGAGTGAGGGAAGGAGGGCTGGGGAAGTTCTTCCTGCTGTTCCACACCACCCCGCCTATTAGCCTCTTCTTGTCTGTTTCATCTCCTCGTAAAGCTGTCACTTGTGCTGGTGTCATTGGCAGGGCGTGTTTATGCCTCCTGTCTTGCCCTGGCTTATGTTTCCATGACGCTGACACAACTCTTCTTAGAAACACATTCCTGATCAAAGCCAAAAGTGCTTGGTTGCTTGGCTTGAAGGAAGCATTGCATTGTGGGGAGGAAGCCACTCACTCTCCTCTCCTCTTTGGCAGCATGGGGCAGGGAGAGTTCTTGCTAAGGGAACACAGCGTTCAGCCTCTTGAGATAAAATGTCTAGTGGCCTCCTCTGTGAGCCGTACAGGCCGTGTCACCTTTCTGTGGCTGAAAATAGGTCCTTCCAAAGCATTCGTTCCTTTGAGAAGGTACCAAGGGGGGGAGCTGAGGGTGGATCATTGACAACGTCCCCTGGAAATCACTGCAAAATACAAACGAGTCTTCGGTCTGCAGTCCAGCCCCCATGCGACACACCCATGAGTCTCCACCTCAGTCCATTTGTTAATAGCTGCTCACTTCTTACTTGCCCACAGATGCCCTGGGAGTAATAAGCATTGGCAGTGCCCACAAACGGGTTAGAGAGGGCAGGGAAATACGAAGCGCCATGCTCCGAAGCTGCATGCCAAAGACGGGCCGGGGCCCAGCAAGGCAAGTGAAGTGCTGGAAGGCTGCTACTTCAGTGGAGACTGTACTGCTCCCTGCTTTGGGGTTCCCACACTGCACACACGCTACAAAGCCATCAGCCTCACTTAGGGTATGTCTAGATTGCAAGCAGACACCCCCGGCTGGCCTGTTTCAGGGGCTGGCAAGGCCGGGCTAAGGGGCTGTTTAATTGCAGTGTAGATGTTCAGGCTCTTCTTGGACGCTCCCACTTCACAGGGTCCTAGAGACCATGCACCAACCGAATGGCTACACTGAAATGGCTACACTTAGCCCGAGCCATGTGAGCCCAAGTCAGCTGGTGTGGGCCAGCCACGGGTGTCTAGTTGCAGTGTAGACAGTCCCTCAGTGCCAGGGTGCTGCCTCCAGAGGGGGCAGGAGCATACAGGGGCAGAGTCTGGGCTCCATACACAGACAGAGCAGGAACTCCGATGAGGCAGAAGTCCTGGGTACTGAATGTGCCGCCAATGCTCCATCAGCTGCAGGGTTGTTCCCAGAGGGTCTGGGAAAGCTCAGAATTACAAGGTTTCGTAGAATCGTAGCAATGTACAGCTGGCAGGACCTTGAGAGCTCTTCTACTCCAGTCCCCTGTGTGGAGGCATTTGGAAACACCTGGGATCACTCAGAAAACGAGGATGAAATGCATCAATTGGAATGTTTTCTTGCCTATGAAAATGCCTTTGGAAATTAGCTCTTTGACAACTCAGGCTGCAACAGTGCCTAAGTGTTTCAGGTGAGAACAGGCATAATAATAATAGCACGAGTTAGAACAGTATTTTGCACACTGCAGTTCTTGATTACTGCTCCGGCGTGCTTAACTTGTGTCCCGCGTGCAGACCGAGACGGTCCCTGGTTTGTTTGTACCATCACAATAGCAGCTCACACACACACTGGCTGTGTTACTGCAGGCCTAACAACTTCTAAAACTCAGGGCCAACATTTTTCCCATGCGGGTGCCTAAAGTTAATTAAAATTAACTAATTAAAAATGGGCTGATTTTCAGAGCACCAGCAGCTCTCAGTGACTGTAGAGGACAATCAGCACTTCTGAAATGCTGCCTTAGGCCCACACTGCTCCTTTATCTGAGGCGCTCAAAGTGTTTCACAAGCGAAGAGCGAACAGCCCTCTGCTCATTAGCCCAGGTGGCCTAATGGGCCTTTGCCATCTCCAATAGCCAGGGCTCTATGATTAATTATTTAAGCCTCCCAAATCCCTTGCCAGGTGAACGAGTAACTGGGCGCATCAAGCTAAAAGTAATGGGACTTACTTGGGGATTATACCATTGTTAACACAGCCTGGGGAACGAGGAAATCTTCCTAAGGATACAGGAGGTGATCTTGCCAAAGCCACTATGAGCTACTGTTCAGATAAGCCTGGGATTTACTCACCTACTCCAATCCGACAGCTTTGGGAAAGGATCCAGTGATGCAGTCCCAGTGCCCTGGATAATAATCACCCCCTCACTTTGGGAAGACAGGCTTGACTGCCCATTTCATTTCTTCCTTTCATGCCACTGTCCCATGGACAATTTGTAGCTTGTGTATATGAACAACATATACAGGCCATGCAAGTTTATTAGCCTTATCTCGCAGGGCTCCAGAGGCTGAGCCTTCTGGGAAATATATCAACATCATGTTTAGGAAAACTAGACTCTAGGACAGGGCTGCATCTTCTCTGGGAGAATTCCTTGGCTTTGTGAGCTCCTGGAAAGCACCAGCACTATAGCTTGACACTGTAAACGAACACTGCAGGCCCGATATGAAATTGACCAAAAATAGGCTTTAGGGACGAGGAGCCAAAAAAGAACTGGCAGGTGTTTAACAGGCTGAGAACCTACTAGGCAGGCTTTATATTTTTCTTCTTTAAAAGCCAAATGTGAAAGGGATGTTAGTGCTAGTGAAAGGTTCTGGGTGGAGAGCGAATTGCTTTGCCCACACAGCAGCTACAGCGTGGGCAGCAGAAAGGTGAGCGCTCTCCACATACCACCCTCTGCCTTAGCCTTTGCTCCAAGGGTATTAGCTCACTCTCCATGGTTTGTGATGTGCAGCAGCGGCTCCAGGCATCAGCGCTCCAGGTGCGTGCCTGGAGCAACAAGCCACGGGAGGGGGGGGCACCATGCCGGTCCCTGCGAGGGCGGCAGTCAGGCAGCCTGCGGCAGCTTGCCTGCGGGAGGTCCGCAGATTCGGCGGCAATTCAGCGGCGAGTACGCCAAAGCCGCGGGACCAGCGGACCTCCCTCCCGCAGGCAAGCCGCCGAAGCCGCGGGACCGGGGACCTCCCTCCCGCAGGCAAGCCGCCGAAGCCGCGGGACCGGGGACCTCCCGCAGGCAAGCCACCGAAGCCGCGGGACCAGGGACCTCCCGCAGGCAAGCCGCCGAAGGCAGCCTGCCTGCTGTGCTTGGGGCGGCAAAAAAGCTAGAGCCGCCCCTGGTGATGTGGACAGGTGTTAGCCTCACCAGCTCATGTCTCATTGGTCACCGAATGTCCATCAATGGCTTTTGCTCATTACTAACCTGAGCAGATGTTAAAGCAGTGAACTAGAGGTGAAATCTCTGGACCCCATTACCAAGTTTAAATGCAGATGTACAACCGATATTTAAAATACCACAAAATTGTCTCTATTGTTGCTGTTTATAAAACATAGGTTGTGTGCCACAAAATGGATTCAAGATGCCAGATCTGCAGCAGCGACAAAGCGGCCTAGCTCTGTTGAAGTCATTGGAACTGCACTGATTTATACTAGCTGAGAACCTGGCCCAAGTTAGCTGGTGTTACACCCAATTCACAGCATGACCCAGCTGATAGATTCCCCCCTGCAGGTAAGGGTTGAAGGTGTGACTCCATAGTCACGCCAGATCCCACTTTCCCCCCCACACATTAGTGTACGGCCAGAGGAGGGTTGGTACTCACAGCACAGTGAAGGTGCTGCATTCCTGGAACACTGAGCTCCTCAGAGCATGGATCTGGTTTCCTTCCAGCTCCCTAGAGAAAGAGCAGTAGCTGGGTTTCCGTGGATAGCAATTCTCCTTATTCATCCCCCTCCAACCTCGATGTCCTCGGCCAGACAAATTGTTGCTTCTCCCTGGACAGAAGGGAGTCTGTTCCGATGCCACCCGTGAGAGCAGAGCTCCTGACCCCAGCTGCCTGGCAGCGGTGTGAGGACTGACCCCAAAGATCCTGGTCCTGCTTTGTGTATCACTGTCAAAAACTCCACTATCCCCTCATCCCCCAGGCTCACGACCTCCCTATCCTCTTTTGTTTCCTTTCTCTGACACACGCTCTCACTATGGCCTTTCATTGCTTCCTCTCTAATATCCGCCCTGTCCCCTCGCTCCCCTCTGTTAAAACCCCCTTGCTTGTCTCTCGCCTGCTGCAGCCTTCTCCTCTCTGCCCTTCCAGTCCAGCCAAATCACCTCAGGCTAACCCCTGCTCTGATCGCATCTACCCCTCTGCCCTGCAGAATACCAAGAGACACAGCTGCTTCTCCTCGCCCCTAGCCTGCACTGGGATACCTCCACCCAACCCGCTCACAAGAATGCCACTGGCGGGGGTGGGCTGAGGTGCCTGTGCTTTACTCTGGCTAACCCAACGCCACAGCCTCCGCCAATTCAGACACCAGATCTCCACGCCAGGGCAGGTACTCACAGCCAGCTGAGCTTCGGCATCTCTGCACATACGGAAGTGTTGGGCATGCTACTCAGGGAGTTGTTCAGCATGTACCTGGTTGGGAAGCAATAAGAAAACCTATATTAATGCCTAGTACATGTGCCCAGTACACAGGTGGGATTGGCACTGCATTCCTGGCACAGTCACTAATGCCTCTGAGCCTGAAATGCAGTTACCCATCTATGCTGAATACAGTACGGGCAACATGTCACTAGGCCTGTCCTCACAGTCTGTCTGTCATAGACAGCTCTCCAATGGCTCCCACGGTAGTAGGCAATCACACCCCCTGCGTCCAAAGATCACAGGTCATTGAGCCAATCCATTGCACAGACATTAGTGGTTGCTGTTAGTTTCACTCATTTCCTTTAGAATACTGACACAGATAACCACAGTTTATAGATAAGATTATCTTCAGCAGGGTTCCTGTGGAAATAATGGCATATGCTCATGTAATGACAGACCATATCCTAATGCATGCATACAAGAGGGCCAAAATCAGGCTGCACAGGCAACCCATAGCAATTGCAGGGAAAGGCTGGCTCAGTCTGCGTAGCCCTGGCTGGAGCATGCTTGCTGCAGACAGCAGCTTCAGAGAATGTAGCTCCCCAACTCTAGCAAGGCTCTACCAAGCAGGTGGGAACTTTGATTTTTCAAAGGTTTATAACTTGGTCGAATGTGGGTAGTTTTTCCCAACAACAACAAAAGACACATCCCTGCCAAATGTCAAGTCCCTGCTTCAGGGCATGGAGGTGCTAGAGCTTCTCAACAAAATGGTTGTAGGAATATTTTTTACCATGGGCAAAACAAAGCATTTTCCCCTAATCTTGTTTTGGTGAATGGCTGAACCATTTTTGCTGAAACATTCAGCCTGAGGTACATGTCTGGCATGGAAAAATTCAGACAAACAATTAAAGTTTGGCAAAGTTGTAAGAAAAGGAAAACAGGGTCATACACTGTGAAGTATTGGGTGGCACCAGCAGCTCTGCCTATAATTAAGTGCCAGACACTGAGATCTTTATTCAGGCAAAACTCCCAGTGGAGATTTGCCTGCATTAGGACAGAATGATAGTGGTAAGATTTGGCCTAAAATACAGTGCAGCAAGAGAAAGGAATGGTATAGCTCAGTGCTTCTCTACCGGTGGGGTCACAAACATTGTGGGGAGGGAGTCACTCACAAATAACAATCTGGGGAGGAGGGGAAGCGCAAAACATTGAAACTTTTAGTACTATCTAAAGCAAAGGTGGGCAAACTATGGCCCGCAGGCCACATCTGGCCCACAGGATCATCCTGCCTGGCCCTTGAGCTCCCAGCCAGGGAGGTTAGCCCCCGGCCCCTCCCCTGCTGTCCTCCTTCCTCAGGCGGCGGAGCGGCGCGCTCCTGCAGAGCAGAGCGACCGTGTGTCTAGCTTCGGCCGGGCAGCACGGCTGCCAGACATGCTGCTCTGAGTGGCATGGTAAGGGGCCCGGGGGGTTGGAGGTCCTGGGGGGGCAGTCAGGGGACAGGGGGCAGTTGGATGGGGTGGAGGTTCTGGGGGGGATGGTCAGGGGACAGGGAACAGGGGGGGTTGGATAGGTGTACAGGCCCCGGGGGGCCTGTCGGGGGCAGAGGTGTGGATAGGGGTTGGGACAGTCAGGGGACAGGGAGGAAGGGGGGGTTATATAGGGGGTGGAGTCCCAGGGGGATGGTTAGGGGTGGGGAGGTCCTGGGAGGCGGTCAGGGGACAAGGAGCAGAGGGGTTGGATGGGTCAGGGATTTTGAGGGGGCAGTCAGGAGGTGGGAAGTGGGAGGGGGCAGATAGGGGGTGGGGGCCAGGCTGTTTGGGGAGGCACAGCCTTCCCTACCCGGCCCTGCATACAGTTTTGCAACACTAATGTGGCCCTCGGGTCAAAAAAGTTTGCCCATCCCGATCTAAAGCAAAGAAAATCCTGCTTTTCCGATCCCCACACTCCCTTTTCCTTCAAGGTAACATATTCTGTCAACCTCTTGAAACATACACATACATTGTATAGCCTGAGCGTTATCGCTGATACATTTTTTCACTCTTATTTTTATAGTAAATGTAATGAGGTCATGAAAAATGTTCACTTTAAGTAAGGGCTCACCAGCCTGAAATGGTTGAGAAACACTGGCCTAGGGGATGGGAATGAAAGATGCCGCATCAAGGACATTATGGAAGTGGGACCCCCAGAGAGCCCAGAGGACTGGCTCCAGACTTACAGAAAGTACAGAGATTTCAACCCCACAAAAGTCGCTGGGAGGATCTTGGCAATTCTGTTGTTATCCAGCATTCTGGAATGAGAAGAGGGAAAGGTCGTGACCCAGAAGAATAGACTTTAGACACAGAGGCAACTCCACAGGAACAAAGTTGGGGCTCTACTAGTTTAGGAAGGAGAGACTGTCTCACAGGCTTACATTTAACTCTAAATTGTCCCTGCGGGAGGTGGTTTCTTCCCTTTCTCCCTGACAGCAGAAATTCACGTAACATCAGCTTTCTCCTCTCCTTCACTGCCTGGTCCCTCCTGCATCCATCTTCGTCCCCCACGGCCAAGCCAGAGGAGATGAGTACATAGACCACCCCACCCCTTTGAATTTCCACCCAGAGCATTCTGGCTAATGTGCTTGCTGGCTTCTTTCACAAGCAGGGGGCTGCTGGATTTTTTTTCTTTTGCTACAAAAATAAATGATAAATTAAAAGTCCACTTGGGGAATTTGAGATTTAAGGGCACATCCGGCTCCCCTGAAGATTTTGTGGCTGATTGAGTGAACTGCTCCTCAGGTTTTTTCTAGGCTATTTAAGGGAGAGGTTGGCTGATCATGTGGCAAATGAGGAGGACAGGACTCTGAAGGGCTGGGAGCCTGGGAAGTTCTCTCTCCAGGCTGAGCTAAGCTCAGTAAGGCAGCCATCTTGCAGAGCAGACATTATTGTTCCACTTCGCGAGTGATCCCTGTATGGGCTCCATATGCAGCACCACAGACCCGACAAAGAACTGCCTGGGTGATAGGAGATAGAACTTCCCAGCACTTCAGAGTCCCATCCTCATAATTTGCCACATGATCAACCAACCTCTCCCTTAAATAGCCTAGAAAAAAACCTGAGGAGCAGCTCACTCAGGGTGGTCCAGGGTGCCAATCCGCCACAAAATCTTTGTGAGGAGCCAGACGTGCATATGCACATACCCTGCCATGCCTGATCAGACCAGTATTTGGTCCACCTAGGCCAGTATCCTGTCTCCAATAGCAGCCAGCAATGGATGCTTCAGAATGTGCAAGAAATCCCATGTGGGCAATTATGGAGTAACCTGCCCAGAGAGAATGTTTCTTCCTAACCCCACAGGATACCGGTTGTTTTATGCCCTGTTGCAGGAAGGTTTATATCTCTGATATGCTTAATCCTGTCTAATATCACTGTGATGTTCTCCTTATCCATAGAGAGGTCTAATCCACATAGGAATCTTGCTACGTTCTTGGCCTCAACGGCATCGTGTGGTGTGGGGAGAGACAACTGCCCAGCCTAATGAATCCCACTGTTCGAGGATTATCCCTGATATTCAGGCAAACCTGGCCTTAAACTCAATTCCTTCCCCTTACTCCTCATTGGACCCCTGGGGGCCACCCAATGGAAAGAGGCACTTACAGCCATTCAAGATTATGCAGATCCTGGAACACTCTTGGCTTCAGCTCAGTGATGTTATTGTGACTCAGGAACCTGGAATTATTAAAGAGAAGAGAAGAAAAGTGACCATGAGTTGATGCTGTTGGTTAAACTAGTTTTTATTTATCATCCATTCCCCCCCAGCAGCTCCCCTCAGCCTTATTTTAGGGGTGTGAATGGGGATATCCTCAAGTCATCTGCATTTTGCAGGGGCAAGCCTGATTTGGAATGAATGATGTGGGGAGGGGAACATGAGAGAGAAACATTGGTAAGAGCCAGAAGTCCTCCCTCCCCCAGAACATGGTGCTCTAATTTCAAACATCGTTCTTGCTGGGGATGGTGGGTTCAGCCACGTGTGCTGCTAGCCCACGTGCGTCCAGACTGCGTTCATTCTGTGCTAAGGGGGCTGAAACACGGAGACTGTCAATAGCCCCCTCTCCCCTGCGACCCACAACACAAAAACCTTTTACTCACAGCATTTTAAGCTTGAAAAGTCCAGCAAAAGCCTGGGGCATTATTGACTGGATTTCGTTGTACTGTAAGAGGCTGTTTACAAACAGAACAGAAATATCTCAGGGTTAATAGGGTTTCCACAGTGCTCCCAGCCCCTCCTGGTCCCCAGGAATGAATAAAACCTGTGTCACTTCTGCACAGAAGTACAGAGCGCTAGGAGCCCAGCCCACTGCTCAGAGAGATCAGGACTAAGAAATGAAACAGACTCTTGCACAGCAATGTACAGCACTCCCATCCCCAGGAGCCCAGGGAATGAGAGACCAGCACTGGGGATGGACCACAGTGAAGGGGAAGACGTTTTTATGAATAAAAAATACAGGACTGGCAGTCAGGAGTTGGGGGCTTGAGTCCTGGCCCTGCTAACAGACTTTCTGTGCAACTTTGGGAAAATCACTTCCGTGTTCTCTGCCTCAGTTTTCCCATCTGAGGGGAGTGAAGATGAAAGAACAAATAAATGCTTGGAAATCATTAATGGCAGCTCTGAGATCCCGGTGCACTAGAGACAAGCATGGCACTATTATTATTATTACAAGCAAGGACGCTAGGCTGGGATCCAACTTGAAAGAACAAAATCTGTTCTGAGTGATCTCAGATCATAAACCCGCCAACATGTTAGGCTGGAAATATCTTGTTTACCCAAGTGAAATGACTTGTAGAAATGTCTTCCAGGACAGAGAGCTATTTGTTGTTCTCCCCTCTGTCATTTAACAGCCATGCTGGACTCTGAACCTCCCATACCCCATGTTAGGTGAGCAAAAAGATCACTTTGATTCCTCAGCCCCCCACTTAGCACATTATAATGGAAACAGTGCAGGAAGGGCCCATGATATCTATGACAGATACCCACGGACTTCAGTGGGCACTGGCTCAGACCACATACGAAGCACTGACAGAGCCAGCTAACCATGGCTCAGTGATAACTAACTAAGGAACAATTGTAAACAAGGGCTTACCCAACCCTCCCGTTTTCTCTGTTCCTCTGACTCTGAAGCCGAACGCTCAAGAGGTGTGATGGTGGATTATTAAAATGAGAAAAGCCGCAGCCTCTGAGGTCACTGGGCCCTGCCAGGCTGAAGAAGTCAAGGTCATCATCTCTCGCCTAGCCAAACTGGCCCTGCATAATAGGGGCTTATTCTTTTAAATGTGGTGCTGCTGACTCAGCAAATGTGCTACTCTTCCTCCCCCCTCCCCCACCTCCGTGCCCTTGTCGATGATCCAGCCACTCTGAGGGGGTGATACTTACAGCTTCTCCAGACTTCTGTACATGATAAACTGGTTGTCCCACAGTGAGTGGATTTTATTAGTCTTCAGATCCCTAGGGAGGGGTGGAAAGAAAAATCAGGGACCATGGATCAGGAAATACGCCATGAACAATTAAGAAATGCAGGTCTCTTTACTCCCACTAGCCTCCCTCCAGTTAAAGTCCCCTCTTCCTATCTTATCTGAGTAACGTGTGTGAGAGGTGTGGCCTCTTTGCTATCCGTTACTGATCGCATTTGCCAACAGCACTTCTTGAATTGCGGCATCATTTTTAACATCTCAGGGTTTTGAGTGCTGCAACCCTCTCCCGCGTGCCCCCTCCCCGCCATTCCTGTAGGCAAATGGTGTTTGCATGCTCAGACTGAGTAGCCAGGCTCGTTCTGCCATCTGTGCATGCCACTCAGATGCCAAAACGCTGCATGGCCCCAAATATTGGACATGCCAATTTTTTAGGCAAGGTTTACAGCCCCTGGTAGAGCTGTGTAATACCTGCAGCGCATTCATCCTTGGAAGAAAGGGGCTAGAGAAATGCAAAGGGTCCATTATTTAATGCCAGGGAAAGACAACAACTCAGTTCAAACAAACGGATGGGAAATTCATTCAGTTTGATGTCAAAATCTTCTTCTTGCCTTCACAGCAAGCACTTTGCAGTTAGGCTAATCTGGGGAATAAAGCCTGGGGCTCTGGCCCAAAGGGTCACAGTTTACCAGCATCTCTCCAGCTATTAGTGGCTTAGACCTCTCTAGCCTGATTGGCACAGAGCACCTGGCAGCAGCATCTCCAGTATTAGAATGCAGCCTCCTGGGTTTAATCATAGAGGATTAGGGAAAAACTGAGATTTGAGCATCTGGGGCATCCTTAATCTAAGAGATAAAGGTCTCCTTGTGATAATCCCAGACTCAGTTTGCTAGATAACACAAATTTCTCTGCATTATCACCCTTGGAACTATCTTCCGCTGCAGCCTTACCACTAGGTGGCACTACCCCCTTGATGATTGATGCTATGCAGCACAGTCAGGTTAAAAATGGGAATCACCAGGGCGAATTTCCCACTGGCTCCAATTTTGCAAAGAAAGGGACACATTTACCCCATGGTGGCCCCTGTTACTCACAGCTTCGTCACGTTGGAGGAGACCCAGGGGACGCTGTGCAAGTTCTGGCTGGTGCAGTCTATTGTCCTTCCCGAGCACTGGCATTCCTTTGGGAACTGGTCGAGCACTGGGGACACACACAAGGGAAACAGTGAGACTGAAGACAGACAGGATCTCAGTGTGTGGCTGGGCAGGTGAGCAGATAAAAGAACACACTGGTGCACAGAGAGGGGTCAGGGCTGGCTGGATATGTCGGGGTCAAAGCGGCAGGGGATGGCAGACACACTCCTAAAGAGCAATGCGGGGGCAGTGGAAGAATGGAAGAGGTGAAGAGAGGAGAGGCAGGGTGTGTGAAGGGAGAGGAGACAGAAGGGGAGAGATGCTTTCTTGAACTTCTCAGGTCTGGGCTGGGAATCTCGCAGGGCCTGCCTTGGTTGGGGTATTTCAGCACATCCAGGCCTGGACAGAACCAAGAAGAACAAAAAAGCAGATTCACCCTGGTGGGAGTGAGGGAGGGTGAGTTGAAATCCCCCAAACCTGAGCAATTTTGGGTGGGGCTCCAGGGTGAGATGTTACCAACTTCCCAGGATCCCATCTTTAGGGCTGGTTCAAACCTCACAGGGTCACGAGGTAGCACCTTTGCCATGCAGGGGCGACCCTATCCCACTCCAGAGGGAGGGGCGTGAGAGAGGGGAGTGAAAGAGAGGGATGATGAGAGGGGAAAGGGGGCAGAGAGAGCACAAAAGGGGAGGAAGGGGGGGAGACAGGAGGGATTGAGCAGTAGCATGGGGAGGCTGGGGAAGACACAGTAGAAGAGGAGGGAATACAACGCCAGCCCCAGGAATGGAAGTACTCACCACAGACTGGGGTCTCCTCTTCCTCAGTGGCTCTGCTGCCCTTGGTCTGCTGCATGTCATCCAAGATCTGCAGCCACCCGCTATTATCCACTAGAAAAGAGAAGGCAGAAGTCATGCGGGTTTGTCCGGGCCCCCCCTCTATTCACAGCAGACTCACTCACTGCTCCTCCCCATGCCCAGCTTCCCCCAGGCTCGCCCACCCCCACTCTGATTCCTGATCTTAGCACTGGGAACCACGCGCCGCTTGCTCAAGAGACGTTTACCTCAGTGCTGGGCCTGAACCAAACGCCTAGATCAGAATACCCCTGAACTGGGAGGGAGGGAATTCAGAATCTGAACTGAAGCTGGTTCTTGCCATTGGAACCCAGTTTTATAAGCCTTAGATCCGACTCCCCTGAAACATGGCGTGTTCAAAACCTGGATCCAGGCCCATGTTTGGTGACTTCGGCCCATCTCTAGTTTACGTTAGCTCCTGTCCACTGCCTCTTTGACTCTCTACTGTGTCCTGACAGGATATTCCTCTTCTGCTGGGTCTTACATTCCTACATTTAAGGCTGGGGTGATCTCCGTCTGACAACCCCTTACCTAGACATCTCTGTCATTATTAGAAAGTCAGAGGAAATTGTACTCTCCCAGTAAGAGGTTTATACCTTCAGTGTTAGCTGCAAGGCAGACAGGTAACCATAAGTGACCCTTAAAGTCCGTCCCTGTGTTCATGTTCCCAGAATCCCCCTGAATATATTGGTGGTTCTGGATCTGGGATTTCCAGGTCCACCTGGTTTATTAACTACAGGGCATCTGCCTTTGGTCTGGTGGCCAGGAGAAATGGAAAGAGAGGGCAGGCTGTGAGGGTAGCTGATTACCGCAGTTCTCTTCGTCGGCTCCGTTGTCGCAGTCCTTCTCTCCATTGCAGTGCAGGAGCTGGGGTAAACAGACAGACAGGTTGCCACAGGGGAACTGTCCCAAAGGGCAGGAATAGCTGTCCAGCCTGGAATGAACCAGAAGAGACTCTGCCAAAGGAAAGCAAGACACAGTCAAAAAGCATCCGTGAACAGGCCAGTCCCCTGTCCTTGCCTGCGGCTGGTTTAAGACCCACCTCTCACCCTTGGCTTACTCGTGCTGATCTTGCCAGGACACGGTAACCCATCACTGTCTGGTAGCCTGTTACTGCACCTTAGCCCAGTCCCATCTGGCATGACTTATCAGTGAGATTCTATCAACACCAGTCCATCTGGACCATGCTCCTTGATTGTTCAGATGTCTCCCAGTGCTCTGGCAGGGTCTGAGACCTGCAAAGAAGAGACATGCCCTGACACTGTAAGAGCATGAAGAGATGTCTCACCACAGCCAAGAGACATTTCCCCTCCTCCCTCTCAAATGAGAGAACAGGAAACAGAAGCAGTAGTAAATTCTGCACCTCCATCCAACGATTCCATCTGGGACAGTGGAGGCATCTCAGAAAACGCTTGCAGAAAAAATCATCATTATAAAAAGAATCCAGCACAGGTCAGCAGTGACGGCAAGATGTGCCCGTCAAATGGCTGTTTTGTGGCCGATGTGAAAGACATGCCACAAAATCACCAGGACAGTTAATGCTAATAGGTGCTGCTATTAAACCGGATTATTGCTATTTACTGAGGACCATACAGCTTGCTGCTGTACTTTATGTAAGGGGAGAGCTGGTTCTTGTAGTACAAAGCTCACAGTGGCACTATGTTCGATACAGACACAGACACATGGTCTCCTCTTGTAACTTGGTTAATTTCATTTTTAAATCCTCATTATCTGCTGAGTAAATGACCCTTGAAATGCCTGGCAGAAGAGGGGTGAGATCCAGGAGGGATTTGGTTGGTCATTGAGGCTGAAATCCCCTAGGGGGTTGGGTCTCATAGGGATGGATAAGGCACATTGAGGGGGATGAGGAAGGGGAGCCATGCTGTGCCTGCTCTGAGGAGAAATCAAGGCCATTGGTCTCCAGGACTGTCAATCCAGCATCTTTCCCCACCACAAGAAAACTACAAAGGAGGACACGAAACGCAACACTGACTTCTCGCCTGCATGTCGCAGCTGGTCCAAAGTGTCCTCCCTCTGGGCTTCGGGTGTCAGGACTGCTCCACAGGACGTGGGCCATGCTCGGTGGGGTATGTGTGAGGTGACGGGGGCCAGCGACAATCAAGAGAAGGCCCTTCAGGCAGGAGGTCACTATCAGTCCTACTCTGTTTGGAGCTGAAACCCACTTATGTTCCAAGGGGGAGTAAAATAACTCCTGCTGGGTTAGACATCAGATCTCCAGGGCTGGCCAGGTTACTTTCAGCCGACACTGGGTCACTCCCCAGTGAGACACAAAGGAGTTGGAGATCTATTAGACTGTGAAATGGTGGCTGCTGTACCTTTTAGATCACTGAAAATCAGACTGGAGAATAGGCTGTCGGGGCCAAACCTGCACTGGCCCGGGGGCTGGACTAGATGGGACCTCAGCAGAGGAGCAGGAGGTGGCTTGACTCACACTGGCTGCTCCTCTAAGATGGCAGCAACCTCAGGAAAAGGTGTAGAGGGACCCTCTGGTGTGGGGAGTGACAGCCTCTTCTCTGGAGTGGTTCCAGGTGGCACGGCAGAGAGGCAGCTTGGTGTACAGGCAGAACTGGGAGCAGGAGGTCTTTCCATGGAGTTACGTACGCCAAGGAAAGCAGAAGAGACTCAGACACATTATTAACTACAGTATAACAAACCAGCTCCATAGCCCTCTGGAAAAGCCACCCTCCCCTGAGGTGCAGTTCACTCCCTGTGATAATTAGCCCCACTAACTTAAACCTCTACTTTGCTGAGCCCTTTCCGTCAGGCAGGCTCTGAAACGTCAATCAGAGCTTCAAAGCACCCCAGCCACTCAGCTCTGTTCATTAATATCCTACAATTATGTGTGTCAAAAGCATTCTCCAGATCAAGCAAAATGTTTCCATGCACTCGCCTTTGATCAGGGCCCGAGGAAGCTATCGCAGTCTATGGCTGTGACAGAACAGTGTGAACAGCCCGGGCTTGTCATTCAAGGTTTTCTGCTGCTGCTAACATTCCCACAGATAGCGGCTGACGATCTGTGTTTAACACTGAAGACGCATCTATTAGCTGATTTCATAATGTGGGGCAGTGAGTGTCAGTTCTACCACTCACCATTTCACCTGGCAATGGATGTGCTTTGGGTGGTTGGGTCATTTCTCCTCTCCCCTTCCCCCTCCCCGAGTCCCACGGATTCAACTGGTACATTTTACTGAGACGATTATGACCCCAGAGGCAAGCTGTAATAGAAAGAAGAGGAATGTGGATACAGGACTGGCAGCAGGTTCAGGGGTAAGTGATGACACATGGTATAAGTCGGTGTCGAAGCCGGCACTGAGTCTGAAGCAGGCCCTGCCCCAAGCAGCTTGCAGTTTAGCTTAGACAGTGACAGTCCAAACAGTCAGAGGTGGGAGAGAGGCATCAGTCACAGTCGACGTTGGCCCGTGGGGGAAGGCAAGGGGAAGGAATTTTAAAGGGAGATCTGTGAGTCTCAAAGAGGAGCTGCAGGAGAAGACTGTTCCAAGTGTAGGGGCACGTGGGCGGTCTCTATACGGGGGGCAGGATGCAATAGAAGCACAGACAGCCTGCTATGTGCTTGGAAAGCTGCCACAGCTGCAGGGTAGCAGAGAGGGGGGTGACCCTTTCCTCCCTTCCAAGTGACCCTCTAAACATGGCTTTATTCTGGGTCAGTCACAGGGTTATCAGATTCCTAGGGGCTATCAGAATTTCTCCTATTGGTGGTGAGGGGAGTTAGATTTTTCAGCAGGAGTCACTGATTGAACTCTTAGGCAGCAAAGATCCCAGTTTCTTGCCATGCCACTGACCTCAGTGACCAGGGAAAAGCAGAGAGTGCGCTAGAGCCACAGAATTGATTCTAACCAGAACGGTCCTTCCGTGAAGCACAGACATCTCTTAGGGTTTGGCCCATTTCTAGAGAGGTGTTCCAGAGGACAAGGAAAAGGAGCGGCTGGAACTCAAAGCAGTTTGCAGACAGGCTACACCGTAGAAGCTTCCTCTGATTTACTACTCCCGTGGCTAACTACAGCAGGGAGCACACAATATGCACAGTGACCTTATTTATAGTGCAAAATAGCACCCAAAAGCTGCTACACCCTGGACAGACGCAGTCCCTAGCCTGAACAGTTTACAGTCTCATGGTTTGTCTTACCCAAAGGCTCAGCTGCATGAATTCCCTGTCTTTTCACAGGCTGATGCTGCCTGGATCGGAAGTATTTTTCCACATTAACTCAGCATTTCAGCAGCCTCTCCATAACAACTAGTTGGAGCAGCAAATCAGCAAACCCTGGCCGGGTCCCCAGCTGTATATCGTCCACATGGGCCCTGAGGACCCGTTAACCTTTTATCAGATTTATTGATGCATCTGGGACATTTGTTCTGAGGGAAACATGGGCCCAAAATGCCTGCAACACCCGCTGGAGCTAATCAACATGATTAAAAGTGTTTAATATTTGGAGCAGCAATAGACTTTGAATCCATGAATCTTTCTCTAAAAACTGGAGCTTTCCCAAAAACCGCTGGAGAGAGCTACATCCATCCTAGGCCATAAAACTGATCCGAACAACATTTCTAACAGCAACAACCCGTGCTTGTCCTCCTTGCTGCATCTTAAGTTACAACACAGAACCATTTGTGGGCAAAGTTGCAAATTCTAAGAACTGTTCTAGGTAGAGCATGGGCACGTCAGGCATGTTCCAGAACCTGAGAATTAATCCACCAGTTGGGATCAAACAGAACGCCCCCTCACCGCCGCCCCAAGCTCTTTCTTTCCCATTTTGAAGGCAGCATCTGATGTTAGCTGGGGAGTATTCAGTATCACACGTCAATGTCTGGGCATCTCCAACAGCTGGGTCTGCTCTCCTTCCATCAGAGCTGGAGGCACCTCAGGATTCCATTACAGGCTCTGCCTGGGGTCACTGTCTCCATTGCAGAGCTCTGAATATGTAGTTCTCTTATTTAAAGTGAATGTATTTATCTAGGCTCATATCAGACATCAAGACGCGTCTGTCCTGAGCTCCAGACACCACCTCTGCCCCAAAAGCCTGGGGAGACAGATGGGTCTTGTATCCTGCCCTGAAAATCAGCAGGATCAAGCCATTTCAGCCAAAGCAAGGAGTCCGTTCCAAAGTGGAGGGCTCCTCACAGAGAACACTCTGCCATCAATTAGCCTCCTCTCTCCTATACCAAGGGGGTTCGAGCTTGAGCACCCCCAATGCCACAGAAGAAGAGAGCTGCCTCTGCAGCATACAAGTCTCAAGCTATTCAGGGGGCTTTGGAGGTAAACACAGACTGCACCTGGAAGCCAGCAGGCAGCAGCCAATGCTGACTCTGGAGCCCTTGTGCCATGTACTTCCAACGAAACAGACCATCGTCGCAGTCTGACGAAGTTCCCTATGTAGGCCACGTTGCAGCAGCGTAACATGGAGGAGACAAAGACATGGCTTTTGGTAGCAAAGTCCATGTCAATAGCATGCTCCAGGCCAACCAAGGATGAAAAAAGCCATTTTGGTCACTGCAGCTCCACCAGCCTCTACTAGCAACGCTGGACCAACGATCACCCTAGACGTCAAACTCTGACCACACCTGGCAGACACACCTGGCAAAAGAAGGACTTCCCCTGCCAACCAACTCCACCACAGTTTTACCTGCATTGACTTCAGACATGTAGCTCTCATCCATGCCCTGGTCTCAGACACTGGGCAAGGCTTTCAACAGCACTGATTGGGTCAGATGAGCTGGAAATATAGCTGGGTGTCATCACATTTCCTCATCAGCCCTCCCAACAGCCCCATAAACTCATTGAACAGGAAGGGAGGCAAGGTGGAACCCAGCCCCCTTAGGGATGCTGAGCAATTGCTCATCACCAGCCATTGGGAACTTTCAGTAAGGAACGAACAGAGCCCCAAGATCATCCTTGTCCACTCCTGCTACTTTCTGCAGGAGTCTATAGCCTCTCTCAATGAACGGTATCAGAGGTAGAGCTAACAGTGACAGTATAGACATCTGCTTTTCCTACAACATGATGGTGAAAATCTACCGGACTGATAGCCCTGGAGATTGATGGTCCACAAAAGAAGTACAGCCCAGGTAGCAGCAGGGTAAGTGTCCCTCAACAGTGTGACCAGCAGGGTGAGAGGAGAGTTCAATCTCCATGGTTCAGTCAGTCCATAACTTCTGTACTAAACATGTCTACAAGGGAATCGAGAGATGTTATTTGTATTTTCAGTGACGCAGATGCCTGCCCACTGGGAGATGGGCCGAGACTCACCGTTTATTTCATGGAGGGGATGGTCTAGCTGTCCAAGCACAGAACTGGGTGCCAGAATTCTTGAGTCCTAGGCTTGCCTCTGACTTAGGGGAAATCATTTCTCTCCAGAAAAGGGGTAATAATATTTCCCTCCCCCATAGGCAGACTGTGAAGGTTAATTCGCTAATGTTTAGAAAGGGCTTTGAGGTGAAAGGCTCCATGACTTACTGACAATCCTCAAACCTTCTCTGGTTCCTGATCCCGGAAATGAATGTGACGTGCTCTCCCAGCACCTTCTAATAGATCTTGAATTTCACATCCACAGAAATCCACTGGAGGCACCTTGATCAACCCCAGCTTTCCGGATCCCTTTCAGTCCCTGCTAATGACACCTCTGTACTAATCATTGGCTGTGACCGGCTGGGAGGCGAGTGTCAATCTGGGTAGAAGGGAACAAACTTATTTGGGGTCCCTCACTTCAGAGCCTGAGATACACTCATGGCTAGAACATCCAGAGTAGTTCCCACAGATTGAATCCAAGCTTAATGCACCGCCAAGTTTCCCTTCAAATACAGTGGAGGGTATTGGTTGCAAAAAATACAATTAAAGAGCAACAGGAAAAAACTGCAGTGGCCGATTACAGCCTTGTCCTCCTGGGGTTAAAACACTGCAACCACTGTGCAGAAGAAGCTTGAAAACATACAGATCGATACCTCATGAAACAGCATGACCGTGCCTCAGCTCTCTCTCACTATGAATGAAGCAAAGGTGTGTGTCACCTCTAGTTCAACGAGTTGGACAAAGAATCTCTTTTCTCTTCTTACAATACAGCAGATGTAGAACAAACAGATGGTGCAAGAGTCGATGGATGAGTGGGGCAAGCATACTGTGTTGTGCTAAAGGTCTTCTTTTTCTTTTCATGGCACTAGAAGAACATCAGAGATTCCTAAAGATGCAAAGTTTCAAGATATCATCTCACCTTCTCTCCTGTTCTATAAAACACACTGATATCGTCTAGAAAACCTTCCATCTCTCTCTCGAGTCAGTGCCCTCCTGTATCAAAGAATGGCTAGCAGTAAAGGTTCAATTTTCTAAGGCTGTTCCCTACCCTTAAATGCAGAGGGGAACAATACTAGGGTTTGATTGCTAGCATAGGGCCCAATGCTAGAACTCTTACTAATGCATGTAGGCCCAGGGATTTAAATTCTTATGTGGTGCTTACATACCAAGGTGTTAGTCACCCTGGGAATACCATAGCTAGATTATAGACACAGACTTCCTGTGTGCGCTTGGGTAAGTCACTTAACCTTTCTGTGCTGCAGTTCTCCAGCTGTAAAAATGGAGATAATAGCACTTCCCTACCACACAGGGACATCGTGAGGATAAATACATTAAAGACGGTGAGGCACTCTGATAATGGGGGCCATATAAGTACCTCAGAGAGTCAGGACGTGTAATATCATGAATCACCAGGTGGACTACTGATTAAGGACAATCTTACAAACTCTGTTGCACTCACTGTACAGGTAGTTAGATCTTGGAGAAATGTACAGTTTTAGCTGTGAAGAAGTTCTTTCTATATGCTGAAGAGACCACCTGTAAATTTTAATTCTTGCCTGAATCTCTCTGATTTGAATAGTTTCTAGGTAAGCAGCTTCTGCCTTCAGGGAAACAAACACAAATATTGCATTTTGAGTTAAATTATTTGTGGGGAACACTCAAATTGTCTGGAACACTTGCTTACTCAGGGACACACCTTTGTCAGTGACAATCTGCTTCACGTACTTCAGATGGTGCTTGCATGAACAGGCCAGATTCAACAGACTTCGCACTGTTGCTGGGCTGGGCAGCTGGCCACAATTTTGAGGGGGGCGGGGAATAAATACAATCCATCATTGCTTCTGAAGCTAAAAGTTTGAAGTGAGCTGGAAAGGAAGCTTGAGCACAGAGGTATGAGGACTCTGGAATATAGTCACAGAAATGGTTTTATATTGTAAAATGAGGAAACTCCCCCCAAAAGTCAAAACTGTTAATCACAGTTTTTCTTCTTCAAGAAACGACAGCCTCACCATTGAAGGTGCAACATGGGGTCTGGATCAACAGTCTTGGAAAGTTAGTAACAATCAGTAACAAAAAGCTTTGTTAAATGTATGTCTCAAATGGGGAATACTGCAAGAAGCTATTGCAAGATGCAAAACGACACGTGTTAAAGCATTGGCTAAGGCAGACCCAAGTTCGGACAGCTCCCTTAATTTTCTGCAGCACCTGCCCACTTGTAGGGTTGGAGCCTGGAATAAAATTAAATGTAAGTCAGGTGGAAATGTAAGGGTCTCTTTCTAGTGGCTCTGGTGTGCTAATGTTTTTCATTAAAAGAGTTTTATTTATTAAAAATATTTGATGTTGGCAGATCTTAGGCAGTAATAAACGTCAGTGCAAAATTAAATAAAAATGAGACGTTGTGTCTGTGAAAGTAGAATGAATTATATTGTAAAAATAAGACTGGATTAAAGAAATGCTGTGTGTACCTTTAAGCAAAAGAGCTGAATTGCTGCAATCCAGGTGTCAGGAAAGCAGACATTAAGGTAAAACAATTGCTCCACTTAAGGACGATTGGTGAAGTATTAGCCTTAGATCAATAAGAGTTAGTAAGGAAGGAGGATATGCATGCTGTGCCCCAGGTAAATTTTACAGTTTTACTCTCTTTGTCCTTTTGTTTAGTTCCCGCCCTTTTATCTGTATAAATAAGATAGTTTGTGTCTTGCATGGTGCTCACATTATCTGGATGTTATTAGCAGAGCGCTGTGCTAATAAAACAGAGTGGTCTGACAAACTGTGAGTCCTGAGTCTAACTTTGACAATTTGGAGGTTCCACCGAGATGGCAACCGTCTTCACTGGGGCTGTGTGATTCCTGACCGTTTTTGTAGGACGACCGTGGCAGCCGGCACCTGGGCATTTGGCCCGAGCGGTCCTCCACCAGAACGGAAAGGCGCACGACCACAGTGAAGTCTACGCCATCGAACCTGTTGGTTCCCACTCTGTTCTGGTAGGGATGCCGGGATCTGACATCAGGAATCTGGTCAGGTAATTATTTCTGTGTTTTGTCTGGACTGAGGACTGTCCTGTCTCTGTGTCTATCCATTCTCCTGTGGAGTGTTTGAGTCTGGGTGCCGTCTCCGTCTGGGGATCGGCCGACTAAGGGGTTCCTGTCTCCGCGGTCTGAGTGAGTGGAATCTGCACAATCGCAGCCGCACCACACTCTGGGTATATCCCTTAGTGTGAAAGCAAGGGTGGTTGAGGCAGTAGCCTGTGGGCTGCTTTTGTGTGTTGCACCGGGCATCGCTCTGACGAACCCGAATTTCCTTCTTGTGTGATTGGTGTGTGAAGTCCTCCTGTATGGGTAACCAGACGTCTAAGTCGGGGCAGTTCCCTAAACGAACGCCGGCTCATTTTATGTATTTTAGGATGGGTCCAGACTCCTGTAAAAAGGGTCCAGACTCCTGTAAATTTCTGGAAAAATGGTCTAGGCTAACTCAGGGGGATCCCAAAACTCAGTGGCCACTGTTAAAATCTTGGAACAAAGACCGAGTGGACGTCTTAAAGGACAAACTCGGCCAACCTAAAACTAAATTGGCTAAAGGAGAGGTTAACTGTTTCATGCAGTGGTAGGAAGAGGCAAATCGTAGGTGGACAAAATCAAAACTCGCCTCTCTCAAATATTCAAATAATAAGTTAAAAGCTTTATTAAAAGCCTCCTCTCTCCCACCACCAGACCAAGCGCTCCCCGTTACCCCGTTCTCAAAAAAACCAAACACACCCCGGATCGATCCAACCCCTTTCATACTCCCATCTCATTGTAAAAAGGACAAAAAGCCCCTTGTTCTGCTCCCCTTTGTTGTCTGCCTCAGAAACTGATTCTTTAGTGTTCCACTACCAATTCAGCAAGGAGGCTGGGCTCCTCAACAAGCCCCCACCCTTCCTGGTCCCTTTCCTTGAACATTTCTTTCAAAATTGTGAAGTGACCACAATATCACTCACAAACGGTTCATTGAAAAAAGCAGGATCGGGCCCAGACAAGCAGGCAAGCAACAGATAAAGAAACTGAAAAACAGGTTGGAAGCCCTGAGGGCATAGTGTTGGGAGTAAGAAAGCAGTAAGTGCAGGCATGAACCCCTGGAACAATACTCAAAATGGTGAAATCTGAGGTGATAAAGGTGTCATTTTGGGAGATAAACAAGTGATTTAAGGAAAGAGAGTGAAAAGTTAACTCTACAGAGGCTGGAGAGAATTAAGCAGTTAAATTTTGTGAAAATGTTAAAAAGGACCATGTTTAGAGAGAGAGAATTCTTGGTTTCTTTGCAGCCATTCTGAAGGGAAAATAGGCCCTTTTCCAAAAGAGTGCCTGTAAATAATCCAAATATATATACAGCTATGTAAAAACAAAGCAGTGTAAAGGAATGTTAAGGAAAAGAAAATGTGTATGTATCTATTTGTCTGTGAAAATATGTAAAGTTCTAAGAATCTAAACCAGCACCTCTGGTTTGTAAAACTCCTGTTTTGTAAGTGTAAGATAAATTGGTTTTGTTTTTGTTTTTAATGCCACTAAAAATTCATCTGACTCTGTAATTCAGACTTGCAAAACTGACAGACCTTTTTGCAAGACACAGGTAATTAGTGTTGTTTGGCTTTGGGATTTAGCATTTAACCTTTAAGGGGTAAACTTGATTCTTTACAAAATTTAAAATATTTTTAAATAAAGACCAAGTCATGGCTGCAATAGGGCAGTCAAAATCAGGAGAATAGGGAGAGATTCTGGAGTCTTTTTGTTTGGTTGGTTGGTTTTTTTGTAACAATAGCAGATAAGAGCTGTAGTGAAAGAATAAGAAATTAACAGCGACCCTCTGAAGCAACAACAGAGGTGAGGTGCACAAAACAAAAAGAAGCAATGTTAAAAACACTGAGCCTTAAAATGGCTCTGTGTAAGTAGACTGTCACTTTGATAAGGGTACATGAAAACTCTGTAAGAACAAAAGAAACCGTTACACCTTATGTAAAAATCGATATGGCTAATGTTTTAAAAGTTATAGTATAGAAGGAATGTGCATTTTCCCTAGGACATGTGCAGTGTATATTGTAGAAAGGGGTAAAAGAAATACAAATGAAACATGCTACTGAATTAAAATCCTATTAGGGCTCCAAAAAGAGCCTCAATAGGCTGTGTTTTCTTTTTCAGATCCCTGTGTGTTAAGACAAAACTCTCTCTGAGCTCTGCTGATGGCTTTGAATCCAAAAGCCAAGCCTGTGTTGATGCAAATTACCTAACGGATAAAGAAAGGTGAGAACTGCCAGCACAGAAAAAAAAAAAAAAAGCTGCAAATAAAGAACATACCTGGTCAGCAAACAAATTGCCTAAATAAAAGGCATGGTATAACAAGATTCCTTTAATAGATTTGACGCTAATGTTATTGTTAATA
The DNA here is from genome assembly GCF_016161935.1 of Mauremys reevesii. Lineage (NCBI taxonomy): Eukaryota > Metazoa > Chordata > Testudines > Geoemydidae > Mauremys > Mauremys reevesii. The sequence continues at coordinate 80,075,795 of NC_052631.1, read as the reverse complement.
TTAAACATTGAAATAAATTTAATGTTAGTAAGTACCCCTGTAACAACGTATATAGTGTGTATGATTTTTGGAACAATCCTTTAAGGTAATATGGTAATGATGCTTCTCAGCTATTACCTGTGACTAAACTTAAAGCTTAACACAGCAGGAAAAACATTACAAACTTGGTCTGCTATATAAGAGGAAAAGCTAAGGTACAGCACCTCATGGATTTAATGACTAAACAGTGGGATAATTTCCCCATAACCCTTAAAAAGTAGAAGCTATTAAAACCTGGCCTGCCTATAGAACAAAAAAACACAGGAAAATATGGGGGTAATTCCTCTGTTTTGCCTGCAATCAGCAAGGGTATTTGTAAAAGAAAGGAATCTTTTAAGCAATAATCAATGCCACCCCGAAAGGGGTAGAAAAATGTTATTTTTGTCTTTCAGAAAATCAGAAAAAGCTAATACCAGCTACAGAATAACCTATTACAAAAACAAATGAAAGTAAAAAAAAAACATACTGCAATAGCTATGGAATGTACTGAAATGCAGATATTTAGAACATAAGATGTTTTGGGTAATATCAGAAAACATTAAGGTTTTGATGCATCTGTTAAAGCAAAGGAAAAGATCATTGTTTAATACCTATCAGTATAAATGGATGCAGTATGTCTACAGTATGGTGAGACCAAATTTGTTAAGTGAAGAAATTATTGTTAAAATCGCACACCAACAGGCTCTGGAAGCAAAGATATGGAAAGTTAGCCCACTCCCTAGATTGCACCTGGGATCTTTCTGGCTGCCCTGGATCTCAAGCCAGTGGGCTGGGGAGGAAGGGAAACTATTGGACACCAGAGGTTGTACCAAGTGGACTCCTCAAAAGTGGGTGTGCTTATCCATGCCTGTTGCTCCAAAGCCCTGTAGTAAAGACATCTCACTAGGATCCTGTATGTGAGATAAAATGCATAACGAGACCAAAGTACTGTATAATGGGCTCTTTGTATGTATTAATTCTTGGGGAAAAATGTTTTAAAAGGATAAAAGTGTTAGCAACCCACCAGTAGACAAATGTAAATGTAATGTAAGTACTGTGTTTACCAATAATCACATTTACTATTTGACACAACCAAAAGAAAAAAAAAGTCTCAGCTGACTGTATGCACTGATTTAGTTGAGTTCTCTATCAATCTTGGCATTGAATGGCAAAAAAGTTACCAATCGTCTGTTGAAAGGTAAAAAGGTAACATAGTTCCTAGAAAAAAACAATGTGGGAAATGGAACCATTCATATTATACATGCAAATGGGGACATGTTAAGAATTGCCACTGCAGAAAAACATAACAGCTTATCATTGGTATAACATATTTTCTGGATGGTCTCCCACAACTACTGGCATACTAATGATACTACCCCTAACTGTTTTTGGTTTTAAATTGTATGTGTTTAATTGAAATGTTTAAAATGTGCTGGTGGATAAAACAAATGTATGCAAAGCTAAAGCCACAGGCCCAAATCACCTCCCAGTATTTTCTATTACGTGGACTAAATAAGAAGTGACACTGGCGATTAATAATCTTAGTGCCAAAAGGGGGATATGTAGGAGCAGGATTTTATAAGGTCCCATGAGAATTAATGTATAATTTGATTTCATCCTGCTAGCCACCCTTTTTGAATAGCAGAAAGAAATGACCCTCTGGGACTATAAGATTCCGTTTTCCCATATGCATTACAAATTGGGCCCTCTCTAACTCTTTGTTTTCAGATTTAATTAGTAAGAGACAGGATTCTCTATTGTGTCTATGTTAAGTAAATTAGAGAAACATTGAAGGCCTGGGTCTCGATGTAAATTGTCTTGGTTATTGATTGTAAAACTTAGCAAGGTTTAATTTACAATGACATTTTGCTTGATATAAAATACTGTTGTTTGTATTCTCAATCTGTTTGTGTGAATGAGGAATGTATGCATCAGGAAAAGATAAGGTGTGAAGGCCAATGTTATAACCAGAGTCAAGGAAAGAAGCAAAGAGACTTAAAGAACATCAAAGAATCATCAGGCCCTGCTTACTACCCAGACGGCTGTTAAACTGTCTGGCATCGCAGAGTGGATACATGCTTCGCAGTGTAAGAATGCACCACCCGCAGCGAACCAATCATCACCTCAGGACCATGCAGAGTCAATTTTGACTCCAGAAGGAGACGTAGAGGAACAGCCTGCAATACCTTACAATCTACACTCTCGTAAAGGTTGCCAGAAGCAGACGACGACCTAAAGCAAGGCCAAAGAAGAAGCAGTAGCGAGCCTAGCGCCCGCTGCCTGGTGGACGTAAAACCGTGACTGCGGTTTCCTCAGTTGAGGTTGTCAGAACCAGAAGGGCCCTGCCTCCAACATGCGCCTCTGGTGGCACCTGTTTCTCGGCTGCTGGTGTCTTAAGGTCTGGGGAGTCCACAATGACAATTCTTTTATCCAGCAGCAAGTGTGGATAGCCCAGACCCTTAATATTTCTAAATGCTGGGTCTGCAGCCACATCCCAGCCCACTCTCAAACTGGTGTTCCTGTCCTGGCTATCCCACTCAATTCCCCAGACCTCACTGGAGGACCTTGTCCGTTTAATACAATATGGAACAGCAATGACACCTGGGAAGAGGCTATTGGCAGTTCCTTTATCCCACTTGGGGGAGTAATACACCATGCAAAAAGGCTCCTGAAGTTACAAGCAGTAGTTAAAATAATGGCAAATAAAACTGGAGAAAGTTTAAGAGCCCTGGCCAAAGAAACATGGGCGAGCCGACAGGTGACCCTCCAAAACCATCAGGTATCGGACATAGTGCTGGCGGCCAAAGGAGGGACCAGTGCTCTCACTGGAAAACAATGTTGTGTGTTTATACCTGACGATACCAATGAGGAAATAGATCGCGCTAGCCACTTAGAACAAATCGCATATCTTCCCCATGAAGAGACGAGTTCTTTATGGAAGTGGCTAAGTAACCTGTTCAATTTCTCTGGCATAGGAAACTGGTTGTTTCAGGGAGCCCTGACTATCCTGTTTGGAATCCTAATAATTTTTGTAGTGTCCTGTTGTATCCAAAATTGTGTAAGGCATGCCACCCAGGTGACTGCCCCTAAACAGAGTGCTAATATGATGATTTTGAATATTGCTGATGAACAAAGAGATAAAGAACGGTTAATATGTGGAACCCAGTAAAATGTTGGTCATGGCGTAGCTTGACCAAAAGGAGGGACTGTGAAAGTAGAATGAATTATATTGTAAAAATAAGACTGGATTAAAGAAATGCTGTGTGTACCTTTAAGCAAAAGAGCTGAATTGCTGCAATCCAGGTGTCAGGAAAGCAGACATTAAGGTAAAACAATTGCTCCACTTAAGGGCGATTGGTGAAGTATTAGCCTTAGATCGATAAGGGTTAGTAAGGAAGTAGGATATGCATGCTGTGCCCCAGGTAAATTTTACAGTTTTGCTCTCTTTGTCCCTTTGTTTAGTTCCCACCCTTTTATCTGTATAAATAAGATAGTTTGTGTCTTGCATGGTGCTCACATTATCTGGGTGTTATTAGCAGAGCGCTGTGCTAATAAAACAGAGTGGTCTGACAAACTGTGAGTCCTGAGTCTAACTTTGACATGTCAAAACAATAAGGTTTGGGCCATATTTTGCTGTAAAGCTTCTCAGGGCAGCTGGAAGTTGTGCCTTGAAATGAGTCCCCAGCCAAGCCCTGCTTACGTTACTTAAGCCAATCATCCCCTTCACTTACATGGGACCATTCTTACGAGTGAGACAAGCGGGATTTGGCCTTGTATATAGGATGACGTTTGTGTGTGGCCCCTCCAGGAGGCACAGAACACACAAGCTCTGCCCCAGGGCCCCATCAATGCTCTCTTGGATTTCTGGGCTGGTAGGGGACAAAATCAGTTCCCAACGTAACTCAAGCAGCGAGGGACATGCTCTAAGTTCCAGCAGCCCTACGGACATGAATGGATCTGCCCTAGGCGGTGCCTGTACCAGAGTCATTCTTTCCTGACTTCCTTCCAGCCCCAGCCCTGAGTTGGCTGGCACAGGCCAGCTACAGGTGTCTAGTTGCTGAGTAGACATAGGGACTTTTACAAGCCCTATCTGTTGCTGCAGAGGTGCTAGAAACTAATGACCCGTGTGCACCTCTTCTAATCTGTCCTGGGGACTCAGCTGGTCCCTCCACAGCATCACTCACATGAAGAGGTGCTGGCAATGGTTCCAGGGGGTCTGACAGCAGCGTCTGCGATGTCGTGACCAGTACTAGGAGATCCCCAAACCCTTTCAGAGACAGGGCCTTCAGGCTGCATGGAATGTGGACAAGTTGGGGGCTCATGGACCTGCCTGCTAGATTCGATGCTCCCTGATCTATTTAAGGAGGCTTTTAAAACGCAGTCACGATGGGTTTGTTACTACCTCTGTCACATCATGGGTTAACACAAGTTGTTACCATTTTTCTCCCCTAATGCTGATTGCACACATTGTACTTTGACACTATCAGGCACGGCTATACAGGTGCCCTGCAAGACAAACAATTCAGGCGTGAATTAAAACACCAACAAAGATAAAGTGCAGATAAAGGATTTAAAATAGAAATCAGGCTGCCAGGATCTGCCGAGTGGAAACCCTTTTAAATGCGCCGGCGCAGCGGCCCTGAGATCTGGGGCAGAGGGCATTTCACTGACCCATGGCCAGAGAGGCCGCATGGAACCAGTGGGAGGAGAAAGAGAGACTTTCCCTTGCTCAAAAATCGGCTCCTTAGGTCTAAACTGCAGGAACTTCCCAGTCAGGTGACAGATTCCCGCCTTCTCCTCCTCTGAGGCTTGTGCTATTATTTGCATTTGCTTTCATGAGACATTCATATTGCCCTTGGTTCCCAGCTGTAGAGGCATCTGGCGCCTGCCCTTCGCAGCCAATGAATGTCACAAATGTACCACTGAATGGAACTGTTGCTGGCGTTGGGATGCTAGGGCCAAATTCTGAGCTCCTTGTTCAGTTGTTACCCATAACGCCTGCCATAGCCCATGGGAGGTTTGGCCCAGTGAAGACTTATGGGTCTGAGCCATGATGATGCTGCCAGGCAGCACTCTGAACTCCATTCATTCTGAGCGAGAGCCAGAGCGCTAAGACAGCCTTAGGCCATCATTCCCATGAAAACCCCCTTTCCCCCTCTGTTAAAGGAAGGGTTTGCTGCATCCTAGGTGGTGGCTGGAGCCACAGCACAAATGAGCCCCTCTGGAGCCAATACCACTTTCTCAACACGTGGGTTCTTTATGCTGAGCTCCGGATTTCAGAGCAACTGCAAATGAAACCTAATGAAACAAGCTCAGAAAAAGGACAAGTGGGTAATTAAAGGGAGGAGGCAAGCGGTCCCCAGGGAGTGATGAAGAAACGATAACATTTAACTCAGCCCTTAATACGGCGAACGTGTTCACGTTTACATTGCTGGCATAAGGCTAGATTTGGAGGAGAGTGCGTCTGGAGAGGAAAGGGTAATAATGGAGAGAAACAGTGCTTAACTCTTTATTCTCCTCCTCTCGCCCCTCTTCTATGAAGCCTTGCAGCTAGAAGCCCACATATCATCCGCTCTCTGCCCTGGGTTTAAAGATGGGTCTAATTCCAAATATGAATCTCGGATCCACTCCGCCCCTGGACTTTGGTCTAAGGCCCATCTCGACGTACACAGCGAGGTGCTATTTTATTGCACTCACACATCATGTGGCGGGGGGGGGGGGGAGGGGTGGTCCCTGCTACTTCTTTGTTTCAGTTCATCTAGGGCTCAGTGCAGTCAATGGGAATCTTTCCACTGACTTCACTGGGTATTGGATCAGGCCCCAATGGCACAGCTCCTGTCCCTATATGGAGCTGTGTAAATAACAACAAAGAGTTTATTCACATAGGTTTCCCCAAGAGATGGTATCAAGTTACAAATTCATATTCAGATACAAACCCAAGTTTCTGAGCTGTCCCTTGTGGATCTGGGTTTGGATTATGAACAGCACAAAGTTTGGGATTTCCCTATGCAGAGACCAAAACCATGATGATTATGCAGTATACGAAAATCTGATGGTGGTAAAAGAACCAGAGAAATGCAGGAAAAGCAGGAAAGAACTAATGGAGAGAAGGAAGGGGAAAGAGATGGTAAAGAACTAATACAAGGAGGCAGATACATTCTGTGTTTCAGAGGAAAGCAAAACACCCATAATACATGCGACCAGTTGTGCAGTGCTGTGTATTAGACAGTTCCTTCCTGGCCTCTCTACTGATCTGCTTGCACTCTGAAGCTGTAATTCTATTGTCTGGATTGTTATACCAACCTACAGAGCTAGCAATATTTTTGAGGTCATGTCCTGATTTTTGCCTTGGTGGCAAGCTCACTAGCACTGCATGACACCCCATGGTCTCAGGCTGCAGGCAATGTCAGTTCTGGTTCATGCGGGGCTTGCACCCTGAGGGCTCTGCTTTGGGTCTGGAGTTTGAGCAATCCAAACATTCAAAGTGATGCTCAGGTGAAGTTACCAATCTTTGCCCGGTTTCAAATCTGAAACTGCTGCATTCCATGTGTTGTCCACCCAAAACCATAAACTAACCCCAGTCAGCCCAAAACTCAGCATTAGAGGCTCGCATTCCTTTCCTGATTGCCAGAGCCAGGATCAAAGGGAGTGGTTAGCAACAAACTCAGCCAGGAGCGGTTGGTTGTTAAACAGAAGTATGGTCTAATGGACTAAGCCCTGGTCTGGGAGCCACACACACCTGAATTACTGTTCTGGCCCTGCCTTCCCCTTATGGGGTGCTCTCGGGCAAATCATTTGACTTCTCTGCACTTCAGTCATTCCATTTGTAGAATGGCAATGCTACTGACCTAGTTCACAGGAAGTTGTGATGATTAAGTTACTGTTTCTCCAACAGTAGAACGCACTATATATAATCATCTCAGTGTACAGTTCCCTAGCACAGTTTTCCATCTCCTGGGCCTTTAGCCAGATTTTCCTGGACTTAAAACAAACACTAGAACGCTACATTGCAGAGGCAGATCTGTGACATGAGGGACCTGTTTCTTTCCCATCAGAAAAGCTTTCCCCTCAGATCAGAACCCTGAGCTGGTTTTGAGTTATATTAAGCTTATTGTACACTTAGTTCAATAAATCAATTCCCCAACAGAATCCTCTCACTTGGTGAAATGGTCCCTTAATCCCCACATCCCCCCCAAATAAAAGAGATGATGCAACAAGTAAATACAGATACAGGACCAGAACATGCAGCCCCTGGGAGGGATGTCTTCTTACACAGAGCCCTTTGGGCCCCTTGGCATGTATCCCTGCCCTTGAGGTCTGGGTATCCCCTTTTGGTGCAGGTACCTGCCTGGCACACACACGCTCAGACTCATATACAACATGCACATATAATACACACACCCCTCCCCCTATTAACAGCACGTTACTCACTGTTAAGATGTGATGAGCTGCTCCAAAACCAAATCATTTTAAGGGCGATGCTAATAAAAAATTATTTGATTTGAGGGAATGGGGGGTAAAGCCACCCTGGCCTTCTCGCTGGGTTCACTATCTTTCTGCTCTCCACACCACAGGTGGCAACTGGGAAAAGTTTGCATTGGCATCGGCAAACAGCAAAACAACAAATCAGAGTAAAACTGGCACATGGAAGAACTTGCCACCTTATCCTTTCCTAAAACCCAGCTTTAAGGGTCCCTTTATCATCCTCTCTTTGTCCACTCTGGCCACAAAACTTATACCTGTGTCTGTCAGCTCACCTTAAGAAAATGAAATTAACATGGCTTCTCGAGCTGCTCTCATTCCAATCTAACATCTCGCTTCCTTTTGGACAAGCAACAGAATTGTAACTTGCCATTGTTTCTCCTTCCCTCTCAGACTCCAGGTAACATGGAAGCCCAGAACAGATGACAGAACAGACAGAGACACAAAGACATTCAGACATACAGACACAAAGACATTCTGCTTCAACTAAAGTACTGATGCAGCCAGGAAATAAGGACACACAAATAGTGGTGCAGATTTTGACAGAAATTAGCCTTCCACTCTCCATGCAATCCATCCATCCATCCCAGTTAACACGTGTGAGATCTACCCCCAAACCCCTCGTTCACAAAACCCCCAATCAAACATTTGGATTTTCTCCCCACTTCGAATAAAGTGAAGTGCAAACGCGGCCACTTACTTGTAACAGCTTGGAAAAGCGAAGGCAGAATAATCAGGAAAAGCTTCATGCCGGCAGCTCTTGCGACTATAATCCCAGGCTAGAAAAGATTGAGAAGTCTTCTGGGTTACTGTAAAGCAAGAAGAGGAAGGGGAGAAGGGAAGGGAATTCTGGAGGTGATGTGGCTCTTCTTTTGCTAACATGTACACATGTGCTCTGTTCTCCCAGAAATGCACACACCAGCCCAGGAGATGCTGCAGGCTTCTCTCTGCAAGGTGCTGTTGGCCTCCGTCAAGCCAAGTTTCTTCCTGAACCCCAAACTAGTGAAAGTGGCACGCAGCCCCAGGACCAGAAGATATTTGCAGTTCCTCTCACCCTCACATTTAAGTCCCCTGGGGGTGGGGAATCTTCCTTCACCATCCGAGTTAGGTGGTCGACTTCCCCCCCCCCTCCCCCCACTTGTACCTTGCTCACCTACCTCTAGGGAAATGGCACATGAACCTGAAAGGATCTGGTTTAAAATGCAGAAGGCTCAATTGCTTTGTTTCACTTGTCTCTGCTGAGGAGGATTCCAAAGGCAAACAACCCTTTAGTCCTTGCTGTGTATCTGCTGATTCAGAGGATTGTGCAGTTGACGGGAGCTGAGTCTCTGAGTGGCTTCCCTGCAGGATGCCCAGGTCCTGACTAGGCGATGAGAGGAGGGGGTGATTTTTTTTCAATGGCACAACGAGGACCTGGCAAGAGGGCCCTCTGCTGGACATGACTTCTAATGAACACTGCTTCAGATCAGCACTCTCTCTCTTCCTTCCGGTTGGTCTACACACACAGTTGTACCGCTTTACCTATAACAGATGAGTGAAGTGGTACAACCACCCTAGCATGGACTCAATTATATCCATATAAAAGTGCTTATACCAGTACGGCTATTCCCATAGTGGAGGAGGAATAGACCCGTTTATACTGATATCTCTGTGTCCACACTAGCAGACATACTAGGATAACTAACTGTAAAATTTCACCCTCCCCCCCAACCGAAATAGTTACACTGCTACAAAACTCCTGTGTAAACCAGGCCTTAGAGGTGGATGCCAGCTAGTGCTGGGGAAAATAGCAGCAGTGCATGGTTTGCTCAAAGAAAGATGCCTGGTTTTGAATTCATGAAACTTTTGAGCAGCTGTAGCGTTTCCTGCAAACTGCTTAGCATTTGTGAAGAGGTGTCTCGTGATCTGAGCCCAGCACTGGGAGCCAGCGTGGGCTGAGTTCTATTCCTGCCTTTGTCACTAGCTTCAATAATAAGGTTCACGTATAGAGCAATTTATATACATTGCTTATTTATGGCTCATAAGACCCCCCATGGACTGGTAGTGACAGCTGACTTCTGGGACATGTGTGCCTGGGGATCTGCGAGGTGATTGCTGGGAGGAGAAGGAGGTGAAGGAGATGATGAAGCAGAAAAATTGCAGTACTATATAGGGGCTGGAGTAGAGATATAACCAGAAATCAGGCCTCTCTCCATAGCCACTGCTTATCTTCCTGCCTGCTGTAACAGCCTCCCAGTAGGACAGGTTTCTCAATGGGCACAGGACCACACTGGGGACAGTGTGGAGTTGCACCATCCTTGGGGAGCTCTGGGATGGATTGGTCTCCTCCACACACCATGTTGCATCACACTCCATTTTCCATGAGTTCACTTTGTCTCTTCCCCTCATTCCTTCCTTTGGGGCCTGCTAGTTCCCTCAGGGGCCCTGAGAGACAGCTGTCTCTCTGCACACAGAAGCCACAATTGTGAATGGTCTTTGCAGGAGGAGGAAGTGGGGAGAGGCTGACAAGGTTCTTTGCACGCACCTTCCTCCATGCACCAACTAAAGGGCCAGGCACTCACTTCCTCAGTGAAAGGAATAGGGTAGCAATCTAGACCCTGGACAGGTGACTCCAGCAGAACTGCAGACAAGACTGATTAGGTTCCTGACACTCCCATTGCTGTAACTGTCCCCATTCCGTAGCTGTAGGGGGTGCTGCTCCTGTGTGGCCCACCCTGATCAATGTCTCTTCCATCATTCCCCCAAAGCAAAACCCTGTACCAAGGTGACCTTAAGATGGTAAAGAAATCAGCCAGCCATCACCCAGGTACTCGTATCTGGAAGGACAGTGCTTGTCAGTGGAATTGATACACGATGTACAATATCTTGTTACCAACTGCCTTCCATCCTTCCTGGACATAGACCCATCCGCAGCAAAATATGCAGGAAGAAAACCTCTCTTCAGCCTGCTTGTGCATCTGTTTCAGTCACTGGGGGCAGGAGCAGGCCCCTGGTCTTTTATTGATCTATCAGCAGCCAAGGTACAGGCTTAGTTTATAATTTAGCCATGTTACTTTGTCCATCTCTTGCACCTTCCAGTCTATGGTCCCAATACACTTTACAAACCTTAACGACTGAGCCTCACAACAACCCCGAGCAGGCAAGCTGAGTTTTCCAAAGCGGCTCGCTGAGGCAAAGGGAGGCGAAGAAACTTGCTCAAGATGAGACAGCAAATTCCTGCTAGGGTTGGGATTAGAACCCAGCAGTCCAATCCACACAAGTTGCTGCTCTAACTCCCTAGGTGACACATTTCTAACAAATGTCCGCTTCCTTGGCCTTTCCCCTTTTTGGCGGGAAATTCACAAGGGCTGATATCTTCCAAATGCCACCCATTTAAGGCATGGCCCACAGTAAATTGTGCAGATATTTGTGACACCCCCCACCGCCTTCTCACACAAGCACTGAAATAGCTACAATTTTGGCACTGAACTCATGCTCACTGTGCGTCTGAGTTAACCCCTCCCTGAAATGAATGGGCAGACGCCTCTCTGCATGAGTTACACTCGGTTCATGTCTTTCAGGGGTTTCTCTACAATCATAACGCCTAGAGACTTGCTTTCTATTTGACATGACAGCTGAGATTCTGGAGAACAGGAGGCAACTGCTTCAGAGAGGTGCCAGTATGGTATATATAGGCATGTACCTGCTGTTTCCAAGCCCTGGGACGTCTCCTGTTTGAAATCAGGGTAAACCGTATCAGCACAAATCCTGTTGCACTAGTGTGAATCGTGTCTGTATTACGGATTTGCACTGGAGCTAGGGTGACCAGACAGCAAGTGTGAAAAATCGGGACAGCGGGTGCGGGGTAATAGGCACCTATATAAGGCTTCAATGTGACCGCTCTGGACAGCACTTTGAACTCGGATGCACTAGCCAAATATCGGGACTGTCCCTATAAAATTGGAACATCCAGTCACCCTAACTGGAGCAGCTGTTCCAGTGGCTAACAATCTAATGTAGATAAGTCCACCATGTAGGCTGGTGCCATTAGAAATTGGGCAAACAAAATTGGCGTGTGAAGGTGGGATCAAAAAGCAGTTTGCAGCTGGTTGAACAGTGACATTTATTCACAGATCTATTAGACTGAAGGGCAAAATTAATGAAATACACTTTTCTCCAAATGTTATTCAGCTCTCTGTAGAACCAGCTGACTAAAGACCAAAATTAGCCAGGAATGTTTTATACACACAAAAACATGGCAGATAAATGATTTGCAAAAGAGTAATCAAAACAGCTAAAGGAGAGGGAAGGCAATGCTGACGCTTCTTGTCCTGAGGAGCCTCCTCCACTGGGGTCATTCAGGTTTCTATCTACCTAATCTAATCCAATCTAATCTATGGGTTTTATACTGCTGCCCCTCACCTAGTATCTGAGCACGTGCCACATAAAATCAATAGCAAAAGCAAAGCCTCGAGCGGACTGTGGAGTCTCTGGATCACCTCCTTTTTTAGGGCAAAGCTGCAAAAACTCTGGTTGGGGTATTGTGGGGTTTGTTGCATTGTGTGAGGGTTTTCTGAGGGGTGCAATACACTTGCAATCATTCTGAGTCCTGGCAATATTAGCTCATAAAGAAAAACAACCTTCAAGCGACATTGCTTTGACTCTGCTGTTCCAAAAGTGCAGCGTGGTCAAAGCTGTGTGTGAAACTTCCCTGATTTACAGATCATTATTTACATGAAATAATACCCATCCTGACATAACACCTCCCCCCTCATGAGACCCCAGCCAATGGGTTTCTGCTGCATACATAGAAGTCCAATGAATTGCTAACTGCAATTTGCATTGCAACACATTTCCTCCTTTATCTCCAATTTTAAAGGAATGAGATCCCTGGAAGAAGATTTTCCCCCACACTTCCCCTCTGATATTGACTAGCTCAATCATTCCTATGTCAATATCATAAGGAAGCAGAGAGGAACTTTCAAAGGTCCTGGTATAAAATGTGTATGGCTCTATATCAAATTTATTTAAAATCTAAGGTACTTTGAAGCTAAAAACTGACCAGGGGTGAGAATGCAGCAGGGGGGAAAAAACACAGAGAATCAAAATGTTTCTTTTTCAAACAGAAAATAAAGTAGTTGGGAAAGCAATTGTGTTTCCCTGAGATGGGGAACTTTTAAGGGTTTAAAAATGGTTTACCCTGGTGACAATTCTTTAGATAAGGGGAGTGTAAATTTCATTCTCTTTGTGGAGGTCTCAGATTTGCACAATCAAAGCTAAAAGCTTGGCTTGCAGTCCTAGAAGCTGGACTGGGGCTTGATATCACAGGACAAGCTGGCTTTTCATCACTACAAAATCAAGTTCAAACCTTGGAACACTGGGGACACTGCACTAGGATCGCAAAGTGACAGATATTACCAGCTGCTTAAACTTCAAAACCACAGCTACTTATTTAAAAGACAAATCAAAGATCCAAAATGAAAATCCATGTTGAGGGTTCACAAAACATGATGATGCTTCAACCCTGTAATTCCTGGGGACTCAGCAGTATGACTTGCTATTAGGCCGTGGGGAAAACTGTCCTGGCTTCACATGGGAAGGTAAAATAAGAGGATCTTGTGAAAATTCTCAGTGTCTGGCTGAAATGAAATCCCATGGGTGTGCAGCCTGCTGCAAAAATAATACAGAGGCCTGTGCTGCAAAAATAACACAACAATGGCAGAATTAGTACAGAATGAATGTTATGCAAACACTTCAGCGTCTGGTATGTCAGGCATCTGCACGGCGTTACACATATGCAGCATTGCATACAACATCAAAGAAGAATCAATCACTCAAAGTTACACCGCCACAATATTCCAAGTTGGGGCTGAGCTGCAGAAATTGGATCCAGACTTTTAACTCTCCTAAAGTTCAGGGGTGTTTGGAATTGTGGTTTTGGTTCAAGAACAGACAAAACTGGAGTGGGATCAAGTTTTGGCTTGTGAAATTCCAAAGATTTGAGGGTTCCTAGTCAGGATTTTGATTTGGACCCTCTCCTCTCCAGGGAGCTACGGAATCAGAAATAAGAGAGTGACTCAGCTCCAAATAGGTCTGATCTATAGAGAACTGGGAAACTTCAGGTTCATTTTTATTAAAGAATTTGTGACTCAGTTTCCTTTCTCAGCTTGTATTGTCACCCAGAAGGACGAAGGAGTTAATTTCTTTCTCTTCTGATGTGGGAGATGTGACAGATGAGACCTAGAAAGCATGGAAATGTCAAAGACTGTGCCAGATGCTATGGTTACGGGGGCTATTCACAGACTTCGGTATTGATAAGTATGTGTTCCTGGCTTGCTGGGTGGGTTGCCTGTGGAATCTGGAACCACTGGGGAGAGATTAAGGCAGACTCCCAATGCCAGTTATGCAGATACCCAGCCCTTGCAAGTGTTGCTTTCTGGGGAAAGTGACAATGTTACCAGTTTCAGGAGGCCTGGGGAACAAAGCCTGTGAATTGGATGACATATCAGCCTGAGACGACTCAAGGTTGACTCTCACTGGATGTAAGAACTGACATGAGAGCCCTGCTGGAAGGCTTTGAAGCAGCGTTCGCGTCATGCTGGAACACTCCAGAACACCATTCCAGCACTTTTCTGGGGAGCTGGAGTGGTCTCTTGTGGTGTTTCCGGCACTGCTGGTACTTTTTCGTTCTGATACTTGGAGTGCTGCGCTCACCCACAGGTTTGAAGGATTTCGAAATCTACCAGGGTCTCCATGTAGAAGATGAATAATGGCTGGTAAACTTAGCATGTGTGTAGATTGTTTATTGTTTTATGATGTTTTTCTCTGTTTGATGATGTTTTCTCTGTACTGTTTTTGTCCCAGATTTGTGGTTTGTGAAGGCTGGCTGCTTGCCCATAAGCATGTCCTAGCCCCTGCTGAACTCAGCTGTCCTAGGGCGATCACAGTAAAGGGCAGGAGGGACTGCAGCCTAAATCCCTGGTCTGGAGGGAGAGACATGCAGGTTCCTGCCCTGAGAAAGGAGATGGCTGGAGACCTGCTTGCAGTGCCCTCAAGGAGGCCACGAAGGACTCAGAGGTGCAGTGTGTCCTAATTCTACATTTTCAAATACTTTCTTCAATGTAGTTTTAAATATCCCTGTGACGCTGGCACATCAGTTGCCAGCTCAAGCCGAGCTCCCCATATCTCAAACGAACTCTCACACACACACAGCTGGAATCAGTCTGGCTCACCTATGTGTTAGTATTGGTAAAATAGGTATTAGAATGATAAGAATGTGTTTAGTGTTTAGGCTATAATGATTGTAGCCACTCACAAGCATTCAATAATCTCACTTACAACATCTGTATTCCACAGTGTAAAGTAATATTTGAGCAGCTGTATCTGGAACCTCTGTGACTGTGTAAATCAGGAGACAGGAAAGAGACATTAATTAGGGTGAAAGGCTGATCTTCAACAGGAGGTGTTATATCCTCCCCAAAAGGAAAGATCCAGAGATCCCAGACAGACTATTGTGGCACATTGCCCCTGCAATTTCCCTATGTAGCATCAACATGAGGACAAAAGACTTTTGTTGTTATTCTGCCTCCTGCCCATGAAGATGAATCGTGAAAAGTACTTCTCCCATCAGCTGAATGTTGTAGCCAAAAGCATGCGAGAAGAAAGGACTAAACCCCTAATAAAAAGGAACGGATTACCTCTATGCTGCTTGGACTTTGAGGGGCAAGGTGTTTCTAGGCATAAGCAAGAGATCCCCAGCTGCTTAGCCTGGGTTAGCCCTAAGGACATATAGAGCTTGCTTATTATACAAGCTTCTATTATCTCTTGAAACTTAAGACTGTAACTCATTTGTCTATCAATGGTTGCCTGCTTTAGCCTTGTAAATAACTCTGTTTCCTTTTCCTATTTAATAACTCTTTATAAAGTTTATTATAGGATTGTCTACAAGCGTTGTCTTTGGATGAGATCTAATGTGCAACTGACCAGGGGTACGTGATTGGTCCTTTGGGACTGGGAGTAACCTGAATATTGCTGTGATACTTGGTGTAAGGTACACTCACCTGGGTGGCGAGATAAATCAGAGACCCAAGAGGACTGTCTGTGACTCCATGCTTGGGCTATTATAATGCCCGAGAAGTTGACACTTAATAATTGATTGGTGAAATCTAAGTACAGCACTTACAACAAATGTGGGGTTTGTGCCATGGTTCATAACAGTCTGCCCTGAGGTTTGTACCAACATGCTCGAGTCACTACAGGCAGCATTACTAAGCAGAGGGGCTTTATTTCTTAAAATTCAGAATGATAACACCCAAGAACCCCTGAATAGAGAGACAAAGCAAGCCGCTACCTAAAGCTGAGACACAACTCACCCCACCTTCTAGACTGGCTCTGGACAGGAGGACTCCTCTTGCACACTTCCCTACAAACAACCCGCCCCCACAGTCTGCAAGCAGGACCGGGAAACCCCTTACAAACTAAAGTGATAGCTTGTAATTTTATCACAGTTTTCAATACCCCACAGTAATCTTTTCTCATAAGTTGCTCTCTCCAGTCACGATCATTCATGTTGCTTTTCTTTAAAGTTTCTTCAATTTGTCGACATCTTTTGAAGTGATACATAAAGGCTGCATTTGTTAGACGTGGGCTTTGCATGATGCTACTGTTTACTCCAGTAACTAAAACGTTAATGATCTCTGAGTCTATCGCACTTGGGTTAACAAAAACATGGGGTGTCTCTTGAGGTCCTATTGGCTGGAATTGTGAGCACAGGTGGGAGGGAAAGATGCTTCATTGCAGCTAATGCTCTACCCTGCACCTGTGTCTGTCTACAGAAGAGCTCTGATGAGAGCTGCTCCGAAGGCATTTAAGCTGATAAAAGGCTGTTATTTCTATTATGCCATGGAAATCTTTGCATTATTTAATAAGTCAAGCGTTTTGTTGGAAATCCAGCTGGGTGCTTTGTGATTCTTTAATGCACAACGGGATTTGCATTAAACTCTTCTCTGCCTCTTATTGATTCTTCCCCCTGCAGTAGCTCCAAAATCCATTCTCTTTCTCCTCCAGCCCTATGCCAATAACCATCATCTCTCACACTGACTACTGCAACCTCATGAAATTATTCCTGAACGCTGGACATTTTGCACACATACACTAAACACTTTGTACATACCTAACTTTGACAGCCTGGCTCAGTGTGTCTAATGTATTGCTTGGCTTTACAGAATGGATGCAGAGACTTATGTCTTCCTGTTTGTTCTGTACAGAGCCGAACACATATAATTACTAAAGTCATGATGCATTAAAGAAGCAAAGAACTTCCCTGTGGGCTTTGGAAAAGGATGGAGCAGGTTTGCCACCGTGAGAGAATCATTGTGACTTTCACTTCGGATCAAACGCGCACACAGCATCATGGGCCAGTTTCTCCCATAATCTCAGTGACTCAGCGAAGTTGCACAGCTGCAACAGGGAAGAGAATTTGATCCTGCCATAGGAACATCAGCCCAGTAGGTGAGGACTCTCTGGGAGCACTTCAGGAAGAGCTCATGGACAAGGGCAAAGGGAGAGCGTAGCTTACATAGAAAACTCACTCAGAGTGTGCCTTGGGACTTTGACAGGGAGACGACAGAGAGCAGGGAAATCAGGAACTGAGTCACGGAAGGCTAGGGGATTACAGGGCACACTGAGAAGGATCCCATGAAAAGGTGAGATCATCTGTGAGCAGCCCAACATGACCGATAAGGCGTTTTAGATTATTTCAAGATGACAGAGTCAGCCACTTTGCTCCGGGTGCAACTGCCGCTCTGGAGACTTAGAGGCCTTGACAGGAATTGCACCTCGTGCTCTGAGCAGACGTGTCCTTGCATCACTTGTCGGCGTGCCACCGAATGGAGGAGAAAGAGCCTTGGGTCTGGGATCCCCATTCAGCTGTGCTTACCGACACTAATTCATACAAAGTCTAGCTTGATTATTAGCTGCACGAGAAGCTGCGTGTTACTCCAGAACTGCTTCTCAGGGGGACAGGCCGGGAAGCTGCTAGGATCTTTGGTCTATAGAGTCCTGGCTATTGCCCAGGTAAGGTTAGACTTCTTGGAGGTGGCAACGATTGTGATGTCAGACACATAAGGACTATGGTTTCAGGTTGTGGCATAATTATAAATTAATTAATTACTACTACTGCTGTCTAGTGCCTTATGTCTGAGGAGCTCATTGGCCTTTACAGACATTAATATTGTAAGTCTCCCCTGAACCTATTATTATCTGCACTGAACAGACGAGGAAACTGAAGCACAAAGGGATTAAGTGACTTGGCCAAAGCTGCATAGGAAGTCAGTGGCAGAGATGGAAACAAAACCCAGATTCCCAATCCTGGTCCTATAGCCCCAAGACCAACCTTCCCCACACCATGTCCTGCTGGATGCTGGGGCACAGGTCCCCATTCTAATCTTATCACCAAGTCCTCAGTGCCTTTCAAAGTTAGTCACAGGGTGACACTGGCACTCTTACTCTGGAGTAAACTTGAAATCAGATCTTAAAATCAAACGTGCATGTGAACTCCTGGCTGAGCTCCATAACTGGTGACATGCATATCCCGTGGGGGTCTTGAACTAAGCGCAGTCACATACAATCACTCCAAGGGGATAATTTTTAGCAAGAGTTTTCTTTATTCTCTCCCTGTTTTATTATTGAAGCGATTTCTACTTAGATCTACCTCGCTCTTCGATAGACCAAGCCAGTTTTCCCTCTTTTTTTTTGTCTAGCGTTCAAGTGTTTTTTTTAGCTCTCAGCAGCACTATCCTCATATACAGAGCTGGGTACCCACTACCCCAGCCCATTGTCATGTGTGGTTAAAATAGCAGGTTTCTTTTACTTTTCATTATATTGCTAACGCTCACCATCAGCATCCTGGTTTTCCAGCACTGCTGCCAATCACAATGAATTTGCCCAGAAAGACCAGAGAAGAGATGAAATATTCAATTGCTGGCTAGTTCTAGTTATGATCATCTTCCTCCGTGCTGTTTGTCTCTGTTTGCGCCTCAGTATTTTCACCTCATTGTTTATTACGGTTCAGGCTCACAGAAGAGAATTTGTTTTCTCCAGTGCCATTTCATTACTGCAGCAATCCCAAAGCACTTTACGCAGCAGGGAGCTAGATAGCTGTGTGCCATGTTGGTTACTGCATCACTGAGGATCTTGGCTGGGAAAACAAAATGTAGAGAATGCAACAGTTTCTTTGGTGTGCCAGGACAGACCGTTGGAAATAGACTGGAGGGAGCTTGCTTAAATGTCTACGCTGAAGGAATTATTTTCCCCATGTTGGTCACTAGCTTGCTACAGGAATTCCAAACCTCTTGAGAATATGGCTTCACAGTCCCGTTTCATATACAGCAGGTGGTGAGATATGTAGCTGGTACTGCAAACCCTGCTGGGCTCTTCCAGCATTTCCTGTTTCTGTGAGGGGTCTCAGCAATCGATGTTCCCTCAGACTTCCTATTAAGAAGAGAGTTCGGGGACCTTTTGGAAGGTTGCTGTGAGAAACACACAGGTACTATCTGGCCATGAGGCAAGTGGGAGGATCAGTGAATCTTTCATGAGCTGCTGCTGGTTAGAGTTCCTGGAGCCTTGGGAGGATGTAGGCTCTCAAGAGAATTCACAATGAGTTGGGCATTCTTGATTGTTCATGTTTAATTTGTCATCTTAACACTGGCATATCGATTTATACTTGTACCTCTGCATGTTTAGAAGGTACTGAGCAGCAGTAAATTCAGGTAAGGATGGTGGATCTTTCACAAGTTTCAAAAATTCAGTAGGAATTTTGCCTGAGTAAGGACATGGTAAAACCTGAAGGGCTTTGGGATCTGTACTAATTGCAGTAACAATATTTAGGATTTATAGTGCATGGTATAATTGTGTGTACAAATATTAACTAACCTTCATGCTCCGTCGCCATGTTTGGAAGATGACTTCAGTGCAAAGTTAAAGAATTGCTTTATTTAGAACATCTGCCAGCATTTGCAGCAGTGGATTTTCGTGCAGTCTTTTTGTGTATGTTTATCCAGGGCTTCCAGTGTCTGGTTATGTGTTTTCTGTACTAGCTGAAATGCCAATCAGGGACACAACAATTAAAAGCAGCTAAGTGCTGTGATGGGAAATCGTTGTTTAAAAAGTCCCACACAGGGAGCTGCAGGACACAGACTTTCTCTGCTCTGTGGATGAACCAGAGTGTCGTTAATTATTCTTCTCTGAGGCAGATGTTTACATGTTTGAAATTACTGGGTTAGTCAGTCACCTTCTGATTCACTGCCAAGGTCTGGAACATAGCAGTTGTAACAAGGGGCATCATCTTTAAGAGAGTATTACAGCTTAATTTACAATTCATCAGATGGGCCAATGAGCATCTTCTATTGACTTTGGTGGAAGTTATAACCTTTAGGACCTGATCTTATGTTCTGAAAGGGCACACTCAAGTGTTCTGTTTCCAGAATTTGACTGCTCTTAACATTGTTTTGAGATCATGGAAAATGACATCCGCAGGCCAAACAGATATATTTTTAAAGCTAACACTGCATCACCAAGCAATTAATAGGGACCTCTTCCCCACAGCCACTCCGTATACAGCCCTTTAATAAGTTTGACACATTCCCAGCAGCTGGAGCAGAAGTTAATCAACATTATCCCCAGCACTGGGATGATGATGATACTGATGCTAGATGAGGAGGTTAAACAATGGTAGAGCATATAATAATCAGTGTGGTCGATAAGAAATGGGCGGGGAGGAGGAATGTTTGCTAAATAAGGCAAAGGAAGAAATCTGGGACAGAGATGTTATTCTTGTACTTTTATGAGGAAAATCAAAGCTGGGCGGGAGGGACAGGGCAACTACAAGTGCAAATATTTCTGTGCACAGGATGCGGATGCCTGGATTATCAGATTTAGCAACTTTTTGGACTATAACTCTCGGGGTGGATTAAGGATAATGAAACCAGTCCTGCCTCAGTGTGTGGCGAACGGCCTAGAATGGCTTAGGTTACCACAGCTTATGGCATTATGACTGGTACACTGCGTCCAGTTCGGGTGTCCACAGATTGTCCATGATGTTCACAGATCGAAAAGGGTTCAGAAAAGAACTACAGGAATGATTTGAAGTCTGGAAAACTTGCCTTACAGTGAAAGACTTCAGAGGTCCTCTTTGATAGGCTAAACTGGTGGAAGTTAAAATATGAGCTGAATATGGTGTAGAAGAACTTACATGGGGAGAAGATTTCTGATAGTTGAGTGCTTGTTAATCTACCAAGAAAAGGCAGCAAGATCCAATTGCTGGAAGCTGAAGTTAGATACATTCAGGCTACAATTAAGGCACAAATTTCTTAACAGTGAGGGTAATTACTCATTGTAACAATTTACCAAGGAACGTGGTGCATTCTCCATCACCTGAAGTCTTCAAATCAAGATTGAATGTCTTTCTAAAAGATACACATTAGCTCAGCCTCAAGTTATGGGCTTAATCCAGGAGTCACTTGATTAAATTCTGCGGCTTGAGTTATGCAGGTCAGACTAGCTGATCACAATGGTCCCTTCTGGCCTTATGGGCTACAAATCTCTGACACTGAGGAGCTTCTCCGTGTGTACTAGTGCCGAGAGTACAGCTCAAGGTGTCTTCATTTCAAGAAAGTGTCCTTGTTTCTGGAAAGGAACTTTAAACGCCTTGCATGGCAGAGGATTTCAGCCAGCTGGCATGGCTGCCTGAATCTTAAACATGCACTTGCTTTTTACTGGGTTTAAATGTAAATTGAATCAGCTGAATTTCACCTGCCATGAATTCTATTATCGACATGCTCCCCCACAGTGAAGGGCCATTGAGCAGTAATTGGATTTTCTGTCACCATGCTAGGCACCAGCAGCAGCAATCATCTTCCTGTGGGGGGAGGAGAGGGTGGTCTTATTCTAAGATTGTTTCTTTAGTGAACCCGTGATAAACTAATTAGTGGCATAAATTAAACTAGCCTACAAAGGCAATGAAATAGCAAGTAGTTATACACACGCACACACACACACACAGAGTATTTGTAGATTGAGTGAAATCTTATTTGAGTTTTGGAATAAAGTTGCTAAATCCAGCATTTAAAACTGCACGATGAAGCTTATGCTTTTGATTGCCCCCTCTTGTGGGCTTTTTGAATGCATCTTGTTATTAAACCACCTATGTGTATTTGAAGGAGAAGTAGTATTTAGGGTGTTGAATTGAGATATAACTAAGATGGAACAAAATGAAGAAAGGTAAAAACTTAGACAGGAGAAACTTCCTGACCATGTGATGTATTGGGCTGAGGACAGTCTCCCAGGAGAATGAATGGAAGGTTCGACTCTTGGGAGTTCTCAAAGAAGACTGGGCAAAGCATTAGAAAACAAAGGTACCTATCCTGCAATCACCCCGGAGACAGAGACTGGAAGATTCTGTTTACTTATGTAAATTCTTATGCCCCCCATCATGGTAGTATCTGAGCCTTCCAGCAGTACACCCAGCAACGTGACCAAGATCTGTCATGGGTGGGTTCATTCTCTGGCATCCTCATGCTCTAATAAGTCTTCAGTCTCTAAACTCTGTCATTTATGAAGAGGGCAGCATCAGGTCTCAAACAGCAGATTGAAGGTATCCCCTTACAAGCCTATAGATTGCCATTTGTTGACTTGATATGTTAGTCAGATACGTCTGCTCTAGTCTACAGGATGGCAGAGTTTCACTTGGGCTCAACTTCAGCCTTCCTTTGGCTGGCTGGCAGGCTACACCAGCATGCTAAAGAGTTAACTTCTCTGCTGACTGTGGACGACTTTTTAAAGTGTGAGAGATGTCTGATCATAATCTGCTGTGAAACAAAGAAGATGCCACAACCCATAGGTGTGCTGCGGGGGAGGGGGTAGTTCCCTGTGAAGGGGGAAAAGGAGAGGGGAAGTACTGAGACTGACTCGGGGGAGCTGATTCCAGGCTGGGAAGAGGGGTTCTGGGGGTTCCTCTCTGCTCCCAGGCCCATTCCAGCCCCTCTTGGTCCCACTCCCTGGCCTGATCCTACGGTGGCCAGTGCAGCCTTTCTGGGTCTCGCTCTTGCCTCGGCTCCCTGTCACTCCCCAGGGCATGAACGAGTTTTCATGGAAGTGGATCTTCCGCAATATTTCCATTGCGAGGGTGCTACCCCTGCCAGCCCCCTTGGTTCTGCCACCCCTGGCACACCCAGGCATGCCATGGTATGCACACTTGTGTGCACTCTCTCAGAGTGTGCATGCATGCATGTATAGTGCTATACGTGTCACAGCAAATAGAGGCATGTATGTTGCAGTATGTACTGTATGTGTGTAACCAAAAGAAATTATGAAATTGGCTAGCTACAAAGCAGATCAGGAGTAGCTCTTTAGTTAGAGAAGAGTCCAGAAACCCCCTGGCCATTTTCTCTTTCCTGGACCTATCTCCCAGTGCTGAGCTCAGGCTCCATTTGGGTCTGCTGTGTCCCAGCAAAAGCAGCGAGCAGACCTACCTCTGCTGCATCCTGTGATCTCATCTGAAAGGGCTCCCCCATCTTCCAGGGGGAGCAGAGGGCTGGCAGCAAGAACTCAAGGGTCCGATTTCCTGCCCGCTTTTATCCAGATATTGACCCTGCTGCTAAATGAGGGGAAAATACACTAAGCGCAGTCTTTGTTCAACTGGATGGGTCACAAACCACCTAATAATGGTCACAGCAGGTCCAGCCACTGGAAAATATTTACACTCCTAGATCGACTGGGGAACAATTGTCTGAGGGCCCCCGAAGTGCAGCTAGCTCAGGTAGGGAACTCTGTCCTTGTCAGCCAGTGCCTAGTCTGTTCTCACACAGCCCTATCTCTGGGAAAAGAGACTAATGGTTTCTATTGCTCAGGGGAATAGATCGCTTACAAGTAATCATTGTTAATCTGTGTAATTTCTGGGCATCTTCATCTCCCTAGCAACAGTAACATACATGGCTGCCTCGCTCTGAAGTGAAATGCTGCTTCTCAATAAGGCGTCTCTGCTGCAAAATAGTCCACTAAGAGAATGTGTTCATCAGCCATTACACAGGGGAAACGGATCTGTTTAACTATGTTAAACGGGGGTGTGGCTAGCTCAGGGCAGGGGAGCAGATGCTGAACTGATCTATCTTTTTATAGACAATTGGCAGCCCCTTGTTCACACCCTGCTGTGGTTTTCATACTCCCACCACAATGTTTCAGAAGGCAGGTGTCCTATCTAGTTCAAACCTCAGTGAAGTGATGCCAGAGCTTCCGGATCCATTATGTCCCTAGGTGACGGGCAGGTGTCAGGAGCAGAAGCAATGCTACTAGTGAAGGGTGAACCTCAGAAGGTTCAGAGATAAACTTGGGTGAGTGTTGGCAGGGCCGGCTCCAGGCACCAGCTAAGGAACCAGGTGCTTGGGGCGGCCAATACAAAGGGGCTGCACTCCGTCTGCAATTGGGGCGGCCCGTCCGGGTCTTCGGCAGGAATTCGGTGGTGAGTCCCTCAGTCCCTCTCTTCCTCTTTGAGCAGCCGCCGAAGTGCCGCCAAAGAGGAGAAGAGGGAATGATGGACCCGCCGCCGAACTGCTGCCAAAGAATGGAGAGGGGCGATTGAGCTGCCGCCGAAGTGCTGCCGATTATTTTTTTTTGCCACTTGGGGCAGCAGAAAACCTGGAGCCAGCCCTGAGTGTTGGAAGCGTTCAGCTACCTCCACCTTCAGAGCTCTCCTCTGTGGAGGGCCACCCAGCTCAGCCCCGCTCCCCTATTACATTCACCCTCACAAAGCTCTAGCTGGTACAAAACACTTCTATTCAGTGTCATAGATTGCTGAGAGCTCATCACCCCAGTGCTCTGCTGTTTGCACTGAATCCCCATTGACTACAGAATCCAGTTCAAGATCTCTGCCCTCATATTTCAAGCCCTCTGTGAGACGGAGCCTAGCCATCCAAGAGATCATCCTTTCCTCCACAGCCGTGACATCCCACATCACAGGACTCCCTATCCCAAGGGGCTCCAATTGGTCCCCTTGATAGTCTCAGCTTTGGGCCTAGGAAAGAATGGGACTCTGAACTCCCCTTTCACCACTAGAGGTGGGCCCACCAGGGCAGGGCATGCATACACATTGGTGCTGCACTGTGGGAAAAGCTGGCAGTGCCTGTTCTGTAGCTAAGCAGAGGCTGTCATTCCGGCACCTTTCAACCAGCACCAGATTCACTTTCAGAAAGCTGACTACTGAACCTACTTATCTTACGAGTTCGCTTCACATTCATGGCTTGCCTAACTCCAGTGCTGTCAAATGAGTTAAGCCAGTGACAAATTTGGTCCAGCATATCCAGTGCATAGTGTCTCCCTTCTTCCCTCACCTATAATACATGCAGGCTCTCAACGATTGCCCAGAGATGAGATCAAAGAGCAGGTCATTGTAACGGGTACTTAAACTGCCATTACCTTTCTTTGTACTTGACTTCAAACTGATCATGAAAATATATTTACAGAGGGGAGCAGTCGCGAGATATGAAATAGATAAAGCAGAGCAGGGTGGTTGTTTTCTGCTGGGAGAGGTGTTCAAAGTATCCAGTTAGGTTTGTTTGAATGACCCCGCTGTAAACCTTGAGTAAAACCCCCAGAGCTCATATATAGTCACCTGCAGTGATCAGATCAAAACATGATTTGAGTTTGTAAGTTGCCGAGCATACGGGTGGTGTGTTATACTAAATTATACTGCTGCATTTAGGGCATTTTTGTGATGTGTATTCTAATCACGTCAAGGACATCTACAGCACAGGGGTAAGTGCTTTTATTTTGGTTTGCTTTTACCATTTCCACAAAAATAAGTAAAGTCATGGGTCAGTGTTTGAAAGGATACCAGTAACATAGGTGCTGGAACTAGGGGTGCTGCTGCACAACTGGGCTTGAAGTGGTTTCCATTATATAAAGGGTTTACAGTTTGGTTCAATGGCTCTCAGCACTCCCACTATACAAGTTGTTCCAGCACCTGAGCAGTAATGGGGAAATTCCCCAGGTGCTTTAGACCTGGAGTCCCAGTGTAATTTAGGAGGAAATTCTACTTTTTTGGTGGGGAAAAGAATCTGCAAACTAGTAGTAGGTTTATTTTTTTTAAAGGCAGCTGTTTGATGTGACACAGGTGTTCAGAAGGTCAGAATAACTTCCAGGGAGATGGCTTGCTGGACAGAGGGTAGGCGATGTGATCAAAGGTGAGGCATTGATCTCATGCCAGTGCAATTTACCATTTTTATCTCCAATTTATGACTTTGATATCACCTCCACATACCCAGCATAGATATATAATATTTGTGTGATGCATAAGTAGGTGGCATTATTTGTATTGTGGTCATACCTAGGAGCCTCAGTCATGGACCAGGGCCCTGTTGTGCTAGGTGCAGTACAAACGTAGAACGAAAAAGACAGTCTCTGCCCAGAACAGCTTACCCTGTGTGCATGCATATATCTGGACGATGGCAAGTAATACTGTTTTGTATCTCAGAAGCAAACTTGTTCCACAGAAGATGAACTATGCTGTAATTGACTGGCAGTGAAATGGTGAAACAACACTCCCCCCCTCACCCGCCCACCCACAAACAAACAGTTTTTATGAAGTGGATGGGGTTTTCCTGATCATTATGTTTAGCTTTTGTTTATTTTTATGCAAGATTGCAGCATTTGGAATACTAAGCAAAGAAAGATGGGCACGTAGAATTAATACATAAGGCACTGGTTCTGCAAACACTTACACTATGTGCTTAACTTTACAAAACCTATGCAGCCTCAGCTCACAGATACATACTGTCCAATGATGTGTGCATGTATTGTATAACAACATTTATTCGCTAAAGAAATCCCTCCTGAACTGATTCATCATTCTATTATTGTGCA
The DNA here is from genome assembly GCF_016161935.1 of Mauremys reevesii. Taxonomy (NCBI): domain Eukaryota; kingdom Metazoa; phylum Chordata; order Testudines; family Geoemydidae; genus Mauremys; species Mauremys reevesii. The sequence goes on along the minus strand of NC_052631.1, from coordinate 80,049,404 downwards.
AGGGGGATTCTGTTTAGCTTACAAAGGTTCTGACCAGAAGAATTCAGCCGGGATTCATTAGACAATTTCTATGCAAGCGTAAAAATACCAATTTTAATTAAAGGAATAAAACAAGCTAGCAGTGTTATCCTCAAGGGTGGAGGTATCTATCTGGTATAAGTTTACACCTGGTGTGATTGCCCCTAGGTAGGAGTATATTTGGGCCATCCATGAATCCAAACATAAATTATGCAAGAATCCGATATAACCATGCACCTTGCTATGTGTTAATCTTGATTTATAATCTAGTCTGGGTTCCCCTATGTCCATTAGGCCCAGGGATGCTACCAGTCAGCTATACAAACTCCCTTAGTTTCATTCAACAGCCCTGCATCTCAGTGGCTGAGCTGTTCCCCAAGCATCACCCTCCTGTTCCAAGTGAGGCACTAAGAAGCAGTTTATAGGCTGATCAAGAAGAATCCATACACCTTCACTGCCTGACCTTGGCAAGTTAACCTGCTCTGATTTGAGCCTGATAGCTTGTTACATGGCTTCAAAGCACATTTACTTGACACTGGGTTAGGAGAAGCGCTGCAATATTTATAAGCTTGCTAAGTTATCCTGAGAGGCCCAAAGGGGAGGAACTGTCCTCTTGCCAATGAGGCCAATGTGAGAAAATACCCAGCATCCTAAGCCTATGTTTCAAGGCTATCCAGGATGCAAGACGTGGGAGAAGGGATGCTAGATAACCCTGGGGCCTGTATGGATGGGGTGGACGTTGCATGACACGGTAAACACTTAGGGTGGATGCAGATCAAGTGTGACATGCCAGGAGAAATAAACTTTGGTGGTTTAAATAGAAATGGAAGGCAGAGAACCTGCTTCTCCATCAGCAGATACTACTGAGTACTGAAGGGGCCAAGAAGTATGAAATGGAATTGGGCTGTGGTGTTTATTTGCCGACATGGGAAAGCATATTCACTTGTGGTAACTATAAAATGGTAGCTAAATGTTTCAGAACATCTGTAGCATTTTAGGTTTTCAGAGCACACTATGATATTAACTGATTCATCATCAGGGTGTCCCTCCCAGGTTAACATTATTGTAGCCATGTTTTACAGAGCAGAGGAGGAAGGACTTTGCCAAGCTGTAACAGTGAATCTGTGGCAGAGCCAGCACTAGACGTCAGGGGTTCCTGTCCCCCAGTCCTGTGATCAGCCCAGTAACTGTGTTCCTGTCTGCTGATGTCCGGTGTAGAGGCAGTTGTGGAGATGACAGGGCATTTTGGTCACTAGATTTTCTCATGCAGCTCATCCCAGGAGAGCTCTGATTGGGTTTGCCAAATGCAGAACTCAAGATTATATATGCACAAGTAATTTACTGCCAGGTACCATGTACTGCCTGGTACCTGTAAGCCTCTGTTTCCACTGGTGCCCTTTTCTAGTATCGGTGGAGCTCATTTTCAGTCTCTTGTGGGGAACGGGAGGGGACCCCCGTTTTGATGTTCACAGGAAGGCTCCAGCTGACCTTGGCCCAGTATTTCCTACCAATACCACTCCCCAGCCAGCCTGCAAGCTACATTTGCTCAGGCTACTGATTTCACAGTGCTAATGCGTTCATCTCTCACAGTGTCCACCTGGGCCCAGCAAAACCCCTGAGTTCATTTGATTATGCTGCCAGCATAGGTAAGGTAGCGTCCTCTATTCCTAGCCCTGAGGACTTGGGAAAGAATAAAGCAGAGGACAAGGTTCCAGGGGATGCACCCCTACTTTGGACATATGAGGTAAAGATGAACAAAAGGCCTGAGGTCATAGGCAAGTTCAATCCAGCTATCAGTTCTGTTACTGATGAAGAGGAGGCTGAAGCAATAAACGTTGGGAGCACCTTCCTTGAGGAGAATTCAATGACTGGCATGAGAGGAAGGGGAGAAGCTGATCACAGCAACATCAATCTACTGCTCAATGAGTGAGTGTGCGAGAGTGCCTGCTCTCTGCTGAACTCTATAATGAAAGAATAGTAACAATTAATAAAACTCTCGTTCACGCCGGAGAATCCCCTAAATACACATTATTTCATGTGCCACGCTAACGCTGTCATCTCTGGTGCTGAAGGGGGGAACTGATTAACAATTCCTAGCCACACAAGTTACATAAGTGACAAGTCACGAATTCAGCTGGAACTGCCGGGGGAAGTGAGGCAGAATGTGAATACCCAAAATGGAATATGTCCAGAACGCCAGGGTGAAAGCCCCCGCTGTCTTGGGATATTTAATGAACACATGTAGGAGTGGAGTTTTACATCTCATCCCCAGGACACTGTGGTGGGATGTTGATTCATTACGACCTCAGTGGGAAGACCCCCTGTGAGAATTGACAACTCCAGTCCCATTCCAGTTGGGCTCTGTTGCTTCATTCTGAGATAGTTATGCATAAACATTGCAATCTGGATGTCGTCTGTTTCACCTGTAATTACAGAAAGTAACAATTGAACCTTCCTCTGTCCCTTCCCCTTCAGCAAAGGAGCTTGGATTTACTTATCTCCCTTGGCCACCTGCAGTACATTCCTCACCACAATATTAAAATGCTGTTGGTATCTTCGTTCCCTAAGCTCTGATTCTGCTCCTCATTCAAAAATGTAATTAAATAAAATCTAGAGGGGCAGGGAGCATATTGTAGTGCTAAACCAGATTTTTTATTCTTATCAAGTAGGTAAGAAGGGGGAAGAAAGAAACAAAGAATTTGTTTCTACGATTCTCTTCATTGCCAGTGCTGTCCTGAGCAAACGGGGCACTCGATCAGCTAGTCAGAGCAATGTCTTACAGCCAGCCCAGTCCTACCTTTGCAGAGACCTCTTCAGCGGGAGCAGCAACTGTTTACATTCAATGCTGCTTCATCAGGCAACGGAAAGCTCACTGCAGCCCCTCATCTGTTCCCTGCTTTGGCAAAGTCCCTCGGGATCCTCTGCTAAAGGTAACTGACTATCCTGCAGACCCTCACACGAGGAACTGAAGGTGACCCAAGCTGAAAAACTGTCTAGGATCCAACCACCTGCAAAGCTCCAAGGACCAAGGATTCACATCTGGGGTTTTTCTTCAGGACAACCTCTAACAGCAAGACTCCCCCACCCCCGATCTCTAGCATCATCTGCTTGAGGATCTCAGAGTATTTACAAATATTAATAATTAAAGCTCACTGCTCAGACCAGAAGTATAATAATTTTATAAATGGGGAAACTAAGGCACAAAGAGGTGAAGTGATTTGTCCAAGGACAGACACTGAATCGGTGGCAGAACCAGGAACAAAACCCAAGATTCCTGACTCCCAGTTCTAAGCATCACACTAAGTATCATATTTGCAGCAGCACTGTGTCCTGCTGAAGATGGAACACGACTACCTTCAGGAAGTGCTCAACCCTCTTCCAGCTAATGTAGCCCACCCAGACCAGCAAACCACCTCTCTTCTCCCACCTCCCGTGACTAGAACAGTAAGCAACCGCTCATCCTGGGAAAGGAGATTTCACGATGAGCATTCAAACTCTGCCTCCCTTGGTTTATACTCTTTTAAAAAAGTGTTTACACAATGCAGATAACAATGCTGGATATGCAATAGGATGTGGTCCTCCAGTTCTCATCCAAGTGTTTTCAGATTCAACCCTTGCAACAACCACGACTGGAATCCAGGAAAGGATTGTGACTATCGTAAATCTAAAGGGCGCTGAGATCCCAAAACCTGCTGCATGCAGCTGGGAAGACTAGGAGTTTAAAGAAGCCAGGGGCCAGACAGAGGAGAACATACTACTGAACTTAAGGACAGGCCAATACATTATTTAGTTGACCTAAAGGAATCAGTGGAATGCAGTGTGATTTCAAGAGAGGTTACTGCCAGGAACGATGGCTCTGAACCTTCTCGTACCAATGAGACCAACTGTACAGGGAGACTTTGGCAAACCAGTAAAGTGCCTGAAACCACTATGGCTTATTGTTAAAGACAGACTAGTCAACAAGCTGTAAATTGGCCACTCAGCAGTCTCAGCTTGACCAAGGCGGGTGGGGGGAGTTTTGGGGTGCCACAGAGAGGGCAGCTTGACCTTGCGTCCTTCCTGATAAGAATTGTGTTGGAGTTGCTGACACATGCCTTTTAAAAGAGCAGGATGTGCCTCAGAAATGTCTATTGGGGTCTCAAGGCTGTAAACTCTGGAAAAACCCACACCTGGTTAATCAATAATCAGAAGGAGCCTCTTGCTTGCCCATTGGAACTGCTTGCTTAACAAGTTTTCTTTAAGGGACATGTCATTCTATTACTAATGTATAAATAAGGGGAAAAAGCTTGAGATAGTTGGATTCGTCTGGGGACTTTTTTGGACTCTCCCTCTGGATCCATCTTGCGGTCTCCACTGGCAGACGGAAGATTTGGCCACCGGAAGCCTGCCGCTGTTTCACTCAAGAGCCACACTCAGCTTTGGTAATTATCAAGGGTTGGGGGTGTTTTACTAACCTGTTGCAGACGTGTGTAAGTGCTTGAGACTAGTAAAGTTTAGCTTTAAGTGAAAAAACTCTTGTGTTGTCCTATTTGTGCCAGCCATCTATCGGTCGGACGACCGTGTCTCCCCTGATTTATTTCCTGACACCTCCTTGCACAGAGTAAAAGTTACCAAGAGCTTTGGGTTGAAAGAACCCCGGGTAACACTTCCTCCTCCTGCTCCTCACGCAGCATTTTTTCCATGCCTGTGTTTTCTCCAGCATCAGGGCTCTGCTTACCTGTTCCTGCTCCTTATGCACCAGTATCTGCAGTGCTCAGCCCACAGGATTGGCCAGGCTCTCCCTGTTGGGATGGATGTAGCACAGAATTAAACTCTGCCCAGGCGCTGCTCACATTTTCCTTTTGTGCATGTTAGTTTCTCAGTGATGGCAGGGTGTGTGTTTGGCATGGGGAAGGGATCTGTCTCCTTAGCAGTACCCCTTTAATACCCTGGCATGGCCCCACAGTGTTTCAGGGGACAAAAATGGATGGAAACGCATCACTAGTAAATGCTGTGCAAAGACATTCTTGCTACCAGCAAAGAAGCAACATTTCTGTGAAAATCAGTCTGCCCTGAGCCACATCAGCAGGCAAACCCCACTCTTTTGCTAGTTGCTTTCTGCTGACCTTCTCCTTGGGCTGCAGTTGATCCTATCTCTCTAGCAGTGTTGGGAATGCAGCAGGAACAACTAGAAGCAGATGCAGTCTGTGTGTGAATTCCTGAGCTGTACTATTTATGGGTTGTGACTCTCTACCATCCTGGAGAGGAGGATTGGGGAAACTAGCCATGGGTGGGGAGCTCTTCCAGACCCGAGAGCCAAGTAGAGTCAAGCTGGGCCCAATTTGGATGGGAAAACCCAGGAGGCATCAGGAACTGAAAGAAGTGCCAGTGATTCAAGGGGGAGGGGTTTCTCCTCTCTGGGTGAGCGCTGAGCTATGGTGCTATGGCACTGCACTGGTGGAGGTGCCATCTTTAGAATGAGATGTAGACCCAATGTCCTGCTCAGTTGTGAGCATTAACAAACTCGGGTAGGGCTGTAAGCCCTGTTGTCTGCTTATGTCCTGTTAAATACGGCAAATGCTAAGAGATTGCAGCCCTGTGATCAAAACCAATATGCTTCTTCCATGTTTTTCTCGTTTTAATAAGAGCGGACACCCTACCTCTGCACAGCAGCATCTGCTGTGTGCGTCATTCAAGCCTGGGAAAGCAAAACCTCTATAGAGAACTCCCAAGCCTCATTCCCAGCAGCTGCACTGGCACTAATTAGGAGCGAGCCAAACTTCACTGGGATTCATTTGTGAGTTGTAGCAGCATCTCATTACACACTCATGAAGTGTGCTGGGGAAGTGGGAGGGTGGGTGCCCGTGAAGGCATGGAACAGTTTAACATATGAAAACAGAGAGCAAAATAGCCTAGGATTAGTGAGGGCAAAACCCTGACAGGGCCACACAGCAGGGAGTTGAAATGTTCCACCCACACCTACCTTTAGAAACAGAGTTTCACTGTTTGCCCAAGGAACAAGAAGGGGCTTGTGTGATATGGTTCCTCCAACTTGGCCTCAAAAGCCAACTTGGGGCACTGAACCTTGTCAGGGTTTGTTTTATTAGACTACAGCTGGGCAAAAACATGTAGAATATTTTCTTCATTTATGTATTCAGATTATTTAATGAATTTGCCCTGGGCCCATTCACACCCCTTCTGTCTATTCAGGACAGAGAAACAGCCAAAGTTGCTCGTGCACAAGCCTGTATATTCCTGGGGAGAAGAATTCTGAGACTGCATGGCTCTTTAAGCTAGCAGAGATAGGCATAAAATCCAGTGGCTGAGAATTGTAGCTAGAAAAATTCAGACTGGAAATAAGGTGCAAGTGTGTGACAGTGAGATAATGAACTACCGGAAAAGCTTACCAAGCAGTGTGGGGTAGTCTCCATCACTTGAATTGGACGTCTGTCTAAAACACACACTCTGTTATTGCCCACCAGAAAGTTGGGTTTGAGGCAGGAATTACTGGGCGAAATTCTAGGGCCTATGTCTTATACAAGAGGTCAGACTAGATCAGGGGTTGGCAACCTTTCAGAAGTGGTGTGCCGAGTCTTCATTTATTCACTCTGATTTAAGCTTTCGCATGCTGGTAATACATTTTAACGTTTATAGAAGGTGTCTTTCTATAAGTCTATAATATATAACTAAACTATTGCTGTATGTAAAGTAAATAAGGTTTTTAAAATGTTTAAGAAGTTTCATTTAAAATTAAATTAAAATGCAGAGCCCGCCGGACCAGTAGCCAGGACCCGGGCAGTGTGAGTGCCACTGAAAATCAGCTTGCGTGCCGCCTTCGGCACGTGTGCCATAGGTTGCCTACCCCTGGACTAGATGATCACAATAGTCCTTTCTGGCATTAAAATTGACGCACAATCCACTCCCCTTTCACCATTCAGCTGAATTCTGCACCCAGGTCTCAGGATCTTCTTCAGGACTGGTCACCTGTACGCTTTGCATCACTCCTTTGCATTCCCTCAATCCACTGTAATAGCTAAAGGGCATGTTTCTGTCACAAGTGTATTAAACAGTGGGGATGGATCTGTATATGCCAGATTACGTGGGACAATCATTGTTTAAAAAGAACAAATAGTCATGTCCTCAGTCGTTGGGTAAATATACTAAGATTCAGCAGAACTGGCAGACAAAGGTAGGCAAAACTGAGGTGATGTTGAAAAGAAGCAGGAAGTGCTCCACAGGCCTTGCCCTCTCTAGATCAACCTCCACTGGTAAAGCCACCTGCCTAGTCCACAGCCTTGGGGTCCATTTGGATTCCTCAGTAGGTGTTAAAAAAAGTCACCCACATACCATCTTTTATTGACCAAAAGATTGTTCCCCTCCTATTAGACTCAGACCTGGCCACAATGATCCACACATTCATTACCTTCAGGCTTGATTATTGCAAATTATGTCGAAGAATGAAGCCACACGCAGTAAAGAAAACCCCTCCCCAGTGGATGTAGGACATAGAAGCCCACCTGCTAAACACATAAGTCACCAGATCACTCTGAATAGGCCCCGCCCCCAGTGAATGCAGAACCCAAATCGAGGTCCTTGTCCTGAAATGTAAAGTCTTCCATGGGATTGGGCCTAGCAACCTTGGAGGCTGCCTCACCCTCTGCAAATATGAACTCCCATGAAAGCTACTATGAAAACTCTCATGACAGTATGTTGCACCTGAACAATCAAACGATCAACTCACAGGATGAGGTTGGTGAGTATGAGAGACAAAGGTTGTAGAAGGTGGATTCCTGGAAAAGATAAGAATGACCAGGGGCCTCATTGCCTTTGGAACTGAATGTGAAGCCCATCTCTTTCCAAGTCAGCTTTCTTACAATATGCAGAACAGGAACACTGCACCCTTTCTCCCCAAAGAGACTTCTGCTAACTATTCCATTTTTTACTGCTACGGGTGAAGAAAGAAAGGAGAGGTTGATTTTCACTTCTGTATTAACACCGAGGAAGTGCTCAGATAACAGGTGGGTGGGAGGAAGGAATGAGACAGAGTGGATAGATGTGTAGACGGACAGACTGGCCTAACCAGCCTTTCATGGCTTGAAAAAACAGCCCAAGGTGCTATGGAAGCAGGCAGAAAAGTAATACAATTTGAAGAGAAAAGAACTAGCCCATTGATTTAATTTTTAGGCTCTGCCAGGGAAACAGAAAGTGCTACACTGTGAACAGACTAGACAGAGATGCGACAGCCTTTGAATGATCCAAGCTGTGCCACAACCTTAGAAGCAGAACCAATTGCTGATGCCACTGAAACCAGACCAGACACATGATGCAGTTTATATCACATTCTGCAAATGTAGCTGCTTCTTATTTCTGCAGATCATGCATGTGATGGTTTCTTGGGGTGCCCAAGACTTGTTACCTTCCCCCCACACACTTCTAGTGAGAGGAAGACTTGCTAGTGCTTAACTGACTATCAGTTCCCTGATGCCACCATCCTGTTACCCACTCAAACAATATCCCCATGGCTCTGCCAGTCCTTACTTTGCCTTGAAGGATAACAATAGGTGCACCCCGATCGCCGAGCCCCCAGAAGGGTTCCCCTGCAGTGTCCAGCCCTTAATCACTGGACACTCACAGAAATTACCAAAGTTGTCCCCAAAGGAACAGTGCACACATCAGCTTGTTTAGTTCAAGTGAAGATCAGATCCAGTGTCACATAGTAACACTATAGTAGCACTGAGATATATTTATAGTGAAAACAATAAGTTTATTATCAAAGGCTAAGATTTCAGAGATAGTGAATAGACCAGGGATTTAACCTGTTAAAAGTAGTTTTTCTCACCTACGGCAATCTCCCAACATCCCCAACCAACATGGCTGAGAGCCCCCTTTCATGAATACAGAAAGGGCTGTCCTTTTTGCTTCCTCAGTGAAGATGAAGAGGAGCCTTTTTGCCTTCTCCATATATTCCCCAAAGTCCTTGTTTTGTCCCTAGAGTTCGGATGACCCCCTTGGTTTATGCCATGGTGTGCTGGCTCCAGGTTGCCTTCACAGCCTCATCTCAACATTGTATGCAAACTGGCTTCCATTGTGTTGGCTTACAATGCTTATTTTGCACATGAACCAAGGCAGGCAGGCAGGCAGGGGACTATCCAGCCTCTGTCTGGTCAAAACCTGCTTGTCAATACTGCTTTGATTCAGACTTTAAAACATATTTTCCAGTATATATACACACACAACTCCTTAAATACCATCCATATGTACATCTATGATGGGGTGACGACTCACCGGCGCGGTGCCTCCTGCTGGTCGTCTCGGGAATTAGCTTTTTCCAGCCCGGAATGCCCTCTGCAGGCCTGTATCTTGCCTGCCACTGGCCCCCGTGTCCCTCCCAGACCCCGGTGCCCCTCTACTTCAGGGTTCTGCCCCCAGCAGCGACCCACTGTCTCTAGGTCTCCCCTCCCAGGGGAACCCCCAACCCTCTATCTATCCCCACCTTGCCTCAGCAGCTACTGCCAGTCATCAGCCAGCCCCGGCTCCCTGGGGCGGATGGCAGCCTGTAAACCACTCATCATCGGCAAGGGGGTTAGGGCCTGCTGCCTTTGCCTATCTCTGGACCCTCTGCAGCCCCAGAACCTTTTTTGTAGGCCTTTAACTCAGCCTGCGGCCTGGGGTTTTGTTAGGCTGGAGCTCCCCAGCTCCCTCTGCCCTTCCTCCTCCAGGGCTAGAGTGAGACTCCTCCGGGCAGGAGCAGGGTGACGACCCCACTACAACATCTCACAATGATTATGATCAATGTGACATAAGCTTTTGTTAGATGCCTCACCTGACCCTCTTTGGATAAATACTATGACAGCAGTGTGCTGGGTGTAATGAGTTTGTCAGGTCTGTCAGGAGTTACTGTTACAGAACAGTGAACCCTTTGCCAGTTGACAATGAGTGGTTCTTTGGGTCACAATGCAGAATAAGCCAAGTGAGAGCATTTGGGCTACAGTAGCCGTTGCCTTCTGGCAATCGTGCTGAAGTTGCACGACATGACATGGCTTAAAGCAGCCAAAAGCACGATAAATATGACTTTCGTGCATTGGGTTTTAGGATAAGCACCAAGCCTTGCTGTAATTAAGAGTTTATTTTCTCCGCACACTGTATTATCTTTAAGTATCTGCTTAAAAGATGCAGCTTTTTAAAGACGAATGCTTGTTTTCTCCTGGTGACCAAGTTTGGAACAGATTCTGTTTGAATTTCATTTAAGGAGTCAAATGTCCAGTTCTGAGGATCTAAAGGAACTTGCTTCCTGAAGGTAACCAAGCACTGAGGAGTTATCAGCCACTTCAGTGGCTTTTCTGGATGAACTAACCTTCAAATAAACGCTGGAGCATTGCCAGTGGACCAGAGTATGAATTCCAGAGACTGGTCCCCTCCAGTTACTGCTGCCCGGCCTCTCTGATGCGGAAAATCCCTCTTCCTTGGTCTTGGGTAGATTTCTCATTGGGGCCCGGCATGCCTGTTGCTGAGCTCTGGATGGTGATTGTCTTGAAATTTCTGTCTCTGATGCATTCCGGGTCACAGATTCCCTAGAATGGGTTAATCTCTTCTGTCACTCTGGGCAGCCCCTGGGCTCCTGGGATTTGAAGACAGTGGCCACCTAAGCAGAGATCACCAGACTGAAGGTGAATTTGTACAGTGCAGGAGGCCTGCTAGGGGAAGAGAACCATAAAACCAAAGCTGGACAAGACCTATTGAGGGGGAGGGTTTGTTCAGGGTAGACCCCTACTTTGCACTCCAGAGCGCTTTTTGCTCAAGAATGCCTACAGGCGACATAAACACTAATTCACAAAGCTGAACCCTGACCCTGTGCAGTAGGTAAGTACTGTCTTGCCCACTTTACAGATGTGTAAAGGTTAAGTGACTCACTTTGCAAACGTCACTCAGCAAATCATCCATTCAACAAGGGCTGGGAATAGAATCCAGCAGTCTCCTATTCTAGCCACGATAGTGCCCTCCTACAATCCATCATTGAGGGAGAATAACTGGGAGTAAGAGAGCTACTGAGCAAACAGAAATATAGGCTGAAGATTAGGGGAAATTTCTTGACTGTGTCCTCGATTAGACTATGGAATAGTTTCCTCAGGAAAGTGGTGAGTAATTTTACACTAGAGCAGAGAGAGCAATGGAGAGTGCTCTGTTGACAGCAATTTTGCAGAGGGATTAGATGAGCTAATAGTTTTCTCCCACTCTCATGTTAGTGTTTCTAGTAAGTCATTTAGTCCATTGCCCTGCTGATGCAGGAAGACAAAGTCCTGCTTATCCTGTAACATCTTCCTACCATGCACAGAGGCGGTAAAGCTGCCCCCAGGTTGATTTACGAGCAGTGTATGTAAGTATGTAACCAATGGCTGTGCCCATTTCTGAGCAGGTTTGACAGGCACGTCAGCTGCAGTGACAGATGCTACTCTGCTATTGCATGTGATTGATTTTTATTGCATCCCATTTTGCTTAAGCCCCTGGTAAGTGGAATCCATTATTTGAACACGAATACCATCATCACCTTACCTCATAAAGGTTATGGGCACTGTCATAAGAACATAAGAACTGCCAGACAACAAGAGACTAATGCTCTGTCTACTGTGAGTCTGGTCTTTTATTTGCAGCAGTGGCAAGCTGGATCCGTCAGAGGAAGGTGTACTCCCTCCACTGTGCCGCTACATGGGTGATACTGCCCCATGGAATCCCAGGATACATATCTAGTTCCAGCAGCTTCTCTGCTGATAGCCCAGGTGATTTTATCCTGACCATCTTTTCATACATGCAGAGCAGTCCAGTCAGATCACCCCATCCTCAGACAACTCCACTTCCCCATTCATGACAGGGTCCAGTTCAAAATTGTCCTCTGTCTTTAAAACCCTTCAAGGATTCTGGCCCACCTCAAACGCCTTCTCTCTCTTCCCTTCCCCCCTGCACCATTTGTCTGGTACAAGCTTTGTCTCTGCCCTCTTGTGTGTCGCCTCTCTTGTTGTTGTCCATTCCCATAGTGCAAGAGGCTTCCCTGCCTGATCTGGGCATCTGGAATAGGTTCTTTGTTTCTTTCTGACCAGCTGTGACTGGAGGGCCAGGGAAATTCCATCCCTTCCTCTCCCTTGCCTCTTCCTCTTCCTTCCTCTCTCCTTTTTTATTTTTTTCTCTTGTCATTGGGGGGACACGGTGTGGGGATAACACACACAAAAAAAAAAGCAGTGTTGGATTCTGTCCTAGCCAGGTGACTGCCAGTGCCTGTCGTGTGTATTTAATCTATATCTACATCTATAAATGCTTGTTTCTCCCCATCTCTCCCCTCCAGGTGGAAATGGACCCTGGAATGAAGTATTGCCTTCTATTTCTTTAGCCTTCCCTCCCTTCTCTTTGCCATCATATTCACAGTGACCTCCTGGATGTTCAGCACTCGGTGGCTCATTTTGTATGTCTCCTGGTTCTTCCAGACACGGCCGCTTTCACAGCAACATGCGGCTATGTGAGAAAAGCTCTTGTTCCTTTGAACAGCTATTAGTGAAAGAAAATCCCTTGGGGTTAAGTGAGAGTCCTCTCAGCCTTCTCCCATTGCCTTTAGCTCCTGGCTTAGGGTAAGGATTATAATAAATCATCGGAAAATACTTTAACAGAATCTCATGAGCTCTGCACAATGCTGTCTGGGCAAAATCAGGGATTGGAAAGGGGATTTTCCTAGCGGAGAGTGAATTGATCTGTTCCAAGTGATGTCTAAAATTGCAGGCTCAAGCAGTAGTGGTTGTTCTGAGCTGGTTTAAACAGGGGCTCAGGATCTCTTCCCTTGGCTAGCAGGAACTGCATTGAGCTGGTTTCCTCTGGCAGTCATCGCCGTCCCCTGGGCTGAGCTGGTAGGAGTCACGTATCTCTGGCCAAGCTGGTAGGAGCTATACGGAGATAGGCTCTGTTGGGAGTCGCTGCCAGCTGGCTGAGCTGAGAGATGACATGGTGGGAAACCCTTTCAGTGAAAACTTGAAAATCTTCATGGAAGGTGAACCTTGAATGCGCCCTCATGAGCATTCTCACCATACAGCCACTTCACAGGGTGACGATCATCCTGTCAGGAACAGAAATGTATCATGTGACTTAAGTGTCCCACCTGCACAGCTCAAATGTGTAATTCCAGGTACTTTTATTGGCCATTGTTTACATGTGTATCCATTTCTTATGCTTTTTCTTGCTTTCAAATAAAACGTCAGAAATGTCCTGGGCTCCTGCAACCTGCGTCTTCGCCTGCCACTCGCCCCTTCCCACCAAACCTGCCCGTTTCCTCGCCGTGAAGGGACACTTGTCTATAGACAGTTCTGGCTATCTGAATAAAATGCCTTTCCTTGGTATAACTGAAAAGGTTGCTCCCTGCACCACAGCTAAGTGTGGTCCCAGGAACGGAAGGCCTGTTCCGGTCAGCCATTGGGATGGAGCATGTTCTGTTGCCCGCCCAGATCCCTGCAGCAGAGGTTAGAGGGCCAGACAGGAACTGAGCCTTCACCCCTGTGCTTTTCACTGGCTATTTTGTAAGTCATCATTCAACACCATTTTTTCTCTGCCAGCAGCAACTGATCAGTTTATATCGACACCCAGAAATCCTAGCTCTAGAGCCCCCAAATTAGGGATTTTCCTTTTAAAAAATGACCTTGGATCCAGATCCAACACCCAATTGTTTCCCCCCACCCCTTAATTATGAATGATACTTAGCAAGTATCAGTATAGGTAACTTATCAATTCATAATTACAATTAACAAACACATCACTTGACTCCTAATACTCAGGGAAGTTAGGGCTAGTGTTTTCTTTATCTTAAAGATGGGGTAATAGAAGCACAGAGAGGCAAAATGACTTGCCTATGGCCCACAGGTGAGTTAGTGGCAGAGGCAGACTTGACGTCCCATGTCTATTCTCATCCTTGCTGGTCACACCACCATCCTTAGGTTTATGGCCAACCAAACCCAAACCTCCAGATATGAACAACCCCAAACATTTTTGGAGGGGTTCAAAAGCTTGCACCAGACCCCAAAGTTTGGGCTCTGGGCCCTCTCTCTTTCTGATACACCCTGGTGCTTTGTGCACAATATGAATTGGCATCATCTCCACTTCCCCTGTTCCTTTGTGCCTGCTCAGGCGTTAATGTCAGCCTGTCCCCAGTCACCTGGAACATATTTTCAGTACATTTGTTTCAGCGACAGACAACGCACAAGGCAAATATTTGTCTGCTGCTCACATTTCAGGGCAGATTCAAAACACCTGTGTAATTGCCCAGGGATTGGTATCTGCTGAGCAGGCTCATTATCTTCCTGTTACACCACTTCTTAGGGCAATTCAGCATTGATTGGTCTCCTTAGAGTTCCCTTTAAAAATCAGCCTGAAGGAGGATCCCCCCCACCCAGACTCTGAGGGAAATTGTTGTTGATACGGCACAGTTAGTATATGTGCTCTGGGGCTTTACGAGAGGTAAATCATGCTAAGCCGAGAACAAAATCCCTACCTCCAAGCTTGCTATTGACTTTGGCATGGCCAGGATTACACTCATGGTTTCTGTGGCTGGAATGCTGCAAGGGATATATAGAGATGGAGAAGTTTCAAGCAGTAACAGAGGGAGGTAGTTTGGTGCAGGTAACAGGTTACCTGAGAGGATGTTCCATGCAGAAGGCATGAAAGAGGCCATAACATGAGGAAAGTGTGAAGGAGACAACGGCCTTGTCTACATTAGGGTTTTAGTTTTCCTCACTGCTGCTACCACTGGGGTGAAGCTCCATGAGTGTTAGCAATGGTGTTGGCTCTAGCATAGGCAAGGGGCTGCCATTTTAACTTCTCTAGGCCTGCACTGAGCCTGAGAAAAGGCGAGTGTAAGGCACAGCCATCGAGAGGGGTCAGGAGAGCACCTTGGACGCAGAAGGGCGTGGGATGGACATATGAGAAGACAAAGGGAGAGAGGAGCAGACGGCGACAGAGTTGTGGGAACAAGCCTAAAGAACGGAGTGGCTTGTGTGTAAGCCAACCACCATCACATTCTTCTGGTGCCTCCCTCAGAAGGCTGATTCCTCCTCAGGTCTTGGCCAACTTCACGACAAACCCCACAGGTCAACGCATCTAGGCCCATTCGTACAACACAAAATAAGCTGCCACTGAGACCGAGGGGAGAGAGCTAGCTTCCCTTCGAGATGCCGGCGATTTCAGCACTGCCACAGCCACATGGCTTTGCTGTCGTGTCTGCCGCAGAAGAGCCTGTGTGATTTCCACCCGATCTGCATATTGCATGGAGGTGATATGGGCCTGGAAACGCAAGGCAATGTTTGCTGACAGCTTTGACAGGCTCTTTCCCATGGGCACAGCCTCTATAGCACACAGTGAAAACAAACCATTAAGTCTGGGATCAGCCAGCGACAGAAAAGGTGCCTCTGATACTTCCTTGTTCCCCTCTCAGAGCCCCGCAAACCTCAGAGCAATAGATAGATTGGCAGCTTCGTGACTGGGATGAGTTTGGAGCTAAGAGAAGGAGGATGAGAAATTCCCTTGGAAAATATATCAGACCCCCTCTCTCTGGCTAAGGCCTTATGATTAGTGTCTGATAAACTGTCTGAGGCAGCCAGCCTGCGTGTAGTGTCATGGCCTTGTCTGGCTGTGCTTCCTGTTCCAGATGCCAGTACATTCATGACCTGATGGTGGCCTGAGGCCTGAGGAAGGCCTGGTGTTTTCCCACCACAATGCTGGGATGCGATTTCATACATCCTGAAGCTGCATCACAAGGGCCTGAAACAAATATGGAGGCTTAATTGTCCTGCAAGCTCAGTCTACAGCAGGCCAGACAGTGTGTGAAAATCAGGCCAGGCGGTGACCCCAGTTCCTGTCTCTGCCAGCCTTCACTTAGGGCGGGCTGGCTCCAAGGCATCTCTCATAACAGTTTGGTTCAATAGGTCACTTGGAAAAATGGAAATGTAACACGTCCTCTTCTGTTCACCTCTGTACCCCAAGTTCAGCCAGGCAAGTGTTCCAGCACTGGCGAAACTACAGCTGGGCAACCACTCCTGGAGGGGCCTCCTGAGTGGGTGAGGAGTATTGGAAGGAGAGTCCCAGCTATGGAGCTTGTCCCTCCTTTCCACCTCTCAGCACTGGCCTTGTCATTAATGTAACATCATTCAGAAATATAACCCTTGGCCAGGTCCTCCTGTCCATACACAGGCAAATTCCCCTTTACTCCCCTATCCTTGCAGGAGAAGAACAGGGGAGGAATCACTGAAGTTAAAGGCAGCACATCTTAAGGAGGGTAAAAGGAAACACTATTGTATTTGATTCAACACATTCATTTACCTATGGAACTCACTGCTTCAGGACATTAGTGTGAGAAACAGCTAGGTCAGAGCCAAATGATAAGATGCTACAATGAATTTCACTTGCGATCAGGCTAAAAGATAAAAGACACAGGTGCTTTGGAGCCTCAGGCTTCAAGTCATATGCATCTCACTCACCGGAGTCAAGAAGAAAACGGTTCCCTCTTTGCCTGCCATGGAACTACAAACCTAGGTAAGTCCTGGGGGTTTTACACCATAGATGGGGATAGTCTAACTCACTAGAAGGCCCATCTGGGTCAGGCAGGGAAACAGAATGCCTGGCCAGATGGAACTTTGCTCTGCTTTGGCTTGTCCCTATATACCAGGGCATTAGATTGATCAAACCCGCACGAGGAGGAAGAAAGTTTGGTTAATTGCTTGACTTTGGTTTGTCCCAACTGTTTATCAGCTCACAGGGCCTTCTGTGCTCTCTGACTCCATGCTTAATCCAAAGGAGTCTCTCTCTGGGAGATGGGCTGAGTTTCCATGGTGCTAAAGGGCAGACAGTGTTTGTCTTTGGATGCTGGTTCCGTATCTCCACGGCAGCGATAGCTGCTAATGCTCACTTGCCTTCAGTGCCGCAGATGCCTCACTCTTCCTCCTTAATAAATGCAATGGGCCAAAGCCACCCTTGGTGCAAACCCAGTGACTTCAATGGAAAATTTGCCTGAAGAGAGCACATGGGGCTTGGTCCATAATGGCTTTTACATACGACTTTCTATCTTGTATTGATGT
Source organism: Mauremys reevesii (assembly GCF_016161935.1). Taxonomy (NCBI): domain Eukaryota; kingdom Metazoa; phylum Chordata; order Testudines; family Geoemydidae; genus Mauremys; species Mauremys reevesii. The sequence continues at coordinate 80,032,311 of NC_052631.1, read as the reverse complement.
GATTAATATCTACTGCTGATGGTTGTATCACTGCTTCCTCTGAAGATCCAGAGACCAGGGTATAGGGCTCGAAAAGCCACAGATCCAGAGGTGCTAAAACAACTACTCAATTGTTTATGATCCCTTGAACTAGCTCAGTGAAACAGCTCTCTCCCCTTCTAAAAAAGACCATTACTTAGAACAACAGTGTTGGAAGGGACCTCTGGAGGTCATCTAGTCCAACCCCCTACTCAAAGCAGGACCAATCCCCAGACAGATTTTTGTCCCAAATCCCTAAATGGCACCCTCAAGGATTGAATTTACAATCCTGGGTTTAGCAGACCAATGCTCAAACCACTGAGCTATCCCCTTCTCCCCCTTGGGAAGGGGATGGAACTGACATAAACATCCTCTGCACAAAAGACATTGGTATCCCAGGACAGGAGAGAGAGAGAGAGCGGGGCCCTTTGCATGTCAACAGAGCAGTCGGCTGGACTTTGCTGGGCTCTACGTATTGACCAAACTGAGGCTTGTGGTCGGTTGTGTTGAAAGCTGTTGCAAGGCGACACAGAATTCTGATGTAACAGTTGTTTGGTGTTTGACACAGCCCAAAGGAGAGGGGTTGTTACATCCCTGTGATGATGGAAACTGACCAATCTCATGATATTTCATATCAAGCATTGCTTCATATATATTGCATAGATGGAAAATAATGTAACAAATCCTGGGTCTTAAAGATTGCCAGTAAGCTACATGATATGGACATTGAAAGTGACAGCAGGAATATTACTCGGATCCTTCTACTCCAAAAGCCCATGTGCCTACCACATTAGCTAGAGGAGAATCTCCTTGAGTGTCAGCAGTATAGGGCATACAATGCATAGCTGAGCAACTCTGATTCCATTCAATAGAGGGCAGTGGTACATGAGCATTAGCCAGCTTATGGCAGTTCACCATATCAAACACATGGATTGATATCACGTCAAATGATTCCATGGAAAGCATTCCTTTCTCATGCTGGTTATTGCTTAGGGTATGACACATGAAGATGGCATTTGTAATTCTGTTGGAAGCAAACATGCCAGCATTAGTGCAGGTGAAACCTGTAGAGCTGACAGCCCTGGAGGCATGGCTCATGGCAGCTTCCCCCAGGCTGCCCTTCCAAAGTTACATATTCTTGGCATTCTTAGCTTCCCTAGAGAGTCCCAGCAAGACGTCCAGTTGCGATGGTGTTTTTCATGATGTGAACAGTTATCCACCAAGAACTGGGCTGGGACCCAACCACCCTCTTCACACAGGCCATGAACAGCTATCAGATGCTAACTGCTATTAGTCACTGCTGACCTGGTCTGAAATCAAAGCGGCGACCTAGAAGCAAAAGTGACTCTCTGAGCCAGCCAGTCTCCCATGGCTGTTTTTGAAGAGCTGGTTCAGAAAAGCAACCCACTGGGGTTTCGAGACGAGGAGGCAGAGACATTTACTGATGAAATATCCTTTCAGGCTCAGGATCTCATTAACTCTGGGCCACGCTGGCTTTGTAGCGCACTCAGACACAGTCAGCGACATCAGAAGGCTTAAGAAAAACTCTCAGCAAGAGAGGAGATGAAGGAACCCTTCCCGGAGCAGCAATCCCTCCCTCCCAGGATTAGCATCCAATATTCTGAGGAAACGTAGCAGACACCCAAAGGCAGCGAAGGGGGGAACACGAGGAGGAGGGGCCTTGCCGAAGGAATGGCTGGTTTCAGTTACAGCTCTTTCCTACAACTGGGCTCACTGTCCCTCTGCGGCTCTTCTAACTACCATTGTGGCTCCAGGAGGCTGGGCGAGGTGCCAGAGGTCCTGCAGTGAGATGGGAACGGTGTGGACATATTCAGGAGAGGTGGGACCATGGACCCTGAAATTTCAGCTGCTTAGCTGGGCACTGTGGACTTTGCTAAGAGCAGGCAAGGATGTTTTTGCCAGAATCTGACTGGAGTAGGACGTGTTGTAGACAATCAGACGGCAGCCTAGAAATATCCAGGGAGGTCTAACTCACTCACATTCACGCAGTGACTTGGCTTCCTTGGCTACATACCCTGCAAAGGATTCACCTTGACTACACAGCTGTGGGGCTTGCTGAGCCTCCCTCCCTGGAAAGAGCAGCATTGCTGGTTTCCCTGACAGTTCGTTAAGGGTAAAAAAACCATCCTGAAAGACCCCTGTCTCAGACAGCCAGAGTGGCTCTGACAGCACTGAATGACCAAGAGCCCCATAGGGAGCAGGCAGAGTTCTCTCTTTTCTCCCTACACTATAATGGCCAAAGTTACCTACTTCCTGGGGTTTAGCTATAGTGGATCGCCCAGACACAACCTCCACTCTAGCTGTCTCCCTGTGCTTGGCAGCGCCAACACTTTCCCTGCAGAAGCTCTGCCACAGACCCTAGTTTTCTTTGCCCCCGAGAGAGGCGTTCATCCCCTTTTACACCCAGGCTGGAGCTAACTGAATCCACCTGCTCATAGGACTTCAGCATTCCACTACCCCTTCCTGCAGGGGTCAGGATGGGCAGGATCTTAGGGTCTGTTACCTGTTCACATCTCCTTCCCAGGAGAGCCCATGTGCCTGGGTAGATTTGCATAAGTGATCACCTTCCAGTTTTCAGTGCCAGCAGCGCCATCTAGGGATGAGTGAAAATAGTTATTTCCTTGAAGTTTTTTAAAAAGAAACTTTATGCTTTGCAGTTATTAGATTATGCAAATGAGGTCATTAGCTTTAATTTCATTCCAATAATTTTGGTCAAATGTAATTGCCCTCCTTCTCCCTTTGCCCCTCCCCCCAACCAAATTGAAACAAACAAGCCCCTGGCAGAGTGCTTGAGACAGGAATTGTGTTTTAACCTAATTAAAATCTGATGATAGTCACTGAAATGAGCCTGACTGACATCTGCTTCAGATGGCAAGGACGACACATGGCAGCACTGGTGTGGAACACCCCAAGGGCATTTCACTGGTGCTAATGAGCTGCAATCATTTCTCACTGGGCATCTTCCCGTGAGTTGCCGGCTAATATTGAGCAAGGTGCTTCAGGGGAACACACAGGTCCCAATTAGCTTAAAAAAAAAATGTGTGCGGCAGCTTTTGTATTGCTGCCAAGTACGAATGGGCAGGAACTGCAGTGAGGGCCAGAGACTCCCATTGAAGGAGCTGGAGATCATGAGCAAACCTGAGACAAGGGGATGCTTAGAGAGCAGTTCACTGTCTGCTCCACTTGCCTCTGAAGCTGTGTGTGACTTGGGTGCATAGACATTCATGAGAGCACTGAATGCTCTTATTGACTTAAGCCTTGCAATGTCATAGCAAGGGGAGGCATGTACCCTCTTCCCCCACATAGCCCCCACCCCTCAGTCTGACCTGCAGCACCCCCACTGTTCTGTTTCTGGACGCCACTAATATGCTCTGCCAATGCATCTCCCTGCTGATGTGAAGGAACCCCTGTTATTTCAGGTCAGCCACACACAGCTCTGCCAGTGCACCTTACTTCTGAGCTACAGCCTCACCTGCTGTTCCAGTCCTGGGCTGCTCACCCAGCTCTGCTAGTGCCCCCCAAGCTTGACCTGCATCACCCCTTGCTACTCAAGCTCTGCCAAATGTTTGTACGCCTCATGGAGGGAGACATCCCGCAAGTGCAAGATTGAGGGCAAAAATCACTGCACTTTTGTGCTCAGCACCACATTCGAACTCAGGTGTTCAGAGTCATAACGCTTCCGTTATCTGCCCTGGAGAGGCCCAGCCCCACGGATCTCTTAACGCCCACCTGCCCTTGCCTTTGTTAATGGAGAATTAGGGCAGAAGATTCCTGCAGGCTGCTTCTAGTGTCTGTTTGTGAGCCCTGCATGTAGGGCATCTGCCAGTGATGGAAACCAGGGCCAGAACACTCCCTGCTTCCACTTACTCATCCTGTCAGCTACCTGCTGTTAGCCTCCTCCCTCCCCCTGTGTCGCAGTGCTTTGTGCTCAGGCAGGTTCATCATTACAACTGCCAAGGATGAGATGCACTGAAGCCCTTCTGTCCTTGCAGCCTAACTTTAGCCTGAGCTGTACGGCGTGGCAATAGTCTACATACTGAATTTGCCACTGCTCAGGGGTCAGCAAGTCTGATTTCGGGGGCTGCAGCAATACTCCCTCCCCGTTAGAAGGTGCCTATCATGTGGTAGACTCTGATGTCATGCAAAAGTCTAGAATGAAGAGTGTCTTCTTTCTCTGGGCAGGTCCAGTGTCCCATCATTTATATACACACACAGCAGTGCTAGAAGGGGCGTTGTGCTGTACAAATGCCCTGGGCAGCTGTGCTAGGATGTTTTCAGGGGAGTCTCCCAAGAGCCCCGGATGAGGAGTGTTTAAGGAGGAGGTATACCTCTGATCCATAGGCTTCTGAATCAGCCTGTCTCTGTATTTGAAGTTCTCTGCTTTGGATCTCTCCGTTAACTGTACACCTGTGCTCACTCTGCTGGGTCTGGTCATGTCACTCCCTGCCCCTCCAGCCACATGTTTCTCTCTCTCCTTCCACATTGTGCTCATCCTTGTGCTCTCCCTCTCCACTCTTATCCCCCCAACCTGGCTGCCTTCTCTTACGCGTTGCCTCATCACCCCCTCCAGTCTCTGCATGCTGCCTCTTCAGACTGTGAGCTCACTAGGGCGAGGACCCTCCTTTTCTGTGTGATACGAACGCCACCCACATGATCTCACAGTGGAGTCCACGGCCAGGAGGAAAAGCCGGCCCTGTGGGGCAGCGCATGGTGTCGTGCTTTATATAGGGTTCTGCAGGAGGCAGGGAGTCTTGGGTCTGGGGGCAGTGCTTTTTGGGAGGGACAGTTCCATCAACATGATGGGTAAAGCTGATTCAGTGTCTGGCGTAGAAAATCTCCATAGTTTGCCTGTCTCCGTGTCTCTCTCTAGCTTACTACCTGTTAGATACCTGCAGGGTCCAGGAGCTGGATTCTGGCCATTTCTTCTCCATCTAGTCTTGCTGGAAAGCACTGTATTTACCCCCTCCTCTACAGTGAGACTGGGATATAACCAACCCCCTGCAGGCCCCACAGTTCATATGCCTGAAAGGATAAAAGCATCTTGCTGGGGGTGAGAGGAGTGCCTGTCTCCAGGACTCTCAGTCAGGCAGTAAATTCACTGCCCCTTTCCACACACACTGTCACACAATCTGAACCTTGGGGAGGGCACAGCCCACCCTCTCCTGTCTGTTCCCATTCTCCATTCCTCTGAGTTAATAGCGCCCTCAAGTGACCATTTCGCTTTGTACAGCACCTCCAATGGTGCAGAGAACTGTGCTCTTTGAAGAGGAATGAACATGTTGCAGGCATCAGTGGGTGGTGTGCAGTGCTGTCTAGGAGGGTGTCACCTGGGGAGTCTGTCTCACCCTGACCGGCTAGGAAGGATGTAAACAGACATGCGTGCCAGTGGTTTCAGCCAGGCAGTTGCAAAGAACTGTGCCTTATACTGCAGGTTCTTGTCCTGGGGCTGGAGCTCCGATCACATGCAGGGGGTGCACTGGCAACAGCTGAACCTGCCTGGCCCAGAGCTTGTGCAGAGATCAGGAAGCTGTGCCCAGCACTACGGAGAAATGACGACTTGCCTCTCCCCATGCGACCCACCTGCCCAGGCTACTGTCTTGTGGCTGTGTCATGTGCGCAAGGGATGTGCTGACTGGGTACCCCAGCTGAGACATTCCTGCCTTCTCACTGGCTTTCCCAGGGCCCCAAAGTGGCTTCCACTCCCTGACTTTGCCATGAGTAGTCTTCTGCAGCTTTCAGGTGTGAAGGGATCATGACGGGCTGCCAAAGGCTCTGTTTACATCCCTGCACAAGGAGTGTTTCTTTTAAGATGCCGTATGATGCCACATGACCTACAGTGCCACTCCCCACTTCATATATACACTGGGCAATTCATGTCACCCAGACTCAACCACATCCATTGGCTTCCCTATCTGAGGAGACAATTCAATATGACCTTTCAACGAATTACTCCAACCACCCTCAAAGACTTGTTTCCTCTGCATCGCCTCGCATGATCCTCTGTCCCTTCACACGGTCTGGCCATTGCTGGTGTGGGAGCCTTCTCCTCTGCAACTCCCGCTGCCTGGAAAAACTTCTCAGTCATTCTCCGCCTTTCCAAAAGTCTCCACTGAAAATGGTTTCTTTCCATTATCCATTCCACTGAATCTGTCTCTCTCCCCTCTGCCCCAAGGCTTAGCAACTACTGATCTTGTGACTGAGTGTGTTAATTCATTTGGAGAAAATAAGAACCCACCCCAGCTTCCGAACCTCAGCCCCAAATGATCAGAGTCTTGAATCTCTGCAAGTGTGTGTGTAGGGGGAAAACCACACCCAAACCCCATTTTCCTTTTTACCCTCTCCCCATCATTTTTGATGTGCCGACACGATCCTTGAATCCCACCAGAAAGGAGCAGGAAGTCATAGCTCCTCTCTCTGGCGATTGCATTTCTGCAGCACCTGTTTCCACACCAGCTTTCTGTCTCACACAATGAAGGAGCGAGCGAGGCAGAAAGGAAGGGGCCCTGCTGTAGAAGCAAAGACGTGTGTCATGTCTGTAGGGAGCTCATGGCTGAGCAGTGAAGACGAGGGAATGTAGTGTAATGGAAGCCGTGAGCCAGCACATGGCTCCACCTTTCCTGCTCCTGTTGGTTTGTTCTTGTCATAGATTCAATGAGTTTATTCAATTTCTCACTGCCTTGTATTGTTTAAATCAACGCTGTAGCTGCAGTATAAAAAGGACCTGGTTTTGTATTGCCATAGGACCCGTCCCCGAGAGAAGACAGTCTCATTAATTAAATCCATTTAATCAATCTGGCCTACAAGGGCCTTAGTTATTTATCTGTCATAGGCGGCACAGCGTAAGCCCGATGATCTGAATGGCAGTAAGTAAACATGTAAATGAAGAGCTCAGGTGGGGCAGCCCACTGGGGCCCTGGAGATTTCAGGCCTTGGTTCGGATAGTGCACAATCATATGTTAAACAGAACAAAATCCAATTAGAAATACAGAGGCAATTAGCAGCACTGGGTAGGTCAGGAAGAGGGCCGGCCTGAAGGAGCAAGGAAAGACCAGGCACAGAGGAGAGACTTAACAGTGCTCGCATTTATGGGACACATTCGGATTCTCACTTCAGAAGGGTCCCAGAGGGCTGGGTCATGCTAAGATCTTGTCCCCAAGATGCCACTAGGCTCAGAGGCAACTTGAGCCTGATTGTGATGACTGTCACTAGCAGGTCTAAACCCTCATTCAAATAGCTGGTGCCCACCTCAATCAGCCCATCAGTCTGGCACTGGACGATCAGCCTAGTTTAAAAGGGTGGGGCCTCTCCCAGGGCGGGGAGGAGTTTCTAAGGAGCCCTTCTGGGTGATGGGCAGAGGGTGCTGAAATGAAGGAGGAGAAAACTGGGCCACAGGAGTCCTGTGGATTCAGCCCTGCTGTCAGAGAACCTCCCCCCACCCCACTTCTGTGTTGGAGAAAAGTCACCCTTTGCTGTCCCCGAGTGCTGTGCTGCTTGTCACTCACACCCACTCCATGTGGTGCTCTGCTCCCCCATTTTTGGTGTGAGCTGAGCCACACAGAGAGGTTGATGAGGCTTCTACAGCCTTTGCTACCGCAGCTGGGGTCTTTAGCTCCGGCAGCAGAGGCTCACGCTTTTAGATCTAGAGGTACTAAATGGCTGCCAACCACCCATCCAGGCATGTGGCATAACAGTACCCAGGCCAAGTGAGGACCTCACTGGTGTCAATTCCTACCCCAGCTAAATGACATCCCGCTTCTGCATTCCCCACTGCAAGGTGTCTCCTGATTTGGAGGAGAGTTGGCTCTTGCATCTGCCTGCTGGTTCTTCACTACAATGTTCCTCTCCTGCTACCTGAGCAAGGCTCCCACTGCAACTGCGGAATATCTGAGCTGGAGCCAGGCAGGGCTGCAAACAGAACGCTGCCCTTGGCCTGTCATGTATCCCACTGACCTGTGCCTTGTGATGCTGGCCAAGGTCTAGCAGAAAGCTGTGTCATGGCTTGTTTGGTCACTCGAACAGCTGGTCTGTACCGAAGGGGCTGCCAAGCCCCAGGGGCAAGGGGGGCTTTCTGGCAGGAGGGAAAGGGTTAGTGGAAAAGGTTGAGAATTAGCCCTGGAGCCAGCCAGGAGAGTGCTGCACTAATGCTTCCTGGCAGAGTTCACAAACTGTCAGACTGCAGATGTACCCTCTGGATTAGCTGCTCCATCCCTTAAGGCAGAGGGGTGGGGGATAAAAGGGGGCCCTGTCACTCTTTATTTAGGAATTTGGGGGCATAGGTGAGCAGTCAAATCCAGGAATTCATTAGACATGAACCTGGCAGCCTCCTGTGCTTCTTCCTGCTGAGCTTTCTCTGGAGCCGCCGGGCTGCTCTCAGAGAGACTAGCTGAGATGCCGGGGAACAAATGGCTCACCAAGCACTAGGTAAATACCCAGCAGGGGAAGGAACTTTGGGGGTTATCCAGGGTGTGGGGGAAGGCAGCTAGGCAAAATGGGGTGAACCTGAGCATAGGGATATTTAGACTGAATAGCAGGGCCAGGAGCTCTATTAACTGGGCAAAGCTTAGAGAATCCACTGTAGGAAGTAGTCCTGCCTCCCCCTCTGTTCCCCTGGAAATGGAATAGATGGGATTTAAAATTAGAAAATGAAAAACTCAAAATTTAAGAGTTCTGGATGTCTGCAACCTTGGTTCCTGACCTTGGTGGAGATTTCTGGGGACACTATCAGCCTGGCCTATGATGACAGGGAAGTGGTGTAACAAGAGAGAGTCTAATGACCTCCTGGCATCTCAGGACAACCTGGACATAACTTTGCTTAGAAACCATTGGTATAAATTACATGGGCTGTAGGTGATGCTGTTTTCTCTTCTCCAGCACTCAGCCAACCCCGGCCATACTACTAAGGGTTGCTACATTGCTGGAGGTGGAGTCTGTCATACACAGGGTAGCTGTAGCAGATGGAGCACTCACTGCCACAGCACCTCCTGCTGGTTGCCTTGGGAATTAGCTCAATTCCAGCCTCTGAGCACCTCCTGCTGGCCAGTGTCTCTCCTGCCTCAGGCCCCCCATGTCCCTCCCAGACCCTAGTGCCCCCACACTCTGGGTCTCCCCAACCCTCTACACTCACTTTGCCTCAGTGGCTACTGCCAGTCATCATCTAGCCCCCTTTCTCTAGGGCAAACTACCATCTGCAATGGCCACTCATCATTGTCAAGGGGATTGGACCAGCTGTCTCTGCCTATTCCCAGGCTGCACTACTGCAGTACCTCCTTAGGCCCTAACAAGGCCTCAGCCTGAGGAGTTGCCAGGCTGGATCTTCCCACCTCCTATTGCCCTTCTCCAAGACTGCTCTGCTTCAGGTACCCTATACTCCCAGCAGCTAGGTCCTTCCCCCTCCAAGGCTGGAGTAAGACTGACCCAGCTCCTTAGCCCTTATATCAGGGCCAGCTGTGGCCTGATTGGGTGTGGCCACAGCTGTGCCCACTTCCCCAATCAGCCTACCACTTTTCCCCCAGGAGCACTTAGACCTGACCAGGTTTGCCATGCTACTTTCTGAAACTGTCAGGGACTATCCCCATTGTTCCAGCTTGGTAATTACATTCTGCCTCTTTACATTCCTGCTACAGTTTCAGTTGGACTAAGTTTCCCCTAGCTAACCTGAAGCATCATTTAGCTTTATTGTGTTCTGCTAAACAGCTGCTGCATTCCACCCCAGAGGTGACTGCAATCCAATGGTGTGTGAATGATCCTTTTACATGCTGCTGTAAAACACTGAAACACTTTGGGATGAAATGCATGAGCCAAGGATGAGCTGCTTTCATTATTACTAAAACACAATCTTTGTTTCCTCCAAGTTTATCCGCTTGGCTGCTTCTGCTGCTGAGGAACCTTAAAGTGTCACTATACTCACATGTTCCTGGTAATATTAATTATAATGGGTGCCTTCCAGAAATGGCAGAGAAAAGGATTTCAACTGAAGGGAGGGAAAACAAAAGCCCAGTATGCTACTTTTCAGCTCATATTGGAGCAATTTGTTCCCTGCTTTTTCGGAGAAATGACACAGGAGGGAACTTGGCAAAGAAATGGACAAAAAGCATTGCATAGATGTATAAAAACTGATGTGGGTTTTAATATTGCTTTAGAGCAGTGTAATTTTAACTTATATGGACCATGCAAGGACTTTTGTATTTGTGATAAATCAAGGTCTATGGGCAAACCGATACATCTCATCTCTTAAATGGTCAGTAGACTGAGTTTGCAGAACGGTAATATTTCATGATACTGAAAAGTTGTATTTTCTTCTTCTAGTTGTTTAACTGTTCACCTGAAAGGAATAAGAATATCTGGATTAATGCCAGTGAATGCCAGAGCATGGGAGGATCTGAGTTCCCAGAAAGCATCTTTGAAGTGAGCGCATTGGTTTGTTATAATTAATAAAGCCCATTTGCACAAACTGCTCAGCTTTTCATTCATCCTTAATGCTTCTTAACTCTTCCATATTTTAATTTTTAAAAGAAGGAGAAGAAGAATGCTCAGCACTTTACATCTTTGAAGTAGCACTGGGCAAACCTCCATTGATTAATATTTAATACAGTAGCATGTCCCACTGCTGTTAGAGCAGAGGGGGTTCTGTCATCCCAGCCTTCTGAAAAGCCTCACAGATTTGCCCTCTGTATGTGTGCACACCAGAAATCCACACACTAATCTGCACCATTGCAGGAGTATATATCAGAAAATGCCACCCGTACGCTGGCTTGTCTGGAAGCATGCAGAGAATCTAGTCTGCCTGGCTGCACAAGGAGGATCGGCTCTGCACCAGATGGAGGAGCATAGCAGGGGGTGGGCAAAGAGAAAGGGGCCTGGTTCAAATGCCTATACTCATATGCACATGGGGGCTGATCCAGAGTCAACTGGGAATCTTTCCATTGACATCAGTGGGCTTTAAATAAGGCCCATGCAGCAGTCCTGACCAAGTCATAGCTCTTACTCACAGCCTCCTATGCAATTTATTCTTACTCAGAAGAAATGCAGAGTGTGTGGGCAAGCTCACATGTGTTGGGGTGTTGTTCAGGTTGAGCCACAATTCAGACAACCTATTAATGTATATATTTATACAATGTATATAAGGCATATACATACATACAATGTACCGTATGTAGATGCCTATTTGGCAGGTGTTATGCCTATGTTTCATGGCATCCAAAATGTGACCCCTAGGACTCACTGATGCAAATAAAAAGGGCTGGCGAAAGAGGACAGGCTGATATTTCATATGATTCCTCCAGCTCATTTATAAAGCATCTAGAAACTTTGACACAATGCAGAACTGCACAGATTCCATTCAGAAAAAAGGGCAATAACCCTGAGTGAATTTAACTGATGGCGAGAAAGCAGGACTTTAATCTCAGCACTGGACAGCAAGATAGAGGAGCATCAGCAGAGAGAAAGGGCAGAATCGCAGTGACAGAAAGTGTCAAGTCATCTGGGGTGGCTGCTGCCACTGTGTAGAGGGCCAGCACAAGGCCTAGGCACAGATAAGCCCCCCATAAGCCCATCTGACCTTCAGGGCACAGTGACTAGGAGGCCGTTTGATGTATCTGGGGTGGGGTGGAAGAGGTCACCAGGTCAGGAATGGGTGAAGGAAGCAAGGAGAAACAGCCAGGAGATGAGCTATGGGTTAAGCACAAGGGGTGGGTAGGAGATTAGAGAAGAGGTGTAGAGAGGGGCCGAGCTGTGCAGAGCCTTAAAAATAGAGGCCAGGCCACAAAGTCTGGATCAGGATCAGAGTATTTGGAGCTGGGGATTTGCTTCAAGCCAACCCTGGCATCTCAGATAGATGTGGAAGGAGAGTGGAGGTGGGTGGGGAGACTGATTAAGTGCAGCAGGAGAAGATGGTGAGCTTGGCAGCTTTGAGTGAGGGCGACTGAAGAGGGGGAGCCGACAGGAGTAAAGATGGGAGTGAACCAAGTCCTGGGCTGAGTTATAGCAGGAAGAATGGGGAGGAGCATTAGGATTAGCTTGTTAAAAATAAACACATGAATAAACAAAGCTCCAGAGACTGAGATTTCTCACGAATCTCCCTCAGACAGGGCCAATTCTTGCCTGGCTCTAATCTCATCCCAGCACCAAGTGACAGTAGGCCCAGTCCATTCAAGCCAAGATGGTTCCATCCAGCAGGAGTGGGAGAGCAGAATGAGTCTCTGCCTGGTGGATAGATGTGTTTGAGAAATGAGTAACGACTGGACATTAAAGGTTCCAGGCACATTGATTAATTAGGGTCATTTGATGTGCTATGGCCCCATTCTGCGACATCAGAATCCACTTGTTGAGAAGGCTCCTTGGCTAGAGTTCTTCCTTCCCTTCCTAAGTGCTGCATCTTTCTCTTGATCAGTGCCCAGCCACAGATCATCAGCATCAGACAGTCCCTGATAGCTTGCCTGCCATCCCCCAGTTAAAATCAGAAGGACTTACACCCTCCTCCTGGGAAGGGACCCAGCCATTCCCAGCCTTTTTCACCTGGCTTCTGAGCACAGAGGGCCCTTTGGGGTGCTTCCGGCGAGGTTGCTCTATTGCTCTGGTGTTATAGTCACCTGCAATTTCTTTCTTTCCTGCTCCAACTCCCCATCCCAGCAGCTGCCCACTGCCACTCCCTGTGGTCCCCAGATAACCCTCCTCCCTAAGAATTCAATTTTTTCCTCTCTGTTTGCGGTGTCCTAGCCAATCTGCTCCTCACCCACGCTGTCTCAGGAAGATCAGCTATACCCAGTGGTATCCAAAAAGGCCCCGTTCTGCTTTCACTTATACCAGTGTAAATCTGAGAAGCCGCAATGAAGTGAGTGGGCTTACACGAGTGGGAAGCATCAGAGTCCAATCAGGCCCCTTGTGTTAATTTGCTCAGTGAAAAGGTTAAGCTGCCAAAACCTCAGGGTCTTGCCGTTTTTCATATCTAGGCCTGATAATTAATGATTTGTATTCTGGTAATGCCCAAGAACTCCAATCAGGGATCAAGGCCCCACAGTGGTGGGCCCTGTACAGACAAATAGCAGTGAAGACACCCCATGCCCTAAAGAGCTCAGAACTGACATGATACAAGTGGTGAACAAAATGGACAAGGGGAGGTGGAAGCTGAATAACAAGAAAGGGTTTGATCCTCCTCTCACTGAAGTCAGTGGCAAACCTCCCATCAATTCCGGGAGTGCAGGATCAGGCCTAAAGAGAAACATGTAGCAGGAAATAAGTCATAGCTCGCCACTAGCCTAACCAGTGCAAGAGTCTCCTCTTATACCTCTGTAACTTCACTGATGTCCGTGGAATTATTCCTGATTTACACCTGTGTCAGTGAGAAGAGAATCAGGGCCACCTACCCCTGCTTCCCCCCACTATAGTTCAGACTGGGGATAATGACACTGCTCAACTTGGAAGGTAACTTCACGAGAGGCTTTTAGTAGGATAAACACTCAAAAGTCTATTAGCCTGTTGCTTCTGTTCAGTTGCGCTGGAGATCAGTTCAGATCAGGAGATTCCCAAAGGAGCCAGAAATACCAGTTGGGTCCGCTGGGCTATGATGGGCCAGTTGTACCCCAGGCAAAGCTGTATCCACTGTATTTGGGCTCTCCTGGCTTGTGCTCTTTGAGGGGTAAAATTGCAAACTAATGTGAAGAAAACAAACAATGTTTTCATGCCTCAGAAAAGGCTCAGCTCCAGGTCTGGGTCACATCTCATGGTTTTCTGAGCAGCTTTTCCCAACCCTAAGTCCCAGACTTTTGGTAATTCACAAAGTCCTAATTGCTTTGGAGTTAACACATGTGGCTGCCAGCTGTGATGCTGATGGTTTGTTAATACTGGACTCATTCCTGTGAAGAAATGGTGCCCTACCTAGAAATTGACAAAGCCTGAATAAAGGGAAAGGAAAGGTGCCCTGCCCTGCCCTGCCTCTGGTTGAGCCATTGTGTCCCTACCTGCCTGAGCAGCAGCAAATAACAATCCTTTGCAGTTCTACAGTGCCTTTCATCTGAGGATCTCAAAACACAACATACCTCACAACTAGGGTGACCAGACAGCAAATGTCAAAAATCGGGATGGGGATGGGGGGTAACAGGAGCCTATATAAGAAAAAGACCCAAAAATCGGGACCGTCCCTATAAAATCAGGACATCTGGTCACCCTACTCACAACACACCATAGAGATACCATAGGTAAGGAATACAGACATGTCACTCCATCCATCAGTGAAATGCAGTCAGTGCTGGATGGAATGCAACAGCTGTTATAACAGTGCATAGCAACATTACATCACACTACCAGAAGAATAGCACATCCAGCCGAATAAAACATAGCCCCTTATTGTGGTGCATTCCAGAAATACCTGAACATAAAACCCGTGCACTTGGAAACGAAAGCATTTGTCCTTTTGCTGTCTTAGCTGTTAGTTGGAGGAGCTTGTGTCCTCTCTAGGGGCTGTGTGTGGGAAGACCGATAGTGATAGTAACTGTAGTCGTCAGTCCCTGGGGATCTTGGGAAGAATCAATGTCTGGCATCTGATTTAGCTCTGTTGCCTCCTTGAGTGACCACAGTCCCATACGCTGAAAGATGTACGTGTCCTAGAGGAGGTAGATTAGACCTTACCTTATATAAGGAAGTGTGGTTGTCACCCAGTCCTAAATGTCAGCTGATGGTTATGATGATGATCCAATTAATCTTTGCTAACTGCCTTGGACTTGAACATCTTTTCCTCTCTCTTTCAGAGGCTGGAATCCCAAGCAATTTCAGGAGGGGGAGGCCAATTTTGAAATCTCTTCTAGCAAACTGAGACAGACAGGCCCGTGGGCCGGACGGGAAGAAGTATTCAGTGCAAACACCGCTGCTCTTGCAATGTCTGCACTGAAATACAGAGCAGTAGGAGTTTCTGCCTGGGAAGCGGAGATTGGAACATTCCTGTTCTGGCATGGAGAAGATCAGCAGGTTGTCTTTGGCAAGGCAATACATTTGCAGTGGACAGTAACTCTCCTAACTGTAAAAAGAACGAGGAGCACCAGTACTCCTTGTTCTTTTTGCTGATACAGACTAACACAGCTACCACTCTGAAACCTGTCTCCTAGCTATATCTGTGTGGAAGGGTTACAAAACTGCCTGATGCTCAGCTCCAGACCAACTTGCTCCTTCAGATGAGTTGGAAGATTATCCCTCTCTGTTGCTTTCATTATGTACAAACCTACGAGACAAAAAGCTCTCCCCTTGTCTGCTCATGAGGACTGAGGTTTGGTCTGGGTAGGTAATGAATCATTTTGGCTTTGTAGCAATTATCCCATCTCCTGCTTTTGCACTAACCATGTTTGTTGCTTTTGTTGGGATCTTTTGTCTCTCCCCTATTGCTCTGCCTTTCTTAGAGTGGGTGACTGTCTCTAGACACAGGGTTCCAGAGGCACCTTGCAGGAAAGGTCTAGTTTTTTTTAAAATATCACCTTGAATGTATGGAGCAGATGTTTAGCCCAGCGTGGTCCTTTGCACCACTCGAGCAATGCAAAGCAGCTGTAAAACTGCCTTGAACCAGGCAGATGAGTGAGAATTCCCTGGGGGCAATCCTCAGCTGGCCAAAAGGCCTGCTGTTACAGCTCTGTGCCACCCCTCTGGCCCTGGTGTGCTAGGGGCATCAGTGCCGTAACAAGGGAGAGGCGAGTGAGGCACTTGCCTTGGGTGCGCAAAGCAGAGGGGCGCAGCTCTACTACAATCGGTGGTGCTTCGGCGGCAGCTCTACCACTAGCGCTTCTTCGGCGGCAGGTCCCTGAGTCCCTGTTGGAGGGAAGGACCTGCCGCCGAATTCCCGCCTCCGCTTCATTCATTCTTCGGCGGGGGGGTCCTTCTCTCCGAGAGGGACTCAGGGACCCGCCGCTGAAGAATGAATGAAGCGGCAGCGGTAATTCGGCGGCAGGTCCTTCCCTCCAACAGGGACTCAGGGACTCGCTGCCAAAGAGCCTGGAGCCAGCCCTTACCTCGGGCGCAAAAATTCCTTGTTACGGCTCTGAGGGGCATTCCTGACACACTGCTGCTCTGCAGCTACCTCTGGTTGGCCAGAGGCTGCTGTATTTACACCAAGTCCTGACCAGGGGGCACCAAGCAGTCCCTGGGATATGAAGAGCACAAAGGCAGTGGAGGTGTTGGGTCCTGTGCCGAAAAAAGGGGCCTTTTTTCATGAAGCAAATCCAGTCCAATATAACTGAGAAGTGAGGGGCTAGGGCCTGCCCTACAACTGACAGGTCACTTCTCTGGCCTCTCCCTCCATTAACACAATATGCTTTTGTGTTTTCTTTTAGGAACCTTTGAATGAATTTCTAGCTGGTTAACAGCACTGCAGCATAAAGCCCTTGGTGCTGAGCCACAGGTACAGTGCCAGCCGACCCCATATGCCAGCTTGCCCCAGCTTCGGGGGTTATGCTCCCCAGACCATTCAGCCCCCAGCTTCTCTCCTGCATCTTCCCATGAGGGCAACCAATTAACTCTAACTGGGGTAGAGGAAGCAGAGAGGGAAGAGATCTATTGTCATGGTGGGGTTTGAGAGGAGGACTTTGTCACTAGGCAACTGGTATGGATCATCAACCAATCTCCTATAGGCCACTGAACAGCCAGACTGTGGCAACCAACCTGGGCAGGACTTGAACGTGTGATCTGGAAATGAAAGGCTCCCAAATCCCATGAGCCACCCAGTCCCAAAGCAAGTACCATTCCATATAAACTTTCATCTCTGCTTAGTGCGCACAGTGGAAATCAAAGCCCTTCCCAAAAGTTTTCTCACCCCTGAAATCACCATGATGGGCCTGAACCTCAAATGACATGACTTAGACCCAGGAGAGACCCACATGAGAACCATTTCCAGTTACATCAGAAATATCCCACACCCCAAGCAGAGGGCAAAGTGTCCAGCAGCATCTGCATTATCGGAGCGGCTGGGTGCGATGCTAAATGGCTGCAAGAGAGGCTAATAGCATTCCCAGGAAGGCGGTGGGTTCAGAGCAATGCGTCACCTTCACAGATTCACAGGTAGATTCTGTTCATGCTAGTGATTTTGCAGACCTTGTTCTGGTGATCTGCAGCTTTGAGCCGTGCTGTTTCTCAGCACCACCCTGCAATGCACCAGGATTTGCAGGCAATGGAGCCTCTGCGCCCACAACCTGGACCGCAGCAGTTTGGGAGCAATGCTGGCTGCAGTGCAAATGTGTGGAAGGGCTCCCCAGTGTGCTCTTGGGGGCTGTGCGTAACTACGCAGGGTCCTGCTTAGTTTACTTCAGTTGGTGAACCAGAAAGGACACTTAAGAGGCAGAACAACTAGCGAGGAGAGAGACAGACATTCCAAAGGAATCCACTGCTGTGATGAAACTAACTGGGGTCCAGGGCAATAATACATCCCAGATGAGGCTGGGGAAAGTCTTCCAGGAGAGCATGAGACATTTAAAGTGGAGGAGAGGGAAACATACCCTGTTAAGGGGAAAAGCACAATCTAGGTCCTGATTGTACAATCTAGGTCCTGATTCTATGGAAGTTGAGGGTGCTCAGCAATTCTCAGGACCAGGCTACTCAGGGGCCTAGGCTCAGATGGAGAAAGGGGAGGAGGTGGTGCTGCTGACCAATTTTCTACTTGTCTGATGGGTTCTGAGCATTTCCGTGAGAGTCTGTGTGGATCCACAGCTGCTCAGAAGTACCTGTGGCTACATGAGATGAGTGCTAGCAGCTCAAGGAGCCCACGGTACTCTGCCAGGAGGAAAGTGTAAGATCCAGGCACGGAGGTCAGTGCATAGGCACACAATGATAGAAATTTTCATAATTCTTTAACCTTCATTCATTATATTTGCCAGCTTGGGTGCCTCTTCAAGTGGTCACTTGATGGCCCCAGCAGTCTGATCCCACACTGCTAGGGATACTGGCAGACTGCCACTCGTTGCATCTTCATAAGGACCTGACAGCAGGGATGGCTGCCTATTAACAAGGTCAAGGGACGGAAGGAGAATGCAAATGTCAGCAGAGGTCCCATATCTGACCTCGGCCAGTTATGGGTGCCACCAGACATCCCATTCCCAATCCATGGAGGACCTGGTTCTGATCTCACTTACAAATCAAGGACGTATAAATCAAGGACATCAGAGGCCAATAAAGCTAGACTGATGTGAAATCAGAGTGAGCTGCAGTCTCCTGTGGCTGGCACTGTCTTCCATTTGCCCCAACCATGGTGTCCTGGGTCTCTATACTCTCTGCACTGGCCATCAGGGCTTCAGCGCCTCCAGCTGAAGCTCCAGAAGACGTATTCACACCCGAGCTCACGCCCTTTCCCTTCACAGCAGGGCCAGGCTACTTGGCATCTTGCCTCCTCCTTGTTCGAGGCCTGATAGAAGAGAGCAGGAGTGGTGGGTCACAGTAGAAACCCCTCAAAATAACTTGTTTGCACAGCCTCTGACCCCAAGCCATACTCAGAACAAGAGCAAAATCCTTAAAAATGAAACATTGACAACGGAATGAGCCTTTGGGGCATCAAGAGGGGAAAAGCAATAGGAGAGGGGCCTAAGCAAAGTACAGATCAGTGGGCTAGCAGGAGGGCTTGTGATTAGAGTGCCATGAGACACTCCAAATGGAAATCCCACCCCCTGGAGTAGAGGACACACCAACTGTCACGCTGCTGGGGATCCCAACGTTCTGGTGCAGGAGGCTTCATTCAGTCATCCAGCTGTAGCTAGATCTTATTGTGCAAGTACTTGTCAAGTGAAATTCATGTAAATCCCAGCAGTAACCTGCAGTGCGTTGCCTGGACTTGGAGCTCTGAATCCCAAATCTCGCAGGAGATGCTGCTGAGGATGCAGGCCATATCCTGCAGCAAATATCCCACAATGAAGATCTCTGGCTGTTCAACCACGTTTCCATGGCAACCCCCCCCCCAGGATGGGAACGGCACTGTGACACCTGAGATGCTTGCACAACCGCAGGGCCCAGGTGCATCAGGATGGCCGTTGTGTTGCACCCTGAAGAGAGTTCTTTGGTTTGCATTTGCTATATTTTTCATGCTGTGAAATGGTTGCTGCTAGGAATGGGGGGTTGAGAGAAGCAGTGACCACAGAAACATGGCATCCCTCAGCCGATAGTGAGGATGTCATGTCCTTAGCTCAGATTACTGGGTGCATATCAGTGAGCTGGAGACAGCTGCTGAGGGCATTAGATGGGCTACATAATGGAGTCAGTTTCCACGGCCCCCTGTATCCGAGTGCTGTGAGCAGGGGAGAATAAGGAGAACTGATCCCAGTTTCCAGCAGTAGATGGCAACAGAGGATCATTTTAGGACGAGCATCAAATCAGGGCCATCCTACTCATTAAAAGAGCCTGGCAGCCTAGCGAGTTGAAATGATACGGGCTTTCCTTTGGGGAATTTCTAATTTACAGAAATAAAACACATTTTGCAATTCAGCAGAAGGAGTAGAAAGAAATCTGCAGGCTTTGCCCTGTTTAGTGGGACTATTTCTGAGGATTGTCAGAGAACGATGACCTCATTTGTAAAGTGGATTCTGAAACCAAATTGAGTGAGAGAGAAATCAGTGAAAGCCAAACTACTGGGTGGGAATTCAAGGGGAAGACCCAGCACCTGCTCAGACCAGAGTGGGGGAGGGTCAGGAGAACGCTGGGAAGGACACGGTGCAGAAATGTACGTGAGCGTGATTTTAGCCCATGATGGGCCTGAGCTGCAGAGTTCAAATTGGGACTCAAATGCAGCCATGCGCAGATCTGGGTTTTCTATTTGGCTCATTACAGAGGCCGGGGCCAATGGCAAAGGTTGGAGCTAGATCTCAGTCCGGAGCCCAGAACATGGGGGTGTTTGGGGCCAACTCTGTTCATGCAGGGGCTTCCCAGGAAAGCTGTAAGCGAGGCCTTGGGCGCCCGTTTGGAGTCCCACCACAGCCTGGCAGCTGTCAGGAGCATCCTTCTTACAAGTCATTTTGCTTCCACTCACGTTTGCTTTTCAGTATCTCTCCCCACCCCCACCTGCCCATTTGTGGCACCAGAGACATTTGTGTGAAAATAAGATCTTTGTTTATGAAGAGTCACTCTGGTGTCCTATCCCCACCTGCAGTCTGAACTCCCTGTCTGTGACATCGCTATCGGTCACCAAGGCAACTATTATGATGGAATAAACAGAGGGGTATTTTGATGATGCCACCAGAGGAAGAGCAGAATTTTATTTCATGTTTAGTGAGACACAAATTACCATAAGAAACGGCTTCCCCAAGTGCAAACAAGGGAAACCCGGGCTCGTTTAGTTGCATACAATCTTTCCGGGCTCAGAGAGCAGACCTTAGCAAATGCTCCCATCCCACTATTTGAGCCAAGCTGTTGGTTTTCCATAGAAATACATGTTTATGTTTAAAAAATTTATGAAAGTGTTTGGAAGGTTCCTTTGGTAGGTGCAGCACTGAAATAGCTGCAGGCCGGATTAACTTCTCATCTACTTTCCTTTGTTGTTCTAGGGTGGGGAAAGAGCAGCATTTGGAGTGGGAGGTGGTGGTCAATAATATGAAGAGTGGGGAGGTGAAAGGCTGTTCCTTCCGATCAAGACTAGGAAGCATGGTCAGCAGGCATGGCTGACCCTCTCTGGGTAAAGTAAGAACTGACTCACTCCTTTCTTCCAAACTCCAAGCTCCAAGCCTGCAGGAGGTTTGGGAAAGCTCCCATAGCTAACCCTTTTGCCCTATTTTTTCCCGTTCTTGCCTATTTTCATGCAGAATATGCACATCCTGCTGTAAGCCAATCCAGAATAACCAGGGGTAACCTACCTAGAGAGGCTCTTCCTACTTCAGCTCCAATTAACAGCCCCACAAGGAAGGTTGGAAACCTCCCCAGATTCATATGAGATTTCCAGCCTGGCTTGGAAATGTCAGGAGGTACAGAGAAATTCTATGAACTTCTGGGTTCTATCCAAAAAGCTGATCCATATGAAGCTACCCTGTCACTAGTAACTGGGGTAGGCAGGGCCGGTGCAAGGATATTTTGCTCCCTAGGTGAAACTTCCAGCTTGCGCCCTTCCCACTCCCCTCCTCCTGGAGCATCGCTTATTATAAACTTTAAAAATGAATACTGCATAATGTGGCATTGTTCATTAGAATTAATACAAGGGGGTCAGAGGAGATGATCGTAACAGTCTCTTCTGGCCCGGGGGAACCTATGAGCAAGGAGGAGGCTGAGGATGCCCCCAGCTCGCAGGGTCTCTAAACGTTCCCAGGCTCTGAGTACTTTGCCCTCCGGGGGGGACCCAGGGCAAGGAGGGCAGAGCCGGGCACTCCCAGGGAGCAGGTGAGGATCTCCCTCGGGATCAGGGCCGGCTCCCCACATTGGCACGGTACCACCAGTGGGTGGAGGGGTGGTGGTATTTGGAAGCGACACCTGCGCCAGCCCTTTCCCCTCCGTCGCGCTACAGGGTTGTTTCACTTTCCCTCGCCCCAAGAGGCTCCAGGAGGCAGCTGCGCCCAGCCCCAGGCACGGCGTGTTGGAGGGCGAAGCTCACCTGAGCTCAGGACTGCGTCCTGCCTCCCCCAATGGCGCCGTCCCTCGGCCGCGCTGGT
Source organism: Mauremys reevesii (assembly GCF_016161935.1). Taxonomy (NCBI): domain Eukaryota; kingdom Metazoa; phylum Chordata; order Testudines; family Geoemydidae; genus Mauremys; species Mauremys reevesii. The sequence continues at coordinate 80,010,688 of NC_052631.1, read as the reverse complement.
CGGCGCGCCTGGCTATCTCCTCCTTGCTCCGCTGCAGGCTCCCACTGACCGTCCTGCGTGGCGCCCCTCACTGCGGGGACAGGTTTGTTATGGAGGCCTCGCTCCCTGCCCTGCTCAGCTGACTCCCATGACACTGGACACCGCTTTTTGGCACCCCCAAATCTTGGCGCCCTAGGCAGCTGCCTAGTTCGCCTAGTGGTTACACCGGCCCTGCGGGTAGGGGAAAGACAGGCACGCTGGCAGTAGAGGCATCGTTCCAAAGGGGATGACGGATATTGTAACACACAGACAGCACTGCACTTTTGGATTCTTTTCCCTTCCACTGAAGCATCCAATATAGGCCAATGATAGAGTCAAGATACTATCTGTCTGTCCACCTGTCCACGTGTCAATCCATCTGGCTACTTGTAATACGCTTATTACCTATCACTGTGCATCAGGTTGATGTGCCATTGGTCCAGGCTTTTAGGGGAAGCCTAAATTTCTGTGAGCTCTCTAAAATGCCCAAGAGATTGAGGCGGGGTACTCCTAATGTTCACAAAGGCTATTTCAATGTCTTAGGCACATCCTGGGAGCCGGAGAGGAGGGGAGGGCATAACTGGGAGCTCCATTAAACTCCAGGCCACCTGACAGGGGATGCAGGGGAGAAGAGGTGGCCTGGACATAGAAGGGTATGATCTCTGTGTTCCTTTTCTTAAGGTTCACTCTTTAAGACCTAGAAAAGCCCTGTGCTCAGAGATGGAAGGCTGAGTGCATTGTATGCCATGTTCCCTGAGATGTAACTTTCCTCCCTTAGATTTGCTGTAGGTAGAATCTAAGGTCCCAGGCACTCATGTTAGTTGTTCTCCGAGTGTTTGCACCAGGTGACTGTCTGTCTCAGGAGGTATCTATACAGACAGACATCGCCATGGTTTTGGCGTGCCTTACGCAACTACAGAACATATAGGGAGTGGTTGCCTTCTGCAGCTGAGCTTTCTCATCTTTTCCAGTTTGTGAGCAGGTCGAGTTGCCTAAAATTTCACTGCACCCTTCTTGCCCATTTATTCTTGTTCTCCTAAACCCCAGCTGCCATGACAAACATTACAATGGATTCCATGCGCAAGATCCTTTGTCCTCAGTGTGACATTGATGCTAGGGGAAGGCTTTGGCAGTCGGGCAGATCTTGAAGGTGGTGATGCTTGTGGTCATCCTCAGCTCTTAAGACAGGGAGGGCAGCTCCGGGGCCCAGCTGCTGAAATGATTCTGTCTCCAGCTCTCATCAGCCTTGCCCTATTTATGGCGCCTTTTGGTGAATATTTAATGTTGTTACTAGAAAGGCGTTTTCTGGTTTGACCTGAGTGATTCCTTGAAAGCCTAGCTGGAATCCATCCCGGACAGATAGTGTGTGTGTGCAAAGGCACAGACCAGCAGCAGGTCTTGGAGTAAAACACCGACTAGCCGGGGGCCCCTGGAGATCCAGGGCATGGGAGCTGAATCTCTCCAGGGGCTCTCTGCTCAGGGCGTGCATTCAGGGAAAGGCTGGCTGGGTTGTGATGGTTTGGTACAAATTAAAGATATTCTTTGAAATAAGGCATTTTATCAAAAAGTTCTGAAGGTCTTGCTGATCCCTGGGCCGAGTTGCAGGCCGTTGTCTGTGTCACTAAAGGAGCTGGTTCACCCCAGCTGAAGATTAAGCCCTGTGTCCTGGATTCCCCAACCATCACACAGTTATGAAAATGCCTACACGCAGAACTGACTCAATTCTTGTATCCCTAAGATATCTCCAGGGCTCCCCACCCCCTTAAGAACCTCCTCAGAACCTTCACACAAAGTGCTTCAACATTTAACTCACAATCCCACCCAATTCTATCCACAGGGTGCCTGTTGCTAGTAGCCGCATGATGTTCTGTGGTGTTCCATCAGCTTCTGTGTGGGGCATCTGGCACAATGGGGAAAAGCATGTGTGCACACGTGGATGGGTGCAGGAGGTGTGATCAAAGCTACCCACTCCTGTTGCGATGTGACAACAAATGCAGTGACTTACTCTGGCTCTGTAGAGTGTTAGATACAATTGTATGAATGTAAGAATAAAAATTTTAAAGATACATTGTCATGTTTCCAGAAAGACCTACTTAACTCTATATATACACATGTGAATGGTCCCCAAATGGCACCTGCCGTTGTAGTGATATTCTCCAGCAGGAGCTGTGATTTAGGACTCAGGGAATGCAGCTGCCATCTGAAAGTGTGTGAAGCAGAAGATCTGCAAAGTTATGGTAGATTCACAGCTGCACAATTATATTCATCGATTTGAAGGCCAGCAGGGACCTATAGATGATCATCTAGTTTGCCTTCTTGCATAACACAAGCCCAGACAAGATGCGCCAAAGGAAGAGCTGGTTCAGCAGCTCGGCTTGCAGTTCCCCTTCGGCCCCTGCGGATACAACTGTTCAGTTACTGCTACCGTAGCCAAGAATTGTTCAACACTGAAAGAACTTCCCTTGTAACACGTTCTGAAGTCTCTTGATGGGAAGTGCAGTCCTATAATGACAGAACAAGGGGCAGCCAATGAAATTGAAAGGCAGCAAATTTAAAATTGATAAAGGAAATACCTTTTTAAACAACATATATTTAACCTCTGGGACTCACTGCCACAAAATATCATGGAGACTAAGAAGTTAATAGGATTAGGAAAGGATTGGACATTTATATGGATAATGAGAAGATCCACAGGTACATTAGATGAGATAATAGTTTTATAAGGAATATAAAGCTCCATGCTTCAGGGCATAAACCATCCACTAGATGATGAGGGTTAGGAGGAACATTTATCTGTAGGCATGTCATTCCATAATTGTCCATTGGGATTTCTTTAACCTTCTTCTGATGTGTCTGGAGTTCACCACTGTTGGAGGTAGGAGACTGGACTCGATGGACCATAGCTCTGTTCCGGGATGGCAATACTTGCCATATTAAAATATGCCTTGAAAATATGTTGACAACTTCTCTCTTTCCTTTTAACTATCTGATGGCAGTTGCCCTTAAGCATATTTTGAATCTTAGGTACCTCTCAGAGCAAGAGACAACAAGACTCAATAGGCCCATTCCAACAGATGGGATATTTTTTCTGCAGAGCATTAATTCAGCTAAAACTAAAATATACAATTCCTAGGATGCTTGATAAGGAATTGTCCAACTATTGTTAGTTTCTCAAACAAAAGACTCCCATAATTTACTCATGGATGAGATTTCCATCTCTTTTAGCCTAGCGAATGAGAACTCCTGCCAGATGACAGACAAGAATACCTACCCTTTTTTTCTGGGCAAAGTGCCCTTTTTATCTCCTATATGTTTACTGAGAACCAGAGGAGAGGACAAACAAAATGCAGGTTTTAAACAGTTAGAAATAGCTTGGCTGGTGACCTAAAAAGCTGAAAGTTCCAGAAGTCAAACTTCTTGATACAGTGGGAAGCCTATATATATTATCTATATTCACCCCAACTTGGAAACTGTACATTTGTTTGCATTATGAATCCGATATATATTTTTATGTGAATGATCTGTCTTGTTTCTTTAATGGAATGTCTCATAGCCTATGATAAGCCTTGAAAGACGTGACGTGAAGAGTATTAGATATAATCAAAGAAGATATGGATCACGTCCACTAGATTTAGAGACTGCAAGGGATTGCTTGTTTTCTTTCATTGTTGCACTAGAAAAGCGATGGGAATGGTATAGCACAACAACGAAAAACGAATGTTGAAAAATATAATCACCTAACCAGATATAACTTGAAAATTAAGGGAAATTGCTTAAAAAGGTGGTTGTTGGGGCTGATAATGAAATACAATCCATAAAATGAATCAAATCCTCCGACTACAAGAAGCATTGAAGATGTTTTTATACGCTGTAGCCATCTACTGGATATTGGCGGAAGCAGCAGAGAAACTGAGAAATCTGAAATCTGAGAGCCATTTGGCAAATAGCCAATAGAAAACAGAAGTTGGCCCCTTCCAACAAGCTCTGAAATTAGAGGCTGTCAAACTGAGATAACCATGTGGGACCCTAGAGTTTGTTAAATCCCTGATGACAGCCTCTCCCTTTGTCCAAGGTCAGAGGACTAAGAAGAGTTTTCCAGAACAGTTTTCCTGAACTCCCATAGAATCATAGAAATGTCAGGCTGGAAGGGACCTTGAGAGATAATCTAGTCCAGTCCCCTGCACTGAGGCTGGACCAGTCTAACTGGTTCTTAAAAGCCTTCAGTGACAGGGATGCCAAACCCTCCCCTGGGAAGTCCATTCCAGAGCTTAGCTATCCTTACATTTAGAAAGTTTTTCCTATTATCTAACATCTTATAACCCCTAACATATTTGAAGACTGTTATTAGGTCTCCCCTCAGTCTTCTTTTCTCAAGACTAAACATACCCAGGTCTTTTTAACTGTTCCTCATAGTTCCTCTGCCAGCCCCTTAGGCAACATTTTGGAAAATTCCAAAACCCAGTTTCTGCTCTAACTGCAGCAGTTGCCCTGAAGCAGCAGAGAAAAATCAGGATTCCAGACACCACCTTAGAAATCTCCAAAAGATCTAGTTCCCAATGGGGAAGATATAACATTTAAACAAGCTTTCTGCAAAGCTTTGCACCCCAGGCTTAAGTCCCAGATGATACCCTGGACCCTGTGAATGTAATTCACTGCAGACACTGGAAAGGTGTGCCTATAGTGCATGGGGGAGTCCACCCCAGAATCCCAAGGTAAAGGGGTCTGGTCTGAAAAACAGAACTCTCCTTCTGCCCATGGACAAGGGATACCCTTCAGTGCTAAAAGCTGTCAAGCCTATTTTCTCCAGCACAGGAACTTTCCTTCAGAGAGACACTAAGAGGTGAACCAAGCACCTGAAAACCCAGGTGAGGACCAACTACTGGTACTTTTGAAACAATATCTTGTAAACTGTATCTCTAATTTTGACGGCACCCCTGAGGGAGTGACACAGGCAGGCCAGCAGCCCCCTCTGCTCCTGCTCCAGACCCAGGTCAATGACTTGACCAGTGGGAACAGGTCTCCCCCACACTGGTGCCCAGCACCACTCAGAGGCTGACTGGCCTCAGCTCCGTGCTGTGGGAAGACAGAGAAGGAGCTACACCGACAAAGTGTCGCTGGGAAGACTGTTCCAACTGGAAGGAGACATTCGATCACCTGTACCAGTGATCTTGGGGACATTTACAGGCTAAATGGACAGCAGGTTCCTTTTCCATTCAGTCGCTAATGCAGTGAAAATGTACTGAGTGCGGGCCCAAGAAGATATGCATAAGCACTTTCTCCTCCTTGCCCCATTTGCAGGGCTTTTATCCCAGTCTTCAGGCAGGACTCACTCTCCAGAACCCCAAGTCAGCAGCTACTGAGCTGTCCAACCTTCCCCATACTCCCTCTGATCCAAGAGCTGTATGATTTTGAGTGCTGCTCACATCCCTCCCACAAGGAGCCGCCCCGTTAACTGTGAAGACTGACCACACCCCTTTTCAGTCTCTCCTACTGGCCAGCACCCACGATGTATCCAGAGCACAGGGATACCTTCCCTGACTTTACTGTGCAATAGCAGTTTCTATAGTGAGGTCTATTAGGACGTTCCATGCCTTGTGTCATTTACGCTCAGCCAGACAAAGCCCTGGGGAACACACTGTAGGGGACAATACTGCATAGACTGATGGATAAGATAGGACCTTACTGTACAGCGATGGAGCGCTTCAATCTGTAATTGCTGTGATAGCATGGAAAGTGCAGGGTGCTCTCCAGAGTCTGGGGGTCTCTCTACTAGCTACTCAGTGGGCACCCGGGAAAGTTTCTTTTGTGTCCCCTGGGCTGAGAAGGCACTCACGTTGGTGCAGGGCATTCCAGTGGGTGAGGTCCCCATCAGCTAAGTGAGTGTTAGGAGTGTCTCTTCACCAGCTCAGCTCCATTCTCATCATCAGGGACGAACACATGCACCAAAGGCCACCACAATGAAATATATATTTATAACAATCATAATTATTATTCTTTCACCAATTTTCTCTTCTGCGGATGGAGCCTGGCTGAGACTACAGAGCCGAGAGAACTGCTAACGCCGAGAGTAATGGTGCCCCCAGGACGAATAAAAAGCAAATTTCAAACCAGCAGATGCTGCTGAAAGCCCCAATGCAGGAAATATCTGCAGAATGAATTGAGAATTTATGGAGCTTGGTTTGCAGGTTTTATAAGAAAATTTCACAAGCAAAAGAAGGGAAAGGAGATGAGGAGCAGGGTCTGCCATTTGGGGGTGTGGGGAATAGAGGCTTCCATTAGAGGGGGGAAGAGGAGGATGCATCGGGGTGCATGGTCTCACATTCAAGGGGCATGGGAACTTGAGGCTTTCATAAGGGGTTCTGGGAAGGATGTAGATACATTTGGGGGAGCAGGGGGATAAGGTTGCAGTTAAGCGTGTGGATAGCAGGGGTATTATTAGGGAGACAGGCAGATTCTACATTATTGAGCATTACCAAAGTGCAGCTGAATTTATTTATTTTAAAATGAACTTGTTTCCACTGTCCTGAGAGGAACGTGTGTGCCTGGATGCAGGGGTCAGAAAGACAGCATGCGTGCATAGGTTGTGCATCTGAGCACACAGGCTGTATGGGAGGGCTTTCAGTAGACGCGGTGTCTGCAGGCACATTCACCTGTAACTATCTGAGTACGCGTGAGGGCATGCATTTGTGCGGGTGTGTAACTGTGAATATGCATGTGCATGTGTACCGTGCACTCTGTGCAGCTCTGTGCAGCTCTCTCTGTGTGTGTATGTGTGTGTGTGTGTGTGGTGGAAAGCAGGGGAGGGACACTCCCAGGCTCGGAGATGCCCACAATACAGGTTGTTTGGGCACATTTTTTTCTGTCACCAACAAAACCAGGTCCCTAGATAGTTGGCTGCCCCAGCTGGTGGATGCTTAACAGCCTCCTTCCCTAGATTCAGCAGGCACCAAGCCCTCCTCACATCTGATTTGGGACAAAATTTTGTCTGAACAATGAGTTCTGCCATGCATCTGGACAACATTCCCTAGGTTATTTATTGGTCTGGCATCTGCTCTGATAAGAAACCCAGACGGTTCCATGCACACCAGCTCACTCTAGAGTGGCTGAGTGAGATCTGGCACGTTAGTGAAACCCCTGAAAGAGCCGATGGATTTTGCTGTGCTGGACAGGCTCAGAGCTGTAAGCTATACTCCCCGGAACTGGAGTTCAGGCTCCCACTGGATGGAAAGAGGCAAAGGGGTAAGAATGAAGTGGGGAAAGATTTATTTCAAAAGGACGTAGAAAGGTCTAACGTCATGGAAGCACAGTAAATTTACAAAGCATCCCCAATTAGAATTAATGCAGATCTCTCCCTCCCCTCCTTCCCCCCACCCCAAACCCTCCAAACACTTCAACAATCAGTGCACTTCTTTTTAGCAGCAGTTCTGGGCACAGCTCAGGAGTCATAACAGTCCACGTGACCCTTTCAGAAGAATACAAGAGGGGACGGTGCCTGTCCCAAAGGGCTTGCAATCGATGCCAGAGGAACAGTGTGGGGGCTGTCACACAGGCATGCTGACATGGGCTGCTGGGGGTTGGGCACATGTCTTGTAGTTCCAGGATATTTTGAGTACAGTAGAACCTCAGAGTTACGAACACCAGAGTTAGGAACTGACCAGTCAACCACACATGTCATTTGGACCCAGAAGTACACAATCAGGGAGCAGCGGAGACCAAACAAACCAAAAAAAAAAAAAAGCAAATACAATGCAGTATTTTACTGTATAAATAAAGGGAAAGCAACATTTTTCTTTTGAATAGTAAAGTTTCAAAGCTGCATTGTCACTCTTTAGTTCTAAACTTTTGAAAGAACAACTGTAACGTTTTGTTCAGAATTATGAACATTTCAGAGTAACTCTGAGTTACAAACACCTCCCGAATGGAGATTGTTCGTAACTCTGAAATGTTCGAACAAAACATTATGGGTATTCTTTCAAAAGTTTACTTCTTAATAGAGCTTTGACACTGTACTATGCAGAAGGAATAGTACTGCTTTTCCTTTATTTATTTATTTTGTTAGTGGTTTAAGTTTAACACAGTACTATACTATATTTACTTTTTTTTGTGTGCTGCATGATTGTGTACTTCTGGTTCTAAATGAGGTTGACCGGTCACTTCGTAACTCTGCTGTTCATAACTCTGAGGTTCTATTGTATGTCATAAAATAATGTTCTAGATTACATAGATTTTTATTGTAGGCAAGAGAGCAGGAGAGGGCAGTTAATGGTGGGAGGCTGGCCAGCAGATGGGATTGTTTAGAAGATGTTAGTGACTCTGAAATGTTGAGGGATATTAGAGAGGCTAATAAAAAACTCAATAATAATAATAATGGGGGATTTCAACTATCCCCATATTGGCTGGGTACATATCACCTAAATGACTGCTTCTTGGAGCAGCTGGTCCTGGAACCCACAAGAGGACAGGCAATTCTTGATTTTGTCCTAAGTGGAGCACAGGATCAGGTCCAAGAGGTGAATATAGCTGGACCCCAAGTGGTAATAGTGACCATAATATAATTAAATTTAATATCCCTGTGGAAGGGAAATCTCCACAGCAGCTCAACACTAGCATTTAATTTCAGAAAGGGAAACTACACAAAAATGAGGAGGTTAGTGAAACAGAAATTAAAAGGTACAGTACCAGAAGTAAAATCACTGTGAGCTGCGTGGAAACTTTTAAAGACACCATAATAGAGGCTAAACTTAAATGTACTCCCCAATTTAAAAAACATACACCTCTACCCTGATATAACACAGTCCTTGGAAGCCAAAACATCTCACCACCTTATAGGTGAGACCGTGTTATATTGGGTTTGGTCCTTTAAATCACTGCCCAAGCCTGGCTGCCAGAGCCCCAGCGGGGATTCAAAGGGCCCGGTGCTCCAGCTGCTGTGGGGAGCCCTGGTCCCTTTAAATCACCACTGGAGCTCTGGCAGCAGGGCTCCGGTGGGGATTTAAAGGTCCTGGGGCTCCCCGCAGCGGCCAGAGCCCCGGGCCCTTTAAATCACCACTGGAGCTCTGGCAGCGAGGCTCGGGTGGTGATTTAAAAGGCCCGGGGATCCACATGAATTCGGATATAAAGCGGTAAAGCAGCGGGGCTCGGGTGACGCTTTAAAAGGCCCGGGGCTCCCCGCTGCTTTACCGCATTATAACCGATTTCATGTTATATCGGGTCGGGTTCTATCGGGGTAGAGGTGTAGTAAGAGAACCAAAAAAAGAGCCACCGTGGTTAAAGAACAAAGTAAAAGAAACAGTGAGAGGCAAACAAGCATCCTTTAAAAAGTGGAAGATAAATCCTAATGAAGAAAATAGAAAAGACCATAAACTCTAAATATAATTAGAAAGACCAAAAAAGAATTTGAAGAACAGCTAGCCAAAGACTCCACAAGTAATAGGATTTTTTTTTAAAAACATCAGAAGCAGAAAGCCTGCTAAACAACCAGTGGGGCCACTGGACGGTCAAGATGCTAAAGGAGCACTTAAAAATGATAAGGCCATTGCGGAGAAATTAAATGAATCTTTGCATCGGTCTTCACTGTTGAGGATGTGAGGGAGATTCCCAAACATGAGTCATTCTTTTTGGGTGACAGATCTGAGGAACTGTCCCAAATTGAGGTGTCATTAGAGGAGATTTTGGAACAAATTGATAAACTAAACAGTAATAAGTCTCCAGGACCTGATGGTATTAACCCAAGAGTTCTGAAGGAACTCAAATGTGAAATTGCAGAACTACTAACTGTCATCTGTAACCTATCATTTAAATCAGCTTCTGTACCAAATGACTGGAGGATAGCTAATGTGATGCCAATTTTTAAAAAGGGCTCCAGAGGTGACCCTGGCAACTACAGGCCAGTAAGCCTCATTCAGTACCAGCCAAATTGGTTGAAACTATCATAAAGAACAAAATTGTCAGACACATAGATGAACATAATTTGTTGGGAAATAGTCAACATGGTTTTTGTAAAGGGAAATCATGCCTCACCAATCTACTAGAATTTTTTGAGGAAGTCAACAAGCATGTGGACAAAGGAGATCCAGTGGATATAGTGTATTTAGATTTTCAGAAAGCCTTTGACAAGGTCCCTCACCAAAGGCTCTTAAGCAAAATAATCAGTCATGGGATAAGAGGGAAGGTTCAAGGGAAGATGGCTTGGTAACTGGTTAAAAGATAGGAAACAAAGGGTAGGAATAAATGGACAGTTGTCAGAACGGAGAGAGGTAAATAGTGGTGTCCCTCAGGGATCTGAACTGGGCCCAGTCCTATTTAACATATTCATAAACGATTCGGAAAAAGGGGTAAACAGTGAAGTGGCAAAATTTGCAGATGATACAAAACTACTCAAGATAGTTAAGTCCCAGGCAGACTGCGAAGAGCTACAAAAGGATCTCACAAAACTGGTGACTAGGCAACAAAATGGCAGATGAAATTCAATGTTGATAAATGCAAAGTAATGCACATTGGAAAACAGAATCCTAACTATACATATACAATGATGGGGTCTAAGTTAGCTGTTACCACTCAAGAAAGAGATCTTGGAGTCATTGTGGATAGTTCTCTGAAAACATCCACTCAATGTGCAGCGGCAGTCAAAAAAGCGAACAGAATGTTGGGAATCATCAAAAAAGGGATAGATAATAAGACAGAAAATATCATATTGCCTCTATATAAATCCATAGTATGCCCATACTTTGAATACTGCGTGCAGATGTGGTCGTCCCATCTCAAAAAAGATATATTGGAATTGGAAAAGGTTCAGAAAAGCAACAAAAATTATTAGGGGTATAGAACAGCTTCCGTATGAGGAGAGATTAATAAGACTGGGACTTTTCATCTTGGAAAAGAGGCGACTAAAGGGGGAATATGATAGAGGCCTATAAAATCATGAGTGGTATAGAGAAAGTAAATAATGAAGTTATTTACTCCTTCTCATAATACAAGAACAAGGGGCCACCAAATGAAATTAATAGGCAGCAGGTTTAAAACAAACACAAGAAAATATTTTTTCATGCAACGCACTGTCAACCTCTGGAACTCCTTGCCAGAGGGTGTTGTGAAGGCCAATACTATAGCGGGGTTCAAAAGGGAGCTAGATAGATTCATGGACGATAGGTCCATCAATGGCTATTAGCCAGGATGGGCAGGAATGGTGTCCCTAGCCTCTGTTTGCCAGAAGCTGGGATTGGGTGACAGGGCACGGATCACTTGATGATAACTTGTCTGTTCATTCCCTCTGGGGCACCTGCCATTGGCCACTGTCAGAGGACAAGATACTGGGCTTGATGGACCTTTGGTCTGACCCAGTATGGCCGTTCTTATGTTCTTAAGAGTTTTGGAGGAGAACTAGGTGGATAAGTGCACTAGATCAGGGAGGCTGTTCCAGCAGTAGGGGGCAGTGTGCTAAAAGGCTCTGAGGCATGAACGGGGAAAGGACACTAATGTCTTGATGAGGTGAGGGGGTTGTCAGAGCAGTGTGGCATTCAGGATGAGGCGACCTATAGGAGCTGAGATGTAGATGGCGCAGCACTCTCTCATGTGACAACCAGTTCAGCTCCAAAGCCCAGTGGAAAGATGCTCGCTGGCTCCATTGGCCTTTGGGTCAGCGAGCCTATAAAAGAGCTTCTTTTCAACACAGCAAGAAGGTCCCACAGTTGGCACATAGCTCAGTACTAATGGTCCATGTGCTCCATAGCTTGTCTCTTCCACCAGCAGAAGCCGGTCCAAAGCGGGTACCTCATCCACCCTGTCGCTCTGAAAAATCTGTTGGCACTTCCCATCACCGCCTGTCTGCCAGACTTGTCTCAGACTGGTGGAAAGGGCAGGTACAGCTTTTGGTGATGGTAGTGTGCTTCCACCCCAGAAAAGTCCCCAGTGCTAGTGCACGTGGCACAGGAGTATCTGCTGATAGCCACTGAAGACTGCGGTGGTATGAAATTGTCAAACAACATTTCAACAGAGCACATGGAGCATCGGTCCATGCTATGGTCTGAGAAACGTACAACGGACAATTTACCTAGCAAAACACTGGCAACTGCAATGCTTGTGAACGCAGGGCAAAGCAAGGGATTCTGGATTCTGAGCATTTGAACAGCTAGTGAATAATGACAATTTAATCTGCTCCTATGGCCCCTCTCCACTGGTTGCAAGTTGGCTCACACCAGCTCTATTTCTGAATGAAAGAGTTGGCTTTTTCCAGTGTCACCTCAGTGTCTGCCTGCTGTCTGGCACTGCTGTGACATGACCTGGATACACAAAACACAGTTGTAGCATGGACAGGCCCAGAGTGTCAGCCTGAAACTGCACTTGAGCTCTGCTACAGACAGGCATCCTCTTCCTGCGCGGGTAGGATTAAGCCACATGCAGCCCCCGGGAGCCATAAAAAATGCAGGGTCTAAAACCGCTCAGTAGGGAGCAGAATGTTTCTGGAATACAAACTGTATGAATGAGGGGTGTTTGCTTTGGGACTGGGGAGAAATATTTAACTGGGAGCCTCCCTCAGAGCATGGGGGACCCAGCTCAGCTCAGCTCAGGGTCCCTGTATCTTGTCATGCTTTCATCTGTCACTGAATTCTTGCAGGGTCCGAGAGCCTGCCCAACATTCACATTCATTTCCAACGAAAATAGCTAGGGGGAAACTGTTGGGCCAAACAAACCAAGGAAAACTGTCTACAGCTCTGGAATCAAACCTTAGACCCCCCCAGGATGGTGCTCTGTGACCCTTCCTGGGAGTACCCAGGGTTCTGAGGCACCTCATTACCACCTGCCCTCAGCCTGAGGAAGCCTTGTCTGTGCATGCTGGGGGCAGCTCCCCAACTCCACTGCCCATAGGTAACACTAGCACTGCCTTCCAGGCCTCGCAGGTCCAGCTGTTTCTCTACAGAATAGCGATAGGCACATTCCAACCCACCAACCTGCCAAGCATCCCCAAGCAGTGTCCAGTCCCCAGGCCACTGAGCACTTGCTGCATTCACAGATTCGCTGTTTCCAAAGAAACTACACTCCAGCCTCCCAGTTCCACCTCAGATCACCGCTTTGCTTACCTCACAGCACCTAGATATGTTTATAGTGAAACCAAGTATGTTTATTTAACAAGTACTAGCAAGCAGAAGTATTGGAAACATGTCGTTACATATAATGCAAAACCATAACATGCATTCTAGGGCCCAGACTTACTTAACTTGATACTCTCATGTCTTGCAGAATATTGCTCACCCCAAATCCTTGTAGCATTTAGGGGAAGGACCCTATGAGTTGCCTTGTCCCCCCACATATACCCGAACAATATTTCATCTTTAGTCATAAACAGGGACACCCCCGCTGTTTGTTTCAGCCTGTGAGTTTCCTCTCTTGCAGATTTCACAATCTCTTCTTTTGACTGTGGCTCAGTATGCAAATAGGCCTACACTGGGAGGCATGTAATACACAATCACCACACATGACCGGACAGGGAGATAAGTCACCGCCTGGTGCCCTCGATGCCAAGAGCTTAAGAACATCATTTTAGTATAGCTACATAACTCCTTAAATGTTATCTGTACACACATTTCGCGATGATGGTGATGATTAGTGGGCTACTGGCTCTTGGTAGAGACCTCCCATGCCACCTTTCAGTGAGGTGTTATGCATATATCCAATCCTGGGCATCCTCTTGTACACCCCTTTTTACCCCCTCTGCCCTTTGCCAGTTGGCACCAAGAGGTACCTGGGTCACATGCTCACAGGGTTAGATGTTTAATATCCAAGTGGTTTTGCTAACTTTATGAGCTCTTTTATGGCCAAACATGAAAACTTGCATGTGGCCCCTGGCATCCAGGGGCCTGGTTGCTTCAGTCAAAATGGAGCACTGAATGCTGGGACATATAGTCTCTGTGGGTGGCTGTGTAATTAAAAAGGAGGGAGGCGGCAGGCTGCATTGAAGAGCTTTGTGGGCTCCACCTTCCTGCCCAAGACATGTCCATACAGACACTCCTGTGCAATTCCAGTTGGAGGTGAGGCGATGATGCTGTTGGTTCCTGCCCCCAGAGCATCTCCGAGCCTTTGACTTCAGAAACTTGTCAGGACACTTCAGCAGCCTCAGAAAGGCTGAGGATTAAAAAGTTTCCCCGGGCTGCAGTGAGGTTAAACATGACACTGAGATGCCCCAGAGGTAAGCTGTCCATCTGTGAATACTCCTCTCTCTCCCGCTTCCCCGCTGGGAGTTCAGGGAGAAGGGGAAGGCACCAGAATTTGAGAGGTGGGAGACTGTGAAGAACAAGTTATAGGAATTTGCCTCAGAGGAAAGCTACACAGAAGGACCCTCAAAGCTGTGGGGACAGTGAAAGAGCCCGGGACCATGACGGAAGGGAGGAAGGGGCCGTTTTTAGAAGGAAAAATGGGATCAGTTTAGTCAACCCCACTATTTATTAGCCTGAAGATGTGAGGAGTTTAGATAATAGCTATTATTCATTTATTTTGTTATTGTGATAGCACCTATAGACCTTAATTGGAGCATTGCCACTGTGCTAAGGCCCTGTACACCCACCCACCTGCCCACCCATATTGCTTACAGCCTTGGAAGTCTCGCTCTGTCTATTCCCAGGCAGGCTCTTATAACTATGCCGGGAACTTTCGCCAGGCAAAGGATGCTGAATAGCTCACAGGCATCGCTGAGCAAAAAAAGTCCCTATTTTTCCTCCTCCCTGCCCCCTTGTCTTTTAAAAACAAAATGTGAAATTTGGAAATATTCCAACACACTCTGTCACTGATCAAACCTCAGGGCAAAGCTGGCAGGGAACAGTCAGGAAGAGGCTGTCAAAAGACTGGTAGGAGAGGCACTAATTCAGTCTGCCAAGCTCATCTGGAGCCTCGTCTCGATTTTTAATCTACCCTCTCTAAGCCATTCGTCAGGTTACCCCACACCACTTAGCTGTTCTTTGGCCAACCTATATATACATATATATGTGTGTGTCATTCGTTAGTCTTCCCTAGAGATGGGTCTGAACCAAAACTCCAGATCCAAGCTCCTGGCCCCCCACACTTGGGATATTTGACATCCAGATGCAAGTCCAAATTATGTCTGGTTGAACCCATCCCTTCTCCTTCCTCAAAACTCAGTCTCCTTGGTCCCTTAATCAAATCTATTGCTGCAGCTTTCTGGGAATGAGGTGCCTGGCCTCCGAGGAGGAGTGAGGATCCGCTGATTTGTCATTTCCTTAAGCAGGCAGCAAAGAGGAGCTGTTTAAAGGCTGACTGGAGAGAGCGCTTTGCTTCTTTAACATTCTGTGTATTCCACCCCCCTCTTATAATAGATAGGCCAGGGCCAAAGTTAACATTCCTCTGGCACAGTGCCCTGCCTGAGGAGGGCGGTGGGTCCTTGCATTTAATAACTTATTTATCTTTCCTTATTGCAGGAATGATGACAGTTTTCATTATTAAGCTGCTAGGTAATAGTCTAGCCTTTGGTGGGAGCTGAATCATCATCCAGCTCTTCACTGACAATTTGATTCAATTACCTAAGCCTGGCAGAAGTGTGACGGGGGGAGGAAGAGTGCAGCTCCCGGTCTTCTTGTGACACCGCAACCACAGTGATGGATAGGCTTTCCTTTGTCTGGCAAGAAAGGGCAGGGACAGCCATAGGGGTAGGTAATCTGTGAGAGGCTGCAAAGGAGCAGATGAATGGTGTAAGAGGAGAGATGCGTGTGTGGCCAGGGAAATCAAATGTCTCTATTAATCACCACCGTGCAGATCATTGATCACTGGTATTTCCATACAAGATCATAACTCTCAGGCAAAGACCTTCTCGTGTTTGGAAGGTGGAAGCGCTTCCCCGTGCATTAACTGACTCTCTTCAGGTTGAACAGCCACCCCCACCCCAAAGAGTCTGTACATCCTTTGAAGAGAGTATCCTCCACAATAGGAGGTGGGAGGTGGTTTGGCACGAAGACTACTGCATGGCCAATGGTTTGTAGCTATCAGGGTTAATGGGGAGGTACCGCCTTTCTCACTTCACCCCAAACTGAAATCCAGCAGAGGTTATAGTGCATCTCTGAAGAGTTATCAATGCAAGGCGAGCACAACTGTGAGGATAGAGAGAGGGATCTGGATTTTTTTCTGCAAATACCCTTTTCTGCAGTCCCATGAGCCTGACCAGCACTTTGAACAACTAACCCTTTATGATAATTTTCTTAGAGCACAATTACCCTGGAAGGCTGTAGAAAAGCTGCAAGAACTATGGGCACGTTCTCTCTCTATACTGGTTCCTCCAAACCTTCCTATCTTATTCAGATGTTCTCCCCAAGCACTCAGTGCTGTTCCTGTTGTCACTTCTGACCAGTTCTCAAAGGGCTGAAATGCTAGGAAGGGAACGTGAATCTCTGAAGAGAGCAGATTCGAGAGCCACTGGCTATGAGAGTTTTGCAGGTGATGACAAAGGGGTGTAACTAGGAAGAATGGGAAAGGGAAAGACTATCAGAAAAAAAATCCCATCAGTGAGATGTACCAGGCTGTGGAATCATTCTTCAAGGGAAATGGTGGGAGCCCATCTTCTGGGACATTTGTAACAAGCCTGGACAATGTACCTGAAAAACTACAGTAGGGTACAATCGTGCATTGGCCCTTGTGAGATGAACTGTATGGTATCTAAAAGGGCTTTTCCTTCTCTAAGTTCTAGGATTCTTTTAATTCTCTGACTCCAGCCTTCTGTTCTATATAGAGCTCTCTTTTCTGCACCAAAGCAGCAGTCATGATACGATGATATTCACAGAGTGTAGCAACATTCAATTAGACGTAAAAGATGCCCAATATAAGCTGAACTTTCTATAGAGTCTAACTTGGTACCATATTAACAAGATAGTCTGACATCACAACACCCAACAGAGAAGTTTCATAGATATTCACATATGGGGCTTTTATTTTTGAAAGCCTGCCCTTTAGTTTTGCAGGCACAACCTAGAGCATTTAGATGTCCGTGTTCCTGATGTGCATGCTCCGTCACCTAGTTAGGCACATATAGTGGCATCAGTTGCACCCACTTGCAAACTGTGGGTGCCAAAAAGGAGGCTCAGGTAAGGCAAGACTGAAAGATCAGCCCCTAATAGCATCAGAGAGAGAAGCACTAACTATATCAACAGGTTGAATGGGGAGATATGGACAAAGATTATGTACTCTCACTGTAACTTGCCCGTCTGGACAGAGGTGGGATTGTGTGTAAAGAGACCACTGGACTTTGAAGGACATCTCCAACTTGAGATGCCCACCAAACCACCACCATGCACAGGCATTTTGTTCAATTCTCAGGTCAGCCCAACTCCTCTTTCAAATCAGTGTCAGACACTCTACCCTTCATCTCTGCTCCTGCCTCGAGCACAATCTTCGTCAAAAATCAGACAGCTCTTGTCTCGTAGGTGGTTTTCCTTCCCTGCCAGACGCACCCCTTATTAGAATGTAGTTGCCAGAGAAGAAAGGCAACAGAAAAGCAAACCAGTTTCTAATTATGCCTTGTTTGCTTTTATTTAGAGCTAATCCAGACCACACGAAAATTATTTTCCAAATTAAAAAAAAAAAAAGACGCACAACTTCATTAAAAATATTAAAAAGGAGGAAATAAGCAATGTCTCTTTCCACCTTTCCCTCTCTGATTAAATGCTCTTTGCATTTCAAAACAAATCATTGTTAATTTGGACCAAATGTTACCAGAGTTCTTCTCTCTAGTTAGGATAATTGAGCACGTGGCAGAGCAATGAATTACTCCTTTTTTTTTTTCCCCCTTGCAAAGAGTCCAGATTAATTCTTCCTCTGGGCTGAAGTGGCGACTTAGGGGACACAGAGCCTAGTTTGTGTAGAAACTTGTTATGCAGATCTCTCCTGGGACAGACATCTGTGGCCCAGATACAGAAAACAGGGTGGTATGCTGCTTCTCAGATGCCAGAACCAAGGATTACTGTGACACAGTGCCCAGAGAGAACTCCTGGTGAAGGCAAATTTAAGATTGACAGTATGTATCAATAATTAAAGGGGAAAAATCCTTATAAGAAAGTTTTCAGACCCAGTCCTTTAACTGAGTCCACACATGTGGATTCCTGCACCCACTTGGAGCCGTAGCTGAAATCAGTGGAGCTAGTTGCAGAATTAGGGCCAGAGTAATTTGAAAATTATAAAAAAAAGGCCAGGAAATCCAGAGTTAATTTACAAGAAACCCAGACCTTTGAAAGTATGGAAATTCACAGCTTAAGGTACCCAAACAGCGTGAAATCTGCTCTTGTATACACATTACTGTGACAGAAAGTACCCGTGTCCACACCCTACACACTATTGTAATAATCTTTGTACAAAGTATGCCTTGTAAGGTATCATTTGAAAATGCATACGTTGCTGGTCAATACTGTCCTGATAAAATATGGGTGGCACTTTTGTATGTGAAGTGATAAGATACCACTCGGAGGAGTTATTAACATATGTTCCAAACTGAGGTTGGAGAACAGGTCTGGCTCAAACAAAGGAATGTGTGCGCTGCTTAATTTGCATTTAAGCAGTAGCAGAGTCATCAAGCAGAAAGGGGAGGTAAAGGAAGCTCAAACAAGTGAGAACAAAGCATCAGGGAACATCTTTCCCTATAGACTTTTTGTCTCCTGGTACCCAGCTGGAAATGTTTTTCAAGAGGAGGACTGAAGCTATAAAAAGGAGAGAGAAACACCCCAAGGCAACCCCCTTCTCTGTCCCTGCCCATCACATTCTCTGCAACTGAAGCAATAGAGGAAGCCTTCATTGTATTCTGGGGGAAGGGACGGCTTGGTCAGCAAGACTGCTGAAAACATATAGTGAGAAACTTTGCTTGCATCTGATACAATTTGTTAAGTTAGGCTCCAGTAGTGTTTGAACTTTATTTCCTTGTAACCATTTCTGACTTTTATGCCTCATTACTTGTACTCACTTAAAAAATCTCTCTCGTAGTTAATAAACTTGTTTTTATTGTTTTGTCTAATCTGGTATGTTTAAACTGAAGTGTTTGGGAAACTCCATTTGAGGTGGCAACTTGTATGCATATTGTTCCTATTAAAGAAATAATAGACTTTATAAACTTGTGCTGCCTAGGAGAGGGCTGAGCAATACAGGACATAAGAGCTGGTAAGAGCCACGGTGCAGTGGCTGGATGCAGCACACGCAGACGTAGCTGGGAGTGACTTGCATGCTGGAGGCTGTTTGTGAGCAGTCCACGTTGGAGGCTATAGCAGCAGGACATTGTAAAGGGCACCCCCGGTTAGAGGACAGGGGTGACACAGCCCTCCACTAGTCTGGATTGTGCCCTGGTATATCACAACGACCCTTCTTTGGCTGGAGGGTTAAAAATGTGCACCAAAGAACATCAGTTTCATGCATACAAGTCTCGAGTACTAAGCATGATGCTTTGCCACCCTTTTCATGCATGCGCTCTGATTTCATGACAGGAACCATGGAGACCAAATAGATGTTTCTAAAGACACCTGGATAACTGGCTGGCACGTGGAATAATGGAGCATAATCCTATGAGGTGGTGAGCACATTGCTTGCCCTCAGCACCTTCCAAGACAGTGCGTTTAATGAAGAGTGGGGTGTGACTGCCTTCAGGATACTTTGTTTTATCAGGAATGTGCAGAGTATTTATTTCTGTGTACAGTGTGTCACAAGGTTACCAGGCCAACTGCGTCTCTGGCCCCTCCTAGTTTCTCCGAACTACCCCCTCTAGTCTGAGGGTGTCATCTCTCTCTTGGCATAGAATCACCTGATTCTCCCACTTAGAGACTGGGTGATGGGTTGCAGTCCCTTAGGTATCAACCATGACACTTCAGCAGGTTTGGCCTAGGTTCAGACCCTGCAGTTTTCTTCCTTCCTGGGTGGGGTCAGTGGCATCCAGTAACCAAACAACCTTTGTAGAGCAAAGTGTTGTTTCTCTCTGCTCTCTGTGTTAACCGGTCCCTCTCGACAACTTCTGGCAAGTGCTTCACCTGCACAGGAATCAACGCACTCTTTTATTGTTTGTAGCCCTTGTGCTGATAGATCCCAGCACTGAAAAACAAGGTTTGAAGTTGTCATAACTATAAAGGGAAGGGAACAGCCCTCCTGTGTACAATACTATAAAATCCCTCCTGGCCAGAGACACCAAAATCCTTTGGCCTGTAAAGGGTTAAGAAGCTCAGGTAACCTGGCTGACACCTGACCCAAAGGACCAATAAGGGGACAAGATACTTTCAAATCTTGGTGTGGGGGAAGGCTTTTGTTTGTGTGCTCTTTGTTTTGGGGTTGTTCGCTCTTGGGACTAAGAGGGACCAGACATCAATCCACGCTCTCCAAATCTTTCTGAACCAGTCTCTCATATTTCAAACTTGTAAGTAACAGCCAGGCAAGGCATGTTAGTTTTATCTTTGTTTTCTGAACTTGTAAATGTTCCTTTTTGCTAAGATGATTTACCTCTGTTTGCTGTAACTTTGAACCTAAGGCTAGAGGGGATTCCTCTGGGCTCTATGAATCTGATTACCCTGTAAAGTTATTTTCTATCCTGATTTTACAGAGATGATTTTTTTTAACCTTTCTTTCTTTAATTAAAAGCCTCCTTTTTAAGAACCTGATTAATTTTTCCTTGTTTTAAGATCCAATGGGATTGGATCTGGACTCACCAGGAATTGGTGGGGGAAAAGAGGGGAGATGGTTAAATTCTCCTTGTGTTAAGATCCAAGTGGTTGGATCGGTGTTCACCAGGAACTTGGTGAAGAAGTCTTTCAAGACTATCCAGGGAGTTAGTACTTGGGAGTGCTGGCAGCAAAACCAAATCTAAGCTGGTAATTCAGTTTAGGGGTTCACATGCAGGTCCTCATATCTGTACTCTAAAGTTTAGAGTGAGGAAGGAACCTTGACAGCAGTACATTGGAATTGAGATATAGGACCATTGAAGCTACAGCAGAGCCCTTGAAGCTTTCTAGCATGTACCTAGTTCTTATCTGGCAAGCCATTCTTCTCACAGCCCTCTCATAGGTTAGATCAATGTGGTCACACAGGGAAGACTTATAACCCAATTGTAAGGGTCCGTGTACGGGTCCCCTTGTCAGGTGAGGGGTCGCTCTTCGCCTTCGGGGCGTCTGGGAACCAGGCTGCCTCACTATAGGAGGCTGGGTAGCAGTTCAGTCTTACAGTCCACGCCCTAGATCAGGGCGGGACAACAGGCAGTAGTCCTGGGCTCAGACCCTCAGGCAGGGGCTGAGCAAACAAACAGTACGTTAAGCCCGAGCCCTAGGTCAGGGCGGGGCAGCAGGCAATAGTCCTGGGCTCAGACCCTCAGGCAGGGCCGAGCAAACAAATAGTAGTTCACGGGCTCAGGCAGGGGCTGAGCAAACACCCAGCAGTTCAGTTTATCAAAGCCCAAGCCCTAGCTCAGGACGGGCAGCAATAGGTACAGAGCTCAGTCCCTCAGGCAGGGGCTGAGAAACCACAGGTAAGTCCTGGCCACAACACACTGACATAGGCTCAGTGTCGGCTACAGCCAGACTGGGGTCGTCTATCCCCGGGCCACTTCCAATCTCCCCCTCTGTTGGTACCTGTATCGTCAGGGCTTCGGCAGGGGGGGTCCACCAGCATCGGCTCCTCAGGATACGGGTGCACGGGAGGGCTCGACTCCTCCTCAGGGTACCGGGCTCGGGGCAGGCTCGGCCAGTCCTCCTCAGGGTACCGGGCTCGGGGCAGGCTCGGCCAGTCCTCCTCAGGGTACCGGGCTCGGGGCAGGCTCGGCCAGTCCTCCTCAGGGTACTGGGCTCGGGGCAGGCTCGGTTCAGCAGGAGCTCAGGCACCAGCGTCTGTCCTCTCCAGCGCCGGGGCCCAACTGAGCGCTGGGCCCGGGCCTTTATACTTCCTGTCCCGCCCCTTGACTTCCGGGGGGCGGGGGCAGGTGGTGGTGGCTCCGCCCACTGAGGCGGCTGTTTTGGCTCGTCCCTCTCAGGTGCGGCTGGGAGCCAGGCCGCCTCACTACACCAATACAGAAGAACCGCCCCTCACTGACCTGATCACATACAGCGTTCATGCCATCATTACACATCAACATTCACAGACTGACAATTCCTGCAGTATTCAGAACATTGTTACATTCCATCCCCATTTCTATCACATGATGTATGACCATGAAGATAGCTGGTATTGAGGGCTCCACTCTGTGATTAAGAGATAAAACTACTTGGATGGGGCAATCAGTTTCTGAAATTTTCCAGCTGTTCGCTAAGAGGACAGAGTTAAACTAGTTTTTTTGTAAGCTGTGCCTGTCATACTTTACAGTCTGCATTTCCTATAAGTTTAACTTTGACTCTGAATTAACTGACTTGCTGAATGGTTTGCTGAGTGCTTGATGCTGTATGATAAATAGAGAAAAACACAGGCCCTGGACAAGGAGTTAACAAGTGATTCTGGACAGACATATAATGCAGCAGTTGATTCAGGGTTGGAAGGTTCAGCCTCAGTGCAGTTCAGGTTATTTTTATGTATACATTTTAAAGGTCACGTCATACATGGATTGTCCTTGAGGGACTTAGAGGAAGAAGATCATTTTAAGGATGTCACCACAATGATGCTAGGCAACCTGAAGAACACAGAGGAATTATCAGACTACAGTCTACCAGAGAACACATGACAGCCGTGAAGGAAGTTTTGAGAAAATCAAGAATGACTTTGGGGAGTCTTGGGAAAGAACTGGAAACAGTAGGGAGGCAAATATCTTCTCAGAGATCCTTGTGGTGCCAAGCATCACTGAAAAAACAAATTAATTCCGGAGACCAACATATGGATGTGCCATTGTTGTACAAAGAAGGTTTCATGGAGCATGGGAATGCCTTCTGTGATGAGACAGAACTATCTTCTCCACTCCATTAGATAGGGGTGCCAACCTCCTGGTTTCTAAAGTGGCAGGGCTTCTGAGGCAGTCTTTAAAATAGAGGAAAAAGAAAGGGGAAGAGAGGGAGGGAGTGTGTGTCACTCAAAACAATTTACCAACATATGCAGTGGAAAGAAGATGGAGCTATTCCAAAAAGATGAAGCTCCTTGGGACAGGGACCATCATTTTGGTTTGCGTTTGTGCAGCACCTTGCACAATGGGGTCCTACTCTATGAGAGGGGCTCCTGGGAACTACCACAGGATGATGATAGAGAGGAGGAGGAGGAGAAGAAGACTGGAGCTGAACAGATACTATCTCAGAAAAGTTCACTGCCTCTTTCTGTTCCTGAGCCATCCATAGGCAGTTCACAATTTCTAGAATTTATTCATTAATGGAAGGGTGGGGTTTTTTTTGCCAAAAGAGTTTTGGTAAAAAAATGGCGCTTGTTGTGAATGTTTGATATGTGACAATTTCAAATTGGAGCTGTATGGACTGGGCACATAGGGTCAGCGTGTCCCTATATTTACACCACTCCTCTCACTCTGTTATCTAAACACATGGAAACATGCTGGTTCTGTTCCATGGCTGGATGAATGAGAGTCGGTTCCTGGGGTGACTACATATGAATTTGAAATTTGCTTTTTGTGGACATGCTCCAACATTCCTTTAGAATTCACCAGTTTTCATTAACATTCCTCCCAGTAAACTAGGGGGGAGGGATAGCTCAGTGGTTTGAGCATTGGCCTACTAAACCTAGGATTGTAAGTTCAATCCTTGAGGGGGCCATTTAGGGATCTGAGGCAAAAATTGGTCCTGCTAGTGAAGGCAGGGGGCTGGACTCAATGACCTTTCAAGGTCCCTTCTAGTTCTAGGAGATTGGTATATCTCCAATTATTAATTCATTAGAATATTCACAAGAAGTCAATGCAAGCAAAGCAATTTCATTCCTTAACTCTCTCTCTCCAAACCTAATGATTATTTGAGGAAATCTTTGCCCCCAGGATTTGCCAGCAGTGGTCACACTATTGTGAGACCTAAAAATGGGATACCCCAATGGAAATCTATCCGGGGTCACAATATTGCAAGACCTACAAATGGGACAGCCCTAGGAAAATGGAAACCTGCTTAGACTGTCAGTTCTTTGAGGCAAGGGCCATCTTTTTGCTCTGTTTGTCCATCACCTATTACAATAGGGTCATGGTCCATGACTGGGCTCCTAGATGAGAGTGAAACACAAATAGCCCATCCTGAGAATCCTGGCCTGATTGTTAGAGGGGCCCTGTGACAAGTATTAGGGGTGCCAAAGACAACCCTGTCTCTGTAGCATTTCTATCTCTCTCGAGATACGGGTCTGTGTGTGGAAAATATCTTCGTTACCAGCTCGTCATTCGATCATACTCCTCTGTGGGCTTGATTCTACCCTCGCCATCTGGAATGAACCCCCTTCCCACATGCCAATCAAAGGGAGCTGTGCTGCACAAGCAGGACTGGACTTTTAGATCATGTAACAGTTGGAAGCGGAGCATGGCAAAAAGCAGACAATTAATTAACAGCAAATGTACAGTTAATGGGGCTTCCCCCCAACCCGTTCCTAAACAATTTGTCAAAATGATTTCATAGAAATTTAGCTGATGGGGCACTAATTGCAGATGGTCCATCTTGCTCTGGATTTTCTTTCCCTTTCAGAACAGAAAGCGGATATTTCATTCTTAGATTTGGAATTAACTGCACATTTGGGGGACAGAGGTTGGGGGAAGGGAATAAATTACTGCTCTTGCCCCTGCCCAGAAAATAGGACATCCAAGAACTGTAAGTAAAATAACAACAACATACAGAACTGACATAACACAACCCCGTCTATAAATATTCCTTTATTGCCTTTGGGTTCATCTCAATACACAGCAGAAAGCCCTCCTAGGCTAGGTTAGAGACTGTAATAAAGGCAGGCGAGGGAAGCAGGCCAAGTTGACTATTGGGGATGTAATTGCCGTATGTCATGTTGTTACGGAGTATGCTTGAGAAACCCCTGACGTTGCTCTGCTTCCCCAAAAGCTGCAAAATAAGAAAAGGGCTGTTACATTTTTAGTGTTTTTTTTACAATGGCTCTAATATTAAAGGAGGGAAAACAGCTGTTTACAGATTTAAAAGGCATTTTCTTGGTGAGCAGCCTGATTGCTTTCAAAGGTGCAGAGAAATATTAAAAAGCAAACCAGAAGAGAACCTGCTCCAATGGTGGGCCCGGTCCTGAGGTGCTGAGTGCTCCTTGTTTGAAGTTAGCTTCTTGGAGGCCCCAGTTCAGCAGAGTATTTCAGCATGAGCTTAACTTTAAATATGTGGTTAAGTCCCAGTGAAGTCACATGCCTGGGTGTTTTGCCAAATTGGGGCCAGAAGATGCTCAAGTATCTCACAGGATTTGGCCAACTGTTAAATGCTACAGCATGACCTAAACACCTCCCCAGGGCAATGCAGCATCTCCACTCCTTTGGAAGCGCTCAGCAAAGTTTATCCCAAATCCCACACTTACGGTGTAACCTTAATACTATGTGTTGGAGGCCACTACGCTTAAGTAACCCAGGGCAGTGGCTTTGTCAGCCCATTTCCCATTTGAGCTGACATTCATTTTTCATTTACAGGTTCTGGCCTAGCAGACCTAGTGGAGGCAGGCCGTGGGGTGCTGAGAGCTTGCTGAGCCTTGTGGTGTAGACTCTCCTGGAGCGTCCATTAAACAGTGCTAGATCCTGCCTATCAGACACACGATCAGTGCCCCACTTTTTCCTTCATAACTTGGGGAGTCTCCTGACGTTCAAGGCAGTTCATAAAGTTTGGGAGTGTTTAGACACTATTATAATGATAATAAATAACTAGATCCGAATGGGAGGGTCAGGGCCCCATTGTGCTAGGCACTTCATAACAGACAGTCCCTGCCTTGAAGAACTTACAGTCTAAGAGGTGGAATGACTTGCTAGGTCATGCAGCGTGTCAGTGGCAGAACTGGGACCAGACCCCCGGTTCCCAATCCAGTGCTCTAGCCACTAGACTCTGCTGCCCCCAACATTTGGTAATTGTTCTAGAAAACACACAATAAATACTGAACAGTCAGAGGCGATAGGCCAGCTTCTCCTAAGCCAGTTGCCAATCTCTGACAATGGGAACTCTCCAAGCAAAGTAGGATGCATGGCAAGAGGAAGCAGAGCCTAGGTCACTGGGTCCAAACCCAGCCTAGGTCATTGATGACCAAAATCTTTACAGGGTGGCGGTTGTTTTGCAGCATGTAAAATAAGTTAGTGGGTCTCAGTGCGGCTCCTAGTGGGGACACATGTACTCCACAAAGCCACACCACCCCTACTTCATTGGCTGCCTCAGCAGAGAGGTCAAAGACTGAAGGAACCTGCAGACTGAACTCTCTCTCACCCTTCGTGGTGCTCTCCAGATCAGGATGGAGGCCCCCACATGAGGCAGTGCATGGAGGAAGTTCACCCGACTACCCCTGCCCATGCTGAACGTGTTTTGAGGACTATGTCATTTTCCAGCGCTGTCAATCTAGCACCTGGCACTAAATACACATATCAAAATAAACAGATAGTGTAAACAGTAATAATAAAGGGAAACAGTGATGGGCAAACAGAATCCAGCTGTGAGGGGAGCAAATCCTGGAGCTTCACAACTTTCCCATCCATCCATGAAGCAATTCACTAATTTTATTGAAACCAGATCGTCTGCCTCATCTTGTATGGGTTGCTTCAGCCAATTCGTCACGTCTAGCAGGCCTCCGGGGGCTGGCCCAGCATTGGAAGGGGAGCTGAGAAGATGATGGAAATGATGCAGGCCGACTCATTTTCCCAATCAGGGCATTGTCTATGTTCCCTCTTTATTTTTTTTTATATTGAGTATTTCCGTGAATTGAGAAGAGCATCTGAGACTCAGGGTTTGTGGCCCATTGAGCCCTACAAAAGATGCTCCTACATCTTTGCTTCCTATTCTGTTCTCCATACTATTTAAGTCCTTCCATTTCACTTATACCTGTGTCTGATTTGCAAAGATTGAGATCAGAACCATTCATTTTCTGGTTATGCAATATGAGTGTGTGCTCATGCATGGGCATGCGTATTTGCATGGCTGTCTCCTGCAGGATGCAATGTGCATCACGCTCCTAGTATGTATTTGTTTCAATTCCCTAGGCTTAGCTGATGTGAAAGGCCTGTGCTTTATAAAAGTCCTGAATCAGTTCTGACCTGCATGGAGCATGTACAGGCTTAGCAGACAGCTGTGGTATCTGTGGGTAGGCGCAGCCAAGAATTGCTAGTAAATCCATGTGAGTGGTGGCAGCTTTCCCGGGAGTTGTCAGGAAGACAGCAATGGCTAGACTTGTTCTGAGACCATGATATTCACTCCCTTGAATCTCCCAGTAGGGACTGGGGAACTGGCCTTAGTGCTGTGAGAACAGAAAGGAAAAAGACGTTGCCTACTTTAAAACAGAACTAGAGAATAGTGTCCTACTGGGAAGGCCATCATTTTATTAAGTTCTGCCTACAATACATCCTGGTCCTCTCTAGGAAAAAGAGGACCAAGAACTCTGAGTTTCACCTAACTCCACAATGAAAGCTGGTCACAAAATACAAGAAGTGGTTCATAAATATTTTCATGAATCAAAGTGGTGGCATCTAGGCCACTCTCATATTATGCATGAACATTATTATCTGAATTGTGATGGTGCTCAAAAGGCCCAGTGTATATCTGAACCCCACTGTGGGGGGAGGTGTACAAACACATGATGTGATGCCTGTCTCATCGGGCAAAATGCATCGTGCAGTGTAAAATACAGTACAAAGGAAGGGAGGACAAGGTCAGTGATAATAAGATCACAAGTTTATCCAGGTTAGTGACACACACAACTTCATGGTTTCAGACCACCTGGATTTAAAAATAAGTAGATAAACAAAACCAGCTGGCACTGATTATAAAAACCTTCAATAGTGTTTCATCAAGGATGGTGAGGTAATGTTCACAAATTGCAACATATTTTAGCACAAACAATTATGCACCTCAGAATTCATACTGGTATGAACCATTTGTGGTTCTCAAGTTTCACTCAGCCAACCAGTAAGCAGAAAAACACCATAATGTGATACAGGCGACCAGTCATCATATTCCATGAACAAAGGGATCCGTTTACAAAAAACCTGCTCCCTCCCCTTCCACCTATCCACACACTGCCCTTTCCTTGTATAAACTCTTGGGCAAATGCTAACAGATAAACACATTTGCAGATAGTTGGATGATTGCCTGAAGGAGTCACAAACAAAGAAATGGGGCAAGTTCACCAGATAAATGATTGGCAGTGAATGATGCCGCCAGCGCTAACGACCACATCTGGGCACGTCTGTGGAAATGCAGAGCACCCGGGGAAGAGGAGGAGGAACAGGCTTTCTGTCTTTTGTATTTAAAGTTTGCCACCTTTCTTTCCTGACCCATGACTGAGACTGACATGAAAGTAAATAATTTTTTAAAAAGAAAAGCCAAGCATTGATACATGGCTTTGAGCCCTACGTTCCCTCTCCTGTCTCTGTCCGCAGGATTGTGAGGGCCATGGAGAACAAACACCTCGCATAACTCAACAGCGAGTTTGCTGAGCATCCCGAGAGCGCCACTGCTCGGCTTACATTGGAGTCCCCATCAACGTTCTTCAGCTGGAAGCAGGCACACAGGCCGTTTCCATCTGCCCCTGCCAACACTCACACAGGGCAGAGCAGGTTGTGTAGTGGCCTTTCCTATCCCACTCCTCTGCATTACAACTATGCTGTCACTGCTGGTTTCTTCCTGACAGCTCCTTATTGAGCCATGTAGGCTGTGTGCTCCCCACGCCTATGCTGGAAAGTTCAGCTCAGCCGTTTTGAAACTGCACTTTAACAAACCAGATAACATTTCACAATTTGTGGAATTTGGCAATTTATTTCAGATTCTTAAAAGCAGCTCAACTAAATGATTAAGCAGAGAAAGCCATGTACCATGTTTTCTTTCTTCTAGCATGAGCCTCTGAACCCATAGAAGCAGTTCATGGTACTCAGTGGGGGTGCAAACCTTTCCTTCCCAGGACAAAAGTTTACCAGAAATAACTACACCCCTACCCCGATATAACGCCATCCTTGGGAGCCAAAAAATCTTACCGCGTTATAGGTGAAACCGCGTTATATCAAACTTGCCTTGATTCGCCGGAGTGCGCAGCCCTGCCCCCCCGGAGCGCTGCTTTACTGTGTTATATCCGAATTTGTGTTATATCGCATTATATCAGGGTAGAGGTGTAGTAGAATTTCACTCTAGGCAAAACTTTCACTGAAGAGACAATAGCGATCTCAGGAGTGAAACTCAAAGCTATCATATTTCTTTTTAATTCAATTGAAGCAGGGTTTAAAAGTACACATTGTCAGAATAGAGACTAAGTGGAGGAAAAAAACACCTATTCTAAAAATCACCTCCCTGCCTGTATTCTAAATTATAGCTGCTGACTTTACTGGCTATAAATAGTGATTACTACATTCTCACTCTGTCTGCCTGCAAGCTTCCAAGCAAACTGCAAGCTGGAGAGTGAAAATGAGTCGAAACTGTTATGTGAAACTGACCGGCCTAGATTCACTATATACCAACTGAAAGAACAAAAAATATCAACCAGTATACATGGCATAAGTGAGATTAAATTAAAAAAACCCTCACATCATCAAAGTGATTATTAGTTTAGTTAAGGGGTTTTTACAATATATATTAGGGCCTATACAAATCTGGTATAAACCCATTGAAGTCAGAGGAGCCAGACCAAGCACAAATGTGACCTGTAATTTATATCTTGATTGCTCCTTTAATTAATGCAATTCATGAGGCCCCATTTGCCATTTTTTCTTGTTTCCTCAGCTCACCATGGGGCTCAAATATATTCACACAGTAGTAGTAGCAGTACTTGCCTCGACCAGCTCTGAAGCCGATCCAAAGTCCCCAAGAAACACAGACAGCAGCAGATTTGGATTTGATTGACTTTTAAATTTAAATAAATAGAAGTCTAGCAGGACTGTGGAGAGAGGGCTGCCACCTGCAAGCCTCTGATGTGTGAGGTTCTCTTCTGAAGCCTCTGTTAAACTGAAGATGATCATGAGAGAAAGCCCATAATCAGGGCAACAGCCTCATGAATACTTCATCAGGCCAGCATCCCTCAGAGTGATTCATGCATCACTTACCGAAGAGCCTTGGCTTCTTCTCTGAAACCCTCCAGAGACCATCTAGATTCATGTTCTTGGGCCAGACAGTGGAAGTGAAGTTGAGAAACTTTGACAGTCTTTAGGGGACATGAAAAAGTTGTTTGACAATTCTGTGTGATGGGCTGTCTTTGCTCCAGAGCTGCTCTGTGTTGGGGTAGAGCCAGGGCAGAGCTGAACAGGCCGTTGCAGATCAGGACTGAGGTGCACTGGCAAAGCTGTGTGGAGGCCCTGGATTAGGAGACCAGTGGGGCTTCAGATCAGGATTAAGAGGCATCAGAAGAATGAAGGGATTGGGAAGGAATCCAGGACTGGGATAGACAGTATGCGGTAAGTCTGCATTTATACACACTACTTTTGGGCTACAACCAGTCCTCTTCCTAAACATGGAAATTTACCCAAATAGCAAAAACCAGTTAAAAGGAGACCTGTGAGCAGTAGAAGAAAAATCTTCATTAAAGAACATGGGCTCCCTTTGGTGTTTCTGGCCCCAGGGCTTATAATTCCTGCTGCTGTAGGACGAGGAAGATGACAAAGAGATATTCACACTGGGTACCCTTAGGGCATGAGGCCTGTAAATTCCACAGCAGTGGAACCGGAGCTGTTCCTCATCTATTGTGCGTGGACAGATGTGCAGAGGACGCTATGACAGAAATACCGAGCTTAATCATCCTGTGTGATTCCTGGAGAAATGCAAAGCATTAGCTTATTAGTGTTGCTAAGAAACAAGAGCTAGCACCCAACTTAGTCAAACAAAACAAGCCTGAGACTGATACTTGAAAAATCAACGGCATCTTCAAATGTTGCTCTTGTTTCTTTGCCCCCTGATTGCATATTGAAAGTGTGCCGTCTCTTTTAGAAAGGTTCCCTGGGCTTGGTGGAGGGTCCATGCCGTTGGAGCCTCTGGGATTGTCACTGACAATTCCACTTGGTGCTCTCAATCACGTCACAGGAAAGCAGCTGCCAGGCCTGCACAGATTTCACTTGAAAGTCAATCTCCCTTTTGCTAAATGAAGAGATCTTAGTATTCATAGAAAATTGGGATTTGTATATTTATTTATTTGTTCACAGGGAGCACAGATCAAGGGGCGGGATGGCTGTCTGGGTCAGGGTGGAGGGAGAGGGACCCAAACCAGCAGGTCTCTTTACACAAGGCACACAAGTAATCTTGTTTCTATAAAAAGAAATTACACAGCCATATTTGAATAAAGCTCCTGGCAGCAAGATAACAGCTTAATCCTGCCTGCCACTTGCTACACAGCAAAATTTCCAGAACTCTAGGCCTAAACCAGTATGCAACCCACTTTCTGCTACTGCTTTCCCCATCCCTGTTCCCCCAGCTCAGAGAGACCATTGCTTAGATAGCATGGGGATAGGAGCAATACAATGATATGAGACAGACAGAGCCTTTTGACATCAATGGAGCTGTTGTCACTTATGCCAGGAGTTGAGTCTGAACTAGGGTATCCTTATTTTTCTACCTTCCCAGGCTATTTTTAAGATTAAGGAGATCATTTTTTCATAAATCCCCACTCAAAGAATCCTGCCAAAAAATCCGTCCTTTTTTGGGAAACAAATGTAAATGAAAATAAATTATGAATAATGAAAACTGCAATGTGTATCTATTTACATTTGCTTTCATCTCTGCACATGTAAATTAGCTTAGACCTTACTCAACCCTCCCTTTATAGGATCACAGATCTCAGAGCTGGAAGAGAACTATCAGACTACTCATGCGACTTCCTGGGGGCCAATACGGGTTTCCTTCTGCCCCCTCCCATCCAAAGGGTTGATGTTGCCAGTTTTTCCCTTTGTTCCTATTCATGTAATCGAACCAGCAAACTCAGGGCAGAGCTTGGCTTCTTATTTTTAGTCCCTTATTAAATGAGGTTCCATGAGAGGACCCAAATACCCCTGTGGTGGACA
The DNA here is from genome assembly GCF_016161935.1 of Mauremys reevesii. NCBI lineage: Eukaryota > Metazoa > Chordata > Testudines > Geoemydidae > Mauremys > Mauremys reevesii. The sequence goes on along the minus strand of NC_052631.1, from coordinate 79,978,605 downwards.
TGCTCATATGTGGACATATTTCTTGAGTTTGGGGGGAATGGGGAAGAGCCATGCTCCCCACACCTCCACAATGTACATTTAGCAAATAATTCAACAGCGGCCTCCCCTCTTACTAAGGAACCCCCTCCCCTTTTCTATTTGATGTGATAATATCCTCATCCAGGTTGCTAACTGACTCCTTCAGGCAACGTGCATCACTTCATCGTGCTCTCTCTAGCTCCAGGAATAGCTGTCATCTAAGATGGACTCTACTGGGGGAAACCAGCCATGATGGGAATGCTGTTTGAACAGTCCTGGAGACAGGGTGGTGGGCATAAGCATGAATGGACTGAATAGAATGCAGAGAAGGGCCAATGAGTCATTCATTTCTCCGGAGTGTGTCCCATCTGCCTGCCATACAGTAACATTGGGTTAGCCCTTAGTGACAGAATACCCTTAGGGTCTGCACTGAGCATATTGATCCCACAGAATCCAGGGATCTTAGCCAGAATGCAATGATAGGTCTGTGATAAGAGGAGGCAATGTGGCGTCACCTGGGGCCTGTTCACAATCTACTCATGTTTTCACTGTTTGGCTCAGTCAAGGCTTTATATGAAATCTAGTTGAAACTGATTAGAAATCAAAATGTCTTTGCTGAGTAGAACTGGTCGGGAAACAATTTTCCAGACCTGGGAGAATTTGAGATTTCAACAAAGGTTCCTGTCCCAAATTGGGATGAAAAGTCAAAAGCCGTGAAAGGTTTTGCAAGCCAAAAATAAAAACAAACCCGCCCCAAAATAAAATAAAAATTGGCTTAACCGAACTATTTAGTTTTGATGTAGACTTTTTAGTTGTTTTTACTATAAATTAAATTTCAAACCAAAAAGTCATTTCGAAGCAAAAACTGGAACTTTTCTGTTTCGACGGTGCTGAAACAGGATGTTCTGCAAACTTCGAAACTGTTCTTCAACATTTTTTCAGTGTAGGAGATTCAAGGAGACCGACCCTACCCCTCACAAAGTTCTGATTTCAACAAATCAGTGTTTTCTGACCAAAAAAAAGGTTCACGGAAAGATTCCCGACCAGCTCTATTACCAAGTCTGCTCATGACAGCTGGTGTGGCTCAGTGTACTAGGGTGGGATAGGGAGTTTTTCACATCTAGCGCATCACCGACTTAAGGTCGGCCCAGGATAAAAGCTCGCCTAATGGCAGTCCTGCTGCTTAGAAGAAATGAATTTGTGGGAGGCAGGGAGGCATCTCCACTCAGTTTCCAGGAAACAGGTGCCCTTATCACACAAACCACCACAACTGGCCTTTTCCTTTTGGTCTCAGCGAGAGGTCCTGGAGCGAATGTGGCACAGAGAATGAGCTCCACTCTACTTCCAGCTTGCAGTTGAAGCACATAGCAGGGAAGTGTGGGGAAAATCAACTTGCCCAGGTCATCCCTGTTCTGTGGTTAGCTACAGGAGTGAAATCCCCAGAGCTCTTCCTTCCCACATCCACTTCGTCCATTTCCAGTAGAGACCTACCGCTGTCTAATGTTACAAAGCATTTTGCACTAGACTCACGATTCTCCTCTGCTGCCTAGGGACAAGCTGCAATGATACACCACTCTGTACGTGTGGTAGAGAGAGAGCAGCTCGCTTTTCTGGGGCGAGCATTGCGGCCCTGGGGTGTATCCGGTGACAGTGAGCACAGCCAGTTCGCTGACTTGAATTATTTATTGGCAGTGCTGTGGCTTTTGTTACTGTCAGGACTCTGGGATTCAGTTACTTGACTGGTTTAGAGTGTCCCCCATGTGGGTAGCAGTAATGGAGGACTGTGTGGTGCTTTTCACTGTAACAGACTATTGAACGCTGCTGAGAGTGAGCCTATTGATAACTGGGCTTCTGGGCAAGTGGGTGAGGGGCCTACTGCTCCTGCCAGCCCAGAGAATGCATGCAGTGGAACTACCAGAAACGAGACAGAAGCCACTGATTTATTTCACAGAGACCATGAAGGGACCTGTTCTAGGGATTAGCCACAAAGGTTTCAGTGTTGATGGGCACGTAAGGTTGCCAACCCTCCAGGATTGCCCCAGAGTCTCCAAGAATTAAAGACTATGTCATGTGATGAAACCTCCGAGAATACATCCAACAAAAATTGGCAACCCTACCTTTAACAGAAGATAGCCATGGCCAAAAGGATCATGGGAGAGAGGCTCTCAAGCTGCTGCTCTGCACGTTACCTAAGAGGAGATGGGTCATCTCTCGATAAATGACTAGTTTAGCAGGTATTTTTTAAGGCCTGCTTACACTTCCAACCCAATGTAACAAATATCAGACAATAACATCTGCTGGCTGTTTGGCGGTTTCTGTGAGATGAGTTGGTGGTCCCAGTCCAGTTCCTAGGGAGTGGATGCCTAAAAGTCATGCTGTTACTTCTGACACTTAACGGAGACTCTCCTCTAGCTTGCATGGGCAATTTTAGATCTGAAATCTCTAGTTCAAGATCCAGCAGGGCTGGATTGTGATGACTATGCCCCCAAAAATCACGCAAAACAGGTGAGGGCCCACCAGAAGTGTCAACCTCCAGGAGACTGCAGTCATGAGCAATTCTCCAACTTCACCTTGCACAGCATTTCAAGAGATCACCTCTCTCGGGCCCATACTTGTGTCTGCCCCCATTACAGCCTCGGTTTTTAAACTGGCTGTCAGAGGCTGTGCATCTTCCCTGCTTAGTACACCACATAAATATTTGACTTTATGCACCAAGTCACATCTCCCTTAAAACAGAGGAGGTCGAAAAAAAGCAGCAACACAAAACAAATCCAAAACTCCCAACCAACCAAATCAATTAACCAGTCAAACCGGTTCCAGAAGCATTTGTTCAAAAGCTATAAGTAATGTACTTCCCTTGACTTTAGCGATCAATGCCGCTTACCCATATGCACTCTAATTAATAAACCTTTGTTCCCTCGGCCCTGATCCATACTGGCTTTTCAGACTCACTTATCCTGTGGTGCAGCCTCATACTGTACATTTCACGTTCCATTCCCCAGCCATCTGGGCCGGAACAACCTGCACATTTTATAGCCCCCTCGCTGAGATCAGAGCGGGGGTTGGTGCAGGGCCACTTTCTGCTTTTCTTTGGAATATGGATCTGGCCCTTCCTGGGCAGGAAGCAGGCAGGAATACTGCAGAGGCAGCGAGTTTGGTCCCTGGAAGCAGAGGCCTCCTGGTCAGTTCCAGAGTGAGGGGGAGCACATCATATGACTCTCCAAGGACCCTCTGGCTAAATTCCAAAAAGCACTGCTGATCCCTCACCAAGGGACTTACATCTACTTTTCAGCCATGGTGGGTGAGAGCAGGGGGGCTTTGAATGTGTAGTTTTGGAGTTGTGAGAATAAACGCTTTCCATTTATTTCCTGGGAAGTGACTCCTGAACCCGTTCAGTAGCCTCCGGTTGTAGCCCTCTTTCTAGCCGCCGCCTTTGGGATGTTGCCATGGAAACGGATGTCATCTCTTTGGCCGCTGCACAGGTACAGGCCCGGCAGCAGCAGAGAGAGCCCTGCTATGTCTCTCACCCATGCACCGGAGGGGGTAGGAGAAGAGAGTTCAGTCTTCACAGCCCATTCAACCCTTGCTGAGACTGACCAATGTTCCAGTTGTGTCATTCGTTTCTGTGACACGGACACAAGGAAACGGGCTGGGAATCCCCAGCTCTCTGCATGACAGGCCACTGGAACGTCAGATATTACTGGGTTTGGCCAATATTGATCTAGGCTGGGTGAGAACCCACTGACTGTCGCTGAACAAACAATGGGAACATGTAGTCCTGGACGTGTTCCCTGAGTTTGACTCATGGCTTGATCCAACCATGTTTGTCTCAGCTTCTGCTGTTTTCCCTACGTGTTTCACGAGACCAGGGTTTGCAGACATGGATATTTGGAGAGGAGTTTTAATTCATGAAAAGATGATTAGTTGTTTACAAACGGGCATATTCTTATGCAAATGAGTGTTATGCTTGAATGATTGTGTTTGAGAATGAAGTGCTCTTCCAGTTACCCTGCATATACACTCAGTTACAGTGTAGGAAAGGAAAATGCTCTGCACCCTTTTTGCCGCAGAGATTCTAATGTAGTTTATTTCTTTATAAAGAGCACATGACATCCAATCAGAGAAAAGAAACTTGTGATGTAGGTGACTAATCAAATTGAACAAATGCTAAAAATCAAATCAAGGCTCACCAGCTGCAAAGCCCATTAGCCAAAGTATTTGCTGAACAGTTCTGAACAAGTAATACATTTGTCAAAATTGTGATAAAGTCATGAACAATTTGCAAACAGAAGAAGGGCCAACCCCAAAGAAGTTGTTCACAGCTTAAAACTGTGACCTAGAGATGAAAAGCTCTTTATCTTTTCCCCAGTCCCTTGAGCAAACCAGGGCCCGTTCCTCGGATCTCTGGACAAAGAATTAAACAGCAGTAGCATGGCCTGAGGACCAAGGGAGATTTATTCCAAGTCAGTTTAATCCCTATTCTGCAATGCTGGGATATTTAACCTTCAGCAGAAGGAATGACCTTTTTCTATTGGATAGTAGATAATAATTAATGTTAGAAAGTCCCAGATTGATCAGACAAATAGAGGGCAATGAGGAGGCAAATTTCCAGATTTATACAGTGTCTTAAACCACTTCCAACACCCTTGGCTGAGTAAGCAGTGTCCAGATAACAGGATTTAACAAGTGCAATTGCAGGTGCTGAATGGACAATTTAAAAGCAAATCACAAAATCCAACAGCAGCTTCCAAATCACTAAATCAAAAGTGTCTGAATGGATTATTGTGCAATGCACTCTTATGTGGCATTTAAAATGTCATCATTTTCCCTCCTCCCTTCCAGCTGCATTAAGTCTTGCCTCCCTCCCCTACTCTTCATAATTACATCTGGGCTGATAACTTGTGTCCTACTTCTTTCTGCGTGGATGAGATAGTATATCTAAAAAAACAGGGTTTACAATGGGGATGACAAGGCCTGAATACCACCAGCAGCACAGCTGGGTGACGCTGTCATGATGGGGATGCATGGTGGCTTGTATAGGTGAGACAAGAGGAGAACCCTGTTTTGTCCACAGCTCTCTCCATTTTCTGTCTCTCTTACTTACCATGTCTCCGGCTGCAGCAGGATAAATTAGTCTTTAGTGCAAATCTGTCTGTAGCGAACAGTCAGTGAGTTTTCCTAAGTGCATTTTTTCGTGTATTTTTAATAAAGGTCACTATGTTTACTGGCAAAGGGAATCAATACTGGTTCATAATTTATGAAGGATCCTACTGGTCTGTAATGACCTGGCGTCTGAGTACATAGCACATGAAAAGTACCTTATACAGCCTCTCTCATTAGTTCAGGGTTTGGGCCTGACTTCAGCCTCCATTCAGGCTGGTCCAAAAGCCCCTTGGTCCCACCCCCATGTAACAGGCACAAGTAAGACAAGGGACATTGTACTTTAGGGGGACGATGTTTAACCTCAGTAATTCAGGCCTGAAACTCCCCCTAACAGGGAGAGAACACATTGCCTAATAACTCCAACAGTGGGACAATGGCAGTTCATGGGCTGACCTCTCCGAGACTGGCAGTGGTACGTCATTGCCTGAGTCTTTCACACCCTCTTGGGTAGTAGGACAATATGGAATGGCATGCAATCTCCAGCACCCATCCATCAGCTTGAGCAAAGAGGGAGGGATCTCTGAGCCCGACTTCACCTTCTGGCAGGTGAAATGGACGGGGAAGCACCTCACAGCATCATTTACCTTCCAGGAGCAGAACAAGATGGCAACTTAGCACCCACTTTTAGCCTTTCCCCAGCTGCTTAGGGCCCAATAAAATCATATATGCTAGAAACAAAAGTGACCTAGCTGGTCTCATTCAGACCATCTGCCTTGTGCTCTGCAGAATGGCTTCCTAGTGTACATTTTCTGCTGTTTACATCAAGGTCGATTTAAGTGTCCCAAGTGAGGAAGTTTCCTGCACTTCCCTTGGGAGTCTATCCCGCAGCCCAAAAAATCTCTCCCTATAACTTCATCCCATTCCTCCTATTTATATTGCCATGTACCACAGCAAGCAACCCCTCTCCCTCCTTGCTATTAGCATGTTTCATTTGCAGACCCATTACCTCCTCTCGCCCGACCCCTTACTAGTCGCCTAGCCAAGCTCTGTGGATTCCACTCTTTTACTCTTCCCTCACACCAGTTCCTTCCAGCCTCCTCTGCATTCCTGAGCTGCTTGGAACTCATTTCAGTTTGTTAATATTAACTAGGTAACATGGAGCCCAGAGAAGAGAGAGAGGGGAGCTGTCACCTCCCTGATGCCTTCCTGCATGCACCCCAGTGTCACATCGTCCCGTTTTGCAGCATAGCATATTTATTTCAAGCTCAGGTCTGATTTGCTGGCTACTCTCACTTCTAAGCCTCTTACAGCCTTTCTGCTTCACCCTCCCACCCTGGATTGTTTTCTGGACTCAGGGATCATTTACCTGACACAAACAGGCAATAAGTCTATTCTCACCCTTATACTGAAGCTGATATCTAGCAAATTTCACTCACTTACTTTTCCCTCTGCTGATTTGAGTCTGAAACAGCCTTAGATTTGGAGCCCAGATCTGGTTTGCTATATGTAGTATTAGTGATAGTTTGTATTCAGGACTATGAACTCCCTAGAACCTTCAAAACAAGAATGCTCCTGTCCTCCCCAACAGTAGGAACACTCACTACACCACCCCTTTAGGCTGTTGTCCAGTAACAAACCCCTAAGAATCTGGAATTCCTAACAGTCACAGGGTCCTCACCTTGTAGACGCCAACCCACACAGCACGCAGGGCTGTTCTTAACTGCTGCACCCTCCCCTGGTACAGATACTAATTTACTTTCAACCTTCCCAACAACTGAGCAGGATATTCATTAAAACTACAATTGTAGACAGCCTATGCAGTTCTGAGCTGCACAGGTGTATCCTAGGTGAGCTTCACTTCCCCATTCAGATGCTGAGCTTTCTGCCCTGGTGGCCCTTAACGCTTTGGCAGTTTGTAGCTCATCACATCTTTTCCTCTATTGAACATTTTTAAATGGCTCTAATTATTACTTTAATACTTTGTTCAGCTTGTTTTAAACGGTGCCTATGTTCCATATGCCCCATTAGTAAGCATGTAGACACAAGCAAACGCCAGCACTACAGCAGCTGGTTTGATAAAACCATAACCAAGCTACTACCCCCAGAGCCAGCATTCTGTTTCCTCTCTGCTTTCCATTGCTCTCCATTTCCTCCAAGCTGCTTTTATAGCCTAAGGGGAGCTGCTTCTTTGGCAAGCCCCCTCTCTTCACCAATCACAACTTTCACTGGTGTGAGCTCAGGAAAGATCCCCAGCACCACAATCAGGGACTTCAGCAAGTGTAAACGATCACCAGGTGCAAACCAAGGAGAATAAGCAGGGAAAGAGAGGGCTGCAAGCAAAAGGACCCAGGGAGGGACAGGTGGGACTGAAAAAAACCCAAGGACACAAGCAAGACTGCTGAAACCAGCATTTCTGACAAAGGCACGACGAACCGGATATTTAAAGCTATTTCGGTGCCTAAGGATGCAGATAGGCACCTAGTGGGATTTTCAAAAGCAGATAGGTAGGAATATCTTTTAAATGCTGGATCTATTGCCCCGGAGAGTGAAAAGGATTCCCATTACAAGGATGCCCCAGCCTGACACATGTTAGCACTGAAACGTTTCCCAATCGCCAGCCTAAATCTTCCTTTGTTTGATTTAATTGCACTCCTCCGTGGATCACAAACAATTCCTCATCTTCCTTTGTGCTTACCCCTCATGGACCCACGGTGGGCCAAACTTCTTCCTGGTGTAACTCCACTGGGTTACAGTGGGTAATGAGGTGGCTCACTCTGTATCTATCCTTTTGGCACTTAGGAACTTTCTGGCTATTTGTTGACAAGCCTTGACACCTGTCCTGCCAATGGTCTTGCCCACCTTAACTGTTCCTGTCTGTCCTCCAGAGCTCATTGAAAGTCTTTAGGACTTTACAGTGCCCAGGCTATATTTGTGCCTAATGTAATTCCATTGTAGCTGATGATGTCCCACCAACGATCAAAATGGTACCACTTCTCTCTCTCTTCTGCATATTCAGTGCCACATATTTTCCTAGATCCTTTCACATCAGCCACATGAGCATAGTTAATCGTGATATTAACTCTTTACTAGCTAATACTAGCCTGCGGGGGAGGGATAGCTCTGTGGTTTGAGTATTGGCCTGCTAAACCCAGGATTGTGAGTTCAATCTTTGAGGGGGGGCCATTTAGGGATCTGGGGCAAAAACCTGTCTGAGGATTGGTCCTGCTTTGAGCAGAGGGTTGGACTAGATGACCTCCTGAGGTCCTTTCCAACCCTGATATTCTATGATTCTAATGCTCAGCCAGTCCATCCAGTTAGTGTTGTGTTGCATTACTGACATCTATGCTGCTTTTCTTGACCCATCCCCTCTCTCTGCAGCTGCATGAGATTAGAACAAATTTTCCTTTAACCAATAATCTGCATGTTGACGGACCTGCCCAGCTACAGGAGATACCAGACTATATCCAGGGAGTCAGCCAGTTGGTTTGGAGATGGTAATGTGGGGGCACTCAAAATATGCACAAACCAGGGCTGCACCTAACTTGCCTACAATAGAGCCAATCACAGCAGCTGTTTCCATCTTTAATATGGTACATGCCATGGAGACTACAGGTTCCAGCATGTGATGCTCCATCTTGATCCAAGCAGAGAAAAGAGATTACTCTGATCACTATGGAACATTGCATGCTAGGACCCATTGTCTGCACCAGCTGCTCCTTCATGTTGCAGGTGCAAGCGGGCACAAGCTGCACTGTAGAACTCCAGAGGGCCACAGTTTGCCCACTACTGTAATTTTCTGCACCCCCTTCTCCCCACCCCAACCCCACACACTATAATGCAGGGGCCACAGAGACTATGGCAATTGCATTCTCCCTTGCTTCAGTCACAGTCCTGTCAGCCTGGAATTTGCTCCCTTTGTTTTATCCTCTGTGGAAAGTGGCTATGATGTCTGCCTGAAAAATAATGTGTGTGTGCATATGAGAGAGAGTGAGGGAGGGAGAGCCTAATGCTTTAATAGATTTGATTTCAGAGCAAGCTAGACGGCTGCAGTTCCCGTTGTGCAGTTATGTTAACCTGGTTTTACATTATAGGCGGAGATGGAAAGTGCGGTTATTTTTAGATTGGTAATACCACACACACAAAGGCATAAACCTTGCAGTAAACAACTGGGCCTGAGAGGGGCTAGGGCAGACTTTGAAGGAAATATTTGATCCTGTGGTTTTGATGATCAAACTGGCCATTAAAAGTGAAGCTGTGGGAGCTGATGGAAGCACTAGGGTCAAGCCACATAACCTCCTTCTGGAGTCAATTGTTTGGCAGCTAATTAAAGCTACCAAGGCACTCCTGCTTCTTTGTTCATCAACATTTTTCTGTTTCTGTAAATTGATTAAACATAATGCAACATGGATGGTTGCTGAACCTGCGTTAAGTTTGTGCTTGTTAGGGATGAGTGATAACAGAGAGGTTTGAATAGTCTCTGGGCTGTATGGAGACACCAAGATATGGTGTGGGTATTCGGACACCAAGCCAGGCTATGGGTTATGAAGGTGTATAGTGATAGTAAAGTGAAATAATAACAATACTTGGCACTTTTCATCAATAGATTTCAAAGCACTTTTCAAAGGAAGGTAAGTATCATGATTTCCTTTTTGTAGTTGGGGAAACTGAGGCATGGAGAGGCAAAGAGATTTGGCCCTAGGTCACACAGTAGGTTAACTGCACATCCAGCAATAGACCCAGGTCTCTTGAATCTCAGTCTAATACCTTATCCCATTAATTACACTGTGAAGTACAGCTGTTGGATGACACGAAGGCCTGGAGCTCACTGGCTATTGAGCTATGTGGATGTGCCATGTGATATCTGTGGCAAGTTCTGCATTTGTAGGGTATGTTTAACTTTCAGAGAAGGTGACAATATACAGTAGGGACAACCTGATGGCTTGTTCCATTGGTGGAAGTCACTGTGTGCATTAAACAGGCATTTCTGAACTGGAGTCAACCCTTGGTTCATCTAGTATAGGATCCTGCTTGTCTCTTCCTACAGTTCAGCTCTGCCAATGCACCCTCAACACTGATCTGCAGCACTCCTGCTATTCTGGTCTTGGGCCATGTCCCACAGCTCTGCCAGTGCATCTCAATCCTGATTCACAACACACTCTGCTATTCCAGTCCTAGAAATTCTCCTAGGCAGCCACAGAGTGCGGGGTAGATTTGTGATCCAGATGAATGGGGATCCCAGGATTTGAACCCAACTTTGCAGAGGTGACAGGCTGGTGTGTCCCATGACATCTCTCAACCCCCAATCATTCCATGTTTATAGAGGATTATTTAGGCACTACTAAGTTGCCCTGAGCTCTTGAAAAATCCTCCCTGCTGTTTCTTCCCCATCTGCTCCTGTCCCCATGCTCTTCACTTGGTGCAGGGACCAACATCTGTACATGCAAGAGACCCATTGTGGTGGTGTCAAACACTGGGGTCAACGTTATCCAGACACATGGCAGAAAGAACACAGGGCTTCTGAAAAAGCATGACACTGGCAGTGTCCCCTCATGCAGCAGAATCCATTAAGAAATTCTCTCTGATTTTTCCCAGATCCTAAGGAGCCAGTGATAACTAGAGCGAATTAACATCTGACACCAGTGCAGAGCCACCTCCCATCTGAACAGACTGTGACTTCTGGACTAAAGTTTAATGTACTCTCCCCTAGAGCCAGGAGGTAAATGCTTATCTGTGAGCAGTAGTGCAAATGTTCTTGGATTAGAGCATCCCCTTGGTATTTAGCCATAAGGCGGTAGGGGATTAATATCAGGATCACCAGTTCTGATAATTATGGAGCTCGCTCAAATAATACTAACAAAGGTAAAAGTTGTGTTTTTCCCATCCAGCTGGCAGTGAAGATGGTTTTGTTGTCAGCTAATTGGCCCCCTGTTGCTCCTGGAAATGTTCAAAGCGTCAGTATTAAAAAGCAAAAATGGCACAAAAATGGCAGTTTGATTTCCCCCCAGTTGCAATTGGATGCTGAAGATGCCTGTCAGACATGTATCAGCATGCAGAGCTATCCAGGAATGCGGTGCTACCCAGTGACTCCTGGCTCTATGGATGGAATGGCCTCCTGTGGCTGGCAGGTCTGAGAGTGTTACAGTACCTGGGATTTTGTAGCCTCTTTCCTGTCTCTCTCAAAGTACTTTACAAATGGGGCTAGAGTAGTTAGGTGAACGGATGAGGAAACTGAGGCACAGTGAGAGCAAGGGCTTTACTCAGTCCAGGTCACCTACAGTATCAGTTGCAGAGCTGAGAGAAAAACCCAGAAGTCCTGATTCCCAGCCCCAAACCTTAGTCCCCTAGACTGCAGCTGCCCTTATATATATTATCTATAGTGGAAATACAGCCCACTAACCAGCACTCCAGAGCTGCTCCCTCAGTGTGATGGGAGGTGCAGGGGTTACGGGTGAAGAGTCTTGTACTGTTTAGTCCTACATATTTTTTTTTTTTAATAAATGAGTTTTGTGCTGAGAGTGCAGATAATCAGGCCTGGGTATTCCCTGCCTGAGAGCAGGTGAGGGCCCCTCATTGCTGAGGTTTCAGGTGAGATCAGAGAAAACACTTGCAGGATGAGTGCAGACAGAAATCTTGCTCCATTCAGCAGGCCAGATAAGCTAGGGCTGGTGAAGTCCCCCTGGGTTATCAGACATGAATGAACCATAATGACCTCCAGGTCAGCTATTTCCTGGCTGGAGGAGTTGAGCCTTGGACATTAACCCAGCTGTTCACTCACAGGCACGAAATGCCTGACCCCCATTGATCATTATTGCTATTTTAAACCTGGCAGAATGTTTAATTTCCCTGTTTTGTCAGTGTCCCCTGTTCCCAGGGCTTTCTGCCTGTTGCTGTCACTTTTGTCATTATTTTTTTGCAAACTAAGGCCTAGTCTACACTGGGGTGGGGATCGATCTAAATTACGCAACTTCAGCTATGTGAATAACATAGCTGAAGTCGACATACTTAGACTGACACTGCTGCTGCTGCTGCTGCCGCTGCCCCATCAACTCTGCCTGCGCCTCTTGCTGGAGTACAGGGGTTGACGGGAGAGCACTCGGGGGTCGATTTATCGCGTCTAAAATAAAAATCGACCCCCGCTGGATCGATCGCTGCCCGTCAATCCAGTGGGTAGTATAGACATACCTTTAGTCTTTATTGGGCTGTTCATGAAAGTGACAAGGCAGGAATTTGTGCTCATAAGAGTAAAACATGATGTCAGACCAGAGAGACCCTGTACAAGGGTTGACAAGATGCAGTCAGTGCTCAGGAAAGGCAAGTGGGAGCTGCTGCAGATCAAAGAGGAGGTGCGCTGAGAGAGCTATGGGATGGCATAAGTGTGAACTATCAGAGGGCATTTCAGGTCAGGACTGGGTGCCTGGGCAGAGCTGGGTGGTGGCCCAGGACTAGAATAGCAGGGCATGCCACAGATCAGGACTGAGAGGCATTTGCAAAGCTGTGTAAATTTTGTGAGCCAAAGGTTGAAATGAAAAAGACATGACTGAATGGTGGAAATGAATGTTTGTAAAAGCTGCGTTTGAAAGTTAATTAATTGCATGAAGTCACTCAGATTAGAGGTACTAGGGTAAAACATCCTGTTAATGTTATTGAAGGCATCTGAGCCCAGGATACTAGATTCACTGGCTGAGAATGCCCTTTCCCCCAACCACGGTATTGGAGGGACTAGCATGGCTGGAATTGTTAATGTCCTGGAAAAAGTCCAATCAGTGACCTTTACTCACACTTTGCAATGACTAAGATCCACCCCAATTCTAAAAAAGGATCAATGAGGAGTATGGCTGGGAGAATAACTTTCACCCAATGACATAGACAACCAATTTTCTTTTTTGCAAAATTGTCAGTATGATTTTCTTGGAATTTACTCTTCAAAATGATTTGCTGAATACTATCAATGAAAAATAGTTGGTCTTTCTTGGACCATTTACTATGAATGTCTGAAATGCAGCATTCAGTGTATGTTGTTCAGTTCTAATTGGACACACCGATCACATAGAACTGTTTGGATGATCCCTGATTGGATGAATAACTTAGATCCTAGTTTCTGGGGCAAATACTCGTCTTTATACTCGCCTGAGATGATAAAAGGGAAGGTCCTTTCATTGATTGAGAACTGGTTAAAAGACAGGGAACAAAGGGTAGGAATAAATGGTAAATTCTCAGAATGGAGAGGGGTAACTAGTGGTGTTCCCCAAGGGTCAGTCCTAGGACCAATCCTATTCAATTTATTCATAAATGATCTGGAGAAAGGGGTAAACAGTGAGGTGGCAAAGTTTGCAGATGATACTAAACTGCTCAAGATAGTTAAGACCAAAGCAGATTGTGAAGAACTTCAAAAAGTTCTCACAAAACTAAGTGATTGGGCAACAAAATGGCAAATGAAATTTAATGTGGATAAATGTAAAGTAATGCACATTGGAAAAAATAACCCCAACTATACATACAATATGACGGGGGCTAATTTAGCTACAACGAGTAAGGAAAAAGATCTTGGCATCATCATGGATAGTTCTCTGAAGATGTCCACGCAGTGTGCAGAGGCGGTCAAAAAAGCAAACAGGATGTTAGAAATCATTAAAAAGGGGATAGAAAATAAGACTGAGAATATATTATTGCCCTTATATAAATCCATGGTACACCCACATCTCGAATACTGTGTACAGATGTGGTCTCCTCACTTCAAAAAAGAAATTCGAGCACTAGGAAAGGTTCAGAAAAGGGCAACTAAAATGATTAGGGGTTTGGAGAGGGTCCCATACGAGGAAAGATTAAAGAGGATAGGACTCTTCAGCTTGGAAAAGAGGAGACTAAGGGGGGATATGATAGAGGTATATAAAATCATGAGTGTTGAGAAAGTGGATAAGGAAAAGTTATTTACTTATTCCCATAATACAAGAACTAGGGGTCACCAAATGAAATTAATAGGCAGCAGGTTTAAAACAAATAAAAGGAAGTTCTTCTTCACGCAGCGCACAGTCAACTTGTGGAACTCCTTACCTGAGGAGGTTGTGAAGGCTAGGACTATAACAATGTTTAAAAGGGAACTGGATAAATTCATGGTGGCTAAGTCCATAAATGGCTATTAGCCAGGATGGGTAAGAATGGTGTCCCTAGCCTCTGTTCGGCAGAGGATGGAGATGGATGGCAGGAGAGAGATCACTTGATCATTGCCTGTTAGATTCACTCCCTCTGGGGCACCTGGCATTGGCCACTGTTGGTAGACAGATACTGGGCTAGATGGACCTTTGGTCTGACCCGGTACGGCCATTCTTATGTTCTTATGTTCTTATGATATGCAAAAGAATAAATGGACACAAATCTGACATCAGGAATCATAACAGTCAAAAATCAGTAGGAGAGCACTTCATTCTCTCTGGTCACTCAATAACAGACGTAAAAGTGGTAATATTTCAACAAAAAAACCTTCAAAAACAGACTCCAATGTGAAACTGCAGAACTGGAATTAATTTGCAAACTGGACATCATCAGATTAGGCCTGAATAAAGACTGGGAGTGGTTGGGTCATTACAAAATCTAAACCTCATTTCCCCCTACTGTTACTCACACCTTCTTGTCAACTGTCTGAAATGGGCCACTCTCATTACCACTTCAAAAGTTATTTTTCCTCCCTTGGTATCCTGCTGTTAAATGAATTGTCTTGTTAGACTGACCTCGTACTTGGTAAGGCAACTCCCATCCTTTCATGTATTTATACCTGCTCCTGTATTTTCCATTCCATGCATCTGATGAAGTGGGTTCTAGCCCAAAAAACGTATGCCCAAATAAATTTGTTAGTCTCTAAGATGCCACAAGGACTCCACGTTGTTTTTGCTGATACTGATTAACACAGCTACCACTCTGAAATCTGCCATTTTGTTACCCAGTCACCAGTTTTGTGAGAATCCTTGTAATACTTTGCAGTCTGCTTCAGACTTAACTATCTTGAGTATTTTTGTATCATCTGCAAATTTTGCTACCTCACCTCATGCAATGGAATCCTTTACCTGTCCATTTCTGCACCCTAAAAGGCTTATAATAGGAAGCAGGGTAGAAGCTATGGGTTCAATCAAGTCCTTCAATTTGCTTCAGTGGGCTTTGGAACAGGGCTTTATAGAGCATTAGACAGTGGACTGGGGAGACAAACTGGAAGAAAAACCTAGGCAGGAAATTATAGAAAGCAGAAAACTAATGATAAAATATCAAGCCCAGACTGGTGTTGAACCTGTCTTCAGTTCTTGGCAGGGTTGTCCTTCCTAAACCAAGTCCATGGTAGCGTCTCCCAGATACTAGTGTAAGAATTAATTTGCACAGCATTAACCAGATCTGTATATACATTTTCCCCTTGAAATTTGGTTCAGTTTCCCAAGGGCTGAAGATTTCTCATCATAAAACACCCATCCAGGCATTCAGTATGGGAGGTATTTCTCAACCGAGAACCACCAGAAGCCATTTGGTTCCAGTTATCCTCATGACAGTACTCCCCTTTAATCCTTCTTTGTATCTTGCGCCTGTTTGCCTGTCTCCAACTTGCCGTATTCTCATCTGAAGTATAAAAAAGCAACCATTAAAAATTGTTCTTCTTCATTAAAATTTGTTCTCCTCTCCTTCTCCTGCCTCTCTTTCTTGCTTGTCATGGCTCTGTCCAATTGCTCTCAGTGTGAATAGTCCATGCACACATCTCCTGATCTCTTCCTTTTATCTCTTTCATTCTCCTGCTGAAACTAAAAGTTCCTTACTAGGAAATCTGTCCAGAGCACTCAGACTCAGAGCCCTTTGACTAAAGGCCTGGGATTTTAACTGCTAATGAAAGGACTCCTAGGCTGAAATCATATGGGTGCCAGCAGCAGCTTTCCCGGTGATTGGTTATCTCCATCCCAGCATGTTTGAGTTAAGGGCTGCAGAATTCTCAAGTGGACTCTAATCTAGGCCTACCAAGAGCCAAATCCAGAAGTCCTGGTTCTGGTTTAACGCAGAAAACCTGTGCCCTCTGCTTTGCTATGGATTCTGGCGATTCTCTGATTATTTAGTAAATAATAATGATTAATAACAAATGCAGTAGAGACTTATTTGCACTACTGTCTGGGAGACCCATTGTGAGTTACTGAATTCTATGGATTAGCAAGCAACAGAGCCAACACAATTTTAAACAGCAAAGGTAATTCATCACCAAATGCCCTTTGTTCATTCATTTTGACAACTGTAGGTTGCTTTTAATTAGTGATGCTATTTCAGTAAATGTCCTTGCAAATGTACTGTAGTACATTTTGTAAAGGAACCGAGGTCCTGGTAATATAACCTCCTCCCGGACAGCAGTGAGAAATGCTCTGAGGTCTTTGCAGAAGAGTGGGGAGAGTGTGAATTATAAGGTGTGTGGATTAGTGAGGTGTGCACTGTGATATCTTACATTTTAATAGTGCCTTTTGTCCCACAGCTCAGAATCTAGCTATACACACAGGGATTGCCTCATTGTCCTCTGGAATGCAGCCACCTCAGAGGTGGAAAGAAGCAGATGTATAGCAGTGCACATCAATATCACACACTAGTTTAAGACAGGCAGAATATAGTTTCGGAAGTGGAGAAGAAGAATGTATCCAGTTGGAGCTACAGAGGGAATTGAGGACAGCAGAATGTATGTGCAGGAGTAACCCACATTGAAATTAGACCTGGGTGTTTGCAGTTATCTCCCCTGCTCTTGTGAATATGCAAGGGTATAGAGAATCATCTTATGGTGGCTCTACTCTTGCTTCTGAGGAAGACCCAGAGGGTTTTTATGGGCAATTCCTCATTCACCCCAAGAAGGGTCTGGCAACAAAACATCCTCTTCAACATGTATGTGAAGCCTCTGGGAGAGGCTCTGAGGTGTTTGTAAGCTAAAGTGCCATCACTGTATTGACAATGCTCTGCCCTACGTTCCTGCTCACCGATTCTGCAGTACCTTTGCTTAGCAGCACCCTCCCAAGGTTCTGGTGGATTTATAGGAGTATTACTCCCCTGTCAGGTGCACACAATACTGAGCCATTGAAAAAGAGGCTCTTTCAAAGTGCTGAATACAATGGCGAGCATGATTGCGGAAAGTACGGCCACATTTAAGCGCCTCCTGTAAATGAGTAGCCTGATTTTCAGAGGTTTTGAGCACCTGCAGTTCCCATTGACTTCTTTGCCTCATCACCTCTGAAATCCAGGCCACTTATTTGGAATTTTTTTTGCCAGTATGTATCACTTGATTAAGCAACACTCAAGTGGGGGGAATAATACAAGTCTATGAAGTGGTTTAAACACCATGAATGGAAGACTGATCATTTAGAATAGAACTAGGAGGAATGGAATGATATTAAAAATAGAAAATATCTTCTCTTCTCCCTAGGTTTGATAGTGCACCCATCATGGTCATGTCTGACAGAGGCTGATAAACTTCCAGATAGACTGGGAAAGTGAAACATGGTAAGGCCATGCAATAGTCATCCAAGGGAAGAGTTGGGAGCCTCCTTTTTTGGCTTTTAAATCTAGACTAGATAATGTGCCAGAAATTGTACTGTTGGAAACGATCCTTCCATATATAATTTCTATGGAGTAAGATCAATCCAGACAAGATGGTGATGATGCCGATGGGCAATGGAAAGCATCTTGAGGAACTGATGGAGGTTATCAATGACCACAAGAGCTCAGGCCCTCGGTTTTATGTCTCATTAAAAAGAGGGCACTTCTGTTAGACAGCATCCTAAGCACCATGCTGGGGGAATGAGGTCAGTACTAGCAGAGAGAAAGAAAGCCATCTACCAATTCACCAGTGGTACTTCCTGCAGAATGTAGAAAGAGTGCCCCCTATTGATTCACCCACAACAAATCCTGCAAATGAACACCTGCTGGAACTATGGCATTCCTAGTGATTCATTAGGAAGAACATACCTCACTGAATCACCAATAGCACCTCCTGAAGAACCCCAGTTTGTGTCTTCCATTTAAATACCATGCTGTGTAGTATATGAGATAGCTCAAGATCAGAGTTATCCATTAGCCTTCCAATCCGGGTGTATATGCTGAGT
This sequence comes from Mauremys reevesii, assembly GCF_016161935.1. Lineage (NCBI taxonomy): Eukaryota > Metazoa > Chordata > Testudines > Geoemydidae > Mauremys > Mauremys reevesii. The sequence goes on along the minus strand of NC_052631.1, from coordinate 79,960,387 downwards.
GTCTAATTTGAGAGACACAAATTAGACACTTGTAAACCAGAGATCCTCATAATAAGCGCGAGAGCACTCTGAACCGAAGCTGGTATTTGTCTTTGGTGACCTCTGAAAAAATAAGCACCTCTTGTGAGCTCATCTTCTTTATCAGGCATGCTCCCCCCAGCCCCTCTTCAATCTTTGCATCCCAAGAACCACACACGGATTCTCCAGGACCCCCTTTTATCTGATACGTTCCACTCCCTCCTGAGTGAGAGGTATTTTGTAAACACAAATGCATTAACAAGCCAGCTGCCCCCATGAATATTTCATGTTTAACATGCCCTCATTTCCCTCCGTTTAATGGATGCTCTCCCCATTATGGCTCTGCTTGTTTGAGTCGGATACCTTTTCAGTAGAACATAAAAGCAGCTCCCCTGTGAGGTAGAGAGGAAACCACTTAGTCCTGCAATTCAATAGCCCCAGACAGAGATGGGGTTCGAGCAGCCCAGCGTAGCATGCTTGGCAGACTGGATTTCCTTTGAGAGCTCTTCTTTCTCTCTGTCCATTAATTTTATTATTATTACTACTGTTATGCTGACGACGATTATTATTATGACTAATAATATGTTGCACTGAATTATTCAGGTGTCCGCGTTTAAAAAGTCACCATGTTTCCCCACCAGTTCTCAAAATGGGAGCACACTAATGGGAACACACTGATACCGAGTGGTACCATTAGCAGAACCTTCTGGGTAACGATGACTGACCCTGGGCCAAGCAGAGAGAAGGGAAGGGGAGTGGAGGCTGAGGCATTCGTACCCTTTTTCGTTCAGGCAGCCAGCCTCTAGTGATCAGAGGGAGGGTGGGTCCAGACTCTGATCCTGTGGGGCGCTGAGTGCCCACAACTGGTACTGAAGTTGGGCTCCAAGCGCTTAAGTCCTGAGCTCCGTCATCTTACAGGGCACAAGCAGCGTCACCGGTAATTAAAACGTGCTGAGACTCTGCATGGCACACAGCCTGTGTTGTCTTAGTTTGGCCTTTGCAGAAAGGCTCTCCCAGTACTAAATCCAGTGATCTACAATGTACAGAGAACCCAGTGATTCGTTTGTGGGGAGGAAAAAGGGGGGCTTGGAAAAATAACACCAGAAAGCATGCGAACAATGGGAATTTTGCTAGCTAGCCAGAGGTAGTTTGCCATCTGGTGCCATGAAAGAGTAAAGAATGACCACAAGGAGAAAAAGCCAGCCTGCAGCCTCTTGGACCGGGTACATCTTCCGCCTGGCTAATGCGGCAGAGCCTGCTGTGAAAAGATCACAGAATATGAGGGACTCGGTTCTTCTGCCACAGACTATTAACAATTCCTCTGTGGGTACAAATCAGACCCCAGAGAGCTACCTCCAGAGTCTAGTTCCAGATCCACAGGCTCACCAGTCACCTTCTCTCCTTACACCCACATAAGAAATAACATTAATTCTTTAACCTCTGGTGGAGAGGGGAAAGGATTTCCCTTCACCTGGCTGGGGGAGCCCGCAGCACCAGACTGTTTGAAGGAGGCCAAGGTCTCTCTACCCCTGCCTCTTTGCCCTGCTACTCTTGTAAGGTATCGACATGTTCTTTATTGTAAGCGTCTTCATTACAGTTGTGCCTCTCAGCCAGAGAGTATTGAGTTACCTGCTCTTTCCCGGCCTGACACTCTTCCCATGGAGGGATGCTGCATCAGCTGGGAATGCCCTGCAAGTCCCAACAACAGCAACAAGCAGGAGACAAACTAATCATCAACAAGAGGCATGGTTGGCTAGATTGGATATGACATCAGCATGTCCGCTAACGAGCTTCAGTGTAACCCCAGGCTCTGCAAGATTGATAAGAGAAGATACATTAGCTGTAATAAAGGCCAGGATGCTAGAAGAAATGATTTAATGTGACAAGAAACCTCCATGCGTAGAGATCTAAAACTTTAAACATATATTGCATGTCCTATGAATGTAAGGCAGTGGAATAAGCCCTGGCTGCATTCCAACTGGAGCAAGTACACGCTGCCTCCTAACCTTCCACCTGGAGTTTCAGTTGGACAGGCATTCTTTCTCATTTCCTGTGCTAAACTGCTTCTGTCTCCCTCCCCAGAGGCAGCTGCATTTCAATGACCCCTTTTTGTCTTCATGCAATAGAACCCTCCTATTCTATTAACTGGTACAGTTCTATTGTTTGGGGGAGGGGGAACAATATTAATAGCCGACAAGGAGTGTAAGTCTCCTGTGCTCTGCAGAGCTGTACTGCCTGGGCTTCTTCTGCATAGCCGCGGAGGTTGGGCTAGAGGGTGAGTGCTGGGGCAGGGGGTAGTGAGTCTGTGACTTAATTAGACGCACCTGCCATTCCTGTGCCCAGCACAACCCTTCCACACCTCCCAAGAAAGGTAATGCAGACACAAGGATGGAGAAGTAGCTACAGTGTATCTATAAAGCCTTCAAAAACAGACTCCAAAGAGAGACTGCTGAACTCGAATTAATATGCAAATTAGATACAATTAACTTAGGTTTAAACAGAGACTAGGAATGGTTGGTCATTACACTAATTGAATCTATTTCCCTATGTTAAGTTCTCCTCACATCTTCTATGGGTCATCTCAATTATCACTTCAAAAGTTTTTTTTCTCCTGCTGATGATAGCTCATCTCAATTGATTAGACTCTTCCAGTTGGTATGCATACTTCCACCCTTTCATGTTCTCTGCATGTATAAATATCTTCTGTCTGTGTGTTCCATTCTCTGCATCCGAAGAAGTGAGCTGTAGCCCATGAAAGCTTATGCTGAAATAAATTTGTTAGTCTCTGAGGCCTGGTCCACACTGGGGGGCAGTGTCAAGGTAAGATACGCAACTTCAGCTACGGGAATACCGTAGCTGAAGTCGAAGTATCTTATCTCGACTTACCTCCCGTCCTCACCGCTTGGGATCGACATCCACGGCTCCCCCGTCGACTCCGCTACCGCCACTCGCTCCGGTGGAGTTCCGGAGTCGACGGGAGCGCGTTCGGGGATCGATATATCGCATCTAGATGAGACATGATATATCAATCCCCGCAAAATCGATCGCTACCCGCCGATTCGGCGGGTAGTCTGGACGTACCCTAAGGTGCCACAAGTACTCCAGTTCTTTTTGCAGATACAGACTAACACGGCTGCTACTCCGAAACCTATAAAGCCTTGGGCAGTCTAGGGAAATCCCCCATCTGCCACAGAGCTTCCCTGCACCAGGACTGCACACCACAGAGTGGAGTCACTTTCTCCAGAGAACTTCCCCATAAGAAAACCTTCACTGTAAGTACAGTAAGTAGGTTCCACTGCAGCTAAGCATCCATCCGCCTATCCAGAGCAGTGCTGAGGAAGGGCATACAGTCTTGCTCGCTCAAGTTAGTCAGAACTCCTGGATTCTAATCTGAGCTTGGCCACAGACCTGCTCTGTGAGCTTTGGCAAGTCACTTAGGCCAAAACGATCAAATCTACATACCCAGAGTTAGGCTCCTAAACTCATATTTAGGCATGTAAATACGTGGTTAATTTTCAGAGGTGCTGCCCTGTGCCTTAGTTGCTCCATGTACTATGTGAAAAGGGAAGGTCGATATCTTACTTACAAGGTCATGAGGCTTAATTAGTTAATTAAATATTTGGAGACCCTCAGATCCAAGATACTAAAGTGTGCACAGTATTACCAAAGGCAATGATGTTTGTAAAGCTCACGATCCTCCATAATGACCTGAGTTACATCTGGTGTGTGAGGTACTCCCGCCCACTTGGTTTTCCTTGATGGGATGAGCCCATCAATGTCACAGTCCTGTGAGAAAACAACTCTCTGAGTGCCAGCATGAAGCGTGATGAAGCAGTACTGAGGCATGGAGCAAGGCAGCAATTAGTTCTTTAGTTCTGATACAATTATAAATTACATGGAGTAGAAATGAAAACAGATTCCTGGCCAACAGCATGTTCCTGCCAAGACACCATCAAGGGACTGTGATTGGAATTAGATTTCTTTTCATGAAGGTGTGTTGATAGAATCCAATTGTGTTAGTATGCAATGGGAGGCGCCCCGGCCAAAATGCTAGTCTGGGATGGATCCAGTGTCGGGATTTCACTACGGGTCTGCCAGAGCTCAGCCATGGTATTCCAGGCAGCAGCATTTAGTAGTACCATGAAGGGAGGTTGTGCCAAATCACTCAGGTCCAATACCACATGTACCGGCCATAACTGACTGCCCCAAGGGAGGACAGTTAGCAAGTGACATCTGTACAAGTGTTGCACAGGGAAAAGATTCTCCCAGTACAGGACTGAATGAATTTCATACCACCTCTCTGAATCCCGGCAGTTCCAGTTAGATTAGGGGCTCCATTTGCATCCTAAAATATTGTGCTGCTGTGTCCTGTTAAATAGCCAGAGCTGGCTGCCTTTCAGTGCTGGGTGAAGTGATTCTTTCTATATATACAGTACATGGGAGCCTGTGATGAGGTGTTCACCCCAAACTACCCTGGAAAGGGTTAGTGAGGCTGAGAAGGGGCCAGTTAACCTGAGAGGCCACACCTGAGGGGAATTAGGTTTGCTAAGCAACCCCTGATTGATGATGCAGCCCAGCTGAGAAGGAAGAGGCCAGGCTTGTATAAAGACAGATAGTTGGCAGCCAAAAAGAGCTGTAAAGAGGAGGCCTGCAGTAGAGAGGGAAAGGAGGAAACGTAGGCCGAGAGGAGAAGCCCTGTCATTCAGGCCCTAAAGGAAGGGTTTACTCGGAAGGAGGTGGAGTGGAAGCCTGAGAGAGGCAGAATAAGAAAACGCTTGGGGAAACGGCAGCAAGATTTGGGATGGAGCAGACCTTGGCCACTGATGAGAGGGTCTCTCAACTGGAACTCAGAGTAGCAAGCAGGCCTAGGTTCCCCTGCTGGCCACTGGGAAAGTGACACAGGAGACCTCCTGAGACTGAAGATAGACAGTTTGATACCCCAGAAGGGGAAAACGATAGCAATTGAGTCTGGAGAGAGAGAGACCAAAAGGTGAGCAACTGAAGGAGGGTGTGTCAGACTGATTGAGAGCTAATCCACAGATAAGCCCTCTACGGGCACCCCAGTGGTGAGTAGTGGACCCTGTGACAGAGCCCCATTTTAGTTCTCTTTGAAGGCAATGTTTCAGTGGTACCGGATCAGACCTATAGTTTGGCAAGTGCTTTGGTAAGCATGGTGGGAGAGCTCTAGGAATAATCCAGCCTGGTATTTTTGCCTAGTCTGCCCCATTAGAGACCATATTATTGGCCATGAAGAGGACTCAGCAGGAGGAGTGGAAAGAATATCTAGATCCTGCTTCTGCTCCCACTGAAATTAATGGCCAAAGTCCTATTGCATTCAGAGGATGCAGCCCTTCGTGCACTTTCCATGACAAGCAGGTCTGACTATTCTGGGGTGTGAGGGGCAAAGGGATTATCCTTCTGTGCTGCACTTTTTCTTGCTCATCTCCTTAGAGATGATCAAAGCTTATTTGATGTGAGACACATGCTGAAGCTCTTCCCATTTTTTTTGACTTCCAGCGGTTAGCACTGAGTAAAGCCTGAGGAGGGAGCTTGGGATTTGGCCTTTTATTTGAAAGGAAAGTGTGGAAGGCTCACCGGTTGGGGGTGGAGCCATTTTCTGGCATGGGGCCAGATACAATGGCAGCCTTGAGGTGATGACCAGGAGCACGTCCCATCTGGCAGCAGTGTCATGCCTAGAAGGAATGAATTGGGGCTTTTGGTTCCTAATGGATAAAAGTCCATTCAGAGAACCCAGCCAGCATTTTCCCCTTGTTGGCAGTCTCAGTAGGGAAGCCACACACTGACTGAATGGGTCATGGAAACTGAAGTCCTCTCTAACACCTAGAGGGTTTCTCTTTAGATCAAGAGCCAAAGCACACTGGTGGGGCAGGGTGATATACCCATTCTGTGGGTAACTTGGAGACTTCAGTCTCCAGGACCTGTTGATCCAGCACTAAACTTTTATCAGTATTGTCATAATCTCCTGCTACGACCCTACAACACTGAAGGGACCGTTCCTGTAGTGGTCCTAAAGGGATGGACTGGATTTGTATTTCTTATGATCCCACAGTTTGTATCCATCTGCAGTGCAGGAGTTAACCATGGAAATCAGGACTCACTCCTGTGATATCACCGGTGCATCCATTGCTAGGAATTGAGCGGAGTGCCTGGCCCTTAAAAAGCTGTTTGCCTGCAACAGAACTGATGTAGTTTTGTTGTTGTTTTTTAAGTAGCTCGGCATGGAGAGGGATCTCTAAGAAAGCAGCTTCTTTCTTATTATGACTATGGCAGCAGCGTGGAGAGTGAGATTCCCTTTCAGATTGCTATAATTGGCTCGCCACTCTTGATGTCCCCATGCAGGGTACCTGCTATGGAGAATGATCCAAAACCACATCCACTGGTGGCAGATCAAGCCTTTGGGTTGTATATAGAAACCAAACAACTTATCTCACGGGCTTCAGGGAGAGGAAGGGGGCACCCCTTTTCCACTCCCCAACCATTCGCCAATTGGGTTAATCTGTCAAATGGTGAACTCTGACTCCCCCTACCACCAACTCTTCTCCTCCCCACCCCATTCCATGCAGCTCCTCTTCCTTTTGCATGCAGGATTCTAATCTAATTTTCTCAATGCAAATCCTGACGTGGAAAAACCTTGAAATCAAATCTACAGAAGTCTCCTTTCACAGTTCAGAGATTTGATTAAATTGCAAGCTTTGTTAATATTTGGTGTGACGGGGGTAGAAGGGGGAGGGAAGGGAGAAGGTGGAGAGGAAAGCAGGGGGAGTGACTGGAGATGTTGGAGGGGCGGCCAGGGCCTTTTCAAATAATCTGTTTACCCCTGCAGCTAAGGAGCCCATTAGCAAGCGTTCTCATTTCTAATTTCCCATCGTGCCGTGTCCCGCAGACCTCACTATGTTTATTTGGAGAAGCAGAACAAAATTGTTTGTATAATTAGATCTGCTACAAGGGCTGCCCTTGAATGGTCCTCGGCAGGAAGCTTCATATTGCAAAAGGCCCCCACCATCAAGGACCCTGAGCTCCATCCTCCTTCACAGAGAGAGCCATTCGGGGCAGCCAAAAACAACACACTCCAACTTGGATGGGCTACAGGACCTAGATGGGGCCCATATGTTCTCCCTCCCTCCCCGCTGATTTTACAGAACTGCATTGTTCCAGAGGCTGCCCAAAGCAAGAGATGCAAACTGGAGATAGGATTTTTCCTGAGAGATAAAGCAAAGGGAATGATTTGACTGCCAGTTCCTATTAGCTTTCCAAGATGCGTTGTATATTTCAGCAATATACATTCCCTCCCATCAAGGTGAATGTCACCATCACATAAACTGGGAATGGAGAGGAAGGGAAGCAGATGTGTCTGAAGGCAGGATCTTACAGAATCACAGCCGGTCTCTAGAACCTTGTAAAGATCACGTTTGGAAGGAGAGGCATGCTAAAGCCACTGAGAATCACCATCTAAATCCTCACCCATCACTGTGAAAATGACCGGTTGGAAATGTGGCTGCAGAACTTGTCCATGCTCTGAGCTGCAAACTGCATCTGTAAACACCTGTAAATGGAAAGAAGTCTCTCTCTTTGCTAGAGGAACCTGCCATTTTGTGTCCCCATGAAGCCTGTGCTAGGAGAAACACACTGTGCTCTCTCTGGTAGAGACTTGACATGTTCTTTTTTATTTTGTTGTTCAATCAATATAAAATAAAAGTAGTTCTTGGTGACTGTACATGGCTGCTTTTTGTAAGAGGAAGAATTCAGTTACAACCAGCAGTGTGATTTCACACACAGCACGTGCCGCATGCAGTATTGTCACCTGCTTTTGAGACGACTCTAGCCTGAAAACAAGAAGGTGTTCCATTTAAAGTTTACACTGATGTGGAGAAAATGTTCTCAGTTCCAGTGCAATAAATGTTTAGTTCAGCCTTGAAAAATAGCCAAGAAAATTTACAAGCCCTGTCTACAAAATATATTTGTCTGACAATTACAGTTAATGCTATTTGTTCACCATTGAAAACAATTATTCACCTCTGGTAATGAGTATTGTTATTATCTGTTCTGCAGTAGCACTAGTTATGTACTAGGATCCCAGGTATAATTCTGCAAGAAAGGCTGCTTTAGCTTGTCATTTCATTAGTTATGTTTCTTATGTCACAATTCAGTGCTTTATAATACATTTTACACAGGGCTTGAGGGTTTCTTGTGCCTGCGCCATTCACAATTTGTCTAGGATGCAATCGCTCTACTCTTCTAATTCACATCAGAACTATGAAAGATGCAACCTAAAATTCAAACAGAGACACTTGATGACACAAACCAATGTGGGTGAAATTCACTCCTGTGCAAAGGCCCAGCAGAATACTATGCACCACTTAGGGCTTGTCATAAGAACATAAGAACAGCCATACTGGGTCAGACCAAAGGTCCATCTAGCCCAGTATCCTGTCTTTCAACAGTGGCCAATGCCAGGTGCTTCAGAGGGAATAAACAGAACAGGTAATCATTAAGTGATCCATCCCCTATCACCCATTCCCATCTTCTGACAAACAGAGGCTAGGGACACCATCGTTGATCATCCTGGTTCATAACCATTGATGGACTTATCCTCCATGAATTTATCTAGTTCTTTTTTGAACCCTGTTATAGTCTTGGCCTTCACAACATCTTCTGGCAACGAGTTCCACATATTGACTGTGCATTGTGTGAAAAAAATACTTCCTTTTGTTTGTCTTAAATCTGTTGCCTATTAATTTCATTCAGTGACCCCTAGTTCTTGTGTTATGAGGAGTAAATAACACTTCCTTATTTACTTTCTCCACACCAGTCATGATTTTATAGACCTCTGTCATATACCTCAGTTGCCTCTTTTTCAAGCTGAAAAGTTCCAGTCTTATTAATCTCTCCCCACACAGAAGCCGTTCTATACCCCTACTAATTTTTGTTGCCCTTTTCTGAACCTTTTCCAATTCCAATATATCTTTTTGAGATGGGGTGACCACATCTGCATGCAGTATTCAAGATGTGGGCCTACCATGGATTTAAATAGAGGCAATATGATATTTTCTGTCTTATTATCTAACCCTTTCTTAATGATTCCCAACCTTCTGTTCGCTTTTTTGACTGCCGCTGCACATTGAGTGGATGTTTTCAGAGAACTATCCACAGTGACTTCAAGATCTCTTTCTTTAATGATAACAGCTAAATTAGACTCCATCATTGTATATGTATAGTTAGGGTTCTGTTTTCCAATGTGCATTACTTTGCATTTATCAACATTGAATTTCATCTGCCATTTTGTTGCCCAGTCACCCAGTTCTGAGAGATCCTTTTGTAGCTCATTGAAGTTTGCCTGGGACTTAACTATCTTGAGTAGTTTTGTAACATCTGCAAATTTTACCGCCTCACTGTTTATCCCTTTTTCTGGATCATTTATGAGTATGTTAAATAGGACTGGGCCCAGTACAGGTCCCTGGGGGACATCACTATTTACCTCTCTCCATTCTGAAAACTGACCATTTATTCCTACCCTTTGTTTCCTATCTTTTAACCAGTTACCAATTCAACTGCTGTGGCAGTGCAGCTGTGTTGCTGTAGTGCCACAGCATAGAGGCTGTTTACAGTGAGGGAAGGGCTTTTCTGTCACTCTAGTTGATCCATCCCGCCAAGAGGTGGTAGCTAGGCTGCTGGAATAATTCCTCTGTTGACCCAGCTATATTTACTCAGGGATTTAGGTAATCTTATTTACATCTCTCAGGTGTCAATTTTTCACACCCCTGAGCGATGTACCTACGCTGACCTATGTTTTAGTTCTAGACCAGGCCTTAAAGCCCTTTGTGATGAAATAAACCTTGTTTTTCAGGTGGAAACAGAAGTAATTTTTAAAGGTTACAGTGATCCAATCAAACTACAGAAACAAGACCCTGTGTCTCGGGTGACTGGTCAGTAACCTGAAATAATGTTCTGAATATTGAATATTCATGACAAACAGGTTGCAAACAATCTGCAGACTCAGATATGCTCATGATAACTATTCATCTGACAATTTAATCAAAACTGTGATCTGTTTGCAGTGCGCCCACAAACAGAAAAGACGGGCTAAATTTGTCAAATAAACAGTTTTCAATTAATAGATGGATCAACTCTAATCAGAACACAGATCAGCTACCATGCTCCCCCATTATTATGATTAATGTATCTGTTCAGGACCAGATTCTGCCCTCCTTTATGTTGATTAGCCCCTTACTCTGGGACTGCTTATGGAATAAGTTACTATTTAATATGAATGAGAGTGGCCGAATCTGGTGCCAAGAATTTGGGCACTTACATAATAGCATCCAAAGGTAGTATAAATGTTTCAAAACAGAATTAAAAGACAGTCTCTGCCCCCCAAAGTTTATAATCTACATGATAGAAGCAGCAATCAGTGTGGGGGGACAAACTCAGTGTTGCTAGCTCTCTTGATTTTATCACAGGAATCACAATATTTACTGTATTACTTAATGCAGCAGTTGTCGGGGTTGTGAAGATGAGAGAATCTCAAGGTTGGGGTTTTTTTTAAATGTAAGTTTCTAAACCTCATGGTTATAAAGAAAATCTTGAAAAGCTGATCTGAGTGAACAGTAAAGGCTCAGAAACCAGAAGGTAAATAAAGAGAAGCTTTTTAAAAAGAATCTCATGATTCTTAAGATGACGTCTTGATTTTGGGAGCCTGAGTCATGATTTCTGAGTACCTGCGGTTGGCCATCCTGCAAAGAGTGAAGAGGGGATAGCAATCTTCTGATCAGACACTTACACAGCCAAGGCATGTGCACTATGGCTGGTCAAAATTCTATTGTCCAAAAAGTAATGTAAATGAAAAGGAACATTTTTCTGTTTTTTTTTTAAATGAAAAATCATAAACTGAATTTTTTTCAAAAAAAGTTGGTAAAAAGGGTTTCCAAAAATGAATTTTTTTACAAAATGTAGTTTTAGTTGAAAAAAATATTTTGTGGGAAATGCTGGTGAAATTTTCCTTTGAAAAATAATTGTCATTTTTCATTTAGCCATAATATGCACATATCATGGTAGCGCAGGCTTTCATTAATTATTATTATAATTATTGCCTAAGCTGAGAAAAAAATAGCTCTGTGTTCTATGAACATTTGGATTATTCACTCTGGTTGAAAATGACCCCTACAGAGAAGGCCAGCACCAACTGGGGCCAAAGGGTATGTCTACACTCCAGTTAAACACCTGTGGCTGGCTCATGCCAGCTGGCTTGGACTAAGAGACTGTTTAATGGGGTGTAGACATCCAGGCTATCTTGTACACAACAACTGAACAGACCCTTAGCCCGAGCTAGCAGCTGTGGGTGTTTAATTACAGTGTAGACATACCATAAGTGGCACAGGATCCTAATGCTGGCCCCTTTGCACAGGGTTGAATTTCACTCATCGTGAATAATTTGTTGTTGGCATTATGGAAGAGGTGAGGTTTCAGGCTGGACTTGGGCGTGGCAGACCAGAACAGAGTGGACATTCCATGCTGAGGGGAGTAATGAAGAAAGTGAGAGAAACATGTAGGAGAAATGAACTACGAGGGCAATGGTAGTCAAAGAAAATCACGGGCCAACTAGCTTCATTAACATTATTTTTATTTCTATTGTGGCAGCAGCTAGGAGCCCCAGGTACGTATCGGGACCCCATCTTGCTAAGTGCTGAACAAACACAGAACAAAGAGACAGTCCCTGCCCCAAAGCATTTATAATCTGTATACGGTGCTTCAGGTGCCAGGCTCTATGCATCTAAAATAACTCCCTTATTTTCAAGGGACGAAACAGCCATAAAGCCCTGTGTGTATGTCTGCCCGGCATATACTGGTTATCTTATATGCTGGGACCAGGTATAAAATATGCTGAAATTTCCAGGGACTTTTCAAAGGTTTCTAATGGGCAATGTCACATATCCATCCTCTCAGCTCTTACGGAATTCATTTCTGTGTCTCTAAGCTCCATTGCTATCAGGCGGGAATGTTGTCAGCAGGGGCCTGAGGCTTAGAACTCCTGCATTCTCTTCCCAGCTTTGCCACTCACTCGCTATGAGACCTGGGAAAAGTCTGTCTCTGCGCCTCAGCTTGCTTGCTTGTAAAGCTGAGATAATAATTCACCACCTGGACAGGTGTGTTGTGAGAACAACTGGGAAAAAGGTGGCCAAAAGGTTCCTCGGAATGTCCTGTCCCATTTTTGTTTGAAATGGAAGACCTTTTTGAAAGTTTCCAGCCACATATATCCATATCTATCTATCTAATTTGTATTTCTGGGGTACCTAGGGCTCTAGTCACAGACCGGGACCCCTTTGTGCTAGGTGCTGTACAAACACTGACCAAAAGACGGCCCCTAACCCAAGGAGTTTATAGTCTAGGATGAGAGACAACAAATGGATCCAGACTAATAGATGGGAGAGTACAAAGAAACAATGAGACAGTACTGGTCAGCGTGGCAGGTAGCGCTCCAGCGGACTAATCATTGTCAAGATGTTTTTGTTTTAAGGTGGGTTTTGAAGGAGGATAATGAGGTAGCTTTGTGGGTGTTTACAGGGAGCTCTGAGTTGTAAGGCTTAATTAATGTAGATAAAGTACCCATGAATGATGCTGCAGAAGTTGCTGGACTATTATAACTGTATAATGTTCTACAGTATTTGCTCAGTGTAAAGTTCTTTGTGAGCTAATTAACCCCCAATAGGAAATAACAATAGATGGGAACATATAAAAAAGTAATTTAGATGTTCAGGAAATACTCTAAACATGTTTGGTGCATATAAACATATGCTTTCAGCTTGTCTGCATTCAAATAGCTCCTAAATAATACAAATAAATACAAAGGCTCAGAGGGTTTCTTTTGGATGATTAACTGTGGCATTATTATTGCTCATACACCCAAAGCATGACATTTCCAATCATAGCCTCTCTTCACTCACTATGAAAGGAATGATTGTCATATCCTGACATGTTTATCATGGTGAAGCTGAGCGGTGCCTTTCTGCCGATTCACTCTCCAGCTGTTAGAACTAACAGAATCTGATCTTATTAAAATCAAGCCCACCTCCCTCTTCCTGTTGTAAAAGAAAAGAAAAACACATCAGGCCTGATTCTGCATTGGCTGGCACCCGATTTAATCAATTCACCCCTGGGCAAAGTAAGTGGATGTAAAATGATCTGGTAAGCGCTCGAACACTTAACATTCACGTTGCACTGTTGCAATGAGAGCAGGGTGCTGAGTCGGGCCCACAGAGTGGCCTTCTCTTGAGATGTGGATTCATTTCTGTGAGTTGATGTTGGGATCAGTGATGAAACAATTGATCCAAAGGGTCTTAATGATGAGATGTCTGCCATGCAAGGCCAGTCCCACAGAGATGTAACAATCTGGCTGTCGTACATTTAAAACCATCTTGTTCCTCAGGAAGGTGCTAGAAGGATTAACTTGCTCCCATATCCCTCCTGCCCTGGCCATATGTACTATCCAGCACATTCATCATAAGTAACATGGCAGCCTCTGCCAATTTATATGTCCCAGCTGTATTGAATTGTCTGACAAACTGGGGAGTCTGTGGCAATACCAATTGATTACAAAGTCATTTGAAATCCTGCTTGGCTTCTGAACTGGGGTAGTGGGAAGCCTGCGATGGCAGAAAGATCTGAAGGGCTGTCTTGTGGGGCAGCAAAAAGAGGCAGTTGTCAATCAAGGATCCAACATATAGATCTGTCTCATGCCGCCATCACCACAGTATCTGAACTCCCCACAATATTTAATATATTTATCCTCACAACACCCCTGGGAGGTACAGAAGCGCTTTCATCCCTATTTTACAGATGGGGAACTGAGGCACTAAGTGATTTGCCTAAGGTCACACAGGAACTCTGTGACAGAGCAAGGAATTGAACCTGGATCTCTGGCTGGCACCCTAATCACTAGGCTATCCATGCACCCCTAGAGATGCACATTGCTCCAAAGCTAGCAGTGACTGGTAAGGAGAAGCAAGCCAGGCACACTGCAGGGACCAGCCTGTTCTCTCCTAAATGATGGTTCAGCTTGCACACTGTCTTTGTGATATCCTGAAGCAGAACCCTCTCTGAGGGCCCCTGCTAGGATGGTGTTGCTCAGCATTCCAGGCCTTAATGTCACAATCTTTCTCTGCAGTGCTGGTCAGTCTCCCTTTAGCTGTTGTGATTCTAGAACACACATCAAAGACAATGTACTAGACGCACCACGAGTGTGGTCTCTGGCTCTTCATCAGCAAAGGAGTCTCAGTAGGAGACAACTTATTATGATTTCACAACACATCCTTGGACTGCTGCAGCCTCTGGGCAGATCTGCACTTAAAACGCTGCATCGGTGCTTAATGAAGACGCTCTATACCGATGGAGAGAGCTCTCCCATTGGCAGAGTTAATCCACCTCCATGAGAGGTGGTAGCTATGTCAGCAGAAGAAGCTCTCCTGCAGACATAGTGCTGTGTACATCAGCGCTTGGGTCTGTATAACTATGTCGCTCAGTGGTATGGATTTTTCACACCCCTGAGTGATGAAGTTATACCAAAGTATTTCTGCAGTGTAGACCTGCTCTGTGTGTGAAACATGCTAAGGAACAAAGTCCAAAATGTGGGAGACAAGAAGGGGGACAGTTTGTTGTCTAGAGATCAGAGCAAAGGACTGGGTGGCAGGACTCCTGGATTCCCAGTAATTATTCCCAGTAATTCCAGTGGCTCACTGGGTGATACAAATCACTTCACCTCTCTGTGAAGATGGGAATAATGGAATGCAACTTTCTTGTAGGAAAGGGGAGCGGGGGGGCTATGATGATTAATTAATATATGTTTAGTGCTTTGAGAGCTTTAGCTGACAGAGAGAGAGAGAGATTGATGAAAGGTGCTAGGGAAGGGCAAAATATTCTCATTAATAAAGAAAATAGCAGAGCAGGAACCCTGAAATGAGTAAGGATTCATTTCTGCAGTCCAAATAACTTTGTCTACAGTCCCCAGCTGTACACTGAGTCATTTTAGAGGTAGTACAAGGTTTGTATGTGGGATGGAGGCAGCCTTCACTCATTTTGAGGGTCTGTCCTTCCTTAGGTGAGGAATAGGCCTTCAAAGTCGCAGGGATGAAGCTGGAAGAAGGTCCAAGAGAAGGATCGGAAGCACCCAGTAAGAGTGAGAATTTCTGCAGCCACACTGAAGGTGAGAAGGAATTCAACCTGAGGAAGGAAAGCCCTCCTTGAACAAACTTCCTCTCTCTTTCTTACTCTGTCAAGATGGGCATAAAGTACAAGCCACCTCAGCAATTTAATGGAGCAGAACCTGGCTTTAAGCTGTTCCCATAAATGTTTACAATCTCCTAATAATTAACATTTAATGCTGTATTAATTCATTGATGGGCTTTCATTTCCTTTTTAACAGCATGGCAATTTTTCTTCTCCCCCTTTGCTCTTTTGTTCTTAAAAGAGGGGAAAGCAAAGAAAAAGCAGCAACAGAAAAAAAATTGTGACACAGGATGGGCTTATTCTGCTTCCTTCCCTCTTCTTCCAGGGAATAATGGTCCCTGGGGAACTGAGGCTGGAGAACAGAAGGGTCTTCTCTGTAGCATGGAGGACTACGGGGAGGGGAGATATGCAGAAATCCAGTTTTTGCTGTGGATTCTGAGAAGGACGCTCAACCCCCGCGGGCAGGGGACATGTCACTCTCTGTTGACCCTTGTGGGCCATCTTGGGAATGGCACTGAGTCTAGCGGACACGAGGGCCTGGTTTTCGTTTACGCTAAGGCCACTTTTACACTGCAGTGGTAGCATAAAGGGGATTTAAAGTGAATGTGAATGTAGTTGCCACCCACTTCAAGGCCCCTTTACACTGCCAGAGGAGTGTAAAGTGGCCTTTAATATAAATGCAGATCAGGCCACATGTCTAACCCTCACGCTGGCCAGAACTATGGATCCAACATAGACACACAAAGGGGATTAAAATGAGGGGAAATTGGGGATTGCAGAGAAAAACTCCAGAACCAGTATGTTTAAAAAAATGCTATTCTTTTTACGTGTCCTGTTGAAATGCTTTCAGTGCTGCCCAGATCACACATGTCCCACTCCCCTCCCCCTCTCATTGCCTCTCTGGCTGAGATGTTTATTTAAGTGTCCTGAAAACTTTATCTGGAAATCAATTCCCTTCTCTTTCCCTTGTTCGCCCTTCCACTTTCCCTTCCTCCCATTCATCACTTTGAAAAATGACCCATTTTCTCTCTCTTACTTGGTTCCCCCTCCTCACCCCAAGCTCCCCTCAGTCCTTGTTGTTGTGATCCTCGACAGGAAAGACTCCCATGTCATTAATTAATGGTGGTTATTTGGGGAAGTCACAACTAAATAGCCAGGCTGGAGTTCAGGGTGACAGATGGCCCTTCTCACAGAATGAAAAATCTCATTCGTTCCATGGGTGCTGCTGTCATGGGGCTCGGACTCTTTACAGCCAGCCAGCCTGGGCCCTTAACCCCTCCACTGCTGCACAGAGATGCCCATCCGAGGGGATGTCCTGTGCAGTGACAAGCCCTCCTAGGGCTTCAGGCACTCCAATTCTTGTGATGAAGTTAAATAAATCTGCAGACAGCCTGAGACAATAGCTCTGAGAGATGTGAACTTCCCCATGCATCTCAATGGGCTGTTAATGCCAACACCCACTGCTTTGTGGGTCCTATCAATACTACCCCAGTGGAGGTCTCTGTGTGGCAGGAGAAGAATGCAGGTATACAGCCCCCTCATCCCAGCATCTATACCCCAGCCGCAGAGAGGCCTCTGTACTTACCTCTGCAGCTGACCCTATCTCTCTCGGGGAACCAGGGACCCCTGCTACCACCCCTATTGCTCCCAAGGAGAGACCATGCTGATGCTGGGGAGAAAAGGGGGTGGCTCATGCTCCCATTGTCCTCTATGGGCTTGGCTCCTTGGTCAGACTATGTTTTCCATCAGTGCACAATA
The DNA here is from genome assembly GCF_016161935.1 of Mauremys reevesii. NCBI lineage: Eukaryota > Metazoa > Chordata > Testudines > Geoemydidae > Mauremys > Mauremys reevesii. The sequence continues at coordinate 79,943,374 of NC_052631.1, read as the reverse complement.
ATCTCCCCTTATGTAGAGGTGAGAGGGTGCATCCTGGCCATAGTGCATTAAGGGAGACGTAGTCCTGCTAGCAAGACTAGCCCATAGTGTAGAATGGGGACACAAGATAGCCAAACAACAACTCCCACGAGGCATTGCAGCAGCATTATTTTGGTTTTCCAGACAATACTTTGGTTTTAGCCCAGTGTAATAGGGCAACCAATCAATTCTTGAGCACCCTGGTGCCCATGCATGACTGAGCGGGGTTTCTGCCTCTCTAGCACCTTCCTGTTGATGTTGGTGGTCACATTGTTCTGGCACCTTAGCCTCCTGGCCAGGCACATACTATCACTCCCTCTTTTGGGGTACTATATTCCTACATTTATAAAAGATAAATTAGCACCATCAGGCACACTTCAGGCCCTCAGGACTTCCCCTATTGTCCCCACTGCTAAGCCACACAGTCACTACCAGCTCAGATATTTCCCACTCTGGCTGGCTCCCCACTAAATTCCAATCACAATCCCTACTTATAGGGCCCTGTTTCAGACTCCCCACGGCAAAAATCTCTGTTTCTTGCTGACCCTCTTTTGGGCCCGGTTCCATGCCTTCCTCCAGACTTTGATAACTTCCCAGCCTGCTTCTTTCAGGTTTTGCAGCCCACCTGGCTTCTCTCAGGTTTCCTACTAAGCCAGGAACACTGGCCTCCTACCATCCAGGCCTCCCTGCTTCTGACCTGGCCATCTACTCTGAGGGCTTCCTACCGTTGACACGACCCTTTCCCAGGTATATCAAGGCAGCCCTAATTAAGACCAGACACACCCCTTTCCTGGGTGTAGCAATGCTGTTCTAATTAAGACCCTGCCATTTGCATTAACCCTTTCCTGGGTCCTGTTCCTTCCTACCTAAAGTCTCCTGGGGGCACTATCCTTTCAAGATCATGGCCCTGAATCAATCCTGAGACACACAACTACTTTCAGTTTTTAGGCATTCAATGTTTTGACAAAAAATTGAAATTTCCCACAGAAAGCAAATACTTTTTGTGAAAAATTTCACTTTTGTCAATAACTCACTCTTCTATCGAAAAAGAGTTTTGATGGGAAATATTTGACCTTCCTCTATTGCCAGGGATGAGCTGGAGCCGGTTCCCACCGGTTTGCAGGAACCGGTTGTTAAATTTAGAAGCGGTTTTAGAACCGCTTGTTAACGGGCTTTTCTGCGAGGGAAGCTTTGATGGGCTCTGGCCAGGAAGCCTGTAATTCCTCCTCCTGGCCACCGGGGGGCGCTGCGCAGTGCTGCGGGAGCCATGTGAGCTGCCTCCTGGCCCTGTTGCTGCTGCTCCTCGGACCTCTGGCCCTGGGGCTCCTGCTGCTGCCTGGTGAGTTCCCGGCTGCGTCCTGCTGCTCCCAGCGGCTCCCCCCCTCCCCCCGTGTGAGTGTCTGCACCCCCCCACCTTCCCTGCCCGCAGCCACCCCCATCGCACCCACTGCCCGCAGCCACCCCTGCCCACAGCAGCCAGCCCCTGCCACACCCCCTGCCCGCAGCCACCCCCCATCGCACCCCCTGCCTGCAGCCACCCGCCGCAGCCAGCCCCTGTCACCCTGCCTGCAGCCAGCCCCTGACTGCACCCCTGCCCTGCCACCCTCCTGCCACGCCACCCTCCCGCACCCCTGCCCCCAGCCCCGTCTGCACCCCTGCCCTGCCACCCTCCCTGCCTCCAGCCCCATCTGCATCCCCTGCCCTGCCACCCTCCCTGCCCCCAGCCCCTGTCTGCACCCCTGCCACTGCCACCCCCATCTGCACCCCTGCCTGCCGCCAGCCCCTGACTGCACCCCCTGCCCTGCCACCCTTCCCTGCCCCAGCCACCCCATCTGCACCCCTGCCCTGCAGCCAACCCGTCTGCAGCCCCTGCGCAGCCAGCCCCTGTCACCCTGCCCCAGCCCCGTCTGCACCCCTGCCCTGCCACCTCCCTGCCCCCAGCCCCGTCTGCACCCCTGCCCACAGCCAGCCCCTACCATCCATCCTGCCACAGCCCCTGCCACCCCCCTGGCCCCCTGCCACAGTCCCTGCCTGCAGCCAGCTCCTGCCCACAGCCCCTGCCACCGCTCCGCCCCCTGCCTGCAGCCCCTGCCCACAGCCCCGTCTGCACCCCTGCCCTGCCACCCTCCCCTGCCACAGCCCCTTTCCCCGCCACAGCCTGTCTGCACCATATGCCCACAGCCAGCTCCTGTTGCAGCCAGCCCGTGTCTCACACTCTGCCCTGCCACGCCAGCCCTGCCCCACGCCCCGTCTGCAGCCAGCCCCCCTGCCCCAGCCCCGTCTGCACCCCTGCCCTGCCACCCTCCTGCCCCCAGCCCCGTCTGCACCCCTGCCCTGCCACGCCACCCTCCCGCACCCCTGCCCCCAGCCCCGTCTGCACCCCTGCCCTGCCACCCTCCCCTGCCCCCAGCCCCGTCTGCACCCCTGCCCTGCCACCCTCCCTGCCCCCAGCCCCGTCTGCACCCCTGCCCTGCCACCCTCCCTGCCCCCAGCCCCGTCTGCACCCCTGCCCTGCCACGGCCCCGTCTGCACCCCTGCCCTGCCCTGCCACGCCACCCCCTGCCCCCAGCCCCGCCTGCACCCCTGCCCTGCCACCTCCCTGCCCCCAGCCCCGTCTGCACCCCTGCCCTGCCACCCTCCCCTGCCCCAGCCCCGTCTGCACCCCTGCCCTGCCCTGCCACGCCACCCTCCCGCACCCCTGCCCCCAGCCCCGTCTGCACCCCTGCCCTGCCACCCTCCCCTGCCCCCAGCCCCGTCTGCACCCCTGCCCTGCCACGCCACCCTCCCTGCACCCCCTGCCCTGCCACCTCCCCTGCCCCCAGCCCCGTCTGCACCCCTGCCCTGTCACCCTGCCCCCAGGCCCGTCTGCACCCCCTGCCCTGCCACCCTCCCCCGCCCCCAGCCCCGTCTGCACCCCCTGCCCCCAGCCCCTGTCTGCAACCCCTGCCCTGCCACCCTGCCCTGCCCCCAGCCCCGTCTGCACCCCTGCCCCAGCCCCATCTGCCCCCTGCCCTGCCCCTGCCCCCTGCCCCAGCCCCGTCTGCACCCCTGCCCTGCCACCCCCATTGCAGCCCCTGTCTGCACCCCTGCCCTCCTCCCTGCCCCCAGCCCCTGCCTGCACCCCTGCCACAGCCACCCCCATTGCACCCCTGCCACAGCCACCCCCTCTGCCTGCAGCCAGCCCCCCTGCCACCCTCCTGCCCACAGAGCCCCTGTCTGCACCACCTGCCCTGCCACCCCGATTGCACCCCCTGCCCTGCCACCCGCCCCTGCCCCCAGCCCCCTGTCTGCACCCCGTGCCACAGCCACCCCCCCTTGCACCCCTGCCTGCAGCCAGCTCCTGACTGCACCCCTGCCCTGCCATCCTCCTTCCCCAGCCCCGCCTGCACCCCCGTCTGCACCCCTGCCCCAGCCCCTGTCTGCACCCCTGCCACAGCCACCCCCATTGCACCCTGCCTGCAGCCCCCTGACTGCACCCCTGCCCTGCCACCCTCCCTGCCACAGCCACCCCATTGCCCCCTGCCTGCAGCCAGCCCGTCTGCACCCCCCAGCCACCCCATTGCACCCCCTGCCTGCCCTGCCCTGCCACCCCATTGCCCCTGCCTGCAGCCAACCCGCCTGCAGCCCCGCCGCAGCCAGCCCTGTCACCCTACCCCAGCCTGCACCCCTGCCCTGCCACCCTCCCCAGCCCGCAGCCACCCCTGCCCCCTGCCATCCATCCTGCCACAGCCCCTGCCACCCCCGTCCCTGCCTGCAGCCAGCCCCTACCCACAGCCCCTGCCACCCCCCCGACCCCTGCCACAGCCCCTTTCCCCGCCACAGCCTGTCTGCACCATATGCCCACAGCCAGCTCCTGTTGCAGCCAGCCCGTGTCTCACACTCTGCCTCCAGCTAGCCCTGCCCCACGCCCCGTCTGCAGCCAGCCCCATGTCCACTGGTGCCCTGCAGTTCTCAGGGCAGTAACCCTGCACACCTGTTTCAATGAGGGGGGGCAGGGAGCAGCTGGGACCCACACATGTGCACACCCTAGAATGACCAGACAGCAAGTGTGAAAAATCGGGACGGGGTGAGGGGTAATAGGAGCCTATATAAGAAAAAGACCCAAAAATTGAGACTGTCCCTATAAAATTGGGACATCTGGTCACCCTAGCACACCCCAAGGGAGTGGCGGGGACCCACAAGTGTGAAAAGGAGCTCATTTCTAGTTCAGGCCCATCTTTTTAAAAAAGAACTTTAGGTAGGGTTAACACACATCTGTATTTTCCCAGAGATGTCAGGTTCTTAAATCGCTGTCTGGGTGGTAAATTTTAAAAATTCCTCCCGGGAAAATACGGACGTATGGTAACCCTATTGGTACAAAAAATACATACTGTGGCACATCCCTTAAATCCGAACTTTTTCTAGGGAACCGGTTGTTAAGATTTTAGCAGCTCATCACTGCCTATTGCTAATATTATTATAATGCCTCAACAGGGATGGAGGCCTCATTCTGCTAGGCACTGCACAGACCCAGAGTAAGAGACAGTGTCTACCCTGACAAGTATACAAGCCAAACAGAGAAGTTGAACAAAAGAGATTATCATTAAGGCTATGATTTAGTCATAGAGGTCACGGCAGTCATGGATTCTGTGACTTTACCGGACCTCCATGACTTCTTCGGCTTCAGCTGGGGCTGGAGCCAGGGCTCTGCTCTCCTGTCCTGCAGCTGGGGTTGCAGCCTGGACGGTGCGCCCCTGCCCCACGGCTTCCACCGGGGGCTGCAACTGGGGCCATGTGCCCCCGCCCCATGGCTTGCAGTGCGGGCTGAAGGCCACCATGTGCCCCTGCCCTGCAGCTTATACAGTTATTTTTAGTAAAAGTCACGGGCTCCATGAGTTTTTATTTATAGCCGGTCACCTGTCTGTGACTTTTATTAAAAATAACGGTGACAAAATCTTAGCCTTAATTATCATCCCCATTCGACAGATGGGGAACTAGAGGATAAAGTGAATTGCCCAAGGTTGATCAAGAAATCTGTGGCAGAAGCAGAAATTGAACCAAAATCTCCTGAGTCCAATCTCAGTATCTTCACCACAAGACCATCCTTCCTCTTCACAGAAAGCACCGCCTTTCATCTTTGAACCTAACTCAGCCTGCTGTGAGAGAGGGACTGGAGCTCATTCAGCCTCCACTCCCCCTCAGAAAAGAAATGAAAGAACTTTGTGTTGGGACAGAAAAAAGCCCATGGGAATGGGGCTTCATTCACCAGGAAGGTCTGATGTGGCATTTTCTACAGTGGCTTCAGTGACCCCTGTTGTGGCTCCACGTTGACACATTGGCAAATGAGGGGCAAAAATTATCACAATCAGAAATAAATGCATAAATGAATTTAAAAAATGAAGCCATTTCTCCACCTCCCCCACCCCCATTTGGGAAGTGTAAAAATGCACACTTAGTTCAGCTTGATGTGCAAATGCAGATGCCGTTTGCTCTGCGTTTCCATGACTAATCTCATCTGCACTCAGGACCCCCTCCCACAACATCTGTTCCCCATATTCTGTGCCTAGCTAGCAAAAGGGAGGAAAAATAGAAAAAATAAGAGATGGGAAAATGCAGAAAAGCTGTGGAAAAAAATGTGCAACGGGGGTTGGAAATTTCATTTTATGTCTTGGGGTCTGTCACCTTAGTGTTGTGAGCTCAACCCTATAAAGCTGGGATTAACAGCTCCAGTGTCCTAGGGCCGCTGTAGAGCCTAATGGAACACACCTGGCCAGCACCCACCTCTGTCCCTTTCTGACGATCCACAGGTTTTGCTCTGAAATGACTTTATTTACAAGTGCATAGTTTCCTCTGAGTGCTGGGCCTTGTGCTAGGGCATGGGACTGGTCCCCAAGGTATTTGCCAGGAACAGTGCAATAAAATACAATTAGGACTATGCTCATACTTGTGGCAAGAGTCTAAAGCCAATGATATCATGTTATCTGACAAAGAGACTGCAATCCCCTAGGAATAAAAGCTGGCAAAGCTCACTTGAGGTTGTAACAAAGGGAAGCTGTCAAGGTTGGCTGGCATATTTTACTTATGGTTTTTTACATCTAGTCACAAAACCCATGTAATTCTGCAGATGTGGTACTTACCCTAAACAAATGCTGCCGAGGGAAATTTCTCAAAGGCACAAGGAACAGTTAGGCACTTAACTCCCACTGAAAGGCATCTGGAATTAGTCCCCAAGTGCCAGCTGTGTTTCTGAGAAATCTCCTCAGGCTGCCTTTCCTTTAAAGTTAGGACTCACAGCCCAGCACTAACATGTAGTACAGCTCTTATGAGCAACCCTACAAAAACAAAGCTTTGTGTGCAGCCCTGTGTGCCCTATAAAAACAAACCGGTAGGCATATTTTATGAAGGACAAACAAGTTCTATACTTTCTTCCATGCTGTCCCTTGTGCAGGAAACTGCCTCCCTCAATTAGTCCATAAAGCCACTCCCTACCAATCTTCCAAATCCCACTTCAAGACTCATTTCTGCTGTGGCAGCAACAAGAAGTCAACTAGCCAACACTGGTTGGGTGTGTAGCAGCTAGGGATATTAGCAATGATTTCATTTTCTAGATTATAGGGACAGTGTTATGTTCAATAACAGTGCATAAAGCAATTATTTTTTAAAAAGCATGTGAAGATTACCTTGTAAATTCCTTCTGTAGTTGACAATTTGTGGTCAGCTAGGTCTCACCTAGACTTTGTGTCATGTGGGTAGGAGAATTTGTGCAAAACTCACCAGAGCTGTGTGTGGAGGTCCAGGACTGGAAGAACAGAGGTGTGCTGCAGGTCAGGACTGAGCATCAGTAAAAGTGACAAGGCTGGAGGACTGAGGTGCATCAGGATAAAGGTGGGAGGTAGAAGTGGAGTAGCAGGCAGTACTGCAGGTCAGGGTTGAGGTGCACTGTCAGAGTGTGACGGGGCAGAGCAGCCCCACACTGGTACCGCAGGTGTTAACCCTTCCTTCCTAGCAGAGGAAGCCAAGTCCCAGAAGCTCTGCTGGGCATGCACCAACTGGAGAACAGGTATAAAAGCCTGCAGATCAGCTCAGTCAGGGCTGACCAATGGAGGAGAAGGACGCACGCTGCTAGCTCCTGAAGGAGGAGAGCCTGTGTGCCAGGATCCAGGAGTCAGCCAAGCTGAGGCACTTCCTGAAACCCCAACGGAGGACATCACAGGGGAAGAACAGACCGGAGGACCCCCCACAGCAAATGAACTGGTATTTACGGTAGGAAGTGACCCAGGGGAACTTTAGAGACAAACAGTGTTAGAGCTATATTGCTGCTTGGCGTGTTGGTGAGGTGGGGGTGGAAGGCCCGCTGGCCGGGCTACCCTGCCTCGTGGGTGGGGGTGTAGTGACTCAGGGGCTAGGCTGCGCTGTGCGCCCGGCTGTGGGGAGGGTGGTGGACTCTCAGGGCTAGGCTACCGCCTGCGTATCTCGTGGGGGTGGGGTGTATGACCGCAGGCGCTAGGGCGCTACCCTGCTCGTAGGGTGGGGTGTATGGACTCAGGCCGCTGGCCGCGCTACCCTGCTCGCAAGGTGAGCTTGTATGGACTACCAGGGCCCTGGGTCGGGGCTCGGTGGAGAGGGTGGGCCTGAGTCCCCTTACCGGCTCACCCCCGAAATGTGATGGATCCTAGAGACTCTGGCTACTAGGCCGCGCTATCCCGCTGGTAAGAGGGGTTGTATAGACTCTGGCCGCTAGGCCGCGCTACCCTGCTCGTAAGGTGGGGGTGTATGGACTCAGGCGCTAGGCTGCGCTACCCTGCTCGTAAGGTGGGGGTGTATGGACTCAGGCGCTAGGCTGCGCTACCCTGCTCGTAAGGTGGGGGTGTATGGACTCAGGCGCTAGGCTGCGCTACCCCGCCAGACAGAAGCGATAATGGGGAAGAAGGCCGAGAGGCCGTAACCGACCGCCTGCAGGGAGGCGGACGCAAGGACTGGAGAGTGGTGAGGCGTCAACACCCCATCCCACCCCTGCCACAAAGGGGTGCTGAGTGCCAGGCCCGCCACACAGAGCCACATAGGGTGGGTGCAAAGGGAGGCATTTGGCGTTGTGAATGGGCAGATGTTGGACTTTTCTTTTTCTCTCCCCGCCCTCCACCCCTGACATTCTCCACCATTCCCCAGTGTAAGTATGATGATCTAGCAATGGTCTTTACTGTAAAATGGCCATCTGAGGCCTACAACCCATGGGACTTTCACGAAACAGAGACAGAAAGGGAGTCCTCAAGCTGAGGGGCTTGGGTCAGATCCCTGCCAAAGATACTCTGTGTTTCCTTTTCCTCACTAACCCTTTGATTTTTATCTGCCTTTTTCCTGTAATTTTTCTTTGTCAGTAATTAATCATTTTTTTTCTTAATGAGGAAGCACCAATTTCCTTGGGAAGAAACACAGTCTGCACATTTCAATCGGTGGCTGGGCTGGTGTACACGAAGCATTGGATAGGCCAGCGACCCTGCCACCGAAACATTCCTTGACACAACGGATGTAGTTCAATGGTGTCAAGTCCATTGACGCTGATTGAGCGACACAAGGGTTGGATATGGCCCCAAAGCTGGGATGGGGGAGAGAAGGTCCCTTCCTTGCATGCTCCCCCATCAACCATTAATATAAGGATAAGCATGGTTAGGAAAACTAGGTATGTCAGACTCCCTAAAGAGATCTTGGAAGAGACCCAACTGGGGCCCAGATCAGCACAAGGGAATTGAAATCCAGGCTTTTCATAATTTTCTATTAAAAAATCTGTTGTCTTTATGAAACGTTAATTAACAAACAGCAACATGAAAAGTCTCTGTCGAAGCTGATGGGCACAAAATTTGACCTGCTCTCTGTGTGTATCATCATCTTTTTTTCTGTCTGTCTGTGAAGTCCTGGTAAATATTTATCTTTTTGTTTTGTTTTTCAAATCAAGTTCTTGAGTGCTCTTTTTGCTCAGTGACATGAATACCAGCCCTGAGCACACATGGGCCACCCTGCACTGACTAAACAGTATGTACAGCCCAATGCACATGAGCAGCCACACCAATGAGTGTGAACAACTCATTACTCGTGAGCAACTCTACAACAACAGAACAGTGTACGCTTCCCTATGTGTGTGGGCTACCCCACAAAATTAAACCAGGCTGCAGCTCAGCAGGAAGAGTACTGACCCATTTCAAGACATTCTACCATAATAGAAAATAGAAAACTTTGGCCAGCATCAAGACATAGGCCTGGTCTACACTACTATGTATGGCTTCATGAGCCACGGCATTAAGGGGTAGGCTGGGTCCCCAAGGAGAACGATAGGCATTTCAACATCCCCAATGGTTATTTTCTGGTCTGGGAAGAAAGTCTCTTCCTGCAGCTTTTGAAACAGACCAGAGTTCCTGAAGACGCGAGCGTCATGTACCTTTCCTGGCCATCCCACGTTGATGTTGGTGAAACGTCCCTTGTAATCCACCAGTGCTTGCAGCAGCATTGAAAAAGTACCCCTTTCAGTTTATGTACTCGCGGGCTTGGTGCTCCGGTGCCAAGATAGGGATATGGGTTCTGTCTATCACCTCACCACAGTTAGGGAATCCCATTGCAGCAAAGCCATCCACTATGACCCGCACATTTCCCAGAATCACTACCCTTGATAGCAGCAGCTCTTTGATTGCATTGGCTACTTGGATCACAGCAACCCCCACAGTAGATTTGCCCACTCCAAATCGATGCCCAGCTGACCGGTAGCTGTCTGGCGTTCCAAGCTTCCACAGGGCTATCACCACTTGTTTCTCAACTGTGAGGGCTGCTCTCATCTTGGTATTCTGGCACTTCAGGGCAGGGGAAAGCAAGTCATAAAGTTCCATGAAAGTGCCCTTACGCATGCAAAAGTTTTGCAGCCACTGGGAATCATCCCAGACCTGCAACACTATGCAGTCCCACCAGTCTGCACTTGTTTCCTGGGCCCAGAATCGGCGTTCCACAGCACGAACCTGCCCCATTAACACCATGATGTGCACATTGCCAGGGCCCGTACTTTGCGAGAAGTCCATGTCCATGTCTATGTCCTCATCACTCTTGTCACCGCGCTGCCGTCTCCTCCTTGCCTGGTTTTGCTTTGCCGGGTTCTGGTTCTGCATAAGCTCCAGGATAATGTGCTGGTGTTTACAGTGCCCATAATTGCTGCAGTGATCTGAGTGGGCTCCATGATCCCAATGCTATGGCGTCTGGGCTGAAAAAAGGCATGAAAGGAATGGCCCCCTCAAGGATCAAACTCAAAACCCTGGGTTTAGCAGACTGTTGATTTCACGGCGGGAGGGACGGAGGAAGCAAATGAATACAAAACAAATCGGGTCTATTTCTTGTTTTGATCCACTCCATCTATCTTTTACATCTTTAGGGTGGCAGCAGACAGTGCAGTTCGACTGCTAGCCATCCTAATCTCCTGGGTGCTCGGCAGAAGATGCTGCATTACAACTGCTAGCCATTTTCATCTCCTGGGTGCTTGGCAGAAGATAGGAATGACCTGGCTGAGTCACTCCCATGTCTGCCCAGGCACCCCTGACTGACCTCACTAAGGTCAGTTAAAAGAGCACCCAGAAATACGATGATGATGGGTACCAGTCATAACTCACCGTCTGCTGCCAAAAGGCAATGAGCTGCTGCTGTGTAGCAATGAGTCTCACGTCTGCCAGCACCCAGGAAATGTACGGTGACGGTGAGCTGAGCGGGCTCCACGCTTGCCGTGGTATGGCGTCTGCACAGGTAACCCAGGAAAAAAGGCACAAAATGATTGTCTGCTGTTGCATTCACAGAGGGAGGGAGGGAGAGAGGGCCTGATGACATGTATCCAGAATCACCCACGACACTGTTTTTGCCCCATCAGGCATTGGGATCTCAACCCAGAATTCCAATGGGTGGCGGAGACTGTGGGATAGCTACCCACAGTGCAACGCTCTGGAAGTCGACACTAGCCTTGGTACTGTGGAAGCAGTCCGCTGACTTAATGCACTTAGAGCATTTTTTGTGGGGACACACACAATTGACTGTATAAAAACAATTTCTGAAATACCGACTTCTATAAATTTGACCTAATTTCATAGTGTAGACATACCCATAGACACTGCCCATCTCTCCCTTTTTGATGTCAACTTTTACATTTACACATCATTTCCCCGGGCATTTTCCAGTCCTTGAGGGACTCACACCACCCTCAAAAATAATTTGAACAGTTTCAGGTTCCCTCAGGTCACTTGAGCACCAAACATATTGTAATACAGGATCTGACAGAGCCCAATTTGTTGAATTTCAGAGCACACTGGAAAGCCTACATCTATTCCTGTTTTTTTCCTGGGGGGGTGATATGTGAAGGTGGGACTGTGTTTTGTTTCAGTTGGGGGTGTATAGATAGACAATGGACAGACAGACATTGGCCTAATGGTGTACATATAATTGTATCATTATTTGTTACACATACACCTACAAACCACATTCAGAACATTTTTATGGCTTGCAAATAATAGCAACAACATAAACATTAAGGTCCCGATTCAAAACCTGCTGAAATGAACAGGAGTCTTTCCATTTACTTCAATGGATTTGGAATATGCCCCCAAATGGTAAGTAACTTCTCCCAATTTAATGTGCACATATAGATGAGCCCACACAACCTCCAGTGGTCCCTTTCCCCCAACCCACCTCCCCCAAATTTCAGGTGTCTCCATGTTCTCCCTCCACAACCCATACAATCCACCCTGTACATTCTGGGTCACTTTTTGCTTTCTTATTTCAGCCTCCCACAGAGCTCTGAAGGCTGGGTAGAATTATGGAGGCTGAAACAAAGTGCTTGCTGGAATGCTGATGAATGGGACTTCCCTCATATAATTCCAACACATTCCGGACTTCCTCTGAGAATACCAGCTGAAATGAAACATCAGTGTAATAAGGCAGCAAAGAGTTTATCTGCTTCTTTTGGGAGCTTCCATCGCTCCAAGTCCTCCTACACATACAGTTATGGAAAAATAACTCAGATGAATCAACCCCTGACGGCTTGTCACTGCTCCCAAAGGTTGGGTCTCTCCCTTCAATGCAGAGAGGCATGGGAAGAGCAGATAGAAAGGATGTGATGCAAATGGAATTACTCACCCATCACTGACATGTTGCTGGTGCTTGTTTTCCCCTAAAGGGACTTGCATTCATCAAAGTTGATCGCCCATACACAGACCTGCCATGCAGGGTCATTCACTGACAGATATTTGCACTCTCCTCCTGAGCGTATCTCAATTGCAGAAAAATACCCATGAAGAGTAATGTTGGTGCAAAGTCTGAGCCACCCCCAGCTGTTGTTTTCTTTAGAGTTTTTTTTTTAAAATTGCCGTTAGATGAAATCTTACACAGGGTCAGAAGAGATTCGATGAGTCACTGTCAGGCCTCTATCCCATCTCATCTCATCCCAGCTCAGCCCTGCCTGACCCCATACTATTCAATCCCATCCCAGCCTAGGAGCAGAGTGGGGAAAGGCTTCTTAGCGATCTAGTCCATCTTCCAGCCTATTATATCCCAATATTCCATCTGTACCTAAACCGTTCCATCCTATCTATTCTTATCCATCCCCATCTTACTGTCTTTCCCCTTGGCTAACTAATCCCCCCAATCCCAATGTCACACCTCATTCCTCTTTTTAATTAACCCCACCTAACCTACCCTGACCCTACCCCATCTAGCCTCCAGGATCTCAGTCTGGAACATCTTGGCCCTTCGATCTTGCCCTGTCCAGTGGCATTCGTATATTTATTTCAGGTCACAGAGGAGCCAACACTTGTAAATGTTTTGTAGAGATCTGGCTGCAGAATCTTTACTAGTGGGGAATGATGTCTTCTCCTTTATCATGATAGAAATTACTGAGACGAATGCATCCAATGAAGTCAGTGCAGTAGCACCTGGGATGAATTCAGTCCATTATATTTCCTATGTTGAGAGCAATGAGGAGACAAATAGTGTTCTGACTGTGTTAAAATGCATGCAGTACTTCAGATGTAGAAGGCGCATGAGGGAGAAGGACTGGCTGGCACAGTGGCTTAATGAAGTGATGGTTATAATGTAGAAAATATGGAGACCCGGGCTCAAACCCTGCTCAAGTCACAAGGAAAATCACTTTGTTTGTCTCAGCCTAGTGCAAAAAACATGATGGTGATCTCCTCAGTGATACTAGTGTGCAACCAACGCTGTAAATGGAGTAATGAACAAAGCTTTACATCTAGTAGAAACCCAGTGGGAAAGTAAACCTAAGGCTTGTCCAGTGAAAGAGGCCGGAAACATGGAGATCAGATGGTGGAGAAAATGGGGTATGTACAGTAGCTGTGATTTTAGCATCTTTCGCCAGCACTCAGTTCCGTGAAAGAAAAGGACAGAATTAGAAGGGGAATAAGTTCCATTTCCAAAATTCTGAGAGGGGCGTGAACACCAACAGAGTTAAAAAAGCCCATGAAATGGTAGAGTACTCTGCTGGCATCTGTCTGACACGGCAGGTCTCAGCTCATCCTCCTTGGTCCATGGTAGCAAAATGAACACTGTGCTATGAGACACAGATGCAGCCACTCAAAAACTGACTCCCAGGCACTTCAACATGCATACAAGCCCTGATTGAAAAACGCTGATACCCAAGTTTGATACCAACTTGGCTTTAATTGGAGAATTATTTGCAACTCTTTTCCTGGCAACAACAACAACAACAATCTCTCTGTGATGGGTTGAAACACTGCCAGGCACATTTTTCAAGTGAAAAGAAAGCAATAAAAGGAGAACCCCCACCCCCCAAATCTTAGCAAACAGCTGCAGCAAACCCTGGTGTTTTGTTTTTATCTTCGCCGAGTGCTGGGCCTATCTCTCATCTTGTGAATCCACCGCCTCTTAATTACCCTTCAAAGCCACAGCAGTGGGGAGGGATGCAGCTGGGACTCTGTTTCTCAATTCTCCTTTAGCACGCGGCTGGGAAGCAGGAGTCCAGCAAGGATTCAATGTGCCTGAAAGCTACAGAGAACGGAACAACTTGGAACCAAACACACACATCGCTTTTTTTTTTTATTTTTTTTTATTTTGCTGGTGTGGGTGAGGAGGAGGGGAATCCTCCTGTAATCCTGGCTTTATTATTAATAAATACCACTTTTCACCTCTGCAGTGCATTTTGTCCCAGGGTCATCAAGCTCTTTACAATAATTAACTCATGAAGCCTGACAAACCCTCACCTGAAAGCTAATGGTAGTGATAACGCACTTTAAGCTCATTAGGTAGATGAGCATAATTATACCTATCTCACCTCTGATGAAACTACCAGAGGCACAGAAAGGTTAACTGACTTGACAGGGCAAGGATTTGGACACAAGAGTCATAGCTCTCAGACCGGTGGTCAAGATCACATCACAAAAAAGCAGAAATGGTCCCACTAAGTCCATCCCACCCCAAGCGTAGGATTTTTTTCCTACAGGCATTTGAAGTGACAAATCTACTTTTACATCTCAAGCATGGGGAATGGGGCTTCCATTCCATTGTTTAGAAGATAATACCACAGTGTAACAGACCAGTTAGAGAATTTCCCCTGATACTCATCCTAAACTTTCCCTTCTTAGTTGCATCCCAACTCTCTGAGATGAGCCCCCTCACTCCACCCTGAATAATCCCCCTCCCTCCTTTGTGTTTGTGTACCCACATTCAGGTATACTGTATAACACCTCACTTTTAACCACTTCCTTCCACAAGGGCCCCATGTCAGGATGACTGGTCTTTTGGGAGTAATAGAACTACAAATGAGCAAAGATTCATTCATTGATTTGGCTGGCGAAACAACCTAATGGCAGCATATGGTGCTGCTCCCATCTAGGCTCCGATGGAGTCCCATGCTTAGATCCTGAGCTGCCTGGGATGGCAGGAACTGGGATCCCTGCAGAAACAGCACAAGGGGTAAAGGAAAGTGTTGTGTGGGTCACTTTTCAGTTGGGGGGTTGTTGTTTTCTTAAAATTGATACAAACTCTGTGATAGACATAAAAAGTGCCTTACACCAATATATTTTATTCCCCTTCTCTTACCAGAATAAGCTATACCAGTTATAGGCAGCATGACTTTGGAGTCTAAATTTCTGGAGTGGGACTCAGATGTCCTAGGTACTAGATCCATCACTGACCTGCTGGCTGACCTTAACTGCTCTGTGCCTCAGTTTCCTCATCTATAAAATAGGGATAATGATATTTTCCTCCCTTTGTAAAGCATTTGAGATCTTCTGGTGAAAAGCACTACATAAGAAATAGGTATTATTATTATTTATACTGGTATAACTGTATCCACACAGCAGGGTAATACCCCTTTAATTATATTGGTATAGTTTAAGTGGTACAATTTTTGTGTATAGGTATGCCCTAAGCATTACTACAAGGGAGGAAGAGACACTTAAACAACATTCGTAACCTCCTACAGGGTTATTTAGGTTGTTTGGTCTGAGGTTTGGGGTGATAGTTCAGCTCAGTTCTTTGATGTTCATCTCTCTCTATTTATAGAACCTGTTAGGTATTTTCAGAAGTAACGTATTCTCCCTGCAAAATGTGCTAGTTTATCATGACTGTAGTTGTCGGCATTAAGAGGGGATATGATACAAGTAGGTCAAATCAGGAATGTTATAGAGAAAATAAATCAGGAGCCCTCACTTATTTACAAGAACAGGGTGGCATTCAATGGAATAAATGCAATACACGTTAAAAGGAAATGTTTGTTTTTACATAGCACGCGATCAGCCTGATGAACTCACTGTCACAAGATATGATTGAGGCAAGCAGCCTAGTAAGATTAAAAAAGGAAATAGGTATTTATATGAATAATGAAATAATCTACAATTATATTAGATAATAAAGCATATGGAATATAAATGGAGGTGAATGAAAATTGAAATTTCCTTCCCCTAGGAAATTTTGATATTTCCACATTCGTTTTTCATCCCGAAATCAAAAGTTCTGAAAAATTTCTATTAGGAAATATCAAAACATTGATCAAAATGAAATATTTTAACAGTCTCAAATCAAAATGTTTTCGTTTATATAATCAAATCAAAGTATTTAGTTTTGAGCCAGTTTGCCATTAAAGTGCATCTGCCTATGTGGGTACTATGCCTCATGGGAGGTGTAGTTTGGGTGTCTTCTGCCCCCATTCTCCTCTATGGGCCAGGATCATTGGCTGCACTACATCTCCCATGATGCACCAGGTGGGTTGCTCAGTGTGGAGACTATGGTGCATTATAGGAGATGTGGTTCAGCCCAGGAGCCCATTCCCATAAAGGAGAATGAGCCCATGAGACAACTCCCATGAGGCACTGTGGTGCAACAGGCAGATGCAATTTAATGATGATCTGGCTCAAAATGAAACATTTCAGTTCAGTCTGATGAACCAAAATGTTTTGATTTGGGTTGAACTGACTCAAAACAAAATATTTCATTTGGATTTTCCCCAATGATAAATTGGAAAGTTTCAGCAAAATCAAAATTTTTGCACAGAAAATTCTGATTTTGTGGAAACTACATTGTATGGCCAAAAATCATTTTGACAGAAAATTTTCAACCAGTTCTAAATACAACCTCCCCCTCTTCAGAGCGTGAGGCAAACATTAACTGCTTGGAGGTAGGAAGAAACTTCTCCTATGGGCAGATTATTCCATAACTGTTCATTATGGGATTTATTGCGATGTCCTCTAAGGCGTCTGGAACTGGGCACTGCCAGAGACATGATGCCAGAGTACATGGATCACGGGGCTAATCCAGCTTGGCAATTCCTATGTTATAGTTTGTCCTGTGTCATGATGTTGCATTATAATGCCACAAGCAGCACAAGGCTTTAAATGACATTGTTGGACCAACCCCAAAGACTTCTCTGGCAGACCCTTTAATACGATGGCTCACCGGGGGCTGGATCCCCAGGCTGAAATCAGCATGATCCCACAAACACCCAGACGTGTAGCAAGCTCAGTTCAAATGAAAGCATTTATGGTCTGGAGTCTGGCAAGCAACATTTGAAACTATGTAGCAAAAACAAAACAGAGCCAGACAGCATATATTTCCTTTGCTTTGAAAGGCAAAACACAAAATTAAAGGATTTAAACCTTTTTAATTTTTTTAAAGGAATTAAAACAAAAATTCACATCTGGAATGACAACTTCTAACCCTAACCCCACCACCACCCCAAATTAATTAGGGCTTGTAATGGAAATGCTGACAGACTCATAACTCCAATCTTTCAAACACAGTCCTAGCATTAAGCTGCTGCTAAAGCCCTCTAAGAAGTGGTATTGGAGTGACATCATTTTAAAAGCATTAGCACAGAAACATGCACACAATGGCACGAAAGCACATGACACAACTCCCAGAGGCCCTAGTGAATTCAGGGTGCATGCAAGGTGACATTTCATCCCTAACCTGATATGGTGTGTGCATTCCATACAGGAGCTGCTGTATGTAGGTACACAAGGCCTGAGATGCAGTGGAAATGCTGCATTTCAGCCACACAGACGGGAGAAGGAGAATGGGAACTCACAACCTCCGCAGGCCATGTTGTTTTTGCACAAGACTATGTGCATGGGGAAGGAGTGAGGGCATGAGAAATGAGTCTGTGCACAGTGTGATTTACTGACCCAAAGCCTTGCTGAGGAGACTCATAGAGACCTGTGGATGTGGATGCTCCCTACAGGCTGCAGTAGTGGCTGCAGCCAGCCTGGTTAGGTACGTGGTCCATATCCTAGGCCCTGAATGGAGGCAGTAGCGTAACTAGCGGGGTGCAGGGGAAGCAAATGCTTCCCCTCAGCACATTTTTCAAAAGCGGCGCTTGAGCGGGGTGTCTGAGAGCTGTCGGAGCTCTGGGTCCCTGTGCAGCATGGCACAGCTTGGCTCGGCGGTGGGAAGCTGCTGTGGTGGCAGCCCAAGACATTCTGGCACTAGGCAGAGTGCCGGCGACTTCGCAGCGTGGAGGGGCTGCAGCGGGGCGCCTGGCTTGGAGCACAGGAGAAGAAAGTGAGGGATGGGAGGAGGCGCTGCCACTGCCCGGGAACAGGTGCTGCTGCTGCTCCAGCTCTCCAGGCGGTGGGGCGCAAAGTGCCCCCTGAGCAGCACCGCCCACAGGGGGATGTACCGACTGCGTCGTGGGTGCAGAGGCCAGCAGCAGCGAGGGCTGCAGCGACCGCTGTGGTGGCTGGGCAATGGAGCGCGGGGCTCCTCCCTCTCTCCCCAGCAGCACTAATGTGCACACTCGGGTGAGGGTGTGCGAGCGGCGAGTCTCCCTCCCAGCTCCTCTCCACGGGCACATCCAGAGCTGTGCGTTGCAGGACTCCAGTGCAGCCGACCATGCCTGGCCAGGAGGGCTGCGCGCTGCCACACGGGGCAAACGCGCCCCACACGGCTGCTGCGGGAAGCCTGGCCACAAACAGGGAATTAGCTGCAGCTGCCTCCCTCTCCTCCCTGTTCCCGCTCTCCTGCAAGTGCTGGATGGCTGGAGCATGGGCACCTCAAGGTAAAGACACACTTCAGTGTTGTTTGCTGCCCTTGTAAATGGCGGCATGTGAGGCGCTGCATTCTGCCCTTGGTAAGCGGGTGGGGCTTGATCTCCATTCCCCGTGGGGAGCTGGCTCCTAGGTCGCACCGGACTCAGTGGGAACCAGCAGGAGCTGGGCGCCCTAGCACTGTGGGGGAGGAGGAGTTAGCTCATCAGAGACACCTGGGCAGCCAGGTAAGCGCGGACCCAATGAGTGGGATGTCGGGGCGGGGGAGCGCAGCATGGCCGCAGCGTGGCCAGAGGAGCCAAGGGTGGGGTGTGTGTGGAGCGGCCAGAGGAGGAGCCAAGGGGGGCGTGGCCAGAGGAGGAGCCGGGGGGGCACCTTTTTTATGTTTGCTCCCCCTGCACTTAGAACCTGGCTACGCCACTGAATGGAGGAGAAGGATTCTATCTTGTCTTCCCTCAGTTCCCGTGTATTTCCTGCAGGCGGAGAGAGCTTTTGTACTTGAGCATTGCTTATGGGATAAGGCCTTGTCTTGAGAGAGGGGAATGAGGGACTCAATAAGATATTGCAACTATCTGAGGATATAAGCACCCAGTGGAGAGTAATTGTTAGTGAGGCCTGAAGGGTGGAGCTAGGAGGAGTGGGGTGAAAGTGAGCAAGGAAAAGTTTGTGCACATCTTTAAAAACAAACACTGACGGTGGGTTTCAGAGACTGTGGCATGGTCTCCCATGGGAAGTGATGGATGCCTTGCTCCTGGAATGAGAAGCCCTTCAGGCTGGGCTTTGCCTTCCCTGGTTTGAGTCAGATACAGTTTGAGCTTTAACCTCCGCTCTTAACTGGAGCTGGAGCTGTATTTACAATACATGTCAGTTTTGCAAGCTCCCTATCAGATGTGCTCAGCCTCCACCAATCTCTGGTGATATTTACAAGCAGGCTGGACAAAGCACTAGAGAATATGGACCAAGGATCAATCATGAATGAGCCAGAGGGATGGACTCTTCTTCTTCTTTCTTGCCACTTCCTTCTTCAGAGTTAATGATGTTTACAGCCTTCTTCCAAAATGTCTGATCATATGCCAGGTTGTCATGCACATTGGTCTCTCTGAGGGGAGCTGATGTACTGAGTTGATGTACTGAGGCTTTGGTCTCCCTCTTGCTTGACTTCCATCCGACAGTCACTGCAAGAGTCATCCTACTGATATAGCTCTTTGGTCTCCACTAGGTATGCCCATAGCAACCGAGCCTAGCCTCCCTCAACTTGTCTTCAATTGGATCAACCTGCATTAGGCACCTTACACCTCGTTTTGTTTCCTATCATGGAGCACCCAACCATTTGGCTCTCAACATCTTTGTTTCCGTGGTGGAGAGCATACTGACATCCTCTCTTGTGTCAGGCCAAGTCTCTGTTCCATACATTAGAATGAATCGAATTACGGTTCTATACCTTTTAACTTTATTGGCACCTTTCTGTCACAAAAAACTGGGGTCAGCTTTGGTATACTGCTGGGATTCAATCAGCAGAGCCCCACCCATCAGCAACCATGGATGCTAGGTATTTACATTCTTTCACTCTTCTAAGTTCTCTGCCTAGATATCCTTTACGTGAGTCCTCCTCCCTCTGTTATCAGAGCCTTGGTCTTACCATTGTTCACTCTAAGTCCAGCCAGCTCAAAACTATGTTGATGCTGTTCAAAGTTGGTTGGCAGAGTCTCACAATCTTCTGCATATATCACTAAGTCATCAATGAACAGCATGTTCCAAGGCCCTTCGTATATTCTCATTTACCACATCCATGACAATTGCAAACAAAATGGGCTCGCAGTTGACCTCTGATGCAGGCCAATGTCTACTGGAAATTCTCTACTGTAGCCCCATTTAGTTCTGACTATGGTAGTCGTTCCATGATACATAGCCTGGGTAAGATGGCTATATCCCTCTGGCACACCTCTCCATCGCAAACTCCACCAAGTTAGTTCTCTTGGTACACGGCTGCATGTTTTCAGTCAGAGGGATGGACTAGCCATCCTAATTGGTCTTTGGTATCTCTAGCTTGGCTGATACATTAGAATGGGAGTTACAGAGGGAATCCTTTGAAACTTCATCCGGAAAGCAAAACAAGCACATACCAGTTTTTCCCGGGTTCTGAAAGGGGCATCCATTTGACTGATGTTGGTTGGAGAGTTTTCAGTCAGCCCCAAAGGGGACAGGGGTAGGGTGGCCAACTTTCTATTGGCACAGAACCAAACACCCTATCCCTGCCCCTTCCTCAAGGCCCTGTCCCCCGCTCACTACATTTCCCGTCCCTCGGTGGCTCACTCTCCCTCATCTTCACTTACTTTCACTGGGCTGGGGCAAGGGGTTGGGCTGCGGGAGTGGGTGAGGGCTCTAACTGGGGGTGTGGGCTCTGGGGTGGGGCTACGAGTTGGGGTGTGGGAGGGGGTGAGGGCTCTGGGGTGGGGCTTGGGGCTGAGGGATTTGGAATGTGGGAGGGGGCTGAAGGTTGAGGCAGGGGGTTAGGGTGTGGGGGGGGTGAGGGCTCTGGTGGGCTAAGGTAGGCTAGTCTCTACCTGTCCTGGGGCATCGCACTGTGCCCCGGAATTGGCCAGCAGGCCTGGCTCCTGCGGGGGGGACGGACGGACAGGAGGCTCCACAGGGTGCACTGCTTTCACTTGCAGGCACCCCCCCCAGCTCCCATTGGCCAATTCCCAGTCAACTGGAGTGCGGAACCGGTGCTCAGGGCAGGGGCAGCACACGGAGCCCCAGCCACTTCCGGGGCGCAGCGTGGTGCCCCAGGACAGGTAGGGACTAGTCTGCCTTAGCACCGCAGCACTGCTGACCGGACTTTTAACAGCCCGGTCGGCGGTGCTGACCAGAGCCACCAGGGTCCCTTTTTGACCGGTGTTCCGGTTGAAAACCAGACACCTGGTCACCCTAGACAGGGGAGTGGTTGCCAAACTGGCAAAATGACGACAAAGTTCCAAAGCGATGGGGAGAATTTGGAAAATGGGCCTGAACAATGAACAGCTGGAAAGCAGCTGCCCCTTCTACAACCTGCCCGATTCCTCTCTGCTATTTGACAAATAAACTGACATCACATACAGGCATTATGTGTAAACCAGGAAAATAAGCTTTCCCCTGCAGTAAGTGAAATGTGGATGACAGTGAGGCTCTGGAATGTAAAGCCTCTTTTCCCATAGCAGGCCCCCTGAATGGGACCTATCTCTTGTCTGTTCCCCCTCAATTTCGTGGCTGTGGAGCCCGTAGCCATGACCCATTAGGTACCTGAGATGTTGGATACAGCCCTGACAGCCTGAAGAGCCTGATGCCAGGCAAGGGAGGGTTTAGTTTGTAACTACAGTGAGATAGGGGTGTCAGGAGGCGAGGCGGATGACTGTGTTGCAGAAATTGGAGTGAAATTTCACCACGCTATTTGGTCTAGCTAAAAAAGTGCTTGAGACTGAGCCTTCCCCAGACTGCACATCACAGGCTCTGGGACACTATTGGGTACCATTAAAGGTAGCCAATTCTGTCAGCAGTGCATGAGACACAGGAGTACCCAGCTCACTCCCCCAGTTGTGTGGACTCGGCAGGGCTCACAGGAGTGAAATGTGACTCAAAGTGAGCAGAGGTGTTGAGGGAGGAGGAGCCCCATTTGCAAAGTCACTTTTGGGACCCTAACCACTCTTTAAAATGGAGCTGACTCTTCAGTATAGACTCCAAGAGCCAGGTTCATCCCTGGGCTGGTGCTGGCCCAGGCTCAAGAGAAGGGAGCTTGTGCCTTCTCTAATCAAGGCCCAGCGAGGTCCCCGGTGCAGATTAGGGTTGCCCTAACTTGTGCACCTGTTTCAATTGTCTCCATGGACCACTGACCAGTACATAGGTCAGCCTTGACCATGTCCCCTCCCATCCCAGTCTGCCTCTTCCCACCTCTGATCTGCCTCCACTCTGCCCCAGAATGCCACTTATACCTAGGGCTGCTGCAGAGGCAGTGCAGAGCTGGCAAAACCATCTGTGTGGAAGGAGTTGCTGATGGTATTCTCCAGGGGCCTCACACCTTCCCTGCCGCCCCTATGCCCCATCTCCATTGGTATAAAAGGGGTACAGGACAATAATGAATCGGGACCCATATTTTTATTCTACACATGCATTGTTGGTTGTTTGCCCACTCGCAATAATGTTTTGTGTTCCAACATCTCAGACCTGCTGAATATTTTATGCCAGAACACTGAGCAAAAAATGATGAGCCCTGTATGTGAAAACAAGGTCCTGCAATAAAATGAAACAGATGCTGTAAGGAGCTTCCTGGAGATCGCATGAGGCAGTCTGGGATGGGAGGAAGCAGAGAAGAGGGCTGGTCCGTTCAGTTAACATACTGGCAGGATCTCCCAGTGTGAAGTCAAATGCTAGAGCGGTCTGGGGGAGAAGTATCATTTCAATTCCACGTAGCGTCTGGTCCAGACACTCGGCACAAACCACAGTTCACATCTCAGGCTCACCAGTTATGGCTAATTGGCAGCAGCCTGAAGCTTACCGCCAACTTTATATAATGAGCGTAGAAATATGCTTTGGATTATGGGGAAGAGGGTTTACATTGTTCTGCTAAGAAAAGCAAATTTGTGAGTTAACTGAAACTCTCCTGTTCTTATTGACTGAACTTTTGGGTAGCAGCAGTAGAATTGGTAATTATAACTGTTAAAGACTGTTGGCTGTGGCAGGTGAATAGGGATCAGACATCATGACCAGCATAATACACTGGAACCAGCATAACACACAGAACTGGACTTTGGCCAGGATTCTTGGGTCTGGCTAAGTTCTATTCTGCACAAGACTTGGAAGGTGGGAGGCAAAGGTGCCTTAAGGAGCATTTGCACTTCCCTGAGCCAAGAGGGAGCTGGTACTGCCCACAGCAAAAGTTAGAGGAGTCCCAGGGCTGCTCTAACTTATCCTGGTTGGTAAGAGCCTCATAGGAGCAAATATATAGCTGGGGATCACTGGATTGCAAGATTCTTGCACCAAGCTTCTTGCTATCAGCATTCCCCTGGTGTTGTGTCTGAGCTGAGCTAGTTGTGGCTAGGAGAAGAGCGAGTCAACATTTGTTCATCAAGACATTTTTTCAGCCTGTTGGTTGACATTGTCCAGATTTCTGACCAAAAATGGAAACCAAAACCCAATTTTTGTTCTGTAAAAATTTTAGGTTTTCAGTAAAAAGTGAACCAAAATTGGTTTTCAAAAACTGATTTTTTTTCAGTTTTAGATGAAAACCAAAACATATATTTATGGGAAATTTAAGAAAAAAATGTTTTTTCAAGATTGCCTGTGAAAAATAATTGGCATTTTTTGGCCAGCTGTATCTGGGAGGCACATTTTGCAGATTTCATACACGGGGTGAACAAACTGGACATCAGTAAGTCTGGCTCGCTCACACTCATTCCGGTGATATCTGAGAGCAGAGGCCCCCATCTACGAGGCATTAAGTGATCCATTGGAAGGTCTCCTTTGTTCCAGGCACAACACAAAATCCAAGACATTAATTCCCACTTATCTCACTCTGCTCCTGCCTTCCCCTCACACACTGTTCCATCAACCAGGGAAACAGCATCTTTTGCAGTTTGGAGATGTTGATCCGCAGCAATGACTTGTCAAGTCAAGGAGCTCATTTTCATTTGCTTTCTCTTATTAATTTGAAAAATCTCTCTTTTATAATGGGACTCAAGGGCTGCAGATGCTGTTATAATTAGTTCTTTGTTGTAATAAATTAGGGATTCTTCCATGTGGAAAGCAAAGGGCACAAGGAAGGCCTCATATCCCTCGGGACAGCTAGCAGCTCACATACTGGCTGGGGGATATTGCTGTATATTAGTGAGCAGTTTCAAAGGGATGACTGGGCAGTCTCCCAGACATGTGATTGACATGCTGCCTTGTGCAGGTGCACAGGAGCTGGGAGTGCTGCTGAGGGAGATGGACAACCCATGGGGAGTGAGGAAACCAGGACATCTCCTTCCCTTATCTTTTCTGAGTGACCCCCTGTCAACTGAACCCCCAGTGACAGTGATTGGCTCTGACTAGCTGTGGGAGAGGCCTTAGCTAGAAAGATGGCTGCAAAAACCTTGATGGAGAGGAAAAAAGAGGAAATTCAGAGGTCTTTGCACAACCCACACACACCCTCAGGCAGAACCAGACACACCAGTGCACTGGAACCCCTAGGTCAACAATTCAAATCCAGCCTAGATCAATACTGATGGTAAGTTGTTACCATGCAACCGCTATTTGGTGGGCTGATAGGTCTCAGTCCAGTTTCTGATGGACATCAATCCACACCACAAAAACCACTGCCACAGATGGCTTTCATATGTCCCCTAGGTGACAGTCTCAAGTGGAGTCGAGGGATTGAATGAGCCAAGAAGACTGAAATATCGTCCCACTCCCAGAGATGATCCCTCCAAGTCAGGAGTGATATAGCCATGAGAATGCGTGGAAATGGAGGGCGAGGGGTCAGTACTGTCTCTCCTCATGCACTGCTTGTTCTGGGGATAAGCCTCCAAGGAAGTCAGCTTTGCTGCTTTCACCAGCAAAATAGGAGAAGCCAGCAGCGTACTGGGCTGTCTACTTGATGGCAAGGCACCAAGAGAAACCCCCAGATTCCAGGACACTCAGAGGCAAGGTGAGAGCTCCAGTAGCTTCCCCAGGGGGACAGACAAGAGGGTAACATGAGAGATACAGTATGTCCCAGTGGGTTTCTCACTCCCTTGTGCTTTCCTTCCGGTGCGGCATGAGTGGCCATCCACAAGACAGCCCCATCGCAGTGTATTTAGTTCTTATCTCTCCTCTCCCTATGGTTGTGTCTTTGTTCTCCTCTATGCCACAGCAGTGAGCCCTGAATGCTGATGAGATGGACTTTAGGCAAATCTTTCTTAAACAATTTTGTTTGCCTGACGTGACCAGTCACTCTGCCTTTTTGGTACCCAGAGCAGGTAGCAACAGTGGGGAAGTTAGCAGCTGCTGTATCCCCAACTATCTCTCCATTGTTCTTTGACTTCCCTGCTCCAGAATGCAAGACTTTTATTTTACAGTCAGAATCAGTTCACAGCTGAGCATTACCCTGGGAACCATCAAAGGCTTGTGTAGTTTACGAGTTGCCCAAATCATTTCCTATTGCTAGTTACAAGATTGCTACAGCCAGACAATGCCTTTTTATACTGTGGTGGCTCTCCTGGGCTCCAAGGAGATTGCACTCTCTCACACACCTCTCTCATCACATGCAGCCCTTGGATACACTGCACACCCAGCTCACAAACAATGAGCTGTCACACTGCATAGACATGGCGACATGTTCAACAGAGACAGAAAGTTGGAGGGAGATGGATACAAGCTGCCCAAGATGGGACTTTGCACGGAGTCTGGGGTTTTATCCTCTCTCTCTGTTGGTATTATTTCTGGCTCCCCGTTGAATGGCAGGTTACTATGGAGCATTCTGTTATCTGTCGCATACCCCTTCCACATGCAGCGTGCCTCTCACCTCACCCACAGACACTCACATAACATATCAAAAACGTACCTCAGAGCAGGGCGGGTGCAAGGATGTTTCGCGCCCTAGGCAAAACTTCCACCTTCCTCCCCCCCCACTGAGCCCTCTGGCAGCCCTCCGCCCTAAGGCGCACCCCTCCCCACAGCAGCTCCCCACCCCTCCCTGAGGCACCCCCCCGCGGCAGTTCCCCCACTCCGCCCTGAGGCACCCCCGCCCGTGGCAGCTCCCCCCGTCCCGGGGAGCCATGCGGCAACTCCCCGCCCCAGCTCACCTCTGCTCTGCCTCCTCCCCGAGCATGCCATCGCCGCTCCACTTCTCCCACCTCCCAGGCTTGCGGCGCCAATTAGCTGTGTGGCGCCGCAAGCCTGGGAGGGCGAGAAGCAGAGCGGGGCGGCATGCTCAGGGGAGGAGCCGGAGCAGGGGTGAGCTGGGGCGGGGATTTCCTCTGCATGCCATGCCCCCCCCCCCTTTACTTGCTGCAGGCGGCCCTTCCCCCCTGCTCCAGGTCCATCCGCTTAAATGCCGACGGCAACCGGGGCGGCCGAAGATTCGGCTGCCGCAGTCACCGCTGAAGGACCCAAAATGCCGCCCCCCAAATGCTAGTGCCATAGGCAACCGTCGGCCCTCCCCGCGCCCCACTGACCCAGCTCCCTCCATCTAAATGCCAACGGCGACTGGGGCGGCTGAAGATTCGGCTGCCGCAGTCGCCGCCAAAGGACCCAAAATGCCGCCCCCCAAATGCTAGTGCCCTAGGCAACCGCCTAGGTCGCCTAATGGGTTGCACCAGCCCTGCGTCAGAGCCATCTCCCTCCCCCCACATCCATTATACTAGCCTCTCTCCTTCTCAGTCACTCTCTCTCTCTCACACACACTGAGTAAAGACTATTCTGTGCAAGCCTGAGGCCAGACAGCATCTGGCTCTGCATCTGAATCTCCTGCCTTTCAGCTAGTGGCTATAATCTCTTCTTGTGTTGGGACTTTCAGAAAATCCACCCAAGCGGCGCTCTGAGCATGCTCACTAAACAAACCTGACTTGTGCTTTTCCTTCAAAGTTTTTGGTCCCTTGCAATTGTTCAGACGTTGGTAATATTAACGTACAAGCTGTAAAAATAGAGCCTGATGCCAAAAGACCCATCTAACACGTCTTTGAACTTTATGTCAGCCTCCTGGCAGCTGTAGGTCTCCCTCCATTGCTTTGCGGGGACCGCTTAATCCTCTGGGTGACTGAGCCGGCTTTTGTGACTATGGAAAGCCACAGAGTGAGGAAAAATGAAGGAGGGCAGGTATGGTGGGAAAGCCAGAGAAAGAGCTGACACCTTTTTCTGGAAGGTGTTTAAGATGTGACTGGCTGCTGCTGCTGGTGCCGTGGTGTCGGGAACGCAATGAAGCTGCATGGACGTCTAAACACCTCCAGCTTGATGAGCAGCTGGGAGATGTCAAAAGAAATGAGACTGGACATGGAATAAGCCATTCCCCATCTCCTTTGTGCTGCTGGAACTGCCTCTTCACCTCCCAGTTTCAATGCTCATCTGAGTGGGGCAGGAAAATGGTTCATTGCCAAATCCCAGCCTGGGAGTTCAGAGCAACGAGGGACAGACTGACATGAAGCATCCTCTGGATCTAATGGAAGTGAAGTAACACAGAGAGCCAGGATAATGGGGGAACACAGCCCCTGCAGCTACACTCCCACCCGGGAGCATCCTGTGGCCTAAACCTTTCCATGTTGTTTCCCAGGAGCTGGGGTCTCCAGGAGGGAGTGATTCAGCAGCTGCATTGGGACAGAGCTAGCTGAGCCCTCCTGCCCCACTCCACTCTGTGACACCAGGATTTCTGAGACATAAGCCCCCCCAAATCCCCTGCTCTGAGCCTCTGGAGCTCCCCTGATGTCAGCAGTTGTGCACCTTGTGCGAGTTTGTGGGGATGGGAGGTTGGTATTTTGGAGAGGGGAGAGGAGGTAACATCTGGGGAAGGGAGCTGGGCAATGGGCAGGGACTGAGCACAGCTAGGTGCTTAATCAATGGCAATGGGAGGAGTGAGCATTGGAGACTGGTTCTGCAGCTGCCCCAGCAAACAGTATGGCCTAGGGGAATGACCTCCACTACCCCTAGAGCCCCCTTATCATCAATAGTGATTTTCCAGTCTCCCTTGTCCCTATAGACAGGGAAAGTGCCGAGGAAGGGGGAGCTTCTCGGCAGGGAAGTGCAGAGCGGACCCAGAGTAAGAGACTGGCTGAGGTAGGCCCAGGACTCGGGGGGCAGGGCCCAGGGGATAGTATAGCGAGGATTTTAATGGTGGTTGAGAAACGATAGGAAAATGATCACAGTCATTTGGGTTTGTAGATGAGGGCTGCCTGGGCCAGAGGCTAACAGCAGCTCTGGTGAGGGGCAGCTGGACACCCCACCTGGAACTAACCAGACATGGCCTATCACCTGCCTGGCCACTTTGCTGCCATCTTGGATCCTGATCTCCCTCTTCTGACCTTTTACAGTGGGACAGGGAGTGTGCCTTCCTCTGTGCAGGCACTAGTACATTTGGGGAACTCCTGCAAGACCCAGTGATAATACTCATAATTAACTATAATGCATGTCAGTCCCCAAACCCACTCACTGGAAAGAAAGACTCAGCTAGAAACATGTTAAACAAATAGAGAGGGTTTGTCTAGAGATGGTCAGTGTGTGGCACTGCTGGCACACGGGGTACATATAAGGAAGGCCTGGGGTCTGGTGCTACTGGGTTCACAGGTCATGTCTGAGCAGAGCCTCTATCAGCGCCATATGGGATATGTCTGGGGGAGGCGCCTGGCTTGTGTGGCTGGGCAAATGCAGCTCTGCCTGATGCAGCCAGAGAAAACAATCCACAATAGGAAAAAATGTCAGGCTCGGGGATTTAGGGTTTCATTTCTCCTACGCTTTTTAATATTGCGGAAGTTCAGCAAAACAGCCCTAGTCATTAGTGCACAGCATAGCAATGGCATCACCCGGGATTTCTAGGGCGCCTCTGGAATGAGCATCTTGCAGCACTTCACAATATGCAAACTAGTCAGCAGCCGGCTCCACGCGAACACTTCCCATAAGGCCAGGAGCCTGTCAGAGAGCGAGGAGCTGAAAATAGAAAGCTCTATTGTTTTCCCACCTGTCCAAGTTACAAAGGGCCAAATGGATTTTCAAGAAATGTTATTAAAAAATGAAAAGGGTTTGGCTTCGGGGCCAAGGCCCTGTTTGCCAATTCAGCCCCAGGCAAAGTTTTATGACTGAGTATATAATAAAACCCTTTGAAAGAGAGGCTTATAGGAGAAGACTCCACAGACTGTCTCCTCTCAAGGGCTGCATATGATACTGCTATAATACAGGAGGATTGCAATGCATTCATATCCCGCCTGCACTGTCCTCTCCAGAAGGTATTTTTCCATGACAGGGACATAATTAACCTCTAGACATACTCACTGTTCCCTGCATCATTACAGCACTCACTTGACTGACACTCTGTTGCTAAAAGGTGTCATGATCAACTGCTGTGAAACACAATGATTGCTCCTCTCTTAAAGGGGAAGGCTTAAGAAAACACAGGAGGAAAAGGCACCTGTAGGAGTGAACCACAAGGGGCTGAGGAAAGCAGCAGTCAGGCAAGCATAATGGGGTCCACTGTGCTGTCCATATGCATGGGGAGTGGGTCTCCCACTGGCAGTAAGGGTTAGAAACATCTGTTCAATGGATGATGACACTTCATAAAGGCAGTAAGTGCCGGTAGAGTCATAGCTCTGCTAGTGCCTCTAAATTCAGTTCCACACCCAGCCCTGCTTTTCTAGTCCTTTGTCCCCCTTCAGTGAACCTCAGTCCTGACATACAACCCCAAGCTGTTCCAGACTGGTCTCAGCCTTGACTTTCAGTGTCCTGAGTTCTGGTCCTATGTCTTGGTCCTGACCTGCTGCAGCCCTTGCTATTCCAGCCCTGGTCCTTCCTCTCCCAGCTCTGCCAACTTACCTGGATCCTGACATGCAATATCTCCAGTAATTCCAATTCTTTCCCCCTTCTAGTGCCTCCGAACTCCAAAACCTTTCCACGCTCACCTGTAACTGGCCTCTTGGTGCCAACATAACTGTCCTCACTCCAAAAGAAACACAAGTGTTTGCAGGCACTAGACTTCATGTGCTCATTGGCCTTGGATCCAGTGGGATTGCCCTGCTCACCATTCAAACCAACCTGCTGGAGGGGAAGGCTGGTCCAGTGGCTAGGGCATTACCCTAGAACTTGGGACACTTACTTGCTCTGTCACTTAGACTTTCTGTGCCTCAGTTCCCCATCTGTCCAATGGGGATAATAGCACTGCCCCATCCCACATTGTGAGGTGCACAGATACTGTATATGATGGAAACCACTTCAAGCCCGGGAGTGTTGCTGCACCCCCAGCACTTCTAGTCCTAGCACCCCACTGACTCTACGTTGAACCTAGGTGAGCTGGCGGGAAATACAATGCATTGTAGAACTGACCTGATTACAGACTCAATAAATCAAACTGAACAGACTCAGGAGAATGAGTCGACTTCTCCTCAGAAGCTCAGAGTGGGCAAGACAAAATGACCCACTCACCAACGAGGCCAAACTGACTTACAGACCCCTACAGTATGTGCGCAGAAAGAATAACCCTTGCATTCTGATTCTGAATGGCTGCTTAGGGAATGCCTCTCTCCATAATAACAAGAAACACCATGCATCACACATCACTGTACAAGCATCCAAAGTGCTTAATACATGTATTCGAAAGCCTTGTGTAAGCATTTGAAAGGTATAGACATTGAATGGCTTTGGGAGGTCCCTGGGGATATAATTTGGACAATGGCCAGTTGAATAATTCATTGAAAATTTGCTGCAACATTTGGCATTGAATAATTATTTTCAAATAATTTTTCCATTATTTGAACAGCTCTAATTAGAAGGAAGAGGAAGAAATAGAGCATTTAGGCTGAATACCAGGAAAACTTCATAGCACAATTGGCTATATTAGATTGCAGATTAGTGTCCCAAAGGATGTGGTGGAAACCCTGAGCCATTTAAATGGAGGCTGGAAAAAGTCCTGGAGGTTAAAGCACAGAGAACAGCCCTACACCGACCCGAGTGGGATAGACTAATTGATATACAAGGTCTTTCCCATTTCTCTCTATGCATCCCAGTGAGGAACTGAAGAGAAAAATTCATATCCTCCCTTCCCACAATTGCACGCTTTGCCCATGAAGAATAAATTCTTGGGCACGATTCTTTTGTGATAGGGCTTTAAATTGGCATTTAACAAGATCACTAAAGCAACGTAATGAGACATCACTTTAGCAGCAACTACCAATCTGCAGTTAAAAGGTGTGTGTGTGGATTGATGGCTTTGTTTCCACAGTGGTTTTGTTATATGTCAATCACATGGCTAAGCAAGCCTTTCAAACAGATAGCTAGAACTGTGAAGGATATAAGTGTAAGTGAGTGGGTTATGTATGTTATTTTGAGTTAATTACAGAGTAAGCAACAGCAGAAGCTGAATGCTGGACACTGAAGCCTAGTGGAGTGAAGCCCGCTGGAAAGACACAAAAGCAAACAAACAGGTATGTAAGAATAATGCATTGGTTTGGATCCTGACCAGGATTTAGGAACAACCAAAACAGAGATTCCATCTCACATTTTAGACAAGACAGTGCACACTGGGTAGGGATTTGGGGAGTTATGATGAGTTCTTTGTGGTGTCCAACTTGGATAGATGGGCTGAATAAACTCGCTGGTGCCTGACCTTAGCTCTGAATCTTACTGAATAAGTCCAGTGGCCCCCAGCAATTGGGGATGCACAGGGGGAGAGAACAAAAGGAATCTTGCAAGTTAAGTGAAAACGTGATGGTCCAGGTGTTGTTTCATGAAGAAGAGGGTGAGGGCAAATGGACTCTGGGAATGATGGGAGGAAGAACTAAGGGCATTACAGGAGATGTCATAGGAAAACCCACAGCAAAGTTTTCAGGAGCTACACGGATGCCTTTGGGCCATGTGAAGCTGGGGCCCTGTGGGAGAGATGGAGATTACAAGGAAACATCAGTAAGTAGGTTTATTTTTTCTGTGCCTGTTACATTGGAACAGAGCACTGTTGAGTCTCAGGGACACTTCCAGTGGTTACTGGAGAAGAAGATGACCCAGGGAATCTGATGGCAACAGAAGCAGGAATGTAGGAGGCAGGACAACCCCACTGAAGGGCTTCAGTTTCTTACTCTTGCTTTTACAGACTCTCTAGTCCTAAAGATGGATATTCCATGACTCTATGGTTCCTGGCCTGGGCAGACCTGACTAAAAGTACTTGTGTGCTGACAGGCTACAGCTGTCATCCTATTTACTAAAGGTACCTCTGAAGTGGGCATGGAGTTTACCAGGAGTTCATGGGACCAGAAAGGACCAATTGAAAAATTGAATCACTCTGTCTCTGACACTCTCCAGCCCCTCCCCCCTTCAGCTCCTCTCGCCCACCGGCTGCCTGTACAAGGGGAACAAGGCTCATTGTTAGAGGCATGGTACAAGGTTGTTCAATGCATTACCCTCACTAACATGTCCTGTTTCAATGCCAGTTAGGGGTGCAGTGGAAGCTTTTAATACATTCCCTAGAAAACTGATCACAAAAAAACAGTGATCTCTCTCCAGTAGTGTTAGTCCTACATTCCCCTGTTTGCAGACTGCGGCACTGAAGCTTACAACAGTCTCTTTCTTATCTTCTTAGGTTCTGCAAGAGTGGTGCTCAGAAGAACCCAGGGTCTTTGTTTAATCACCTCAGCTGTCCTTCCTGCAGTTTTCAGAGTGTCAAAGGAAGAGGGGACCATCTGCTGCTCACCTTTGGGACACCCAGAACAGAAAGGCTTCAGCTTTCATTGCAGGCCTCTTTGAAAGCACCGTCTTGGCTCATTTACTCAACGAGGTTGCAGGATGGAGCCACATGGGGGCACTGGTACCTCATGAATGGCTCAAGGACGCTTAGACGTATAGGGAGATTGAGATCCCCCCGAACTTGTGGTTTCATTAAGCTCTCTCCTTCCCCTCCCCCCATCACCCGAGCAAACATCCACATGCTCATTTCCTCTTGGAAACCCCTATAATCCTTTTATTATAAGGTCAGAACTCCGCTCCCGGTAACAAATATGTTTCACTTTTAGTTTTCCCACCATCGACTCCCCCCCACGCCCTTTGGGATGGGGGTTTGTGACTCCCGTTAGACTAATCTGATTATGGAACTGCTTCTCCCTCTCTAGACTTTCCCTCCTTCTGTCTCTTTTCCCTGCTCTGTCATCAGGCCAGCTCCTTCTTCCCTCTTACACATCTTCGTTGCTGAGCACTTGGGCTCTTGTTAGTTTCTGTTCAGGAGGCAGAGCGCAGTGAAAAGCAGACACAAAAGAGGACTGTTTATTTCACTACCGTAAGGAACAAGTGCATATGGATGAGAGAGAGGGATCAGTCCTCAGCCCCTACCCATCCCTCAAGGAACCTCACCTTGCGGAGGCAGTGAGCAATCAGGTAATAAGGGACAGAGCTTCTGCTTCCCTGGATGCCAAGTTACAAGCAGAGATGGGGCCCATGCAGAACCTCAGATGCAAACACAACTTTCTCTGAAACTCTGGGGGGTTTGAAACCTGGATCTGAAATGTTGCTGATTACTGAGCAGAGCCTGCTGGCAACAGACTAGGGGTGGGGAGTTAGGTTGGGATCGGTAGGCTGCATTTTGGGGGCTTTCTTACTCAGCCAGAAAAAATGGCTCCAGGCTGAAAGGCTGCCTGAGCAGTGACATGAGAATGTGTTTGACATGTGTGACTACACGCTGGGTGGTAGGCCAAGTGCATTTCTGCCATTGTCATAAGTGTCACCGGACAACCTAATGTGGCACATCACTTGATAGCACCAGGACGCTGTGCCTGCCTCGCTCGCGCTCCCCTCGTTCCAGGAGGTAGGGTCCAACCTAGAGCCAGCCAGAAAATGGAAATCCTTTCACTGGAAAAAACTGATGAGACCCTTCCAGTCGGTGAGCTGGACAGCCACTATTTCAATTTTCCCAACAGGAAATTTATTTTTTTTGGCAAAATTGAAATTTTCCTATGGAAAATTTTGAGTTTGTGAAAAGGGCATTTTATAATGGAAAGTTATTCCAATGGAAAATCCCTGACCAGGTCTAGTCCTATCACCTCATCTTCAGTCCCCTTCTGCAGTTCCCTATCCATTCTTTCCATTCTCTGCACTATCTTCCATCCCCATCTCCCCCTCCCCACCAATTCCATCTCCTTCACTGGCTTCCTATCCGTCTCTCGACCATTCATGTCTTTTGCTGGCTTAGAAATGCTAAATAAGCTATAATAAATAAATACACAATGCCCAGCCTGTGGTGGACTGTGCACATATGGGATTTATTTATTTATTGTAAGGGAAGGCAGAAAATGTAAGATTTGCTGCTAACAATCCACTATGCGGTCCGTCCTGTCCTCCACCCCCTGCCCCACTTTCAAAAACACATCAACCCAACTTCCTCTTAAGGAGTCTGGAAAATGTAGTCCAATAGGCATTTCCTGTTTTCAGAAGTACTATAATTAGGGGTACCGCTAGAAGGCATTCAAAACACTAACGGCAAGACTATCGAAAGCACCTAATGGATTTAGGAGCACAATTTCCATTCTGAGTCAGCCCCTTATGTGCTTTGGGAAAGCAGTCTCTAAAAACTTATTGTACTACACTACCGCCTTTGCCACCTGCCCTGGCTTACCTATCCCTTTACATCTGTGCATCCCCTTTGACTTCAGTAAAGCTGCATGGGTGGAAAGTGAGGGTAGGAGAGTGGATCCTGGAATTTGTGTGGATCTGCCCAGCATCCTGCAAAACTTGTGCTTGGCAAAACTCTGAGTGTGTGACTCTTGAGGAACCCAACTGATTGGTGCCTTTTTAGTGGTTGGCTCCGTATAAATGAAAGTCTAACGGGACACAAATAAACCAGCTTCAATAGCACAGAAAATCTATAATAAAACTAGATAAGGATTAACTATAGAAATGAATTATGGTTCTAGCAGACTCCAGTTCACCTTCTATATCTATATCACAGACCTAGTGCTGTAGAATGTATTTTGGTGTTTGTTAAATCGCTAGATTTCTTTGCCTAGGAGCCACAAGTTATTGCACGCATGTGTGTGATCCATCAGATGGATATTTCCTCATTTATGATTGTAGACATCTAGGAAACACACTGAGAAAATGTAGGCAGAAGGAGGCACGGTTTGGTCACACCTGGTCTTCTGTCTGCAGCTGACTGTGTCAGGGCTGGCACAACAAAATCCATTCTTGTGACTGAGCTAGAAGACAATGGAGACTAGAACAGCACTGATTAAGTCTCATGGCAGCCAAAGGACAGGAGAATTGTGAGCATCCAGGGATGCCATACTGCAAAGAAGTGTGGCGTATGCAAGCATCAGAGACTGCATCATTCAGACTTCTGCATACAAATGAATGGCAGTGACCTTAACTTTCTCTCCCACTCTAATATCAGATCCTTCCCTGTCCTTACCCCAAGACATTCAGTACAAAACAAAATACAACAAACAACTTGCTCAATATTGCTATTTAATGGAAAAATATTATTTGAAATGAATGCAGTTAAATAATTGGCCATGCAAATGAGTCTGTTGGTTTGGCAGTAGTGTGTGGTGCTGCCACCAGAGGAAATCTGTGTTCAGAAGAAAAGTTTCAGTACCCCCATGGGTGACTGCACTCAGTTGCTTTGTGAGGAGCTTGAGATTTTGGAGTGGAGGAAGGAGAACACTGCAGAGGAAGTCTCATACACTCTCTAAGTTGAATGATGGGAACCATTTCCTAGAAGGAGGGGACTTGGAGGTTTAACAATGGCTGGGAGTCAGGAACTGAGGATAGCCCCAGTACAAAAGGGTTGTGAGAAGTTGAACCATATAAAGTCCCACGTAGATGCCTGGTGGCTAAGCGCTATGGGGCATCCAGTCCTGACTCCTTCAGCAGATTGAGATGGAAGAGTAGTCAGCTGTCTCTTCTCCTCAGAGGTGATACAGTAGGTCTGTTAAATGTCAGCCCAGAGGGATGCTACAAGGAAACAAATACGTTTTGTGCTTAAGCTATGAACTCTTCCTCCCTCAACCTCCCTCGCACCACCAGCTCTAAGTCCCCTCCTCTTAACGCACCAGTGAAGAGCAACTGGTATGTGGTGGGAAAGTTCCACAGGGGGACCAAGCATGGCACTCCCAAAGCCAGCCAGCAGCAGACTGAACATTTGGAAGGGGGAATGTGTGTGTGTGTGTATGGTAGTGCAATTCACATTCCTGCATCTCTCTCTCTCTCAGGTTTACACATACTCAGCAGGAGATGAAGACTGCAAAGCTTCTGGCCTAGAGTCTGGAGGTTGTTGCATGACTCTCTTGGCTCCCATGCTTTGGAACTGCTAGTATCTTGGCAGCTTGGCAGCTCCCAGCCCCTGGTACAATTCCAGACTGGCACTTCCATTTGTCAGTGCTGTAAATGATTTATTACTAATTCCACAGAGACATCACTGCATGATCCTTGGAATGAAAGAGTGGATGGAATTCAGCAGCCTTGCTTACAGAAATCCCACAAAACCTTGATTATGCTTTCACCGAATTATTGCTGTGGTGGACTTCTTTGGCATCAGCAGTAGGGTTGATCTCAATGCAACTTTTGCTTTTAGACCTGTAACAGAGATCCACAATATGGCTCAGAAGAGAACTTCCTCAGGTCTCAGTGCAGTTCCTAGAGGACAGGTGTTCTGATCACAAAACCCAACATCACTATTGAAACACCAATGCTGGCAGACTCAACAAAGAAGCTGAGGACTGAAGGGGCTATGGTGACATTGGTGGAGTCATTTT
This sequence comes from Mauremys reevesii, assembly GCF_016161935.1. Taxonomy (NCBI): domain Eukaryota; kingdom Metazoa; phylum Chordata; order Testudines; family Geoemydidae; genus Mauremys; species Mauremys reevesii. The sequence continues at coordinate 79,906,434 of NC_052631.1, read as the reverse complement.
TAGGGAAGTTGGTATTATCCTTGCCCATGAACTATCTCCTCTATGAATAAGTCAAGGACTTCACTCTCCAAGGAGGCCCATTTGGTACCTTCCACCTGCACCACATTCACCATCTTAAGATGTTTCAGGAAAAAGAAGAAGGAAATTTGCTTAACAATCTGCAAAAATCAGTGACAATCACTATATTATTATTATTATTAGAACTGGTCGGAAGACAACAATTCCGTTTGTGTCATTCCATTCTGCATTGGAATGAAATCAAAATCATTTGAAAGTTGTTGCAAAACAATCGTGTTGAAATATGTGATTTCAGATGGAGAAGGCCAGGTGTTTGATTTGTTTCTTTCTCTGTGGTCAGAAGTGACTATAGAGCCCTGTACCTCAGAAATCATCCTGTCAAAAACTTCATCAGAATTGATACATCACCACAAAATGTTTCCGGTTTTATGAAACAACATATTTCAACACCATTACGTTGTAGTAAAAAATGTTCCAACCAGCCCTAATTATTATTCTTTGTTACATAGCATCACTGGTGTGCCTGGCACACTACGGAAAAGTAAGAAAGCCAAAGCCTTGTCCCTAAGATCTTCTCATCTAGATGATTATTATTACTTACTTGTCTCACAGTAATATCTTGATGCCCTTGCCCCATTGCGCTATGCACACATAACAAAAAGTCCCTGCCCCACATTGCTGATGATCTGAGTTTAAGACGAGAGAGACAACAGATGAATGCAACAGATGGGGCATCACAAGGTTACAACAAGATGATTATGGTCTACACAATAAGCTGCCATCACAGCTCACCAGATGCCAACAATTGTTTAGTTTTTTTTGTAGGCATCATGGCAGAGGAGAGTTCTAAGGAGGGCTCTGAAGCAGGAGAACGTGGTAGCTCTGTGGATTTTTATGGAAAGGAACAAAATAGGAGGAAGTGCAAAAGAGCTAATTTGGACACAAAGTCACCCTGGGAGTAAAACCTGCAGAGTCAATTGAATTGCACAAGTGATTACTTTGTATGTCTGCACACTGGTGAAAAACTTCTTTCTCTCTCCTCCAATTTCTTACTGGGTGGAACAGCTGTTGGGGCAGGTGAAAAATTCTACTGAAAAATCCACACCAAGATACATACTTTTTTCTGTATGGAAGAATTTTGACCCTTTTGCCACACAAAAGCTCATCTGGCTAAAAGTAGGTAGGGAAAAGTGAAATTTCAGCTTGGATCGGATTTATGAGCACTAGTGAAAATGGCAGTTTCTACAAACAAATCCTCATCCACAGTTGCCATGTTCCTTGTAAGAGGTGGCTGCATATCATTGTGGGTGGTGGGTTTTGTTTGTATTCTGTTTGAAAAGTTTGTTTAGTGCTTTGGATATTTGGATGGAAAAAACAAAACAAAAGGAAATGCCAGTTATATATGGCCAGTCAATCAGGAATCATACATCATGACTTTTTTGATGGTAATGTAGAAAATCTGAGTCATTCTTCACATTCCACTTAGACTTGGTGAATCTGAGTCCACTGTCAGATGTAGAGGGTCAGATTCATACCTTACTTACATGCATCAAAATCTAGACTGACACCATTAACTTCAAAGGGGTTATTTTAGATTTACACCAGCATATAACTGATATTTATTATAATTTATTATCATAAAAATCAGTCAACCTGACAATTGCATCAGGTGGAGAGAGTCTGAATCAGTGCAGCTGTACAACCCAGAGAAGCTGAGTCTGTGTCCCCTTGCATTCCTGTGTAAACATGGTATGTTGGTGATGTGAATCACTGAATATGTACTACTGTTAGCCATATACCGTTCCTTTCACAGCTCTGTCCCCTCACTGTGGCTGGCACTGATTCTCAGCATGAGCTATTACCTTTCCCTCTGAACCTGAGTTCTCATGGACCACTGTGTCCCAAGGCAGGGCTGACATTAGAATACATCCTACGTTAGGGGAGAGAACTAAAATATGAGATAAAAACTCAGATGGACCAAAATGGGTGACCTCTGTTATTTTGCAATGGCCTCAGTGCGTGAACTCCAAACTGGCAGCTCCACAGCACACAGGCTAAAAATTCAGCATGGTTGGAATGTGTGTGTGTGTGTGTGCATGCAAGTGTTCATGGCATTTTGTACTCCACAGGGGATCGGCTGTGACAAAGGACAATTATGAGTAAATGTCTCTGTCTTTCCTGTGACCCCGGCAGACCCGATGGTGTTGAGCTTTGCTGGGTTATTTGCTCCACATTAAATGAAATGGCACATGTGAGCCAGTGTATTTGATTCTGGGAGGGTCAGGTGGATGGTGCAAAGATAGTGACACTGATTTGGTTTGATGGGGTCAGATCGGTCACTGCTTGCTGAGAAGAGGCTGGGAGAGACTGCTGGTGAGTCACGGAGATTGAGATTGCTGAATAAGACCAAGGAGGCCCTGCTTTCTCAGGAAGCACACACAACACCGGAGGCTATGGTCTGAATCGAACCTGCTTACCTTTGAGCACCCTGCAGAGGTATCCAGAGCATTGGAGGGGAGGGACCAATTTTCTCTTTCGACTTTCCCTGTACTCATCTCCTCTGTATTTTGGGATCCCTGGGACCCATAATGCCTGAAGGAGAACCCCTAACTCCTGGGGACAGAACTGGATAGTGAAAAATAAGGAGGTGATTTTCACTGGAAAAGATTCTGTGGTGGGTTGAATGCAGCCACCTCCATCATTAGTATGACAGCGTAGCCTATGGTGAAAGCAGATCCCATCGCATGATGCTCCACCTTGATCCAAGCAGCCAAGCAATTGGAGCATTGTATGTTGTGAGCTGGCATCTCCTTGGGCTGCATTTTAGAACCCTGAGTCTACATTGGGTTGCACTCTGGCCAAACCCCATACAAACACAACATATTCCAAGTCAAAATGTAGCACTAATAAGCCACACTTTTAGATAGGATTTTAACATGTTCATTCAGAATCTGGGTGCTGCTGGGGAATCTCGGCTAGGACATGCATCTGGCAATATTACAGCAGCCTGCACTAGCAGGCTTCACTCTAGCGCACAGGCAGAACTCATGGCTGTACACTGAGACCCACTGAGGGAGGGCTAGATAACCCACACTGTATACAGCCTGGGGGGCTGGGGATTTTTTTTAATGTGTAAGGGGTGAAAAGGTAAACATGGTAGGCTGGGAATGGCTAATGGCGTGTTTGGCCTTAGCAATAACAATCCAGCTGAGTTTGTTAATGACCAAAGATGCTAGCAGAATCTGGTGGCCTTTTGGTGCCATATGTGAACCGTGATTCTCAGTTCAGCTCTTAGATGTGTACATGCTTCACAAAAACTAGCATAACAACTGGCCCTCATGACCGGCCTCTTTGATGGCAGTGTCAGCAGAGGAGCGAAGCAAGGATGGAAGGGGCATAGGCATTGACTTCCCTTTTTTCGTCTGGAAGCTGGCCCATAGTGACTGATTGGGTCCCACTGGCATGGAATTGGGGCGGGTTTGGTGTGTGGGAAGTTGTCACAGCTGCCCGTGCTGTACCTGTCCTAAGGATAAATAGAGGAATGCAGACTCCAGAATTGTCAATCTGGCATGACTAATATCAGCGTTTTTAAAAGTGGGAACTCTCATCCCTCCACCCCCCCAAATAAACCTCAAAGAGGGGTGGGAGAAGGGAAATGAATGTTTGGAATTGCTTGGTACAAAGTCGAGTGAGCTGAAAACTATGTCAGGCTCTGTAAATATTTATCAGATGTATTAGAGCAGGAGTTTGAAATGTTTGACAGCTGAGAAATGAGTGTTTTACTAATTCTCCTGATAAATTAAAACTTGGGGTGGGGGGAGAAGTTGTTTGGGAATCTCAGCACTAGAGAAGCCCGATAGATCTGATATGTGGAGCTGCAGCTGTTGTTAGGACTTGACTTGTGCTCTTTACTCTGAGGATGAGATGCAAGCATGGCTCACAGCTGCATGGGTGACTGGTGGCTCATTCCAAAAGGGAAACCATTCGGCGGTGGTTAGGAGCTGCTCTGTGTGTTTGTCATCTATGGAGCTGATGGACTCTTCTCCATCACTTGCAGTTAAGGCTCTCACAGTGTTGGGTTTAAAGAGGAACTGCAAAGCTCAAACACAGAGAACTTGATTCTGATCTCACTTACATTTACTCACATGGCTCAGGAGTCACTCCATGGAAGTCAATGGATTCACGCTGGTGTAAGACTGGTGTGAGAGCAGAATTATGTCCAAGCAAAGCAGTTTAAGACTACAAATAAGAGAACCTGGGCCAAATTCTCCTCTCATTTACAATGGAGCAAATCAGAGCAGATTCTTTGGTTACAACAGAGTTGCTCCTCATTTACACTGGCGTGATTAAGAGCAGAGTTTGGCCCATTACATATAGATTTAAGAATGACAAAGGAATGGGTCCAAGTTCCAGCATTTGGACCTAGAATTGATTCTGTATCCAAACTTCCCCAGAGTATATAGCAGGGGTCAGCAACCTGTCAGAAGTGGTGTGCCAAGTCTTCATTTATTCACTCTGATTTAAGGTTTCGAGTGCCAGTAACACATTTTAACATTTTTAGAAGGTCTCTTTCTATAAGTCTATAATATATAACTAAATTATTGTTGTATGTAAAGTCAATACATTTTTAAAATGTTTAAGAAGCTTCATTTAAAATTAAATTAAAATGCAGAGCCCCCCAGACCAGTGGCCAGGACCCAGGCAGTGTGAGTGCCTTTGAAAATCAGCTTGCATGCCGCCTTCAGCACGCATGCCATAGGTTGCCTACCCCTGGTATATAGCATCTTTATGTACAGTCCCCTCTCTGTCCTCTGCACCCAAAGCAACAAATACTTAGTTCTGCCTTAGTGCAGGGCCTGGGCTTTGGAGGTCCCTTCCATTCCTACATTTCTATGATTCTATGTGCAGGGAAAGACACTGGGTCTAGCCCTGCAGCTGCCCATTAAAGCTATTGGGAGTTTTGCCTGAGTTAAGACCACAGGATCTGACCCACCATTTCTGGTAGAGATAAAATCAGTTCTAACAAGGGGTAACACAACATCAGAAAGCCAGAGCTTTCCGGGTGAGCGAAGGAGAAACTGAACTTCAAGTATTTTGTTTTCAACTGCATTTGCAAATTTGAATTCTGCATGTAGGGTTGATTAATTGCTGGGGATCTTGGAAGGGCTTTTTAATACTCTTATTTTAAACAAATAGGGCTGTCAAGCAATTAAAAAAAATAATCACGATTAATTGCACAATAAAAAAATTAATTGCAATTAATTATGTGATTAATTGCAGTGTTAATAATAGAATACCATTTATTTAAATATTTTAGATGTTTTCTACATTTTCAAATATATTGATTTCAGTTACAACACAGAATACAAAGTGTACAGTGCTCACTTTATATTTATTTTTATTACAAATATTTGCACTGTAAAAAACAAAAGAAATAGTATTTTTCAATTCACCTAACACAAGTACTGTAGTGAAATCTCTTTATCATGAAAATTGAACTTACAAATGTAGAATTATGTACAAAGAAAACTGCATTCAAAAACAAAACAATGTAGAACTTTAGAGCATACACGGCTACTCAGTCCTACTTCTTGTTCAGCCAATCACTCAGACAAATAAATTTGTTTACATTTGCAGGAGAGAATGCTGTTGCTGGGTCATCATCTGAGACTGCTATAACATGAAATATATGGCAGAATGTGGGTAAAACAAAGCAGGAGACATACAATTCTCCACCAAGGAGTTCAGTCACTAAATAATTAATGCATTTTTTTTTAACGAGCATCATCAGCATGGAAGCATGTCCTCTGGAATGGTGGTTGAAGAATGAAGGGACATATGAATGTTTAGCACATCTGACACGTAAATGCCTTGCAATGCCGGTTACAAAAGTGCCATGAAAATGTCTTTTCTCACTTCCAGCTGACATTATAAATAAGAAGCGGGCAGCATTATCTCCTGTAAATGTAAACAAACTTGTTTGTCTTAGCTATTGGCTGAACGAGAAGTAGGACTGAGTGGACTTGTAGGCTCTAAGTTTGACATCGTTTTGTTTTTGAGTTCAGTTATGTAACAAAAAAATTCTACATTTATAAGTTTCACTTTCATGATAAAGAGACAGCACAAGAGACAGTACTTGTATGAGGTAAATTTAAAAATACTATTTATTTTATCATTTTTACAGTGCAAATATTTGTAATAAAAATAATGTAAAGTGAGCACTGTACACTTTGTATTCTGTGTTGAAATTGAAATCAACATATTTAAAAATGTAGAAAAACATCCAAAATATTTAATAAATTTAAATGGGTATTCTATTGTTTATCAGTGCGATTAAAACCGTGATTAATTGCAATTAATTGTTTTGAGTTAATCGCATGAGTTAACTGTGATTAACTGACAGCCCTATAAAACAAATCTTTTCAGTTCCTCTTTAAAGGAGACATCTGGGCTCAGCATGGCAGCATGGATGAGGCTGTATGAGCAGAGATGATCACCCAGAGAAATATATACAGAAAAAATAAAATAACTAGGGAGAATTCCTTAGACAGCGCCTGGCTCCTGTGTCTCGCTCTCACTGCAGTCTTTACAGCTCTCAAGTTTTCCTTAGATGTACATGTGTCTCTTGACTTTGGTGCTGGCATCTGATGGCACATTCTATCACCTGCTCCTTTAAGAACAAAACAATCTGAAGGCATGGGGCAGGGCTGATGTGGGAATCATATACAACAACTCCAAGATTCATTTTATAATTGTGACAGTGGCCCTTGATTGTTGGGGAAGAGCGACAGAGTTCTTGAATTGTGTAGAGGACTCGGAAGGGGCTACCCTATGGAGGTGTAAGAGTTTAGTGTGCTACTCTTATCTCTGACCAGGGTCAATGACTTTGCAGTACTCTGCCCTATAATATACATCCTTCTGGATGAGGCTTTTTGGTCTGTGTCCTGTGGGGTGGGTGGGATTCTCCCTGCTGCCTTGGGGGTGGAGCGTTGTTGCCCTTTGCCCAGTCTGTGCTGATTAGCATTTATTTCTCTGCAGCTCCCAGGCTAGAGCACTTTAGAAATAAAAATGATAACTATGCTTATTCGAGGTTCTATTACAGATGGAATAGTAATCGTAATAATAATGCTGTAGGCAAGTTAGAAAAAACACTGGGGAGATAAACCCTCCTGTTTCAAGTGTAAACCAGCTCCATGGGGTTAAGAAGAAATGTAGGTTACACAGGGCAGGGCAGCGCAGGGGAGGGCAGGTTACTTCATAATTGTCCTTGACAAGGGTCCTTGCACATTCTACTGCAGCATCAGGCAGTGTCCCTGTCAGGAACAGGCTACTGGTCTGGATGGAGTCCTGGTGTAGCTGTTCCTCAGTGATTTGAGGCTTGAGAGAGCTGGAGTGTGGCTGAGGCAGAGGGATATAAGGTGTTTTTTATTTATTGGTCTTTTAATGCTTTGCCACATCCACCTTTCAGGAAATGCCTGTCTGCGTCCAAGTGGCCTGCTCCAGTCTTATTCTCTGCACGCGGGCTTCACGTGGATTCCTTTTCCTCACCAGTAATAATCAATCTGTTAGTGAAAGCGTTTGCTGGAGGTGTCTGCTTCTCAATAGGAAAGCCTCCATTGCCTGCACAGGATGTCCGTGTCAACAGCCTACAAATCCTGCTCCTGCTCTGGCCCCTCAGGGCAATGGGGCTCAGCTGCACTCCCGTCTGTTTCACACATGAGCTTCAGTCTCAGGGACCGGACGAGAGGTGGGACTGGAAGGTGGGGCCTTTTGCCTCCCTGTTGGGATGTTTATTATTACACTGTCAGTAGATGTTTCTCTACTAACATCACAAGCAGCCCAACCTAGTTTGCTTAGGCCTCTGGAAACTTCCAGTGCATCACTCCATCAACAGCAACTGCATGGGTGGTGCTGTAGAAAGTCTGAGGACAACCAGATACATAGACACGTTCATCACACATCACCTGGCCTGGAGAAAACAAGAGCAAGCACAAACCTGCCCCCAGAGCTACCGCAAAGCTTCCAGTCACTTAACTTCCATATTGCCAACCCCAAGCGTTCATAAACCATGGGCCAGGTCCCCAAAGCCATGGGTTTAAAAACATCAATTCATTCAGGGTCCTTTGTATTTGGCGTTTTGAGCCTTCAGTGGTCCCATTTTCAATCTGTGCTGTGAGGGCTAGAAATGTATGTTTTTATTTCATTGTCAGCTGTGATTCTCACATGCGCCCATGACTCTGGGAGCTGGGGCTTTAAGAAAAACACCAAACGTCTCGAGAGTTGCGATGAAATCGTGAGAGTTGGCAACGCCATTTGCCCTTTTTCAAAGTAATGCGATTGGTTTACTGTCTCCTCTGCTGTGGGGAGAGTGCAGAGGCCCCACGGGGTGCAGCTTGAGAGGCTGGGGGCCTGGACAGTGAATGAAAGCAGTGTTTATTTTGGGGGGAGGGGAGGGTTGGCAGTGGCCCACTTGAGGCTGGGCAGGTGTTTTGGGGTGAGTGGTCTGGATGCATTAAAGAGTGGTGGGGTGGTCAGACAGTGCTGTCGCACCTCATTTATTCAGATACCACTGATGCGTCACTAACATGTTTTTTCATGTTCATGCTGCCTCTGTATTTCCAGGTTGCATCCTTTACTGAGACTGGAGGCACTGAGAGACCGTGACGGAGGCCATTCTCATGGTGTCTCCAGGGTGAGTCCTGGAGATATTTTGGCTGGATTCTGGCACACACTGAGTCCTCTTTGTGACGCTCCAGCAGAGGGGATTGGAAATTCCCCTAAATGAGCAGCTGGCATAGTACAGAACCCTCATCACTGTAACTACATCACCCTCCCCCAGTCCTGAGTCCTTGCCCTCCAGCCAATGGGAAGTTGCCTGGGACAGGAGAGACCACGGCTGGCGTGCCTAGGCTGTAGGGCCTTTATGAGTCACTATAACTTAGAGTAGCCTTGAGAATCAGGATGGTGATGGTGGAAGGGTGGCATACAGCCAGTTGCTCCCAGGCAAAACAGCCTGCCTGAGAATTGAGCCCATTAGTCAGTGATACTGCAATAATCTCTCTTCACTCCCATCTCTGAGATGTTCCTTCATGCAATGCCCTCTCCCTCCTGGCTCCGCAAGCTGCCTCCTTCTCCAAAACAACATCCTCCCTAAAGATTCCTTCCTTCTGTCATGCCCACAACAAGCTGACAATACAAACCAAGCCCTCTGACATTCCCTCTGCCTCCAGGCTTCCCAGGGAGTTCTGTCTCCTCTGTGTCTATCTTGTAATCTGGAAGCTCTTTTGGAGCAAGGGCTGTGTTAATTTTGCTTCTTGTACAATGCTGAGCACATTCCTGTTAGCACTGAAGAAATTCAGTAATGATCACAATTAAGACAGTGTGTGGCACATTACAGACACACCAGAACACAAGCTCATTTCCCCGAGGAATTTACTATCTAGTCAGATGCTTATGAGAAAACCCATTATCAGGAGATGATAAGGCTGGTTTTTAAGACCCAGGAGGTTAGGACAGGTAAGAGAAGAAGCCAGACTTTGGGGACCTCTTTGAGCCAATCTTTCAACAAACATATGGGGCTTCTCCCATAAGGCTTTGGGACATTGACACTGGCCATATCCTTAAAAATGACATCAGCTCATGGCTCACCCTTAAACTGACAAAGAATTGCAGGGGCATAGCTAGTCAATGTCATTTAATACCCGTCCCTAGGTCATTCCAGTGTTAACCAAAATGGCAGTTAAGTCCCAGATTAGTCAGGGTAGGCCAGGAAAGAGCAAGAGTATTGGTGTGTCTACACCTGCTGTGCCTCTGTGTGGATAAGCAGAGCACCTCAGCCTCTGGGGCTGTCAATATAGCACCTTTCACCATCAAGAAAAGGAAAAGAATATTATAAAAAAGGCCAGTTCCCCTGCTGCGCCAACAGTGTGAATTCTGTTGCAGGAGATAGTAAAGTGGCAGAACAGGTGTTCCCGGAGATAATAATATCTCACTATCTAACCCCCTCGCTGGCGTGCCTGAAAAAAGATAAGAAGGAGATAGAAGAAGAAGTCGTTTTCTAAGAGCACAAATCAATATTTATTATAACGAAAGGCAGAGATTGATATCAAGAAGGGAGATAATAATAAAAAAAAACCAAGACTAAACTTATTATTCCTACTTATTCTCCAGGGGGGAAAAAAATCACCAAAAAACCAGCCTTTGTTGATTTCTTTTGGTCTGTAGAAATAGCTTCCTCTGATACCCTCACTTAGATTTTCTCTGACACCCTGCTGAGGTTTTGATGTTAGACTTTCATCAAGAATATTGAGCATGAAATCTAAACATTATTTCCGGTGTCTGGTGACAGCTGATGAAGAGATAGAATAAAGGATAAAAGAGGATTTAGACTGGGCCAATCTGCTACCTGTAGGAAGGCAGGAGAACCTAGAGTAATTAGGACATGGTGATGGGAGGCAGGGAGTACAGGGCAATACGTGTTTACACAACCATTTGAGGCAAAATAAAAATTGGCTAAAAGGGCAAATGAATCTTTGCTTTATTATTGGTGTTATTGGTACTACAGTAGCAGGTGGAGAGGCGGTGTGGTCTAGTGGAAAGAGAGTCAGGAGACCTGAGTTCTATTCCTGGCTTTGCCATTGACGTGCTGATTGGGACCTTGGAGCTTTACCAAGCTTTCTGTAGGCCACACTCATCAGGGATCATGCAACAGGGGAAGAGGACTGGCCATTGTTTGCCTTGTTTTTTTCCACCTTCTACCTCTATGTTTCTACACTGGACTTGGCAGAGGTGGGAGCCGAAGTATATCCAAATGTCAGAAGAGAGCCTTATAGGCAAAGCCTTGTGTAGGCAGCAGTTACATTCTAGTTTCTTCTTTTGGGGAAGATGGAGGAAGTCCATAGTACGGCTTGGGTGATGGAGCTCTGGGCGATGCAACTGAGGGGGTGGATTAAAGGATAGTACAAGACGCTAGTAATTTGCCCATTCCCTGAGCTAGTCATGGGCTGCACCTAAAATCCCTGCTGTTTGCATTAATCACTCTAAGGAGAGACACTGACCGAACAAGAACAAGGTGCCTGTTTAACAAGACAAACGTTATTGAGAGGAGAAAGCCTTGCTATTAATCAATACGTTAAATCACTGTTCATTAAATCCTCATGATTCTTGTCTTTCTGTAAAAACAAGAATGTGCTGATTCCTCCATGTACAGTATGCCCCTATTCAACTACCATTTTCAGTAAAACACTAGCCATCTCATGTTTCCTGTCTTGCAGTTATTTATTTATCCACATTTAACTTCTCTAGCAGCAATTCTGCAAATGAACAGCATTTCAGCAACAAGAACCTCACAGCTAATCAATGCTGGAATTCAGATACTATTTCTCCGAGGTAGGCGGAACATCTTGATGTATAGTGTTTTCAAATCATTCAATGAGTTTGACTCAATGTTATGCTGTTGAGGCGCTTTCCATTCTTTCCCTATTTGCTTGGTTCCTCTTTGTTTGGGATTTTATACAGGGTTTCCCCCTTTTAACCCAGCATCTGCCTATTTCACAAATGTACCTGCTGTAACTGCAGTTAACAGTACAGTTTCTTCCTTTGCATATTTCATTCTCATTCAAGGTACTCTTCTGAAATATGTTAAAGCACCGAAGTTTGCTTCTTCAAAGAACTTCAAACCTTTCCCCTTCTTTCAAAGATTAATTACAGTGGCTTATAGCTTCAAATACTTCCAGTTACTTTCTTCAGTTACTGCATCTCTACCTAGTAACTTTTAGAGGATTAGAAGTTATTGTGCCTTTTCCCAGGGAATGTCTCAGATCAAATATGTCCTCGCTCTGTCAGCTGTAGCAAGTAAAAGCTTTTAAAAGTGTGGTTATATGCTGAAAAAACTGCAGTAAGATGTTACTTGTTGTCTCACAAAGGATTTTAGATCATGTGTAGTTTACAATAGATTATTTTTCTAGCTGCCAGCCTTGCAATCTCAAAATGGGATCTGAAAGTTAAGGTAGGTTTTTTCCTTTGCACACATCAATCACTAGTAAGAAAAAAAGTTCCCATTTCTGATCTCAGGCATGTCAGTGGAAATCAGGCATAGCTTCACTGGAGCCCGTGGAATTGCACTGGTATGCAACGGGTGTAAGTGAGGTGAGAATCAGGCCCTATGACTCTGCAATCAGAAGTTAGCTGATGCTTTGGTAGCTAGTGTAAGAGCTGGGATAGGATTGCAGCTCAGTTTCCCAATGTTACATTGCCTCATCAGGGCTGACCAAAATAGAAGGCAGTAAGTGTTTAAATTTTATTTTAAATAGTCAAGTACCTGCTCCTGACTCTGGGACACACAAGGAACAGGTCTGTTAATCCATTTTTATATGGTCATTTTTCTGACCATCACTTCATTTTAAATGTCACTTGTTGCCCATCCAGAATTTTCCCTCTGGAATGGTTGATAATCCTGTATGTCCATTATCACAGCCAACCTGAATGCTGCTTAGCTACAGGGAAGGGGCTTCAAAAGCCCAAATGGCAGTTCCTGTTCCCATCTGTCAAATCATTCCTTTGAGTACCAAGTGGTTTCACCAATGAGTGGAGTGGATTCAGTAAGGAATTGAGAGGCAGAACCTAGCATTTCTCCTGCCCTCCTCTTCTATTTCAAGGTACAGTTATCTCCTAGGATAGGGCCAGGTGCATGGATGTCACCCGTTGGGGCATCAGGCAAGCTGAAGGGCTGTGTGTAGTGGTTGGAAGGAGATGGAAAAGGTACTAAAGAAGCTGGGCCTTGGGAGTGAGACCTACAGACCCAAGAGGGCCAAGTCTGATACCCTGGGATCTATTTCAGGCCTAAGACAAGGCTGCTGCTTGTCCCCACCTCTTCTTCACCAATGTCTCAAGAAGAAAGGGTGGGGAAGTAGAGTGAAGGGGCACAGAATATGCTAGTTTTCTTCCCACGGTAAGTGACACGAGGTCAGGAGAGACCCTATCAATAACCGTGCTCAGATGAGGAATAGTGTCCCAAGGAAAGTGGTGAACACTCCATCCCCTGAGTCAATTAAAACTATGCTAGATGAAGCACTGGAGGGTCCCCTCTAGGGAACTATCCTGGTCTGCCATAGGAGGGAAAAGATGGACTAGATGTCCTAGCGAATTCTTTTCTTTGCTAATTTCTATGGGAGAAATTCTCTGCCACGTAAATGGGCAAAACACCACTGTGTCCATTGACACAATCAGAGAATTTGGCCCTATGAGTCTTGATGTGTAGAGAGCTTGGTCTCACTACCCACAGGGGTATCTCTGGCTCCCCAGTCCTGCTGTTTGGAAGTTGCCTGCAGCAGGATTAATGATTACCCAATGTGCATTGTCATTTGGAGGCCATTGCCTGATTTGATGACCTTTTCCTTTCAGGGGGGTGAATCCAGAATGTATTGCATTCGCATCACCATCCCAGCCACTGAAAGCAACTTGGAATGAAACACAATTGATTGATATTTGCAGAGACAGCAGGATTACACCGTTGTCTGATTAATTGCTTCGTTCTCTTTTAATTTTAACAATGTTAACACCATATTAAATGAACTTTTCCCAGAAGATGAACTGTGGAGTCAATTGGCTTTGTTTGCTTTGGTTATTTTGCTAAACATACAATTTGTGCTACCAGGACAGACGCCTTCCTGCTTCCGGGAAGTGATGATGTAATTTATATCATCCCAATGAACTGATTCTCTTATCTACATTGTCTGTACAGTATCTAATGAAGTAATGAAATATGCAACAATTCAGCAATAGAAAAGACCTCACTTTTAAATTAGCACTAATTAGAGATAATTATCTTGGCTGGTTTGATATTTCTATGTAATGAGCCCGAGTTCTCTTTCGTTAAGGGTTTAGTGTGGTCAAATACATGAAATGCCTCATTGAAGATGCACAAGTACCTTTTAGTCCGGATTTATTTTCACATTTCCAAGAGCTCCACTCTGCTCTTTGATGACATTTTGTTTGATTACAGATGCTGGCATTTCTGAGAATGGCCATTTTTTATGAAGCCCACGCCTGGGTGAAAACAGTACAATTCCTGCAGCTTTCCCACACCCCTCTCAAATGGAGCAGCGAGGAATCGTCTTGGGACCCAGAACTTGGATCCTATGAGTTGTCACTAGAATGCGGCAGGTCCCCACAGTGCTTCTATATCCTGCTGGCCTGGTCACTGAGGGCTGGACATGGAGCCCTAGGACATGCTCTGTGCTGTCATAACACTGGCAGTCTTGCAGCCCTTCCTTGCTCTGCCTAACAGCCTGAATAGTGATCTGATTTCTGATTGTTTTCCAAGATGACCCCTTCTCTTTCTTGGCAATTTTGTCACTACAGTCCTAAGTGTGACTGAGGATGTCCCAGTATAGCAGCACCCAGCACCCCACAGGCTTACTGCATAAATCATATACTTAGCAGAGAAGTGATCAGGAGCCTTGGACTCTCTATTATCTCTGTCCATCCATCTGTTGTATTTCTAATGCACCACCCATGTATTTAGCGGTCTATCGTATTTCTAAGGCATTTTGCACTATCTGATGTCTCTCTGCCTGTCTTTGTGGGGTATTTCTAAAAGCTTCTAACACTGTGTGTCTAGCTGTCCCCGTATTGGGTCTCTACTATAGCACTGTCTGTCTATCAGCCTTTGGTGTTGCTAGAGCACTTATCACTGCAACTTCTAGGTGATCTATCATATGTCACATGATTACCTTTTCCATCCAGTAACCAGTAATTTGCAATAGATTCCCCATTTCTCAAGGGAACTTTAACAGCCCAGCGGGTGACAAGTTGCCAGGGTGAAGTTCAGTGAAGTGCGATAAAACTAAACAAGCCGCTGCCCCAGAGCGAGGCCGGCTTTACTCTCCCCCTCCCGCTTCACACGTCCCTAACCTGCAAGGTGCAAAGACACCAATAAAGTGAGAGTACAGCGGGTGTGCTTGTGTGAACACCCCCCCGCACTGAACTGAAAGCCGCTAATCTGCACCCCCACCCCAGTTGGGAGAGAGGGAACTGTGGCAAAGCGGGTTTTGCGTCTAGAGAGGCCACCTAGTAAGTAAAGGGCTACTGGCTACAAACTGCCATATAATTCTGTCAGCACCTGCTTTATGGGCCCGAAATGGGGCAGAGTGAAAAGTTTCCTTTTCTTTACGACTCACGCCCAGTCCCCGTTAATGAAACAGCAGGTCCTCCCCCCTTCCCTCCTCCTGGCCTCCTCCTAGCACTGCTGAGCCCAGGGCTTGATCAAGGCCTGATTTCCCTCCCTTTCTCAGTGCAGGAAATCACTGGCTGGTTCACTGAGAACAATGTATTCTGTGCACTTCCCTGGCTTTCGTCGCTTAATTGGAGTGATGCCTTGAGGTCCCCTGGCACGGAGCGGAAGGCCGGTGGTGGCAGGCAGCCAAGGTAATTATGGTTGAATGGTCCTCTCAGAGTCCCTGAAGAGTCTTTACGAATCATTGGGTAACGGCTATAGTTCAAGAGAGCGCAGTCTTTGGGGAACTTGTATAATTACTGAGTTTTGAGCCCTCTCTGGCAGCACTTCCCTCGTTCCCCTTATCCCCTCCCCTGCCACCCTCTTTCTCCCACCTCCTCTCGGACGCTGTTTAGCCACATCGTTGATGGGAAGGGCCAGCGTGTACTATGTAATAACAAGCCTGCATTTGAACTCTTACTTGTAAGGGCAAAAAGGAATAACTGACCCACAAGGTGCTACTTATTTTCTAGATTGTGTCTGTCTTCCATTTTATCATTAGTAAATTTTATTCCTTGACTGAATGTCTGACTGTTTCCTAGGTGCTGCCTACAGATTACAGCCACACAACCAAACAAAACATTACATCTATCTATGATACTTACCTATCCCCCATTACCATGATATTTAAGCTTCTCCCAATCTTTAATATATTTATCCTTGCTGTAACCTGGGGAGGTAGAAAAGTAGTGGGAACAGAGGGACAGGAAATCTGTGGAATAACTTCAGGTCTCTGGAGTTATACGCTGGTGCCCTAACCACTGAACCATCCTTCCTCATGGTGTCAAAACAGTATCTGGCAAATTAGAAGCATGAGTTTTAATCAGTTGACAGTAGTATTCATGTGGGGAAGATCCCCCCAGGATTCTTCACCAGGAACATCAAAAGAAGAGCATGGCCCCCTGAGAACCCATAATAATTCTTACGCTGTGCATGCTGGCTCGGAACTTTGGGAGGATACTCATCCAGTGCAGACACATGCAATACAGCTCATAGCCATGCACCTCAATACTGAATCTCACTGTTTTTGTTTAAGGAGAATACAGCCACGTAGGCTACAATAGCACCAAAGTGCAAAGGCCTCTGAGCACCTTAACAGAAATAAATGCAAACGACATTACAATAAAAGAAAGGGAAAGTCTCATGACCCCCGGAGCTGGCAAACTAAATGATCAGCATAACCTTCTCCCCCTGAAAACAGCAGGGATGCAAGACTCCCAGAAGACTGACTCTTCTGTGCCTGGGGCATGGGTGGGGGAAAAGGGCAATGGTAAAATAGATAACAGGATGTCAGGCCCTTGTGAAATTGGGAAGGCAGAAGCATAAACTAAAGTAGCAGATGGCTCAGACAGCCAAGCAGCCTCTTCCTTCTGCTTCACTTCACAAACTGATTCCATTTGCCATTGCAGCCTTAGCCTCCCCTTCCTGTTTCTTCTGTCTTGAGGCCTGAACCCTGGGACTTGTGAGGCCAGATGTTCAGAAGTGCTCAGCACCCAGCAACACCCATAATCCAGCAGAGTTCTTTCAAAGATCTGGCCTCAGTTGTGAGTGATGAGCCCTTCTGAATATTCTGGCCATAATGGACATGAAACCATCTCACTGGGGACTGCTGGAACCAGCTTATCACAGTCCAAGAGCAGATTCCTTTGTGCTGCCAGCTCGTGCAGTTTGCACACAACTCCTGATGAGTGGTCCTGCAGATCAGGAACACCTTCCGCTTGGCTATTAAAGAGACCTGCTGGAGCAACCTTAACTGGGAGTGCACACAATCCAGAGACTGAAACTCTTTGTCTGTGGCAGGTCAGTGGAAATGCTGAGAGTCTCCAAATGTTCCATCCCCACTGTGTTCCTAGCGCTGATAGAAACTCTTACACTAGCAAGATGAGATGATGCTATTGCAAGGACAGCAACCTGGCCTGTTGTCTGGATTGCAGGAATAGAGAATAATTCTGAATCTATGGATGGCACGCTTAGGTATACTGCCAGTGACAACAGACCAGGAAGCACCAGCTCATTGTTGGACTATGCTAATAGAGGCTTATCTATGGGAAATCCAAGCACAACCAGGATGTCCCAGGGAGTCATAAGAGCCAAAGCTTCAACCTCCACAACTAACATAAGACTGTGTTTACAGAGTTTATTCAATATGAGGAGAAAAGGGGGTGGCAACCCACCACTCTGTGGGCCAGTTCAGGCCTGGTGCCTGGGGCACATCTGCAGCAAAGTCTGGGGAGTTGCATTTGTTTACTCCAGTTTGGAATTTGCCCCATATCTGCCAAAGAAAATGTGAACAGGGGAACAAGGTCCCTTGAAGGATTCCCTGTCCCAGGAAGTTAGGAGTTCAGGCCACAGTCTATATTAATGAACAGCAATCTTCATCCAGGGCCAACCAAGATCCCTCTCACAGCTTCATGAGGGCGGACAGAAAATGAAGCCACGTGCCTCCCCTTCTTTCTGTATGTCAAAGTTCCTCTTCTCCACCCACCAGAATGGGGCTGTGTGTGGGGAGGTGAGGTTGTATTGGCCATGATTTGTATTGCCTGGAGAGAGGTTTATTTTTTTCCTTACTTTCGAAGCTGCGTATTCGAAGGACAGAGTATTCAACCTTGGAGCCATGATGTAGAAACACCTTACGTCTTTGGCAGGATTTTCTCTGCACATTGACTCCAGAGAGATGAATTTTCTATTCCAAATCAGCAATCATGATTACAAAGATCCACGTCAGATACCACCAAAGAGGCTGTCCGCGTGGATAACAAAATTGTATTCAAGATCTCTCCTTTCCACACTCCAGGATTTTCTGGATCCAGGTGGCTTTCCCCACCCACATTCTCCTCACTTCATATTTCCGAACTTAAGGTCCCACCTTACTGCAGTCCCTGGCCAGTCAAGGATGGCAGGACAGGACTCTTTGGGGGAGACCTGCTAGCTGAGGTCTCTTAGCAAGCAATGAGTGGTACATTAAGAATTAGCCATGTATCCACTTACCTACCTAATCTGCCTAACCATTTCTCCCATGGTATCAGAGCACCTGAGAAAGGCGAAGGGATGCTGTGTGCACACAAAGGAAAAAGGAGAGCGTGTGAATCTAGTAAATGGGATTGGCTGGGGAACTACCTCTCAAAACATTCCTGGCTCTGCCTCTGCTGCTCTGTGGCAAGTCAATTAACTACTCCATGCCTTAGTTTCTCCATCTGTGCACTAGGGCTAAGGTTGCCTACCTGCCTCCTAGATGGTTGTGAGCAGTCATTTATTTTTCATACACTACTTTGGGTGCTTTAGATGAAGTATTCAAATATTAATATTGACACAAAAAAGTCCGATTCACATGCGTTCAAAAGAGGCGTTTTCACCTGGGGTTTCAGGCTGGAATTGCCTGTTGCAGGCAGCTCCTTGTAAGGATTAAAGTAAAAAAAGCATTTAAAAAAAGTAATTATAAACTGACTGGACTGTAGAGTGGTGACCCAAGCAAAGGTTGGCTAAGGTGCCAGGTACGAAGTCTCTGGAAATGCCCTGCCTCACTCATTAACAAACCCACATGCTTGAGTGTCGCTTTTCTCTTCCATTTCTAGTTTATGATGGTAATAACACCCTCAACACAGGGCAATTGCTGTGGTCCCTAAGATCCCTCTGTCACACCATCAGCTCCACCCAGCTGGTCATTAGTCCCTAGGAAATGCCCTGTACTACAATTATTATTGTTTCATTAAAATCCCCAAAATGCCAATTACACTCCATCATCCCCCCACACCCAGAGCAGCTCATGCCACAGTGCATCACCGGAGCCAGTATGAAGAGCTGCTTCCCCCACAGCCGCAGCTTTTCCAACGTGAGGGCTTGGTCACCAGGGCGGTGGCAGGGACAGAGCTCCTGCCAGTTACTTGGTCAGACAGGTGACACTGGAACCTCCCCCACTCCCATAGTTCACTGCCGGATCCCCAGAGATACACAGGAGGTCAGGGTCATATTCACAGAGGGCCTCTGCAGCCACACTGGCTGTGACTCCCTGCATTCAAAAGGGCCATATGGGGGACGTCTGTTGTCAGTGGCTGCCCTAGCATCCTGGGTGGAGGGAACATTGTGGAAACGCTAATACAGGCTCAGGCTATCTTGCCATTTGCTGGAACTCTCTATGGGGCCTGAGTCCATTCCTCCCAGCCCCATCCTGGGGCTGCCCACTGCCTCCCCTTCCTACTCAGTACACATCCTCCCCATGTGGACATTGGCCACCCTCTGCAAGGTCCCAAAGGGCGGGGCTGGGGATAGTGCGGCAGAGATGGCTGATGACCTCTATCTGTTGATATGGAGGCAGTGAGGGAGGCGATCCCACCCAACACCGTGGAGCATCTCCAGACAGTGTGCCTTTAGGGCCTCTGGTAGGTACCACATTGATTTCAGAGGTGAATTTGGCCTGGCGGTTCTTATAAACAAAGCATTTTCTATTGCAAGGATGAACATAAGTTAGGTCATTATGATACTTGGCTTCCTTCTTAATTTGCATATATAAATTCATTCACATCTCATGAAATCCTCACTTGTCTTCCCACTCCCTGCATAGGTGGCATCTCCCCTTAACTCTTTCGCTGCCATGCAATAATCCATGCAGCAAACACTGACGAGGGGGTTTGATGTTTGTTAATTATTAACACTGTAGATTGGAAGGGGCTGCTGTATTAGGGCCTAAGTAGCTCCTATGTGTTTCTGTCTCCTCAGACTTGATCAAAGCTGCAAATGTCACCTGCGGTCTTAACCAGTAGCAAATCTGTGCTGGATTGTGTACAGAACGGCTGTCTTGTACTAGGAAATGTTTGCTGCTCCTGTATGAGTGCTACACAGGCTCTTGTTTAGATTTACATTTCAGAAGGAACAGGCCTGCCAAGTTTAATGTTGCACATCTCATCTGCTTAGTGTATTTGCATACAGTTCACAGCAAGACAACATTCCAGCTCTGGGCTTTTTTGTTATTTCGTTTCTGCTGGGGTTTTTTCAGATGTTCTGTGCTGATGCCTTTCCATTCCCTAATTCCACTTCTCTGGCAGACGACACAGACTCTTATTCAGTCAAACCCTTTAGAGCTGTTCTTTAACGTCCATTGGTTTCAGGCGGATGTTGGCTTTTTGGGACAGTGTGGAGACCAAATGCGGAGAGAAAATAGCCCCCCCACTGCTGTGTACTGTCGCCGCAGGAGCGGTAGGATGCCTGCCGGGATTTTCAGCTCGCTGGGAGAGGTTTTCAACAGCAGGTGATAGATGCGATGACACGCTTTCGACCCATTTATCAAAGTGCCTGCAGGTCCCATTTCAAGGCTGGCAAAACAATAACAAATGCTGAGCAATGAAAATCCATGTATGCCATGATTGGAAAGTTTGTTTTAGTTAAAAATACGCAACATGCAAGCTTAGTGATGTAGCTTTCCTTCTCCTGCTGCTTCCCCTTTGAGCAAGGATTTGGGAGAGAAACGAGACATTCTAATACCCAGGAAAGAGTCCCTTCCTTCTCCCCCACCAGGATTTTGGAACAACCGGTGTAGAAGCAAATGCTGGATGAACTGTTCCAAGGGTTACAGCCAAGTTTTGCATACAAACCAAGAGTAGATATGAGTTTTCGGAGGTGTGAGGGAGACTTTTTTGGATGATTTTGCCTTTGTACCATTTCCATTTAGCTGGGCCATAGAGCAGAATAATCCCACCCACTTAACCCTGTCTAGCACCTTCCCCAAGTGCCGCAAAAATGTTATGCAGCGATTTCCTTTCGCATTAAAGCTGAAGGCGGGAGCGCCACCCAGAATTAACAGCACTGCAGCAGAATGGATATTAGCCTCTTACAGAGGGCTAGGAAAGGGAATTGAGTGCAAAAGATCAGACACTGAGATTCTCATTAACTTTTGCTAACACCTGAGTGACTGACAGACACTTGCCTTTTCAGATTATATTCTGCACATTTCCAGCCTCTGACCTTGGGTGCTCTTCAGCCTCTGTTTACTTAATATGCAATGTCACCAGAGCTTAGGCTATTCAGTGATGCAGGCTCATCTGAACTGTACTTAAACTGGAGCATCCAAACCCAGATGCGTATGTGAGCATCTGTGTGGAATTTCAGATATGCTGTCTGTGTCCTTAATTCCTTCTTCTATTTCTCTCTCTCTGTACCCTGCCGTCCTTAAACTGAGTGAATAGCGGAGAATTCAGGATTGCTAAAGGATTTACTGCTGCTTCTCCTCATGACATGCTCCCCTCTTCACACTTAGAAAAGCCAAGGCACAGACTGTAGGAGAAGCCAGCTGTAGTGCTAATGATGCCAGGCAAAATTTGCACACAGCTGGTGGCATACCTTTAAGGCATGACCTTTCTGGACACACTATGGCACTTTACGTTATGAGGTAACGGGTAAAATGCCTTTAGACACTGGCACATCTGGCCCATTGTTCAAAGTTCATGCTTCAAGAGCATCAGACAAAACTTGGCGAATTGTGTAATATGCATCATAAAGAGACAGGAGGATCTTGGCTAGTGCACTAGCATTTCTCCTCTGCAGGCCCAGATTCCAATATGCTTTATATTATACACGAGAATGACTGTGATAGGTTTTCATACCAGACTCTTCGGAACGTGCGTGCATTCAGCACATACCATTATGCCCACCTAACGCGAGTCGCAGTCTTTGCCGCAGAGAGAGGCTCAGCACTGGAACAGCAGATGCTGCAGCAGGTTGGGGCTGTGGGGGCACTAACAGCTATGTGAGGGGTCCAGGACTGGAATCAAAGGGGGTTCTACAGGTTGGGATTGAAGTGCATCAGCAGGACTGTGCATGGGGAGCCCAGGGATAACACAGGGCAGCAATGAGGTTCATTGGCAGAGAGAGAGAGAGAGAGAGAGAGAGAGAGAGTGCATGTGTGTGCGCACTGACCCCATGACCTGATCATGATGGGTCTGTAAGTTTTGTGTACAATATAATTTATTGGCTAATTGTGCTTACAGAGGTAATAATGGAAGTTATTGAAGCTGTAATGGGCAATAGGAGAATATAAATAATGGGTTAGTAAGCCTGTTTTATTGGTGTGAGGCCTAGTGTGAGAGGTTTGGTGGTAGTCATACTAAGGCTGGGGTTTTTTTTAGTTAACATGACATAGGCCTGAAGGATTTATAATCCAGGTCACAATTTATGCCTTCTCCTTCTGTGCGAGTAAACAAATGACCACAAGTTGCTCAAGTTAGAAGGGGCTTGGAGGCTTTTTGCAATATGGTAACTAGGCAATAACTATGTGGTTAGACCAAAACAATGTATAGGAATTATTAAGAATTGACTGGTGCAAGTTATTAATATTAATGATTAGACACTAAGGGATATCCAGAATGCCACATATAGATTATGGGTAGGTATTAATCTTGTTATGGTCACAGAAGATGATTAAAAACGGTTGTGTATTCAAATAGTTACATAAAGAAGGGGTTTTAAAAGATCCAGTCTAGTTCTCTAATTTTTGGGTACATTGGTTCCCCGAGACAACGTAAACAGAAGCAGGACCACCTCTTTAATGTGCTACGCTTACTTTTCCTTCCATCTTTGTTTCTAATGGTCTCCACAACGTAAGATTGTAAATATGAACAATACAAGAAACCACTTTACTGTATCAGAGGGGTAGCCATGTTAGTCTGGATCTGTAAAAGCAGCAAAGAGTCCTGTGGCACCTTATAGACTAACAGACATTTTGGAGCATGAGCTTTCGTGGGTGAATACCCACTTCGTTGGATGCTCATGCTCCAAAACGTCTGTTAGTCTATAAGGTGCCACAGAACTCTTTGCCACTTTACTATACTTATTTAAGTCTTATATTTATGTATATTGATTTTTCTGTATTAACTAAAGCCCCTAACTTTCTCTGTGTTCCACCAATCTTATCTTCCTAATTAACTCTAAGTAGCCACCTGAAAAGAAACCTGTTATCTGTGACAAGTGCATATTTCACTCCAATGAATAATTTTATAATTAGCTACATGTGTGTGTATTTTGGGACTGAACATTGGAGTAGCAAGTGTCTGGATTTCCCCCACAGCCATCTGTCTTCATTAGCTCTTTTCACTAATAGCAGCTCCTCCCAGATTTTTAATACAACCTTTTGGGGATGTGGCAGGTGCTCTTTAATCTCACTCACTAACAGACTTGCTGATGTGAAGCCTTTCCCCAAGTTCTTTTCTCTAGTCTTTGTTCCTGGTGTGGTTTGATATTTCTCTCACCTGCACTCACAGCCGCTCCAGGCTCCTCTCCACCTGCCCTGTCAGTCTCCTTAGTAGAACAGCAGCAGAATGTTAACCTTGTTAGATTTCCTGTTTGTCTTTTGTTCTTTCTTTAAAATCATCCCCCCTCCCCGCTGTGGCTTTTTGCTCTTCTGAAGCCAGGCTGTGATTGTTGGGAATCTTAGGAAAGGGATCTAATACAGCTTGAAAAGTGGAAAATGTTCTCTGTGATGCCAGGCCAACCTTTAGGGTGTGAATGGCCGAAACCTGCTGCAGGCAGCCTCTGGCACTGCAGGATTGGAGACAGAGCATTTACAGCTGTGATCAGGTTTCTTGTGCTAGCTGCCTGGACCCTCCTCACTCTGCACTATAAATAAAGATACAATGTCGACTTTGAAACCTCTCTTTCTATTTCCCTCCCAAACACACAGAAATCAAAGTTTATAAAGATCCATCTACTATATATTACAGGCCTGCAATAACAAGAGTGCAGTTGATCTTCATGATATAAGTGTTGGCTGTGAAACACACTTGGTCATGAACAAGCTGCCTTAACAGAATGTGTAGGGCCCAGGACTAGTGAGTGGAGTCGTGCACAGAGGAAAGACAAGCAAAGAGGCAGCTGTAGTCCTTTTGAGCAAGGAGACACTGCTAAAAGTCCCTCCCCCGGCCTAGGGAGGGGCTACTAAACCCAGAACCCAACCGAGTTTGGGGGACAACAAATGCAGTAACAGGAACAGGCATGGGGGTCAAGCGGCCAAAACTAGAGAACCAGAAGGGGACACTGAGCAGAGAACCCCGGACAGTGCCCATTGCTCCTCTAAGGCATTGAGAGAGCCGGTGGACGCTGCCCACAGGAACTCTGCCCGGATACATGAACAAAAAACAGCCCCACAGTTGCAGGTCCCTGCCTCTGCCAACCTCCTCTCCCTGGTGTTACGAATGGCCACCTTGGCCATGGCTAGGAGGAAGATGACAAGGTGGTCCCGTGACTTCCTGGGGCCTCAAATCGGGTGTGTGTAAATAAACAAGTGCAGGGAAAAGTGCAGCCAGAATGTCAATAAGAGATTCTGGAGGAGCCGGAAGACAAGGCAGGTAAGTGCTTTACTGAAGAAGTGAGAATTAGCGCTACAGCCAGCTGTCCTGGGATCTTTGATTAACTCTTTCTGTGCCTAGTGCACAGTGGGATGCTGTAGGTCAGGCATGAGGTGCATTAGAAGAGCTAACAGGGTTTGCTGACGATTCCCAGGACTGGACTAATCGGATGGAGAAAATAGCTCGCACTATGCCTAGCTCATAAATAAGTTGTTTTCATGAAAATGTATCAAATTAAAGTCTTTAAACTAACAGTAGTGAAAAGGCACTGGTAGCAAAACTGCTTCCCTTGTTGACATTGCAAGCTGTAAGATCCATCTCCGCTCAGCCTGTTAATTAAAGTTACTATGACGTCTCCTAAGACCTGGCTGTGTTGCTTTTAAGCATTCCTGTCATAGGTTAGTCAGCTCCACAGCCTTGGACTAGCCATGCATGTGGCTAATGAGAACAACCACATTTACATTAGCTAGAAAAAAAGGATTTAAACCTGCATGCTCCAGGCCATAAGCCAAGCACTAACTGATGGAGGCTAAGGAAGGAACATCCCCAGGGGGCTGGTTACTACATAACTGTCTAGTATGGAGTTTCTTGCACCTTCCTCTGAAGCCACTGCTAGTGCTGAAGACAGGAGACTTCACTAGTTGGATCCCAGAGCTGATCCAGTGCAGTAATTCCTAGGTTCCTAGAGTGCAGGACAACTGGCTGGTCAGAGGTACAAAAGCCAGAGGTTTAAACAGCCCTTTTGCCCATAGGCCCCCAAATAGGATGGTCCCACAGCCCATATATTAGGAACAAATAGCAAACTGTCCCTTTGGGGATCTGTGTCAGACCCCAGCTGCAGGGTCACAGAACCCAAGTGGCTAGGCAGAGAGTAGCTAAAAATGAAATTAGGAGGCTCCTGTCAGAAACAAACATTCAAAAGACCAGAGGCTTTTCTGTCTGTTGAGTCTGCAGCAGTTCGGGTCTGTATTTTTACCCCAGCCTGCCCCAAGGGATTATTTGAATATTAACACACCCTTCCCACTGACTGGATTTGTCCACCCCGTGGCTTCCTCCTCTCTCAGTTCCACTTCACTGCCCTTAGCAGTAACTGGTCTCAGCTGAGCCCAACTATGCTCCTCTCTCACAGGCTATGCAGTCAGTGCAGAGGAAGTTTTAACCCTAACCTTGCCAGGTGCACTCCAGCCCCCCTCCCCCCCAAAAAAACTTTTAAAAATAACTAACTAGTTCTCAAATCAACAAAGTACAAAGATGAACTAATTCACCCTCATTGTAGCATTTATGCATCCCCAAGCAGTGCAGCTAGGGTGACCAGACTGCAAATGTGAAAAATTGGGATAGGGGGTGGGGGGTAATAAGAGCCTATATAAGAAAAAGACCCCAAAATCAGGACATCTGGTCACCCTAAGTGTGGAGCTGGCTGCTTTCACATTTCCATCACTGCCCATGAACATGGAGTTTTCTACTGAGTGCACAGAGAACAAGAGAAGCACTTGTGTGAGTGACTATATCCTTCCTGCCCAGCTGCAAAGTATAGATGAGCAAGGGAAACAAAAGGCAAAACTCAGCCTGATAGAGCTCTGGAGACCTCCAGGAACCAGGAGTGATGCTGTCCCCTGCCCTCTGAGGCCTGCAAAGAAGGGAATAGGAAAACTGGTTGGGCAGAAGAACTGAGCCCATAATCTGTGCCCCAAAAAGTTCTAGAAAACTCAGCTAAGTATTTTAGGGCTACCCTCAAAATCACATAGCAACATCAGCAGGTGGAGGAGGCAGCTGCCTACTCAGGAAGCATATTACACCTGTGCTTTAGAGACAGAACTGTCTGACTCACACCCAGGTGCAACTCAAGTGTTGGTTTTAATCTGTAGAGCCCTTCAGAGTCTGAAGTTATCCAAGAGACCTGTAAAGACTTGCACAGAGGAAGCCATTTGCAGTCATTTTTGGGTTGGGGTACCCCACCATCTGAGGTCAACTGGGATTTACAACTCCTTGATTGATAGGTTGAGGGGTAGGAGTTGTGTGTTTTCTGCAGACAGCCCTCAGCTTTGGAGCTAGCTTTTTCCTTGTAGTTCCAACCAGCCTTTTGAGTTTTTGGACGTAATGCAAGATGCATCTGTTTGCTCAGGAATGTTTTTAGAGGGTGCTGGTTTAAGAGTGGAGGATTTCATCTAAGGATTCCAGTGGGAAATACTTTCAAGCATCTTTGGGTCATTCCGGAGCAGATTCTGATTTCAGTCACACAAAACCAGAGCAACTCCAATGAACTGACATTGGATAACTGAGTTCAAATTCCCTCCCAGTATGAATTTGGTTGCATACGTAGTCAGGGTTTCAAGGAGTTGTTGATCAGCACGGAACAGGTGAATGACCAAATGATCTGAAAACAAAAAATCCCCTGCACCTTTGAGCTTTTTGAGTGCCATAGGGTGCAGAAACAAAGGCTGAGAAATACTCAGCTCCTCAGCTGGTGTAAATCAGCATAATTAACTTGAATGGATCTACATCAGCTGAGGATCTGGCTAGAGAGGAAAGGCTCTTTTCAGTATATTTACAACAAAGCTCAGCTAGGGACAAAAAAGGTAAATCCTGCAGAGGAACAGCCAGGTCTCCTAAGATTTCTACCCCATAAAATGCCTTGAACAAGAAGCCCCTCTGAATTATTCCACCCTGTCCCCCTTCCTTTTGCATCCCTACACAGGGCTGTGAGCTATGCAAACATTGGGCTTCCTTCACTGTGCAGACCACTGCACCCCATCATCTAGCAGAGATCTGGGCCTTAAATACATGTGACTATGTAAATAAACCCAGTGTAGGCTGAGAAGCAGGGTAATGGCTGGGGAAGCCAGGCATGACCTCAGTGACATTTCAAATTAGTTCTGCTGCATTGGGCTGGGGCTTTGAAGGGATTTTGCTTTGGCTGAATGTGGCAAGAAACCTTAAAAAGCATCACGTGAAGAGTCTCTCTAGAGCTTCCATCCTCTCAGGATTAACATGCATGCTCAGTCCAGGTTAGGAAAGGTCGAGAGTTCAGCAAAATGATGCACACGGGAGGCAATGCTTGGAACCGTTCCATACTGAGTTGTGACTCCATCACAGCTGCACCGAGAATGACAAGCACCAGCTGAAATGAGTGGAACTCTGAGGGGGTGGGGAGGAGCTGTGTGGCACAGCCACATGAGGGCATGGAAAGCTGGTAGAAAGGAACCCTATCTTAGTGACCATGAGAAAATGGTCCATGTAAGGGTGTGGGACTCACCCCTGTGGCACCCCCCTGCTGGTCGTCTCCAGGAATTAGCTCTTCCTGCAACCTGGAGCACCCCCTGCAGGCTGGTGATCCACCTTACCGCTGGCCCCCACATCCCTCCCAGACCCCATGCCCTGTTATCTGGGGTGCTGCTCCCTGGCAGTAACCCCTCAGTCTTTGGGTCTCCCCTCTCCAGGGAACTCCCCCCAACTATCCCCACCTCACCTCAGTATACAGCTGCTGCCAGTCATTGTCTAGCCCCTGCGCCCTGGGGCAGACTGCAGTATCAGCCTACTCATCACTGGCAAGGAGGGTTTGGACCTGCTGCCTTTGCCTATCCCTGGGCTGCCCTCTGCAACCCCCAGTACCTAATAGCCCAATACTAGGCCATAGCCTAGGGTTTTCCAGGCTGGAGCTCCCCAGCTCCTCTGCCTTTCCCCAGCCCAGCCCAGCCTTGCTCCACTCTGGTACTCTGTCTCTAGCTCCCTGCAGCCAGGCCCTTCTCCCTCTACAGCCAGAGAGAGACTGTTTGCTTGAGCTTCTGGCTCAAGCCTTTATAGGGCCAGATGGGTCCTAACTGGGGCAGGGCCCCAGCTGAGCCTGCTTCCCACTCAGCCTGGGCTGTTCTCCCAGCCCTCCAGCCCTCTCCTCATCCCACTACAGTCCACAAGGACATTACAGGCTGAGTGTGCAGGGATAGCATCATCTGTGAGCAATTCTGCATAGGCAGGCCCATTTACTGTAAGCCAGAACACTAACCTCATGCCCCAGGGAGTGAGTGACTCCATGCGGTTTGTCTCATACCTTCAGGAGTCCTGCCAAGCTTCATACTAGTTGATTGTGTGATCATTTCACATCTCAAAAGAGGAGCAGAGTCAGCTAAGATGGAAGGCCTTCATGGACCATCCCAGTCCTGCAGAAAGCAGTGTAGTTCTGAACCACCGCTCCAGCATGGTGCTAAGAGGCCTTGTGCCCCACGGAGAGGAGAAGAATCCAAGCTCCTGCTCACCTGTGATCAATACAGATCCCATTGCACTTTTTACAAGTGAAAGGAGTGTGGCTCCAGCAATCTTGTCAGGTTCCTGCCTGAGTACACTCTACCTCCCAAATCCTCACTGCATGTTCAGCAGGATACAGAATTCTTCTCTTCTTCCTGTATTCAACTGTTGTATAGTGCTGTTGCAGTCTGCTAAATAGTTGTTACTTTCTTCTCCAGAAGTGGCTGCATTTCAGCAATAGGGGAAGTGAGCCATACAGCATGTGTGTACTGTTGTGTTTGTATATTGTGTACAAAAATATATTAAAGAATGGCAAGGTTGCAAAGTCCAGCATTCCAAAGATAGGAAATGCCTGAATTAAGATCTCCTCTGCAACTTTAATTCATCCCTTTGACATATGCATTATGATACAGTCTTTACTTAGCTGATAACATACTATTATTTCTACAGGACCACATCTCTGATACTAAGGCAAGCCCTTGTCAAATTTCAAGTCCCTGCTCCACAACCTCTCAACAAAATGGATGGAGGTATTTTGTCAACATAGCAAAACAATATATTTTCCCCTAATCTCATTCTGAAAAGCAGCTGAACTATTTTTGCTGAAATTTAAAATAGGGCTGTTGATTAATCGCAGTTAACTTACGCGATTAGTTCAAACAAATTAATCGCAGTTTTAATCGCACTATTAAACGATAGAGTATCAATTGAAATGTATTAAATATTTTTGATGTTTTGCTACATTTTCATATATGTCTTGTAATTGAAATGAAAGTGTATATTATTTTATTACAAATATTTGCGTTGTAAAAATGATAAAAGAAATAGTATTTTTCAATTCACCTCATACAAGCACTGTAGTGCCATCTCTTTGTTGTGAAAGTGCAACTTACATATGTAGATTTTTTTTGTTACACAACTACACTCAAAAACAAAACAATGTAAAACTTCAGAGCCTACAAGTCCACTCAGTCCTACTTCTTGTTCAGCCAATTGCTAAGACAAACAAGTTTGTTTACATTTACAAGAGATAATGCTGCCCGCTTCTTATTTACAGTGGGCTTGTCTACACTGGCAATTTACAGCTCTGCAACTTTCTCGCTCAGGGGGGTGAAAATACACCCCCCTGAGCGCAGCAAATTTCAGCTCTGTAAAGTGCCAGTATAAACAGTGCCCCAGCGCTGGGAGCTACGCCCCTCGTGGAGGTGGTTTTTTTAGAACAGTGGGAGAGCTTTCTCCCAGCACTCTGCCACGACCACAAAAGCCACGTTATGGCAGCACTTTAGTGTTGCGAGTGTAGACTAGCCCAATGTCACCAGAAAGTGAGAACAGGCATTCGCATGGCACTTTTGTAGCTGGCATTGCAAGGTATTTATGTGGCAGATAGGCTAAGCATTCATATACCCCTTCATGCTTCAGCCACCATTCCATAGAACATGCTTCCATGCTGATGAAGCTCATTAAAAAAAATAACGATTAAATAATTAAATTTGTGACAAAACTCCTTGGGGAAGAATTGTATGTTCCCTGCTCTGCTTTACCTGCATTCTGCCATATATTTCATGTTATAGCAGTCTCGGATGATGACCCAGCACATGTTGTTCATTTTAAGAACACTTTCACTGCAGATTTCACAAAACACAAATCAGATACCAATGTGAGATTTCTAAAGATAGCTATGGCACTCGACCCAAGTTTTAAGAATCTGAAGTTCCTTCCAAAATCTGAGACGGCTGAGGTGTGGAGCATGCTTTTAGAAGTCTTAAAAGAGCAACACTCCAATGCGGAAACTACAGAACCTTAACCACCAAAAAAGAAAATCAACCTTCTACAGGTGGCATCTGATTCAGATGATGAAAATGAACATGCGTCAGTCTGCCCTGCTTTGGATTGTTAGCAAGCAGAACCTGTTATCAGCATGGATGCATGTACTCTTGAATGGTGGTTGAAGCATGAAGGGACATATGAATCTTTAGTGCATCTGGCACGTAAATATCTTGCGATGCTAGCTACAACAGTGTCATGAGAATGCCTGTTCTCACTTTCAGGTGGCATTATCTCCTGCAAATGTAACCAAACTTGTTTGTCTGAGTGATTGGCTGAACAAGAAGTAGGACCAAATGGAGTTGCAGGCTCTAACATTTTACACTGTTTTATTTTTAATGCAGTTTTTGTACATAATTCTACATTTGTAAATTCAACTTTCACGATAAAGAGATTGCACTACAGTACTTGTATTAGGTGAATTGAAAAATACAATTTCTTTTGTTTTTTTTTACAGTGCAAGTACTTGTAATCAAAAATAAATATAAAGTGAGCACTGCACACTTGGTATACCATGTTATACTTGAAATCAATATATTTGAAAATGTAGAAAACATCCAAAATATTTAAATACGTGGTATTCTATTAGTGTGATTAATTGTGATTAATATTTTTAATCATGATTTTTTAAAATCTCTTGATAGCCCTAATTGAAAATAAATAAATAAATTCAGCCTGAGGCAGATGGCTAGTATGTCAGATTTCCACCTGAACAGATAAAGTTGGGCAAAAGTGTAAGCAACTGAAAACAGAGTTTTATAATGGAAACTATCTGGCAACCCTAACTATAGACATTTCTATCTGCGCCACCTCTAATACACATATAGTCACAGTAGTCTGTGAAGTGTATTGGGATCATTTAAGATGTGAGAGCCTATGTACTTATGTAACAGGTTGCAATACTGAACACAGCTTGGAGAGGGGAGAGAGAGAGACACACACACACACATGCAGGGTCCTACACAGTCTAGTCTGCCAGTGACGGACATTGACAAGGATGCCATTATAAGCATGAAACCAGATGGCATTAGTAAGATTAGCTCAAATGAGGGCCGTGCCTTAGGCAAACCTGCATATTTTTAACAGGGCCACAGACCATTCATTCACGGCTTATCCTGCTTTCCTTTGAATCCTTCCCATTTTTCTGTCTTGACATATTTGTTTTCTTTCCTTATTAAAAGACTATTAACAGTCTGATTAATGGAGAAACACTGGTGGGATTTGTTTCTCAACCACCAAGTCTGATGCAGAACAGCCCCTGTTTGAAATAATTAGTTGGCTGGAATTGTTTGACAGAGGGAAAAGGCTGCCCTCCCCATTTACTCCCCCCCCACGCCTGCCCGTGGATAGGGGCTGCTGAGGGCAAGTACATATGGCAGTAATTTCATGGCACAGTCTGTCTGTCAGTCAGTCTGTCAGTACTGTGTCACTGGAAAGATCTTTAACAGCAAAACATGTTAAGCAGGAAGAGCTAAGTTCTGAGGTGAAATGAAAAGGGCTGTAAGTTACACATTGCTAAGTGGATCTACAGAGTATAAGCTAGCATAAAAGTTCTCACACAGTACAGGACTACGTCACTGGCATTTCACCAGTGTAAGAAAAGACAGATTTTTCCTTGGAGAGTCTGGAAGAAGGTCTACATGCCACCAGTTCCCTTATTCTCCTTTGCACTACTGTACATACCGCCGGTGAATTTGGCCCTTGGTGTCTACTCAGGAGTGTCCTTGGCATCTTTGATTTCATATCTGTCATGAGACAGCTGGTTGGGCCCTGGTTCCCACCCTTGCCCACGGTATTAGTCAGATCTGGTTTCCCTCTAGTCCCTTAGCCTGAGAGGCACACAAACCACCAGCCAGGGATGCATGTCCACTTCCTTCTCACCGGAGCAGTTCCAGGTGCATCTCCCACCAGGGAACAGAAGTCTTCAGGGTCAAAAAAGCAGCATTCCCCACCTAAAACCCTTACAACTATGACCCTTCTTTGTCTCTCTCATGTGGCAAGACCATACATAGAAGTTTCTTGGTCTATCACTACCTCTGAGCTAATAGAGCTGATCTTTGGCTTATGATGCCCCAGGTTTCATCCCTGCAGCTGACCAGTCCAGGGGCATCTGTAAATTACTTTGAGCGACTTCACATCCATGGAGGGCCCTATGGCTGTAGCAAGCATGTGCTCCCAGCTAACAACCCTCAAACCCAACTATCTTGGGTTCCAAATCTTCCCCCAGAGACATCCTTGTCTGACAGGAGGCCAGGGGACGTCACTTCCTTAGGTCCCTCTCAGAGACTCAGCAACCTAAAGAGGATTATCCCAGGGTATCAGGCAGTTTCCCTTGGGATGCTGGGATCAGCTCTGGGTAGACATGAGATTCATTCCTTTACACTGGTCCATTTGTGACCAGGCTGGAAATAGCATATGGTCAGCCTTTCCCAGGGGGGAGCAGCACTTCAGCTGCAACCCAGGATAGATGCAGCTGCAGATGAAATGAAAAACAACCCCTATTATCCACCTATTTCCTCTCTCAGAGGGCCAGGTTGTGACCTTGAACTTAGCTAAAGATTCAGGCTGGTTGGTCATTGTACCTCCTCATAACTGTGACACTGCCTTGCAACGCTGGAGGACTCTTGCTCTTCTGGTGAGCTGGGGTGAGAGCGGGTGTGGGCATATCGGGACTGTAACCTGCAAGTTATGGTAGGGTAGTGACCGAGGTGAGCCATATTACCTGTGTATGCCTCTTTTAGAGAAAGCACCCATTATCCTTCACCATGCCTTCATGGCAGTGCTGTTAGTCCTCGCTGTCACAAGTGCTACATTCAAAGGCAAGCTACTAGGCGCACAGAAGAACGTTATGCTCTGGCAGTTGAAAGTTGAGCTGAGAGGATTCCATCGTATCCACCTGAATCTCTCTGGTTCCCCAGAAGCCCTCTGCCCACTGATGTCACTGGTTGCTCCAAAGCTACCTCACTAATGGCCCGCTCCACCCATACAAAATGTTCTGGTGCTGGGCTTCCCTCCAGGAAGGTGGCTGCACTAGCTGGATCTGCCGCTGCCGGGGTACCGTTGGTGCTACTGTTTGGGGATGGAGTGGTATTCAATTGACTTAAAAGTCACATGTAAGCCTTTCTTAAAATCCCAGAAAATTCAGTCACGGAGGAGGGATAGCTCAGTGGTTTGAGTATTGGCCTCCTAAACCCAGGGCTGTAAATTCAAGCCTTGAGGTGGCCATTTGGGGATTTAGTTGGGGATCAGTCCTGCTTTGAGCAGGAGGTTGGACTAGATGATCTCCTGAGGTCCCTTCTAACCTTGATATTCTGTGATGAAAAGTGATAAATGACCCACCACTCATTTTTGTAGACCAGGGGCCAGATTCATTCTGGATAGAAAACAGAGCCCATGGGCATTGCACCTCCTTATACTGTGGGTGCATTTAATACTGTGATCCTGATTTTCCATGAACATATGTCATAGAATCATAGATTGTTAGGGTTGGAAGGGACCTCAGGAGATCATCTAGTCCAACCCTCTGCTCAAAGCAGGACCAATCCCCAAATCCCTCAGTGCCCCCCTCAAGGATTGAGCTCACAATCCTGAGTTTAGGAGGCCAATGCTCAAACCACAGAGCTATCCCTCCCCCCTTGTTCTCTGTGCACAGTGTCAATGTCATTTATCTCTGTGCACAGTGGGTGTAAAATGCAATCATATTGGGATACTCGATTCATTTACACTGGTGGTAGCAGTGTACACTGACTTTAAATGGCTGAACAACAGGATGCGATGCAAGGCAGTGGTGAATCAAGCCCTGTAGGTTTGCAGCACTGCATAAAGGAAGGAGGAGTGTGTATTTCAGTAGCTTTGGCTTGCAGAGCAGTTAGCAATTGGGGAAGATGAATCCCTGAGTGACTGCAAAGAGGAATGGGCCTGGGCTTGCAGCCTTCTGAAAGTCCTCCAAGACCCTTGCCACTCCTTCTAAACGGGGATTATTTTGTCCTCTGAGAATGGCTTAAGCACTAATAAAAGCCATTAAAAATTAATTTTCCACGCTGTCTGTTGGAGTTTCTTCCATCCCTGGAATGCACTCAACAAGCAGAACTGATAAGCAAAACCCAAACGACGTCTTCCATGCTAATGATTCTTTCCCCTTTGCCTCCCCCATCACACAGGCGCGCCCACACCAGCCAGGATTTCATTATTAGGAGCTGCTGTGCAATTATTAAAATTCCATCTTTCTTCCTTTCTTATAAAAAGGAGATTTTGTTGGCAGCTCATGCTCCTGAAAAACAGCACGTACTAAGGAAATTATATATATATAGACGCACACACTGCGTCTCTGCCTCTTTGATAGGTCTTTCTGCATCTCCACAGTGCCAGGAGGGAGTTTTGCAGAGGGTAAAGTGTGCAGAAGGAGAAAGGAGCAAAGGAAACAGAAGGGTCCCAGGGTCAGCCATAGGGCTGTGCGACACAGTTCTGCACAGAAAGTAAAACTAGCTCGGTTGGACTTTTCATTATGTGTTTGAACAATCCCTGCCCTGGGCCAGAAACGCTGCAGGAGGCAAAAAGGGAATCTCTAGTATCCCCATTTGGCCAGCTCTAGGACCGATGTTAATGTCCTCTTTAGCAGTCTGCAACCTGCTCCTTCATACAGAGGGAAAGTCTGCTGCCGTGATGTGAGGTCTCTGCATTTCAGAGAAGGTGGAAATAGAGGTATTGTCCTTTCAGCATTGGCCTTTGGCCTGCACAGTTTAGTAGCAGATGTGAGTAAGTAGCAAGCAGGAAGTGTGAACAAAAATGTCTTTTTTACTTTGCAGAAGAGTGGAAAAAACGATGATATTTCATGCACACAAGCTCGCTCAGGAAATAGAAAAGGCCTTGAATTCCCTCGTGTAGCCAGAACAGACACTGTTGTGTCCCAGTTCCTGAGATTCTTGAGTAAATAGAATATGACTCTAAAACAACAAAGATCAGAGGTGGGTTAAGAACACTGTCCCCATTTCTACTGATAGAAAAACCGAGGTGCAGAGAGTAGAAAATGGCTTCCCCTGGCCGCACAGTCGCATTGTGACGAGTGCTATAAGCAAATCTCCCTGGCATAAAATCCCCATTACTGCCGGTTTGGAAAATAAAGATGAGTTTTTGTGTGTGTGAGTGAGTGAGGGGAGGATATGGCAAAAGTTGGTTTTGCAGACGTGGCAAACTTTCTCTTTCCCCCCGACACCCTCCCAGGAAGGGAAAGCAACTGGCTGGGCCCAGCTTTCTCACCCACTACCCCGCTAACTCCTTTGTAAAGACCTAGGGAGGGTGTACAGCCAGGGAAAGGCACAGATACCCTATTCCCAGCCATCACCATTTCTGAGGCTGCCTCATTCACCTTGGAGCCACCCAATTAAAACTAATTAGCTTTTCCGCCATAAAACCCCAAAGAGGGAATGGAGAAAAGCCTCCTGCCTTGGACAGTAATGAAGTTAAATAGATATTTATTTATCCTTTTATTAGACAAACCAATTATAATTTTACGCTTGAAAAAGCTAATTTTTAAATGTGGTGTCTGAGCATATGTATATACTAATGTAATATATAGCCAGACGTGGCCTATAACAATCCTGCCTCATTAACAGCATGGTTAGGGTTATATTTAAATATACTCTAATGCACCCATTCATAAAATGATAATTAAAACTAAGCTGAAATGAAGCTATTAAGATTAAAATCTCCTTTATGTATAGCCTCTGTTTTTCTTTTGGAATGATAAAACCTGGAGTAATTGCCAGTGTCGGGTGAAGTTTTGCTTTCCCCACTGCTCTGGCCCTCTGCGCCTGGGAGATTAAATGTTGCTCTTTCCCATAGATTTTGTTATTGGTCTGATAAAAGATATTCTGCACCTAGGTAAATCTATACATGAATATATGCATGGGTTTGTTTAATGTATATTTAGTGCTGGTGAAAGGTGCCATATTGGCAGCCCTGGAGATTGAAAGGGCCTGCCTGTCACTTGTTTCCTTTCTGCATTTGGGTAGGAACAGAGAGGAGCAGTATTCTCCAAATGCTACCTGCCTCAGCACTGCTCTAACTTACAGTCTTCTTCCTGGGGCCTCTGGAAGCAGAGAATGCTCATAATGCTCCAGCCATGTCTCTAAGATATCCCTACAGTGGGGCTGGGAGGGCCACGTCAAACCCTCATGCTCCTTCTACATCTGCCACAGAGCCTCCTTGCACCGGCAATATTCTTAGGGGGCTGTTTTTGCCCACTTTGAGGCCTAAGGGGGCATTAGGGCAAACGAGGGTCAGGCCAAAGGTCTCTAGATAGCCCCAGTACGGGAAATGCAGTGTAAGCTTCTCCCACCAACGTGCCTTCTTACCTGCCCTGAGGGGAGAGCTCCTAGGTCTGGGAGAGCAGTCTATTCTCCACAGAGCATTTAGTCCCTGGCCTCGTTGTTCAGGGGCCAATGAGAGGGACATTTAGCGCAGGCTGTGGTGGTGGCTTTTGTGACGTGGACACGCATCCTGCTAGGAACTGACTGACACTGCCAACTTGTCTTGTATAGGGGCCACTGAATAGTCATCAACTGCCAGTCACTATAAGCTGTGGATGCATAGGCGTCGATTCTGTGGGTGCTCTGGGGCTGGAGCACCCACCGGCAGCTCCCCTATCAGCCCAGCAACAACAAACCAATGAACACAGCCCAGGGCATATGAATAACCCTACAATAACAAGCCAATCAGCCCTACAATAACAAACTAATAACTATAGTCCAATGCCTCAAGAATGACCCCACAATAACAAACCAACACGTACATAACTAATAGAGAAAAAACATTCCTGTGAGACAAGAAATTTTGGGTTCAAGTTTCCAAAGGTCTATTATACACTCCAGCAGGTGAAGCAAAAATGCTTTAAAAATGCTAACAAAATACCTGGATAGTGAGTCTGTTAAAGAAAAAAGAAACAGAGAAAAGCTTGTAGTTACACAATGTGTCATTTTAAAATCTGCGACAAAAGGAATAAGAGAAATGATAATTAAGCCACGCTGGCTCTCAGCATTTGCAAATGCCTAATTGGAAGCTGGAGGCAACTGGTAATGAAGGGGTTTGGTTTTGGTTTTCTTTCAATAATCAAATGTTTAGTGTGTCTGCTCCAGGGAAGCTTCGCCTTCACCTTTCTCTCCAGGTCAGTGACCAGGCTGGCTTGGAGCCAGAAGCACAGAGTATCTTGGGAGCATAGATCCACTGCATGCTCAAATGATCTCTTCCCAGCACAGACATTGAAGGGGCAGGTCAGTGCACAGAAAACAGAGCCCACAGGACTGGTAAGAGTGTTTCAATCTGGCAGCTGCATTCCTCAGTCATCCGCAGCATTTGATTCCCCATAAAGCACCGTGTCTGGGTCAACAGGCAGCATCCTGGCCTCTGGGGCAAAAAGCCATGAATTCAAGTCCCTGCCTGGGGCCAGGGTTGCTTTCCAATGCTGACAATATAGGGTAGCACTTCGCAGAGATGCTTAGCTGAGAGCCTTTTGAAGCACCTCGGTAGGGCTGCCCAGGGACCAGTTAAAGATCTGTAGGGAACTTGTTGTACAACGTGAGAGATAATCCTGTAACAGTGTCTGATGTCCAAGTCCCTGTGTGAGCTCTGGTTGAGCACTGAATGGCTGCCACTGACTCTTTGCCCCCACGGTTAGACACTGCCCTGCCAGGATCTGACTTGCGGCTATGAAGATACCTCAAGCATGAAGAGCACTGTATTAACCAAATGCTATTCTGAATGGGCACCTGCAGGTCAGGGCTCAAGCCAGCTTGAAGTCTTACGTGATATGAGTTTGATGGTCTCAGCTCAGCCCACAATAGACTTGTCAGGCTGGTATCTCTTTGCATAGGAAACTGTGGTGGTGGGAGAACTCCCTCTAGACCTTACAGAGTGTGGAGTCCAGACATAGCAGTGTTGTAATCATTCTTTGCCCAGGATAGCGAAGCTCTTGCTTCGCTTATCTGACTGCATTTGTCCTATGGGAAATAACAGGGAATTAAAACTTTCACTGATGCCTTGGGTTTTACAATTTGCACAGACTTGCTGCAGCTGATCTCATGGAACTCGTATGCCTACCTCCATTTTCCTTCCCTGCCCTCATCTCCCCACAACTATCGAGCACTCCTCTGCTCCTGGTCACTCTTGGCGAGAGAGCCTTCTCCTCTGCAGCTTCTGGAACAGCACGTCTGCACCTCTCTGGCTCAGCAGCTCTATTTCATTTTCAAATCTCCTTTGCCTCTTCCTCTTGGCTTCACCCGTCTTCGGCTCTCATTTATTACTAACGTTGTCACTTGCATTATTCAGCCCCGTAGAGCCTTTTGGAATAGAGTTTGTAAGAATGAAGACAGACCAAATTAATTGTGTTTGCATGGAGTCTGATGAAAAGCAGAGAGACCATGCCAGGCCTTGCAGCCGGATGTCACTGACTGGGGCGCAGCTAGCACGATGCTGTAACGCAAACCGACTTTGATTTTCTTCTAGACCATCGTTATTTCTACATGTTCACCAAATAGTTTAACTACATAATTATTAGGTTATGGATTGTTTGGGAACTGTTTGCTTGGACTATTTGCTATTTGCATCATGTGGTGGATTACCTCATTCACATGGCATTGCCTATCACTCCTTCACTTGATGAATGAATCCTTAGAAGCAGATATTTAATGTGGCCAGCATAACAAACAATCCTTCCCCGCCTCCTCTCCCAAAATGTACGTTCTCTTATAGGAATTTTTGGATCATGCTTGAAGCTTCTGGGATTCACAGACTTTCCCACAAGTACTCTGTGGTTGTACAAATCCTCACAAATACCCATTAACAGCCCATGAGCAGTAGGAAACAACTCAGAACTTGTATTGGTCAAAATATGACTAATCAGGTTTTCACTGTGAGACCAACTCTCCTGCCTTTGCAGGGTTATTACCCTGCCGTACAAAGGCTTTCACTGCAGTGGGCACTGTTGCTACCCAGACATGCTGGCCACCACTTCCCGCAGCTCCCACTGTCCGGGCACGGCGAAACACGGCCGCTGGGCCTGCAGACAGTCAATGTAAACAAATTGTCTTGCAGCCTGCCAGCGGATTACCCTGACGGGCCACATGTGGCCCATGGGCTGCAGGCTGCCCACCACTGCTGTATATGATGGAAACCACTTCAGCCCAGGGGCTGTGGCAGCACCCCCAGTTCCACCACCTATGCCTAATTTACAGGGTTGTTGAACAGAAAAAAAGCTGAATAGTAGGTGTGACGTTCTGTACCTCAGGGGAACACCCTGCGCCCCCATGTTCATCCTTATAATATGATTGTGTGGTATCCAATGCAAAGTTTGTCATGTTGGGTGTCTTCGGAAGGCTCATGATGCACTGAGCATTGTTGTTATAGTAATGTTATAGTAATGTTATAGGTTATGAGGCTGAAAAAGTGTCCTCATGGCTTAAAGCAAGCTCAGACAAAGCTCTCCAGGTACAGAGTGACAGTTCATACCTCATCAGGTCATGTATGGGACAAACCCAGCCCAGCCTCACAGGAACAAAGGACACTGGCCTAGGCAGCAACAAAGGATCTGTTGGACTCTTGAGTGAGTCACCCCCCTTCCCTTGGTCAGTCAGGGACTGAGATGAGGTAATGCTCACCTGACCCTGAAGGGGTGTGGGGCAAAGCCAAGAGGGAAGAAAGAACATGATAAAAGGGAGAGACGTTTACCATGATCTTCCTCTCTCTTCCACCTCCATCTACAAACATCACCACCAAGCGACTGAAGCACTGATCAAAGGGGCGAGCCTGGCTGAAGGGCCATCAGCCAGTCTGTGGTGAGAAGCATCTAAGTTTGTAAGGGCACTGAAAGTGTTAAGATCAGCTTAGAATGCGTTTTGCTTTTATTTCATTTGACCAAATCTGACTTCTTGTGCTTTGACTTATAATCACTTAAAATCTATCTTTGTAGTTGATAAATTTGTTTGTTTATTCTACCTGAATCAGTGCGTTTGGTTTGAAACGTGTCAGAGACTCCCCTTGGGATAACAAGTGTGGTACATATCAATTTATTTGCATAGGCTTGCAACGTCCAGCGGTCATAACTGGACACTGCAAGACGGAGGTTCTTAGGGTTGTGTCTGGGACTGGAGATATTGGCTAGTGTCATTGGGTTGCACAATCCAAGCAGCGGCTGGCCAAAAGTGCCCAGTCATGTAGCTGGGAGCAGCTTACATGCCAGAAGCTGTGCATGAACAGCCCAGGAGTGGGGGTTCTCACAACAGAGGAGGGTAAGACTGGCTCCCAGAGTTGAGGATTGGAGTGGCCTAGCAGACCACCGGTCCTGATAACACCGGGGAACATCACAGTAGGTCACCTTCTGAGTTGGCCAAGCAAGTCAATGTTCCTATCCCATTAGACCATCGATGCAACTTGCTCCCCTCTAAGTCAGGGTCAATGTGTGTTTCAGTCATTTCCCTGTGGCTGGATTTCCTGCCCCATTTGCTTTCTTTCTCTCTCATTCCAAGTGTACACCTGTAATTTCTCCAGTCCGTGACCCCTCAGTCCCAGTTTGTCTGGAGAGAATTCTAATCTCCTAGTGTGTTTCTAACTATATATACCCAGCCATCTGGATGTGGGGAAGGGTGGCTGGAGACTATCTGACGTCTCAGCCAAACACAAGACATCACAGACTGTAGAAGAGATTTTTGTAACATTATTTTTGTTGGCTATAAAGCTCCAGAGAGCATAATTCAGTGCTCAGCTCAGCTGACCACTTCTGTTTAGGGCAGCTCCAACCACAATGATACATGAGACATTTTAGGAACATCAGGGTCTAGTAGGTCCAAACTTGAAAGCACAAATCCCATCTAGCTCATTGTACAGGTCCTGTTTCTGCATGATCCCATCTTCCTGCCCTTCACCAGATCAGTTCCTCCCCTGAAACAAACCTGGGGATCTCTTGCACTCACTTCTACCCTTTGCTTCACTCTCCTTCTCCAGTGACTCATTCCCTGTCCTCACCCTCCTGTGCAGTTAGTAGTTCTGTCTGAATTCCTCATTTTCCTCATTTTGAGATGAGGGGGCCTAGTTTCTATCCCCTCTTCTCCTGCCGACACCCCCCACATTGTGAAAAATGCATTTCCAACACCTTTCCACATCTCCTTTATCTATGTGAACCCCCTGGCTCTGTCACCCTCTTTTTCCTAATGAGAATGAGTTTAACTACTTTTACATTTCCCTGGAGCTTAGATTCCTATGTTTGTCCTCTCTAGAGCAATGATCACCTCTATGTGGGATAAGACTCAGCACATGAGTTCCCAAGTGGGATCTAATAAATGCTTTAGAGTCCCAGTATCACCTAGTTTAGGTCTATCTTCATCCTTCTGCTCATGCAGCCAAATATCTTGTTTGCATTTCTCGTGCATATATGCCCTGAGATGTTGTTTTAATAATTTCCCTTCTAAAAGATCCTAGTCCTTCTCTTTATCCGTTTGCTCAGTTTCCATCAGTTGGCTCATTGAACGAGATGCTTCCTCTGCTATGTGACATGTATGTAAAGAACACCATGAAAAGGGGCTGGGGAGACCATGCAGACTGCAGAGGTGTCTATGTGGCTTCCTGCAGCCCATCCTTGTGCAAGCTCAGTGCCATGTGACAGGCACTGTGGCCAGCTAGAGTGCCAGTGGATTCATGGAAGTATGAGAATATCCACTTGGGTTTTTTCCTCCTCTCTGAGTTATTTCTTGCTTCTTCCTCCTCCTCTCCCTCCCTACTCCATCGCTTTCAATATAACAAAGGCCAAAGAGACTATTTAAAAGCGTGTGTGTGGAAAAAATCCCTCAAATTGATGGAGGAGGGAAGCACCCCTAGTCACAGAAATCATATGGAAGCCAGAGGTTTGACAGCTAGTTGTGGTTTATGTTACAGGACATAAGTATCCCAAACAGGCTCTCCAATGGGAATTCTCTAGGGCTTACTGGGTGAGGGCCAGCAAATGTTAATTTATCTTCCCACTGCCCTATAGCAATTCCAGTCCTTGAGCTCCTGACACACAGCTCTGTCCGTGCATTTCAATCCTGACCAATAGCACCCCCAAGCTATCCCTCTCATGGGGCTCTCCAGCCAGCTGTACCAATGCCTCTCAGTCCTGGGCTTCCCACACAGCTCTACCCAGGCCCTTCAGCTTTGAGCTAGAGCTTTCCACCCCATTTCAGTCCTGCAATTCATGTATAACCTAAATAGGTCTGAGATCTCATCTCCCCAGACGTGGTGCGATACCATCACTTTGTCAGTCGGCATCCCGAGTGGGCTTGTTCTGTCTCTGTTGTAACTATTGAATCTATGCATAAATTGGTAAGTCACCTCCCAGTCAGTTTTCATCTGGTGAGGCGATGTTAGGAGACAGGTGTCTCCCTTTGCGGGGCTGCCTTTTATCATTTGATGTGTTCACTTGGGTTTGGTATCATGATCCATGTTATCTCTCAGCTTCTGTCAGCCGACGATGAGATCTGCCTTTGATTATGACAAGAGGTGCCATCGACGTGCATTGCAATCAGACACACACTCAAGGGTCTGCCGGGGGAAAAGGGGAGGGATGTTGTAATGAGAATAATTCTTCAGGAGATGTTCCAGATCTGCCCATATGTGACCACCCAGAAGATACCTTGGTTGTAGTGATTTTAATTGTCTTCATCTCTACTACTTACATTTTTGTGAAAGCGAGTGGCCAGTAGCACTGGATGGAGGAAGGCACAATGAAAGCAGGTCCTGGGTATATTTCCACACACTGCTCTGCCAATGCACATCACTCCTGACCTGCACTAGCTGTTGCTGGCCCAGTCCTGACCTGCTACCCACAGCCAGAGCTCTGCCAGTGCCCTCGATCTTACCCTGCTGGACCATCTATAAGCCCCCCAGTGCAGGTCTGGTAATCCACCTTGCTGCTGACTAACAGTACCCCTGTCCTGCTAGTCCAGCCCTGTCCTTTTCCTGAGCACAGTCTGCCATCTGTTCTAAACTGCTTGAACATTTGGTGGCCTGGTCTAATGTTCATTGGAGAGAACCTTCTTTTCACTTAGGACCTAGTTAGGATTCGAGCCTAGGTCTCTGTGGAGATAAAAGCATTAACCTAGAGTGACATCCACCCTCTTTCGCCTGTTCTGCCCCTGTCCCCACATGGAGAGAAGACTGGAGGGAGCGTGATGTCGAAGCCTGCACTTCATTCAGGGGAAGCACTTGTGGCTGGTGCCCCTTTCCCATAGATGTAGGCCATGGCAGCAAGGGAGGTCAGGATTCCTGTGAAAGGCGGTGCATACATCTCGCTCTCTCAGTCTGAGACTAGCTGATCAGCAAAGGAGGAGATTTGGGTCACGCTGTAGGTAAGTGGCTCGGCAGCAATGCGAGTCCTGGATGTTGGGGAAGGCGCG
The DNA here is from genome assembly GCF_016161935.1 of Mauremys reevesii. Lineage (NCBI taxonomy): Eukaryota > Metazoa > Chordata > Testudines > Geoemydidae > Mauremys > Mauremys reevesii. The sequence goes on along the minus strand of NC_052631.1, from coordinate 79,862,329 downwards.
TTCAGGTTAGTGGGGCATGAACTAATCTGTGGTGTCTGAGCAAAGTCAAACCAAATGGCAGTGGATTAATTCTAATTCTGCTCTACTGCGGTGCAGCCATTATTGACTCCTCTGCCACTTCTTTGCTCTTCTAAAGAAAGCATCAACAAGGGCGTCACAGACAGGCATTTAATCAAGGCTCTTAGCTCCTCTTCCTGCCCCCCCCATGAGGTATGTTATGTATTATTATCCCCCTTTGACGGTTGGGGAAACTGATGCAGTAAGTTTAAGTGAGTTTTCCAGAGAGATACAGTGAGTCAGTGGCAGAGTCAGCAGTAGAACCCAGGAATCCTGACTCCCAGTCTCAGTCTAACCACTAGTCACTCAATACATTTCCTACTGTATTCACTCCAGCCAGAAATCCACCAGCTTTACATCCTCCTACAGAGCACAGACACACACCACTTAGTGAGCTAAACAGGAACTGCAACACATCATTTATTAAAGGGATGCTGTCAAGGTTGACAAGCCCCCAAATTAAGTACCTTAAAAATTCCATTAGCTCAGGTCCTCCTGGTGCCATGTCCTATCTTGCTTTTGTTTATCACCCTTCACGGTTCTGACTATCTAGCAGCAACTCAGCTGTATCAGAACACTAAAGAGCAACAGGAAAAGAGAATTCACACAGAGCAATAAGCAAGCACAAGGATTTCACTACAGTGGTGCACTGGAACCTAGTAACATCAGCCTGTAAAATTATGTCCCCTACTTCACAAATATAAGCAGCAAAACAGTAGTTTAGATGGAGAAAAAAATTCCCAATAAATTGGTAAATTGGTTTCAGTTTTAAGTTTCCAAGATTCTGAAGATTGCGATCCACACGCCACCATTCCCTTTGAAGATAGCCCATCCTATCCTGAATTCTGAGGCTGAAGTTCCTTGGCACGCTGAGTTTGTTTGCACCACTACATATCCCTAACATAGATGTACTGCATTGTTTCAAGCCAAGGTCCGCTGCAGTGGTGCAAATCACAGTATACAGTGGTGCAGCATGCCTACAGCAGGCACAGCTCTGAGACTGCAGCACCAAAAAGTGTCACCTTTGCTAGCTGATCTTAATAGACCTACCTGTTGGAGACACCTGGCCAGGCACACTTGTGGGAGGGGTTGCTACCTCTCCTCTCAAATCCAATATGTAGGATGTGGAAAGAATTCCATATTTAGTTAAGAGATGATGTGGCATTAAAATGTACCAAAGCATGATGACAATGTCCTGTCTGGGGATGCTGCTGCCCCCCTTGTATTATTGGGCTGTTGTGAGGCAAAATGGGATACTATTGGCCCTCAGAAGTAAGAAAGAAAAGGGTCAGAATCCTTTTCAGGGGATTCTTAAGTCCATTTCTATGGTCAGGAGCAAGGTTTAACTCCTTTGGACTGTAAAATGGTGTGGGCAAAATCAGGGCTGGATTTAGGGGCAGATGACTGTGGAGTACCAGGCTTGGTGGGTGCTGGGCTTGGGAAGCTGTTTTTGTTGTTAGCAACAAAAGGGAAAATAGAACGTTTGAAGTAAAATGTTTCAGGCATTCCCTATGTGGATTCAATTTTCACTAACCTACTAGAATGTTCTGGACCTTTGTAGAATCCTGTGGAATCTTCCAGACTTTCTGAGAACTAAATTTTCCTCAGACCTCCTGGAATGTTGTCAGCCATGCCCTTGCGGGTATATAAGTAGCGGGGTGTTGCCAGTCAGTCAGTGAGATATAAAAATGAAGTGAAGTGAGAGCCCAGCTGTGGTGTTGTGAATGTTGTTTTATTATGTACACCTCTACCCCAAGATAACATGACCCGATATAACACGAATTCTGTAAAGCAGTGCTCCCAAGGGGTGGTACTCTGGTGGATCAAAGCAAGTTTGATATAACATGGTTTCACCTGTAACGCAGTAAGATATTTTGGCTCCCGAGGAAAGCGTTATATCGGGGTAAAGGTGTAATTGTGAAAGGGTACCTGTGTTTTAAGACTTGAAGAGTATAAGTAGCTGCTAATAAAGGACATTGTTAACGAGACTGCCAGAGATATCTATCAACTCCCTATCTACACAACAATATAAAAGAAATACTGTTACTTCTTTTGCCATGCTTAACACGTAATGTTTGCTGACTTTCTAAGACTGCAGAACATTGACTTTTGCTCTCCCTAATACTGTCTATTTTCAATACAAATTCAATAAAAAATAAGGTATTCAAAAGGTTAACAAATGGAGGGGGGGGCATCTAAGATATTCCTTGCCTGGGGCATATTTGGTTTAGGACTGGCCTACTGTGAAAATAACCTGGAAGCATCACAGCAGCTATGAAATAACTGATGGGGTGTAGCCAGTAGATGTCATCTATTCTGTAGCATGCCGCTTTCATTTCTTGGGGGAATATTGTGTTTGGGTCTTTATTAGGCCTTTCATCATCACATTGCTAGATGTCCCTTTGTAACTGCACCTGCAGGGCAGGAGAACATAGTATGTGTATTATAATGGCAGGTCTGTTGGAGATATTATGGGAATATTGTGGGTTGCAAGGAAGGGGCAATGGCTAAGCCAATGTGTTCACAGACTTCAAATTGCTACCTATATGCCCTGGAAATAACATGCTTTGATCTGCCATGGGCTAAAATTATATAGTTTAGCTGTAGATTTTTGCACTTGCCAATGTGGTATAAAAATCTCTCTCTGTACGGTACATGTCAGAAATACAAACTTTCTATCTGCTGTGAAATGTTCAGCCCACTGCACTGCAATTTTCCTGAAGGCTGGTTTAGTAAGTGCTGCTGGAGGAAGCCGTGTGTTTCTCCACTCTGAGCTGCGACCAGGCTGTGCTAACCAGTACTGGAGCTGAGTTCACAGGTGAGGGGTGGATTACAGAGGCAAGTGGGCATCCGTTCCCACTAGCACAGCCCTCTCTCAAAACCCAGAAAGGGAAACGTCGGGGCTCCTCACTTGACTGAAAACAAAACCTCTCTCCCAAGCACTGAGGAGAGAGGCTGCAGACACAGGTGACTTTGCAAAGCAACACTGACCTGTTAGAAATTATTCTGTTCCCTGCTCACAGAGTTCAGGTGTTTCTCTTCCTTTCTATTTTCATCACCTCTGACAGTTTCATACAGGAGATTGATCCTTTAACTCCCACTGCTCCTGCTGCTTGTACCTCACCCTGCATCTCCCTGGGTCACATCAGTCTAGGGAGTTCTGGAAATGGCAGCGATGTCCCAAACAGAGGAAGGAGTGCAGCTAAGAGTGCTCCCATTCAGATTAAGTAACCAGCCTGACATTTCCCCCCAAAGCTCAAGCTAAACCCACCTCTAGATGGTAGCAAAAATACCAAGCAGAGACAGTAACCTGGATGGACTGTGGAAACAGGGCTGCACAGCGGTTTTTGGAAGCCAAGGGCAAAATCTGAAAATGAGCCATTCCCCGCATCCTCCCCAGCCCTGAACCTCTGACCTCAAGGGGTAGGAGGTTGGAGAGCGAATCTTTCCTGCACTCACCCCACAGCAGCAACTCCTGTCCTGTTGCGGGCAGTGAGACCTGGCACATGGGGTCACCACACTGGCTGTGAGTGTGGAGGGGGGCAGCTGGCTCAAACGTAAGTGAATGGCATTGCAACATGGCACTGCAACCCTACGTGCGAGGTCATGATGCCACTCACTCAAATTCCATGGGTTTGGAGGCAAACTCCCCCCCCCCCTCCCGAGGACTCCTTCTGGGTGGCTCTGCCTGGGAATATTGTAAATGTCACCTGAAGGCTTATTCTCATATGATTCCCAACCTGATTTCCAGACCAGGAAGAACTGGATGCATTGCGAGGATCAACCAAACTTTGGATGCTTTTCTAAAACATTGTTTATTTTTAAAATGTATTTGTTGCACCTGTTCCCACTCTCTAAATGCAAGTACAATGGTAGATCTAAAAACAGATCACATTAGTAATCCAAATGAGTATCGTGTAAAAAAGCCTTAATCCCCCATTGACAGAACTACCTGACCCATTAAAATCCTCCTTCCTCAACTCTCCCTCTCTGAAGAAGCATGAGGGACTGCATGGGTCCTGTAAGGAAGGTCCTATTCCTGGACAGTCGGCATATTGGGCTTTATGGGCCCAAGATGGTAGTTAGATGCAAATCTGAATAGGCACCATGAGGAATGCTCATTCCCCATTCCCTGGATTTTGAAATCTAGCGATCAGAGCTGTGTGACTAACTCCTAATAAGTCATCTGTTTGTCAACCTTCTGGCTGAGAAATTCTCATGTGTATTGGTTATTCAAATTCTTCTAAAGTGAGCCCCCTGGTTTTGTGAAAGGTACCTGATCAAATGTTTCTGGCCAAGTTTTCATCTTAATGAAGTGCCTGCTGACTTTAAAGGGCATCAGTGGGGTCAGGGTTTGGCCCTTAGAGACTAGGGGCCATATTCTGCTTTAGGGATTGCAGAAGTCAAACTAAGAGCAGAATTTGACTTAAATCCTAGCCACGGCACAGGTTCAGCACAGAGAGCAACTTTGCAAGCTTTTTCCTACACACTTTGCTGCCAGCCAGTGTGCCTCTGCCTTGACCTGGAGAAGACCATCTCTACAGCTGAGACAGGAGTTCAGTCTCCATGACCTACTAAGCAATTAAGATCTCTGCTGAGGCTGCCAATTTGCAGTTGTTGTTTTTCATATGGACACCTATCACTAAGACCTGGACTGAGACTCACAACATGACTCATCGAACACCCATCCAATGGGAACATCTTCAGTTGACTAATTGCACTGCATGAAGAGCAGAAACATTCACTAAACCCCCATTCATTCTCCTGAGAAAACCAGGTTTTGTTTGCATGGGTATTTAAGTGGGATATTTGCACAGTTGTGGCTATTTGTGCACAAACAAGTGTATGTGTGCAAGCAGGAATGTATTGCTCACCCAGCCAGTCTACCCATACACGCAATTACTTGGTGTAATGTGTTGAGGAAATTGAATGCAAAATTGATTAGCTAGCTGGTCATATCCTTCCCTCTCTCTCAGGCAGGAATGGACCCAGCTATTTTTAAGTCCAGCATCCACATATGAGGCCAGCTATAATGCTCTTTCTTCTACAAAAGAAACAGGAGAAATGTTCTATGTCGGAGACCTGCCTATTCCCTGTATCTCACTCCCCAGCCTCTCTCTGGCACACTTAAGGCCAAAATGATTTCTCTCAAGGCACTGCTCTTGCTTATAAAGTTCACATCAGCCAAGCAGGAAACAGAAACTAAACCATGTGACTTCAGTGGCCAGTCACACAGACTGAATTCCAAATGTGGAATATTTGAAGGAGACCCTCTCTAGAATAGTATGTGAAACTGTGACAGAATGCTGGCTAGGAAACCCTGAACATGAGAAACCTAGACAACAGAGCTCGAGAGGGTAGACAGAGGGAAAGGAGGTGTGGGGGAGATTGCCAGCCGAAGCCCCTTAGAGGGAGAAAAGGGGCAACTGGCATGCCCCACAGTGCAGCTCCCAGGAGAAGAAATGGGGTCCCTGCTTGGTGGCTTGGGAGAACCTGAGGCCCAGGGTGTCCAGCAGGAGGTCGGGATTGGTCTCGACCCCCTACTGGAAGAAAAGGGGATAAAGGAGAAGGGACGCCCACAGAGGTGCGATTGGTATGAGGACCTGTGGTGGCAGCAGAGCTATGGGGACATTACCCCCCGACCAGTAGTTTTTGTGGGTGGGGGATGAAGGAACCTCCAGGAGATGATGCCGGTGATCGCCCAAAAGACGGGGAGAGGCTTTCGTGGACGAACCCCACTGGATGGGGGGATGGAGAGGCCGAGGAAGGACAAACCTGGTGGTTTATAAGCGGGGGTGTGTGTGACAGGGTGCTGGCTAGGAAACCCTGAACCAGCCCTCTGTCACGCCAGCTCCAATCATGAAAGGGGAATTGAAGCTTGCTGAGTAAGCCCAGCCCAGCCCTAAAAGGCAAAAAGGGAACAGCTGCCGGCCTTGTTAGCCAGCCAGGGGCTACATAAACGCTGGCAGGAAGGAAGCCAGAGGGAGAGGAAAGGGAGGAGCTGGGGAGTTAGAGGCTGCTCACCCCTGCAGAAGCTAGCAGTCCCTGAGGCTGTGAGCCTGATGCTGTCTATAGCTACAAGGTGGTGGGAACCTGTACTGTTAATAAAGAGCATGGGTGATTGCACCAAAGTACAGGTCTCTGGTTGGTTTGTGGGCGCAGAAGGGGCCGAAGATAGTGGGGCCCACCTATGCCCTGTTACAGAAACCCATTGACCCAAATATTTTGATTCAGAATTATTCATTGGGCAATTAGGAACAACAAACAAATGAAATGAAATGGTGAAAATCAAATGAATACATTATTTGCAACTAATAATCAGATGAGCTCTAGTTACTAGTACTGTTGGGCCCAATTCAGAGCGGTGCTGAGTGCCTCCTGCAAGGTGCTGAGCACTATTTGATTACATTGGGGTCAGCTGGAGTTGAGGTCACTCAGCTACTCTGATGATGGTGCTCATGCTAGTTTTAGAACCCTGCCTGCAAGGCACAGATATTGCCCATGCTAATGAATACATTAGAGAGAGGGGAAAGGGGAATAGAAAACCGGTGTTAACCCAAGTCCATTACTCCTGTTGCTGATGCCTATATAACTTAGGGCAACTTGTATTTTTGGACAAAAAGAGGCTGCAGGCTCAAGTGTTCGAGCCGAGCCGATGGAACTATTTGTGCCTGGGATTATTGCCTCCTCTCTTGGAAATGATCGCTTCTGACAAGCTCGCTGCATGAACAAAGCAATGTGAAATTGACCTCATCACCACCAATCATATCAGATTGTTTAGTACAGTGGGAATGTTTAGCCTGACAATGACCTAGTTAGTTCCTTAAAGGAACAGTATTCCCTGCTATGGGAAGATGGCAAGGGGCAGAGGTTGAGGGGAGGGAGAGAGGGAGAGACGAGGAAGGAAAGAAGCAAGACATTATAAAATATAATTGCCCCAAATTGTTTCTTTAGAACTTGTCACTTGACCTTTAGCTCCAAAGGGTTTCTCGGTGTGTCACAGACCCATGGGAATTGGCACTGGGGAGGGCCGGATGCTCTCGAAATGCACAGAGAAGTCTGAGAATTTTAAACCTGAACACCCAAGAATCTCTCAGAGGGGGCAAGGGAGTTGTGTGATTTTTAAAAGGATCAGATGAGATGCCACGAGGGGGTTGGTGTAAAGGTTAGGAACATCCTCTGCCTGGCAAAGAGGAATGTGTGATGTCTTTGACCATAAGCTAAGTCCCTTAGTCCTGAAGGTTTTTCAGGTGCTCAGAGCTAGCCAGGCCAGAAACTCGAGGGGTTGACTCAGATTCATCCTTTGAGAATGGCATTTGCAGAATGCTGCTCCCCTACAATGTAGTAATGTGATCGCAGTGTGCATACATAGTGGAGTAGCTAGTACGGGCCGGAAGGGGCCAATGCCTTCCTAGCTCTAATCACAGAGAAACAGCACCTCTTGAAGGATTCATGCCCCCCTGAGAGCTACAGCCAACCAATCCTGTCGCTCCATTCACTGAGCATTCCAAAGGGATGATGGCTCCTCTGGAACAGAAGAAGTTCTGTGACAATAGCTCATTCTTTTGGATTGTACCAGAGGAGGGTTTAGTTTGGCAACAATGGTCTATTACACTTGGATTGCACCAGAGAGACCTTGGATATTAATTGTGCATTCCAGTGACACTGCATCCAAAGTGTCTTGGAGTATGTCTACATGGCAAAAACCCCACGGTGGCAGCAAGTCTCAGTGTTCAAGTTCGCATCATGGTACTAAAAAGAGCAGTGTAGACATTTGGGCTCAAGCTGGAACTCAGGCTCTGAAGCTTTGGGACAGGGGTGGGTTTCAGACCCTGACTGTAGAATGAACCACAACATTCTTCCTTCACCTCTCCTACCCATGTAGTTTCTATTAAACTTAATATATTTTAGTTCTTAATAAAAAGCAGTTGTTATTTTTTCCAGTTCACCTCCAGAGTGTTATGAACAATTATATCAAGCACAACATAAGCTAAATAAATAGAAGAACCATGTATTTTGCTGTTTATAATTATTAGTCATATTTATTATGGTACTAATCGAGCCAATCAAGCATGGGGCCCTATCATGATAGGCACTGTATGAACACAGAATAATAGTCAGACCCTGCTGTGAAGAGTTTACTCTCTAAATATTAAATGTAAATCTTGCTCCAATAAAATTTCCTTAGTATATTAGAAGATTCTTCTTCCCTTTCAGGCATTGGGATAGACTAACTTTTCACTGTGATTCTCACAGCCTCAGCACTAGGTCTGAATGAAAAACTCGAATTATTTTCTGCAAAAACTTCATATGAAATGAAAATTCTCATTTTGTTTGATTTGTGTGTTTGGATTTTTCTGAATTCTCAATCAAACAATTGAACACAAAAACACTGTTTAGAATTGAATTGAACTGAAACATTTTTCTTTCAAAATGGAATTGAAATGATTTAAAAAAATATTTTTTTTTTGTTTTATTTTCCTCTCTTCTCTCTCTGTTTTTCCTTTAAAGGAAAAAAACAACTCAAAACAATTTTTTTTGAGTCCACTCAATTAGAGCTGAAATTATTTGTTGTTAGAATCTTTCCATAGAAAAATCATAAAGTTTCAACAAAAAATGTTCATATAATATGAAAAGCCGTTTTTTCATCAAAAAAACCCTCTCTGATTAAATTTTTTCAACCACCTGTAAGGAGCACACTGGGCTCTTCTGAGACAAATACAGGAAGGGGACAGGGGACTCTCTTCTAGCAATGTAAGGAAATCTCCATCACTGAAACAGGGGACACCACCCAAATCCAACGGAACACATCATCTTTCTCAGGGTGCTCCAGATGGCCGAGGATAAATTGGGTTAATGGTAACTACTCTCACCATGGCAGGCAATATCCAAATATTTCTATAATTATCTGTTGTTAAAACCAAACCAGATTTGCCACAGGGTGCCCAATTTTGCATTCTATTTTTTTTCCTGGAGGGGGTTGGATGGGATTAAAAAAAATTAAATCCACTCACTGATCAACCCTGTATTCTGAACTCCCCAACACACTTAAACAAGCTTTCTTCACCCACCCTTTCAGTCCTCTCTTCTCCTTGCTAACCTGCTCAGAGATGTCAGTTTTGTGCTGTGCTGCTTGACCTAAAAAGACACAAGCTCCCTGTTGCGTGGAATTCAGTTTTGTTTATGATTAGGGCTGTCAAGCGATTAAAAAAATTAATCGCGGTTAATCACGCTGTTAAACAATAATATAATACCATTTATTTAAATATTTTTGGATGTTATCTACATTTTCAAATATATTGATTTCAGTTACAACACAGAATACAAAGTGTGCAGTGCTCACTTTGTATTTATTTTTTATTACAAATATTTGCACTGTAAAAAACAAAAGAAATAGTATATTTCAATTCACCTCATACAAGTACTGTAGTGCAATCTTTTTATAATGAAAGTTGAACTTACAAATGTAGAATTATGTACAAAAAATAACTGCATTCAAAAATAAAACAATGTCAAACTTTAGAGCCTACAAGTCCACTCAGTCCTACTTCAGCCAATCGCTCAGACAAACAAGTTTGGTTACAATTTGCAGGAGATAATGCTGCCCATGTGTTGTTTACAATGTCACTTGAAAGTGAGAACAGGCGTTCTCATGGCACTGTTGTAGCCGGCATCGCAAGGGGGGCGCCAGATGTGCTAAAGATTCATATGTCCCTTCATGCTTCAACCACCATTCCAGAATACATGCATTCTGCCTGATAACGATCCAAAGCAGAGCGGACCAACATATGTTCATTTTCATCATCTGAGTCAGATGTCACCAGCAGAAGGTTGATTTTCTTTTTTGGTGGTTCGGATACTGTAGTTTCTGCATCGGAGTGTTGCTCTTTTAAGACATCTGAAAGCATGCTCCACACCTCATCCGTCTCAGATTTTGGAAGGAACTTCAGATTCTTAAAACTTGGGTCGAGTGCTGTTTCTATCCTTAGAAATCTCACATCTTCTTTGCATTTTGTTAAATCTGCTGTGAAAGTGTTCTTAAAACCAACATATGCTGGGTCATCATCCAAGAATGCTATAACATGAAATATATGGCAGAATGCAGGTTAAACAGAATAGGAGACATACAATTCTCCCCCCAAGGAGTTCAGTCACAAATTTAATTAACGCTTCTTTTTTTAACAAGCATCATCAGCATGGAAGCATGTCCTCTGGAATGGTGGCTGAAGTATGAATACAATAATATAAAGTGAGCACTATACACTTTGTGTTCTGTGTTGCAATAGAAATCAATATATTTGACTAACTAATCAAAAATAGTTAATACATTTCAATTGGTATTCTATTGTTTAACAGTGCGATTTATTGTGATTAATTTTTTAAATTGCAGTTAACTGCGATTAATCAACAGCCCTATTTATAATCATTGTACGTCATATCATCATTTTAGCGATTGTCCTTTTAGAGTTAATTTTGTATCAACTGTTTTAAAACTAAAAGAGTTAATTAAATATAAGAAGGAAACAAAGTACTGCTAGGATTTTAAAACAAGTCACCTGTTCCCCATTTGCCTGGTAGTGAATCCCAAAAACCAGAGTGTTTAAAATATAGATAGGCAAGACTACCATGATATATATAAAACCAACAGGAAATGGCAAGGGTTAGATGCTAAAAAGAGACTAGGATTAAATTTTTAATTTTTTTTACAAAACTGAAAAGCCAAGAGACAAAGTAGACATAAAAAAAGAAAATGGCAAACACCAAAAATAATTGAAAAAGTCTAATTAAAATTTAGAAAAACCAAAGTGCAAAAGGAAAATGCTAGGGTTAATTATAAACAATGTAGAAAAACATTCTTTATATACACACAAAGTATATATATACACAATTAGGCAAAGGAATAATAAATAATTGTATACACACACAAGGAAATAACCAGTCATGAATCTATATTCACGCTGAGCACTTTGCTTGTCTGTTGTATCCTGCTCGCTCTCCCTTCCTTTACTGGTCTCTTTAAACCCTGATCCTGTCATCGGTCACATTAGTGTGGATCCCTCCTCTCATATGGAGCCCCACTGACTTCAAAGGGAGTCTGTGAGCAGGGCCGGTGAGGGCACAAGGGTCTGCCTGTGCCAATGTGATCACAGATCTAGTGTGTTAGAGGCAGGAATCATGTTTTCCTATGTGCTTGTGCAATGCCCAGCACAATGGAGCCCTGATCCTGATTAGAATCGTTGGCTGCTACAGCAAAATAAATAATAAGGAAGTGCTCAGAATGCTGGGAAAGGGCGAATCTGTTCTTATATAGTTATAGCCCTGACCTGCCTCCTCTCTCTGCCTGCCCGACCCTGGTTACCTTTCCCCTGCTAATGAAAGCCTATACTGACACCATTGCTGCAACATACTTTTGTAACCCTGCTTATTACCGCTACATTTCCCTGATGCTTTAATTTCTTCCCCGTCTCTCTTCATTACACTCAAGGGCTGTGTTTCTCCCAGCGGGGAAACGGATCCTTGCAAACATTAACAGCCATTTACATGGAACAAATGCCTCAGAGTTCACGTTGTGGTTTGCTGACATGATCTCAGTCTGTGGCACCGAGGTTAAATGTACACACAGACTAAAGGAAGGGGAGATGGCCTTGCTTCTGGTCTTCTTTCCATGTTGGAAGCTCCTGTTTTCTCAGCAGAAAAACTGCAATGAATCAGAAAACCAAAATCTCAGAACTGCCAGGCTTGGAGGTTTGGAGGCTGGTGGTAGTGGCCATCTTGATGATGTGAAGGAACAACATGCCTGACTCCAGCAGTGCACAGCGGGGGCCTTGTGTGTTTGAGATGTGAAAGCAGCCTCCCTGCAAGCTGCAATAGAGGCTTAACAAACAGAGGAAAAAAGTTACTGTGTAAACATGGAAAGTCGTTACTTAAACATTAAGAGTTCTTCTTGTGATGTTCAGCCAGAATCCCAGCTGGATGGAGACACGTTTACACTAAGGATGGGAGGAACAGCTGGGATAAAATAAGGACTGATCCGACCCTTCATCCAGAGCTTAAGATGGATCCTGAATGTCTTCAGAGCTTCACAGCATTGCACTTCAATAGTCCTGTCTGTTAGTTTGAAATGTTACCCTGAGCCGCTGCCTGGTTCAGTTTCTCCTGCGGTTGAAGAACAAATTTATGTGTGGTGACAGAGCCTGTTCTGGAGAGATTCCCAAGGCTCAAAAGGTTCAGATGTGCTTCAGCACATATGCCAACTTTTGGCTTCCTCTCTGAAGCATCCAGAGCCTGCAAACATTCAGAGGTTCAACTCTCACTAGCCTCCAGTCTCTGATGTCACATATAATGTCACCTTTATCATTATTTATTCTATGTATTGCCGTAGCAACTAGGAGCCTCAATCGGAGACCAGGACCTATCATGCTAGGTGTTGTACAAACACAGAACAAAGAGATGGCTCTGCCCCAAAGAGTTTACAATCTAAGATGAGACAAGACACAACAGGTGGATGCAGACAAATGGAAAAGGCTACACAAAGAAACAATGAGCCACATCTCAGTAAGCTGGCCACTGCCAGCACAGATGCCCTCTGTGGAAATACAATTTTTGTTAATTTCAAACACACATCACAGATTAGAGCCGGTCACTTTCAGAAGTTTTTCATCAGACAATGCAGCTTTGTCAAGACCAGAACATTTCATGGGAATATGTTCATTCTGACAATATTTCTGATAGGGAAAATGTCAATATGAAATTTATACTTTCTCATTTTTTTCTGATAAGGTAAAAAATTTTCATTTCCACATTATTGTTCTGATTAATTTCATGTTTAATATTATATTAAATATTAATTGTAGTATGAATTATATTATCATTGTCTAGGTATTATATATTAACTAGATAATATTATAATTCTATATTTAATATTATATAATTATGTTTAGACATTATTGACATGTAAGGTTTTTACCTTATCGAAATGAAATGATTTGACATTACTGAAACAAAACTTTTCAATGGTTCGAAATTGAAATTTTTCAGAATTTTCATTTTATGGGAAATTTTAGCATTTTGTTCCATTTGGAACAAAGAGAAATTTTGACATGTTGAATTTCCCATGAACAGAAATACCACTTTCTGACCAACCCTCTCACAGGTTATTATACCTTTCTCTCCCCCTGTGAAATCAGCCTGCTGGGCTTACTGAGACAAGCACAGCCTTTCCCCTTTAACCAAGGCAGGAAACATGGTTCAGGACCCCACTTAAATCCCTTTTGACCTTTAAAAATGCTTCCTCACAAATTAACTCTTTCAGAGACAATATAACTGGGTTTCTTCTTAATCAGCAGGTTCTTCATTATATGAGACTGTAGGGCCTCATTGTTATGAGGATAGGGTGACCAGACATCCCGATAAAATTGGGACCATCCCAATATTTAGGTGTTTGTCCCACATCCCGACCGATCTTTGGTCGGGACGCAATTTGTCCTGATATTTCGCTCTGCTGGCAGCACTGGTTTTCCTTTTTTTTTTTTTTTGATCCGCCGGCAGCACTTGGGGTTTTTTTTCGCTCCGCCGGCGGACCCTCCCCACCCCAATGTGTCCCGATATTTTCTTCCTCTCATCTGGTAACCCTATATAAGGATTTTATTAATGTACATCCTAACCTTTAAGGAAGATACTGTAGGCTCTTTCCTTCTCTCTCCACCATGTGCAGTCTTTTGGGGGAACACCCAGTCACTTGATATTGAGATATTATTATTTAGCTCAGCTAAAACAGACCAAAAAATCAGCTGGAGATTTATTTAAAGGGACTCATACAGTTTCTTAAGCCCATTTTGGTCTTCCTTAAATTTATGCTGATGTAGAGGGAAACTGTTCTCCCAATTTTAGCTGCTTCATCATTAATTATTATCATTACAAGCATTTGTAAGGTGATGCTTATCCTCTGTATTTATTTTCGTATTCCCCTCCATGTAATCTAGGCATCTGTATGTAGGGCCCTGATCTTGCAAGTGACTGTGCAGATGGACTTCTTGTATATGAAGAATGACTTGTAGGATCAGGACCCAAATACTTATCTTGCTGCCCATCACTTTACTATCTGAGTGCCACCGTGCACAGAGAGGAAACCCCTCCACAACAGTAACCATTGTGGCGTGCTGTGTGCGGCATTAACACATGTGCGCGCACACATGCCCTTCTCCTTGTGATGCAGACCCGTCACTTTTATTCTGTTTACAATGCAACACACATACCTGGTACTGTACAAATAAATAAAATACTAACCCCACTCCCACCCACACTGAGAAGCCAGGTGGGACCCCTCTCTGCTTGCTGTGCTGTTTGCCCCAAATTATTATTGTGCACATTTTAAAGGCTCTAATGACCAATAGAGAATTAAAAATACACAAACAAACAAACCCCCTCAAATCGACTTTTCTTTAAAAATTGCATTGGCTCTTTAAAAAAAAAAATGATGCTCGCACACATTGGTTCCAAATTCAGGCCACTTTCTTCAACCCAGATATCCAGCAAGGAGGGCGCAATCTCTGGCAGCGGTTTGGTTAGCCCCAGAGGGGAAGAAAGCAGGACCTCACAACACTGATCTCTTGCAACCTCTTCTGGTGACTTGAGAACACTGTTGCTGCACTCTGTGTCCCACTGAGGAAGATAGGAAGGGTGGGTTAGCATGCCATGAAACCTAGAGTGGGCAAGGTCCAGAGGGGAAAATGAGGGGCATCCAAAAGGCCACCCCCTTTAAAAAGAAAGGAGGAGGGAAGGGGTTAAATCAGATGAGACATTTATAGATCCCATGAGTTTTTTAAATGGTAAGTTTCTGATGATCAAGTGCCTGAGTGCTCCTTTGTAAACTTTCTGATTTCAGCGAACAGAACCTGAACTCAAGTGAAACCAGAAGTGTCTCTGCCAGCCACTGAGTTTCGCAGGGCAAAGCATCTCGCTGACCCCCTCTTCCTTTGTCTTCCTTTCTGTTGACTCAGGGCATTTTTACATCCCCATTGACAACGTGTTTGGGACGTTCAGACATTACAGTGACAGTGGCATTTCTATGACCTGAAACCAAAGACTCTGTTGTTGCGGGCTTTGAAGACATTAGCTGTCCATAATCATGAGTTAGAATTTATCAGGCTTTTAAAAAGCACATGATGAGAACAGCTAGTGACAAAGTGTTTCTACAGAGAGTGATCTGGCCTGGCAGTGTTTATCTCTCCTAGCCCTTGGAATTTGCAATATTCATTAGGAGTTGGGGAAAATGTGCTTCCTTTGGAACAATGCAAATTCTTAAAGAGAACCTTTCTCACTTGTAAGCCCTGGAGTGGTGATTCTGGCCGTGGGGATGGCAGTGTGTGGGGAAGCAATTAAAAATGTTCTAGCCCATTAATGGCCTAATTCATTAGATATTGTTGTTATTTGGAATGGGGCGCTTTGTGGTGGAGGCAATAGAATGGGATGAAAGCATTCAAAAAAGGACAGAAGTGGCACAAAATACTACTTAACAAATAAATAACACAAGAAGGAGAAGTAGGTTTTCTTTTTTTTTTTTTCTTCTTAAAGGAGCCCTCCACCTATGTTGCTTGGTATAGAGAAGTCTGAGAGTTCACATGATTCCCTGCAAAGGGCTTGTCATCAGGAATAAACAGTAAAATGTATTTGACAATAAAGTGTTTAATTGAAATCAGGGTGTCAAAGAGCCTGCTAGTGGCTGCAGCCATCTTGGTGAAGTTGACATGATTGGGGTATGTCAGGGGACGACCGGCAGTGAGTAGGAAGCTCAGTCGCAGAAAGCATTAACCAGATTCCAACTGGCTTTGGTAATGGTTTATAACTAGACAATTAACTGTAATGTTAAGGACCTTACATGTAGCTTCAAATCGGAGGATGTTTGAAGAACTTTATAAATTAGAAACAGCAATAACTACCCCGTCCCCAACCACTTCTGGGGTGGAACACAGCAGATACTTAACAGTGCACAGCAACGCCAGTCAACAGTCCAGGCAGAGAATGAAGAATCCCATGTCCAACTGAAGTCACAAAGGTGATTTTAGGATACAAACGGCAATGAGCTGAGTTTGAATTTGGCCACAACCCCGTGAAAGGGCACTGTTGTGATTAAGGCATTGGACCAGGACTCCAGAGTGGGGTTCTATTAACAGCTCTGCCACAGACTTCCTGCATGCCTTTGGGCAGGTCACTTAGGCCCAGATCCACAGAAGTATTTGGACTTCTAAATTCCATTGATTTCAGTGGAGCCTAAATACCTTTGAGGATCTGGGCCTTAATCACTCTGCTGCAGTTCCCATCTGGAAAATAGGGATCCAGATACTGCCTTTGTATCTATTGAGATTGCAAACTCTTGGGAACAGAGTCTGTCTCTGATATCTGCACATACCATGACTAGCACAATGTGGTGCTGATCTTGGGCACAACCTCTAGTGTTAACAACCACCATCAGTCAAACGCCCCCTAGCTCTGACAAAGAGTGCCATGGGATCTTTCATAACCACAAGTGGTCGGAAGGACCATGGCTTTACAGCTCATCTTCTCATATGCAAGACACACTTCCTTAAGGACAGCACAGCTAAAACCACCCAAGGGAACCAGTTCAGTAATGAGTCAGAGAGAAGACTGCCACTTACTAAATGAATATCAACTCCTACAACAACTAGTCCCGTGTGGTCTCCCATTCAAATGTTCACCAACCCTAACTCTGTTTAGCTTGGGAGGACCAAACACAATAACAAGTTATGGTGGTATAAGTGCAGGCCTGTATTAAATATTTCACAAGGGTTTAGCTTTTAAACATGAAAGTTATTTTTTGGATTGCTGAGCCAGTAGGATCACAACCAGATGGAAACTGGTTTCGATTCTCTGACATTAGGGCTGCTCCGTGTCACACACAACATCACTTTGCAGCAAGATGGTGGCCACCGGACTCCAAAATGCCATGAAGTATTATTACCAAAGAATGGACATTGCACAGTTGACTCCTGATGAGACACGCTGTTTAGCATGGGAACGTTCAAACCCAGCCACACTGAGCAAGTTTTGGGGGCGTTTCCTTATAGGGAAATTTCCTACAAATGAAACTATTGAGGAGTTTAGCTGTCAGCCAATCAGACGGGCCTCCTTCCTTCCACACGGCTCACTCCTGCCTGCCCGGGGTGCTTGTGCAGATGATTGTCTTAGCCGCTGCCAACATTCTGGAGGATGTGGGTGGTAGGATTTTTGCAGAGAAGCTCTCCTCCCACTCCCCCCCATTGCTTGCCTCCACACCCTGCTACCAGATGTTTGATTTTCATCTTTTATATACACATATATGTATATTTGTTGGTTTGACCTTGGCTTTCCCCCCAGCCCCTGCAGAAGGCTTGGCAGATGTGACTTCCATTTCCATAATGAGTGTCAAAAAGAATGAACCAGGAAAGGCTGAGAAAACTTTTCATCAAAATGGCCTTCTCTCCTGCTGAGGCATACAAAGCCTTTTTGCGTTTTCCAGCCCAGGCTTAGGGAGTTTTGTGATTCAAACAGCTGCATTATCCAGCTGCTCCCTTCCTCCGATGCAAGGAATGGCTCCTGATTTTAACTTCCCTGCCATTCTGCTCAACCTGCCTGGCAAGATTCCAGCATGGGACAAAGAACCAAAATATGGGACATGAAAAACAACAACATGTGAGTGAGGAGTTGGGAAGGTGGTGGTGGCACTGGGGGGTGTTTAGGAGGGAGGGGTCCATTTTCTATCACCTTCATTTCCTGATGTCAGTGGTTTGTAATAACAACCAGTGTGAGAGGGCATTGTAGGTCTGTGCCAAGCAAACTTTACTTTGGTTCTTAAACCAGAGATTTGATTCTGTCAGTCGGTGAGTATCTTAATCACTGTTTTGGAATCAGTAATGTCTGGTCTGCACTACAGAGCTATATCGGTACAATGACATCGCTCAGAGGTGTGAAAAATCCACACTCCTGAACACTGCAGTTATATTGGCCTAGAAGCTGCCTGTGTCAGCGGGAGGGCTTCTGCTGCCGACATAGCTATCGCCTCTTGGGGCGGTGGATTAACTACACCAACGGGTGCAGCTGTGCCGATGCAGCGATTTAAGTGTAGCCTTGCCCTCAGAGCACAGTAAAGACATTAGCTCATAACCCCACTGACAGTATAATGGCCACCATTCGAAATGTCCGTTTTTCAGATGGGGAAACTGAGAGACAGAGCAGTGCTGTGACTCACCCCAGGGCAGGCAACAAGCCAGCAGCAGATTCACAATTATATCTCAGAAGCTCCTGATTTCCAACCCCTGGCTCATGCCTCTATACCAAGCTGCCTCTTGTAAATGTTTTATCTAATGAAATTTCTGCTGCCACCCCATCACTCCTCGACCCCCTCCATACAGGAGTGCAACCTTCCATCCTCCATAGCTGATTATGCTGTCCTGAATGGTCTTGGTGGGCTCCTGGAATGGGCTGCAATACCTGTGGGCAGCTCTTGTGTGGTTCTCTCTGGGACCTCTTTCCCATTTGGTCATGTACAATATATGACCTGTGTTGCACGATGGGCCAATGGCTCCATCTCAGGTGACATTCCTGTGCAGATCCTGTCTCTTACACGGCCACTCGCCTTTGCTCATCAGTGACATTGCTCCTTGTTCATGCATCCCCACAGACAGCTGCTGATAGGGTGTGAAGAAGGCCCTGTCTGGAATGACACACATACTGGCACTCAGGTGAGGCTGAAAATTGTTGCAGATGAAACCTGAAGAAAGGAACCCCAAAAAGAAGCAGTGGACTTGTTAATGTGTTTGATACCATGCACTGCATACACAACACACTTATGCTATCTCTAGAGGGAAAGGGAATTGGTCTCAACTTGGTTGATCTCCATAACAGTTAATATACTGTGCGTGGTTCAACACTATTGATTTTGATAAGTGCACTACAAAATCACTTTCCCTTTCCTCTCCAGACTCATGGCCAGCTGCTCTGCTCCCCTAACCTTCACCTTACTTCTGTAGTTCTATGCCTGCCTACTCCCACCTTCTAACTCTGCCACTTTGAACCTCTGCCCCCTCCCCTGGACTTTCCACAATGATGTGTTTTGCAACCGTCTCTCCCCCTGTTTACCTGGAACCCCCTCTCCGAGCATCTTAGAATTTCCTCTCCCTTTCCTTGGTGCTTTACCTCTGAGACACTCAGTGAAGTATTTTGGGATGCTGTGTGTGACGCATGCTCTGCACATCAGACAGTGTGCATATTTCAAATACAAGAGAAAATAACCCAGTTTCACAATATTTTAATATCTAATATAATACCAGATGCAATTTACATTTGACAGTATCTACAAATTGTGTACAGTATCTGATATGTGAACACTAGACAGATAGACAGATCATGTGCATCTAAATGGAGCAGGAAATGAGAGCCCGACTGCAGCCTAATGGCTGTTGGTGATTGCTGTATCCTTCTTCCCACCTATGTCTGACAGAGGGTCAAGTCTCTAATTTTCCTTATGAAATAACTAGAGCTGGGTGAAAAGTAAAAGCCTGGTTCACAAATATTTTGTTACTAAAAGTGTCATGTCAGGTTTGCTGTGATTCACGGGGTCCTACTAGTCATTGTTCAAGAGCATTCAGACTACTGCTGGGTATCTGTGAAAATAATCATGAATCCTGAAAGTTTCCCAAAGCCAGTGGGGAACCTTGGGGCTGTGACGTGCTGCACTTGGGGAATATGTCCGAGCCGCACATGCATCCATCAAGACTGGCTCACGAATGATTCAAAAGAGCCAAACTTCCAAAACACCATTATTCAAAATGAATAGTTCAACCCAGTCTAGAAGTTACTGCAGGATGCTGGAGCCCACTGGAGCTTCCTGCTGGCTTTCAGTGAAGTCATACGCATGCTTAAATAGTAAACACATCAGGCCTGTCAAGTATATTTAAGTATAAACACCCATGTCACAACAGCAGTAAGTTCCTCTCCAGGCAGCACAACCCAGGGTGATGATAACACTTCTTGGGTAGTTCTCGGGTTCTTCGGCGTGGTGCTTTCTAACATGCCCAGAGGGGGGCTAAAATCACCCAGAACACACAACTGTCATGTCTGATTACTGCACTGCAAAGCACCTTGTGAGGCAATTCCAGTCAGACCACTGCACATTTTTAACCCTGGTGCTCGGCACTAAGGGGCAATCTCAGGCCCCAGAGTTAGCTGCTCTTTAGATTGTTCTACTCCCACTGCTGGTCTGGTCCATTCAAAGGTTACATTGAAACGGCATGGGGAGAAGAAAGCAAACACGCTTAGCCGTGTATGTTAGCTGATTTCATATCACTGACTTTGTTATTTCAAGGAGGTCGTTAGTACTTGCTGGCCCCACAGCCCCTGGATTTTCATTGCAGAGTGTGTCCCATACTCAGCAGGTCCCAGATAACCACCCCTCATTGTCAGTGCATGCATAGCCTGCGCTGTAATGATTCGATGCCCCTTCTGGTTTTACAGAACACAGTGGAGTCTGGCAGATTCCTCTTACGTTTGGAATAGGAAAGAGCTGTGTGCTGCTTGTTGGTAAATGTTGGCAGTTTAATGGTGGTCTCCATAACATCTAGAAAGGAACAAGCTGCCCTCAGACGGTCCAATGAACCATGAGGTTCATAACTTGCCATGAGGGTACCTGCTAGGACTACACAGCCTCTTCACCGTCTAGATCACTGTGCCACAGCCACACAGGGGAGTTTTTAAAATGAAGCAACATTTTTATCATTTATTTTTTAACTAAAATGTCCTCAATTGAAATCTTTTCCCTTGTTCTCTTGCTGCAAAAAGCACATGCCTGTGAGTGAACATGTGTATGTGAGGCAAGTGTTAAAAATCCTTTTCTTCACCTCTGATTCCTGCTGCCTTCTCCCTCCGTCAGTAAGGAAGGCAGATCAGAGGGTATCTGGGAATTTAATCACCTGTAGTTATAGCTGCGGACCTGTGGATGCTACAGGCAATTAGAATGGTTGCTTGTGTCTGGGGCACCCAGTTTTCCAACTCTCACGCGGCTGAGCCTGTAGAGCTGTCGTGCAAACACACAAGGAAACTGTTTCGTTTGGTGCATGATATTTTGCATATTTGGTTTATTTCAGTGTTTTGAACAGTTTCTTTCTTGGTGCTCCATAAGCCATTTTCTAAGCAGAGGAACAAGACACAAATTCTAAGGTGCGTGAGTGTCCATCAGCCAATAGACACCCATCCATTCCAAGCCCCCATGCACCCTGCTGCCCTTGCCATAGGTCCAAGTGCTCAGCAGAGCTGTGCGCCCACAACTCCCGTTGGCTTTCTTGATTCCTCTCAGGATGTAAACCACTGTCAAGGAAAGGGTTAATCTAATTCATTGTCATCGGGTTTTGGAAAGTTCCTTTTTTTCCAGGAGGCTGCCTGACACACATTGACAGAGGCCTTTCACTTGAGCACAAAGGCAGCCCTCTCCCCTTGCCCTCTCCATCTCTTCCAACCGAGCCAACAAGCGGCTATAATCTCACTAGCAGAGGCTTTTACCGCTGTCAGTTTGAGCCTCTTTTGCAATGTGAGTAGCTCAGATCTCCAGCAATGCAAAAAGCTAATGAACTAGTAATAAACAAGTGTAACCAAGCAGAAAGCCCGCATGCAATGACATCTGAGCCAACTCAGCTTTTAGGCAAAGCTCTGAGACATGACCGACAAACACATATCTAATTATAGAACATCTAATCTTCATTGGTATCCAGAGGTAAAAAGGGGAGATGGGGAAACAGAAGGAGAGCAAGAAACTGACAGAGAGAGAGAGAGAGACAGAGGAGGAGGAGGAATTGTGAGGGTAAGAGCGAGTGACTGAGTGAGGTCAGGACTGGAGGACAAAGAGAGAGGAAGACAGGAGCTTTCATGGCATATATTTTATATTTATCCGAGTCTTCTCCCAATAAGATAGAGCAAAACTAGAGATCCCTTCTAGGTGAGTCAAAGTATCTGGGAGCGTATGTGAGGTATCTAAGCTTGACATAAGCACTGGCCTCAGATAAAAGCTGACCAATCAAAAAAGAACATGGCTGGATTCTTTTCTCAGCCCTGCAGGCTCTTCCTCCGTCGACGTCTCTTCTCCTTTTCCCGCTCCCATTCCTCCTCCCCAATAACACCGGGATGGTGTATTCAGCAGGATGATGCCTTATTAAGCCCGCAAATATGGTACCATTGCGCTAGACAGAGCTTGTATAAATAGCAGTGACCTGATTCTGTTTTTGGCTCCTCGTCGAGCTGAATTGATCACCTCTAGGGACCAGCTGCAACATGCTAGCACAATCAGTCATATTTTCTCAATGCTGATAAAGAAAAAAATGAACAAACAAAAAAATAAATGCAGGCTGTCTGGCAAAGATTTAAAAACCCATTAAAGTTTCCTTCTTTCTTCTTACTAATCATAATTACTCATTACAGCCCTTAGGGGTCAGGGATCATCAAACAAAGGGACTAGTTCTGCTTATGTCAGCAAGCCCTAATTGTCTGAGTTTTGCTGCTGTTGATCAGCTATTCCTTCAGCTGCCCCTAAGATGCTTCTTTATAGACTCTGCAGCGATACCAGCTATGATAACAGATGACAAAGGCTGTCCTGGCATAAGATCATCTCCTGGAAGTGTAGCACAGGGGTTCTCAATCTTCATTGCGCCGCGACCCCACGCTGACAACAAAAATTACTACATGACCCCAGGAGGGGAGACCGAAGCCTGAGCCAAAGCCTGAGTTCCGCCAACCCGAGTGGGGGCTGGCAAAACCAAAGCCCAATCCCCACTTCCTCAGGCAGGGAGGCCAAAGACTAAGCCCAAGGGCTTCAGCCCCAGCTGGTGGCCTGTAACCTGAGCCCCGCTGCCTGGGGCTGAAGTCCTCGGGCTTTGGCCCCGGGCAGTGGGGCTCGGGCTTCGGCTGTGGCCCCTGGCCCCAGCAAGTCTAAGCCAGCCACTTTGGGGTCCCAACCCATAGTCTGAGAACTGCTGGTGTAGCAGATTCTTCTGCATCACTTCCAGGATATTTCCTCCATTACAGCTACACGCGCACCTCTGTGCTCCTTGCTTATACCTAATCACAACCCAATATAAGGGAATCTTATACCTAAAAGCCAATTGAAATGCTTTATAAATCCATGACTACTAGTCCTTGACCCACATAGCTCAAACTCTATCTGCTTCATCTCTTTCATAACACCGATTATAAAAATATGGTCAGAATGGCATGAGAGAGAGACTGAAACTGTGGGAGCTCTCTTAGACAATGACAATTTGATGAAGTGGCACCCATGTTCCAAGGCCAGATGTCATGATGTTTTTCCTAATTCCCACAATTAAAACAAAATTGTACCCCAACCTCCAACCCTGCTTGAAATCAAATCACTTAAAGAGATGGTTGATCTTGTTACCACAGACTGAAAGTCGAAGGAAAGCGAACTTGTTGCATCAATTGTTTACAAAAATCTTGATACAGGAAGCCAAACAATTTGAAATGCAACTAAAAGGATTGGGGAAAGTTACTTGGGCCCTGATTCAGCAAGATGCTTAAGCACAGGGCTAACTTTAAGCATGTGAGTCGTCCCATTGAAGGAGGGCATTGAAATCAATGGATCCAGATACATGATTAAATTCAGGCATATGCTTAAGACCCTTTCTGAATGGGAGCCTGAACAACTAAACAGGCATGGACCCATCACAGTGAAATGGCCTCCAGGATGGGTAGGGGTTTCTCTTTCTCATCTCTGATGATCAGGTTCTATGTTGCATGCACAAGTGTCCCCTCCACACACGTGGTATACTCCAACCAAACTAAACTGAACTGAATTATCACAGTCAGAGTTTGTTGACCATATCAAAAAGACTCTGGCCCTTTTTTTTTTAACGTGTGTTCTGTGAATGGAAAGTAGTTCATGGATGTTGGATACAATTTTACTCTCAGCCTCCCTGGATTTTGAATCCTACATTATCTTATTCAATAATAATTGTAAAATGAATTTTCTCACCCATACAGCCATTCCTACTAAAAATGGGTGGACATCTTTATAACAGCTGCCCTGTGAAATGCCAGGAGAAAGCTGAAATATGAATCTAAATGATTGGTTACTGAGTGGTTTAATAAAATCTGCTTAATGCATAGGTAGGAAAGTAGCAGCAGAAAAATGTTGCCACAATCTCTGTTACTTGAATCTGGAAATGTCAGATTTCATAGAAAGAGAAAGAGAGATATTACTTTTTGTATTTTTTTCTAGTTTTGTTTAGCCTTGTCCTGGGCGGTCCTTTCTTAGTAATATGTTTTATTATATTAAAATTTATAATTCAGTTTATTATCATTATCACTCAAATCCTGAAATCTGTACTCAGTCCTAATTTAGGCAAAACTCTTCTTGACATCAAAGGCAGATTGCTTGAGTTATGTCTAAATGAAAATTGAGTAGGGAGTTCAGGATTTGGAGTTACTTTCAGAAAAGCAATATGATCCCATGATTAAAACAATTAAATACAATTTAAAAAAATCTCTCAGCCTTGCACACAGATGAGCACCTTTTGGAACTACCGGGTGACCTCAAACAACTTCTGAGACCTGATCTTGAAAAAACATTTCCTGATACAGGAGCATTTGTGTTGTAGATGGATCCTAAAAAGAAAATTGATCCGCTCTATTTGGGTAATTCCAATGTATTTAGAAGGGACCAAATTCTGACCTCCCTCTTCCCAATGGAGTCAATGAAAGTTTTGCCTAAGGAAGATTAAATAGGGCCCAGGATTAGGGCCCAGATTAGCAATGTTTGGGTAAGTGACTTGACTGGCATCATCTCAGTAGGAAGAAGAGGAGTGAGTATTTTTTCCTCCTAGTCATACCAATAAGCCATCCAGCATGTGTGGGAGCTCTCAGGAACCCTGCAAGCTCTGTCCCAGGAGGAAAGGAGTTAATAAAGCTTCAAGGAAAGCTGTACTCTAGTGTTGTTATGCATAGCGGCTGCAATGAGGTTAAATTGTGGTCTGGTATCAAGCTAATGGTTAGTAGGAACAGTCTGCTCCTCCATATCCTGTCTTCTACTCAGTGGTTATTTGGCACAAAATTAGACACTTCATCTTTTCAATTTGCAGAGTAAAAATAGACTGACCAACATTTCCTTAAAGTATATCTAGAGTGAGTGATGTATCGTCTGCAATTGATTCAGCCAGGCCTGGGAGAGTTAGCAAAGAGGGCTGGGCTTCCTATAGAATATTACAAGACAAATACTGACACTCATTTAATGTTATCAGTATGAGCTGAAACACTAAGAAGTCAGGAAATGAATATGCTTAGTTTCTCAACTCCTCCTCCGAACATCAGCTCAGTCCCATTGCTGGATATATCATGGCATGTAGATGTAGCAATGCGCTTACAACTATATTTAAGTATGTATGTCAACATAAAATGTGTGCAGAAAACAACTTCTTTGCAACACAGCTGAGATGTCTGACAACCTTCTCCTTTTGATTTCCCCATGTTTTGGCATTTAAACTCACAACATGAGCATTGAGCATTTAAACTTGTTTCCTGAGATTCTGTATTTTATTTTTAATCCAAAAAATCCAGAGCTTGACTTGAAGACAGAGCCGTTTCTAGGGTATGGCAAATCCAGGCAACCACTCTGGGCCCCACACTTTGGGGGGCTGGCACGATTGGCCAGCCTGGTCGGTCCCAAACGTGAGGGGTTGGTCTTGGAAGTGATAGATTTGTCACTTCTGCCCCAGGCCCCGGGCACCCCTACGGATGGCCTTGCTTGAACAGATGATAAGCTTCTTGAAACACATCTAGTGGGCTGGCAAAGTCTGCAAACTCCTCAAGAGAAACAGCTCCCTTTTGTGGCAGAGGCTCTAAGCAGAGCAGGAGAATAAAAAATTGCAACTTGTTTCTGTGATAAAATCTGGCTGCAGGGAAAGTTATTTGCATTGAAATTTTTACTCACAAATATTATCTTTGTGGCTACCTTAGCGCCACAGTTTGCACAGTTTCTCCCAAACTAGAGCTAAAATTACTGTTGTGCATGCCGGAAACCAGGTTTTTTTTAATGTTTACAACTCAGTTTGTTTTCATTTGTTATATACTGCAAATAAAGAAAGGAGCCCAGTGTCCAGAAACGAGTAGCCGGTCTGAAAGTTGATGAGGGTAATAATATTTATAATAATGCTAAGAGGCAGCTAGATCCTTCTTCACAGAAACAAGGAAAATCATGAGATTCAGACACGAAATAACAAGCGAGGGTCATAAACAGGCAAAAGAGGGGAAAGGAATAGGAAGGATGAGAGTAACAGGTAGCTCAGTAAGGGGCCTGATCCAAAGCCCTTTGACGTCGGGGGTGGGTCTGCCCATTGATTTCCATGGCCTTTGGAGCAAGTTCTACACAACCCTGTTGCATTGGTGTAGTTTAATTCAGTTCTTGGGGGCAACACAGCAAGAGTGAGTTCTGAGGAGGGATCTGAATGAGGAGCGGCCATTCCAAGCTTAGGGGACTGACTGGAAGAAGGTGCAGAGGCGGCATTCAGGAAGCACAGCCTCCCCAAATTCCATCCTACTCCACACAGAAGCACCACTGTATGTGGGGACCTCTAAACTGGGGGAAGGGTGGGAGAGGGCAGGGGTTCTCCTGGTAAGCAATTCCACTCCATGCTCTTGTTAAATCCATTGTGTACACTCTTTTCTGTTGAAATTCCACTCCCAGCTTTTCACTTTCTTCCACTTCCCTAGCCTGTATGCTTCCGACAAACCTGGCTTAACCACATACTTAGGACACCAGGGAGACGCTTCAAAAATGTCTGTCCCAACAACATGCAGGTTGCTACCCAGCAGGGTGACCAGACAGCAAATGTGAAAAATTGGGACGGGGTAGGGGGTAATAGGAGCCTATATAAGAAAAAGACCCCAAAATCGGGACTGTGCCTATAAAATCGGGATATCTGGTCACCCTACTACACAGTGAACTGACGGAGCAGCTCTACTCGTTGGATCACTTAAGCATCTTTGATACACAGTCCAACCAGTAGAGGGCAGCAGTTTGTACTCCCAGCACATTGCAGGCCATTTTGCCAGGACCATAGCAGACATTATGAAGAAGAGCTGAGATAAAATTCTCTGTTGTAATGCAAACATTTCCAGGCTCATTGCATTTTCATTTATCACATCAGCATGTCAAATGTCATTCTATCTGTCAGGGAACCTTGCAGTTTGATGCCTAGACCAGCTAGTTACCTTCCCCTGGGACAAGCTTCGAGAAAGCAATTTAGAAAAATAAGTTGTTGCAAATATTTCTTACATGTTTACTTCTCACAGAACCTGGGTAATGGTTATTATTATTACTACTTATTATTTATATCGCAATAGTAGCCAACAGCTCCCAATTATAATTGAGACCCCATTGTGCTGGGTGCTGTACAAACACACAGGAAGTCATAAACCCTGACGAGATCAGAATCTAAATACACAAGCCAGTCAAAGGGTGGGAGAAAAGGAAGCCCTGCATCAGCTTAGTCATCAGAGTGATGATTGTCCTTTTTATATTTTAAAAATATGCAGGGGGGATGGTAACTTGGAACAAAGGAACAGGAAGAGAAGGAAAGCAATGGGAGATACCAAGTTGTGGGGAAGGTAAGATGGGAACAAGCAGGAGTGAAGCTGGCAGCAGATGGACTGGGCAAAAATCAGCAGAGGGTAAGGATATCCCAGTCACTAGATTTGTGCTCTGTGTTATATTCAGCATCATCAGCATTAATGAGCTCCCCCAAGGATCTGAACTTTCTGCTTCAAACACATCAACCTCTAGAGCTAAAGCAACAAGTCCTCCAGCTGAGTCTGTAGAGCCAACAACAGTTCTCAGGGACTCTTCATAGTGCAGTAGAAAACAATGGTCTTTCTTATACACACACCAGCCAGTCTGTCAGGATGTATCATTCACACAGCAGGAACCCCTGTAATTGCATTTTGTTTCATGCCATTTATCTGGGTGGCCACTGTCACCCCACTGGTATTTCAGTGTTATCATTGCAAGTTTCTTAGGATGAATTCCTATACACACAATGGGTGCAGAGCACTGGACCCCTGCCTTGCTGCTTTCTCCCTCAGAGCAATGGAGGCTGCACATATTTGCATTAGAGGCTCTGCTAATGTGCCGCTCAGTTGCTTGTGATTGCCCTGAATATTCAGTTGCTTCATCTCTCTGGGAGGTTTGGAGCCGCTGACCATGTGACCTTTCTGATGTGCTTCCTCCCATTTCCTACTCATTTGCATACCTCACATCCTTGGTGTCATGTGACAATGGCAAAGCATCACAGAAGGAGTTGCTCTCTTCTAACACTGAACAAGAAACTTTGTCAGAATGAGGAAAACTGTATTATCCCTAAAGCTATTCTCTCTCTCTCTCTGTACTTCACTGTCCAGAATCTTCCCCAGTGTCTCTCCCAGCTTCCTGTTTGTTATAGAATTAAACCACGAAGTTATAGGCCCATGACCACTCCCACTTATCCTCAGCACATGGCACTCTCCTAGAGACTTTACTTTTGTTCTTTCTCGTTCTCAGTTTAAGATAAAGGTCATTCCATCTGTTAGTCCTTTGTGTATGGCAAATCAAAATAGAATCTGCTCAGTTAAAGGCCACTTGTTACTAGGGTGACCAGAGAGCAAATGTGAAAAATCGGGACTGGGGTGGGGGAGTAATAGGAGCCTATATAAGAAAAAGACCCAAAATCGGGACTGTGCCTATAAAATCGGGACATCTGGTCACCCTACTTGTTACTGGATGAACTGAAGTAACAGAAGCCTGGATAGAGAATCCTGACTGCTGGCTGGCTGTGTTCCTCCAGCTCCCCTGATTTGACACCCGGAGGGCCATGGTGTGCTGCACTGAGACCATGGGGTTAATGTTTTATGGCAGCACCAGTGAAGGGGGAAAGAGGAAAAAGGTTCTTAAATGTCAACCAAAA
Organism: Mauremys reevesii; assembly: GCF_016161935.1. Classification (NCBI taxonomy): domain Eukaryota; kingdom Metazoa; phylum Chordata; order Testudines; family Geoemydidae; genus Mauremys; species Mauremys reevesii. The sequence continues at coordinate 79,833,284 of NC_052631.1, read as the reverse complement.
AAAAAGTTATCTTGTGCAAATAAACATAACAGAGGGATTATCCAGTGTTTGCTCTCAGAGAGAAAGAATTGTTTGCTCAGAGAATTGCTGGAATGCCTGCCTGACACAGGACTCTCCCAAAAGCTGCTGGGAGTCTGTGCTTGTATTCCACAGGGTGCTGGCTCCAACCCTCTTTGCTTTTTGCCTTGTGCTTTCAGAGTGATTTGCCTCGGGTTCCTTTTCCCAGACTGTGCTCTGGGTACATGCATACTGCATGATAAAGCAACTGGGGATGTTTCAGCCATTCACATCATGCAGATGTCCCAATGTACTTCGATCTGCTGTGTGGATAAACAACAATGCAAACCAGGACTTCGGTCTGGCACCTTCTGGCTGCGCAAAAATCATTCCTTTAAAAGAAAAGAATGGGGAATGGCCGGAGAGAACACAAGGGCTATAATAAATAAACAAACAAACAAACAAATTCAAGTGTAATTCATTTACCCTGCTGCCTGAGGATTTCAAAGCACTTTACAAACACTGGTTTAATCGGTATAATTAATAAAGTATAAATTAATAATAATACATAGCACTGACTCTCAATGGTGCTTTATATTCTGAAAACCCTGAACAAGATTCATGAATAATTGTCTGCAACCTGTGGGGAAGTAGGTCATTATTATCTCCATTTTACAGATGGGGATACTGAAGCAAAGAGAGTGGAGGTGACTTGCCCAAGGCAGCTTGCCTATGTGAGAATGGAGGGAGCCCAGGGACTAGGGTGACCAGACAGCAAGTATGAAAAATCGGGACAGAGTGTGGGGCGGGTAATAGGTGCCTATATAAGAAAAAGCCCCGAATATCGGGACTGTCCCTATAAAATTAGGACATCTGGTCACTCTTCCAGGGACTGCACAGAGTTTCATCTGCTCCCTGCTCCAACCACTAGATCACATAGCCTGGAAAAGCTGGGATAATGGCAATTGCTGCTTGAATACTGGTTAAAACCTGAGATGAGCTGGAACCCTGAGATTCTCCACCACATCTGACCTGTCCTCAGGTGTAGTGAGCTGCAGGATGCCTTGAGCCTCAGGCACCAAGCCCTGGCAGCAGGGGGTTACTCCAATTTGTGCTGCTGGCCGTAATGGAGCTTCCACCTGTGGAAGATCAGCCCATGCCCCTCCCTTCTATCTATCCTAGGGAGGGTGGCTGGCAGTGGGGTGGCGGAGCTTTCCACGGGGAGAGTGCTCCTCTACACAAGGAGAATTCCACATTGGCTATGTTCAGAATTTTTAAGGCCACTTTGCACTGAGCACACTGGAAAATTCAGCCCGAATGTTGAGATCTGGATTTGAATCTGAACTTTAACAGAATCTGGGAGGCTCCAGATTTGAAGTTCCAGTTTGGCCCCGGGGGGCCCCACCTGTGAAGTCCGGCTCTGAATCTGAACTTTGAGAGCATAGTGGGGCTCAAATCCACAGGTCCATCTCTAGCTGGGAGATTTGTGATGGGGTGAGAGGAGACAGCAGGCACAAGTCCTGTCCCCACTGCCTGGCTCAGACCACCAAGCGCATTAAGATTCATATGATTCATATGTGATTTCCAGCTCACACAGATGTACCCTCACTAGCTCTGCTCCACCTAGAGTGCTAAAAATAGCAGTGTAGCCTGGGTAACACAGGCAGTGGCGTGGGCTAGCTGCCCACATACATACCTGCTTGGACCCCATGGGTACATACTTAGGCAGCTACCTGTGCCACCCCCCATGTTCCCCGGTGACACTGATGTTTGAGGCACACTAGGCCAAGCAGAGCTAGCACGGGCATGTCTATGTGAGCTGGAAATCATACTCCTGGCTCAAATGTAGACGTAGCCACAGACACGCACCTTTAGGTTCATGCAAAAACATGTGCACTACAGCAGGATATACCCTCGTGTGTTATAGAGATCAGACTACATGATCTCATGGTCCCTGCTGACCTTAAAATCATTGAGCCTATGAAACATGAGCACATGTTTTCACACACAAAGATCACAATGGTCCTTTCTGTGAATCTAAGACTATGAAACATTGTTTGGATGACACTGTGAAGGGTGTCATAAAGCACACTGCTCAGCTCTGGTGCTATATAACTAAGAAGAGCAGCTCATGTGGTTCGTGTGACATCATGGTCCCCCCTAGACTTATTCACAGTTTTCCTGTGTTGTATTTAATAGAGTTAATGGATCACACAACATTTTAACAACAATTCCTCTGTGTTTTTATTAAAACCACATACCAAAATCTCCCTTTGCCCTAGCCCTCCTGCAGAGTTACTTCTGCTGAGATTCTGTTTCTGTTCAAGACAATCGGGGGAAAACAAAACAAAAAAGAAAGCAGAAGGAAAATTGGGGGATACTTGGTTTCTTTAAAATAAATAAACCTACAATTTCATAGAAACAGTGTTTGCGCTGCAGGTAGTGAACAGGAAGGGGATAGAAAGGGGTTGGGATTGTGACCTCTGCAATGACCCAGCCAGTTAGCAGAGAACATTTGACTACAGCTCATTGATGCAGCGAAACGCTATTGGTTAAAACGCTGCTAATGCAGTGTCAGGTTGTTCCCACGCTTTGAATCATTTCATAAGCTATGATGCCACATCTGTATGTTATGATCTTGTAATGAGAACACAGAGGGGAATGGGATTTTTATAGTTGCTGTCTATGATTTATTTGCTATATCCGTGAAACTTATAAGCAATGCCACGGGAAGGTGTGTTTCCTCATGCCTTGATCTGTGCCATCACCTACCTAGTCTTATATTTTTAGTTATTATTAAACATGTAATAGTATGTGTGAGCTGGGAAAAGTCACTTAGCCTTTCTGTGCCTCAGTTCCCCATCTGTAAAATGGGGATTACAACGCTGCTATGCCTCACAAGGATGTTGTGGTGATAAATACATTAAAGACTGCAAAGTGCTTGCGAGTCACTGATGAAAAGCACTACATAAGAGCTAGGGATTATCATCATTTATCTTCCAATTGCACCTGGCGATAAAACAGATTTGGACTCTATTGTTTTAGGTGCTGCACAAACATGGTCAATCACAGTCCCTGTCCCAAAGAGCTTAGTTTTCACCTCCACGCCACCTTTCATGTAAGGCACTTCAGAAACTGATATACAAACAGTATCTAGAAATCTTTTCACCCACCAGTGAAATGCAGCCACCCCTGGAGAGGGGCGGGGTACCTATTTAACAGTGCACAGCAATACCTGTATAAGAGTTTAGGACAGGAGGTGTAGAATACCTCACTCAGATTTTAAAAAATGATTATTAAATTCAAGCAGTGTGGCTGTGGCACAGGCGGCCTGAGTTGTGAAGCCAGGGTCACCCAGAGGATTCAGGGGGACTTCGGCGACGGGTCCCAGGGCGGAAGGACCCCCTGCCGCCGAATTGCTGCCGAAGACCTGGAACGGAAGAAGCTCCAGGGCGAATGAAGGACCCCACTCCAGGGCCCCCGAAAAACTCATGTGGGGGCCCTTGCAGGACCCGGGGCCTGGGGCAAATTCCCTCTCTTTCCCCCCCGGACGGCCCTGTGTGAAGCTGCACTGGATAACTGGGCCACCTGACAGCCATTTTATCAATGACATAACAGAACAAGATGAGAGATGTGCTGTGTGTCTGCCACCTCCTCTGGGCTGTGTGGAGGAAGGACCTATAATTGACTGAAGGGAAGTTTAAAGCTTTTATCTGTCAGGAGATTCCACAGACACTAACTGTGGCACTATGGAAGGGTCAGAATGGGACACCAGAACAAAAGTGCCCAAACTTTAGAGAAATTTGGATTAGGATACAACTTTGAAAATTAACTTCACATAACTCTAGCTCATCTTCACATGAAACAGTAGTGCCTCTTCTCCTCAGGAAAACTCTGTGCCTGTCACTAAATTCTCTGGGGGCAGCTGCTGACATCTTTGATGACTCAGCTGGACTGAACTCCCCCACCTTCTGACAGGTGCAGTGCAGCAGTTGCTGCAGGGTTAATAGCCGTATGCATGTCACCTGGGCTTGTCACTGGGCCCTTTGCTACATGCTCATGGGCAGCACCTACAGTAGCAAAAACCTGTCTCTGAACCAAGGCTGGGGGCATATTTGGTTTCCTGACTAGTTCTGGAACTCTGAACATTTTTTTAAAAGCTATAGACCAGAATTTTCAAAAGTGACCCCTGACAACTAGGTGCCTCCCTTTCTGGGTGCCCAGCTTGATACACACAGGTCTAAACACTCAAAAAGTCTTTAATAACCAGTATTGTTTTTATAATACATCTGGGATCTGTCATCTATTTATATCTATCAACAGTCTGGCTGACTGTCCCTCGATCATGTAATGGAGTTTTGTAGACTTGGGGCTGAGATGCTGAGGGTCAGATAGGAATCTCTTTGAGGTAGAGATCTCAGTTTTTAACTGGAGTTCTGAACCTTCCTCACAATTCCCAGGGATTCTGACCAGATGATCCCATCAATCAGCACCCACAGCCCAGCAATGGGGTTTGCTTGTCCATCTGTTTCACTGTCCCAAAGAGCATGATGATGGATTGGATATTTTAGTCTTTCTGGTATTTGGGTATTCAGAGTGGAGAGGTTAATATAGACATGCCATATCATGCCAAATGTTATGGTTCCTAATGTAAGGGTGCCCTCCTGTAGAATCAAGGAAATGACACAAAGCATTGTGGGTAAAATATATGCATGACTGTTTGGTCTTTAGTTTGATTTGGCAGTTGCCCCTTTCATTAGAGCAGGATATTAAGAATTTGTCAGCACTGAATATGAGCTGTAGAGTCCAAGACGATCACAAGGTTCCCTTGGACCAGCAGATTGCAAAAAGCTTTTCACAGTAAATGCTCTAAGCATATATTACTCTTGGGGAAGAGCAGGTTGGTCTCTTGGGTTCTATTTTCCCATTAACTCTCTTTCTATGTGACTGTGGCATGTCTGTTCCCCTCCTTCTGTATGAGCTCTCAGAAATTGGGGAGATCTTCTCAAAGACTTTAGGGGCTCCGTTAAAGAATCTGATTTATGCCACTCTAAAACTTACTTGATTGAAAATATCGGGAGAAGACCATCATACCTCTCCTGCCAAAGTGGTTCACTAAACCCTAAATCAAAAGAGACTGTTTCTTACCTCCCCTTTTCCTATAACAAATCACAAACCATTTCCATTTGTTCTTAGCCAGCATGCTGTTCTTAATGCGCTAAGCTTCCCAACATGATGTTTAGCACATGTTCTTTCACACTGCCCCCCTCCGCTCAAAGGCAGCCTTATAGTTTGCAAATGGGATGAAACCACTGTGCAGCCCCGGTGTCTTGGCTCTGTTCCTGCTGTACTCTACTGGTGCCAGAACCTTTAGTGTACCTTCCAAGTCGTTATGTGCGTTCAAAGTCTGCCAGAAAAACTGGGAGGATAAAAGCAAGTAAAGAACTAAGCACATAAAGGAGAACCACTGTAACTGAGGCATTGCCTCCATGGGGGAGCTTTACTTGCAGGGTTCTTGCCTGCAGCCATTGTTCCACAACCTTCTTCAGGTGGGTCTCCTAAGAAGCTTGCCTCCTGCAGAACAAAAGGCATACTTGCCCTGGAAGGAAAATCATCACCCTGATGGATTTTTCTGGGATGGTTGCCATGATCAACATACCTGAGTCACTTGTGAAAGCCATAGAGGGATCTGTCAGGGGAAGATATGAACCTCTAAGCTTAGGGCTCTGTCCCTGCTTAGACAATGAGACCTTAACATGGAGGTCAGAAATGCTTCAAAGGAGCTTATGAAAGCAAGTATATTGAACTGTGGCTGCATACATACAGACAGATGCCTCAGCCATCATTAGGGATCAAAGGCAGGGTATTTGCCACCAAAACCACAGGCCTCCACCACTTAGGCTAGAGAAGAACTCCTTAGCTGTGAGAAAATAGCAGGCTATTGTAGCAGGTGGGGCCAGCTACTAAAAGGGGAGAGACAATCACACGTGATCACACCAACTTCTCCACAGGCACCTCCTTCCTAATTGTTATTTATGTTGGAGTCGTGCTCACGATGTGCTGGGCTCTGCCCACACACATAAAAAGAGACGTCCCTGTGTAGCAGACTGTAGAGTCTAAAAGGACAGAACAGATGCGGAGAGGGGGCCAATGGGTACAGCATACCAGCCAAGTGACTGGGGAAATGACGGAGCTCATGGCAGGATAGTCCTGTTCTCTCAGCACAGCACGTCTGTCTTTGTTAGCTTTCTTTTGAGGGAGAAGGTGGGGGGAAAGGCAGGGGAAGCATTCATGGGACGAGAAGGAATGTGAGCCAGGGAGTATGAAAGGGAGCCTGGAGAGTGGAGGGGAGTGTTGCTGGCAGTGAAGGGACTGGGAGATAGACGTGGGGAGGAGGTCAGAGCACATGGCTACTCAGCAGACAGAGAAGAATGTCCAGAATTCTGCCATTATCTCTGGGGCCCAGGGGCTGAGAAAATGACTCAGCACCACTCACCTTTCCACTATGGAAGTCTGTGCGCTCCTAAGGGCTGGTTTCACCCCCAGCACATTGCTAATGAACTGGGTGAGGGGGAGGCAGCTTGGGGCCTGCTGGCCACTAGAATCTGTTTTTGGGGGAATCAGGGGAACATGTCTGGATCTCAATCCCATCCTACCCTACCGCACCAGCTTTACCTATGTATCTGCCTACAGCAGACTGTGCTAGTCACCGCAGGATTGGAGTGCCTGTGCCTCAGCACCCTGAGGGGCCACCCTTAGCGTCGTGAGGGGAGTTCAGTCTCTGATCTTAGCACCATGAGGGGAGTATTGTGAGGGGAGTTCTTGGCCTGCAAACAAAGGGGCCTGCTGGTTTCTGTGATGTGCACACGTGTTCACTAGCAACTGAACTGGCACCACTGACCCATTTCACATACAGTAGCTGTCAGATGAGGAGACCCCTGGTCACTTCTTGCCTGAGGCCCTGGACTCATACCAGTGACCTGGTGCTGTTTTGCAGTGTTCCTAGAGAAGACCAATCTCTTAGTGCCAACTGAGCAGCTGTATAAATGTTCCGTGACATTTTTGTGAGGGAATAGATCATGCTGGCTAAATCTTTCCTTACAGAAAGCACCCAAATAATACCTTTTTCAATTTAAAAGAACTTTATTTGCTTTAAAGATTTTATTATAATTTCCAACAGATGCCAGTAGACAGCCAATCTGCTTAACTTCTCCATACCTCCGAATGCTCCCAGCCTATCCAGCATGCCTATGCTTGCTCGTCTACTGAAACCTGTCCTCCCTCACACCCACTGCTCTGCTACTGGAACCTCCCCAGCTTTTTAAAATCTTTCCCAATATTCAGTGGCTATTCTAGTTATTAACCAGCCCTTTCAAAATACACACTAGATTTGATTCCATTTTTCCAGCTGCTAAAATGTGTGCCTGCCCTATTGTCTCTGGGCTGTGGACAAAAGCTAAGAAACAGCAGCAAATCTGTGAACTGGTGTTAACTACAAACAGAGGATTTAGCTCCCAGATTAAGCTGTTCCATATCACATCAATGTCTCATCGTCAAACCCTCGGGCAATCCCCCCCATGACAAGACAGCTTTACACTGGCCTAGAAGGTCAACAGACTTGGACTGTACTGTAACAGTTGGAAAATTAACTTTAGAATTGGGGCCTTTTGCTGTAAAAATACCCTCAAAATGTACAAGTTGTTAGTACAATGCATAGGCTAATCTCAACTGTCCGGCACTGCAGATGGAGGGAAACTAATTCTCAGCTAGCTGAGGCCCAAAATTTGTATATAAAGATCTATATAAACTTTGACTGTACCTGAAGAGACTAGGAAGTCAATGCCATCTTTGGAGCACTGGGATAATGTGCTCCATACTGGCCAATTAGTTAATGCAACAGGACCACTCTATCTGCAGTGGGTGCAGCTCCTTAGTACCTCTCACTTCAGCAAACGAATAAAGATTGACAACGGGCCTTGATAACTGTGATGAGGTCCCTGCACAATAAAGAACATGCCTCAGTCACCACAAATTCACATGGAGAGGGCTGTTCTGCCTCTCAATATCACCTAGGACTGCAGGGGCAATCAGGGATCCAGGTGTCTCTTAAACTGCAAACCTCTTTGACCAGGAGTGGGCAGAGCCACTCAGTCTTGGGAGCAGACGCCATTTCCACCCTGGAAGCTTCCAAAACCAGCCAGACCATCTTGTCTGGATTGAGCCTCACTCAGCTAGCCCTCATCCCAGGCTCTAGGGAAGCAAAGACAGTGGCATCATCCATGTTTAGTGTACAAGAGACTAGAGCTGTGTGTTATCCTCATACTGAGAACAGGGCTTGTGTGCATTGCAGGCTGCAAGCACCCTGTGTGGACTTGGTTTGGTTTGCCTCCTGATTTTTTGGAATTCTGGGGACGGACAACCTGACTTCGCCATCTGTCAATGAGGCCGTTGCTCTGGGCCTATCCCCAGCTGCCTCCAAGAGGATGGCACAATCATGCAAGGCTCCCCAGCTGGCAAACTCACCCCAGTGCACCATGGCATCTTCTCTGCTTCTCCTGAATTATATAAAACCACTTCCCTCAGTGGCAGCCAGAGCAGACGTCCCTGCAGTAAACTTTTGTTACACACGGCTGTGGTAGGTGTCTCCAGGCGGTGCTGTTATACATGGCCTTCCAAGTTCTAGTTCTTAGTGTGCAAGCAAGCTTTGACCCTTGGGAGGACGTGTTGTTAGTTTTGAGTTATGTAAGATCCTGCTTAGCAGCAGCCTTGGGAGAGCAGGAACTGTGCGAGCAATGGGGAGGTGGCTCTCTGCCTGGGTCTTTGATTACAGTCAGAGCTGCTCCCTTGGAACAGGGTGTTGGTGCTGGGGTGAGATCCCTGCATGCCTGCTGCAGGCTGTTTGACCATCTCATTTCCGGGGTGGTGCACGTGTGTAAATAAAGCAAGATCCTTTAGAGTGTCACTGATTTCTCTTCCTCTGGGAGACCAATCTGCAAGGCCTTCTGTATCTGCTGCCACTAGGAAGAAGGGCAACGTTGGTGTCAGAATGGGACACTGGCATCAGAAGAAGTGGGCAACAGTACTAATGAAATGGCATAATGGGGCAATAATAAAGTTGGGACTTGTTTGCAAGCACTTTAATCCCCATCCTCTGCTCATACCCAGCCATTAGAAGGGGACGGAAGAGACCTCAGTCCAATGTTTCCCACAGAGGACAGCACTTCTGACAACACAGCACATGTAAGAGCACTGCGACAGTGTCAGCAGCGGGGCTGTACCCATGTCCTGCTAAGGGGCTTGAACCATGACCTCGCTTCAGAGACAAAAGAGCTGCCCACAATACCCCTAGGCTCTGACACAAGAAGCAAAGCCTACTGAAACAACAAAGCCAGCCAACAAATACAGCCCTGGCACCTGCAGGCAGTGAGGGGAGCAGTAGATGGAGATTGGCTATGGGTTAGCAGCATTCACAAACAATTCATATGCCTGCCATATGCCATTATTCCTCCAGTTTCCATGTTTGGACCAGGGGGCATATTAGCTGTATGTTTATTCCAGAATCTTTTCTTTTTTCTTTTCCAAAATATATTCAAATTCATTATTACGAAGTACAATTATTAAAATGAATTCTTTCCCCAAAAGCTTTCACAGCAGGGAGACGAGGCTGCTAAATGCCGAAATATTGACTCTGGTTTTACAGAGTCTGAGCTATTATTGAGCAACTTTCAGCTGTGTTAAAGTGATCACTCCAAGACACTGTCTTGGCTAAAACTGAACCTGCCCTGAAATGACTTATACCCAGGTGGCAAATGTAACTTAGATGCTAGCTTCTCTTTTGAAAGAAATCATAAATGTTGCTGAGAATTTGCCAAACAAAGAAGTCGTTTGTTTATGTAATGTAGGAGCTACAAATTGTGAGCACTCTGGGGCAGTCCTGAAAGGAGCACAGATTAACGAATGAAACGTTTTTTTCCAGAGCTGTGCAGTCACCATAAATAAGAAAACGACTCAAAGGAATTAAAGGTGCAGAAGGCCCACGTTAGCCCTGCTTGTCTATTTCCCATCCTGTGCCTCTATTTCCCATCGCCAGGAACCAGTGTAGAGTTGTTCTTTACAGTGAATCCTCCAGGGCTCTGGCCAGTCCATTTGTAAACTGCTCATTCAATTGGCCTTTCAGCATTACCCTTTGGGGACTATTGTATATCAGGGATGATGCTGACGCTAGGCGGGAATGAGTCTCGGTTGCCATCCAGACAGTGTTTTATGTCCACTGCTGGTGTGAGGGTCCCTACCGTAGCAGCGAAGGCTGGGTCTTGGGCAGCACTTAGCACACATATGAAAAGAGATTGCTAAAAGCAACGTGACAGCCCAGAAAGTGAGAGGTAGAGAGGGGCCAGAGCAAAGTTCGCAAAATCACGAGGCGTGGCGGGAAAAGTGATCAGTTCCTTCTCTCCCATCCCATCATAGGAAGGAGGGGGACCACTCATTGACCCTCCAAGCCTCTTTTCCTGCAATATGGGTAATGGACACCCCCAGGGAAACTAGCCATTGTGCACAATTGCACAAAGATTTGGAGTCCTAATTGGAAGTGTCATAATTTAGTGAACCAGACTCTTTGTTTTAAAGGGCAAGACACCTTTTTCCCTTCAAGGGCTTTGAACATGTGGCATTGAACCCTGCCAATGACACCGGGAGTGAGAGCCCTGGGGAGACGTTAGATATGTGCAGGTGGCATGGGAGCCATGAGCAGCAAGAGCGAGAGAGATAGAATCAGGAGAAGTAACAGGCCCCCGAAGCATGGAGAGCCTGGAAACACTGCGCAGCAAATCTAGCGCTGAAGGTCCTGAGGTGGATTTGTGGGGCAGCACAACCTAGGGGACTGAGAATAGGGCTGTGGGGACTGGCTTTGCCTGCCGCCCCCTCCTGGTGTTCTGGACCCTGCTGTTTCAGAGAAGATGCCAGTGATTTGCGGGGAAGGGGTGGCAGATAGATAGATAGCCCCACCTGGTGTTGTAAAGTGTGGCCAGCCCTGCTTCAAGCAATCACTCGTCTGACTTCCCTGTCTGCAATATTTCTAATGCACCTGTGACTGAAGCACCTTGGCCTCTGGTATCTAGTAAACCTTCCCCACATTCTGCAAGGTGCTAGGAAGATCAAGACATTTAGCGGCAGGCTGTATCGCTCAGCTGTGTTCTGAGGATATGATTTTAGCACAGAATTTTCTTGGGGCCTTGGGTGGGATTTTTTTTTTCAATAGCTTCTCCAGCTGCATGGGGAAGGGTTCCCCTTCTGGGGAAGGAGCTGCTTGGGGAATGAAGAGACTGAGCCAGACGAACATGGGGCTTTGACACCACACATGGCAGATTCTCTCCCCCACTCTGTCCCCTGTTTGGATATTCACGGTGCTGGGAAAATGGGGAATGAATATGATTCAGTCATTTTGCTGGGTCATTCTGGACTCAACTTGTCAATGGGCGTATTTTAGAGTATGGGATTGGGAGGTTCAGCTCCGTGAGTGAATGCTTATTGAACAGAAAGCGTGAAAACAGTGAGCATGGCCCACCTCAAATAACTGTCTTGTCTGCGAGACAGACAACATGTGAGACTTCCTTTCCACATGTAGACAAGAAGCAAAGGGGGATTACAGGATCCCGCAGCTGGCATGAAAAGATTTTCCATTCTATAAGGAGGCAGTGTAGCTCGGTGTATAAGGCACTGGTCTGGGAATCAGGAAAGCTGGATCCTGGCTCTGCCACTGACTTGCTGAGTGACCTTAGGCAAGTCACTTTATCTTTCTGTGCCTCAGTTTCACATCTCAACCTTTGTCTTGTCTATTTGGGGAAGGAATTGTCTCTTGCTATCTGCTTGTACCGAGCACAATGGGCCCGCAGTCTCGGTTGGAGGTACTAGGCTCTTGTCTGACCAGTTTTAAGAATAGGTTTCTGTCAGGGATGGTCTAAGTGTACGTAATCCTGCCTCACTGTTTGCGTGTGGGAGAAGGGGTTGGACTAGATGAGTTCTTCAGGTCTCTTCCAGCCCTATCTTTCTATAATTCTGTGAAGTATAACTAATAATGTTCCTACTCAAGTCACAGAATTTGGCTCTGGCTATAAAAGTGGATCAGAACATCCCCAAAATTTTAGCAGTTCTGATCCAGTGTCCTGCCTTTAATTCCTATATTTGCCATCTCCTCAGGGGCAATGGGTGGAGCTATACCCCTGACAGCTATCAGCTGCTGCTCCAGCTAGAACTACTGGTGAACCCCTTGACACATGTCTTGAGTGTGAGGGAGGTGTGAGGCAGGAAGGAGGAACAGAAATAGGCAAAGGAGTGAAAAAGATGCCAAAAAACTAGAGAAAGTCACCCAAAGAAAAGTGAATTGGAATGGCAGACTGCCAGTAACCCTCTTTTGTCTGTTTTTAAAAACCAAAAGCCAGCCCAGAAGGAATGTACACAGAGTGCATGAAAGTCTCTTCTTCTCCTCTGACAAAGAACATTTTCCATAATCTCGGCTTCATGCATTCTCTCCCTCTCCTGTGGCTGGGGGAAAAGGGAGGCAGAGGGCAGGACTGTAGGCATGCCAGCTATTGAAGTCTCTTCCAACAGTGCCACAAGCTTTCTCCGCTAGTTAAAAGCCCAAATCAAATTTCATAGGTTCACCCATCCCATCACGAGTAAAAAGAAAAAAACTCTGCATGTGCCCCAGAACCTTGCAAATCAGCCTGTGTGGCAGACAGCAATCCACAGCTGGGTGCTTTGAACTGAGTGAGGCTTCCTTTCCTGTCTGAAGAAGCCCTGCTCCATTTGCTAGTGTTCAGAGAGCTGGGTTTAAACAGAGTCCTTTCCTTCCACATTCAGCCACCTCTCCATCTTTCCCAGGCATTGACTTTTCCTTTCTTCCTCCTCCTCCTCAGGTGCAGCACTCCTTGCCACCTCTTGCGGCCCTTTCCCCTTTAGGGTTGCAGGAAGATTTCTCATGAGAGAACCAGAGTCTTTGGAGTTCAAACCTGTTTGTTTGAATAGTGGATTACAGCTCCTGATGTTCAAACAATTCACTCTCCTGTTTCAAGCAGGGCTCGGAAAGGCTTCCATAGCTCCAGCAGCACAGGTTGAGACAGAAATACCAGCCAAGCTCCCAAGCAAATAGCAGCCAAGGGGAAATAGAGAATATGCCTCTGAACAAGGGGAGTATCACACACAGGTGTATCTCCAATTTGTTCCAGTGTGAAAGCCCCTCTTCCAACACACTAGACATTACCATCTGCTGAGGATAGGTTATTTTTGTGCACATCCTAAGTTTGTGCTGGAGAAGAGAAGCAGCGGGCACTTCAACCACTCTGCCGTCTGCTTCAGACTTGATCTGGAGAGACTATCTCCCGCAGCCAGAGGTGAGTTCAGTGGCCTCTTTACTGAAATGGTCACCAGTAAAAATCACATCCATGATGTAGACACTTGTGCACTAGATCAGGACTGAAATGTGTCCAACTCATTTCCTATAAATAAAGATTGCCTGAAGCCATAAAGTTCAGATCCTATTTCTAGATTGTTCTGCTTCCACCTCCTTGTCTGTATCTAGGCCTTTGAACAGTCATCAGTTATTAATAACTTTTAGTTATTATTCTGGGCTGGATTTGAATCAGCAACAGTGGTAACATGCTCTTAAACCATTGGCAATTCCCTTAGCCTTCCAGCCACCTTAGATGGGAAATAAGTCTGTCCTTACAGTGAGCGACCACATGACGGAGGGTCACATTTTGAGAGCCAACATTCTCATTTTTTGTTATGGAGTCTTGATAATGCCCCCACAGCAAAGTTTGTAACTAGCTTCCCATCAGCAGCCTAGTTTAGAAGCCCCTCTAACTTCCTCAGCAAGGCTGCCTTCCAACCTGAAATTTTTCAAGCATGTCCTCTAACTACAGGATAATTTTTTCCTTCAAAGTTTGAGTTTAATTGGACAAGGCATCTTGGAGATTCATAAGTCTGAAAGCTGAGACATTTGTCACTCTGGGAGAAGTCTTCTAACATTGTTTTGGAATGTCATATGTCAGACGGCTCAGTCTAGAGATTCTAAATACACTTTTTGAAGTTGTCCTCAGTGTAAGCAAGTGCCTAGGTGTATCTTTTAAAAGGTACATGGTTAATTATGGACTTACAAGTTGTGAATCTTTGAAAACTCCATCAGATGCTGTCAGAGCAGGTAATCTTAGATGGTTAACTCTCTAGATGTCATGGCTAAAAATCAAAAGTTATTCCTGCTCCTTTCACAACTGACCCTTTCTATCACCTGTTCTCACCTCAGGTGCCAGAGGACATATTGGGAATGTCTGCTCCTGGCTACTGGATTTTTCACTACATACATACCTCCCACTAGGAAGGAAATTCCTAACTCCACAATTCTAGGCAGCTTCTAACTCTGTGCGATGCACTGCTCCCCCAGCAGCACCAATGACATGATAAATATCTCAGTCTAGTGGACACCTTCTTCCATCTCTTTGGTGCCTAAGTTACATCACCTAACTCCTTTACATTGCCTTAGTCTCTTTCACACCCACTTATAGATATGCAGCTTACACTGCTTTATACACCACCTCTGGCATCACCTAAGTTTTCCTCTGTAATGTGTCATCAGAAAGGTCATTTTCATAAGGACGGCAATAAGGTTCCAGATTTCAACATTCAGGAGACTTCAATGATTTCTGTTACTAAAGAGCCTGTCCAGAAAAAAATTGAGCACCTCTCTCCAAAACAAAAGCTCATGTTTAGACCTAGAGCAGGAGAGGGAATGACGTGGGCTCAGAATAAAAAACCTATGAGCACTCCTGGAAGAGAGTGGAGAAGTAAGTGTCCTGAGCAGGAATCACTGTTTTCTCATGCAGCACTTATATACTATTCTATAGTATTTCACATTCTAGGAACACAGACAGACACATAGAGAATAAACAGGTAACCATGATTTGTTTATAAGTTTGCTAGAATTTCATTAATTCACAAGGTTGAACTTAATTAGAAGAACTCATTAATTTCTCAAACGCAACCTATTTGCACTGACGTGGATGGGGAGCTGCACTAATTATTAATGATTATTTTGAACAGTTGCTGTCTTTTGGAACGTTCATCAAAGGTGCTCACACAGAAGAGCTACCTGACAGGAATATGGAAGTCATAGCTGCCCCTCCCAGGGCATGTTTACAATTACGCCTGATATTACACATCTTGCATCGATCGGGCTTCCTGGCACATCCTTCCCCTGACTCTGCCTTGAGTTTGGACACATCCGCGTAGGGATCGTTTGTCTGGAGATGGTGACCTAATTCCAACACTTGGCAATAGTGCAGCAAGGAAAAGGTTTCACTTTCAGTTGATCCCCTTCCATGTGGTATTTGAGACTCCCACAAAGCATACAGGCCCCTGTTTGTATTTTTAAGTGAAGTTAGTGCTGGAGAATAATGCCATGCAGACAGCTGAAAAGGCGGAAGTTCTCTATTTACACTGGAACATCCCAGGCCCCACGCACAACCCTGCTACGATGTCTTAAGCCTGCCCTGTAGCAACTCCCTCTAGGGAAGAACTAATCACTCCTGGGTGTCTCTGCTGACTGCTGTAAAGAAGATAAAATTGTTATGTGGACGCCTGATTGGGAGGAACTGGACTGAAACACAGCGTGTAATATAGGCCCCAGGACAGTCAGTAGCAGTCTTCTGTCACCACCAGCAAGGACCAGCAACCAAAAAGTGAAAGGTTCCATAACCCATTCACAGTGCCTTGAGCCAGACGGTCCCCAGACTGCACCATCTGCTTTTCAATATGTTTGGCTGACTGATAGCTCTGAAGAAAACCTACCAGATTAAATGGCTGATGCAATGGGATGACAGCAGCAGAACTATGAATGGGTCTTAGTGTAGGCATATGCAATGTGTCTATAAACTTAAACAACAAAACCGTCATTGACCAGGAGAAGAATTGCCTCCTGCGAGCCTGAGTTACATCTGAGGGGCTGTGACTGATGTATAGTTTTTAAATTATAGAACATAACAGCTGCAAAATAGAAAACTGGCCAAACACTCTCCAATCCACTTTAGTGATCTATTCCTTCCTCACTCTCCCATAATGTTCAGCTTACATCTAGGTAGCTCGCTGTGTTGCAGATTAACAGAACCCACAACCCCCTCCCAAACTATTACCTGGATGAATAGGTTTGTAGCACTGAAAGATGTCTTCATTTTAATAACTCAGTGCTAAACGGATTACTGCCTTGAGACCAAATTCAGGCTGTTCCCAGAGTGGAGGAATGTCACACATTTGTGTGTGCCATTGTAGTCATCAAAGATCAGAGCAAATTTTTCAAATATTGATGCCCCTCCCCCTAAAAAAGTTAATTAGGTCTTGAGGGGGTCTTGGTGCTGGGTTAGCCAGAGAATGTATCAGATGCTACAGCAGATTTTATGCATTCATAGAATCTCCAATTTAATGGTTGAAGCTACAGTGAATGTATTTTGAATGTTACTGCAGGTCAGGATCAAAGTGAATTAGCAGAGCTGGGTAGGCCCAGAACACAGTGGAGGTCAGGACTGAGGTACATTAGCTAAGCTGTAGAGGGGTGGGGGGGATCCCAGGATTAGAATAGCAGTAGAGGCTGCAGGCTGGGCACATCAGCAGAGCCATCAGAAGGACCAAGGATGGGAATAGCTGGGGGTATTGAAGGTTGGGACTCAAGTGCCTTGCCAGAGCTAGAGGGTAGGAGCCTGAGTAGCACCTGACCTGCCCACTCTGTTTCTGGCTGTAGCTCTCAATGTTGGTTTTACATATCTGAAGCTTTAGTGCAAGAATTTCTTAGGAGGTTTCAGTTTTTCCAATCCATTCCTCTCCTGCCCCATCAGGAATAGCTCTCTATCTCTCTCTATGTTCTTATGCTGGTGCCATCACTGTGTGTCTCAGTGGCTCCTGCCATTCAAACCAGTCCCTCCAGGGACTCCTGTCACTCTCACCCCTTATTTGCTTTTCCCTATTTTTTTAAAAGCACCCAAACACAGCCCATTGCCCCTGCTTCTCAGTCCAGCACTTTGCTTGCTGAATGGGGCTGCCACATATGACAGACTCTTAGCACAGCCCCACGACCAGCTCTGCCCCCACAGGCTTCACGTCACTGAGCATTACGTTTTCCCACTGGAGGTGATGAAACTTGCACTGGAAAGCAACCAGAACAACTGCCCATCCCAAGGATGAGAAGTGAGCTACCAAGCTCTTTACCTGGGACACACATTCTAATCCTTTTCAGGCTGGTAGCTTTATGATAGGCCTGGGCCATGAGATTCTGATTGGGACCGAGACCTCCCCAAAGTTTGGAGGGGTCAGATCTGTTGCTGTTTGGGCTCATATTTTACAGTGACTGGAAGTCATTGTCCTGTCCTGGTCTTTTGGAAACCTGTGTGAAATAGGCTGGGAAGACTTATTAAATGAACTAGGGGGAATTGAATACCAGGGTTGGAAGGGACCTCAGGAGATCATCTAGTCCAACCTCCTGCTCAAAGCAGGACTAATTCCCAGACAGATTTTTGCCCCAGATCCCTAAGTGGCCCCCTTAAGGATTGAATTTACAACCCTGGATTTAGCAGGCCAATGCTCAAACCACTGAGCTATCCCTCCCCCACCACTGATGGCACTGGTTCACTCCCTTGCTGACAAGACTCCCAGCTTGTTCATACCTGTGACCTTCCCAGGTCAGGGTGGAGTGGGCAAGCTTGCTTTGCTAGAGCCCAGGCAGTTCCTGGTCTGAATGGTGACAATTAGAAGACTGTCTCTAAATAGGATGTAACCCTCCACAAGCAGTGCCTACCTCACTCCACTCCAGCTCCCAGACCACAACAAAACAGAGGCCTTCTGTTTCCAGGGTTATCAGTCTGGCACCTTTCACAGGACTGAAAACAACTGGGGCTCAGTCCCCATAACCTAATCCCAGTAAAGGTCCTCATTCACTCAGGGGAAAATCCACCCCCTGCACAGAGGGCCAGCAGCACTTAAATCTCACTTAAGCCCTCAGATAGAGCTTACATGGTGCATAGCATTCATGCTGGCCTCCTGCATGAGGCTGCATTCTGCCTTTGGTTCTGAACGTGCTGGCTTATATATTGGACCTACTTACAAGACTCCACATCCCCACACCAAGAGGGAGTCTCCTGGTGTGTCTTCTGCTTCAGGATATAAAGCAGGCAAAATATAAAGATGCTGACTTACTTGTTTCAAGTTGACACAAGTGTTTAGGATTTGAAAGGCCTGCCAGCTGGCTGTCTCTACAGGGCTGCCACTCCTCCTGGATTCACAGCCCCACCATTACCCAAGATAACCTGAAACAAAGATAAACAGAAGAAGAGCCAGAGCCAGAGCTAGCTAGCTAGATAAAAGCAGACAGATTAGAAGGTGTTTATGTGTTTGCAGAATTAAAGTCTTGGAGGCGAGACAGGTTTACACTGACAAAGAATTAATGGTTTGATGTAGCGCAAGGGGGTGGCAGGAGCAGGCCCATCTATCAACGGGCACTGATGGCATGAAGGAAGGAGATGCGAGCATAAATCAGGGGGAATGCAGGAGCAAGCAGGATGGATGACACACAATAGTTAGTGATCTGTTATTGCCACATTTGCGAGGGGATGCAGCATATGACTGGGCGCTTCTGGGTCTCATTTCCTCGAGCACACAATGGGCAGCATCCAGCAAAGCCTCTTGGGTAGGATGGAACCTCGCCTGTGCCCAGAACCTGGCCAGAATCATGGGCAGGGACAGAAGCACACCCTACCAGCTCGCCCACCTTCAGCACATGCCCTCCTACGAGGCCCCTGTTCAGGCAAATGCAGGTACCATTCTGCCATGACATGGACAACAGAACCTGTTTGAGTTAGAGAGAGCCAGAATACAGAATCCATCCCTCTCATACTCTAGGGAAGTCTGCAGCTGGATCCCATCTCCAGTTTTGCTGACACCTCTGAAGGGCACCAGATGTATCCACCAGTCTTCCTAGAAATACCCCCTCCCCGCTACCCCCCCCCCCCCAGACCTAGGAGGTTTAACTCTCAGGTAGGTAATGGCCTGAAATGGAGCAGAAGGAACCTTATGTTTATGTGTCTCCCAAAGAGCAGTTCCATAACAGAGTTGAATCATGACCTTTCCCAGGACTACACCAGTGTCAGCAGTAGGAGATGCTGGTCTCAAGGTTGAGCCTGGAACCCTCTCTCCCCTGTCCTTTCATTCAGAAGCATGTTGCTAATTCAGGTGGTATGCAGGGAGGGCAGATGAACACAATGGGGACGTTAAACAAACAAAGAAAAAGTCCCCAAACATTGCCGAACCTCTGACAAGGCTTGGGCCACAGCTCCAGGTTGCTTCTAATTTCAGACCCTGTCTTTAGTTGGTGACCCTAATTCCAGCACTCTTGGGCCCACCTTATCCGGCTACTCAGAGAGCTCACACAGAGCAGCCCCTTGTGCTTTGCTGTCCTTCAAAGGGAAATGAAACCTTACACATTTAATTGAAGCCAATTTCCTCCATGTTGTCGGGTTGGCAGAGGGAATTAGCAGGGGCTGTGGCTCATTCCTCCTGAGATACCCAAACTTTTCAACATGTACAGGCAGCCCTGGAGGAGCGGGAGGGGGCGGAAATAAGGGGGAGTTGGAGGGGATCAGGATTGTCACAAGCTGATGAGATACATAAATCTCCCCAGAACATCCAGGGCTGTATTGTTGTTGATATTATTAGAGCTGGATTTTCAAATGAAATGTGAAGCATATAAATTCTCTTTCATCAGAGCCCCCATCCCCTGCCTCACCTCCCTGCCAGTGATATCAGAAGGAAAGGGAAATGGGAAGGGGATGCGAGGAGGGCTCCTGCAGGACACACTGTAGAGTAGAGATGCTGCAAGTGATTAGTGTCACTCCAGCATGATCACTGGGAGCCAGGCCTTTGAAGGGAATTGCCTTGGGAGCCTGGGGGCCGTGGGTCCTTTGCTGGGGCCTTGCCTGCACTCCTCCCCAGCTCTGGAGTTTGTCCTCTGCTCAGGCTGCAGTGAGAAACTGACTGCAGGTGCGAAAGCTGGGAATGGCAGCAAGCCTGGAAACTGTGGGAGCCTCTCATGTGGGCTGGGCCCTGGGGCGAACAGGAGGGAGAGTGGAAACAGGGGTGTGAGGAGAAAAGAGGTTGCTTTTGTGGGGCAGAGAGATGGGGCAGTGAGGAGTGGATGGGAGGGCAGGGCAGCCTTCTGGGGAAGATAGAAGGGTCCTCCCTATCTCCTGTGTGGCTTCTCACTTCATACTCAAATATGACTAGCACCTCTCCTGAAAAGAGAGCTCCCCACCGCCTTCTCCCTAGGACACAATGACTCTGGAGCATGGATCATTCTGTTTACCACAGAGACACCCCTAGTGGCAAGGGGCTGACTGGTCACAGGAGGATACCCCCATCCTCCCACAGCTCAGACCCATCTGCCTCAAGGCCTAGTATCCTGCCAATCTTCCTTTCACCCAGGGCTGGGCATCCCTCAAGGTCATTCCTCAGCTGGCCAAAAGGGGGCATTGCAGAGTGCTGGGGGAGCCCTGGCCTGTTGCAGCATAGCTTGAAGACTGCAGACCCCGTTAAGTCAAGTCTTACTGGTATGCCCACTTCTCTCCTTTGTCTTTGCCACATGAGACTCCTGCAGCACCCCTAACATTAAGGTTCCTCCTGTAAGTAGTCGCGCAGGGGTTCTCTGAGGGAACAAGCCCACTCAGCACTTCCCTGTTTGCTATAAAGCAGATTTAGTGATAGATCATATGTTGGCCAGGAATGCTGTCAGACTGGGGTTTGTTTGGATGGTAGAAGGCTTGCTCCAAGCATCTGGGAGAGCCAGCTGCTATCAACAAAACACAGGCGCAGCCCCCTGGATGGAATGGGCCAATTCTCTTGAATGTCCCTATTGTAGGAGGCCGGGAGTTTTGAAGACTTCCTGCTGTCCTAAAAGCTCTCTCTCCTGGCTAGAGAGGAACTTTGCCTGCTGTCCTCCAACCTTTACTCTTCACCCCAGTTCTGCTCCCAGAGTCTAATGCTCTGTATGTTAAAAACAACTAGTGTTTGTGAAGGGCAACATGCAGGCTTTACAAAACCAGTGCTGGGGACTCCTGGCTCCGGCCTCAGGGCTGAATTTTTCACTGGCCTTTACTAGATCTGCCTTTTTCTGTTCCTGTGGCTGAGCCTAGTCAATTGGCCGGGTCTGCAGTCCTGTATTCAGGGAAGGACCTAGGACCCATTCTAGGAAAGACTCTTCTCTGGGATTTACCTGGGAAGCTGCAGGTGGGAAGATGTGGTTCAGATGTAGTTAGCACTTGCTCCTTGCCTTGGGCAGGCCCAGTCGACTCACAGACCAGAACGCCTTGTTTAGGTTAGATTAGGGTTACTCCCCAGCTCAGGTTAGGGCTTTTCTCCTGGCTGTGGTTACCATGATCCCAATTTGGGGACGATGGGTCTGTCTACACTGCAAAGAAAAACCCATGACACCGAGTCTCAGAGCCCAGATCAATTGACTCGGACTAGCGGGGCTTGAGCTGTGGGGCTAAAAATAGCAGTGGAGCTGTTCCCACTCAGGCTCCAGGACGCCCTCCCCGCATTTCAGAGCCCAGTGTGAAATCTTACACTGCTCTTTTTAGCCCCACAGCCCAAGCAATGTGAACTTAAGTCAATTGACCTGGGCTCTGTGACTCAGCACTGTGGGTTTTTCTTTGCAGTGTAGACACACCCCATAAGGCACCTTGACCTTGTGCCTATATACACATGCACTACCAAATCATATAGAACAGGGCATTCTCTCACATACATACATGTGTGTCCCTGTGCACACAGTTACCCCTAGGTTGTAGCACACAAATGCCTAATCATTCACACATGGACACTCACAAAATCATACACACCTGCTCACACTGCTAGCCACGCTTGGTCATGCACACACTCACACAGACACATCCTTGGCACACGTTTGCAAACAGAACCCATGCCAGCCCGATTGCTTGGCGGGGAGGCTCCTGCCACCACGAACTGCAGCTGCTTCTTTCAGGGAAATAATGGCCATGGGGAAAAATGCACTGGCTGAACCAAGCACCTTTGTCTTTCTGAACTGGGGCTGGCTTGTGTTTGCCGTTTGTTTTCAAATTGCTTCTAAAGCTGGTTTTTATTGAACAAAAGCTCCCCCTGAATTCATCTGTGCATAGATGGCTCTGGATCATGGACTGAGACAGCTGAAAAAGAAGGAGCTGTGGCAGTGAAAGGCTTTGGGAGTGGCATGCACTCTCTGGCTTTGCTTTGACATTAATTTACCGCTGCACTGTCCCTAGGCCAAAGGCTTGGGCTGGAGGTGGAAGATCAATCTGCTACTGGATCTGAGGAAAAATCGCAGCCAGAGTTCATCTATCTTGCCTGCAGCATCTGGGTTTAAATATGTAAGGGGCTCCAAAGTCTCCACTGTGTTGTCATTATCTCTTTGGACCTGCCAGGGCACTCGTGGTCTATATCTCTGAGGTCTGTTAGCAGCACAGCCACAAGAGGGGGATACAATGGAGTCATTCTAAGTGTGGCACAGTTCTCAGCTTGATCCAACAGGAGAGCTTGGGTTTCGGAGATGGCCCAAGAGCAACAGCCACCGCAGCTCTCGTGTGGCAGCAGACTTTCCCTTTCAAATTGTGGGGATGCATTAGCCCTTATGTAACTAGAGCTGGATAGGTAGTGTAGTGTAACGCACCCACATGAGATAGCTTGGCTCAAGCACCTTGATCCCATTCTCTACCCACCATTCTATTCCAATCCTGCCACCCCACACAACTCTGCGATGCACCCCAATCTGAACCTGCAACCCACTCACTCATCTTTGCTGAGACACCGGACAACTGACCTGCTGCACCCCCTACTATTCTGGGCCTCTCCTAAGCCAAGGATGAAATCACCCCAAATTGTGGTGGTTTTCTGATGCTCATAAATGGGGACTTGGGTGAGTGACACTAACCTCAGAGCCAAGATTTAAACTCAAGTCTCAAAAGCCTTGTTTCCACTAGAATTTTCGCCTGAAATTTCTCACCATTCAGCTCCACTGATGCTAGCAATGATGAGAGAACTAATGTGGACAAGGCAGTTAAGTTGCGGCTTTTGTAAAGGCTGTGTTGTCATCTAAGCGTATTTGGAGCAGGTCTAGACATGGAGGTAAGCATCAGAAATTTTTCAGGCAAAAAATGAAGATTTAGCTACATTGAAACATTTTGCAAATTTATGTCAGTTTCATTGAAATGCTTGTGTAAAAAAAAAAATCCAGACAAAGTCAAAACATTTCATTTTGTCATTTGATAAACAAAATGCTTTGATTTTTTGTTTCCAAACTTTCTGCAAGTTTATTTTATTTTATTTTAAACATTGAAACACACTCAAAATCTAAACAAAATGTTCCATTAAACCTGAAACATGAGAGGGATGTTGGGCGAGGGGGTTGTTTGTTTAATTTTCAGTTTGCCAAAAACAATTAATTTTCAGTTCCACCCAAACAATTTGTCGGAGTTGCCAGAGAACCAAAATATACATTATTTGCCCAGTTCTAATTAGCAGTGGAGTCATAAGAACAGAATTTGGTTTGACTAGGATATTTCACACAAAGGCATCATACCCAGGAAGATACCAGCAGCAGTGTGACTGAACACGCAAATGCATCTGTATTCTGCCCCCTACAGTGATAGCCCATGAGCATTCACACCTGTTCTCTGGAGCAGGGATGTTGCCAACGCCAATGTGGTTACTCTTTTCAGAGATCACCTGAGTGTGCACAGTGAAGGCCAGAAGGAACCTTGATTTAATATCTCCCCTGGAGGACAACACCCTTAGCAGTGAAGCACCACATCTTTTAGTTCTGCTGGATGTAAACACAAGCCCTGGTATGGGATCTGAACCCACAATCATCAGCCTTCTGGCTATAAACCATAATTCAGTGGTGTCAACCACACAGATACTAAATTCCATATTGAAACCCTCAAGGCAACCAATATCAACTGGTAGTAATCAGCCCCTGTTTACCATTTTTTGGTGCCATCAAGTGGTAATATTTTGTATGACTAGGCTTGGCAGAATTTGATTTTTTTAATAATAATTTTGGTGGACAATATCGAAGTTTATTTTAAGCATTTTTCCCATATATATTGACTTAAATTTTCACAGTTGCATGAAATTATGGGGGTTAGGCAACTGTTTAGTGATAATAGAGGCTGAGATTCAAAAAGTTAAACCTTTATAAACTGTTAAAATACAAACTGTCAACATTACACATCAAGATATACAAAGTAAATATCTTTATATCAACAAACCATGCCTGTTTTTACTATCCATTCGCTAGTCCATTGGAACAAGCCTAAGTCAAACATCTAAATCACTAGATCATGATTCTAAGAACTCTCAAGCAGCATTTTTCATACTTTGCCTATCTGCAAATTTTGATTATTATCAATGGAAGTATATTTTCGTCAGGTTGTGTGTGTACAATGAAATTGACGGTTACTGACTTTGATAAAACTCTAATCCTTCCAAGCCTACGAATGACTGTTTTTTAAAACATCGATGCTATGAGCCA
Source organism: Mauremys reevesii (assembly GCF_016161935.1). Taxonomy (NCBI): domain Eukaryota; kingdom Metazoa; phylum Chordata; order Testudines; family Geoemydidae; genus Mauremys; species Mauremys reevesii. Next base: position 79,808,674 of record NC_052631.1, on the reverse strand, counting down.
TTTGGAACAATCATCTCATTATATCATGATAGCTGGACATGAAGCAACAACAGCATGAATAACATCGAAAACTGCTTTTGTGTAGGTGCATGTGAAAAAATCTCTTCCTGTGGCAGAAAATCCTATTTCCACAGCTTCATGAAAACCAAAACTATCATTTGCATTCACCCTTGATTATCCCATGAAAATGGAAGATTATTTCTGAGAATGAAAAAGTGTCATCCCAACAGAAAAAGGTGACAGGCCGTTGTGAAAAAAATATCCTGCCCTACAGGAGGCAACATTTCACCTTGGGTCAAATTTGTGATGCTCCATGACAAGCAACGAGCGCAAATTGCTGGCTTTACTCTGGCTTAGTGATGTGGTGGCATCTCAAGTCTTTCCTTTCCAAAGACATTATGGAGAAACTGGATGAGGCTGGAGGAACCTCCCACACCTGTACAGACAAAGCTCTGTGAAGTGTGCAGCTTGGAAGAGTCAAGGAAGGAGGAGAATGTTCTTTGCTCTCCTTCCCTGGAGAGCCCTGCACCAGAGGGCTGAGAAAGCCACAGGTTCAGGCGGGAGGGAAAACGAGGCTGGGAATGACAGAAATGACCTCAGCCATAAACACTTTGTGATAAAGCTTCTTTCTGGGGTTTTCAACAGCCCTTATTGCCCACCGGAGAGTTGAGACATAGAGAGAGCTTTTCATACTCCACATCCTGCCATATCCCCCTCTGCAGCCCACCCCCCACGCCCCCAGCTCCTTCACTGCCCCGCGATCTCTCATCGGACAGACGGTGCTGTCTTTATTTTTTCAGTGTGAAGGAAAGTGAAAATCTTTGATGCCAGGAAATGGGGAGAATATTTTGCTTTCCAAAAAAAGAGACCAGAAATATGAAATCGATTCAGTCCTTGCTTCTCCTCTTGCTCGTCCCCCTCTCACTTCCCCCCTCCTCTCTTCTTCTCCCCTTGTCTCCTCCCATTCCCTGTCTCCTTGAGAAGGTGAATTTCCTGACAGACCGAGTTGTCATCTTTTCAACACCTCATTTTCCCCCCTTTCTCCTGGTGCCCAGGGAGTGCCTCTTCCTGTTTACACACCTCTGGGTTTCAGACAGGAGGTGAAACAAAAACATCTTTCATTCAACAGAGGTAAAGGAGCGGGAGCTGGAACAATCCCAGGCTGTGATATCAGCCATGTCCCCTCTCCTTTCTCCCCCTGACCCTCATGCCGGGGTCAGGTTATCTACCTCTGCTCTTCCTCAGTACTCCCATCCTTCCAATGGGATTGTTACTCTTAAAGTGGTGTCATTTCCCTGCCCCCACCCCCAACAGACAGGGAAAAGGGGATGTTGTCAGAGGTTGTGGAGCCAAGAGGGGGTGCGAAGGGGGAGCTTCCTGTCTATGTGTTTCCCCTCACACAGGGTTTGCTTTTGGGCAGCTCGCACTGCGCTCTCCTGCTGACTAGGGTTTTAGAACGACTCAAGTGGAGACAGCCACTGAGGAATCCACCCCAGGTTTTTACACTGGCCTCACTCAGCGTATGCCAAGTCAGGACACTTTGGGAGTGTGCAGCGTCACCAGCTCTGTGGAGACCCCCCAGCTTGACTGGATGAGGCCAATAAAACTGACAATCCCTTCTTTTCAATGCTGAGGCCTAGTGCAGTTATTCCAGGCGCTCAGTGATACATCACAGCCCTGCCTATGCCTCCTCCCTCGCACAGTGCGGTGAGTGTTTTGGTTATTGAATGGCAGGAATCCAATGAGCAGGCCCCGCACAGAATGGCATGTGCATATCGGGCCCGCATTAGCCAGTTCCCTCCTTCTTTGCATTCCGTAAGGATCGTCCCGGAGAAATGTACGGGCCGGCTGATGGTCAGAGATAACTACTGGCTGGTGTTCACCTCTCTCCTGCCTGGGATCATCAGCTCTTTCCATAGCAACCTGACAGGGCGAGCTGTTGGGGGTGCATTTCATCCATGTTATTACACAGCAGTGCAGGTTGTAAAGCTGAGTTTTATCAACAACACGCGTGAACCCAGTTGGAAGAGCAAAGCCTGTTGAAAGCCACCAGCCTGACCTCTGGGATCCTTTTGCCGTGTAGTTTGGGGAAGGCTGGGCCTGTCGCAGCCATGTGTATGCACAACAGGGAGAGAAAAGCGCTTCTCTGCAGCTGCACAATCAGACCCTCAGCACTTTTAACTGGAAAAAAATACCTCCCCTGTCCTTCTCCTTGTATTAAAGGCTAGTTTCTGCCTCGGGGGGTTGCCTCCAGGGCTGAAGTCCAGGGAGGTTCACAACTGCTTCCCATGTGAGCAAAAAATATATGACTATGGACATCTTTGCCAACAAGAAATGTATGTGTGTGTCTGTATGTCCTTGAATCGTTCATCCAAGGCCTGTGCATTGTGTGTGCCAAAGCCCATGCACCATGGCAACCTTTGATGGGCAAAGTTCTAGGGAGGTCTCCCTTCAAGCCTTGTCATGAATACTTGGCTTCTACCAGTTTGTCCCCAAGGGCTCAGTGGCCCTGCTAGCCTGAAGGACCAACCAGGGCACTGAACCCCAGTACCCTGCATTGTAGCAACACTAACCGCCAGGCTAGCCCAGAACCGAGATTGCTTCGGTTATATTGAATAGGACCAGTGTGAGTGCTGGAGTGACAGAGCTGGAGAGTGAAATCCTCTAATTATCCACAGCACAGGTAGCACTCTGGTGGCAGCATGAGGTGCTTCCCTCCAGGGGTGGCTCTAGGGATTTTGCCGCCCCAAGCACGGCAGGCAGGCTGCCTCCGGCGGTTTGCCTGCGGAGGGTCCACTGGTCCCGCAGCTTCGGCAGACCTCCCGCAGGCGTGCCTGGTTATTGGTTATTGAATGGCAGGAATCCAATGAGCAGGCCCCGCACAGAATGGTATGTGCATATCGGGCCTGCATTAGCCAGTTCCCTCCTTCTGTGCATTCCGTAAGGATCATCCCGGAGAAATGTACGGGCCGGCTGATGGTCAGAGATGCAGGGTACTGGGGTCCAGTGCCCTGGTTGGTCCTTCAGGCGTGCCTGCGGGAGGTCCGCTGAAGCCGCAGGACCAGCGGACCCTCTGCAGGCAAACCGCTGGAGGCAGCCTGCCTGCCGCCCTCACGGCGCTGGCAGAGCGCCCCCCGCGGCTTGCCGCCCCAAGCATGCTCTTGGCGTGCTGGGGCCTGGAGCCGCCTCTGCTTCCCTCCCTGCTGCTGCATCAATTGAGCCTCACCCGTGTCATGGAGAGACCATCGCTGGTGGTGAGGGGAGAGCGTAGGCTCCAAGGACCATTCTTTCCTTGGCCTCTCTCTCTTGCAGATGCCTGGGAGGGGGTCAACTAGTGCCAGAAACTAGCAGAGGTGGTGTTTTGTGATGTGAACACACCTCCCATTGAAAACTGGCCCGAAACCTCCTAATCATTTCCCACCAGACCACTGAACAGTTGTCAGATGGAAGTGACTCTTGGTCATTACTGACCTGGAACTGGCAGCCTGGTGGAGAAAGACCAGTATGCCATTCCGAATCCCTGCAACTATCCCATCCCACAGATTATAGTTGTTTGTTATTTTTGCTACAGCTGGTATATGTTTTTTTTATTCATATACCATCATAGTTACATCTCATTCCTATGATGTGACAGAAAACATACAAGGCAGAAAAGTAACATTTGCTGAATTGTGGGATTTTTGTGCTATTTGGGGGACTGTGTCCTACTTTCTGGTGTTTTGTTTTCTTGTTGACAATACTCCAAGGGCAAAGACTTCAAGGATATCAATCCCATGTCCTTCCCAAGAAGCCAGAACTCACTGAGATGAGGCCTCCCTGTTGGATTCTGGACTGCAGTGAACATTAAAAATGTCGATTGCTCTCATTATAATGAAATGTTTTTAAATATCTTTTCAAATTACTTCCTGGTGGCAAGTAGAGTAAAATCATTCAGGGAAAACTCAGAACATGAAATTTTAATTGCCACCTTGTGAAATATGATCCTCCCCAAGTTAGTAGAGTTACATTTTTCTGTCAGAATAACAAGCTCTCTCTTTTTGCAATGTCATTGGTGTGCTACTGGTGAAAGAAAGAAAGAAAGAAAGAAAGAAAGAAAGAAAGAAAGAAAGAAAGAAAGAAAAAGAAAATCACCAATGGCTCTATTATCTGCACAGAAAGATTACATGTGGTGTAGCATTCCATTAAATGTTCTTTCCAGTCAGAGATGGCCTTTGGTGAAATGTTATAGGTGACGAAAATTGGGTTTCCTCAAGCAATTCAGGAGAAACATTTCACTTATCACATCAGTAGTGAGAGGCACCCTGGCCATTTGGTTCCCACTGCTCTTTACGCTTTTGCCTCTTTGACAAAGCCTTCATGATATTTGTATTGATTATTCTTGATGCTGCATTATCACTAGAGCTTGATCAAATAATTCATAGTAACCAATTTAATGGATGAATTTTGCTTATTTTTCTGATTGGAAATTGCTAGCAAGCAATTGATTTTCTTGAATTAATTCTAAAATACTCCCCAAATAGTTTCTGGAAATAATTCTGAGCCTGTAAATTGTTCATGAGCAATTTGCTGCAAGTATTTCAAAGTTTGGGCCGTGTTGATTAGTTTGGATTGGACATGTAAATCACAGGGCTTTGTTTCTGGTCCCTGACTGGATGAGCTTAACTTTTAGACTCAGGTTTCTGGTGCAAATACTTCTTTTTTATGAGTTCAAACTGTGCTCTTTGCAAATATTCTTTTATACTAGTATAATGTTTAGCATTCACCTTGGACTATCCAAGGTTGGAAGTATATGCTAATACCCAGCAGGGATTCAGCAGGCTGAAGGAGTCCAGTCCCTGCTTGACACCATATCAAGCATTGTTAGCATGTGATTCTGTATTGGGAGAGTTTCAGGTAAATCCCACACCAAGCTCCTTCTCTAGTGAAAATAAAGTCTTGCTACTCCTTTGGTGAGTAGGTACCACAGTGGTCCGGGTTGTAAAGAATCGCTTCTTGCTACAGGCTTTCTGCATTTGGAACTAATTATTTCAGACAACTGTTACAAACTACTGATCTCAGAAGCTGGACTGAACAGAGGATAAATTATTTCTGCTGGAGCGATAAATACATCGGACCTTTGGTTTGTCTTTGAACAGTTTTATTAACCATCACAAAACTCAGAATACTTGGAAGAACAACTTAATGCCAACATGAACATATTAGCAGCCAATTCCTGTATAGAGCAAGTCTGTAGGCTATGACAATATGGCACAGTGTCTCAGTATATACCTGTATGGCACAGCTTTCCTGCAATTGTTTACTGTATAAATGCATTGTATCCTCATTCAGAATATACATATTCAATTGTGTTTGCCTTAGGATCACCCAGGAAAAGCCAACTGCTGTTTAGATGGCAGACAGATAGAAGGTATATTATAAATTTGTCATCGAAATATACTTCTTACATGGAGTTCTTTGTGTTATTAGCTCCTAACGCTAAAGGAAATGTACCTGAGAGCCCCAGGTCCATTAATTAACTCTGTTCCCTTATCTATTTATTTGCTAATGAGTATGTTAAGATCACTACTTCCCAGTAGCAGCAATAATGTACCTATGGAAATGTTTTCCAGTGATGATTGCCCTGTTTTAAACTCACTGAGATTTCTTCCTTTCTCTAGACCCACTGAGATTTCAAATGGCTTCAGGGCATGTGAGGGAGGGAGACAGAGCCCTGCAGCCGCAGGGAGGCAAGACTAAACATGATGCCACCACTTGGCATAATTTCTCTCAAAAACATAATTCTATAAACTCTTCAACTTTTCCTGCTGGCTCCCTGAGCACACACAATGCAGGTCTACAGTCTTTACAAATGTGCGTTCTCTCCATAGCCACTCGTCTATTTCTGTGAACAAAAGCACGCTGCTGGTTTGAAAGGTTGAGAACAGAACTGAGGAGGAACCCCTTAGAGGTCTCCAACAGTGAATAGAGCACTGCCTGTCCACGGGCAAAAATCCATTAGCTCCGCAGTACCAGCAAAGAGTCCCCTAGGTCTAGAGAACATGTCTGTTCTATCTGTCTGTATAGGTTATTTATACCATGCTCATCAGCACCAGGGTGGCACTGGGAGCTGAGCGACCGTTTAAGCTAAAAGTTATTATGCTTCCCAAATCCTGGGGGGAGGGCCCCCCCATTTCTGAGATGTTCACATTTCTCCCAGACAAGCGCAACTTCCTTGTCCCTGCCGTTCAGCTCATGAAGCCATTCAGCTCCCCTGGCTTCTAAATAACACCATAGCTACAGCTTGACTTCAGCTTATCTGCTGATCAGCACAACCCTTTTCTCAGCAACAGGGTAGGGATTAGAGCTCACAAGTGCCTTTGTGTTGCCAACCCCACAATCTACTGTGCAAACCATCCCAGTCTTTGGCTTCTGTTCAGTCTCATCTGACTGAAGTTAATACACCAGTATTAATGTACATCACTATCTGCTTTTCTGATTGTACCCACACAGATTGGACATTGTGACAGATCCAAACCAGTGGGGTAGAGGAGTCTGGTAGAGGGCAAATATACTGGTCACTGGATGAGTAGTTTTCTGTTCCCTGAGTGACCAGAGCAGGGGCTGCACTAGAGTAATCAGGAACCTGCTAGAACCAATTAAGGCAGACAGGCTGATTAGAACACCTGCAGCCAATCAAGGCAGGCTAATCAAGGCACCTGGGTTTAAAAAGGAGCTCACTCCAGTCAGGTGAGGGGGATCCAGAAGAGAGGAAGTGCATGTGAGGAGCTGGGAGCAAGAGGCACAAGGAGCTGAGAGTGAGAGTGAGAGTGAGAGTGAGAGTGAGAGTGAGAGTGGGAGTGGGAGTGGGAGTGAGAGGGTGTGCTGCTGGAGGACAAAGGAGTACAAGCATTATCAGACACCAGGAGAAAGGTCCTGTGGTGAGGATAAAGAAGGTGTTTGGAGGAGGGAGTTGTAGCTGTCATGCATCTGTTACAGGAGGCACTATAGACAGCTGCAATCCACAGGGCCCTGGGCTGGAACTTGCAGTAGAGGGTGGGCCTGGGTTCCCCCCAAACCTCCCAACTCCTGATCAGACACAGGAGGAGTTGACCCAGACTGTGGGGAAGATCACCGAGGTGAACAAATCTGCCAATAAGCGCAGGACCCACCAAGGTAGAAGAGGAACTTTGTCACAACATGTATAGATCGATATATAGAACAAAAGCATCTCATAGCATCCTGTCCCAGCACTCAATGGGACTAGTGTAAAATCTGAGATGTATTTTCCAGGGGTCTGTCTCACTTCTTTTGTTCCAAAGTCCTGGTCCAGAATATGGAGAGAGTTCACATGAGGGCAATGGAGGTAGAAGTGGGCATGCAAAAAATGTTTTCAAATTTTAAAGTCGGAGATGTTCCTGAGAATATACAAGGATCATTGGATCCCAAAGTGCTGAAGAGCTACAGCAGATATTGGGAGAGAGAACAGCTGTTCATCCGCCTCCAGCCTTGAACAATAATAGTCCCGGACATGGACAGGAGCCATGTGACACTTACTTGCAAACTACTCTATACATATATGTAACATGCCTCTGCAAAAACCGCAGTACCAGATTCTTGGTAGGTAGCGATTCATCTGATGTAGTGAAATCCCTGGGTGGTATAAAACTGGCATAGACAAGTCTATGCCACCTATTCCTTTCTGAGCATATAAGGTGTTCCTGGGTGGGACAGAAAGCATGGCTGGGGGTGGGTGAGGGCATGGCCAGAGAGCAATGCACTCCAGCAATCCCTGGCCAACAGATCGATCCCTTTGGGCCCATTCCAACCAGCACAATTCAGCACAGTCCTTAGGCTGCTTTTAGGAACACCAGGGGTCCTGTGCTAAGCCCACTCCAGGTCTCGAACTGCGTACAACTTGGCCTGGGTCTTGCCCAGCATCTGATAAAATGCACAGAAATGGGGGTTTGAATTAAAAACAAACCTAAAAACACAGCAGAGAATGCATATCTGTTCTCATTATCAGCACCACCACCAATCTCATCACACATCTAAGGTACTCAGATATCATGGTGATGGGCACAGTGAAAGAAAGGAATATTTCAAGAACTAAAGAAAGACTTCTCCTCACTGGAGACGTGCTTTTATTTTCCTCCCCAAATTACATCAACCATTTGCACCTGGAAATAGGAAAATTACGCTCTCATGCCATCTTTCCTTTCAGCAAGCTCCTGGCTTCATACAGTCATTTACCTGCTGATAACAGGCAAATCAAATATTATTAAGATAACTAACAACTTACAGTCAGCAGCTAGTTGTCAGCATCCCCCCTCTTAACTAAGGGATTCCAATCAACAAAATATGCGTCTTTATCTTCAGCTATACGGGTTGCAGGATAAGTATTCTTGAGTATATTCTAACCAACATATCAATTCAGTTATACTTTAGCTTTTGTGTGTGTGTAACTTTATTGATTCTAAACCACTACAGTATGTAGAGTCTGTATAACCTCAGATGATGCATCCCAGCCAGGAAAGCAGGATCCTTAAGCATCTGATGGATCAATAGCTTTCATAAACCAGACTGAAAAATAGGGAAGAGTAATAATGGCAGCAGAAGTGCCAAGCAACACCCACAGAAGAAAAATAATTTGAGGATGACCAAATGGCAGCATTGATCAGACAGCACTATTTTCCCATTTTTATTTTTCTCTGCAAAATTATTCAGCTCACCCAGGACAATACAAGGCTTTATTTAAACGGAAGTGCAATTATGTGCAAAATATTGTGTTGCTGCTCATTGCGTTTAGAGGGTGCTAGTGCTCCTTCGAGATAACCCTTGATTTGATTGTGACCAGAAGACTGTAAATCTAAGGAAGCATGGAAGGGCCATGGATGTGAGGGAGTTCCTAGTGGGAGGGTTGCAGCGAAGATGCTGTGCATCGCCTGTCTGTCTGAGAATGTTTTTGGATGAGGAGAATCATCCTTGCTTGCAGTGAATCCTTCTCCATCACCAACACAATGCAACAGTAAATCCAGATCCATTTGTCTCTTGCATCTACATTGCTATTTGTCTTTGATCTATGCAGCGAATGCTTGATGGACCATTCATACCATATACAGTGTGGATGGGCTGCTCCTATGGGACTTGGCATAAGCATAGTTTTTGTGACATGCTGTGGGGCTCCCAGGGAAAATAGCATCCATGAGACATATCAGCCCTTTCAAGAATCCAACCAACATTGTGGTTATGACATTCTGAAAACAAGCTGAATCAAAAGAATCTTCTAGTGAAAGACATCATTATGGATCATAGTTGTTGTAAGGGTCTGGTACTGTTCAGATAGCAGTGTTTGGTAAATAGCCCTGGGTAAGAGGCTTGGCTTGCAGAAATGGACCCAGCATGCCAGTTTTTATGGGATGAACACCACAATGCTAGGTAGGAGATGTTTTTTTCTCCCACAAGCACATTGTTAACCATGCACAGCACGCACAGCACTTGAAGATGCCAAGATAGTTTTAGACCTAATGGCTGGAGATCCAAGAGGTGACCTGGACTGGCTTATTAATGTCTGGATTCTAAAGGTGGCAGATACTTGCTATCCTGGAGTGACAGGTGTCTATCGCAAAGGCTGCATGAGTTGTGTTTTGTGCTTAGAAATAAGCATATGCCATTCTTGGTATCAGAGAGGGGGCATCTTCTGTAGGTACTGTGTCTATGACAGATAGCTATATGTGCCAAATAGTTTGAGGCCTGAAGTTCTGCGCCAGATATGCCAACAGTGCCTGTAACCTGGGGCTATGATGTAGTCTAGCAAGGCATCTATTAGGCAGCCTGTCAAAAAGTTAATACAGTTTAGTGAGTCCTGCAGCAATCAGTGTCCATTGGATCCTTCATCAGGTTCTACAACATGACTGCCATGGACAATTGGTTAGTTTGAGGCAGCTGGTGAATTTGCTATAGCATGCCAGCTACCTGTTAAAGGCACCAAGAATAAGTGGGGTATGAGGAGTTGGCCTACACAAGAGTTGTGTTGTCATTTGAAATTCATTTCAAATTCAGGGAGTTAAGTGGGTTTATATGCAGAAAGTTAGCATGGAAGTCATCATAAGGATAAAAGCAGTTCAGTTGTGAACTTCTAAGTAACTAGCAGGGCAGTTTCATTCATAGATGTCTCATTATTTTTGTTGGTGGTTCTGTCTAGTGAACATGACAATTAATTAACAAGAAATAACCATTCTTTCCCAAACTTCATACAACATCTGCATAGAGTTTTGGGGCTAAGGCTCAGTTTGCTTCATGCTATGTTATATAACCCGGTTTAGCTGTCTGTACTTTAGAAAGCATGCCTGGCTTTTAGGAAACAGGGCTCCATGTCCTTGTCACAGCCAGAAGTTGTATTGGCAATATTTTCCTGACTGAGCTAATGTATTGTTTCCCTTGTATCTCTGTGGAGATTCACCATGACTTAATGCTGTCCAATCTTACAAGAGAAGTTCCTCCATTGAGCTCGACCTAGAGAAATGAACCTATAAAATCTGATCTCTGACCTCCATTGCGTCAATCCTGTCTGTTCCACTGAGCTGTAAAAAATGAAGGAGACCCTGCCATCTGTTTAGAGTTTGCTTTGAAAAGAAAGAGAAACCAATCTCCTTGGACAACATCTCCCTGAACCTGTTACTCATCTGCTGATCCTCTGCAGCCTTGGCACAAGAAGCAACTCAATAACGATTTTTCAGAAAACCAGAATCCAGAGGAGAGCCCACTTTACAATTATTCTTCAGTTACATCGGTAATTTTAACTGGGATTAGCTGATCCTGTACAGTAATTGAAGCCAGGAGGTCTATGGCAGCTGCACTGTTATTATCACCATATGCCATTGGAAAAACAATGGGTGATGGCTGTCTTTTAAAGTGGTTTTCAGGCTTCTCAGGTATGGCGGACGAGAAAAATTGACAGGCAGAGGAAGAGAGAGAGAAGAATGTACAGACAAATGAATAACAAAATGGGATAGCTCTAGTCAGACAGAAGAGCGAGACAGATGGACAGTTAGAAAAAAGCACATGGCTAATGAGAAATGGATCTGATTTTAGGACTGAATTCTCACTCCCAAAATGCTGGGGTCCTATTCACCCACTGTAACCAGCTGGACTCAATGATTGTTTCTCACATTCAGCACTGAAAGGACAGAGCTCATTATTTCTATTGGCTGCTCATATGCTGGGAGGACCACACCCTATAATGCTGACCAATATTGTCTCATTTTAACGTGTACTCCCCTTTTTGTCCATATGTATCTGTTTTCTCTTGTCTTATGTTTAGATTGTGAGTTCTTTGGGGTTCTTTGTCCCATGTTTGTTCAGGACATAGCACTATGGGCTCCTGGTCCACGAGTGAGGCTCCTGGGCATTACTGCAATACAAGTAATAATACTGATAATAATAATTCTAACTTAGATCTACACACCTCCTGCAACAAAAACGATTTAAATTAAAAACAATTTCCTCACTCCCTTACCGTACTTGGGGGCCCCTGCTGTTGACATAGCAGAGTATGTGGATGTCAGTAGCTCAAATTTTCAATGCTGGCTATCAGCCAGCTTGCAAATACAAGGCCTACAAAATGGCCATTGACTACCCATTGTTGCCACCCTAGTAACCAAGCAGCTGTGCAAGCTCTGCCACTGTATGTAAGCAACACGAGAGACTCTGCACTGAAGATGCAGCTTGGGCTGCATGTCAACTTGTTTGCATATTTAGCTCATTGCATTGCAGAAATGATCATGGTCTCCGCGTGATAATCAGCTTTTACCCAAAACCTGAAAAAAACCAAACCTGTGCATCTTCATTCTACACATAGAAATATTTGGAAACGAGAAACTGCTATTGCAATTATTTCACCCAGTTTTATAGGGTGAACGTAAAAGCTGATTGTACAGTGGAATACATAGCTGTGTAAACATACAGAAAAGAAAGCAACATATACCTCGAGTCAGACAGGCACATTAGACAGGTGGATACAGTAGATATTCAGGTAGAGGGCTCACATTTGCCCCGATTACTCCCATGCAGCACCACTGAATTCAAAAGAATTGCACCTGTGTAATTAAGGGCTGAATTGGGCAAATAGAAGATTCTTGGGTTTCCTTGTCAAAGCTGCTGAATTTGCCACTGTGTTGTGGTGACCCACAATTTGTGCCATTATTTGGACCTTAAAATGTGATTAAAGTACAATGGACTGTGTGTGTGGAATGTCTTCTCCCTGTGTGTCCTGGAGGTGTATCGTTGATTCTGCTGAGATAAATAAGCTTTTGCCTCTTTCAGCACCATACAGATACAGAGAAGCAAGCTGGATTTCATTCCGCTTCCTGACTCAGTAGCAGGGTTGCTGGCTGAATTCCAACTACAGAATCTCTGACGGTGTGAAAAAGTGGAGAGAACTCAGTAGGTTTCTCATATCCCACAGGATTCTGGGACTCTGGCTCTGGGGTTAAAAATAATGGCGCCAACTAGATCTGAAGTAGTGGAGAACAAATCAGTATGGATACCCACAATGCTATTTTTACAGTCACGTTTCAGGCTATGGGCCCGCTTCTTCTCTCACCGTTCCCATTTTGCGCCCTGCTGATGACTTACTTCTGATTTATACTGATGCACGTGAGAAGAATGTCAGGCCTGCCAGCTGTACTTTAAGCAGTTGGCCAGCTTTGCAAAGGGATCCCTAGGCAGAGCCATACTTCACAATCCTTAGCACTGCATTGGGCTAATCTCCATTCCTCCCACTGTTTCAAATCTTAACTCTCATGGTATATATTCTACTCAGCAAATTCTCTTTCTGCAGGTAGCTTTTGATCTTGGATGATATGATCACAGTGCCAGGATAGTTATTTACAGCACCCTCTACTGGTGCTCTGGTGGGATAGCTCCCAGTGCAGCAGCAGGGCAGAAATAGTGTAGACTCACTTACAGGAAATCAGGCTATAAAATATTTACTTTTTTTAATTATTATTTTTAAGGATGTTTGAGAACAATGCATGGAATTAAAGCAATTATATGTTTCAAATCTGGGGAACATTCCCCTGTAATCAGGTTAAAATAATTTGCTGGCAGGTCCCATTTTGGGCCTAAACTACATGTCAAGATCCCTTTAATGTCACAATAAAACCAAAAACAAAACTAGAGGAAAACACAATACAATGATTACTTTTGCTGGAATTATAAACAGCAGCAGTTGCAGAGATTTTGCCGTAATGAAGCCCAGGCCTGGGCTGGTCTGCTGTCATTTTCGGTACTGCTAAGATGCAATGTGTTTTCTATTTGTGTTGTTCTCCGTTTCCATTCAAAGTATGGGTGAGTCGATCTCAGGATCTGGTGTGCAGGGCCTCGTCCTTCCGCCAGCGTGGGTGAAAGGATGCTGCAGCAAGAGCTTAGACAAACAAACATGGGTGGGATGCGAGAGGGCCTTTCAGGATTTGGATTTCACTCAGCAGTAAACAAACATGCTTTCCATTTAGGGCTGAGTGAAGCTGGAGCACTAGCGCTCCATGGGTATCCAATATCGCCATCTCCAAAGGTTCAAAAATTGTGAGTCAGAGCCCCAAAAAATCATGATTGCCCCTTAAATCATGAGATTTTCAAATACACACTATGCTGCGTGTTTTGGCCTGGCTTTTGATTTTTGAACTGCCTCTCCCCACCCCGAGTGTATGTGTGTGACAGTCCGTCTCAGCTCTCCCAGATACATTGAGTAAGGTGACTCTGACCCTTGGTGCAGGGACCCTCACTCCAGGGTTGCCACCTGTTCAGGTGTTCCCAGGATCATCCCTTTTTTGAGGTAGGTGTCCCAGGATACGTGGAAGTCTTTCCAGGACATTAAAAGTCCCAGGTTTTGTCACCGCCTGCTCCCCAGCCTGTGGCCTTCCTTTCCCACTGGGTTTCCCCTCTGTACAAGGGGGTATCCTTGGTTTGGTCCCCTGCTGAGTCTGTGCCCTGGGAATAGGAGGGAGCATGGCCCACCTTGGAGTAGGGCAAGGGGTTGCTGTGTCTTTTGGGGATCACCCAGACCATTAGGAGATTCTTGTCACCATCTGACCTTTAACTTCAGTCTGCCTTAATGGTGTGCTGCTTCAGCTCAGATCCCTGACACCAGTACAAACATACGGGCTCATCCTGGCTCTCACCAACCTTGTTACTCCTTGCAGGGTGACACCAACAGCCTGAGTCTCCCTGAATCCATCCTTCCGAGTTCTTAAGTACCAGACACCCGGACCATTCCCCTCTGGTTTGTCACCCCCGAAAAGTGTGTAACCAGCCCCCCAGTTAGTTCACTTTGGCATACACGCGCCACACAGTTTGCACAAGAGAGTTTATTTAATAGCAAAACCACAGATTCAAAGAAGAAATAGTAAGGGAAGCAAACATATACAAGATACACAGAAAATAAACAGTAAGATGCAACATCAGGCTATACACGGCTATATTAGATAGGTTTCCCAGTGTACACCCTAGCAATAAGGGGGATCCAGCATTTTATGGACAGCTTCCCCCCTAGAGGCTGTCCCTCACAGTTTCTGGATGCATTTCTCTAAAAACACTTTCCCATTTTAAAAGGGTTTGCAGTTTTTCCCCTTTAGTCACTATAGGTAAATCCCCAGTTGTCTCAATGTCTTTCCATTAACTCTAATGGCCCATCATGGTCTTTTCCAGGATTGTACAGTGGTTTGTTACTTGAGGTCAGTTTTGTGTAAACACCTGGCTTGTGAAGTGTCTCTCCATGTTTGATCACTCACTGCCCTGATGTGAGGTGGCTCACAAGTTTAAGAGCACAATTCTGAGCACACAAATTCAAAGCAGAGCTGTATCTCATATCTCATACTGAGGTTAGAACACTGCAAGCTTTCATAAAAGACCTTACTCAATATATTTTTACAGTACAATAACACTGTGTAAAATCAGTTGATTTAACTGTATGTTCTGCGGGTGTACACCTTCTTTTCTCCCCTTGGGGTGTCTGGACCCTGATTGTCACAGCACAGGCATTGTCTATGGGAAGCTAGGGCTGAGGAAACCTGGGTATTTCTCCTCAGGCCTGGGTTGATGGGGGGGTACGCAGGGCCTGCCGATGGCTCGGTGGGGAAAAGCAGTGCCAGGCCTTTGTACACTGGGCCTAATGATGACTTGGCACTGTATCCTCATGCTTCTCAATGCATCACCACATGAGGGGAGGAGGAAGTGGAGCCTCTGAACTGCTGTGCTATTTCCGTTCTTCACTCCCCTCCTGGGAGAATGGTGTTGGCTCCTGAGGCAAGGGGGAGAAAGCACTGACTGCTTCCTGCACTAGCCCTGATTGTCTGCCTTCACCGCTGCCCTTTCTCCTGGGGAAGAGCAGCCAATCATTCTTTCCAGGCGGGACTGAGATTTGCTGGAGGGCTGAACGTACACTCCTGTCACTACAAGTCTGGCTTCAGCTCCGTGACCAGCAAAAAAATCTCACTGAAGTCAATCAGAGTCTTTCTAAGGACTTTGTATCAAATCCTTATACCGTGTTCATCACTGTTGTATCTATCCTGTCTGCCTACCCATTCCTCATTGGATAAAACCAGAAAGTCCCACTTCCTGATGCTCCCTGTTTGATGTCTCTACAGGAAACCCTACCTCTTGCTTTATTAAAAATATGCTACTGTATTCAACAAACATAGCATAGAGGTATAACTGGTGTAATATTTTGGAATCTTAGTGTAGAATATTGTAGTTCTTTGTACAAAACCCAAAGACCATGGTAATACATAGAGTGGATCAAATAATGCAAACAGTTATTCACATATATTTTTGCAAATACGCTCAATGAGTTCACCCTGCTGTTATTTTTGGGGTCAGATTATTCGGACAATCCTTCATTTATTCATATAAAGGTTCAGAAAATGTCAACAATTTCATTAATTTTAACAAAAATATTGTACTAAAACAGAGATTGGCAACCTTTGGCATACAGCCCACCAGGAAAATCCACTGGCGGGCTGGGACAGTTTGTTTACTTGCAACATCCGCAGGTTCGGCCGATTGCAGCTCCCACTGGCTGTGGTTCGCCGTTCCAGGCCAATGGGGGCTGCGGGAAGTGGCGCGGGCCGAGGGATGTGTTGGCCGCCCTTCCTATACTAGATTTGGCCTGTACTAGAAGGTTCATTATTTGTTACTCCCTATTTTTTATTCTCCTTCTTAAAGAGCTTCAAGTCGTCCAGTCAAGGGACAGAAACAATACCATGTGTCTTAGGTGACCAATCATGCACCATCCAACTGCATCTCCACACAAAGGGAAAGTCACAGTGGGGTCATGTTCTAAAAGACAATATACAATATAACCAGTAATTGAAGTGAGCAGTTTGCGAATACCCTCTGGCTGAAATTTGTTTGCCTGAACTATTGGGCAAATTGTTTTGAGCAACAAATAGATTTACAGGAATCAGGATCAATTCATGAAGGCTGCATGAATAGAGAAAATGGGTAAATGAGGTGAAAAGCATATTTGCAGGGAGTAATTTGACCAACTCTAGTGAGGCAAAAGACAATAGGCCTGAATATTGATCTGTGAAATGTGTTTTTTGGCTCTCAGGTAGCTCTCTTGGCCTCCCAGTGCTGCACTGTGGGCCCGTGATCCATGAATATGGAACCCAATTGGGTGACACCTGTCCTTACTCCTTCCTGGTCCCTCTCTGACCAGGCCCCATTCTGTCTCTGCCCTGTGTCCTTTCTGCTTTTCTGCTCAGTTCCAGGTTTGCTTCAGCGTAGTGGAAGCTGATCAGTTTTCAGGAGACTCATATACCTTATTATAGTGGAATAGCCTCTTCAACCCTTCTTACCTTCTGTATGGGGCAACAGTTGTGCCTTCCTAACCTTCTGGGACTGCTCCCTCCCTGCTTGGCTCTCACAGAGCACTCCTTGTTCTTTCACCTGTGGCAAAGTGGGGAGATGGGGCACCCACCCTGAGAAGTGAATGTGGCAGCACAGGGGAAGCGTGGGACATGGCCAGAGATAAAGCTCCAGGACAGATATCCTACACCTGCAGAACACTGGAGAGCAGAGGAGGGTTCTCTTTGATTCCTCCATAGGGAAATGACAGAAGGTTCCAAGTCACGCTGCCATTCCTCAGAAGAGGCAGTGAGGGAGCCAGCACACACTGACCCCAGAACTGGAGAACCCCCTTCAGGCTGGCCTGGTGAGGAGAGGAGGAAGGGAAAGAGGCGAGGGAGTGGGATGTGCCAGTGCAGCGACACTCAGAGGTTTGTGACCTGTTTGTGTTACTGTCTGCAGCAGAAAGCAACAGAGAGTCCCGTGGCACCTTTAAGACTAACAGATGTATTGAAGCATAAGCTTTCATGGGTGAATACCCACTTCATCAGACGTCTGACGAAGTGGGTATTCACCCACGAAAGCTTATGCTCCAATACATCTGTTAGTCTTAAAGGTGCCACGGGACTCTCTGTTGCTTTTTACAGATCCAGACTAACACGGCTACCCCTCTGATACTTGTCTGCAGCAGCTGATCCAACACCGCCACTCCCCCGCCACAGCACATTTTTAATAGGATCCCAGCTGGGTCACGGCTTGTGTTTATTTAACATGCAAGTTTTGGCTGTTTGCTGATTAACCTTGCCAGGCAGCCAAACCATTTCCAAATTTCAAAATAACCAGGGCCGCAGCAGCAGCATTGCCTGTGGACTGGAGAGCTCAATCAAACTCACTTATTCAAATCCTGAATTCAGGAGCCCTCAACGCAGCTTCAGCTGGGATGGGACTCAGCCTTTCTGGGGAGACCTGCACTGCATTATCCTGGATCAGACACTGTTAGGAGCAGGGAGTGGATGACATTACCAAGTGGTAACTCCTTCCGTTAATGACACTAGCATTTCTGCTACAGCTGTGGCTGAACATCCTACTGGTCTGCCATGAGAGAATTGACCTTATTAGTTTAGTTCAGTGCACACTGAGCGACATCCTCCTCTCAGTCTCACTTGTGTAAATCCCAAAGAACTGCACTGACTTCATACTAAATACTCCAGATTTACACCTATGTAAAATGAGAGCAGAACATGGCCAGTTCTCTCCAAAGCAGGATCTTTCAGTGGCTCAGCATATGGCCCTACGGATTTCCACCTTATGGTTTTCTTTGAAATGCTCCAATGAAATGTCCCAGGCAAGCATTTCTTCTGGATTTTTAGTGTCTGGACTCAGATTTTCTGGCAGCTCCCACTGAAATTTTATATTTCCTTCTTTCTCTCTCTGAAGTATGAGAAAGAGAAGGAGAAGGAAAAGAAAAAGAAAAAGAAAAGGGAGGGCAAAGGAAAGAGCAAGGAGGATGGCACACATTTTCTGTAGAACAATCACTGGCGATTCTCAATGTTCCATTTAAAAGAGGTACCTTTCCTGCCTCTGAGGCGTTCAGTATTTCCCACCCAACAGCCATGCCACTTTGTGCTCCCATCTCATAAAATGACACAAGTTCAAGCCTAGCTGGGTTGGGTCAGCATTTGGATGGGAGACTTCCAAGGAACAGCGGTGCAGGAAGTGGTGTTGCTGATTCAGTTAGTGGCTGTCTTCCCTCTATTGGACCAATGCCCAGCACCGTGTTAGAGGTTGCTGAATGTCTGGAAGTACCATATGTCACATGAGATGTACCGCTGAGATCCTGACCACTTGTGGTCACATAAGCGTCCATGGCGGGTCATTACATTCTGCCTGCCCAAGTTCCTCCTGCAATTGTACAGGGCATTCTTCTCCACTTCCTGTCCTAGCCCATTTGGTGGTGTCGCCGTATCGCTGTTAGCAGCTGCAGCATTTTACCACAGAGAGACCATCTGCTCAGTGTGCAGCGGCAGTCAACAAAGCCAACAGAATGTTAGGAAGAGTTAAGAAAGGGCCAAAACTATAACAGGGTTCAAAAAAGAACTAGATAATTTCATGGATAATTTCAATGGCTGTTAGCCAAGATAGTCAGACTCATAGTGTCACTAGCCTGTTTGCCAGAAGCTGTGAGTGGATGATGACAGGGGATGGATCACGCAATGTTTGCCTGTTCTTTTCATTCCCTCTGAAGTATCTGGCGTTGGCCAATGTTGGAAGACAGGATAATGGACTAGATGGACCCAGTATGACTGTTCTTATGTAGATGGTTGCATTTCACTAATAGGTGAGTGATTCCTCTGTACTTTAATCCCACCTACTTAACAAGGATGAGGTTTCATTTTCATAGGACTCGTAAATGCACAGTATAATTAACTACAAGAACTAGGCAAAAATCTGTGAAAAAAAGTCTGTGACTGTGCGGCTTTTTGACGCAGTGGGAGGATAGTGTAGCCCACGTTCCTTGGCAAAGTCCAGGCACAGCGACAGTTAAGCAAGCCAGATGAGGATCTGGTCCCATTTACCACTAGGCCCCTCGTGCATAATCTTTGTGTGAATGTGCTCAAAGACAATTTCAACTCTTTACCCACTAGTGCAATTTTTCTTTCACTGATGCCACAGGAAGCAAGGTGTGTGGAAGGAAAAGTGTTTCCATTTTCTAAAGTACCTTAATTCTGCTTATCTGCTTCCTCTTCCTGAACTGTCTGAGAGCTTCAAAGCCCCAGTGGTCTCCTCAAGCCCTCTTCCTGATTAGAAGAGTTGCATTGCCTGGCTATGAAGCAAAAGCATGATTTATGTGGCCAATCACAACAACTATCCAATGCAGTTTGGGTTTCTAACGCTGCACATTGAATACTCACAGCTCACTGTTGACAATCAGTCCACAGAGTAAATAACATTCACTAAAAAAAATGAGTTCCGATGTCTCTGAGTAACTAATGAATCGGCGCAGATTGTGATCTATTCACTCACAAGCAAACTGTGAACAGTGTAGGAGGCAAAATTCCTTCAGTAAATTATTTGTCATGGATTATTCACTCGGCTCAACTCAGGAAGATAGCATAAAATTGAAAAAAATGTAAAGAATTAGTTATTCATGGTAAATTCTCCATTGCTTTGTCCAGTCTGGTTCAAAGAACTTAAGCAATTGCGTTTACACTCGCTCTCCTTTGGAGACAATTCCACAGTCCTCACTGTTAGGAAATGTTGCCAAGTGTTGAGTCTAAATTTCGTCCCTTTTATTCCGAGCACAACATCTTTTTGATCCACCCTAAATCAGCTTTCTTCCTCCTTAGTGTTTACACCCTTCAGATCTTCCTAGATAGCTATTATGTTCCCCATTATTCTTTGCATAGCCAAGCTATAGGTATTTAGTTCTTTTAATCTTTCCCTATAAGTCAGTTTCTTCTGCCCCTTAATCATCTGTGGTGTTCTTCTCTGACTTCCCTCCAATTTGTCTAAATCTTTCTTGTTTATGATTCTAGGATCTTATTTAGCATTTGATTTCCAGCAAAAGTAAAAGAGTGCTTGATTGGTTTTGCTGACGACTGAAGGAGACATGAATTGCTGCTCAGAAAACAGTCCTTGAGAAAGCGATATATGAAAGAAAAAATAAAGGAGGCTCCATCAGGCAGACAACTACACAGATAATATCGCATAGACTAGCGCTGGCTAGATTGAATCTCAGAAGTGTGGCTGGTACGTGATGACAGTAATAGCTGCCGCTATTAGAGTGTTTAGCTTTTAAACAGAAATGTGAGTTATAACTCAGGCCCCTGAATAAATCACAGGGCCGTGAAAATCTCACAAACACACACCTGCACAACAAAGCAATATGAAATTCCCTGTCCTCAGTGAAATAGAGCAAGAGCGGCTTCTTTTGATTAGTGAAAAATGTGTGTTTGAGTCAGATCCAGCAATTTGGTCCTGGGCAGAGCATTGGAGACCTTTGGAAAATTTATAATCTTCTTTTAAAGAGTCGTTTGAATTGCTACCTGGTATCTCGGCATAGTGTTTGCCGGCAAGGCAACACACCAGAGCAATCTTAACCCATTAGCAGTCTCCCATCTGGTATGTCCTGCACCGCACTGGGGCTGAGATTCAAACCTAGAACAATTGTCATTGGCTAAATTCTTCAAACCCTGGTATCTTAAATTAAGCTCCTAAATCCATATTTGGGCACCTCAATAAAAGTGTCCTGATTTTCACTGTTGCTGAGCTCTCATAACTCCCACTAAAATCAATAGGAGCTGCAGATCCTCAGCACTTCTGGAAATCAGGCTACTTTTATTCAGGTAACTAAATATTAATTTAGGAGCCTAACTTTAGACATCCAGATGTGCAAACATTGGCTTATGGGTGTACCATGGGAACCCTCCTGGCAAAGCTGGCCTCCGCTGCCATCATGCTTGCAACTCTCTTTCTCTCACTCTCTATGTAATCATCAGTGAAGTTACAAGCTGGTCCTCAGCATCCCCTTAGACCCTGCTCACCTGCGCACTGTAAACAACCTCTGAGACCGAAGTGGGGAGCTTTGTTTTCATCTTGGCTGATCTCATGCTTGGAATCATAATGAGTGGATGGAAATAAAGGGCCTTGGGTGACAAATATGTCCTTCTAGCTAGTGTCTCAACAAGGTCTCTCTCACTTAGCATACATGGGCCAATGAGCTCAGCCTGGAAATCTCCTTTGATAGAGTTCACTCTGACTGGTTCATTTGGAGGCTTAATTCATCATCGCTCCAGAGAAGCCAGGCCTGGGACACTAAAGCTCTTATAATTTGCAGCAGTATATATATTTCCTCGAGTGGCGCTGACAGACTGCAGCCCCCTGCTTAGACTCCTCGTTTCCATGGGTCTGGAAGTGAGCAGCCATAAATCCGCTGCAAGGCATGCGGAATGGCTAAAGCGCAACATCTGCTTGTTGCTCAAAACCCAGGTGAACGATGGGCCCTGAGCAAGTGACAGCAGCAACGGTGTGGAGAGAGTAGGACCAAACTACTTTTACAATTTTGTTAGCAGGTTTACTCTGTGTGTGTGTGTGACTGTGTTTGTGTGTGCGTGTGTAGGTGCATGTGTGTGTTTATAAGAAGGGGTGCATGTGTGTTTGTGTATGCTTGCGTGACTGGGTGTGTAAAAGGTAATAATTGGAGATATACCAATCTCCTAGAACTGGAAGGGACCTTGAAAAGTCATTGAGTCCAGCCCCCTGCCTTCACTAGCAGGACCAATTTTTGCCCCAGATCCCTAAGTGGCTTCCTCAAGGATTGAACTCATAACCCTGGGTTTAGCAGGCCAACACTCAAACCACTGAGCTATCCCTCCCCCCAATATGTGAACATTTGTCTCTGTGTGTGTGTAATAAAATTAAATGAACGTGGGAGGAGGATTTTAGGAACGAAGAACAGAGCCTCTGGAGTCAAGCTATCAGTCAAGAATGCTGGTTCCAGATTGGAACAAACTCCCCAAATTTGAGATCTAAAAAAATCCACATATGAAACGGGGGAGATGGGGCTGTTTCCCGCTGGGAAGAATGCATCTTCTAGTGGATCCCTGCAAAGAACATACAGCAGCTCAGAAGGATTTCCATTTAAATATTCATTGGCAAGATGCCCTTATAAAGCTGCTGACGCCTCCTCCAAAGCTTTGAAAAACATGCTAATTATTTAGAAACAATAGGGTCTCTCTACCCCATATTCTGAGTCCCTGTGTTTCTCTCCCTCGCATTCTTTGTCACCACGAGAGGCATTTGCATGAAAACAGGAGCTTTGTTCCCCTGGAGTCTCATCTGCTTCTCCTGCCTATTCCTCCACCTGAAGTCACAATCCTGTGTGGGACACTACAGTCATCTCCACAGGAACCACTGGGGCCCCACACTGTGGGGTGAAGCTGAGTGAACATTCACATGGAAGAAGGAGCTGACAGGACTGAGGACTCAGGCCTGTGAGTGGGTGTCAATTGCTGCTTTACTGGGGACCAAGAAGCTCTTAGGGCAGGGGGAATTGATTATTATTATTTATTGTGTGTATTGCAATAGCTCCCAACAGTCCCAATCAGGGCCAGGCACTCCCTGTGCTGGGGATGTATAAATATACAGTAAAAGATGGTCTTTGCCTCCCAGAGCTTTATTTTAATTAACTTCAGCCTCTCCCCCAACAACAGGGAGGAGTTGGATGCTGAACTGAACCCAAACATGATCGTGCGATGGTGGGGCTCAGAGCCACCTCCCACAGCCCTTCAATCCCCTGCAAAAGGCTGCGCCAAAGCAAGGCAGGTCCCCAGTGCAAATGCCCATCATCCCACGCTGGGAAAATGGGGCACTTTCTGTGGGTTTTGTCTCCGTGCAGTTTGGCTGGTTGTTGTGTAACCTGCTGCTCAGGGGAGGGGAGACGGGGGCTTGACTCGTCACAGACAGACAACCTGCCAGAATTTGCCCAGCAGGCATCAAAGCCTGAGCACATGAAATAAATTACCCTGGGGAGGCCACAGACAGCAGTGCGCTGCTCCTTGGGTGAACTGGTGGGTGAGACCCTCTGGGTGCCTCCCCTTTTCACACGGGAATAGCTAGGGTGAGCGTACCTCCGGGTGTGGCCGGGAGAGTCCCTTCTTTAAGCCCTGTCCCGGCCATCCCGAGTTTTTTGGCAAAAGTGGCCATTTGTCCCGTTTGCTCTTGCAACTGGATCAGCTGGTGAGAGCAAATGGGACAAATGGCCACTTATGTCAGAAATTGGGGTGCAGAGGACCGTGCAGAGAAGGGGCAAGCGGAGAGGCAGGGCTCGGGCGGGGGACAGGCAGGGCTCAGGTGATGCCAGCCCCATGCGGGGAGGGGGGCTTGAGCCAGCCCCACGAGGGAGGGCCAGACTCCAAGGGGCAGGGCACTGGGGCTAGCCCCAAGGGGTGTCCCATTTTCCCTTTGGGAAATATGGTCGCCCTTGTCATAAACAGACTTAAACTTAAGGGTTAATGTCTCTTTGACCTGTAAAGGGTTAAGAAGCTCAGTAAACCTGGCTGACACCTGACCAGAGGACCAGTAAGGGGACAAGATACTTTCAAATCTTGGTGGAGGGAAGTCTTTTGTTTGTGCTCTTTGTTTTGGGGGTTGTTCGCTCTTGGGACTAAGAGGGACCAGACATCAATCCAGGCTCTCCAAATCTCTCTGAATCAGTCTCTCATGTTTCAAACTTGTAAGTAATAGCCAGGCAAGGCGTGTTAGTCTTATTTTTGTTTTCTCAACTTGTAAATGTTCCTTTTTGCTGAGAGGATTTTACCTCTGTTTGCTGTAACTGTAACTCTGTTTGCTGTAACTTAAGGCTAGAGGGGGGTTCCTCTGGGCTATATAAATCTGATTACCCTGTAAAGTATTTTCCATCCTGATTTTACAGAGATAATGTTTACCTTTCTTTCTTTAATTAAAAGCTTTCTTTTTAAGAACCTGATTGATTTTTTTCCTTGTGTTAAGATCCAAGGGGATTCGATCTGGACTCACCAGGAATTGGTGGGGGAAGGGAGGGGGAGTGGTTAAATTCTCCTTGTGTTAAGATCCAAGGGGAATGGTTAAATTCTCCTTGTGTTAAGATCCAAGGGGTTGGATCGGTGTTCACCAGGAACTTGGTGAAAAAGCCTCTCAAGGCTGACCAGGGAGGGGAAGGTTTTGGGGGGACAGAAAGTGATCCAGACACTGAAATTTCTGGATGGTGGCAGTGTTACCAGATCTAAGCTAGTAATTAAGCTTAGACGTGTCCATGCAGGTCCCCACATCTGTACCCTAAAGTTCAGAGTGGGGGAGGAACCTTGACAACCCTAAACTAGGGTGACCAGATGTCCCGATGGTATAGGGACAGTCCCAATTTTTGGGTCTTTTTCTTATATGGACTCCTATTACCCCCACCCCCATTTGCTGTCTGGTCACCCTTCCCTAAACCAGGCAAAAAGGAAGGCAGAACATCAACCCTAATTTCAGAGCCCCTCCTCCCTCCGGAGCGTTGGGAGTCCACCCCTATTACCCACAAGACACAGTTAAGGTCACCGGGCGGGGGGCACCCGAGCGTCTCTGGATTTGCGGATGACTAGGTTTTTTATCATTATTTAGTCCCAGGACAAAAGGATGAAGGAAGAGGAGGGTGCGAGAGTGTAATGGCCTCCCTGCATTGATTCAAGGCAGCCCCGTCCCTGTTCCCAGAGCCCAGAGGGGCAGCAGCAGCAAGCCTGCTGGAGCTAATATTTCTCTGGTGGCCTTGGCAGTGCCCTGCTGCAGGTGCAGTGCTGGGTGTGTGTCTGAGCATGGGGAGATGTTTGGTACCCGGGTCAGGAGAGTCCTTCAGAGGGTGCCGAAGACTGAGAAAGCTCGGTCACCACCAACCATGCAGCCCTCCCCTTCCCGCAGGGAGCCCAGACCAGCATTGTGCTCTGCACGGGTGTGCGTCTGAACAAGGGATTAAACGTCCACGTTGACTCGACGCGCGCTGGAACGCGTCCAGCAAGTCGGCAGCTTTGCTTTCTGCTCTCCCTTTAAACGCGCGGGCTTCCTGCAGGAAAATGAAATCCATTAACAAGTTCCACCCCTGCTCCGAATTCAAGGCTAGAACTGTCAGTGCTTTGGGAACGAGCTAAATGGAGGGATTTCCATAAC
This sequence comes from Mauremys reevesii, assembly GCF_016161935.1. Lineage (NCBI taxonomy): Eukaryota > Metazoa > Chordata > Testudines > Geoemydidae > Mauremys > Mauremys reevesii. The sequence goes on along the minus strand of NC_052631.1, from coordinate 79,783,174 downwards.
AATCAACAGCCACAGCATTAATCTATAGTCATATTAACCTGGGATGACAAGGACACGTCTGTCTGTTCTCTCTAATGTAATCTACCATTATACTGGGACTCCATTGAAGTCTGCTTTGTAGCATGCATTTGGCTATGATCAGCTAATCTCTTTGGCTTTAAACACAGTTTAGGAAAGAAAGAGAGGGAGATAGAGAAAGACTGTTTAATATGCATGTGTGTGTGGTTAGTATGTGCGTACAGGGAGTTGCTCTTGTATCAGTTGCCTGTGTGTTATGTATGCCCATGTGTGTTTGGCATCTGTGTTGTGTGGGTGTGCATTGTAGGCTTGTGTATTTAGTGCATGTTTGGTGTTTGTTGTGTGACTATATGGACTTAGGGTAGAGGCAGGAATGCAGATTTCAGTTTAGAGGTTAGAGACATGTACGTGTGCATTGTGTGTTTAGTATCTGTATTGTGTGTCTGTGTGCTTGGCGGTGGGGGGGCACGTATGTGTATGTATTTGGTTTTGGCTTTCCGATTCGTTGCTGTATGTATGTTTGTTTCATGGGTTGGGGGTTTAGTGTGTATGCAAATGTGTGGGTGGGTGGTGTTATTTCCCCCCTTCCTGGGGAAACCCTAAGCTGGCATCCTGGTACAGGGAGCAGAGCAATGCCAATCTAATTGGGCTGGGCTGGAAAGGTGTCTGTCCTTGTCACAGGTCGGCATTGGGTCCCATAATGCCCTCCCCCACAGCTGCCAGCACGTGTTGGTGGAGTTGTGCAGCTATGGCAATTCACGTCACTTTCTCTCATTCTGCTTTTTACATCTTCCTCCCACTGTGGAGAGGGCTAGCCCCCTTCCCTGGTGTGAGATGCCTAGGGGGAGCTCTTGGATTAAGAGGTGATTATACAGTCACAATGGCACATACCAGGAATGCTGGCACCAAATCAGCTTCTAGGTGCCAATTAAACTCACAGCTTTGACTCCACATACTGCACTGGGTGCTGTGATCCCAGCTCCTACATTCTGTGAGGAGATTATTCCTGTGCAAGGATTATAGCCTAAACACTGCTGTGTGGCAATCTGCAGGTTCAATGATTTCGCTAGTTAGTTACCTTCATCGCTAAAGACCTGGAAATAAGCTGGACTCTGACAAACACATTTTGTACTAAATATTCAGTATTTGCCCCTGCCTCACCTTTACCGTAATGGCTAACAACACAGGGCCCAATCCTTCTCAACTCAGTAGCAAAACTCCTCATGGGCTTCAATAGGAATGAGAGAGGGCACAATAAACATCACCAGACAGTTGTGGGGTGGGCCCCTCTGGGTGCAATAGATGAGCCTTATTCTGCCTGCCTTGCAGCAGCTGGTCACTACACTCTTGTAGAAGATGCCACTTGACCATGGCAGCTATTTTACGAAGTGAGAGTAATGACAGTCCAGACAAGCTCAGATCCCTCTCCCATGTCTCCTTGTTTGGTCATGGCCTAGGCTGGATGAGAAATCAGTGACTTTATGGGCAGCTCAAGACGCCTGTCAGATTTCTGTAACTTCCAAAGCATCCGGACTCCTTCAGGTTTCAGTTTGTCTTTGATTTCATCACAGATTTGTGAAGGCGGAACAAATTCTCAGTTCTATCCTAACATTCCTCTTGGTTTGGTCCCTCCCCAACAAGGAATGGAAAGGGTTGGGATCAGCCGTTAGCCCAGAGGGAGCACTCTTCTCTCAAACCAAGATGATTTACCTGCTCTGTACAATATATGTCACAGTCCTCAGTCCCTGAAACACAGCTGAATGTCAATGTACCTGCTCGGCGTGAAAATGTATTAACTCAAACCTCACAAGTGATCCGCTGTCTGTGAATACACAAATGACTATGGCAGAAGCCCCCAAAAGAAAATAAATTCTAAATGTCTGACATTGCACATAGCATATCCCAAGGCTGCCTGGAAATTCTGTTTTAACATCCCCTGCACTCCCAGCTCAGGTTTCAGGGCTGAAATCTGCAGTTTCTACTATACTGGATATTACATTAATTAGGGTGCTGGACATATATTGCTGATTATCTGGCTGCAAAGATTCAGACAGGATAAATCTAGTAGATTTGCCCTTCCTATGCTGACCTCAGTCCTGCAGCTGTCCAGCACACTGCAGATCAAACCCCCCCTCCTTCAGTGTATTCTGGACTATGCTGCATTCAGCTATTAAAGTCTGCTATAACCCAAGCTATTTCCCTTTCAAATCACTTCCAATCCAGTCCAGAGTTTCTGTGTCACTGGTTTGACATATAACGTGAGGGGGGTGGAAATTCTGATTCACCAGGCTCTTTGCACTGAAACTTCACACACTGGAACAATCAATTATCCATTAATGTTTTTTTGTCTGTGTGGATTTGATTGTTTTAAATTCTTCATGCAGCTACTCACTGAAATAATTGATCACCAAAGTATGAATGTTGAGTAATCAGCTAAAGAGCTTAAAAATGCAATAGGTATAATACTTTGCCCTTATATAGCACTTTTGTGGAAGGATCTCAAAGCACTTTATAGACCCTAATGCGTTAAGTGTCTCAAGGCAAGCATTCTGCTCTCCATTTCACAGATAGGGAAACTGATTAATGTTCAAACTTGGGTAATTAAACAGCCAGGTTGGAATATTTTGGCTTAGGAGGCTTGCCCAAATTCACTTACACATAGTCGGTGGCAGCGCTTGGCTTAGAACCTACCTCTCAATTTAAAATTCTGAACCTGCACCATAAAATCGTCTATTCTTGCATTGAACAGAAGAGCTTTCCTTGTGTCCATAGAAGTGCCCTTATAGCAGTATAGCCAGCGTGTGGCCCACAGGGTTCTACAATTCAGGCTTCAGCTAGCCCTGTCTTTAATGCAGCCGATGGGGCTAGTGCAGATGACTTTTCTAGCTGCTTGGATTAAGATTCATAGATTCTAGGACTGGAAGGGACATCGAGAGGTCATCGAGTCCAGTCCCCTGCCCTCATGACAGGTCCAAATACTGTCTAGACCATCCCTGATAGACATTTATCTAACCTACTCTTAAATATCTCCAGAGGCTGTTGCCTTAAATATCTCCAGGGCTGTTGCTTTAGTTGCACCACAACATAGGGGGCAAAGATGATTTTCTATCACTTTTCTGCTGCTCTCCTCCCAACCCAGAATCTGGTGCAATTTAGAGGTGTCTTGGGGCTTCTATAAACTGTTCTTGGCTTCAATGGCTCCCAGTGGGCCACTGCAGCAGTTGGAGAGAGTGGGCTCTGACCACGCCCTCTTACCACTAGCCATTCACCTGGCATGCTCCCTACACCAGGATTGGGGTAGGTGGTTCTATACTACCAAGGATTTCCCTACACTGAGGAATCCCGTGACTAGGACCGGCTCTTGGGTTTTTGCTGCCCCAAGGGAAAAAAAAAAAGGCTGGAGTGCCACCACCGAAGGTGCCGCCCCTTGAGAAGTGCCGCCCCAAGCACACGCTTGGGATGCTAGTGCCTAGAGCCAGTCCTGCCCCTGACGCTAGAAAAGATGGCTCGAAGGCTTGCCTAATAGTGCAAAGCAGCTTTAATGGGGGCAAAACCCTGACCCTGATTCTTAAATGCTGGGGCCTGTCAGCTCCACAGGCCAGGCCTCCTGTTAAAGGTTTGAGACTGGCAGCCAGTTGAAATCTGCTCCCATTTTAATGCAGATTAGATGTGATCCTCTGTGTCCTGATAAGTTGCCCATGCAGCCAGCAATTGGGCAAAGTTTGGGCACCCACTGCTTTAAGACAAAAAAACTATCAGTGTGAGCTGGTAAAGGCCATGTTTAATCACAGGAGTTTACGCTCAATTCTATTTAAGCCATAATGATGGCAGCCTAAGGGCATTTCCTGGGGATTAATGACCAACTGAGGGAAGGAAATGCTTTCATTAGTGCTATTATAAAGTTTCATTTTTTTTAAATTGTGTGTTTACTCTTGTCCTTGTAGTTCTTAGGAAATAAACCATGTGCACACTCTGCTGCCTGCTCCCTACAGATTGTGTGACAATGGAAAAGTCTAAGTGACAAACCTGAGAAGGTAAGAGAGTTTGAGATGAAATGGGAGGATCAGATTGGATGAACACCAGGTGACTATTTATTTAAACCTCTCAAGATGGAGCACGGGGGCATTTCTGGGTTATGGCAGCCAGTCAAAACCCTATTTCTGTTTACAATGTTCTGTGAGGTTTATAATTGGCCAAGGTCACTGTACAAACTCCCACAGAGAAAACCATTCAACTCCTCAATGACGAGGCCCCCTGCTTTGGGATAAGCAGTCCCAGTGCTATCTGCCTCAGCATGGCTGCTTATGAAATGCCCCATCAATCTGGGATTTGCCCAGGCTCTCTGTCTGTGAATATTGGAGATGGCACAGAGCAGGCTGTACTGCAAAGTATATGGGGAAAACTTTTGATCCAGCCCAAGTCTGTAACTCTGGGTCATTCTCATCTGACAGCGCTTCAACAGTCCCTGTGTGAAACTGGTTAGGTGTCTCAGTCCACTTCAGAATGGACAGGTGCCCATGTCAAGAAAGCCACCAGCACAACTGGGACCTGTGTTGGCAGACTCAGCAGAGAAGCTGAGGACATGCATGTAGGCTGAACTGCTGTCGAATCCCAGAAGAAGGCCTACCAGGTCACAGCTCAGAGGCACTAGCAGAGGGTAATATGTGTGGGAAACTTGCCTTGTTGCTACCTGTGCTGTCCCTCTTCTTAGGATAGAGGATATCAGTATCCATAGGGTCCTAATCTCGCCCCATCCCCACCATCATGGAGTTCATTAAAAAACATTTGAAAAGAAGAAACGCATCTGAACTTTATGACTAGGTGCTAGATGTAAAACCTATCAGCCTGTGCACCGCTGCCCTCTACTGGCATCTGCTGAATGAGAACCGGTTGGATTTGAGTCATAGCTCCTGTACAGCTCACACAGATTCATCTTTAAGTTTAGCAGCAAAGGCCTATGCTTTTGGAGCAGGAAGGTGAGAGGTTTCCCCCCATGTGCAGCTACGCGGTGTAGCATAGAGACTACCGTGAATTCCATGATAGCCATTGGTTTAATACAATAGCTTAGGATTGACAATAATGTGAAAGAAAAAGTAAGAAATTCAAAGACTAACGGGCCCTCATGAAGCCAGAGCGAAGCTAACGTCCTCTAGCACACTCACCCGAAACTTCCCAGCCTGTGCAGCACTCAGACACCAGCCTCACTAGCAAACATCTGTGGACTGGATGAGCCTCTTGAGTAAGGTTCATGCAGATAGACACGTTGAACAAATCACTTTAAACTGACAGCCAAACATAAATGCTGGAACGAATTTTCCTCTCGAGTATTTTGGCAGGGACCTTGGAGGGGGGAGAATCTGACATCTCTTTGGAGCAGTGACTGTGGACCATCTCCGAGGACTCAGTTGTGGTACCCCACGTGAACCATCTCCCCATGCCCCAGATGCTCATTCCAATCACTTCCGCGTATGTTTTATGTGCTTCAAATTTCCTGCTGTGTACATGGAATACACTAAATAAAACAGCTGTGAAGCAAGACAGATTTGTTGGCCCTTCGAGAAAAGTGTCACAGTTCTCCTCCCCCTGCCCATCAACTTTCTCTCCCCTATCCCACATTTCTATTGTCAGCTTCTTATTGGTGCAGCATATGAGAAGGAGAAATACATGGTCAGAAAAAAATATATGATGCCTGTGCCCTCACAATCCCTCTGATTTCAGAGCTGCCCAGTCCAGGACTGCAGTAACCACAAACACAGCAGGAAATGTCTCCTTTGCTAGTCACGGACCCCAAGGGATTTAGCACCATGCAACAGGCAATGCACGCAATGCAAGGACCCTGTCTTTAACAGCATGGTTAATCCATTAGCTACTTTTGCACCATCTGCCTCTCTGTGTACCCACACCTACCAGTTATTATACCAAACATTCCATACTAATCTGGCCCTAATTAATTACATCCAGTTATATCTAAGTAACTGTAAGACTCACCATTATTCTGCTGCCAGGCAGCTTGTTTTACTGTGATCCTCAGATCAAAGGGTAGCTCCCTCCCGTCACAGCACATTTCTGGGTTAGGGGAAGGTCTTTCTCACTGTAGTTCCAGACAGTAACACACAAACAGTGAAAAAATGATGTATCAAGCAGGGTGTTTGGAAGGTCAGTTTAGATACGCAACCAAAACTCTCCCAGACACACTCTGCTTAGTGAAACTGAGCTAGAATTCTCACCAGCTCAGGCCGTCTATCTCTTGCAATGTCTGGATCCTTCCAGTTTCCAGTTGGGTTGGCAATGCCAGGATAATTCTATTCTATTCTATTTATGTTCATATACCTGGCTCCCTTCCCTGGTCTCTGGACGTCTCCCAACATGCTCTAGGGCTTCAGCTTGCAGCAAGATCCCAGGAACACAATAAACCTACAAGAAGGGATGCAGTCCAAGTTATGGGTGAAATTTTGGTTGGGTCCTTGTTTTATCTTTGGCTCAATTCATTCATCCTTGATTTTAAACTGAAAACATGGCATTGCAGACATGTCCCTGGCATCAGTGAGCATGATGCTAAGGAGGCCTGTATTTTGCACAGTAGACTTTTCCTCTAATGAAGCCTTAGCTGAAGGCCCAGGGATGCTCTCTTCCCCTCTCCTCAATGGTTTTGAGTAGTAAGCCAGCAATTTTCCAGCGTCTCAGGTTCTGTTGGAGGCAGCAGGTCCCTCTGGTCAGCACAGTGCTCAGAGGTAGTCTATAAATGACCCTTCCTTCCTCTGAATTGCTGCATATTCTCATACTTACAGGGGAGGCCTGCTTCTCTCAGTGTCGCTAGGATTTCAAAGGCAGCCCTAGTGACATATTCCAGGGTCTGGCCTCCAAAGACACTCACCTCTGACTGATATAATGCCAGATCAATGTCAGACTCTCCCCAAAATAAGTTTCTTCTACTTCTAAGTGATTAACAACAAATAACAGGCAAGACCTTTTTATTTCTTAGTGGGAAGGGTCGGAGCAGCATAGTGACGACAAAGCTCCAGATGGCGATAGTAAGGATACTGTCGGTCAGGATTGGGGTGCGTTGGCAGAGTTGCATGGAAAACCCAGGACTAGTTCAGTAAGGGATGATGCAGCATACTAGCCTGAGATTCCCTGTGGCTGACCTCTGACCTCCCGTCTCCATTTGTCTTTAACATCTGTTGGGGGAAACCCTCAGGAAAACAATATATTCCCCACCTGAAGCCCCTGACTGTCCTCTTATTTACATTGTTGCAACTCCCATTGATTTCATTGGCAGGGAGGGAGAATTAGTCTGTAAGTGAGTGTGGGCTGCAGTGGGGCTCAGGAACACAAGCTATGTTAGTTACCATCTCTACCTCTCTTCTGTTTAATTCCACATCGCTTTGACAGCTGCAGTCCCTATGGCCATGGCACATGTATTCCCTATGGCCCTGACACCAGTGAAAGTCCTGAGAAATGGAGGCTGTTCAGAGGTTCAAGCCAAGATCCTGAGGCTGGGCAGATAGGCTCTCAGGGACATGCTAGGAGGTATTTGACAGCTCTGAAAGGGAGCACAGGATCACTGCTGGTGCAGACTGGGGTGCATTGGCAGCATTGTGTGGGAGCCCAGGACTGCAGTAGCACCGGCTGGTACAGGTTGGAACTGAGGGGCATTGGCAGAGCTGTGTGGGGCCCAATATCAGAATAGCAGGGGGTACCGCAGCTCAGGGTTGGTATGCTTGGTGGAGCAGATTATGTGTCATGCCTTAGCAGGTAATTAGGCACAATGTAAGTAGTGCCATATATTAGAATGCAGTCTCTCTATACACAGACAGGGGAATGGTATTTTTGGTTTTTGACCTGGTGTGCAGGGGCCCTGGTATGGTTGGTTACTTTGGGACTTCTTGGGCAAAAATACTGGAACCTGCAGTGATTATGCAATTACAGGACAACTCCCCAGAAAATACATATGGATTTAACATGTCAGAGGAACTATTGCTCTCTGAAGTGCGAGGCTGATGTCTGAGCCTCAGGAGTGGCAGGAAATAGTTGCTTAGTCAAGGTCTTCTCAGCATCTGACTACAACAACCAAGTGTCCCCACCCTCCCTAATCTTTACAACTCCCCATCCCCTTTAAGCAACACAAAGCTTCAGGAAGCTAAGAAGGAGCTGCAAAGCGTCACAACAAATAATAATGAAGAAGCTGCTCTGAGCTGTCAGCTATGGGTTTGTCTGACCACAACATTTGATAAGTGGGTTTAAGGTATTTTCCAAATTAAAGACTAGCAGACTGTGGCTCTATTTGCTCCGGATGGTGATAAGCAGCCAACCCCCACCTCTCTGCAGCCTGCCCTCCTGTCTTGCCTGCTCCCATGTGTCTCCTCATTATGCCATTTTAATTGAGACAGCATGTGCCCTGCACACCCTAAGGAGGAGGGAGCCATTGAGCCAAGACAGGCAGGTTGCTGAGGCCAGGACCAAGACAACGGAAACACAACGCTGACAGACACCAAGGAATTAGTATTCCCTCTGCTGCCCCCGCTCCCCCCACCACTGCCCTCAGCTATGGGGCAGCAAACAATGAAGACAATCACCAACTTGAGACAGGATTATTACCACAGTGGGCAATGTCATTTGCTACTGAGTAGTTTCTGTGAGATTTGTCCCACATGGAGGAGCACCCGGTGCTTGATTCAGTTTGTCCTGGAGGCAGTGAGGAGAGAGAGAGAGGGGGATTTGCCCTTATCCACCCACCGGGGACATTGGAGGAGACAATAAGAGTAAAAAAGAAGGAACGGGGAGCCCTTATGTGCTGGAGATTGTGATGTGATAATGTTTCTTTTATGTCCCTTTTTTCACAGCTAGCTCAGACTCCTTCACTTCTAGGCCGCTGGTTTGAATCCAGCACAAACTGGAGACCACAGGGAGTTTGGTGGCCTGTGTGAAATCTACCTACTTACTGTAGGGTTTAATATAGCACTCATTACTATAGTGAGGAGTTGGAGACTCCCTATCCTGCATACCAGTGGATTGGTGCTCACTAATTTCTATCCCTTAGTGGCCATGGAAACCGCACTGCTGCCTTGACCCTTCAGTGCAACGCTGCTGCCCATTGGTGGGTGGCAGTGTGCATGGGAAGGTTGCGCAGTTGTTCCCGCGTGTACCTGCCCTCTGGATGAACAGACCCCTTCAGGAGTTGTTGGTCTGGCACCTTATACTCTTCATACCAGTGATAATTGCAGTTATGAATTTAAAAAAAATTGATTTAAAAAAAATCAACATTAGTCACCAGGCTTGACATGGTGACCACAGATGTTTGTTATGGTAAGTGGATGGACAAAGCGTCAGTCTCTGAAGTGCTGCTGTGTGGCAACTGTTATTAGCTGATTTATAGAGCACCGTGAGCAAGGTGCTCTGGGGACAGAAAATGTCCATTGTGACATAGAAACCTGTTTATCCATGAAATTCACCATTTTGCATAGGCTTGAGGAATCTGATTATTTCCCACAGGAAGTTCCTTCTTAGCTATCCTACTTTGCCACACGGCAGAATGTGACACTCATGCTTTGGGTTTCCTAGTGTCTGAATACACAAAAAACCTGCCCGGGTCTGAGTGGGAAAACTGGGACACATTTGCTGACTGGGAGCCTTTTATGTGTCTGTTTCGGCTCCATTTATTAATGAGGAAAGGAACACTTCTCTCACCCCCTTTTCTTTCTCCGCCACCCCCCATTTCTAAGCCAGGTGTAGACATGATTTATTACATTGTTTAGTCATTATTCTCAGTTACCCAATTATGTTTTTTAAAGTTAAAAATATAAGAACTTTGTTGTGGCAGCATCTGGGAATTCTGAAGCATCTGGAAAATGGTAAGGGGCGGGGGGAACAGAGGAAACTAAGAACAACAAAAGCAGCAGCTCCTTGTGTGCTACTTCTCAGCATTTCCAGCCACTGGATTTTAGTCAGAAAAGCAGTAATGATCTTCTTCCCTTGGCCCTGCTCATTTTTTATGCTGCAGCCAGAAGCCGAGACTGCAGTGGGCTGATGTCTGAAGGGAGCTGGTGCATTTGAGAGGATTGTGGGGCCAATTGGTAGGAAGTGCTTGTTTAATAAAAGAGCCCTTGCTATTGCACTAAGCTAGAATAATTGCCAGCGAGGTTTTAGCACAAGCTAGATAACACTCTGACTCTCTCCGTGCAACATTTTCAAATACTAACACTTGTGTTAGTGGCTCTGCCACCTTGGGATTGGGGTCATAGTTTCCACAACCAAGTTTGGACAGGGCTTCTAGTAATCTTTCCCCTGATTAGTGTGAACAGATATTTATTTCTTTAGTTTCGTGCTAGCCACATTGTGCTATAAATAACCAATCATCATATCTTGATAACATGGATCTATCATGGTTCTTGTCATGCCGTAGTAGAATCCTTCTAGTTAAATCTTTCCCTAGGGGCTGGAAAGTCAATGGGGGTCTTTCTATTGACTTCACTGTGCTTTGGATCAGGCACTAGGGCCTTCAACCTATTCCAAGGACTCCTGAATCCAAAAGTTAAACCTCAGTGCTGGGCCTGGGGTGTGATCTGCCTCCACAGGGTGTATTGTCCAAATTTCAACACCTACAGATTTTGATTCTACCTCTAAAGAAGCCAGCTGAGGTGGTAAGTTTCCACGTGCATCCTATTCTAATTGCAGTTGACATGTTCTCATTGGACGCAGTGCTTCATTCACTATTACACAGAAAATGCCTTGAGTTCCAGCTAGGAGTGTGGAGATTGAAAAGAAGGGGAAAGGTTTTGTTTTCTCTCCTGGGGAAATGTGGCTTGATATGTGGGAAGAGCTGTTTGTATTGAAGCTGTGCTGGGGATGGAAATAATTGTCCCAAATGCATCCCTGGAAACTAGTGGCGTAACCCCAGGCTGAATTTGGCATATGCTGACTAGCAACCATGAAGATGTGAAGTCAGCTGATGTAGCTGTTCTACACAGTATTTAATATTTAAAGATAACCATTACAACTTAGAGATGAGCCAACATCCAAACCCCTGAATCTTAACTCCTCTGTACGTTGGGTGTTTGAAATCTAGATTAGCAACTGACATTTGTGGTTCTCGCTCAGCCACCTGTCTTGAAAATAAAGACCCTCTACTTGTATAACCCTATCAGAACATGCTTTCCTACAGAGCATTCAGGCAAGAGAGTGGCTGGAACATCAGACTTGCACTGGGTAAGTGGTGTTTCAGCACAGACAATTTCCAGGACCATGCACATTGAAGCACCTCTACTATGCTGCTCAGCTCTCAAGTAGTTAATTCTGGGATGCATGTTGCAAAGTCTAATGGATGAGGAAATACACATACAGCTTTAAAAAGGAACTGAGTTAATCAAAGACATGCTGGCAATATTAAATCAGTGTGGAGGCAAAAAATATTGGAACCAATTGGTAATTCTGGTGCATTTGCCTTTAATCTTCTCATTTTATACATTTTTAGCTCCCATTTTTCTGAAGTTCTTTGCCCATGTCATGTTTTTGCAGCTGTTTGTTTGTTGATGCAGCATTGATTTGCTTCTAGACATCCAGGAAAGTTCAGAGACTCAACGCCGGAACCCCGAGCTCTCCTCCTCCTCACCACCCTATTCATCTTCCTGATAGACCCCCGCCCCCTTCACATTTTATTTTCTCTTGTTCTCGCTCTCAGCTTGATAACAACCACTCCTAGAACTGTACCAAGTATTGGGATCCCAGCCTGCCCTGATTATAGAGTTTCTGCTGCCTCCTCTGACAATGCTACATTAGTTAGTGTCCAAACTCCCGGTGCTTTTTCATCTTAATAAATAGATGAAATGTGAGTCTGTAAGGGCTGGGGATCTGGTTCCCCGCTGATGTCAAGCTCTAACTAAATAGAGTCTTAGAATAACATCTTGGATGAGATGAAAATGTTTCTTTCAGATTCAATGTCCACCCCATTCCCCATCTCTCTGCATGCTCTCCTCCCCCTCCGAAACAGCCTCCTGAGTTGGAAATATCACCCCTGTTATCTGAAACACATGCACCTGTGGAGCCAAATGAAGCACCCAATTAAGAGAAAATAATGGTTGTTTCCTATCTTAATCACATCATTCCCTCTCCCCCTAGAAGTGGGTAATTGATCAGCTACATCAATACACACAGAGACCAGTGTCTTGGCTTGGAGCTTCTTTTCAATAGTAAATGGACTAAAACTAAATAAAAGGTCCCTAAATCATCCATATTAAAGCTCAGAGGAGCACGCAGCATGTGGTATCAGTGGCTTATAGCAAATAATTGTAATACTGCTATCTTTTTGTAGCCCGGCTGCTGAATGTATCTGTGTTTCTTTCGAGTTAGCTATGGCAATGAATGGGTTGTGGGGAGCTACAGAAATCTCTTCAAACATTGTGTGTTGGAAACTTGACAATGGTACCTGTTTAAGGCCTGAGTTGCACTTAATGTTTTCTCATGTAAGATTGACTGGAGGCAGGGCCGGTGCAACCATTTAGATGACCTAGGCGGTTGCCTAGGACACTGGGATTTGGGGGGCGCCATTTTCTTCGGCAGCGACCGCGGCGGCCGAATCTTCGGCCGCCCCAGTCACCGTCGGCATTTAGGTGGAGGGAGCTGGGGCAGGGGAGCACGGGGAGGGCCGCCTGCAGCAAGTAAGGGGTGGGGATGGCATGCAGGGGAACTCCCCACCCCAGCTCACCCCTGCCCCGCCTCTTCCCCGAGTACACCGTGGCCGCTTCACTTCTCCCGCCTCCCAGGCTTGCGGCGCCTAAGCTGATTGGTGCCACAAGCCTGGGAGGTGGGAGAAGTGAAGCAGCCACGGCATGCTTGGGGTGCTCATGGGCGGAGCAGGGGTGAGCTGGGGTGGGGGGTTGCCTCAGGGCGGCGGGAGGGGGGGGGGGAACTGCCATGGGGGGAGGGAACTCAGAGCGGTGGTTGGAGGTGCAAGGTGGAAGTTTTGCCTAGGGCGCAAAACATCCTTGCACCGACCCTGGCTGGAGGAGGGAAGGTGGGGGGTATTTTGAGTAACAATTCACTTGCTCCTTTTCTCCCAGCTGCCAGCATGGATATACAACAGCAGAGAGGACAAAGGGTGTTGGAAGAAAGGAGACAATATATTATTGTATACAGCAGCAGTGACTTCAGTCAGGAGCACACGTTGTTGTGAGTGGCTGGGAAGTGCCACGTTCAGGAGAGCAGAGGTGGTAGGTAGCACAGAGGTGACCTGGTGAAGAAGGAGAGAGCCTAGAACACAAGGGAGTGAGGTGGGACCTAGGTTACAACATAGAACTGGTCAAAGAATTTCTGAAATGTTTCAGGGGAATGTGTTACTTTTTATAACATTTTCAATGGAAAAGGGTCAACATGAATTGTTTTGATTGTCTCCTTTCATTTCAACAGTGTCAAATTTTTAGTTTCAACTTTATCGTTTCATTTTTACTTAAATACTAAATTCAATATTTTATATAGTTTTTGAACATTATTGAAACAAAATGTTTAGAGTTTCAGAATCTATTTTTTTCAGAATTTCTGTCAAAAATTTAGACTTTTTGACTTTTCATTCTGATATGGAGCTAAAATGAATTTTGAACTATTGGAATGTCACCAGGCAGCTCTATCACAACATAACCAGGTGAAGTGATTGTAAAGGCGCTAATCTGTGTCTAGCTTTGTTGATACGTGATGTTTCTAGTTATGTTAGCTAACCTGAAACACCAAACTTGATTTGAAAAAGTGCCTTTTCCAGTCAAGACAGGGCCAAGGAGTTCATACTGGGGAGAGGAATGGAATCAGTGACTCAGAAGGGAAAAGTGGTTTGGATAAAAAAAAAAGCTGCCTAGAATTATCTCCAAAAATTGAAATCACAGACATTACCTCAGGTTTCAAGAAGTTCACTACACCATCTTTTTAAAAATCCTATTGTCCCGGCAGCCCCTGTGCTTCCCTGTTCTGGGCAGGGCGGGAGGGTGGTGGTGGTGGTGGTGGGGATAAAAGCAGTGAGAAAGGCTGTTCATCCAAGCTGAAACTTAGGAAGTAAAAGAAATCTTGCAAGAAAGGCTCTTCTCAAGAGACTTCCAAGCCAAAAACCCTTGGGTAAGTATTCAAAATTAGGAGTGCTTATAATCGCACATAACTTCCAAAATGGTGCAGCTTCACCCTTTGTTCATCAGAATTGTCATCACACTCATCACACAACCCCATTTGTTTCCTCTACTCTGGATGGTCTTGTGGTTAAAGCATGAGACTGGAGGTAGGGTTTCAAAAGTATGTAAGGAGCACAATTCCCATTGACCCTAAAGTTCAGTGTTCTACTTTTGTCTCTGCTGCTCACTCATTGGACTATCGTGGGCAAGACACTTACCCATGCTGTGCCTCAGTTTCTCTTTCTGCAAAATGACAATAATAATCCTGACCTACTTCAGAATGGTTGTCATGAGGCTAAAATAATTGATATTGGTGAATTTGCAATCTTGACCATAAGGGACTAGAGAAGGGTAAACTACTGTTACCTGCAGTGTGTTGAGAGGCCTCTACATCCTAACCTTTCAATAGATGATACAGCTCACTAAGCATAAACATCTGCACATGTTGAGCCAACAACCAATATTGATATAGGACCTGTGTGTAGTTCAGAGGACCAGCCAGAAAGCACCATACCACACACTAGGAAGAAGAGTGAGAGACAATGAACTCTGCAAAATTCACCCAATACATAACAGAAGAGTCACCCAACAGAAGAACAAATGATCAGAGTTGCTTCCTGGGCAGGTTGCCTCCAAACCCTGATTCAATCAAATCCAGGGGCACAGACCATAGTTACCAGGGTAACTGATACATTTCTCATTAGGCACAGGGACAGGAAATCGTTGGGAGTGGGAGGACAACAGCTAATGTCAAATCTCACCCTCTTGTTAAACATATTTTAAATCTAGGAGATTTTATTTTCTCTCTATTTCCCTCCCAGGTACAATCCATATCCATTTATGTGTATTCATATAGATTTCATGAATGGTAAGAGTGGCAAACACTCTGACATATAACTGAAATTCCTCCTAAGTATGCAATCCATGACTCCCATAAGGAATTTCTTACTCTTTCCACAATTACCTTATTACTCTAGTCAGAGCAGAAAAAATCGTACTTTAAGGAATGTTAGCTCATCTTCTTTCTAAGAGTAAGTCCTAGGGGGATTCTTAGACTCAGGCATTTTCACTCAATTTGGTAATTCTCTGCTAAAAGGGGTTTCTTTTGGGTGTCATTTATACAGACAAAAATGTTCATTATATTGGTTGTTGAGATAAGAGATAAAATATTACTTAGGAAACATATAGATTGCCGTGATGGATCAGATCATTAAGAGTTTGCATCTCTACAGAGAAGCAATAATTCAGATGGAAAACACATACATGCGGCATGTATGGATATTGTGATACCATTGTGACAAAATGCTTTTTGTTCATCCACACAAAATGTATGTGACAATACATAAAATAAACTTAAAATATTACCATATGGTCAATTTTTCAAATATTTAAAACATGTGGCATGGGGCAATATATATTGGGTATAATATTTATGCCATTGGCAGTGCTCCATTTCAGTAACTCGGGAACATGAAGCCTTCTGACAGTCCTCTGGGATTTGGAGTATCTCAGAAGATCAAGGGTAGACTTCAGGAGGAAGGGGTTGTAATAATTGCCTAAGAGCATCTGATGGACATGAAGTCCAAGGAAGGAGAGGGATTGCCTCAGGGGGTTAGCTAAGAGTAATGGGATTAAATTCAGTAAAGGTACATTAAGGCTGAATGCCAGAAAAAAACCAAAACCTTATTGATGATTCCTGTCAAACTGTGGATTGGTCTCCCAAGGGATATGTTCATCGACTCATCACGTGAGATAATTAAAACTCTACTGGGAAAAGGGAACAATCCAGCATCAGCCTCAGAGTTGGACTAGAGAAGGTCTCAGAGGTCTTTCTCCATCTCTGATCTATATGATTCACCAGGATACAGAAGAGATTAGGGACTCTCTTGAACAGATGTTTTATATTCCCAGGTCTTGTCAGCTCAGCTCAGGTCACTGATATTCAGAACCCAGAGGTAGGTAGGAAACAAATCCCTAAAATTTCCAAGATAATTAAGTTTCAGTATGGACTGCCTGCCAGGCCTCTGCTATGTAGTTCAGTCCATATCTAGAGAGGTAACAACTTTTCGTAGGCTTTCTCCACAAGGGATCTACTCACACTACCTTCCCCTGTATTCATAACAAACAAAGGGGAAGGTGCAGGTGAGAGAAGGAAAAGAAATAGGGGAAAGAAGGAAGGAACAAAACAGGAGGGAAATGAGAGCTAAGCACTAATTAGGAGTTTTGGGGAAAACTAAAATAAGACGTCTGGGCTGGTCAAACCCAAATTTGACCGACTTTTCCTTTCCCATACCCACATCATTCTTCATACATGAAATGTTTCCCCTCCTCATGAACAATCCTTTCCAGTAACAAACCAATATGTACAGGTTTAATGTTCATGGATAACCCTACAATAACAAATCTGCAACTACAACCCAAATGCTTCTAAGCATTGCAGCAAGCCTAAAATAACGAACCAGTGCAAGCAGACAGGTGCACATGAGCAATCCTGGTTACAGTCGGGGCGGCAGGTTTGTATAATTTTTGGTGGTACCCAGAATGGGTTCAAGTCTGCCCCCACCCCTCACCCCCACCTTGTAAGCCAATAGATATTTTTTAAAATAATGTAAAAAATAGACTGGAAACAGTAAGTGTTTAACAGTTTCCCTATATTGCGCAATATCACTATCGTAAGTAAAATGTATTTAACTAAGAATTTTAATGCTCTTTTGAATACGGAAACAACCAAGCATTCTTGGATCAATAACCTTCAAAAGCAAATACTTTCTAAAATTAAAACAAAATGGAGCCCCTTCTTTTGCGACGTTCTTCAGTAGGCAGCAAACACTTTTCATCGTCGTTCAGTGCGGGAGGGGGCTGCCCCTTGCCCAGTGTGGGGCAGGAGTGGTGACTGCGGCGGGGGGGGGGAGGGGCAGGGTGTCATGACACTCACCGAAACCCCAACTGCTCAGGTCCAGGAAGCCTCTTTGCCTCCATTTGGTGGGTGCTGGGGGATGGGGGCGGGGAAACTGCCATAATATGTGCGCCTCCTCCCCTGCTGCTGCCCCTCACCATAGCCTCACTGAGGGTGGGGGATGGCGCTGCCCCTTGCCAAGCGAGGGGAGGAGTGGTGACTGCAGGGTTGGGGAGGGGCAGGGTGTCACAAGTCCGACACTCACCCAAGCCTCAGCTGCTCAGGTCCAGACTCCAGGAAGCCCCCTTGGAGTCGGAGTCATCCCCCAGTGGGTGTCAGGGGAGGGGAGCTGCCATCACGTGTGCCCCTCCTCCCCTTCGCAGGCGCAGCAGCCACCTCAGCCTGCTGCTGGCGCCGCTCCCTTTGTTGTAGCCAGCAGTGGCAGTGGCTGGTGAGGGAGCGCAGTGCAGAGTGGCAGGGTAGCCACCCGCTGCCCAGGGCACAGGTAGGGATGCTCCGGGGGAGTCACGTGGGGGCAGCAAGTGGGGCCGGGGGAGAGACCTGGCCATGAACATTGGTGGATCCAGGCCCCTCGGCGCTGAATATTGCTGGAGCACAGGCACCATGGGCCCATATAACTCACCACCACTAGGGTAAACTAGTACACACAGCTCTGGGCTCGTGAGTAACCCTACCAAAACAAACCAGCGAGGAAACAGATTTTGGGAAGAGAGTGGATTTCAATTTCCATATGTCAATCTGGGGGATTATAAAAAGGCAGGGAAGAAAAGATTTTCAAAAATATAAAATTGACCCATGCAGTGTTCCTTTCACAGCAGATATAGGGGAAAGAGTGACCCTGAATTAGAGGAGATTTATTTCTAATATCATCTCTATAATCCAGTTTAAGCAATGGGGGCCCAGAGTGGAATTTCCCCTTTCACACCACTAGAATTGTTTGTTCTTGGCTTCTGAATACCAGAGCTAATGGATCTGTGTCATCTGTGCAGAATTCAGGTACAATGCTTCTGGCAAAAGGCTTCCAACCCTCTGCAAAGAAAGAAGGCACAAGAAATAACTGTGATTTATTTTTCTTAGGAACGCAAAGTGCAAATAATAATTGTAGTGCATTGTGCAAATAGCAGAACAAACAAAATCCTCAACTTGATAGGAGTATGGGTTGTTGTAACTAGAAAAAAAATGATCAAAAACATGTCACACAGGAAAAGGGTTTCCATTCACAAAGAAATCATTATGGTTAATTTAATTCATTGTAGCGTTTAATATAGAAAAGCTTTTCTACAGAGACTGGGAAAAAAGCCAACATTTATATATAAATGGGTTTTATTTTAAAAGCTAATGCAGTGGGCAGGATGCTTTAGGGTTATTTTCTCTCTCTCTTTCTTTCAGCACATATGCAAAGCTGGTATTGTGTCCAAAAAAACAAGGAATTTACTGCTATCTAAAGTTTACAAATTGCTTTTTTTTTCCAAAAGCACAATTTCATATTCCTTAGAAATGTAAATGATGTGGGGGGTTTTCATCTCCTCATTTTCCTTTCTTTCTATTTTTTTTAAAAGTTTTTTATGTTAGTATCCAAGTCACTGATTTGCAGAATGGGCTGTAAATATCCACCCACTGTAATCAGCATAGACGCTGGCTGCCATTCATGTGAAAGCTTGATAGTACCAGCTCTTATTGAGAGATGCATTTTCAGAAATGGCTAAAATGCTGTTAATCTGGGAATATTTCTATAGTGCATTGGAGAAGGGCATTTGCCGTTACAGATTTATGACAGGAATGGACTGAATTTGTGCAAGAGACAGATGGTTAGTGAATAACTGGCCTGATCAAATACCTTCAACCATAAAATTACAGGGGAAGGAAACATATGGCATTACCCACTTGGTGCCTTTCAATGTGTGGGTTGGACAGTTAGCCGCCAGTTCTGCAAACACTTAGGCATATGCTTGCTCTTCCTCATTTGAGTAGTCCCATTGACTCATGTGCCTGAAGTTAAGCAAATGTTTGCAGGATCAGGGCCATACTACGATGTCTCCATTCATCAAAAGGTAGAGCATGTGAATGCTTCTTCCATGCACTGCCCATCACCAATAGACCTCAATCCTGCCGTGGTGGGAGATGACCTCTTGAGCTCATAGGAGCCGGCTTCTTGGCCTGACTGCTGAGACTGCCAATAAGTAACCAATTAGGAATTGGGCTAAAACCCCTCAATTTGTTTCACAAGATAAGTAGTTCTTATTTCCCTTTCCCCAGATGCCGAGCGTCACACCACAACAGACTGTTACCAGCAGGGGCATTTCAGCCCTTGAGTGTCTCCAGCAGCACTGCCTCTGCTGTCAGATGTAGGACAGGAAGTGGCCCCATTACCAATAACATCACCCCCTTTCCTAGCACCTTCCATTAGAGGGTCTCAATGTGATTTACACTCGTTAGTGAATTAAGCTTCACATCATCTTGGTGAGATAGGGAAGGGTTACTATTGCTATTTCACAAAGGGAGATGGGGAAACTGAAGTGCAGAGAGGTTAACTGGCTTGACCAAAGTCACCCAGGGAAATTGGGGCAGAGCTGAAAGTACAACCCAGGTCACTCCCAGAAAACTTTCATTTAAACGAAATCATAAAATCGTTTTACATGACTAATCACATGTTTGCAAAATGCTAGCTTCTATTAAAGCACTCCCTGGGCTTCCTAACCCTGAAATTGCATGCATAACCTTCTGTGGTGCTTGGGGCTTTGTTCTGATTTTATTAGCCAGCAAAATCATTCTCCTCATTTTGAGGAATCTGCATAATGCTGGTGGAGATTGTTGATGGAATTTAATATTCACCGTCTCACTGACTGGAGCACATATTCTATGGGCCCAGGCTTGCTCCTGCTGAAATCAATAGGAGCTTTGCCATTAACTTCAAAGGAAGCAGGCTAGGGCCCTATATCAAAGTAAATGTACCGCATGGTTTAGAAAGTGTTTTGGGAGTGCTGCATATTACCGGGATCCTGATTTAACATCCCCACGTTCTGGGGCACTTTGGGTCCAGGGTTCCTGTTCAGACCCACATCTCGCTATTTCAATAACTTTTCGTGGGGTTAGCTTCAGTACAACGGGTATTTGTCTTTCTAGTTGTACCAAGATTCACATACATCCTGTTTTGTGATTAATGTTCTCTCTCCTCCACATATTTCTCTTAGATGTTTGTTTTAGGGATGGGCAAGTGAGTGGGGAATAAAAAGAACAAACCTGAACCTTCACCCAAACTTGAAGTGGGTGGTTTTGAAGAGTTTGAATAACTCTTTGATCCATGTAATTGTGCACTTTTTGATTCATGAGGCTATCCTGCAACTGTCTGGATCCGGAAGTTCTGAAATGCCACGGCCTTGTCTACACAAGGAAACCCTCCGTTAACATTTGCCACTGTTCAGCCTCACTGGTGGAAGCAACAATGGGAGAGCTAGTGTACACAAAGCACTGGAAGCTGTTGGCATTTTAAGCATGATGTCATGTAGACCTGCTTTGAGCAAAAGGTAGAACAACTGATGCTTAAAACTCTAATGGTCACTAGCTCTCCCATGATTGCTATCACTACTGGAGCTGAACCAGTGGTGGAATTAGTGGAAATTATAGTAAAAAGATCTTGATGTGGACACAGCTCATAATCAGACTGTTCTTCCAGTATTTCCATCACAGTCAGAAGCAGGAAGAACCAGAAATCTCCTGGAAAACTTGTTCTTTTGAGTTTTCTAGCCAAACTTTGCAGATCTAAGAGATTCAGATACTTTGTGTTAACACTGTCTGAGCTGTGTGTAGGTCCAAGATGGGAACAGTAAGAGAAGCTGCCAATTAGGATTAGGGTGACCTGGGCCAAGTTTGAAAGTGGAAGGAGAGGACTGGAATAGCAAAGGTACTGGTGGTGCTGCAGGTCAGCAGTGAGGTTCATTGGCAGAGCTGCATGTAATGAGGACATGAGGGGATTAGCAGGAGGAGCTGCGAGCCTGTCCTCAGGGGCATGGCAGAGCTGTTTATGTGTGTTAGGTGTGAATGTCTCCTGCTCTTACACGCTAACCACCACTAGCTAGTGCTATCAGTTACCAGTCTCATTTGCATGACCACTGTAATTCTGCAAATACATCCAAACCATTTAAAGAATGTGGGGAAGGGAGGGCAGGACACACACACACACACACACACACACACACACACACACACACACACACACACACACACACACACACACACACACACACACACACACACACACACACACACACTCATCTCATCAATAAATGCCTGAGACCAAAATCTCTTGAAAATGTTAGGGAAAGGCCAAAGAGCAGCCCAGAAGCAGATAGCCCATATCTCTCAGGCCAGCTCTGGGCCCAGTGTGTGTGCTGTGCATTGCAGCACAGAAAGCCCTGGGATTTGCGTTCCCTGAGCGCCTGGAGGTTTGCCAAATCACTGGTCACATCTCGAGCTTTAAATTTCATTGTGATTTGTTTAGAAGAACCTGTCAGTAGCTGGCAGGTTTCCCACCGCTGATGAAAGGAGTTAAGGATGTCTGAGTCTCACAAGGTGATACAGCCATTAAAGCATCACGACAGACTCCGCACAGAGGCTCTAAACACATGGAGAGATTGGCAGCTCTGGTGCCTCAAACTAAACAAGAAATGCAAAATAAACTAAAAAGTGTGCGTGTGTGTGTGTGCACGCTCGTGCATTCTCTCTAGGCTCACTTCCTATAACAGCTCGGAACTTGAAGTAAGATGTAAGCAAACAGAAAGAGGGCAAGCCTGCGGTCTCAATCCTGCTCATGAATGATAAAAGGCCATTCACAGACACTCTTTATCCCCTTTAAAATAAATTTTGTGCTGGTGAAAGGCAGATTGACAGCTCCAGAGACTGAAGCCCTCTATTTATTCACAGGACAGGTACAGTGCAGGCAAGGGTAGTGTACACTTCCCTCCACATACCCAGCTGTTACAATAAATAGTTTCCCATTCAGGGGTGCAATAGTGTGATTATGTCTAGGAACTTAGAGGACTCTTTCAGGAAGTGCTTGATGAGAGAGGACAGTATACATGGAGGAAGGAGGAACGCCTGAATATTGCACTGGCTTGGTTCTATCTCTATTGTTGCACACAAAATGTTGCTAATGGTGGGTCTCAGGCCTGTGCTGATGGGGCCTCACCAAGAGTTGGCGTCCAAGATTAGTCTCCACAGCCCAGTGTCTCTACTGAGACTGCCAACCAAGGGAAGAATTAATGCCACCCCTGATGGTTTTGTTTGATGATGTGGATGCCCAGCCATTAGACTAAGGACTGAGTACAACCACCTCATTTCGTATGGGCAGGGCGGGTGCAAGGATGTTTTGCGCCCTAGGCAAAACTTCCACCTTGCGCCCCCCCCCGAGCCCTGTGGCAGCTCTCCGCTCTCCGCCCCCCGCGGCAGCTCCCCACCCCACTCCTCCCTGAGGGGAGGAGGCGGAGCAGAGGTGAGCTGGGGCAGGGAGCGGTTCCCCAGCGTGCAGTGCCCCCCCTTACTTGCTGTAGGTGGCCCTTCCCACACCCCCCTTTCCCAGGTCCCTCCACCTAAATGCCGACGACGATTGGGGCGGCCGAAGATTCGGCCACCGTGGTCATCGCCGAAGGACCCGAAATGCCGCCCCCCAAATGCTAGCGCCCTAGGCAACCGCCTAGGTCACCTAATGGGTTGCACTGGCCCTGCGTATGGGCCACTGAGTTATTGGGACCAGCTGCTGAATGGGAACAAATGTAGAAAGTTTGGGGAAACTGCAGAGCTGCCAACCTCAGGCATTCAAAAATGATGAGGCTGGTTTCAGAAATCATCAGATTGTTAACAATGTAAATAATGGGTTCTTTTTATTTGTCGTCTGGTCTCTGAGCATTTAGGATGCACTTGGGTCATATTCCAGGCTTTTATTTGCAACGATGAAGCCTGGAAACTTAATTTAAAAAGAAAAAAAGCTCAGATTCTTATATAATTGTTTTCTTCCAGTAATTGGAGCTTTCAGAAAAACACCAAATCTTGTGAGGACTGGAAACCCTGAGTTATCACTTCTCACCAAACTGCCTTCCAAAAATTCCCAGGTGAAGCAGTGGGAAACTACTGGAAAATCATTATGGATGGAACATGTGCCACCAGTGTACTCAAAGCTTTATGAATACAGAGATAGGGATGATTCTCATGAAATGCCCATAATGCACTTGGTCAATTGGGTAATACTATCTCACTGGCGCTTATTATCCTTACCCCAGCTGGTGACTGGTGTAAGCAGGAGAGCTGAGAGCCCATGTCATTGCCAGTAACTAGTGTCACTGCAGGTGATATTCTTTATTTATATGTCTAAATGCTTATATGAGTCTCATTAAATTGTATGTTTCAACAATAACCCGCAGCAGTGAATTAATTACATGTTGTTTAAACGAACATGTCCTTTATCCATTTACACTGTTTCTTTTTAATTTCATTGAGTGCTCTCTTGTTATTGAGTTAGATGAAGGGTAAACTGAGTCTGATGGGCATTCTCTACATCATTAATCTTTTATACCTGTATCATATTTCCTCTTACTCTTCTCCTTTCTCCAGTAGGAGTCCTAGCCCTCTTAATCTCTTCTCCTTTGGTGATATGCACCCTACACACACACACACACACACACACACGCCTCTAAGATTCCTTCTGGGGCAGCTTTGTTGCATAAGATATGATGCTGAGTATATGAATTGAACCCATAGATTGTCAACCCGCAGAAATAAAAAAATGTAGGCTGGGATTTTCAAAGGAGACTAAACGAGTTAAGCTCTAGGTAAGAGGTTTTACCTGCAAGATGCTCTAGATTAGCAATGATGCATGGCGGGGGAGCGGACGGCTATGGGTCTCCTTCCTGATAGTAAGCATGGGGAGCCACTAAGGGTGAGAGGGGTGGCATGGGTGGGACAGGTTATAGAGAGGGTGGATATCTCCTTAGAACAGTTATTCTCACCATATTTTTCCCATGATGGTTCAGATGCTGGATCTGAATTTGGATCTTGGCTGCTGTCAGCATCTGAATATATTACTCACACCTTCTTGTCAACTGTTGGAAATGGGCCATCCTGATTATCACTACAAAAGTTTTTTTTCTCCTATTGATAATAGCTCACCTTAACTGATTACTCTCATTATAGTTAGTATGGCAACACCCATTTTTTTCATGTCCTCTGTGTATATATATCTTCCTACTGTATTTTCCACTGCATGCATCCAATGAAGTGGGTTTTAGCCCATGAAAGATTATGCTCAAATAAATGTGTTAGTCTCTAAGGTGCCACAAGTACTTCTATTCTTTTTGCTGATACAGACTAACACAGCTACCACTCTGAAACCAATCCTCACATTGCAATTTGGGCAGCATCTGGTTCTGGATCTGGAGCCCATCTCAGGTTATGTGCAACCATCACCAGAAACTTTGCGGGCATGGTGAGAAGATGCAGGGTCAAGTGTCTGCATAATCCGGTGACCCAAACGGAGGCACTACAAATCCCTGTTTAATCTGAGCCTTGAGACATGCTTCCCAAGCCTCCCACAGAGCAATCATCTTCTGTGATGAAAGACAGTCAGGAGGCACAGGGTAAGGAGTTGAAAAAGATGCAGGGGAGACAGAGTCAAAGGTCCTCTACCAAAGCAACCCTGGTTCCCATCCTCCTCCTACAGTCTGGGCCGGTTCCATTTGCTCTAATCCCGTCCTGGGGCAGCTAATAAAGAGTGAATTATATGGCTGAAGTGCCATGCTATGCAAAGAGGGAGCATTACTCAAACATTCCTACTTTCTCCTCCCAGGAGCCATAATTAATAAAATTGAAGGAAATTGAACAACAATGAGAAAAAACAAACAAACAGCCAAGACTTTATCATGTGACAAAGTGTATGTATGTGGGGGAGGGGTCCAGTAGTCTAGAGAGCACTGGAGGTAATTGCAGTCATAGGGCGAGAGGCTAAAACAGCATGAAATGAATCAGTTTAACAGATATTAAATTTGCAGGCTTAGGGCAACAAGATTCCATTCAGGTTATTTGCATTAATCAGGTCAGGGAAGAGATTTTTTTTTTTTTGTCTGGAGAAAGTGTCGGCCTTTATTTGTTTCTCATGTGAAAATATGACAATGGATAAACACAACATGGAAATGGGCTGTTCGGTCGTGACGCATCTCACTTTCAAGGGAGGGTCTGAAGAGCCTTCTGCATTAGCTGCCTTAGCATTGCTGGCACCAGTTTATAGCTATTTGGGACAGGCTTAAGGAGACAGCATTCCCACTCCCCGTACCCCTGTTGTCCAAGGACTAGGAAGGACAGTTTCATAGAAGGAAGGACCCATTACCATACAAAACCAGAGGAGTGCTTGACTTCAGCCAGCATCACCCATCAGCAGGCTAGGCTGCTGTGTCAGGCAGTCAAAGAGAAGCACGCACCTCTCAGACCCAAGCCACACCAGAACTCAATGGGAATCCAAAAAGCAAAATAGTTTCCTAACCAAACAGGTGTTCAAACAGGAAAGCAGTTAGCAGCTTCCATGCTGAACCGGGGATACCTAGAACCCTGTGTGTGCCATAGTAGTTAGTCTTGTAATGCTTGCAGAGCAGGTGCCAGCTCATGCCAAGGCCCTAGGCCAGGGGTCTCAAACTCAAATGACCACGAGGGCCACATGAGGACTAGTACATTGGCCCACGGGCTGCATTACTGACACCTCTCCCACGCCGCCCTCTACCCCGTCCCCACTCCACCCCTTCCATGAGGCCCCGTCCCTGCTCTGCCTCGTCCCAACCCTTTCCTGCCCCCATTCCAACCCCTTCCCCGAAATCCCCACCCCAACTCTGCCCCCTCCCTGCCCCCAGGAGGTGCAAGAGGGGTGTGGGGTGTGGCAGGGGCTCAGGGCAGGGAGTTGGGGTGTGGGGTACAGGAGGGATGAGGGGTGTGGCAGGGGGTCAGGGTGCAGGAGGGGTGCGGCAGGGGGCTCAGAGCAGTGGGTTGGAGTGCGGGGTGCGGCAGGCGGCTCAGGGAAGGGGGTTGAGGTGCAAGAGGGGTGCAGGGTGCAGCAGGGGGCTCAGGGCAGGGGGTCAGGGTGCAGGGTACAGCAAGGGGTCGGGGTGCGGTGGAGGCTTAGGGCAGTGGGTTGGGGTGCAGGAGGGGTGTGGCAGGGGGTCGGGGTGCAGCAGGGGGCTTAGGGCAGTGGGTTGGGGTGCAGGAGGGGTGTGGCAGGGGGTCGGGGTGCAGGGTGCGGCAAGGGGCTCAGGGCAGGGGGTTTGACTGCAGGAGGGGCTCGGGGGGCAGGCTCTGCCCCGGCGCACACCAGAGGCAGGGCAGGCTCCCTACCTGTCTGCCTGCCCTGCCCCCATGCCGCTCCGGGAAGCGGCTGGAACGTGGGGGAGGAGAGGTGCAGGGGCGTGTGTTGCTGTTACTTCAGGCACCGCCCCCAGCATCTCCCATTAGCCAGAAATGGGAAACCGTGGCCAGTGGGAGATGCTGGGGCGGTGCCTGAAGCAACAGCAACACACACCTCTGCGCCTCTCCTCCCCCACGTTCTGTACGCTTCCCGGAGCAATGCGGGGACTTGCAGGCAGGCAGGGAGCCTGCCCTGCCCCTGCTGCACGCCGGGCCAGAGCCGCTCTAAGTAAACGCTGGGGGAGGGCGGGGGAGCCGTGAGGAGCTTGCGGGCCACAGAAAATAACCTCGCAGGCCGCGTGTTTGAGACCCCCGCCCTAGGCCTCACTGAACACTGACAAACGCATTACTGGAAACCAGGATGGCTCACCTCTTTGTTAGCATTGTTAAAACAGGTATTCGATTTACAAGAATGTGTTTAGTGTTTAGATTTTGTGAAATGCTTGTAAATTGCTGCATGCATTAATCTCACTTATAACATGATCATATCCCATGTTATAAGGTAATATTTAAGTGTTTTCTCTGTAATTGTGTAAGTCATCAACCAGGAGAGAAGCATTTCCATGTGTGAAATACTAGTTTACCCTCTCCAACCAAAGAAGGCCCATTGACACCAGATAAGCCATTGTGGAACATCTGTGGACAAAAGACTTTGTGGATTGTTCCCCCCGCCCCCGCACACCCATGAAGAAGAGATATGCACAAGCACTTGCCCCATTAGCTTGAACTTTGAGGGAAGGCAATAAAAATCCTTGTCAAGAACAAATTGTTATCTCTATGCTGCTTGAACTCTGAGGGGTGCAGATCTCTAAGCATAAGCAAGGGATCTCCAGCTCTTTGGCTGGGATATATGGAGCTCACACATTACAGCAGCTTGTATTGCTTTTTGAAACTTTAGACTGTAACTTATTTGTGTGTGTACGCTTACCTTCTTTAACCTTGTAAATAACTCCTCTCTTTTTCTTAATTAATACATCTTTAGATAGTTTATGATAGGATTGGCTAGAAGCATTGTCTTTAGTGTAGGATTTAAGGTGCAATTGACCTGGGGTAAGTGACTGGTTCTTTGGGACTGGGAGTAACCTGAATAGTCTAGTGATTTTTAGTGTAAGGGACCATCTGTCACAAAGGCAAGCTTGCCTGGGTGGCCAGATAGATAGGAGTATCCAGGGGACTGTCTGTGGCTCCATGTTAAGGCTGCTTGAAGAGTTCACACTTGATACTTGAGTGAAATCTAAGTACAGAACTCAGAACCAGTTGGGGTTTGTGCCCTGCTTCTTCACAGTCTGCCCAGAGGCTAGCACTCACGCTCGCGAGCCACTCCAGACAGCTTGAGAAGCCTCACAAACACACACTCATAATTAAGTAAATCTCCTTCACTGTCCAGAGGATTTCAAATGGAGGCTCTTATGGGTAGGGTAAAGGTATCCGGAGAGCCCGCACTCCCAGGGGGCTCTGTCTGATGGGAAAGAGACAAAAGATAATCATTTTAATGATAATACAGCAAGGAAATTGAAAAAGACCTCTGTACCCGTTTGAGATTGGCTATAGCGTATTATGAGTCTGAACTGCAGTTTGTGTCCAGTCTAGAATGTAAGGGGCTTGGTGCAGGGGCTGTTTTCTTCTATAGATTGTACAGCCCTGGACACATGGATAGCGATCAGCAGATAGCAGCAGCAATAATAATACAGTTTGCTTTCTCGATGAGTGGGAAGCAGTTGTGATTACACATGTGCGCTTCTGCCATCCCCGGTGGCATGTAACAAGAGTTCTGTTTTCTCAATCAATTCTAACGTGCCTGGCAGCCTCTTCTCAGACCAGTTCATTCCCAGGGGTCCCCAAGGTTATGAGAGAGGCTTCATTTTCTAACAGTGCCCAGGGAAACTCAGTTGACTGGGTTGGAGTTTCATGAAGTTCTCCCCAGTGGAGTGTTCCATTACAATAGTGAATACCAGGAGTGTTCCTGCCTCCTTAAACCTAAAAATCAGACACAGGATTAAAATGGGATTTCCCCCCCTACCTTTTCTACAATTAGTATTTGTTCAATTGAGGTGTTCCTCTACCCCCTCTTTCCTAGCTGGGAAAAGCAATTACTTGGATACACTTTCCTGCTTACTGGGCAGTTCAGGGCAGGGATGCTGGTTAACCATTCCAGATCCCTACAATAGAGTTTAGAAGCTGAACTCAGATCCTTATTTCTGGGACTAATAGGCAAATAGTGTTCTCTGAGCCACTTATGCACCCATCTGGTGATGTGTTCCAACTATACAGAATAAGAGAAATTAGAAAAGGAAAATCCCTGTTAGGTCACATCCAGTCCAGGATCCTTCCTTACTGTCTGTTTCCCAGGGGCTTGTTCAAAAATCTTCAGAAGATCCACATAACGTATCCAAAGCGCATGATCTTCCCAGCCCTTCCTTTCTTCTTTCACCCTCCAGAGTCAAAGTGCCATCCTGAGAGACAGCTCTCTTCCCAAATTACTGACCTGCGGAAGTGTCAATAGCAATCCCGCCATCTCTCTCTAGAAGAGAAGAGCCATCAAGGATTTAACCCCACCAGCTAACATTTTGGGTGCATTGGAAGAATATTACAGTGTAAGAAATGTTACAGGCATTATAATAATGATTCAAGAGAGGCCCATGTGGGGTGGAAGGATAGAGCTACCAAAGAGAGGCTGGCAAATCACAGCAGGATGCAGAATTCATCCCGAGGGCTGGCATGTAACTTGCGGACAAAGTCAGCAGATCTGCTTCTTCTTAACTACCCTACGATACATTTTCCAGTGACTGCTAGGCAGTTAGGCTCTGGTGCTTTTTTTATTTTTTATGTTAAAGGAAATGCTTCCGCTAGTTGTTCAGTGAATACAAGTCAGGAAAAGATTATATGTGTGTGTACATGCATATTGCTATCTGGGTATGTGGATGGAAGTATATTTGATTTCTGTGAGCCAGATTCACTCCAAGTTTAACGCTACTGTCTGCATCAGAAATACACTAGGGATAAAGTGTGTGTGTGTGTGTGTGTGTGTGTGTGTGTGTGTGTGTGTGTGTGTGTGTGTGTGTGTGTGAGAGAGAGAGAGAGAGAGAGGGAATGTTTGTGTGTACCTGCATGCTCATATCCACATTGCTTCATGAGCTTATATAAAATTGCTATCTACTCTGGGGGATACATTCTGGAAAATTCAGAAATCAGTTCATGAGTGGTGTGGATCTGAGAATCATAAAGGGGAACTGAGTGGTCTGGCATCTCACCAAAAGCAAAAGGGCACTCCTATGGACTTAGATGTACTATGCCCTTGATGGCAGGGAGGATAATTTATTATAAATCATGCAAAGGTCCCCTTTGAAGTACTACTGTAAATAGTTCTAAGCAATCCATTAATTCGGTTCACACGCCATTTTGATCACGAGTGAAAATGAATGTTGTGGATCCACTTCAGAATCTCCATTTCTTTACACTGAAGAACCCCACAATTTGGCATCCTCAGCCATTTCTACTCAAGAGTGTCAGGACTGCAGCAGCAAGAGAAGCAGTGTGTCAAGAGTGAGGTTTGTCCTCAGAGCTGGGGGGGGGGGGGGGAGGGGAGCGCCCAGGACTGGGAGTGCTGGAGGTCAGGAGTGAGGTACATTGGCAGAACTGGGTGGTTCAAATTCACATGGAACCTACGATTCCTCATTTCAAGCCAATGCTGTTTGCTCATCACTCCAATTAACAGCAGATTCACCCAAATTCCTTTGTTAAAACAAAAGTGGGATAACAGGGAGAAAAGGAATCAACTGCCCCTGGCTGCAATGGATGGTGAGAGAAGTCAGAACTCAGATGTTTCAAAGTGATAGGAGTCACTGAGTATTATTTCTAACGCTGATACGTATGCTGTTCTGCTGGCATGACTGCCCCCAGGTGAGGCAAAGTAATCCTGGACCTGCTGCCTGATCCTCTGACGGCAGCAGTGGGAACTGGACTGTGGGCTTGATCCTGTGCCATTAACCATCGTGGCTACAGGATCAGGCAGTGTGTGTGGAAAGAGATTCTTTGCCATTGATTGTTTCACTGAGTGCTTCAACAGACTGGTCATCTGCTGTCTAACTCGCCTCTCCGGTTTGAGTGGCCTGGAATGGGTTTCCCATGTGCTTTTGTGTCTCTCATTTCCACTGGTCTGTGAAACTGACAGAAGTGTTCCCCAGCCCTTAACTGATGGGGCCCTGACGAGCGATCTTGGGTGGGGAGGAAGCTGGCAAGACATTTCAGGGAAGTAGTTGATGTGGGGTAAAGAATAACTGAAGGGGATAGGAACGCACCATTCCAGCACGAGTTCCTCAGTCTTTAGGGGATGGGGCTCCTTCTCCCTCCTCAGCAATCCCACTGGTGGCTGTGCTCTTGGGAGGGTGGGTCATATTCCTGCCATCCTGTTGCAGTTCTCACCTGCCATTTGACACATATTGCTTAGCAGGGGGTGTAAAGATGATCAGACGTGGAGATCTATGTCAGATAATAGCACCTGCTCCTAACCAATGCTGCGCCCTCTGTGCTCAGCATATGTGCCTGGAGCTCCAGAGTCCTGGGTTTCTCCTGTGAGTACATGCACAAAAAGGGTCTGCTGCCTCTGCTTCTCCATCAGATCAGCAGGTCCTCACCTCGCACAGGCCTGCCACTTGCCTTCATCCCATGGAAACAAGAGGTGCCAGGGAGCTCTCAGCCAGCTTTCCCACAGCTCTGTTAGACTAAGAGCTGCTAAGGAAAGAGATACTGCTGGACCCAGAGCTCCGCCTCTGAGGGGGAAGAGGGAGAAGCTAAAAAAGGCAGATACCCTAATACACCTTATTTATGTTCTACAGTAGAATCTACCCCACTGCTGTATATCAGCGGCTTCTGTACCGCACACCCCATATTACTGCATTCTCTTTAGAAAGGGGTATTTGTTAAGCAACAATCTGTAATAAGACCGGGAAGGTGGAGTGGTTGTGCCCTGTGGTAATGTACTTACTTTGTACTTCTGGAGACTTAGCATCAAAACTTAATTTAGGTCACTAGTGAAACAAGTTGGATCTCTTGCTAGTCCCCCATTTGAGCACAACAACAAATCACGGTGTAATTAGGCACCACTGACTCATAAAAGTCCCAGGACCAAACTAGCAGAGATGCTGCAGGTTAGGACTGAGTTTCATGAAGGGAGTGGTGTGGTGGCTCCAGAATTAACCAGCGGCAGTGGTGCAGGTCAGGTCTGAAGTGCACTGGCAGAACTGTGTCAGGATATTTTTCATTGCCTGCCACAATAAGGTATGTCAAGCCACAGAAATCTGCATAAGATTTAGAAAATAAATTAAAAGCAAACTCCTTTATTAGCAGTGCTTACCAACTGTCAAGTAGTGTGTGGAGACGGACACTTCCAGCAGAAGTTTCATGTTACTTGTACTGTCATTTCAGTCACTGAACGGACAGGTTGTTTATTTGCTACAACTTGACTATAACATTCCCTGGTTTTAGTGGCCTGGCCTGTGTTCCCTGTTGGCAAATGCCACTCATCATTTCTACTCTTCTGTGAAACCGAGGGGAATGGTCCTCAACACCTCAGAAACAGTCAGCTCCCTGGAGACAGAGCCTACCACTGCTGCCCAGAGCAGAGCTGCATGCAGGAGCCCCACCAATTCAGGTGAACGAGCAGTGAGCTCTGGAGAATGGTTTCTAGTAGGGCTCAGGCAACCTCTTTCTCAACAAGTTGCGGTGCTGAGATTTTCATCAATGTATTGGTTACCCAGAGCACGGTTTGAGCACTAGCCTGCTAAACCCAGGGTTGTGAGTTCAATCCTTGAGGGGGCCACTTGAGGATCTGGGGCAAAATCAGTACTTGGTCCTGCTAGTGAAGGCAGGGGGCTGGACTCGATGACCCTTCAGGGTCCCTTCCAGTTCTAGGAGTTAGGTATATCTCCATTGTATAGGCGCATACAGAGGTCTAAATAAATAAATTAACCCTCTGTCTGGTCAGAGAATAAATAGTAGTATATAGCGCCTATTTAATATAGCACTTTTGTAACACACTGGCCAAGTGTATATATGTCTCCCTCTAATGGTGAGTATCTATGCAAGATAAAAGGCTGTTATGAGTATTAGCAAATGGAGTTATTCCTCCAACTCAAATGGGAGAGAATCCTGTACTTTTGGAGATGAGGCTCCTGGTTCTGTCTGTAGACCTCAAAGCAGTTCACAAAATGGGTAAACATTATGCTTATACATGGAGAAACTGAGATACAAAAGATATATGAAGTGATTTGCTCAAGATCAGTGTAGAAGAACCAGGTGAGAACCCAGGAGTTGTGACTCCCCCTCTCATACCCTACTCACCAAACTATACTGTCTCATACTGTGCCATTCATGTCTGTAGAAAAGAAATACAATAGAGTAGTCTATTGTAATTGATGGGGCAGGGTGTTCGTTTTTTTTCTTTAAAAAATTTATAATAATTGTAGAAATCTGCAATTATTATGATCAACATCAGCATAATTTTAATGCAAAAATTGAGACACTTGCCACACTGAAAGCATCATCTTCACATCTTAAATCAAAGAGCATAAATTACTAGTTCCCCAAAGGAAATCTGCACATTTATAAACCTACAGATCTTAAACTATGATGTGATGCTGATCTCAGTTACACCAGTGGAAATCAGGAGCAACTCTACTGAAGTAAGTATAAACCAGTGTCAGTGAGATCAGAATCTGTCTCTCATGTCTCATCAGAGGGCACTGCTGACTGCTGATTCTCCATGTTGCCGTGTTTCTCCTTCTTTGCCCTCCCACTTCTCAGGAACTTCTTAGCTCAAAGTCCTGCTGCTGCTGTCTAACTCCTGGAAGTGCTGCAATCTTTCTCTCTCTAACTCCCTCTACTGTTTTGCAAGTATTCATGCCCTACTGATTCTTGGTCCTCAGCTATCACTCAACACAGAACAAAGCTAAGATAACTCAAGAGGTATAAGCTATGAATTGTACAGTTTGCTATGCAGCCCTAGGTGCACAGTATAAAAGGTTTCAAAGTGGTAGCCATGTTAGTCTGTATCAGCAAAAAGAACGAGGAGTACTTTTGGCACCTTAGAGACTAACAAATTTATTTGGGCATAAGCTTTTGTGGGCTAACACCCACTTCATCGGATGCAGTGGGTGTTAGCTCACAAAAGCTTATGCCCAAATAAATTTATTAGTCTCTAAGGTTCCACAAGTACGTCTCGTTCTCTTTTTTAGTATAAAAGGTGTCATACTGATCTAGTATATATGGCAGGTACATTTGTTAGATTCTCACTTCTGCAGTTTTCAATGTGTGCTGCAGCAGCGGGTCTCTTTTGCTACGATTAGGAGAGCAGTCAAGGGCATGTTGGTCTCTTGTCCAAACTCCTCAAACCATTGCACTCCTATTGATGAATGCACAAACACAAAATGAGATGAGGACAGTCACCCCAGGCATAAATATTAAAGAAATAGAAGATGGTTTGAAGCCAGCCCAAACCAATAGTGACGAGAGACGGGCCAGATCCCAATACTAACCTTTCCAAAGTTTGACAGTTGTTATACAGACACCACCAGCAGTGAAATTAGAAATGAGTTCAAGCTCCTCTGCATCTCGTTGGGGTTCACATCCTAAGGTTAGGTTCAGGTGCACCTCTGGTTGTGACCAGAAGTCATCACTAACTGGTGCGTGTTCAGTAGCCTGTGTGAAAGATGTTGGAGTTTCTTAGTGCACAGATCTCCACAATACAGACAAACACCTCAAAATAGGCACTAAAAAGTCTCTTTATAACATGTATTAAAGTAGCAGCTAGAGGCCCCATCCCAGGTCAGGGACCCATTGTGTTATGTGCTTTGTATAAGCAAATAGCAAGCGACAGACTTTGTTCCAAACAGTTTACTACCAGAATAAGTCAGACGGATAATGGTTAGGAGGAGAAACAAGAAGGGGAAGTGACAAGTCCAAGGTCGCACAAGAGATCTGTGGCAGAGACAGGTATAGACCCCACAATTCCTGACTCCCAGTCCCACACCAATCCATTAAACAATACTGCCTCTCCTTGGAGAGCCAATCCAGAGGAGCCAAGGAGTGAATCGACTAGGTCCCTTCTCCTAGGGGCTAGACTCTCTGGGTCAGGGCTTGTGCATGTGGGAGCCTGCTGTGCCAATCCTGCACCAGTGGTGGTGATAAACAGAGGCCCTTCCATCTCGTGAAATGACAATCTGTCAATTTCCTTTGGCCACTAAAACTCATTTAAGGATTCAACATTTCTTTTAAACAAATCGATAAAAATAAAAGGAGGAAAGATGGCCGAAGAGGGGAATGCTGGGTAATAGTGCTCGGCCTGTATTTGCACTGGCCTCAGCAGACTGCTGTGTGCTGCGTAGATGAAAGCTGCCTTCCGATCGGTGATTTAACATTCCAAGGGAGCAGATTAATGCCTGCAAACTTCTCAGTGGAAGCATTCAAACACTAATTGGTAGTTGCGAGTAATTAAAGTAATTTAGTCAGATTATAAAGAAATTTCTTAACAGTGATTAAGCAACTCTGGGATGCGTGTAGTTGTTTGTAATCACTCCCCCAGGGGGATTAAAGCTCTTGACTGCATGTAATATGTCTTGTAACACCCTATGGGTCCTGTTGGTTCATGATAGCAGTGAGCAGCTTGTTGGAGGAGATATAAATCAGGTTTGCATGCACACAGGGTACATCACAGAGAGAGCAGTGCTCCCTCCCTAATGGACTTGGTCTAGCAGCTCAAGCTCCACAGTGAAGCTCGTCATCTCATCAGCTGGGGTCTGGCTCTGCAATGGAAAAATCAGTATAATCAAATCATAGACGTTAGAGCTGGAAAAGAGCACAGGATGGGTGTCACGAGATCCGGGTCCCATATCTGCTGAGTCACTGCCTCTCTGTGCTTCAGTTTCCCCATCCATAAAACAGGGCTAAATGCTACTTCGTCACCTTTGTAAAGTGCTTGGTACTAATTAACACTATTCTAGGTAGTGATATAGTTCCCCTTGGATTGAAAGTCTGGTTTCATATTAGAAAGAAATGGCGGGAGAGTCATACTCTTCACTCTAGGACTGGCATGTGTCCCATTTCCCCATGCTCCCATTGCAGACATGCAGGGCAGGCTGGCTATGGAAGAGCAGAAGGAGAAGCTGAAACTGAAATTCAGGCACATATATGCATTTCTTTTAAGATGTATATTTAAAGCTATCAAAATGTGCATAAAAGAGACAGGCTCCATATGGACTGTGCTTCAGCAAGAGACATAGAGGCCCCAGCCTGCTGACCCCGACATCAGGACTATAGCCAACATCTGCTAAGACACCGGAGGCACAAATATGGAGTGACTCTGAGGACTGGAGAAATCTACACACAGAGACCTGAGCCAAGCCTGTGCTGCAGCCTGCACTGTGGACACACAGAAGGCTTTGGTCTCTGGCTGGTGCTTTTCAGCAGCATGAACATTAATAAAAAAACCCAACATACTGCCACAGAAGGAACAGTAGTCTCATGTTCTGAATGGGCTCGGTTGGGATTGCAAACACCATCTTGTGTTTTTCCCAGAAAACAAAACAGAAGATACACAATTCCCCTATCTGCAGCCTAGATGGTTCACATCCTCCTCCTGGTGTCTTCTCTCACACGGATCCCCTTTTGCCAAGGATATCTTGCCACTTCACCAAGACACATTCCAATCCCTGTGCTGAGGTAAGCAAATAATTCACAAGGAAAAATTCACTGCATTAATTTAACCTCCTCCTCCTCATGGGGAATGGTCAGCAGATTGCTACTCTTTCATTACTAGAATTTAATGATGGAATGATTGTGAATATTTGATCAACACTCAACTGTGATGAGTCAGACAAATCACGTGGGATTGTTTATGTTTCCAGACTGGATGAGTATGCAAGTATGTCTGGTGAAAACATGTGTTCGTGCAAATTTTGAGTTCATTATGTGCAATGAATTGAGCATGTGATTTTAACATTCACTTTCTGCAAATGTTTTTGCACACAAAACTCGATCATTTGAACATTCCTGTAAAGGAAACATAAAATATACAAGGAAAATTAATGCAAAAATCAAATGAATGTCTGCGGAAGATGCTTTGTGTTATTCACCTAGTTCTATCATTACAATACAAAAATATACCAGTGCCACACTGGGGCATATCCTCAGTGGCAGCACTAAAGGTTTTCATTGTGAACTCTGGTATATTTTGCTACAGAGGACATGCTTTCCAGATGCAAATGTAAATAGCTTTCTATGTGCTCTGTGTACTGTGTGTAGAAACCTGATTTTCCATAATGGTCCATTATAAATAGTTCCACCCACCCCCAACTTGAAAGCTTCTCTGACTCACATTGGAAATTAGCTTCTTCCCCTCCTCACTGTTGAGGACAATTACAGGGCTTTGTTCAAAGGGAATCAAGCAGCATGAGGGCTGAATCCATCCACAGAAAAATTGTCATTCTTTTTTTGTTTTCTGCCTGCAGTAATTACCCTGCCAGCCAGCCACCCGCTCTGACATCCTTAAACCTGCTGCAGCCTCCGCCAAAGCATTCCTCCAGCTCCAGTTTGCAAGTTTACTTTATGGTGATTCATTTATATTCATTTGGTTTGTCTGTCTCTATCAGCCACATCTTCGTTAGCATTGCTTCTTGTTTTCTAGCGAAAGGGGTATTTTCCTTTGGGAAACCAGAACTGCACATCACCAAAAGGAACTTGGTCCACATAGATCAAAGCATCAAGATTTGATCAGGCTGAGGGCTGCATTTGGCTCTTTGTCAGCAGTCCAAGGGTCTGACCCCATGTGTTTAAAGCGTGGCTGATTGCAGCCAACTTCCTTATTAATATGGAGGGTGAGGCCCATGGAGGCTGCAGGTCCCAGTTTACATTTTTTAATCTGGATCCAAACAGAGACTGCTCTGATCAAGAGCAAGCATTGCACATCGGGACTTGCACTCTCCACAGACCACAGCGCTGCACTGAGAAGCAGCCCGGCCTGGGTCTTACCGTAGGACTCTGGATTTCATTTGGCTGCTGGGTTTGCTTTGTCCACTTCTGTTGTAGATGTTACAGAGATGCTTTCACCTGCGTAGTGTCTTAATGAGGCCGTTTCAATACTAGAGATAACGTGTCAAACATCAATCCATTGACTTTTCAGTTGTTTCTCAGCCTTTCTTGTGACTCATTTACTGGTTATCCAGAAATCTGTTTAAATAGGGATGCTCAAGCCTCCAGACCACACTTTACATCCCGCACAGTGGAACCATAAGGGTGCATTTGTGGCACCATGACAGTAGCCCAAGATGGCACTAACATAGCCACCTTCACTCTGCAGGCAGAAGCCTGGCTCAGAGGGAGGCAGATCTCTTGCTTTGGGATAATACTAATGAAGGGGATCTACAAAAGACGGCCAGAAAATCTATCGGTGCATAAATCCTTGTGTATTGCTGCAGTGTGCAAAGCCCTCTTTAAAGCACGACCGAATTCTACTTGGTTATTTTTTTTAACGGATCCAAAATGACTAACCAGTGACCCCTCCAGCCACACATTCATTTTTCATTAAACCTTTCCTTGGATCTTATAAGGAAAGAGTGCGCAAGAACAAGCGGCCGAGCGAGCAAAAACAATCAACAGCGCCCTGGGGCTATAATAACTGAGGTAGAAACATTTTAAATTATACCTTGGGTCAAAATGATTTTTAGATTGATCAGAAACCAAAATTACCCTTGAGTTCCAGTTGATTGTCTCTGTCTGGAGTTCATCTGGAGGCAGCATTCCTCCAGCGGCTCCCATTGTCATTATTATGAGGAGTGTATATACATTGACCCTGTTATTTTAAGCAGCTGAGAGGAAGAGGAAGAAAAAGCCTTTGAACTTTAAGAGCCACAGTTTGAAGTTGGGAGCAATGTATATGGCTGCAAAAACACACACTCGCCAGCTGTACCTGCCCTAATGAGAACTCTCCCTTTAAACCAGCATCAATGCTCATTCCTTGATTCACCCAACAAAGATGCTGTCTCCCCAGAGCACTCATAAAAAGTCCTCAGCACTCATTGACTCATTACCCCTTGCCCAGGCTAAACTCCAGGCTCCCCCATTGCACTAGCAAACATGTCCAGTACCAACTGCACCACAAAAATTGGTACTTCCCATTGCACCTGCCATATTGCATGGTCACTTCTTCTGCCTGCAAAAATGTGCAGTGCTCCTTGCACTAGTCATTAGGCACAGCGCCCTTTCACTCCCAGAGGAGTGCCCCTGTCCGTGCATTGTTAAAAAGAACACCTGAAACACCTGCCAAAAACACCAACAGATATCTGCGTGCACTGAAAAAACCTGCCCTTGGTGCACAAAGTGGGCAATTGACCTCAAAAATTGGTATTTCGACATGTAATCACCCAGTTTCCATATGCAGTTTCCATATACCTCTTTCTCAAGCAGATGTAGCTTTCTCTGGTGCACCTGCTGGATCTTCCTACCATACCTTGCCCTACATGTATAATCTCAATCACTCATTCACACGCAGTAGCCAAAAAGTGACCTGCAGCAACTGGAAAGTCACCCAGGCCTTCAAGGACAATACTGGTTTAAAGCTGTTGTTGGTAAAAGGGGGGATTTCTGGGTGGGGTGATGGGGAAAATGAGGAAGGGTAGAAGAGACATTGGGCAATATCACTGTTCATTCTCTCTCCTTTGAGGTGAGAGGAGTCGTAGGCTGTGTCCAATGAGAAGTGAAATAGCCTCCTATGTAACAGGCCTATTGGAGACACTGACAGACGGGTATTGAAATGCTGGGAGACGGGAGAGGGATTAGTATGTTAAGTAACACAGAAGAGAAAAAAAGTTACACCTGCCCTGAAGCCTCAGCCTCTGTTGTTTTTAAAACTCTTACAATGACAGCTGACTCTGTGTGTGGCTGACAAGCTGGTAACGATTGACTGGCCAAGATAAGAGGCTTGTTGGGATCAGACTGAATGAGTGATACATTTAAAACTTCACTCTGAAGGAATTTCAGTGAACACCTGTGCAGAGGGCTTTCTTCTGTCAGCGTTCCAGTTTGTGATTAGCTAATAGCTGAAGATGGCTTCGCCCTAATTATTACCATATATTCTATGAGATCTAATTTGGTGCAGAGAGCTTGCATTTTCCTTGAATCTCTCTCTTGCAGATGCCCTTTTTCTTTATTCAATTCACTTGTCTTGTATTCTGTTTGAAGGCTGGAATCACACTCCTTTCCCCATCATTGCGATGTGTGACATACAAGTGGTACTATAGCAGTGACCCAGACCAGTGCAATGGGGCAGAAAGATTGCTTTTATTGCCTTATATATAGACAGTATGTGTGTCGTTTGTGTCTAACCACAGGATGTTACCTATGCACACACCACACACACACAGACACACACAGCATGTTTTATAAAGCTTTTACAATCAACATCTTTTTTTAAACAGCCAGTGAAATACACCAGAGTCCATTTAATTAGCCCAGTGGTTCTCAACCTATTTACCATTGTGGGCCGCATCCAATGTCTCATGTGTTCCGCATCCAATACCACCTGTATGGCCCTGAGGATGTCACATGAGCCGCAACTCTGTGCTGATTGGGTGCAAGCGGCCTGCGGATGCAGGTTGAGAACCACTGAATTAGCCATATGCTGCAAATTTCAGACAAGGAGCTTTCCTGAGAGCATGTAGCACTTGAAGGCAAGGTACTTATGTTCCCTCTGAACATGTAGGGTTACCCTGCTTGCTTTCCTCCTCACTTATTTTTAGTTCATTTACCCCATCTCTATTGTCTTTTATTTTCTTTGGTTTACAGAGCCCACCTGAAAAGCCGTGATCCTTTCTAAGGCCATGTCTACACTATGGAACTATAGCAGCACAGCTACGGCACCATATCTATGCCAATGTGACACCATAATATAGACTCAGACTACAGTTATGGAAAGATTTTTTTCCCACCACTGTAGGAACTCCATCTTCTTAAGCAAAGGTAGTTAGGTTGACAGACTCATTCTTCCGATGACCTAGCTTCATATACACCAGGGGTTAGAGGTTGTATAGTTATAGCATTCAGAGGTGTGGATTTTTCACACCTTGCTGTAGCTACATCAATCGAAATTTGAAGTGTAGATCAGCCCTAAGAGAAATGCTCCAGCTTAGCCAGAAATTCTGAGCTAGACAGGGGAATTGATTGGTGAAATTCTATGGCCTGTGTTATGTGGGATAGAACTTGATGGGGATTTTCTGACAAAACATTCTTTTGTCAGAACATGCTGATTCCTTAAAACCGAAACTGCTCATGGGAAAGGGATGGTTTTGAGGAATCTCCTGATTCAAACATTGCTGAAAATAAAAGTTGTAATACTGTCAAAATGAAAAGTCTCACTGTCCTGTTTGAAATGGCTTTCATTTAGAACAGTGGTTCTCAAAGTCGGTCCATCGCTTGTTCAGGAAAAGCCCCTGGCGGGCCGGGCCAGTTTGTTTACCTGCCGCGTCCGCAGGTTTGTCCGATCGTGGCTCCCACCGGCTGTGGTTCACCGCTCCAGGCCAATGGGGGCTGTGGGAAGTGGTGCGGGCCGAGGGATGTGCTGGCCGCCCTTCCTGCAACCCCCATTGGCCTGGAGCGGTGAATCGCATCCAGTGGGAGCTGTGATCGGACAAACCTGCGGATGCGGCAGGTAAACAAACCGTCCTGGCCTGCCAGGGGCTTTCCCTGACCAAGCGGTAGACCGGCTTTGAGAACCACTGATTTAGAACATTCAGTTAATTTATAGTAAACAAGGGTTAAAATGTCTTTGCAAAT
The DNA here is from genome assembly GCF_016161935.1 of Mauremys reevesii. Taxonomy (NCBI): domain Eukaryota; kingdom Metazoa; phylum Chordata; order Testudines; family Geoemydidae; genus Mauremys; species Mauremys reevesii. Next base: position 79,741,843 of record NC_052631.1, on the reverse strand, counting down.
CTCTAAATCAAACCAAAATATTTCAACTGACCCAATCCACTTTTTTTTTCCTGATGATCAGATTGAACATTTTTTTATATTTTGACTTTTCATCCTGATTCAGGATGGAGAATAATCTTGAAATCTTGAACATTCTTATGGCCTGTGCTGTAGCGAGGCCAGATCACAATGAAATGGCATACCGGCACTTTTGCTGAATGAAGGACACTGGACATGTGAAGTCACGCCACATGGAGGATGTTATTTTATTCCGAAACAAAATGACATCCTCCATGCAACTGCACCACTGCTTATGGGATGGGAAATATATTTCCTGCCCAGCTCTAATATAGGAGGTTAGGCTAGATTATCAGTATGGCCCTTCCTGGCTTTAAAAAGCTATTAATCTTTAAAAGGCTTTGCAGGAACCCAGAGTCCCAGCACAAGAAACTATCGAGGATACTTGCTAGAAACAAAATCTTGGGTCAACTCAAGAGCAAGATTTGAGCTTACAGTATTTATTCATGCCAACATGTACAGTGGCATGATGCTTTTGAGCCCAGCGGTGGGTATACTCTGAATTGCACCTATACTTTATGCAGTTTGTCTCTGTATCTGGACTTATCCCATTTACCGTGCCCTTTTTCAAACCAGGCACAGGCAGATAGGATAGAAGGAGTAGTAGAATGGCTGGCTGATCAGCCGGAGCCTTAGAGGTTTCTCTGTCTCTCACAAGGCCTAGTTAGTGTCCACTTGCTACTAATAAGAGGGTAACTCTTAATTTAACTCAGGGAGAAGCAATTGGAGTCATTATCTCAATGTGCTTTATGGGTGAAGAAATGAAACCCAGGAATTCATGGCGTATCCAGTATTTCATCCCTCAGCAAATCTTCCTTCAGCCCTTGTGAGAGTATTGAGCCCTGACGGAAGCAAAGATTGCTGGGAGCCTTGACTGACTGCAGCTTGAGCCAGTTCCATTCCCGGTGTACCTGTCTTTGGGAAAAGGTGGGAAGGGAAAGGATCAAAGGAAAGGCATTGGGGGGAAATCAGGGATTGGCTAGCATTGAAGTTGCCTCCTGGGAGGGGGGTGAGGGCAGAAAAAGAGAGGGGGCTTTCTATGACTGTATATTTAAAAAGAAAAGCCCACGCTCCTCTTCTGAGAGGGATATTAATTATTATTCTCCCTTTCCACTCCCTGTCTTCCTGTAGCCCTGTCATGGTCTATCCCCACCAGGTCTCCTCACCTCTACAAGATCGAAGCGATATTCAAAACACTGGAGACATTTTCTTATTCAGCATGTGTTGCTTGACTCACTGAGATACATAATGAAGTTACTGTGCTCTTGATGCCTCGAAGGGCTGTGACATGTTCAATACCATCACAAATTACTGCTTGGGTAATGCATGATTAATCCAGCACAAAGTGGCTGCCAGTCGATGGAGTTCTACAGACAGCGTTGCCAGCAGTTAATATGGAATGTTAACAAGGAGGGCCAGGCTCTGGTTTCTGACAGCAGGCAGCAAAACGCAATCCAGTGGTGGGAAAGTGGAATCATAGAGTGAAGCTGGTGAAAACAAAGTCCCACCTTGCTGGGCAATACGGAGCTGTATGGATTGCACAAACTACAGAATTTAGGGACCAGGTTTTTCCTTGTATTTTCTTGCTGTATAATTGGGTTCTCATGAGAACAGACTTTCTTGTGGCATATTTCCAAAGCTGCCTGACTCTTACTGAGTTAGAGAGACTGTGAGAAACATATTAGTTGAATCTTAATTGATGTTTACTTTGAATGATAAGCCTAATAGGGCTCAACAGCCCTGAGGATCGCTCCTGGTTTACGTCTTATGTTCCTGAAAGCTCATGCTTTAAAGTTTTAGCCAGTCACCTGCAGGGGTCAGGAAGGGATTTTGCCCCAGCATATTCTGGGAGGCTTTTTCTTTATCTCCCTTCTCTGTAGCATCAGGGATGGCCACAGCTGGAGATGAGACATTGGATGGGTAGAACCAGAGCTCTGAGGTAGCACCAAGCATTCTTTCTAGCAGCAGGTGCTTGACTTTCTGGTTCTTGCTCACATGCTCAGGGTCTAACTGATCACCTTATGTGGAGTCTGAAAGGAATTTTTCCCCAGGCCAGATTGGCAGTGACCTTGGAGTGGGGAAGGAAGGTTGATCTTCCTCTTCAGTGTGCGGGTCACTTGCCAGGATAATCTGGGTAAATCTCACTTAATCATTTCCCTGCAACTGTGGGGGCTTTGGGCATGGGTGCACCTCAGTCCTGCCTATTCTCTGCCTGTGACACATAATAGTCTAGTCTCCTGTGGGCTGTACCACTTTGGTCTGATTTCCATTGTTGGGTTTAGTGTGCAGGTGCTGTTGGTGGCCTGTGATATACCAAAGGTCAGACTAGATGATCAGATTGGCCCTTCTGGCCTTAAACTCTGACATTATGACTCTGAACTAACCTCGATTTCAGGACCTTCTTACAGTTGCAGATTTTTGACCCAATTAACTCGAATGGCTCCTTCCCTTCTGAGCCATTGCAGACTTGTTGTGTAAATCCTTCTGAACGCGTGTCATTATTAGCCAGTACACACCAATAAATCTGCATGGCAGTGAGAACATCATCATGAGCATTTTGGCCCCCCCATGCATAGAAATCACTTTAGTAAAAGTGAGATGGCTGGTCCAGTGTATTTACCTTTCCCATGACGATATTGGACATTTTTAGATGAATTAATCCCAGGTACATTGTCAGCTCTGGAGAGCAAGGGCCTGACTGATCCCTGGTCACTCCAGCTTTATGTTAGTGTCATGCCATTGAAATCAGTGAAGTTACACTGGTGTGAAGCCAATGTAGCATAAGTGGACATCAGGCCTGAGTCCACACACCAGCTACAGCTAGGGCAGAGGCAATGCTAGCGTCCTCCCTTCTGTGTCCCTGGTGTTCCTCAATCCTGCTCTGCAGAGGCAGAGAGAGCTCAGACTTTGATTCGCCAACCAGGGCTTGACCTCTCCATGGAGAGTGATGAGCAAAGTTCTCGCAACTGCCAGTCACTGCCAGCTGTGGTGCTGTTTTCTGTGACATCGGCACCTGCCTGTAAGGAACTGGACTGAGGCCCCACAAATCATTTCACACACACAGAGGCCTCAGTAGCTATCAGACTGGATCAGCCATTGGTTATTATTGACTTGCTTTGGATATCAGCAAGTGACCCAGAGGTGAAAGCCTCCCTATCCTATTACCAGTCCAAGACTTCCAGCCCCCCAATATTTATTTGTGTTGAAACAGAAGGAAAACATCCCAAGGACCCAGAGCCTACAAAAGGAAATAAAAAAGGGGGTTTAAAGAAACAAACAAATTGTAGGTACATTTGTGTTACATGAACTTTAACTAAAGCCTCTTCTCTCTGCAGAGCAACAGCAAACACAGTGGGAAATAAAAACAAAATTACTGCTGCAAAGCCTATAATTGCAATTCAAAACTTACAGCCATTAATTCCCACAAGTGCAAGGATCAGAACAGCAAATAAGGAAGATGCTGATGTATTCTACGTTTTGGGAGAAGCTCCTAGTGGTAAACAGAAATGCTTTTTTTACTTTTCTTTAACCCCAAATAAAGTAATTAATTTGATAAACACCGTTTCCCACATCATTAACAGAATGCAAGGGCAGACTTACATATGAATGCATTGAAAAGTGAACCCAAAGCCCTTTCTCCTGCGCAGACCTGAATGTAGGGCTGTGTTTCAATTCAAGGCTGTAACAATTGATGACGCCACTAACACCTAAAACACTCCTCTCTGTGCCAGCTGCGTTAGGTGCTAGTGATGTCATCCTGCTCTTGTGGGGAAAAGGCCAAAAGGTTCATACAGGGCTGGGTAGGTAAGTAAAGAGGAGAGTGACTCGATTCCACTCCTGCATTTGGTAATAAAAGACCATGTATTTGTCATTTTAAGTCTGCACAGGTTGATCAGGGATATATACTTTTCCATAATGTCAACAACTTTATTGGCATGGCATGGCAGTATATGCAAATGTTGCCAAAGCTATTAACATAGGCCTCTCAGCTGTGCCTCTCCAAAGGCTGAGCTACTCTGCTGAGTGGGGAAAGTGCTGGAGTGGCACGCCTGTAGGCATTATGCAGTGGATCTTGCATTGGACTCCACACAGGCCCCACCCAGAAACACTCCCTCTGGATCAGACAGCACTAGTTGCACCTTCTGCCTTTAGTCACACTGGTGCACGAGGAGGTATCTATCCCTGTTCCTAGCATGTCCTGATCACATTCCTCACTCTAGTTTATCCACCACTCTCTCCCCCATCTAGTGCACCTTCTGTCCAATCTCCTTGCAAGTACACTTGTCCAGGGGGATGCATAAATTAGCCCCCTATGATCTGAAAGTGTGTTTTGTATTCATTATCTCCACTCTGAAATAATCTGGATTTTAATTCACCTTTAATGAAAGTAACCAGGTAAACAAATCCAAGGACAACAGGATCCAGGGCAATAGAGAAAGGCCTTTGACCCAACAGACCCAACTTTTACAAAGCTTTGATTAAAACAAAAAAAGTTCTGCTGCAGAAAATTGCCCAAAGACCCACTCTTTGAAGAGATGCAATTAAGATTGTTTGGCCCCCATGCAGGATAATCGCTGGTGAATAAACAGCATAAAATGAAAATTGCTTCTGTCCTCCAATTTGAACCAATTATGAGCTTTACATACAGTACGTGGTCCAGTCAGTCATTTACACTGTAGGCAGAGTTCAAACAAAGCTCACATTCCTGTGGGACAGGCAGCGCCTTTAGACCATGAGGACGCCTGTGCATCTCTAGAGAGCTATCAGGTTAGATCTGGCATTTGGTTTCCTTTGGGCCACACCTTGAAGTCCTGATTCAGTTTGTCAGTGGGAATAAGGATTGAGTAAAAACCGAGTAGGGACCTTATATGGCTGTTTTGCATGTAATCTATTAGCTGTGAGAGTGAATCTACATGAATGTTCTTGCTACCATACAGTGTAACACCAGATCAGGTATGTGAGACGATAACTGACTTCTGGGAGGAAGGCTCATCCCTGAAAGAAACCTACCCAACTGTCCTGTAAGTTTCCAGGATGTCTCGTGAGGTGAGAGGTGAGGGGAGAGAAGCATACATTAGGGGAAGCTATGTTTCAATGCCAGTGCGTGGAGTTTGATCCTTTATGAGGAAGAGTGATCCACTAGCATCCTCCCCACCGTGATCCTGTTGTGTCTGAGGGGACAGTCCCACCGCAGCTAGAGTAGAACTTGCTGGTGTGCTCCATCTCCAATATCTCTTGCTATTCCTTTTATTTATTTTTGTCCTAACCAATTTCCTTTAGTTGGAATTCTCTACTGGGTGGAATTCACAAGTCCAGTGAGCACAGTAATACAAAGTTCCCTCATCAGGAATCTTTGTGCTTATGGGGTCACCATAAATATATCACCTATCTTTAAAAAAACCCAACAACAATCAATCCAACCACATCTCAGGGCTGTATGGCTGAGGTGAATAATTTACCTCTTAATCACTGTCTTGCATCTAACTTAGCTAGGTAGTGACAGGATGATGTTAGTCTGAGAGTCATTTGGTGTCAAATGAATTGGTTGGGCTCAGTCCATTTCCCAGCTAGAGAGGTATCCACATCACAAATTCGACACCCTCTATTGGCCTCCTTGTTAACAATCTCTGTAGGGAGGCCCGAACCAAATGAACATGGGGATGGAAGTCCATTAGATCTGGTCCCTCCAAGTAAGAGTTGTAGTATAAGAGGCTAGATTTTCAAGGAGGTCAGTGCCAGATGTTCAGGTACTCCTTGCCCACAAGTGTGATCAAATTTTCAAAAGAGCTCAGCAGCTTTATACCATTACAACCAATAGTCAGATTTTCAAAAACTTGCACATGATCCAAGATGCTGAATGTTTTGGAAAATCTGGCCACTTATTTGGATGCCTAAATGGGAGCTGAGCTCTTGAGAAAATCTGGCTCATGGTGCATCATTGGGAAAACTTGCCCACAGTATACTTGTTCTCTGGGCAAAAAGGGGACCCCAGTCTCCAGAGCGGTCCTCTGGGCAGCTTCCACTGACTCCTTGAAGTCCTTCTTGGAGCAGTGGATGATGGCTGAGGTTCTCTGCTCAGTTTCCCCCTGTGATTCCTTTGTTTTGACCGAATGACCTGCACCATCATTCCTGTTTGTTCATTTTTTGTCCTCCATACTCAGTTAAGTTCTGGGTCACATGCTCCTCTCTCATCTGAGGGGACAGGCCCTTTTGTTGTTTCAGTGGCTCTGCCTATCATCCCACAATTTAAATAGGCCAGCATGACATTCTCTTGAAAAAAAAGATATTTCACAGTATCTACCAACATTTTTGTTAAAGCTTCAAATAAAATACATTGCTTTCACTGTAAGAGACAAGAATGCGATAGAATTTCCCCTGAGTACAGATGGATTCCTGCTACCACTAGGTAAGAAGTTAGAAGGAGAAAATATTTTTAAGACTTCAGAACAAGGAGGGTAGAAAACAGAAGTGGCTGCAAAATAAAATAAAATAAGAAACTCAATCTGTCAGGAATGGAGCTGTTATAGGAATGAAAGGCTGTGACAGGCATGTGTTGATGCCACCAGGCATAACAGAAAAGAAAGAAAAATCAGTATAGATTTTTTTTAACATTTACCCTAAAAACACTTGCTGCACACCGTACAATCTCTTTGAAAAGGAGGTTAATTGAAAGAAATGACACCGACACCTTGGAACTCGTAATCTTAAAATTTCACCTATGGAGCAAACATTTTTTGGGATAGAGAAAGACCAAGAAAAAAATCATATGAGTGGAGGAAAGAGGAAAGCTGGACAAGAGAGAACAAACAGGAAAAGCACAGAACACAAAGCCCATGTGATGCTGGATGACCTCACATGAATCCCTTTAACCCCTCTCTGCTACAATTTGCCCATTGACAAAATAGGTGTAATATTATCTAATTCACAGTAGTTTTGAGACAATTTGTTTGTTATTATTATTTCTCCTACAGATCAGGGCCCCACTGTGCTAGGTGTTGTACAAACATATAACAAAGACAGTCCCTGCCCCCCAAAAACATGCAATCTAATTAGCGTATATAACATGCTTCAAGATCCTTGAAGGAAAGATGCAATAGTTTTGTAAGGTATTACTATAATTAAAGATCCAAAGAATCACCACTAGGAATGGAGAACAGATCACTCTAATCTCAGATTTACGTTTTCCCAGTCCTTACCCAGGATTTACCCAGTCCTTAATCTCATTGTGCAGCTCACGAACCTAAACTTGAGGACATTTTTAGAAGTCTGAAAAAGTTTTCCAAGTCCTTTAATATTATTTTCCCAAGCTCCTTTGTTCTGTCTGGTTTTGTCCAGAACCAGAAATGAAAACACTGAAATAGTACAAAAGCTATTCTGGGGGTCTCCAATTTGAACAAAAACAATGAACAGCTGTGAATGTCATGGGAAAACTTCTATGCACCAGAGTTGCAGATTGATTTCTAGACTAAAGAGTTTCAAGATAGTTATCTGAACTGTGGGATGCTTCCTTGAATGGAACCTCTGGAAATATTTTCCTTTTTTCTATTCAGCACTTACCCATAGCCAGTTTGTCTATCACTGTATCTACTGATAGGACATAAATAACCTCTTAGATTCACAACACCAGGAATGTTCTTTGTATTCCTCTTCTTGGTTATACATATCCAGTGTGACAGTCTGTACCCTTATGTTCACCCTTTTTACAAGACTAAGGGTAGGTCTACACTTACCTGCCAGGTCGACGGGCGGCGTTCGACTTCTCGGAGTTCGAACTATCGAGTCTAATCTAGACGCGATAGTTCAAACTCCGAACGTGCTCCCGTCGACTCCGGAACTCCACCACCGCGAACGGCGGTGGCGGAGTCGACGGGGGAGCCGCGGACTTCGTTCCCGCGGCATCTGGACCGCGTAGCTGAAGTCGTGTACCTTAGTTCGACCCCCCCCACACTTAGTGTAGACCAGGCCTAAGATAAATGTTGTGCCAAGTAATGCCCTGTGAGGTATCATTTGAAAACTCATAATTTGGTGGTCATTAATGTCCTGGTAAAATACGTATGGCAACATTGTAAGTAAACTTATAAGTTTCTACTGTATGACTTTACTGAGACATGTTCCAAGTTTAGAGGAGCAGATACAAACCAGCCCTTCAGAGACAAAAGACAAACTGATGCCTCAGCCAAGTGTCAACAAAATCAAATGGACTATCACCTGGGTAAGTGGCCATTCTTTGCCAGGAAGAAGGGTGTGAGTGAGAAATTTACATTTTGGCAATGGAGGTTATCATGCAAATGGACTGGACTCCAGCTGGAGATGATTCTCAAAGAAGAGAATTACTATAAAAAAGGGGAGCCAGCTCCCCAGATTACCTCTTTCCTTCCTTTATTTCTGCCCAGGACATCCACAATGCTTGAAGGACAAGGAAAGGAGCATTGGACTGTGGGAGGGGTCCTGGCTGGAGGGTATCCAGCCAGTCAGACTGCAAAAGAACATGTGGTGAGAGAGACCCTTTTGCTTTAAGTTCACTTAGCTCGTTACATTAGATATTAGTTGCATTTTACCTTTTATTTACTTGTAACCAAATTCTGACTTTTATGCCTCATTACTTGTAATCACTTGAAAGCTTTCTTCTGTATTTAATACACTTGTTTTATTGTTTTATCTAAACCAGTGTGTGTTTGGATTGAAGTGTTTGGAAAACTTCATCTGAGATAACAGGATTTGCGCATCTCATTTTCTATTAATAAAATGACAGACTTTCTATGAGCTTGTATTGTCCAGAAGGAGAGAGCTAGGCAGAACAAGCCTCACATTTCTGTGGCCTAGTCTGGGACTGGGAATTTGCTGGTGTTGCTCTGAAGTATAATTCAAAGGTGACAGACAGGCGGACTGAGGCACTACTGCAGTATAGCTGGGGGGTAATTTATATGCTGGAGGCTGTGTGTGAGCAGACCAAGAGGGGTGTTCTCAGAGCGAAGCAGTGTAAAAGGCACCTCAGGCTGGAAAACTGAGGGGACACAGCTGTCTAATAGTACAGATTGTGCTCTGGGGAATGTCACACCCAGTCAGCCAACTTTATCCTTGATATAACTCCTTTAAAGTCAAAAGCGATACCTCGGGATGATTCAGGCCCACTGTACACAACATGAACCCTGGTAGTAATTCCTGATTAGAACTGAGGGACCAATAATTGCAACAAATAATTTATTCAAAGATTTTACCTTCTAACTTATTTGATAAATGTCAATCGGAATTTTTTTAAACTCTATGGCTTGATCACCAATATTCAAAACATTTGAGCTATGCAGCTAGGTTATAATTGGCCAAAAAAGTCACATGGTATAGTTTATGTTCCCTGACTGTTTGAACAGGCAACACAAATGTTTCATTGTTTAAACATGAAAATACTTACTTCTATTTCCTGAAATACTCATGAATTGGACTATGAATGTCACTTGCCAAGAATACTTTTGCCAGTAAAACTCAATGAATGTTTGTGGAGTGAAAACACAAAAGAGGAACAAAAGTGGCCAAAGCAATCTCATTTAAACCTTCATACATACGCTGAAAAATGTTTGCATTATTTGCCTCAAACTGTCTCTGATGTTTCACCTGATACTCAGCAAGCATTGTCATAAGACTGATAGCAAAATGCCCAGTTTCTTTCTTTCGTGACTGAAGACATGCAGCTGTGTTTCCTTTGTACACATACTGTCTTCTTCAAATGCTGTTGTTGCATCATGGAAGTTTTTGAAAAATATTCTGTATAGAAGCAATTCTGATGATGTCAGTTTTCTCGGTGTTTCTCATTCTTTATTATGAAGGATATTTGCATGAATATGACGACTCTCTGAAGCTGTCATCTGATTTCTCAGAAGCTGCTTATGCCCTTCACATGAGGTCATGTTCCTCTATATGACATCATAACGAGCTCCAGAGCTACCACTTGCCATGCTGCAAAGGAGCCTGACTTCTGGGCCGGAATAGGCAGCAGACTTTAAAAAAGCAGAGCCCTGATCTTTCTTGCAATTTTTCTTAATATTATATAATTAGAAGAAAATAACACAGATTGTACATGAGATACTACTGTGGTTTGATGGCTCTTTCCTTCTGAAAATCACTTTATAAGAGACAGATCCCCTCACGGGCCATCTCCTCTCTCAACCTAGAAACTCCCTACTGTTTGGTTGGAACATGTTTCATTCTTCAGACTGCTAGGGAAAACTTTGATGACCCTTGCTGATCTGCAGACTGTGGCCTGAGAACTGATGCAGAAGGGGACTTGTATGTAAAATGAATACTTGTCAGAGAACTTTAAGTGCATCCCAGCAGCTTGTTTTCTGAAGAAACTCTGGGCACGAGACAGAAGTAATCAGGAATAAGAACAGGGGAAGTGAAAGGCAGTGCGACTCTCTCCGAGAAGAAATTTACCTTGTCATAAATAATACTTTCTTCTTTTGCGGGGCCAAGCAGTGTAGCTCAATGGGCTGCCACACTACCCTGGGTAAACAGGTCTGGGTTCGAGTCTTACATTAAAACTCAGCCTTAAACCCAGGGCTGGGTAGTGGCATCACAGGGAGCTGCAGTGGAGTGCTGTGCTGTTGAAGATGTTGTCTTTTGATGGAGAAGTTATCTAGGTAGAAGTTAAAGGTCAATGGGTGCTTCCAGGAAAAGTGGAGGATAACTTTAGATTCATAGATGGGAAGGCCAGAAAGAACCATTGTGATCATCTTGTGTGACCACCTGCAGAACAAAGGCCATAGAACTTCACCCAGTGAGTCCTGCATGGCTTCCCAATGCCTTACTAACGTGGTTTCGATACCACATGTTCTAATATCCACCTGTGTGTAAAGGTACAATATTTGCCAGTTGGATAACAGCTCCTGCATTTGCCTGTACAGCTAGTGCCCCATCACTGTGTGTACTCGACATAACGCACTAGCATTTGGGGACACCCAGACTAGATGCAATGCACTATAGTAGCAAAAAATTGCTTTGTACCAATACAATGTCCATGCAGGGGCAATGCCCAGGAAAAGCTTCTTGAAGACCGAACACTGCCTGTCAAAGGATCCAAATGCCCAGAATGAAATAGAAATGACTGATGCCAAGTTTGAACTGACCCCACTGCAGAGGAGCTGCTGAGGTGCCGTGTTTCCCCACAGACTTCATTGTTAATAGCCAACCTCTCTCTTGATTGCTGGTTGCAAAGGTCCCCTTCTGCTCTGCCGTGCCTCTTCCTTCACCAGAGCGGCTCTTTAACAAGTCGCATCATGGTGGCTATGCATGGTACTCATTGAAATCTTGACAGCCTCGCAGGATCCACCTCATCCTTTAACTTTGCAGCATAAATCCCTACTGAGTGCAAGTGAAAGTGAAAAACAAAAGGACCTCTCCCAGCCCCAACACACATACACCCCCATCCCCATCGCACAAAACAAAACTAGATTATGACAGACATTGCACAGTGGTGGGACGTCCCCTCCAAACTGCACACAGCAACCTGTTTGTGCCCTGTGTGATGGGCAGAGATCCAGGGAAGGCTCCAGACCAATCTGCTTTAGTGTATGTAATTTTTTTTAAATCTCCCATTACTTTCATGGCCTCAACCTTTCCTTTCTTCATTTTCCATCTGGAATTTTTTTCCATCTTATCTTCTTCTTTCATCAAAATGCCTGTTTCCTCAGCCTGGAACCACCACATACCTGATCTATATGCAGATCAAACCTGGGAACAGATGCTATTGTCAGCTTTCATTAGTTTATTACAGCTTTTTTTATTTGAACTTTTCAGCCATTATAACACCACACTCCCCAACTCTCACTTCCACCAACGAGCCCTCTATCCTGAAGGCAGGAAAAGAGGAACACGGGCTTCTTCATAAAGGAGCAGATCATTAGTGAATCAAGTTCAGTATCTTGGAAGTGGAAATACCTGATGCATCGGAGGAAGGCAGAATAATGCTTGATGAACCAGGCAAATTATGCAATAGAGAGGGGAAATTCTTTCTGGAATCCTGAAATGAGCAGCAGATGCTCTGATGCTTGTTGATCTTATATTAACCTGCCCAAATACTATCAGTGGTGGGAATCAAAGGGCTTCTTTTTGGTCACCTGCAAAGTTAAGCCTCCCACCCCGTCTTCAAGAAGGAAACAGTGACACTATACAACATCAGGTATTTCCTTCGTACTCAAATCCACTCTATCTCCCTCCCTTCTGTCTGGGAGGCTTCCCTTCTGAGGTGCTCTGGGAATCATGGAGATACCCATTTAGGAGACTGGATTTTGGGGACTGAACAGCTATGATCAAAAATGAAATATGGAGCATTTAACACCCATTTCATCAGCTCAGATCCAGCTCAGGTAAGGTGACAATCTCAGGGTTGTTTGGTGGCCTATATTAAAGGAGTTGTTGCGTCTCGGTCTAGTTCCTAGTAGACTAGTGTCCATACCACAAAGAGCACAGCTGCAGCCGGTGCTAATCGGTCTCTTTGCTAACTGCCAAGGCCTGAACAAACCTGAAAATGAACAAGTATCCCACCCATACAGTTCCTCTGCTGTAAGTAAAGGCTGAGACATATTAGCATGGAGGAGCATGGGGAAGCTCACCTCTCTCTCCTAGGGATACGTGGAGGACTCCGGTCCTAGGTCCTCCAGCCTCGCAACTTTCCCTCACACAAAAGTCTCAAACACACCAAAATGGAAGAGCTTTTACTTCTTTGGTCTTAGCAAAGTTCTACAAGTTATGGCTAAGGGCCAAAGCCCCTGGTAGAGTTCTGCTGGCATAATCAGGCCTTCAACTCAGTTTAAAAAGCTTCCGTATAGAGACCCATTCAGTCCTTGGTTGTGGGGCTGTCAGGGCGGGAGTTTTGCAATGGGCAGGAGGCACAGCACTCACACTACTCTCAGGGGCTGTTCCTCATGTTACTTTTCCTGCACACAAATTCAGGGGACAGAAGCTATCCAGCTGCTGTGTCCTTGCCGCCTGAGTAGACATTTCAGGGTAACATTAGCCAGTGACACCTTCTTAGGCATGTGGTCCACTCAGTCTGATGTTCAGGCTCAGGCCCCAGGCGCACGGCCATGTTCCACATGAGAACCTGCAACAGCACTGTGGGAGTCATTTTTTAAAAACTGACTACTTTTCTGTCAGCTCTTACAAGCCGCTCTGCCCTGTTTCCTGCCTGCAGTGGCTGCTCGCTTGCCAATGACTCATCAAGGAGGAAGCTTTTGACTCTCAGTGCCAATGACTGGGATACCAAACCAGGCTTCTAATTTCCATCGTGCCCATTTATCACATGCATGAATGCTCCCTCCAATGTATTGTCTAATAGTTTGTCCAATTCGTTCTGAAATGTCCCAAGTTAAGCAGCTTCCTCACATTCCCATGGGAGACTGTGCCACAGACTAATAGAGCACACTGCTAGACAATTTGGCTGACATTAACTTAAATTTTCCTTTGATTAATGTCATCCCATTTACTCCAGGCTGTCATCCCCCGGGGCCTCCCCTACTCTACCCCACTGCTTCCCTCGGATCTTTCCTCCACCTGTAGACAGCTATCTGATCAGAGCGGAGTCATAATGCCTGCAGATGCCTCCAATGAAGTTAAAACAAGGGTTGGCCTTGTGGTTGGTAGGGCCCTAAATAAAAAAAACATGTTAGGCCCCACCCACACTTCTCTCAATCAGTGTCCAGGTCAATGGTACTGTACCTGGTGTGTGTCAGGTGCATGTAGGTATAGCTGCTGGATGAGTAGGGCATAAGGCCATACACGATGGCACAGGTACCATGATAAGCTTAAGGCCACTGCTGGCTGGAACTCTTGGTTTTCCTTGCAGGCAGCAGTAAGGATTTCAGTGGTTGCTTCTCTGCAGCTGAGGTAAACACTACTACGTGATTGTGCATTGTAGTTTGTGCGTTGCAGAGCTCTGATGATACTTAGAGATACTCCTGTCCCCTAGATAGGAACTTTGCTGAAGATAGTCATCTGAAGGGCTTCTTCACACACTAGACTTTCTAGTGGTCTATGCTACCCAATAAAATATTCATTCATTTTCTGAAATCATTAGATCCACTTCTCTGCAGTAAGGACCTTTTGCCTCTTAGGTGGGCTCTGGCTTCTTGCCTGAGGACTGAGCCAAGCAGAGAGAAAAAGATTAGAGATGACACATTAGATTAGAGATGAACCCTCCTTGGGCCGTACTGTAAAGATGAGCACATGCCTCGATTTACTCTGGGCATGCTGAGGCAGTAGCCACGTCAGCCTGTAAGTGGTTTTGGATTATTTTCCTGACTCAGATGTGAGCTCTGAAGAGTTGGCATCTTTCATCCCTATTTCTTTGGAAAAAAAAAACTTGCCCCTACATGCATGTTAGTACATAAATTGTCCATTATAGGGATTTTGCACTTTCATATGAAGAATCTAGTTGGTGACAGGATACTGAACTAGGTCCAGTTTGGTAAGGAAGTTCCTAAGCGTGTAGCTATGTTGAGCAAACAGTCAACAGCCATTACTGCAGGGTTGCCCTGGCTGGATTGGGGAACTGGGAATGAGACACAGAACTTTTCTAGTCTAGGTTGCCAGTTTAGATCCCCGGACAAGGGTTCTGAGTGAAAGTCATCCCCACCAGATAATCAGAGCATGGCCTGCATGAAAGGAGCTGGGAGAAGTCTCAGTCCAACTCCTAGAGAGCAGATATCCACCTCACGCTGAGCAGCAGCACAGTTTGCATCGCCACAACATATTTGTCCTTATTTTCACTGTTTCATGAGACCTGTGGCCCTCTTTTCAAGGTGCCAGGACAGCATTTTAATCCGCCCTGCTATTCCATTCAGCATCAACCCCAAACTCTTATAGCCATGGCAGAGCAGGGAGTTTTGAGGAAGTTTCTAGTTATCACGACATCTTAGGCACCCAGTGTTGCTTCTCTCAGTTGCGACACTGGGATGAAGAGAGAGACCATGAACTTCTGTCAGATCCTAAAATACAAGACAGACCCTGCCCACTAAACATCTCTAATGGAGGACTTGATTGGAAATGGAATATCAGACTTGATTTTCCAATAGCCCCCAAAACAGACTCTCCCAAATGTCTCTGCTTGGGGGACCCAGTGTTAGGTTCCACCATCCATCCTATAATCTGAAGGACAGTTGCAGCTGGGACAGGCCTGTCTTGCAAGCCCAGTACCACAGAGCTATAGGGCATCATTCGTTCAGAGTCATTGTGGTGTTGCATCACCACGTGATGAAGCTGCAAGATGGGATGTTGTCAGGGATTCACATGAGGTGATGACACAAAACTGAAAGTATTGCATGGTTGTGATGTGGAGCCAAGGCACCTTTTATTTAATGGGATAACTAGATGAAGAGGGTATTTTATATATTTGCATTCTATTTAAATTAACTCCTGAAAGAGCCCACTCCCTCCCCCTTAACACCATATTTTTAATTGTTGTGTGGGTGTTTTCTCCCCGAGTCATACTTTTCTCCTTGATGTTTATGCATTTATTTGTTTGTTTTTTTTAATATACACAGCTGCAGCTCCCCAGCTGAGCAAATCACTTGGTGCTCAGCTTGGCAAGAGGTAACCCAGCCCGGAGAGCTGCCAACTTTGCAAGAAGATGAAGGGAAAAAAAATCCCCAACTTTTTTCTTGTGGCTCTGTTTGGGAACTTGAACTCAGCTCTCATGGGCAGAATGAAAACTCCACTAATCATCTGTGCATCTCATATCCCTGCAGGAACCAGGCTTATAAAATTGGTGTGTGTGTGCAGCAGGGGCTAGTCACTGAGTGTGCGTCCTCCCTCCCACTCCCATGCTTTGGTATTCCTCACAACCCTTCAGACTTCATTATATTTCTCCACTGCCTCTTTGTCTCCCTTTACAAGGTCTGACAAGCTGTGGCGTTCTGAAAAGGAGCATTTGCATAAGTGGGGACTATGGAAAATGCACATGTGGAGTGCAGCGCAGGGGTGTGTGTGTGTGAAGATGCATACTCGACTTATAGATCAAACTCTTCCCAGGAATGATTTACCCAGTTCCTCACACAAGCAGCTTGAGGGGACAGTGAGGAGTCAGAGAATGGATGTTGCTAGTCACCGTGCATTAGCCTGACCTAGCACACAGGTCTGTGGAGCAGAATGTGGTTTCCTCCAGGTCTGTAGATTGTCCTCCTAGATTCTTATATATTTGTTTATTGATAAACCCGGGAGAGTTGTGTCTCATTTTCTGCAGGGTCTCAAGGCAGCCACAGACACACATTTTCTCTCCAACATAGTTCAGTATAAGCAATGCCATGCGGGATAGCCCACCTCAGAGTGCTCAGCCAGAATGACTTCACTTCTTTGTTTGAAAAAGACATAAAGCTAAGATTCCTGGCAGTGTGTATCCAGCCAAAATCCCGTGGCACTTTATACAGGAGTCAAGATGTTACACCCACTGTCTAGTGCACATTTTAATCTGCATCTCTAAATCTCCCCAGCTGTTTCAATGGGATAAGGGATTCTTCTTCACTGCCTGTCCTAAATGTCTAGACAGATAGCTAGCCATAGTACTTTGATGGCCCCCATCCTCACAGTATCTGAGATCCTCCCAGTCTTTAATGCGGTTAACCCCCACCACACCCCTGTGAGGCAGGGCAGTGCTATTGTTCCCATTTTATAGAGGGAGAGCTTGAGGCAGGCAGGCTAACCAAGGTCACACAGGACAGGCTAGTACCCTAACCACTAGACCATCTTTCCTCTCATAAACTACTGTACGGTGAGGTTGTGAGGAGGAAAACTTCAAAGCGCCAGACTGTTTCCAGAGTTCAGGCCAGACTGAGTTTGGCTTGCTCAACTCCCGTTTAATTCCAGCTAGTTCTCTGGACCCAAGAGAAAGCTAAGAGATGAAGGGGCATGGTGGTAACCATGCAGGAGAAGGAGACAATATGGAGCAGTCTTGGAAGAGAGGAGGCTATTAAATATTCACTAATACCCATCGTTAACATGTCTTATTTCTATGGCACCTACACCCGAGTGCCCTCGAGGCAGAAGAGAGATACAGGGAGAGGATAAATGAAAAGGAGAGGAAACCAAATAGAAAGAAAATAAAGAGACAGAAATGGAGGAAGAGACAAAGACAAAGAAAAGTAAATGCAAGAGAATCCAGGCCGCGCTGTTTTTTTAGGGGAGTGGTTTTTTGGTTTAAGTTGTATTGTATTTCTCTGGCAGCTGTCCCAGAGCACCATAGATTGTCTGCATGTGGGTTTGTTTCGGGGAGGTGACAGAAGAGCATTGTTGTTGGGGGAAATTGAGTCAAATTGTTGCTCACTGTTATTGCTGGGCATGTATCTAGGTTAATGGGGCATGTATTTTTAGAGCTGGCTGGCCAAGCCTGAGCTGCTGCTGCTAACCTAAAAGCAGCAACACAGGTGAAGTGGAGCTTTTGGCTAAATGAATTTTCCTGCAAAACCCTGGCATCTTTTCACTGGTTTTCTCCAGGGCTGCATCACCCTACAGGGCACATGCAAAGGTAGTGGAGCCCACATACACTGGGTTTGGATTGCATTAAATGCATAATCAATTTGAGGCACCACAGAAATGGCTCGTTGAGCAGGAGACTTTTTCTCCACATAGTTTAGGCACCAATTGCCCTAACTCCCTTTTTCCATAATGGCCACAATAAGTGAGTGAAGAATGCTCTCTCTAGATATATTTTATTTTTAAAATATGTACAGAACTTCCAGGAGAGAGAGATGCATAAACTGAACATCTGCTTGCTAGTATATCTGCTGCAACCCTCCCCCTTCTCTGTCCCTGTCCCAGTCCCACCCTATCTAGACTGTAGAATACCCCCACACGCTACACCACATCTAAAGTTTAGTTGGCAAGCTACTGAGGGCACACTTTATCTTCTCATGGCTTCTGTGAGACACCTACCTATCTTTGGGTACTATAAAATAAGAACTCTACACCTGTATGGCATTAATTGATGAGCCATTACCCCTTGACATACACTGGCAGGCACTAAGAGCTCAGACCAGCTTAGAGTCCTGACCTAAATTGATTGCATAGGCCTTGGAGATCAGTTTTATAGCTCCTCCTGGCTCCACCTCCCTGTGACTTTGGCCAATCAATGCCCTCCACCTATCCCTGCTTTTTCTCCCAAAGGTTTCCTTCTTTCCCCTTTTGTTTGTTTGTTTTTGCTAAACCCCTTTATTTCCCCAAACCTCCTTTGGGCAGCAGAAAAGCAGGGGAAACCAGCACCAACCGGCTACAGAGCAGAGAGGAATGAGAAAAAGAAAGAGTTATGGAGTAAACTGAATTTGTCATTTTCCTTTCATCCAGAGCAGGTTTTGTGGGGCCCTGAGCCAGAGCAAGTGGAGGCCTTGCCACACTCTTTCTGTCTGCAGTTCCCCCGCACTCCCCACCTAGCAGTCCTGCTGGGGAGCTTCCCTGCCCACCCGGCATTCCTGCCAGGGGACGGGGTCAGGATGCGGAGGCTTCCCTCACTCCCTGACAGGAGCACCAGGTGGGCGGGCAGAGCAGGGCAAGCCACAGCACCCCAACCCCACTCCCTGGGCAGGAGCGCAGAGGTAGGGCGAAGCGGGGTCAGGTCACAGAGGTGCCCATTTCAACAGGGCCCCCCAATTGGCCAGGGCCCCTGGGCATGGGCCCCGTTGGCCCAGTGGCTAATCCGCCACTGCCTTCATCTCAGGGGGACAAACTGCAGTGCTGCATGGCTGCAGCCATACGCAGCTGGTGAGGCTGTGAATCAGGAACATTGCCAGACCTATGCCCATGACTCTAGTAGAGGGTATTTCTCACTGGTAAAAGGTGGTGTTACTGGAAGCAGTTCCCTGCTTAGGGGAAGAGTGTGTCAGAGATATCTTCTCCCCTGCTCACCCCATATAGTAGGTAGGAGAATGGAGAAAGCAGTTCTATAGTGCACCGTGCAGCTGCTTCCACCTTCACTACTTCTGCATATAAGGCTTCAGAAAATGGGCCTGAGTGTAGTTTCGATAGCCCCTTCAATGACCCCTGCCCTCTGCACCTGGGGGTTCTGTGGTGTATTGTTTTGTTGCATGCAGAACCATTTTGGGTCATGTGTACCGGTAATATATTTATTGATCAGTATTTCATTCTTGGAAAGGACAAACATTTTTCCAGATCACAGTGATTTCGTGCAAAGTTAAAGTAAGCTGTAGTTGCAAAAAGAGATCAGTCTCCTTCCCAGTTGAGTTGTAGTGTAGTCCGCTTTCACCATACCTGCTCCCTACCTACCCAGTAATCCTCAATAGGGGAGAATTTCTGGGGAACTACTTAACTTCTGCATCTGCCTATGAGTTCCAATTTCAGTATTGTTTCTGCCAGTGCTCATGCAGCACAAAAGCTATTCAAGGTAAGGCTACAGATCCTGGGGTAGATAAAAATATTTAACTCTGTCAGCCAGTCACTTCCATGCTGGTAGAACTGCGTCCGAACTGGAGCAGATACAGCAGGGAGGCAAAGTCTTTTTGATGAGATATGAAATGAGGCCCAAGCTCTAGATGGTCATTAAAGACTCCAGGGTTAAGTGTCTGTTTTGTTAAGTTCTCATTTTTGTTTAAGTCAGACCCATAGAGTTACTATGTGCTGTTAAACAGCTTCTGGGTTCCACCCCAGCGTTTGCCGCATTTCAGTGATGGATACATTTTTATACAGTGGTCACTGTTAATATTTTTACACAGCTGTCTTTGCAAATAATTATCTTCCATTCAGTATTAATGGCACTCCTTATAGCATGCTAAGATTGTGTACTTGAAAAGGCAAATTAGAAAGATTTAAACAGTGATCACTGAAGAGTATATCTAACACTCAGGGATTCAAAGGATGAGAGGCACATACATTATCACTCCCTGTTTTTTCTCCCATTTAGATAGGACACGTATTAAATTCTATACCAATAATCAACAGAAGGCAAATTATGAGGGAAGCCTAGGCATGCATGTCTTGCAGGCTCTTCAGCCTCGTGATCTTTCTTTGCATACAGCTGAACTGGGCCTGTTTTCTCATCTTTCTGCTGCTATCTCTTCTGGGGATCACTGCAGTGCATATGAAATCAGTTTGCGTATCCAAGTAGTAATCTATAGAAGTTTAAATAAATTCTAATTAGACCATACATTCCTTCCCAGTCTGAAGATTCCTCCTGCTACCCCCTCTTTTCTGTTTTCTTGTTTTGTTACATTGTTCAACTCCATCTTGATCTCTGTGGTCTGTGGGTTGGCAGAAATTAGATGCCTTGCATTGAGAGAGAGACAGAGGGACCTTTAGTGGGACTGGGAACTGAGCACTTGGCTCATGGACTCAGCTGCGATATGAGCCTACTTCCCTTTATTGATTGCATTAATGCAAGGGATTTGGAATGAGTCGGGTCAGGTAATGGGCTATAATTTGGTCCAGGTTTTGCAAATCCATTGTTGAGTAGAAAAAAAAAAACTTTTTAAAAAGGCTTCTGAGAAGAGAGAGAGAACAGAGCTGGAGTCTCTGCATGTTCAAGGAGCCCTTGTTTCTCAGGGAAGTGCCTCATGTTGTCTGCATGCCCAGCAAATTGCAATTTAATCCTGTGTGGTGGCTTTCTTGGGGAAATAAAAAAATCATGTGACTTCCCCCCACCCATCATCAGCCAATCAGCACCCAGGACTCTCTGTTTCAAAGTCCTTTTGGTTTTTCTGCGAGCAGCACCTGGTGCTGATCCCATAATATTAGGGGATTATTCCTTTCCTTCCCAGTGGAGGGGTCCATTGTACAGCTCTACCAGCGCTGACCTCACAATTAATAAAAGCTAAAACACATGCAACGGCACTTGCTCCCTGCTTTAATTACCTCTCCTTTATTCCGTCTCCAGCCGGGACCCTCTTCTGATGCATATAGAGAGTGAGACCAGGGGTGGACCACGTTTGGGCTAGATATATGGAGCTGAATGAAAGTCAGGTGAGTGGTATTAGGCCCAGGGTAATTCTGTGGGGGGATGGAATGGAGACTCTGAACTGATCTAGGTCATGTCTACTCTACGGGTGCTACAAGGGCACAGCTACAGTGCTACAGCCATGCTGAGGTAGTGCCCACAGCAATGGAAGGGTTTATTCCATCTCTGTAGCTAATCCACCTCCCGAGTGGCAGTAGCTAGGTCAACAGAAGAATTCTTCCATCAACTTGGCTGCATCTACACTGGGGGTTAGGTTGACGTAGCGATGGCCCTCAGGGGTGTGAATTTTTCACACCCACAAGCACAGTAGCTCTGTCAACCTGTCTTTCAAATGTAGACCAGCCCTAGTAATAGTGAAGGGATGATGAGTGTTGAGTCTATTCACAGCCACTTCCACCCACCCCTGCACCTAACATGAAATCTTCACTGCAGCTTTATTTACTTCTGCTTGGGTAGGTTTGGGATGTTTCATAAGGGATCATCCCAAGGCCACATCTGCTGCTGCATGCGTTTAAAACAACTCATTACAGTTCCTGAAAGGCCAAAAAAATGAGTAATTCTTTAAATGAGTGAGTCTATAATAGCCCTCTAATAAGCTGTAATAGCAGACTTGTGTGCTGCTAACCATGCCTCTAACTTATGGACCGCAAAGGAGGCCCCCGAAGCCTGAGAAATCTGTAGGCTGGACACAGAACACAGCGGCTGCCAGAGCCATGAGTGGATGTGAAGCTTGGGGTGAGAGAGTTACCCCAGCAAGAAAACATGCAGGCAAAGGAAATGAGCTACTTGGAGTAAATGGATTTTGAGGTTCCTTTAACTAGCAAAGCCTTCAGGAAATGCATGTGTGGGAAAGCACTTCCCGTCCAAGGAGAACTGGGGTTAGTATTTTACTGAGCGGGTCTGTCAGCTACAAAAGGGTTGCGTTCATTGCAGTTTTTACTGGTAAATGCTAGCCCCAGGAGCACAGGGGGGAGGCCAGAGGATGGGGATTCTGGCAGGAAATAAAATATACCAGAGAAAAGTCTGGGGTGTTCTTTATTGTCTAAAGAAAATTTGAAGCTTGTGTTTCTTGGATGATTCAGGCTCTTTGGAGTTCAAACCCTCAACACTCTGCCATTCACCCCTGCTCTCCCCTGACCCTTTCAAAAAGCTATGGGAGAGCGTGGGTGGAATCCATGAAGAGACATGGGTGGTACAACTCGGAGCGTCACAGTGCCTCAAAAATCAGTGGAACGCACTGCAATCCTCCAAGCTGAGTTAGGTGCCTAGGCTCCCTATATAATGAATGGGGACAGATGCCTTAGGCCTTGGCTACACTGGCGCTTTACAGCGCTGCAACTTTCTTGCTCAGGGGTGTGAAAAAACACCCCTCTGAGCGCAGCAAGTTACAGCGCTGTAAAGTGCCAGTGTAAACAGTGCCCCAGCGCTGGGAGCACGGCTGCCAGCGCTGTAAGCTTATCCCCTCGGGGAGGTGGAGTACCTGCAGCGCTGGCGCCGCGACCACACTCGCACTTCAAAGCGCTGCCGCGGGAGCGCTCCCGCAGCAGCGCTGTTCGGCTGTAAGTGTAGCCATATCCTGAGACTGTGATCCACAAAGGCAAGGTGGGTATCGCGGCTCCCACCCTAAGATAGCCAATGGGAGATGCTGATATGCTAAGCACCGCCCCTTTCTAAGAGACAGGTGCTTAGTTCTGCTGGTGATCCATGAATGGGAACCACTCTCCTGGCTTAGGCGCCTATGCCATTTCTTTTCAGAATGAGTTAGGCACCTGCCTTGCTCCCCACAAAAAAGCCAGAGGAGGTGGTGAGGTGCTGGTACTGACTTCATAACTTTAACCCAATGGTTAAGTCCACTTACATGGGAGATCCAGGTTCAATTCCCTCCTCTACCAGATGGGGAGAAAGGATTTGGCCGGGGGTCTCCCCTTTCTCAGGAGAGTGCTCTACTTACTGAGCTATGGGATAATCTGAGCTGGGAGAGGGTCCCTCGGCCTCTCCAGTTGAAACAGCTCCACTTCGGATCTATAAATAATGACTAATGGGACCAGCAATGGAGCTCATGACTATGTAGCCCAGTGGTTAGGACATTCACCTGTGGGGACAGGAGACCCTGGGTCAAATCCCCCTTCTGCAATCACTCTTTCATTATTTGTCCACGGGGAAATAGCTTCAACGGGACAGGCTGAGGGAGCCTCAGCTCAGAGCATCCAAAGCCCTGTGGTTAGCTCACTTTCCTGAGAGGTGGGCGACCCCGGTGCCAATTCTTTCTCCCTCTCTGAGAGGGGAATTAAACCTGGATTTCCCACATGCTTAGTGGCTGCTCTGTCTACTGGGCTAAAAGTTATATGGAGGATAGCAGTACCACCACCTCCTCCTCTTCTGGATTTGAATGAGGCCCAGTCCAGTGATAGATCAGGCAAATTAGGCAGCCAAACACCTGTCTTCTCCTGGTTTGTGAATTGCTCTGGGGCTTAGGCAACTGGGTGCCTAGAGTGAAGCAGCAGTGCACATGCCCACGGGCAAAAACGTACATCACCTGGGGAATTTTTACTATGAAAAACATAGGTGCCCAGTGAATTTAAGTGCCAACAAGGTTCAGTGGGAGTTTTGCGGATCACAGTGGGGGAGTTGGGCACCTACAAAGGGGACTTACCTGCCTAGGCACCTAAGTAGCTCCACAGATTCCACCCTATTTATTTGGCATGGCTTATGCCAGTCCACAGCACCCCAGGCTGTGTGAAATGAGGTACCACTTTTAAATGAAAGTTTGTGCCCCCAACGTTTTGCGATTAAGGGTTTCTCACAGTGAAACATGCAAACATTGCAATGTTTTCTCTCCTCTCTCTGTATGCAGAGTAACTGTAGCCGTCAGTCCCAGGATATTAGACAGACAAGGTGGGTGAGGTAATATCTTTTATTGGACCAACGTCTGTGCTGTGTGAAATGCTTAGTGGCACCGTAGCATCTCTGTGAACCCTGATCTTGAATGGAATTTCAGCCTTTGAAAATTCCATAGACTTTCACTGGAGCATTGCATATTTTTCCTTCAGCAGTAGTCCCATGATACTGAGGAGAAAAAATATGATATTTTGCAGGGTTTTCAAATAATTGGAACAAATCTGAGACCTCAAGCTCTGATGTTTTGTAATGTTGTGAATATCTTGCACAGGGCTTCATAGAACTGCTGAT
The DNA here is from genome assembly GCF_016161935.1 of Mauremys reevesii. Classification (NCBI taxonomy): domain Eukaryota; kingdom Metazoa; phylum Chordata; order Testudines; family Geoemydidae; genus Mauremys; species Mauremys reevesii. The sequence continues at coordinate 79,717,653 of NC_052631.1, read as the reverse complement.
GATGTGCCAGCCAATTGGTGTGGCTCAGTCCTGTGCCATTATGACCTAACCCATACAGATGGGTGACCTGAACTGCATATCTCCAGGGCTTCTCTGGGATTAGTGGCGCATAAAGGACGTTCCTGTGTTAGCAATGGGGATACTCTTCCACCAACTCCATTAGCAAATACATCTGCAATTACTGGTGGCTCCAAAGGAAATAGGATGACCAGATGGCAAGTGTGAAAAATCGGGACAGAAAGTGGGGGGGTAATAGGTGCCTATATAAGAAAAAGCCCCCAAAATCGGGACTGTCCCTTATAAAATTGGGACATCTGGTCACCCTAGAAGGAAACTGTGTTAACTGAGAGGCTGTGGTTTCCAGCACTTCAACTGACCTCATGGATGTGGCATAGTGCCTTCTTGTGGATACCACAAGTGTCTAACAGGAAGTGCACAGTAAAAAGGAAGTAGGCTAGAGAGAGACTGGGAGAGAGAGGGAGTTTAAGTGTTATCTGAGGCAGACAATGAACCATTTTCAGTGGTGCCAACTCCAATGTTTTTATCTCAAATATTGCAATATTTCACCTTTTTCTTAAAACCCCAGCTCCTGGAGTCAAGTGATTACATGAGAATCTCAACTTTCATTTAAAAAAAAAGTTTCTAGTCCTCTTGGTTGTAGAGAAAACTTGAAAACATGATCCAAGTGCACCCTGAAGGCTCAGAAACCAAGAGGCAAAGCAAAAGAGCCCACCTTTGTTATAAAAAAAACCCTCATTCTCTTTTGAGACCTGGCTTGTAATTTTTAATTTCTTAGGGTTGGCCATGCTGCTATTCTATGCCTCATGATGCTGCTAAATACAATGTATACTAAGACCCGAGCAAGCCTCCCTGCTTCCTGATGAGAACTACAGCAGGCTTGACCAAAACATTTGGTTTCCTCTTCCCAAAGTCACCTGTGCCAGGAATGGAAATTGGAGCAGATCAGGTGTTGCTCGGCAAATCTCAAGGTTGTTGAACTTAAGGTAATGAACTTCTCGGTACCATCCCCAGCTCATGGAAATATTTGCAGCCTGGACTGGGAAAGGATATTTTTTTCAGTGAAAAACACACTGCTCAGCCTGTGCCAAGGAGGGCATGCAGAAGCAGCTTGCTCCACTTTGGGCAGGGGAAGGGAGGCAGCATTTTCATGTCACTCTTGCGTGCCCTGATGTGCAGCTGGCACACAAGAGCTGCCAGCAGCTCTCCCCGGCCAGAGAGAGGGTCAGTACTATGAAGAGTGAAGATGGCACAGTGGGTAGAAGCAGATCTGGAAAACAAAACTCTGAACCCCCTAGAAATATGGTTGTGTGGAGCTAGTGGCAGCCCAGGTGGGATAACAGGGGAGGGGCACAGTGAAGAGGATGCCTATGACAGCAGGAATTCCTGGGGCTCTGAATTGTGGGGGATGAATACCCAACTGCTCATGCTGGGATTTTTGTATTCAAGGGCCTTTGAACGAGGGAAGCATTTCAACTCTGTGGTATGAATCTGAACCACCATCGCCTCCAAATCTACTTGCAAGAATCACACCTCTGGAAGTTGGGGAGTGCAGGGGCCATGCGAGATCCATGTAGCCCTTTCTTTATTAGGGAGAAAAGTAAATGGTGAGAGCTGTGGCATTTGGGGATTTTGCTTGAATAGGGGATTCATTTTTAATCCTCCTGGCCACTTGCTGAGTTCCCACAAAGTGCAACAGGGCAGTTTTGCTTCAGTGGAACGTTCTCTGCCAGGCTTTGGTTGGATCTGGGTTCCATTTTGATGGAAACCACCAATGTTTAATGGATGAGGGGGAGGGAGAGAGGCTGGATGAAAAAGTTGGCTTATAGCAATAAGATGTGATGCCATTTGTAACCTCCCGTAGTCCTAGGGTGTGACTGCCAGAAACCCCCCAACAAGCCTAGACGTTGGCAGACCATGATGCTGAGGAGAAAACCGGCAGCCTCAGTTCCTGCCACTCTCTCTCGAGAGCAAGGCCCTGTGCAATGCAGAGCATGAGGCCATCCAGGAGAGACCACAGCAAGGAAGCAGCGTGAGCAAACAGCTTCATTAGACATGGCCAGAGGATGGTTTGGGGATGAGGTTGTGGTAAGCAGTGTGTCTGCCATTAATCTCGATGATGTCCTAAATTCTGGACAGCAGCAGGCTAAGCGGGGTGGGGGATGGGGCGGTAGAGGAGAGAGGTGAGGTTTTTTTTTCTTTTCCCAGGCAAAAATGATCTCATGTTTTGTCTAATCTAAATTCTGTCAAGCAAGCAGGAAAAAAAAAAAAAAGAGTGAGAGAGAAGGCTACACAGTTAATAGAAATCTGCCAGCCACATGTTCCCTGAGCTCAGAGACAAGGAATGGGAGATCTGAGTGGTCGCTTTTTTGTGCCGCAGGACAGAATGGAAATGTGTTCTGGGCTCTCTGAACTTCCTTTTGCTTCAGCCAGGAAGAATTTCACCTCGGATCAAGCCGTGTGGTGACTCCTTCAGCTGGACAGGGAGCCCCATGCACAGATCCCTGGACAGGAGTCGCAGCAGGCATCCTCAGACCAAACGATTTAACTGTAGCTAGTTGATGCTGATCGTTGGCGGATGCTGTTAAATTTGGGTGACAACCATAGTGAGAACCCAGGTGCTCTTTGCTTGGATTTCCAGTTCCACTGGAGATGATTCAGATAGAAAGAAAGTTAAATGTGCCAATGGCTCTCCTTTGTGCAGCTTGCTCACTAACTGCCCCCTGGCCCCGTGTGCAGTAGGAGAGATGGTCCTTCGGTTTCAGGGGAATAAATAACATTTTTTCCTCTCTTCCCCTTCAAAAAGCTCTCCCCACCCAATGGATTTCAATGGAGTACAAATGCTGACTTTTCTGCCTTTATATTTCTCCCCATGCCGTTCAAGTGTGGCGAGATGCAGGTGTGGGGCAGCAGAACCAGACTGGCCAGTCGTTTCACCTTAGCGTCTAGTCAATTTCACTTCCCACTCTCACCCACTAGCACAATGCTGCAACATTTGGCTTCCGAACACTGCAGAGGAATTTGCCAAAATGAAATCTCCTGTTAACGCTGATGTTCACACATTCTCTCCAATGAAAACAACACCCTCTTGTCTTCTCCCGCAAGTGGCTTCATGTCTCTTCCACACTGCGCCAGAGGCATGGAGCACTTTCCCCAAATTGCCCGGTAAAGCCGGCTACTATTCTGTCCTCAAGTTCCACTTTCCTGTGAAATTGCCAACTGATAATGGCTGCTGAGAGGGCCAGTGAGGATCACTGATCTTTATCGATCTATCTTAGGTACATATATGGCCACAAAGATAATTCTAACAAATGGGGAGTCACATCAGATGAACAGATTATGGGTCTGTAGGGGCCGGGCAACTGTACTTCATTCCTACGGTAGTGTAGGGATATAGAACATGCTCAGTATGACTTTTTCTCTTCAGCTGAAGGAGAGGCCAAGCAGGTATTTCAAAGGAGATTTCACTGGTGCACCAAGCCCATGGAGATCTGTTATGTCACAGTCCAAGGATGAAAGAGCAAGAAGAGGAAGGATTTTGATAGGAGTCTCTAAACTGAGATTCTGAAGTATGTTTCCATGCCACAGAAACCACACTGGAAAATGTACAGTGAATTCCTCGCTGTCAGGGCAGGAGCCAGGGCTCTGAAGAGAGATGCTAAGTGTTGCAAACTGAGACGGGGCCTCTCCGAGCCGATTAACAAAACAAACAAACAGCGCTGCTCATAACAAGCTCCGGCTTGGACAGGGAGGAGGAGAGATTAAAAAAGATGCCTCTACTGCCATTTGTTCCTGAGTTGGGGCCAGGGAGGGGGGGTTGCAACCCCTCACCCTACTCTGGGACAGTGCCCCGGCCTTGCACCCAAAACCTTGCCCTCGTTGGGCTCATCAGAATTGAGTCCCAGGGTCTGGTCCAAGGGGAGCTGTTTGGGGACTCCTGATGGGGGTATTTGCATGCACTTCCCCCACATGTTCCAGGAGCTATTCACTCATTACATCAGTCACTGTTTTATTGCAGAGCAGATGGCTTGAGGGAGCCAGAGTCATTCCAGGAGACCCCTTAACTTTGCAGCTTCATGCTGGTCCCTGAAATTGTCTTCTTGGCTGGTACTGAGTTCATCTAACCCAGAAGAGAAAGGGATCTGCAGCAGGGTAACCATCACAGGGACAGCAAACAAATCCTGAGAGCAGAGAAAAAGCACTCAGAGCCACTAAGATTCTCTCCCAGCTGCTGAGATCAGCTCTGGGGAGTGGCTTCCCTGCCCTGCTATGAAGCATATAGACCAGCCTGGCCCTGCTCTAGCTCTGGCCAGCTTGTTCACTGCTTCCTTGTTACAGATCATCCCTTTCCCTGGCAAATAGCTGTAGAAATAAACTTTTTATTAGTTATAGCTGCTTGTAAAAGGGTTTTCATGTGAGGTCCAGGATGGCAGAATGTCTTTTCTTTTGAGGACCACAATGTGACAACTGGAAGAAAAATAATTCCGTAAAACCTTGACTACTGCAATTTACCAGCAGCTGCAGGGATAGAACTCAGATCCCCCTGCTCCAAAACAGCAAACTTCTTCTCCTTGAGTGACTGGAGAATCTTTGTTAACTAATAGCAGTAAAGAGGCTATGACTCATTGCTGAAACATTCTCATTCTAGCCACTAAAGGGCAGTGACACACATATAAGCTAGCAAGTTCATTCCGACAGTACCAGCAGCTCCTAAAAAGTATGATGAAGCTTTCATGTGGCTTGTGAGTGTCTATGGACCGAGGTCCAAAACTGACAGACGCAGAAAATGAGAGACAGAGAGAGGCAGGTTGGTGCAGAACTTCCCAAGACATGGCCTGAATCTTCAACGCTCCTCTTTATGAATAACATCGCTGGTATTTTCACAGTCTCTTTGACGGGATATTTTTATTAAAAAAACAACCATCCAACACACAGAGAGAAAGAGAGAGAGAGACGCTGCCCTGACTCGCCTGCCATTGTTATATTAAAACACAAAAGCCATTTCAGGGGAGGCCCGGTGTGTCAGGCCAGTAATGAAAGCCGTCTGGGAGCTGATCATTCCTTTATCTCCCCAGCTTCATGGTCTTGAGGACCACATTTTTTAATTTGTGTTGGATAAACAATATGGGATTGTGTACGCAAAGAAGCTCTAATTATCCCCCGGGGTTGTGTTTCCTAAAAGGAAATGAACTGGGCATGGCATTCCCATTTGAGAAATGCACCAGTGCAATAGCTTCCAGATTTCCCTTCATGCCACTAAAATCCAGAAGATCACATTGTAAGACCCCAGTCTGGCTGAAGCAGAGGGATAGAAGGAATGCGCACACCACGCTGTATAACACATACAGGATATTACACACATGCTGCTGATTGGCCAACTTCAAAAGGATTGCAGGGTTCTTTACGTTTGAATGAAGACTCAAAAGATGGGATGCTTCTCCTGACAATCTGAATGTCCTGGGTCCACAAATTAGGCTGGAAATCATGTAAGAATGGGCTCCCTTTGGGAGATATCTGGTTCTGTAGCTCCTAGTTTGGGACAGGTCAGAAATATCACAAAACCTTCTGATTCCAGCCTGGCCTGGCCCAGAGGACATTCACATGAAACGAAAAGGAAGAGCAACCAAATGTTTTCATGAATCCAAAACGCTACCTCAGTCCTGGACTCCCCACCCATGCTCCTAACTCCTGCTCTGCAGCACCCCTGCAATGCCGTCCCATCTATATACCTATCCCAGTTTTATAAAGTCACCATCCATCACCATTGGATTTGGAGAGCTTGAGCTCCCCACACAGCTCTTCCAAGGCACCTCATTCCTGACCCACAGAGCTCCCTGTTATTCCAGGCCTGGGTTCTCCTAAATTATATGTGGAAATACACAAACAATCAGGGGAGGCTCTGTGTATTTTGCCGCCCCAAGCACAGCAGTCAGGTGGCTTTCAGCGGCATGCCTGCGGGAGGTCTGCCGGTCCCGCGCCTTCGGCGTACCCGCCGCCGAATTGCCACCGAAACCGCGGGATCAGCGGACCTCCCACAGGCATGTCACTGAAAGCAGCCTGACTGCCACCCTCATGGCGACTAGCAGACCACCCCCCACGGCTTGCTGCCCCAGGCATGCGCTTGGTGTGCTTGTGCCTGGAGCCGCCCCTGCAAACAACTATAAAACTTGGAAAAAGTTTAGTTTGTTTGTTCTTCTCTCCAATCCCCCAAGAAACCCCCTATTTCTTGCGATGTTTGCTCCAATCTATTGGGCTTGTTAAATATTAAAACATGGTAAACTGATGCAGGCTTAAAAAACAAGCTCTTACTCAGGGAACTCCTAACTAGGATTTTTACTTCTCCTCACTGAAGGATTTACGCAACACTCTCTCCTCCCTGCCACCCAAAGCAGCACAAGGAAATGCCCAAATCCAGCTCTGGAAGGGGTTTAATAAAATTTTCCATCCAAAGGTACTTAGCAGGTGCTGGGACAGAGCGCAGGTGATACGTGCTCCATTCAGATCCATGATCTGAGCAGTCATTCTTTGCTCCACGGAGGACTTATCCTGGTTGAGTATCCATATAAAATACTAATCTGCCCATGTAGGTATCACCCAAACACATCCGTGTCTACTCAGGATATAGGTACCACCAAAACCTCTGTACAAAGTGTGCAGGTGATTACTTCTCCCACTGAGACACTTGCAGGAAAGGATGCTGGAGCATGACAGGGAGCCGAGCCATGAATCTGATGTATTTATCCCCGTTCCACAGTGCGCAACACTCTTTCTTTACACTGCTGACAATTGCTTTGGGCTATTTTTAGGCTTTATTGCTGATGGTATCTGTAATGATATGGGTAGTTAACTTGGCAATAGTGGAGTTAATGCACCAGGCTTTCACCTCTCTGGAGCCCTGACATCAAATCCGATTCATTACTAGCGACAATGAGCTGGGTGACTTCTCCTTTAGTTGACTGACCTCAGAGGATCATCACATGGTGTGATCAGCAGCTTACTGCTGCCCAGGAGGGGCCCAGGCCTGACTAGCAGGCAGTGCTGGAGGTGGGTGGTGGAGCGTATTGGCTGAGCTGTATGTTGTAGGTGGTCAGGTCTGAGGTACATCAGTTGAGCTTATGAGAGTGTAGCTAAAATCGTCCCTCCCCCCCACCTCTTCTTAGAAACTCCGAAGAAATCAGCACAGGTCCCCAATCTCCCCTGATCCTTCCTCACGGCATCAGACTAAAGCCCAGTGCAGGGCTTTGTCATTTGCCAAAAGGGCAGGCCTCAGAGTCAGAGCAAAATCCAGGCTTCTGCCTTGCTGAGCTTGGGGCTTTTGCCCCAGTGCTGGGACTGACTTGAATTCTAGCATCACAGCACCCGGCACTGAGGCCCGGTGGTTCCTCCAAACATTTGCTTTGCCTTTTCATGACTTATCAGGAGTCTGATTCACTTCATTAAAACCAACAAAGTAGGGCTGAGGGTGGGCGTGGGTTGGGAGGAGGCTGGGAGCTGTCTGCAGAACTGACCTGGGAGCCAGAGCCGGCTCCAGGGCTTTTGCCACCCGAAGCGGCGAAGAGGAGAGAGAGAGAGAGAAAAAAAAGCCACGATTGGCAGCACTTTGGCGGCTGCTCTTCCGCGCTGCTTCATTCTTCGGTGGCAATTCGGCCACTGAATTGCCGCCGAAGACCCAGATGTGCCACCCCTTTCCAAGAGCCGGGAGCTCGTTGGGCTGCGCAGGGGCTGAGTGGGCAGATGGAGAGGTTGGGGGGGCTGTGTGTGAGGTGGGGACTCAGCTGAGTGACAGGGCCCTGCTTGGGCCTTGGCTGTTTTCGGGGAAGCTGCAGTGTGCAGTGGGGTGGGGAAATGAGGTGTGAGTCTGGTATCAGGTGCAAGTGGTATGGAAAAGGGGCAAGTGGGAGGCCGGGGAGCTGTGTGGAGTTGATGAGCAATGTGGGGGAAAGCAAAATGTGTCTGGAGTGTTTGTGCATGTGTCAAGTGGGGGAACTGTCAGCTCCCCACTCACTGCCCCGTACTGCACACGTCCTGCAGTTTCACTTTTCCTCTCCACACCTCCCCTTAGCAAACTGTGCATGAGAAGCCACATGGTCATACAAGTGTAACATAAACCAGCCATTCCCCGCACTTATTCGCTGGGAACCAGCTTTCCTGAAGGATTTAAATTCAATTTGTTTTATTGACGTTTCTTTTTTTTCTCCCACTGATGCATCAAACTATCATTTTACTCCTAACAGCTCCCCTCTCGCTCTTTCCCTCCCTGCCATCCCCCAGTTGCCCCCCACCCCCAGACAAATCCCACTGTCTGGATGATCCTGTTAATTCCATCTCCCCTTTCAAGCCCACCAATGCTTCCTGCTGTATTAGCTGCAGAAATGCCATGAATTTCCTTTGTGTTCCTGGTTTAAAAGAAAAAACAGTGAGTGGCGGTGCCAGAGCTGACAATAATCTCTGTGGTTTCTCTCCCAGCCCCAAGTTTATCTCTGTGCAATTCAGCATAGGAAAGCTAATAACACCATGTCAGGGACACCTGATGCATATTTCCAGAGTCTAACAGCTGGGCCTGCAAATGCCTTCTTCACTCCTACCCTGTGCTTATTTGTGTCTGAAGACATCGGCCCTTTAATGCTGGTCTCCTGTCAGTGATTTATAGAGGCAGGTTTCTTTTATTTCTCCTCTCTCATTTTCCCCCTCTAACAAATATTACTGCATGGACCGTGTCTTGCAATTTCATCTCTGCATGTATCCCCCGTGTTTGGGCCAGCTGGATAACCGTCTGCCGTAGGGATGGCTGTCAGCGTGGTGTGGGGAACAAACCTGCACTGGCAGGGAGATGAAGCCGGTGACACTGGGGAGATGGGGACACACAGCCAAACCAGATGAGTGCTGGGATCTATTTGATGTATTAATTTAATTAAAGCACATAATTAGCAAAACGGCAACAACTTAAAATGATTGAGGACCACCCAGTCACACACAAAGTGTGCAAGTCACTGTCATCTATCCCCAGCCCATCTGTGCGTCATTCGCCCATTTGTCTTAAATTAGGCCCTGATCCTGCCAAGACATATACATGTGCTGAACTTTGAGCACTGTGAGGAGTCCCAGAGCACATGTCTTGGCAGGATAGGGGCCTTAGATTGGAGCAGGGACCAACCCGCTCTCTCTTGTTCTTGCTGAGTTTGTAGTTCCCAGCAGTTCCCCGATCCTGGGGCCTCTGGAGGCTGCTGTAATATGAACCCCCGACCTCTGTTGATGAGCAGGCACCCCAAAGCGGGGAGAACAACATGGGCTCATAATACAGGACCCTACTAATGAGAGACGGAAAAGACCCATTCGATGTAGTCCATCTCCTTGCAAATGCTGGGTACACGCCCTCAAGAGAGGACATGTCAGATATTGAAGGACAGGCGCCGGTGACTGATGGTGCCACTTCCTTTCTGCTGGGAACAATGGCTCTCAAGATGGGATTTAGGAATTGCCAAATGGGGATCATCCAAAAACTCCTCTAGTTCCATACCCAACTCCCCGCAATGGCCGACACACCACAATTAGAAATATAACTTATTTCCCCACCACTGTACTAAGGCTACCGTGAGATGTCTGTGTGTGGGCATGGGCTGCTTTGTGAGAGGGGGCTTGTGCAGGAGTGTACATCTGTAAATATGTCAGGAGATGGGTTGTGTGTGTGTGTGTCCAGACTGGTATGTGGGGCTTTAAGTTTGTGTGGGAGTGTGCACATGTGTATCTGTGTGGGCAGGGCCGCCCGGGGGAGGTGGGGGGCAAGAGGGGCAATTTGCCCCGAGCCCCGCAGGGGCTCCCACAAGAGTTTTTCAGGGGCTCTGGAGTGGGGTCCTTCACTTGCTCTGGGGGCCTCGGAAAACTCTCGCAGGGCCCAGGTCCCTGGAGCTTCTTCCTCTCTGGGTTGTCATCGGCAATTCGGCAGCGTGGGGGGGGGGGGTCCTTCCGCTCCGGGACCCGCCGCCGAAGTGCCCCGAAGACCTGCAGCGGGGGGGTCCTTTCGGCACTTTGGCGGCAGGTCCCGGGGCGGGTCTTCGGCAGCAATTCGGCGGCGGGGGGTCCTTCCACCCCGGGACCCGCTGCTGAAGTGCCGGGTCTTCGGCGGCAATTCGGCGATGGTGGCCCCCCCCCACTGCCGAAGACCCCAGGCCCCCTCAATCCTCTGGGCAGCCCTGTGTGTGTACATGCGTGTGCATTTACATAGCTGTGGTATGGTGGGATTGCAGTCTGAGTGCTTGTGTGTATGCGGAGGTGTGTGTGTAGATATGGGGGAATTTGTGTCAGAGGCCATGTCTACACTGACAAGCTTACAGCGGCACAAGACTGTAAGAGCACTTGTGTAGCCACATTATGCTGATGGGCGAGAGCTCTCTCATCGACATCATAAAACCAGCTCAATGAGTGGCGGTAGACACATTGGCAGGAGAGTATCTCCCACCAATATAGCGCTGTGCACACAGGCACTCAGGCTGGCAAACTTTATGTCACTCGGGGTGTGTTTTTCACACCCCCGAGTGACAAAAGTTTTGCCAATATAAGTGCTAGTGAAGACATGGCCTGAGTTAGCATGCGTGTGTTTAGATCAGGGGTCCCCAACGCGGTGCCCGAGGGCGCCATGGTGCCTGCAGGGGCATCTAAATGTGACCGCATCCTGGCTGGCAGGGGAGCATCCGCCGAAATGCCGCCGAATTTCTGCGGCATTTCGGTGGCGACACCTCTCGATGATGCCGCTTGTCACCGACAAGCGATGTCATAGAGCGGCGTTGCCGCCGAAATGCCGCAGAAATTCGGTGGCATTTCGGCGGGTGCTCCACCGCTGCCACAGACCTTCGTCTGGCGCCCGCCAGACGAAAAGGTTGGGGACCACTGGTTTAGATAGAGAGGTGGGTACAGAGTGTGAGTGAATGAGACAAAAGAGAGTGAGATTGTCCTAAACCACAAACCCTGCCGCTCTCCCTTTATGAAACATTTGAAAGAAATGACTTAGCCTTCTTTGCTCTTCCTCCAGAACACCAGTGCCCTGGGCGATAGGATAATGTGTTTATTTCCTAAGGGAAGGTAGAAATAACCTCCCTGAATGTTGCACTCCTCCGTGATTTATTGCACTGCTCCAAGAACCTGCCATTTGCATTGGAGAGTCACTACGTTTTAACAGCAGAAACAATTATGTTTTCATTATGAAAGCAAATTAGGAGATGCCTATTGACTTTATTAAATACCAGTGAAGTCCTTGGGTGAGCAAGTGTAGAAGGGGCATTCTCTGCTGAAAGCAGAATGAACAAATAGCAATGAAATACTATCAGTGAACTTCTGGGGAACCCTGGCAGTAGGGTGCTGGCGGAGAGCTCTCTATAGGGCCCTCTCAACATCTTCCCATTCTGCAGAGGATGTTGCCCTTCATCGCTAAAGTGAGTGAGGAATGATTCCAGGCTAAATAATGTTGACTGGCAGTTGTGTGAGTTACAGCTGTGCGAGCCGGTGACTATCTCCCAGAGCCTTTTTACAGTCTTATCCCCAGGGTTCAAAGCCTTGTAAACCCTCTTCAGGTTAAGTGCCATTTGCCACAGGGACAAGGGAGAAGGAGAGGCTTGGGAAGGAGAAGAATAAACGCAATGTGTGAGGATGAGATTATGGCAGGCGGCTAGAGTGCTTGGGTGCTGAAAATGCACCTAGCTAGACTGACTGGTTTAAGGCCACGCATTTATTTACTGGAATTTCTCTGTGGTTCACTGGCATACTATTGAAGCATCCAAAGTGACAGGCTTTGCAAAAGGTAGGTCATCTAGTGGGCCTAAGGAGGCTAACATATGGGAGGCCTCACCCTCTCACCAATCCTACACATTTGCTCAATTCTTTAAAAAATTACTCAGGTTGCTCTGCCCCCCCCCGCCCTTATTTTAGTTTCTGGGCACCCCAAAATCTATAATATTTTTATCCTCATAACACCCTGGTGACAAAAGCCAATGCTATTATCCCCTTGCTAGTATCCCACCTTGGCACAGAGAAGCTAAGTGAGTTTCCCAAGGGCACACAGGAAATCTGTGGCAGAGTAAGGAATTGAACCCAGATCTTAGGCTAGTTTCTTAACCACTGGACCATCCTTCCTCTCATGCGTTCTTTTCTCTGGGGGGGCGGAGGGGGGGGGCTGGGTATGTCACTCCCCTTACCTGGGCCCAAGCTGGAGAATTTACAGAAACAGATAAACTGCTATTAAATCATAGGCTCAGAGTGTCAGAGAAAGAAAACAGTCATTGAAATAACAGCAACAAAAATCACCTGCTAGGAATCCCTTAGCCCTCCTTTCTTTTTTTTCTCCTAATCTCCACTTTCCCTTCTATCTCTCAGTGCAGCCTTTCGTTAGTTATGTTCAGCATCTGTATCCCCTTCAGGCTAATGTTTCTGTCATGTTTCATCCTTTATAAAGGCTTCTGGTTATTTTGTTCTTTCTTCCAGACATTTCTTTTTTTTCAGATCGGGCCTTCTCCCCTGATTTATATGTTACCTTCCCTGTTTTTAATCGTCCTCCTTCCCCCACTGTCTCTGGTCCCATCTCCTCTCTATTTCTCTTTCATCCCCAACCCTCGCAGTACAGCAGCTGTTACGAGAGTGCTCAGCAAAGGAAATGTCCCTATATCTACAGAGCTCGTTAATAGCTGAGGTGCTAGGAGATGGTTCTCTTAGTTGTTCTAGGACCAACAAAAGTGGCGCTCGTCAGGAATTCCCTGTGATGTCCACAGGAGCAGAGCTAGATGAGGGCTAGAATCCCCTGCAGCTCCCCACGGGCTGGGCAGGCTGGCATTCCCAGGAGGGCCTCTCAGGCTGGCATTCCCAGGAGCTCTCTTGGGTGAACTGCCTTCACTCTCCGGGTGTGAGCGGGGCTCAGGGAAAGGGTTCTTCAGACAGACTCTCCAGGGACTGTCCCAGCAGAGCAGCATTCCCCATTGGGGTCTGTGCTGGGGTCACACAGGGAAAGAGGACTGACCCTGGGATGGTCTATGGGAGCAGGGTTTGCTAGTACAGCCTGCTCCCTTGGTGCAGATTGTATGGCAGGTGTGCAAGGCGTGATGAAGGTACAAGGAGCCTATCTTCCAGGTCTCTCCTCCCAGGCCTGGCACAATGTGAATCCTTGTGTCCAGGTGCTAAAGTCTATAGCGGGGGTGGGGAGGGGCAAGGACATGAGCTCACCCCATCTACAGTGACCAGCAGAGCTGGATGGCCAGAGGAGGGCTCTCTCCAATGGTGGTGCAGCAGGTTTTCTCCATGAAGCTCCTGGGAGGGGGGCATCCCCAGAGCTCTCCGTCTCCCTGGAGTGCTACAGCAGTGCAGCGCCCCCAGTGCAGAGCTGTGACTACAGGCCATAATTGAGTCCTAGGCCTCTAATGTGAAAAGATGACTGCAGTGAGGATTCCAAAGTCACACTCTCGAGCTGAGGCCAGCAAACTCATGTCACTAAGGAGGAGCCTGAGTAGAAGTGTCCTTGTGCCGAGTTTCTCTGCTCCTGGCAAAGAGCAGGCTGATGGGTACTGCGCCGGGCATTCCTTCTCCTTCAAATGTTATTTTTCTCTGAAATTGGCTGTGACATTTGCGATGAATGGCTTTTAATGAACAAACCTGACTTATTAAAAGAACTTAGCAGAAGTGTCAGGGCTGATTTGAAATGGAAAACGGGGCCTGGAAAAAACAAGACTGTTTTCTATTGAAATGCACAGGGGGCTTCTCACTACCTCCCTCTGGCCCACTCCTCCCTCTCTTCCTTCTTCACAGTGGAGCTAATGTCTTCATTTTCCTCAGGCTCTTCATGCAGATCAAAACCACCAACATAATTAAGGTGAGGCAGCAAGCGCTAGGCCGGGCTCTAAGGAGGACCCATGGCTTCCCTTATCCATGTGCTGCTAGAGAAGTAGAAGATATTTAACCAGACATCCTTTGCACCTGGGGTGGCCCTTAGGGGTATTGTGCATGTGCAACAGCTGGAAGGGGCTTTCACTAGCACATGGATGCCATTGGGTCTCTGTCTCCCACATAACCCATTTCTGTCCCCTTAAACCAGCTGCTGCCCATTGCCATTCCCCGGACACCCGGGCTTTAGACCACACACTGGCAGCCGATGGAGTCTCCAACTTCCTGCACTGGCCTTAGTCCCAGTGATAACACCTCTGCCCACCGAGGAGGGGCTGCTGACAGCATCTGTCCTTAGCAGCAAAATTCCCAAGCTTTCTCAGCCCGTGAAACTCTCTGAGATAAATTCTCCAATCTGTTCCTGCAGGGGGCACTGTCACAAACCACTCTAAGGCTGACCCCCTAGCCTAGGGTGTACTGGTCATAGGTGCACTAGGGCTGACCTGTGGTGAATTAAATCTCTTGAAATATGGAGACCACGCTTCCAGCCGTATAGTCGTGGCTTTTCTAGTCTCTCTGTTTCATGGTGACTCTCATTCACCTCACTCAGCAGCACAGATTGTTCTCTGGGCTCCTTCTGTGGCACATGCCGTTGGGGTTTTTTTAATCTCTGCATTGTGTTTGGCCGGAACCCTAGGATATTAATAATAGAAGAACTTGACAGTTCTGTGTTATGCAACCTAATGCCACATGCTGGAATACAACAGCAAAGAAATCATAGCAAAGGGACAAGGGGCTGACAGCTGCTGCAGTGCGTACGGCAGCAGTTTTCACCTGCAGAGGCCTGGGTTCACTTACTAGTTTTGGTCACATGTGACAATGAGTTTGGCGGGTTCTCGGTATGCACCATATCCATTCCACAATTCAGCGGTTGGAGCCTTCTTCTCAGGAGACGTCAAGGGGGACCTCCGGGTCAGGATGCGGGTGCATTGACGGAGCTTGCAGGGAAGCACAAGACTAGAATAGCAAGGGGGCTGCAGGCTAATAGTGAGTGGTGCTGGCAGATCCCTGTGAGGAGTCCAGGACTGGAACAGCACAGGGCGCTGCAAATCAGGACTGAGCTGTGTCAGTGGAGCTGGGTGCTTGCATCTGCTTGAACTAAGGCTGTCTAGCCAGGGTGGGTTTCAGTCCTTCATTTTCATAGGCAACATTAAGAAACATACAAGAAAATAAAAACGAAAGCAAGTAAATCCTGATCCCCAAGCAGCCAAGTGAGTGAACAGCGGAAACAGGGCTGAACCACAAGCCAAGGTCTGAATGACCCCCAACACTGGGGGAATTTGGATTTGGGTCCATTTCTGGATCTAAAATTCATGGCTCAGGTCAATCACTAAAATGTGATTCTTCTGTGAGGACCCTTTCGTCTCAGTTGGAAAGTGGTAGATCGGAGCAGGTGTTTACAGGAGTTTACAGAATTCCTGGGCGACTTGCAAATTCTAACTTCATTCTGCATTTCAAGGGCCAGCGCTGCCCATCACCTACTCCAAAGGGCACATGTGAAAGGCTTAATGTGACATTGCGCGACACTGTGTCACTCTGAGACCCGTCTCCACACATCTGGCTGGTTCACTGGCACCGACATTCCCATTGACATTGACTGGGTCTTCCCTCTGCAGGACCTCTCTGAGCTTTGATGGCCTCTTCCAGTCCACACCAATGCTATGGTGGCAGCAGAGGTTCTGCTTGGCGTGTCACTGGGCGTGCACGTCCCGTTCCACTGCCTAGTGGTATATGAATAGGGATCAGATGTTAATACAGGCAATGAGAACATCCACAGTGACTTAAGACAGGATTAAACACATCAGGGATATAATCCCCCTGCTTCAGGGCATAAGCCAACAGCTAACCTATGGGGTTAGGAAGAAATGTTCCCTAAGGACATTCCATAATCCTTCATTGCAGCATTTCTTGTATCTTCCTCTGAAGCATCTGGTGGTGCCTGAACTAGATAGACCTCTGGTCTGTTCCCAGGTGGTGATTCCTACATTTCTTATGTATATGTGCCATTGTAATGTACAATGAAGATCCTTCTCATTACCCTGAGAGCAATCCCTGCTCTGTCCCATACTGTCAGTGTGTAGCTCAGAAAGCTATGCTTCCACTCATGGGTTCTTTAACGGTTACAGTCACAGATCCGGGAGTCTGACATACAGCATATGTCACCGGAAGCCTGAAAAGGGAAGCCCATTGAGAGAATCCAGCTTCAGACTGACTAGGCATTGACTGTTGCTCGTTACACATGTTCTGTTCAGGTTCTCATACAGGCTCGTTACCATTGTATCTGAGCGCACGTTGTGTGGTTGGTCACACAATATTGTTTCTGCTCCATGGTTGGAGGACCGAAGCATTTTTAAACAGAAGGGTAACCAAGAGTGAACAGCAAATGGTGCACTTTCTGGTGTGAATATTTAGATGAATAATGACCCGTGCTAAAATTCATAAAACATTAGGACCGTTGAACATTTCCCCCCATGCCAGGTGATTGAACCTTCATGGATAATACACACTCAGACCCCAGAAATACAAGCGATACCAGCTCTCTGATTTTATCCTCAAAAACATTCACCGGTCCTCTTTTAGCCCAACAACCAGCTGTAGCAAGGAGCAAGTGCTGGTTTCTAATCATGGCTTCTCCCCCATCGCTATGTATCTCCTCCTTCTCTGATGGCTGAGTCTTCTCGGATCTGAATCCGCGCTAGCACTCATGACATTTTGGGTTTAATAAGTTATGTTTTATCTGCCTGCTTCTGACAAATCACATCTGAGAAAAAACTTAGAGATTCCAACTGGCTTGGCATGAATGGCAGAGCAGGGTTATTTATATTTTATAAAGTGAAAATCATGCTTGTTCTACAAGGGCTCAGGAGTCAGTTCCCTTTTGTACTCCTAAATATCCAAATAAAACCTGAAAGGAAACACTATCAGGGCGCTTTTCATCACTAAAAAAACCTCATTTTTTACTCACTGTTGTTCTTAATAACTATGAAGTTGGAAACTGCAATCGGTTACCTTACCCACGTGGTTTTCCCTTCCATTCTGCATGCTCTGGTTTGCCGCCCTAGGGACAGCCACAAGCATGCTGGATTGTTATTGGGGTGTTGTTTGAAAGCTCTAGGCCAGGCTGAATTGTTTGTTGTCGTCATTCATGAGTGCTGGGGTAGCACACACCACTTCGGG
Source organism: Mauremys reevesii (assembly GCF_016161935.1). Classification (NCBI taxonomy): domain Eukaryota; kingdom Metazoa; phylum Chordata; order Testudines; family Geoemydidae; genus Mauremys; species Mauremys reevesii. The sequence goes on along the minus strand of NC_052631.1, from coordinate 79,700,541 downwards.
TTTGGTAGGTTCCTTATGGGAGCTATGCACATTGGGTTGTTATTATAGGGTTAACACCTGGACGCCGGGCTAGGCATGTTGGGAGGGGTTCGGCCCTCAGGTCTGGTCCCTAAATGCCTCTCTGGCAGCCCACCCTACTCTAGCACTCCCATGTGCCATAGCATAGGGGACATGCTGGGGTGGGGCCATAGCTCACACCACTATGGCCATTCTGGCTTGTGCTGCAAATCCTGGAGATGCTTAATTTAGAGCAGTCCCTAGACTGCCTAACTTACACCAGGGGATGTATTGTTCCCTGCTCCAACCCAGTATCTGGAGGCTGAGTCTTCTATGCTGTGCGTCTGGGAGGTGCAGCCCCAAATCTGAACTCTTGGTTTATTATTGTAGGGTTGCTTGTGAGAGCTGAGCTAAGCAAACTAGTTAATTTTGATCAGGCTGCTCATTGCAGTCACTGAATTACAAGACGTTTCACAAATCCCTGGGTTCTGAACATTTGCCACAAAAACTATGAAATATTGAAGTCATTTGCTCGATATTGGTGGGTTTTTTTGGAGGGGGGAGATGGCAAAATTTCTCTTAGTACATGTAAAAAGATGTTTATGGCTGAATACTTGGGAGAATAAAGATCACTTGTATTTCTTCCATTTGCAGCATTTGGACAAAGCCAAAATCTGCCGGGCTCACTTATAGACCTTTCCCCCCAGGCCACCTGGAAGGATGAGCAGCCAGTCACCTTCCTGTTTGGTTTCTCCAATAGCTCATTCAGTCCGACACCTTTGAATCATCTCTGTCTGCTTGTAGAAAGTCTGGGGGCTGATCAGAACCTGCCCACAGAGGCTACAGGCATTGGAATCAAGGGAGAGGACTCTCCTCTCTAGGATGGAGACGTTCTCATTTGGGATATATGATCAGGAAATCCTCTCTCCCTTTCACATTCTGGTCTCTGCTCATCTTGGCGATTGTCCTGGCTGCCTTTTCCTTGTCCATCCACCCGTAATACAATGTAACACTGGAAAACATCATTTATGCAGCTACTGCCCGGCACATGGGAGCTACTCCAGCAGATCCATCGCTCGCAGGAGGTAAGGATGAGAGGAGAGGCAGAGAGGAGACACGTAGAAGCGTGAAGGGCTTGGAATAGTTCATACCAGTGGGGGAATTAACTGCTTGACTGCTCGCTGGCCTCATGCAGCACAAAGTTGATGGCTGTTGACCTGCGTTTTAAAAAGGGATGGAAAGTCAATGATGTGGAGAGAGGTGGGGTGTCTGCTTTGGATTGCTTAGATCAGCCAGAATTCAGTTACCAATGTCTGTCATGTGCTGTCTCAAAGCCCCTTACACGCATTATTAATGATCCCCCTGCAAGTATTAGTATCTCCATTTTACATATGGGGGAAAATGAAGTCCAGCGAGAGAGTGGCAGAGCAAGGAGCAGAGGCCAGGCCTCCTGGCTCCCAGTTCTGTCCCTTACTGACAAGAAATTCAAACTTTGAAGAGACGGGTTGTAATCCAGATCCAGCTTTTGCAGCTCAGGCTTGCAGCTGGACTGGACTTTAAATGCTGCTGATGTTCAGCCGGGGACACGTCTCATACCCCACTGTAGCCACTAGGTGTAGATCTCGTCTAAGGAGATTTCACATCCGTAAGGCTGTGGTTACTCCTCTGATTTTGAGCAACAACACCGACAAAAAGAACAAAAGAAAGAAAGAAAAAGCAAAATTCCCCGGGCCCATCACAGCAGCAATTATATAGCTACTTCATTTTCATTTAGGATAAAACACATGTGTAATGGGCCTCAGCCCTCTTGCCTTTATTAGGGATACGCTGCCTGAGTCGCATTCCAGCTGCTGCAACAGACCAAAGTGAGTGGAGAATATTAACAGTTTGCGCCGTCAGTGGGTTGTGGCAGCGACAGCGAGAACAGACATCTAGAGATTCCCTGGCAGGCTGGACTGGTGGTCGTTGTGCCCGAAGGAGCAGCTGCCGTGGCAGCGCCTCCTTGACCCCAGGAGCCACGGGGTTGAGTAGCAGGCCAGGCTGGTTGTCCTGGGCACTGACAATTCTGCTTGCCGGGGCATTCGTCACAATGAGACAAGGGAAGAGATAGAGGTAGTGAGAGAGGGCATGTGGCCCTGGGTCTCCCTTGCCATCCTTGAAAACTCTGTGTCAGGGTGGCCTTTCCTTCCAGTCACGGGAGACTGAATGTGTCTTTCGGTCAAGAGAGGGTGATAAGAGCAACTAGAACATTTCTTCCTTCTCTTTCTAATGCCCGGGGCTAAGTGTGTGCTCCTCAGAGCATGCCTGGGCCTGGCAGGCCTGGCAGGGACGGTCACCAGTGCCCTTCTCTTGAGCCAACAACTCCACTTTAGATGCCACCCAAAGGAGGACCCTGTTCAAAGAAACTTCTCCAGAGTCAGAGGCGCCAGGTGGAACCAAATCGGGAGAATCCGGGTGCCTTTTGCTGCGTGAGTTCCAAGTTCACACGGCACAGGCAATATGCGAGGGAATCATCCAGCAGCAATGGGAAATCTTTAGGGCATAGATAATGGATCCAGCATTGGATTCCTGAACCAGGGATCATGGGCTCAAGGCCCAGCGGGGATGCGGTCTGCCTAGCATTTGACTGTTGTCTGCTGCTGCCTCTTTGCCTTCAGAGGACAGGGGATTTGTCAAGCCTGTGTTGCAGGGGTGGCTTTGCAGGCTTCAGACATCCTAGGTCCAGGAGACTGGTAGTCTCTGTCAGGCCCTTGGGGACGTCTGCAGAGGACTCCTTCCGGGGGGTGGGAGGCTCCCTCCCGCTGCCCGTGTTCATTGTTATGAGGAAGGGAAAGAGGGGTTAATGCCCCCCAGTCCTCCCACTGTTCTGTCCAGAAATTAAGGGTTGGGTGGGCTCACCCAGACAGAGTGGAAGGCAGGAGGAATAAAAGAGGTACAGGAAAACTCCTCCTCCATGCTCCACGTGATCATCTAGCCATTGAACCCTACACATGAAATTTTCTGTACAATACTGAGTACCGATAACTCCCCCAGGAGAGGAAGACGGGAGCTGAGAAAGGGAGCGGGACCTGGATTGGGTTGGGATCCCTGGAAACCCATCTGATCTGCAATGCAGAGTCAGTTCTTTTATTCACAGTCTCAGTGCCAGGGGAAGGCAGCGGGTGGGTGTTAATTAGTGACACTGTTGTAAGACCGAGCATTGTCCATCTTCAAAGCTTCCCATACATTATCCAGTTAATCATCAAGAAGATAAGAATGATCAGCCCCATTTTAAGATAGGGAAATTGAGGCACAGAAAGGAGAAGTGATTTAGTCAAGGTCCTAATATGGCAGAGCTGAGATTAGGGCTCAGGAGTGCCAGGCAATGCCCTGTGCTCAGTTCACTACAGTGTGGTGTCCCTCGGGAACGCAGGGAGGATGGCTTGGAAGGGGATTGAAGCATTTCAGGGTGGTTTCGCTTGTTCTTTTCACGTGACTGCAAGGCAAGTGCTAGTTCAGTGAAACTCAGGAGCCTTTCCAAGCCAGTGATTCCCTCTCAGCACTCAGGCTGCTGACAAAATGGAAAGATTACAGGGAAGGAGAAGGGGAAATGGAAGGTTAGTCATGAACATATTGGGCTTGAAAAACTCTGTAAACCAAGACAGTCCAGCTAGTGCACTTCCTGCTGCTGGACAGTCTGCTCCACTTTGATTCTGATCGTCGTCAGTATCACACATTCATCCCAGATATCCCCAGGGAAGTTCACAGTCATCATGTCACCACCACTGAAATGCAGCCACCTCTGCGGTGGAACATGGCAGCTGTTTATGAGCAACACTACAATTTAAGACAGAAGTGAAGAAACAAAACACAGCCAATGGAAACTGCCAGGAGGATTTAAGAAGGTGGAATTTAATGACCCATGCTGGCATTTGGCCAGGGATCTGAGACAAAAATAGGCTTGAGAATGGTATTTCCAGGTCAGTGGCTGCTGCATGGGGGATTCTGATTTTGTTTACATATTTCAAAACAGGTAAAGTGAGAATGAGGGAAATGGCATCATGCCACGGGCTGATTCGTGACCCGCAGCCAGGCCAGTTGCAGGGCCCCCTCTGCTGATCGGAGCCTGTGAGCTGTGGAAAGGGAAGTTGGCAAAGTATTAAATGACTCTTAAGTCAAGTTTGTTTAGAACTTTTCTATTTGAAGGAATATTTTTTTTCAGAACGGGTTGAATTTCAGTTCAAATCCCCTTTCAAGACGTCTCCTTGGTTCTTACGCTGAGCCGATTTGATTAGCAGAATGGATATACAAGAATATATGGAAGGGGAAAAAACGAGGGGCGCTAGACGGCAAGGATGTTGGAAAATGGCTTTGCTGGAACAACAGTGGAGACTTTCATCTCAAAGGCCCCAGTTCAGATCCACTCTCTGTCATTACCCAGCTGACCACAGCTCAGCCCCTTCGTGATATGAGTTGGGTGTTCCCAGTTCAGAGGACAGATGTCCCAAACCCACACATGCTACTAGCATTTAGGGGATGAGCCTATGGCCATTGAAATCAATGGAAAGTCTGGCATGGGCTTTGGTCAGGCCCTCACCAGGGGCGGCTCTAGCCATTTCACCACCCCAAGCACGGCGGCACGCCGCAGGGGGCGCTGTGCCGGTCACCGGTCCTGCGGCTCCGGTGGACCTACCGCAGACGTGCCTGCGGAGGGTCCGCTGGTCCCACGGCTCCGGTGGACCTCCCACAGACGTGCCTGCGGAGGGTCCGCTGGTCCCGCGGCTCCGGTGGACCTCCCGCAGGCATGTCTGCGGATGCTCCACCGAAGCCGCAGGACCAGCGGACCCTCCGCAGGCACGTCTGCGGGAGGTCCACCGGAGCCGCCTGCTGCCCTCCCGGCGACCGGCAGAGCGCCCCCCGCGGCATGCCGCCCCTAGCACACGCTTGGCGTGCTGCGGCCTGGAGCCGCCCCTGGCCCTCACTGATCCCCTTGCTAGCAGTCTCTGTAGAGTCCAAGGACTGGCCAGAGCCTTCACTCCCTTCTTATTTTCAGTGCCAGTCCCTGCACACCCGGGTTCCCATGCACCGCTGGTGTGCTGCCCATACTGTCCCTGCTCTTGGGGTACTACAGCGTTCCCTCTCCAGAACTGTCAATCTAGGACCTTTCACCTTTGCTACATTCAATTTAAATTTAAAGCAAAATAATCAGATTACGCTTGATTAAGAAAGAAAAATAGAAGAACAATCCAAATAATCCCAGTTCCGGTGCTGCATGAACAGACACTTCTGGGACCTTCCTGAGCTGACAGTTTTACAGGAGAAACTGACAGGCTCAGGAAAGAGCGCAGCGAATCCCTAACCACGCAAAGTACTGCAGCTACCGTACAATCACTCGGCCGAGCTCCCTCCGGACTGGGCTTGTTGCTGCCAATAGACAACAGGCCTAATCAGCATGGAACGCAGCGGGGCCCAGTCCATTAATTCTGGGTCTATCTTTAGCGTCTACTCTCTCTGAACAGTGCACTGATCTGCTGCCAGTGTAACATATTTAACTTGCCCTACATTTTGCATGTTCATTTTCTTCCATTGTTCTTTTTCAGTCAAAGAAAGTATCCTGTTTCTGTGCCCTAGTGATGGAGGCATCTGTTGTGTGTCTGGCTCCAGGCCAGCTCCCCCCATCCACCAACCTCCGTGTTGAGACTCTCTGGGGGATGAATGCTGCCCCTCAGTGGTGAAGGAAATGTGGATGGTCAGAGTCACACGTGAGCTGGAGCCCCATCCCCCAGGACTGTGCTCAGCTCTGCTCACTATGCTGGACTGCCTGTGTCACGGGAGGTACTGTAACATGCCTGATCATACTTTAAAAAAGGGGATGGATGGACAGGTTGGTGGGAGACCTGAGTTCTATTCCTGTCTCTGTCAGAGGCCTCCTGTGTGTCTTTGGGCTTAGAGCCCAATTTTCAGAAAGCTGAGCCAAGAAAGTAGGCAGTTGTGGACCTATTTTGCATAGGAAGTCCCTAGGGTTGCAGAGTGTAAAGTAAAGGCCGAATGCGGCCCGTACATTGTATCCAAGGAAGACTTCTTGTTACACATAGGCCAGGACTTTGGCACAGTCAAACTACAGTAAACATACTAAAGCTGAGACCTTTGGAGTCGTGCTGGGGGTGAGATGGGATCCTGTCCATACTATCAATGGGAGGTGTTTCCTGTACAGAGAGGAAAACACAGACATCTTTGTACCGTAGACTGGGTATTTCCAGAACCACAGAGGGAACCAGCAGGAGGCCCTGCTCTGCTTCCCAGTATTAGACTTTCACTTCCCAACATCACAGAGGCCTTCCCTGCAGCCAAGCAGGGCGGCCATAGCTTCTCAAAGAACCACCCGCATTGCTTTGAGGGCCAGCAAGGAGAGCAGAGGAACACTCCAGAGCCTGCTTCTCCCACAGCACTCATGACCCAAACAACGATCTCCCCATGTAGCCACTACCGGCCTGAACCCATCAAATTCAGGGTCCTGATTCCGCTCTTCCTGCCACAATTGCAGTTATAGTGACTTCAGTGGAGTTACCCGTGATTTATGCTGATGGCACAGAGAGGTGAATGAGGCCCAAGAACTTCAATGATGACACAGCAGTTCTGATGAGCCTTCAAGCCATTCAGTGGGCACCAGAGTGGGAACAGAGGAGATGGGGACTGACTTTCAGAGCACAGATTTGTGTGTCTCTCTCTCCTTGATTGCCTGAGATACTTCCTGTCATGCAGCCCCCACTCAGGACCCCCCCACAGACAAACATGTTTCGCCCTTGAGCCCAAACAAAACTGATAAACCCTGAGAGTGGGAAGGTGACAAGGGGGTGTGATGTGATCACTCCCTCTCCTTTTTGTATCATCTGGATTATTTGGTTCTGCAGTCAGTTTCTTGCCTGGTTCTGACCCATCCCCTTGTTCCACAGTCAATTTTCTGCCCTTTGTGCCTGGTTCCGAGCTGTTCTCTTGCTCGGTAGCTAGCTGCCTGCTCTGTCTGTCCAGGCCCCATATCCAGCAGCAGGTGTTCTATCAGATGTACACCAGGCAGCTGTTAGAAAGGCAGGGCTCAGGGACAGGCCTGTGCTGAAAATCACTGGAAATCATCTAGCCTGCTCTGTAATTTAAAAGGGAAATTAAACTGCTTGATGGCATCCAGGTGTGGCCCAGATCTCTCTGAACCTGAGCATGTCTTGTGTTTTCAATCACGTTATTGGTGCCATAGAGTGGGGCTGGGGTGTTACACTTTCCTGTCAGCACAGCTGAGGGCAAGTCCAGCGCAGGGCACACATGAGACAAGTTTGGAGGCCTCAGCCTAAATCATCAGCCACTTTTATCCATGCTGCAGATCTGCCACCACACTCGGGCAAAGTGCGGGGTGGTCTCAAGCGGGGCTCACCCCATAATAGCAGGGGACTGTGCAGGTGATGACTGAAGTGCCTAGGCAGAGCTTTGGGGCTCCAGGGATAGAATAGCTGGAGTGGGAGGCCAGGGGTTGTGTCGGAGGAGCATCAGCAGCGCTGTGGTGGGTCCCAGAAAGCAGGGGCTGCTGCAGACAGAAAGGAGGTGTGTTGGCAGAGCTTGGAGGGAGAAGTCAGCATGGCCTAGTAAGGGGTGTGGAAAGTCAGGACTGAGATGCATTGGCACAGCTTTGTTGGGAGCCTATGACCATGATGGAAGGGGAGGTGCTGCAAGCCAGAACAGAAGCGCATTAGCAGAGCTGTTTGTGGGAGCCCATGATTAGCGACTGGCATAGTAAAGTCAGGATTAGGTCAGGACTGAAGTGCACTGGCACCGCTGTCAAGGAGCCCTGGCCCTAGAATAATAAGGGGTGTGTTGTGTGGGTCAAGATGTTGCGGGTGTTTGCAAAGAGAAACCTGAACAAAGATGGATTGTTCCTCTGTCCAAACCAGGACACAGTAGCTGCAGCTCTGGGGCAGCGTCGCTGCCTGATGCCAAGGCTGGGACAGAGACATTCCTGACGGTCCTACAATTCTTCTCCCAGGATGCTCTGCCAGAGCAGCCTGAACATTCATTCATCTATTGCAGGGATGCTGGAAGAATTCAGACCCCCATGAATCGAGGACACACTTTTCTCCTCCATGGCTGTCTCTGCTTGCAAAACAAAAAAAAGAATGATGTTGCCCTCCTGACGCGAGACCCAGCAGCCATTCTGAGGCAGTGCCTGTTCTCCCCATGGTCATGCATAAAAGCGATTGGCAAAGTTAGCTGTGCTTTCAAGTCAATTTGTCAGTGGAGCTGCAGACGTCAAAATGGGTTACGAGAAGAAAAACTCAAGAAAATAAGCAGATGGATGATGAGCAGCCAGGAAAATAAAATCATCCCAAAGCTTCTGTCTGATGATCTCACAGCACTGTGCAAACACAGGGAACAAACCGTGGCCCCGCTGAAATTAATGGGAGCAAGACTTGACCCTGATAAGTTAAGACCCTCACAACAATCCCACTCCCTGGGTGAGTATCTTCACTCCATGTTATAGGTGGTGAAACTGAGGCATAGCCTGGTGAAGGGACTTGCCCAAGTGAGTCAGTGTCAGAATTAGGAACAGAAGCCAGATCTCCGGGGTCCCAGTTCCTTAATCAAGATACGGCCCTATGGCAAGGAGTGCTGTGCAGTCCATCTTGTCTTGATCATACAGAGAGTATGTCCTAGCAGAAAGCCCCCTGCACTGAGGACTCTCTGTCAGTTCTTGGTCTAAAATGCAGATGAATTAGGAGGGATTTTTTGAAGGTCTGAAGAAAAAAGAAAAAGGAAACGGATGAAAATAAAGGCTGTGAAACTTCCCCAGGTAATGAAAGCATTTCCCAGTGAACACCTTGAGCGCAGGTGTGATAATATTTGCGTCACTCTTTACAGTGAGAGGACAATGCTGGCAGCAAACAGATAAGAAGCCATGCCTATGTGACTTGTGTTCCACCATGAGCGTCTGGCCTGAATTCCTTCCCCCAGGAGATTGTCTGTGATGTCAGGAAACAGGACAGCTACCACCTTGGTGGCTTTTGATAGAACAGATTCCACTAATGGTGCCATATGACACCTTCCATCTGAGAATCTCAGAACACTTTGCAAACACTAATGGATTCAGCCTTATGACTCCTCTCTAGGTCAATATCATTATCCCTATTTTGCAGATGGGGACACTGAGGCACAGATCTGGGACGTGACTTGCCCAAGGTCATACTACGAGCCAGAGCCAGGAATAGAACCTTAATATCCGTTCCCTGAAATAGCTGCTCGGCCACAGCATGGTTGGAGAGGCTCATATGGATAGGTCACGCTAGGAATCAAGACTAACCCTCAGTCAACACTTAGGAATTGCAATGCTGTGATGTTTTCCAACAAGCTCGAGATTGTGAGGCATCTTGCTACCACCCTCCCATAGCATGAAGAAGTCTTGTCTGTATCTGCTCTGGATCAGTTCCCTGGCAGGCCTCTGCAGGTCTCGCCCTCTCTGTGCAGGTTAGCGATAGGCAGACACTGATCCATGAGTCTTCTGAGCGTCTTCCCGTTGTGCCTCGCTCACAGAACTCTCAGATTTTCTACTCCCACGGGAACAGCATACACCAGCTCACGATCACCACTCTGCTTGACACACAGCACTTAGATATATTTATAGTGAACACAAGAATAAGTTTATTCTCAAAGAACAGAGATTCAAGTGATAGCAATAACACTGGAAACAAATGGTTACAAATAAAACAAAATCATAATGTGCTTACTAGAGCCTAAACTTAACTCACAAGACTTTCCTCCACCTGCTGCAAGACAGCTTACCCCACGTCCTTTTTCCAGTGTTTTCAGCCAAGTTGGCTGAGATCCCCCTTTCATAAGATCAAGCCTGCTGTTGGCTTCTCTGCACAGATTGAAGGATGCAAGGGTGTCTTACTGGTATTCCACACCACTGAAAATAGGATCCACCCCTCTGCTGCGGTGTACCTCTTCCTGTTAATTTCTTTTGAAGTCTCTGCAAGCTCTTCATTAGCGTTTGACTCCGTATGCTAACAGACTTCTGTTGTAAGGCACACACCACACAATGGCCCACCAAGGAGATAAGTGTCTCCTACCTCCTATTAGAAGAAGTTTGTCTCAAGGTACTGTACCTTTGAGTGACCTCCCTTTAACTACAAGGCCCAGAAGACACAATTTTCAGCATATGAACATAACTCCTCACATATTTTCTGTACATAAATCTCACAACAGTTATGATGACCAGTGTGCCACAGGCTTGCATTAGAGACCTTACGTGACATTCTTTTGGTGAACCCAGGGTCATCCCTATTTCCCCCTGTGCCCTCTGCCAGTTAGCATCAAGAGGTCCTTGGGTCACATATGCCATCTGGTATAGCATCCTAGAAGAGTCCAGGAATACCACCCATCTCTCATTTCCAGGAGTGATCCTGTATCCTATGAACATTCACAGGTGTCCAAATTGCAGTTTAGAGCTTACGAAACATCCTTATATTGCAATGTTAGGCCGTGACATAGTAACATCTTGACTCAGTGAGATGACATCCTCAGTGCACAACACTAATGTTCCATCACACAAAGATGATATCACAAAGTTGTGACACTAAACTTCACCTCCTTGCACAAACTTTCTCAGCTATGGACCCTCCCTGTCTCTGCCAGGGAATGGCCAATGCCAGTTGCTTTGGAAGAAGCAGTAAAACCCACATAATACTCCTGAGTGTGTACTATTATCCCATGGCAAAAACCTCTTCCTGACCCTCAGGTGGGCTAGAGGTGATCAGTTTGTGCCCTGAAGCAGGAGGATTAGAGCCAGTCATATTTTATTCTTGATAGTGTCATTGATTAAGTGTTTAGTTAATTTGTTTGTTTGTTACGTTACTTGTCCCACTCATAAAGCAGACTCTACTCTTTTACTCAAAATAAATAGTGTGTGGCTTTCTCACAGACTAACCCACCTCCTCGCTGGAGCCAGCCACCATCCCAGGACAGGCCAGGCAGCTGGCACAAGAGACTGAAAGGCATTCCTCACCCCCCAAGAGTTGGGCAAACCGCTTTCACAGAACTCACAGTTCTGCCATCCCAAGCAGAGGCCAGAGTTCCAGCCTCACGCTGGCCCAAATGGCTTTGCCCCGAAGCTTCACTGTTACAATGCCTTGCTTGGGATTTCATTGTAGCCCAACCCCATGCCATCATGTGAAGGGCCCTACACACACAAATGCCTCTGTGTGTAAGTGTTGCAGGATTGGGCCCAGTTTCAAGGCTACTCTGAGCTGTGCCTGACATGCTGGCAGTCACCTTTCCTGTCCCACGCATCAGGGTTAGGTTGTCTGTTCTGAGTGGCATTTGATGCTTTTCTGTCACTGCAATGCAAAGTGTGAAAATAGCTGTTTCCAGAGAGGAAGGTGGCCGTGGGGAAAGCAATAAACTTGAATTTTCCTGCTCCCGCCGCTCTCCAGCAGAAAGCATCCTTGGGATAGGAACCAAGAGAACTAGGAGAAAGTACAGAGAACAGCTGAGAAAACACATTAATGCACCATAAAGAATTTCCATTGCTTTCCAATGATCTTTTTTTTTTATTTATTCATTTATATGCTGCTTCTTTCTCCCTCTTCCCCCCAATCAGGCCTTTCAATTCCTCACATCACCCTCTCCACCCCCAGAGATTACATTTAAATAGTGTCTGATCTTTATGCAAGAACTGAGGGGACCTGTGGAATGAGAGTGCAGAGCTGGGGGCATCGGCATGCCTGACACATACTGTAACTCAGCGAGCAGTGAAATGCCGAGGCCAGCGTTCTGAATCCGGCCACAACTGCCTGATCATCCAAATATTTAGATTCCAAAAAGGCTGTGATAGAAACACCCAGAAAAATAAATATTTTAGAAACGCAGTAACTGAAAACCTAAACAGGAACCCGCTCCCTCTCTCTGCCCTGCGCTTGCTACCGAATTAGAGAAAGCTGGGCATATATTTCACAGCTGTGCCCCTGACACTTCACTTCCTTACAAAGGAATGCTATGCGGCTACATCATAACATCAGGCAACTTTTATAAGGTTTGGGGAATGAGAGAAACTTATCTCAGGATGTTGGATGCAGCTTGGAGGCTGGTAGTATCAGTCAGTGCCCTGGGGCGCTGCTTTCAAACTGACATGTGATCAGACATACTGTTACAAAGGCTGAGCCAAACCCCTGGAAGTGGTGCGGAGAGCCCAGAGCTCAAATAGCAGCGGGGTCTGCAAGACAGAATCGAAATGGATTAGCGCAACTGTGTGGCGTCATAGGCAGCCTCTACGCTTCGAGGTGGAGGTGTGCTTCCCGTCTCGCATAGACGTACCTGTGCTAGCTCTGCTTGAGCTAGTCCGCTAAAAATAGCAGTGCAGCCCGAGTAGCATGGGTGGCAATTCAGGCTCGTCAGAGGGTAGCAGTAGCAGGGGGAATTGCAGGTCAGGACTGAATGACGTTGGCAGAGCTGTGTGAGAGCACAGGACATCCATACAATATGAGACATATAATAGAATGGTAATCAAGGGGTTAACTGGGTTACTCAGAGTATTATAGGTTGGGGTCATATTCCAACCCTTCCTTCCATCCTGGTTTAGTTAGTGTGTGTTTTCCTCCTACGGTTGAATGAAGCAGCGCGTTCCCAGCCTGCAGTACTGTAGGTAGTGTCTCTTGTGCACTGAGTGGTCCCTTTACAAAAGGGTGGCTGGTCAGGACTCAGATGCACTGGCAGAGCTGTGGAGAGAAGCTTACACACTACTGTCTTGCACTTTGCCAGGCTCTAGAAAGCCCGTTTCTACTCCCAGTTTCCTGAGCACACCATTTGCAAATCAATGTAACCCATACTGAGACTAGCCACTCACGTCAGTTCCCCCGCACCTCAACAGCAAATGCTCACAGCTGGCAAAGGAACCCCAGGGGGATGTTCCTTTTTGATGGACCTTCAGAATAAACCAAGACTCCCCCACCTGGCACATGCTTTCCCTCTTGAGCCCTGTAGGAAATCTTCTGCCATGGTAACAGACTGAGAGGCTGGGAAGTGGCAGTAGCTTCCCCATTCATTGCCTTTTCCAGCAGCTGAATTGGATGCTCTCTCACTCTCTCTGGCAAATAACAACCAATCTAGTATCTCAGATGCAGAGGTCCCACAACCTCCCTTGACACAGTGGCGGATTAACAAATTTGCCGCCCCTAGACCCTCAAATAATTGCCGCCTCCCCCTCCCCCCAAGCCAGCTCATCTCCGCTGCCCCGTGGCAAGCCTGGGAGGGAGTGGGGAGAAGGCGAGTTGTGGTGCGCTCGGGGGATGGTGGAGGTGGCGTGGAGGGAACTGCTCCCTGCCCCCCACAAGAGTTATTCCCTGCGCCTGCTGGCCCCAGCTCACCTCCACTATCCCCTGAGCACGCCGCTACTCGCTTCTCCTCCCTCCCTCCCAGCACTTTCGTGCGGCAAGCCTGGGAGGGAGAAGGGGAGTTGCGTTACACTCGGGGGATGGCGGTGGTGAAACAGAGGTGAGCTGGGGTGGGGAGCGGTTCCCGGCTCCCCTGTGTTACTCCCCGCGCCTGCAGGCCCCAGCTCACCTCTGCTCTGCCTCTTCCAAGCGCGCCGCTACTCGCTTCTCCCAGGGGCAGTTCTAGCCATTTCGCCACCCCAAGCACGGCGGCACGCCGCAGGGGGCGCTCTGCCGGTCGCCGGTCCCGCAGCTCCAGTGGACCTCCCGCAGGTGTGCCTTCGGATGCTCCACCGAAGTCGCGGGACCAGCGGACTCTGCGTAGGCACGCCTGCGGGAGGTCCACCGGAGCCACCTGCCGCCCTCCCAGCGACCGGCAGAGCGCCCCCCTGCTGCATGCCGCCTCAAGCACGCGCTTGGCGTGCTGAGGCCTGGAGCCGCCCCTGGCTTCTCCCTCCCTCCCAGTGCTTTCCCACAGCAAGCCTTGGCGGGAGGTGGAAGGAGGGAAGCGTGGTACGCCTGGGGGAAGAGGCGGGCTGGGGATTTGGGGAAGGGGTGGAGTTGGGGAGGGGGCACGAGCAAATTTGCCGCCCCTACAAATTTGCCGCCCTAGGCCTAGGCCTTGTTGACCTAGGTAATAATACGCCGCTGCCTTGACAGCTTATATTCTTGCCAATGTGTTCTTAGAATTATATAGTATCTTCTAATACAATACTCACCCTAAATGTTCCCTACTGTGGATTAAATCCATTCTTGCTTGTTCTGCCTTTGCTGACTAATAAGAATAACCAATCCCTGTCTGCTTGGAATATCCCTGCCCTTGCTTGTAGGTAGTTCTCACATCTCCTCCCACTTCTCCCTCCAGACTGATCGTGGCCTGTTCTCATTGACTCACTATTTATCAAGCACCCAGAAGTGTGGTAGGAACCTCACAGAGAGGCACAAAGGGTAGATCCCTACCCAGAAGAGGACAGGGAAGGTGTATAGGCTGTAGCTGAAGTGCAAGTAATTACAGTTACAGAGCAGACATAGGAGAGAGAAGGCGACTGGAGTGATGGGGCTGGAGGCTTGGGTCAGTAAGGTAAACACTTATCCTGATAATTACATTACTTTTTATTATATAGCTCTGCTCCCCACCTGTTTCCCTTCATATGGGCATAACTAATGATGGGTGTTTGTATAATCAGCCTCCATCCTCCTCACTATCTCTGTTTTGTAACAATTTGTTCACCTTCATCTGCACCCTAATCTCTACTGCCCACACAATGTGGGTAAGGTACTCAGCTGCACCAGCTGGGTCAGAAGAGATGTAGTTATAAAGCTGATGCCATCCGCACACAGCCCATGCTTCCACACTAGCCCTCCTCTTCTGCCCCATATAAACACATTGAACAGACGGGGCAACAGACTAGAGCCCTGTGGGCTGGATTGCTGACTGGACTGGAACTGGAGCACATTTCTAGGAGCAGAAAATGAGCCCATGTTTTGTGGGTCAAGATCAGTAGTCAGTTCCCATCTCTTCCAACTCAGCTGGGCCTGCGTGAAATGAGTGAGTGGGTGTCAGTCTAGTCACATCACCAAAAGTCCCTCACACTTCATACTAAACTGACTTCTTTGCTGAGAGGCACTTGGAGCGGACGGTGGTGCGGTATGGGAGGGCCCTTAGTTCCCATGGGAGTTTGTCCCAGATCTGGGACCAGCCCCTCTGGGAAAGCTGTGTCCTACACAGAGATGAGCTTTACCTTTCTGGTATTCCCTTCCACTGTGCCCCAGAAGCAGAGTGGTCAACGCTTCATCCCAGAGCCCTGGAGTGCCTGGACCAAGATAAGGACCAAGATCTTGATCTTGGTTGGAAATTCTATGGGAAGCCGGAGCAGGATTGGAGGACAGGTCTGATGTGTTTGCAGTAGCCTGTGTTGCTGAGAGTCTCCCCCTTGGTCTGCCAATAGCCCACTGCAAAGCCCATCCACTCTCCACACAATTGGTCAGTACAACTGCAAAACCCAGCAATCTCTCTCCCCTTCGACAGTCACGCTACGGGTCTGTCCCATTGCATAGTTTGGGGCCCCACAATTGCACGTGCGCGTGAGAGCCAAAGCAGCTGCCTGAGCTGCAATGGACACACTGTTAGTTTTGGCGTACCAGCTGGAACCTCGCTAGTGTGAATCAGTCTACATGAGCTGGAGCTGCAGTGTAGACATACCCCTAGTGGCCAAACCCCTAAATTAAGCCCATGGTAGCTTCTAAAGAGGCAAGTTCCAGGTGTTGAATTTACAGGTAATACTGGCAGCCAGTGTGCTGATGAAGTTGACTTCATGCTAAACCATTCACATTATGAGTCAATCCCAGAAGGCAGGGAGAGTAATAGAAAATGAAATTGCCCCTCAGGCGCTCAGCGCAGCCGCCAGAATAGGCCTGTATGTGAAACTCAGACATAGTCATCTAGTTTTAATTCATGCCTCCCGTTTGACTCCCCTTCCTCTCCACCTCCGTTCCTAAGTCAGTCAGCATATTCCTGAACTGCCTGTGTGTTGCTCCCTTCCCCCTACTGCACGGGACTCATTGCTCCTTTACAGGAAGTGGGTATTCTATTCTGCACCCCTCTCCACATCCCCTGCTCCCCACCTGGACAGACGGGCCCTTTCTTTACCTGTGGTGTCCAGCGTCAACGATAAGCTTTTTGCACGGAGTTTACGTGCCTCCAGAAACATAACAGGATCTCATTAAAAGCGACCAACCAGTCTGCTTGCATGTAAATCTCACTGCTCTTTTGATTTTAAATGGGTTTAATGCTGAGTTCATCTGCTAATTCCCCCTCCTGCCCCTTGTGTATTGTATATTCGGAGCAATGTTGTTCTGGAGCATGAGCAGTTTATTTTATTGAGTTTAAGAGAAAATCCCATACTGAGATGCTGCAGATAAATATTCATTGTCACATCTGTTTTGGTTTAAGATTGTTGCCTACAACGTTAAAAAATACAAACATATTTGATGGGGGCAGGGATGGGAGGAGAGAGGGGTGTTGTGGGGCTGCCGGAGTCTGGGCCGTTAGTGCAGCTCATCAAATGTTTTATCACCAGCAAGGAATGGAATCACAATGAGAGTAAATCTCAGTCAAATGGGAAAAAAAACCCCACCCAGACTAGACAAGAGAGTGTACAGCAGGCCTGTCTCAGGGATGCCTGCCTCTGGGTCTCACATGGGGCCACCCTCAACACTGGGAAGCCATTCACTTGCACCACTGGGATACCTGCTTTTCCAGCTCAGTTAGGGCCATCCTCAGAACCGACTCTAGGGAGCTCTCCAGTCCTTCTCTCTGATGCCTGCCTCTCCTACTCACAAAGGGCCATCCAGACCCTGGCTGGGTGAGGTAATAATATCTTTTATTTGACAAACTTCGGACCTGAAGCAGAGCTCTGCCTGCATAGCTCACAAGCTTGTCTCTTTCACTAACGGAAGTAGGTCCAATAAAAGATATTACCTCACCTGCCTTGTTCCTCTAATACAGGGTTTCTCAAACAGGGGTCACCGCTTGTGTAGGGAAAGCCCCTGGCGGGCCGGGCCGGTGTGTTTACCTGCCCCATCTGCAGGTCCGGCTGATCGCGGCTCCCACTGGCCGTGGATCGCTGTTCTGAGCCAATGGGAGTTGCTGGAGGAGGCGGCCAGTAAATCCCTTGGCCCGCCCCACTTCCAGCAGCTCCCATTGGCCTGGAGCAGCGATCCACAGCCAGTGGGAGCCGCGATCGGCCAGACCTGTGGACGGGGCAGGTAAACACACCGGCCTGGCCCGCCAGGGGCTTTCCCTACAGAAGCGGCAACCCCTGTTTGAGAAACCCTGCTCTAATATCATGGGACCAACACGGCTACACCACCACTGCAAGCAGCCTTCCTACTACTTGTCAGACCATCGTCAAAGCTTCAAAGGAGGCTCTCTAGTCCTATACGAGGCAAGAATGTCCTCCAATTCTAATTCTGCATTAGGCTAGGACTCCTCATGATCTTTCATCAGTCCAGGCTAAGCAATGTATGCACATCCCATGCTGTGTCTTGTTTCTGGAATATGGGATTTGGGCAATATCTGGATGGAGAGGGGTTGGAATCATGAGGGCTTCACTCTTATATGCTCAGACTATTTTATTAAATCCATTAAAACAACCAAGATGACAGAAAGAAGATTCATCATTTCCTGTCTGCAGTTATTCTGCCATCAATAGGGGCTGCTGCTACATTCTCTGACTGTCCCCTTCAGCCTTTTACCAACTTCACTCTCATCTGGGACTTCATTTCCAAGGTCCCTGTGCAGTCAGGCCCAAACAGCATCACAGGGAATTGCTTCATGAGCATGGCAAACAGTTTTTCAGCCCAGATGGATGGCAGCTGAAAGTGATTCCTATCCAATGGCTGCATGGTGACCGCTATATAGAATCAGTGGATGGGATTCAGTCCAGTTCCTAGCTAACAGATGTCCACATGACAAATGAACATGTTCCATGACTGACACCAATTGGCCTGTTGTTGGCAGTTTCAGCACAGAGGCCAAAGACTGAATGATCCCTGGTGACTGAACTCTCCTCTTCTCTCCAAGAGGAGGGACCCGCCAGGGTACATTGGTGAGGTAGTGGGTGACAAGGGAGGGGACGCTTACCCTGACTCTGCCCATGCGGTCTCTGTTCTGTAGATAGAACCCTTCACTCCCCAGGGTTGTCAACCCATTACCTTTCATAAGCACTAAAGTTTTATTTTACATTTAAATAAACTAAACTAAAATTTCTTTGCTTTTTTTAACGCTCTTGCAGCTCTCATAAAAATACAGCTAGAGAATAGGGGAAGGTATAACAATAAGGATAGGGTTTTAGCCCACGAAAGCTTATGCCCAAATATATTTATTAGTCTTTAAGGTGCCAAAAGGACTCCTCGTTCTTTTCACCTAGAGCACTTTATATTCTCCAACTGCTGTGCAAACACTTACAAATTAAACATAGCATAGCAGCAGGCCCATGTTCTGTCCTAATGCTGGAAACAACACTACCCCCTTCATCCCCTCCCCGCCAAAAAAACCCCAAACAACCTTCCAAACAAATATGTCAATAACTTCAAAGTTCTATTGTCCTGGCCCTGGCTTTGTTGCAAAGGAATCTGAAATTGTCTCAGAGTTTCCAGTATAGCTCCAGGCATTTAGGAACTTGGGAAACAAGTGTGAAAAAAATGTGTCTGAGTCAGAAGAAAACCCTGATCCAAGTTGGCAGAAGTGTCCAAGAGACCCCAGGATTGGAGCGTCTCTCTTTGATCCTATGTCATGTGGGAGCCATCCCACCAGATCTCACACAATAACTAGAGAGAGGCCCTTCAAAGTGTCGGCATCTTCATTAGGGTCCCTCCTATACATGTGTGGATGTTTTCTATTAAAGATTCACACTATGGTTTAGTTACATTCCTAATTGTGGGACTTGAATGGCCCTAATTTGAAACACACCCACAGAGGAGTCTTTGTCCTATCCCAGAGCTGTCCCCAGGCCCGCTGCCATATGGCAGTTACACATGCCACATGCAGGGTCTGCACATCCAGGAAGACCCCAGAACGGGATCAAGGGTGAAGCCCCCACTCTTTCAGCATCTGGCATTCAGTGACGTGGAATCACATCACAGAGAGCAGAGACAGAGCACACCACATGGGTCATGAGTTCTCAAACTGCTTCAGAGTGTGGCTGACATCTTAATAGAGAGATTGCTTCACAGAGCCCTCTCCTCCCACTAGGGATTACACAGTGTCCCTGGGCCAACTACAGCAAATGTTTCTATGGAAAAGTAACGTCAAGGAAGTATGGCCCTCGTTTGGAACCCAGTGACGTAAGTCACCCCTGAGCTCCCTCTCCTGACCCTAGTTTGTAGGACTCCACCATGCCCCATGTGGACAGCATCAAACCTTCTCTTGCACCTCTGCAGTGACCCCCCCTGCTAGTAGTGGGTGCTGAACAGGGGAGGGGCATTCCTTAGTGTGTCCTCTCTCACCAACCCTGGAAAGGACCTTCACATCCCAACCCCACTGGGGTGGAGAGTGGGCAGCCAGGCTGGAACCTATGTCTCTCTCATGGCAGTTCCAGGCTCTAGCCTTTGGCCTCACTGGCCATCTCCCTTATTGTTTAGCAAATTTTTGTGCTGACACTGTATCCCATTCATCATAGCGACAACCCACATGGCTCCAGGAAAAGGTCACCTGAGCTGTTTCAGCCTTTCCCTTTCAAATTTGCATTTGTGCCAAGTTAATTCTTCTGTAAAACCAAATACCACGAGTGTAATTATTCACTCTTTTCATAATTTGTCTAGTTTAAGATTCCCCTCTCCCCCGCATTCCAATACCCGAGTCCATTATCGAGAGATATAAAGGAGAAAGCACCACACCAGCCTTTGAATTCTGTCCTTTCTTTTAGGACAATTTACTTACTTACTTCTCTGGGATGGCCTTGTTGAATCTCAGCAGAGTCCTCTACGCCCACCAGAAACCAAACACTGCTGAAATCAGAGGAGTCAGTAGGGTCTGCAAAAATTCAGGTCCCATTGCTAGCAGTGTAATTAAGTGGTGGTACTACTAATGACTTGCTCTGGTGACCATTGTGTGGAGTCCAGTGTAAGATATCTGTTGCGGGTTGGAAATGTTGTGAGCGTAGTCCTTCTAGCATTGGTTGTGAATCTTCAGAACAGCCACAAACAGGAAAACACAGAGGCACCAGAGAATGTTATAAATGATTACCATTTATTATTACACAGCTGTGTTATATCGGCCTGGAATGCTCAGCCTGAGTATGAACTAGATTATACATTCCTTGGAGCAGGGACAATGTCTTTCTCAGTCTTTGAGCCATGCCAGTCTTGGCATTCAACAATAATATTTATGACCATAGATATATATGATGCTTTACAGACACACATGTAAATGTGGACCCTGCTTGGAAGAGACGGTTAACTGAATGTTTTTGAACCTGGAAAGGTTTGGAAGTTTGGAGGAAGATTGGGGTCTTAACTTTTCTGAACCAACTTGCTGCAGTCACTAATAATTAAGGTAGAGTACGACCCCTGCTCCCCATTGGATGGCAATCTGGGCTTTGAAAGATGGGGGCCCTTCAATGTTCCCATAACAACACACTCAGTCCCCAGAGCTCACTGTCTCCCCGCAGCGTTCCCTTCTTTCACCATACTATCTCCTCACACTTTTCCTTGCTCTCCTCCTTCTTGGCTTCTCTCTCAGACACTCAGTGTTTCGCATAGTAGCTTCTCTCAGGTGGGGAATGTTTGTCTTGGGGTTGAGGTGTGGAGGTAAGGCGAACTCTTGTTTTTATTCTGTTTCAGTGGGAGTGTTTTCCCTCTGTTATTCATCAAACTGACTCCCTTTCTGCTGGAATTTAATACTCACCAGCTCTAAATAGCCTATTGCACTAATAATGATTGATAGTTTCCAATGAGTCCATAAATGCTGCCGTTCCCCATCTCTGTACTTTCTCTCCCTATCTCTCCTCTCCTCCCTTCCTCTCCATCCCACTCCATGGTTACTGAAAAGCAGTTCTTGCTGTTATTACACAGATTGATTTGTTTTCTGTTTCTTCTGTGATTTGGGATAGGAAAACACCAGGGATTTTTGAAAGAGCAGTGAAATGCCATGCCCAATGAAGCCTGACTGGAAATTTCTCAGGTTATCATCATCTCTTAGATTAGGAAATCTCAACATGTTTCTATATTAAGGGACTTGGGGGAAAATGATTAGGCCCAGCAGAAGCTCCAAAGATCCCCTGCCCTCAAAGAAAAACACGCAGAGTGTGATCATATGCTTCACAACTCCAATAGGAATGCATGTGCTAGGTGAGTAGAGTGTCCAAAGGCGTGTGCTAGATGTGTGGTATGCCCAAAGACAAGGGCTATGTGTGCAGGAGTGACCACATGCAACAAGGCCAATCCGTTCCTGTGCTTAGAAGAATATACCATTCAGAGACGTGTTGAAGGGGTCTTGGCTTCTCCCATGGCTGTGGATACATAGTCCATGACGTGACAATAAGCATGGCTATCTAAGTATCCCCACTCGCTGTTATCTTGTGAGTGAAAAGTTGGGAAATTCTATCTCAACCTCAGTAATTTCGAATGATCGCAGGGTACAGTATGCTGCATTCTAGAGGCAAACCCTGATCTCACCCCATAGGTCTGTCAGGTGGGGAGGAAGTACGAGGTGCTGTGAGACAACAGATCCTGGTGTGCAGCCAGGCTGGGCAGACACCTGTAAGAGCTACTCTTCTGTTAAGCCTTTGGCCTGCCTGAACTCCAGAGACTGTGGGGAAAGAGAGCCCCTAAGTGCTGCGTGGGACCTAGATTCTCTGTGGGGACTACAAGTTCTGTCTGTATCCAAGAAAGCCAGTAAATGGGGAATTTGCAAACCAGGTACCTGCTTGTGTTTACTTGGGGTGTCAGGCACACCCTTTCCCTCACATTCACATTCTTCATCTGTCTCCCCCTCCTCAACAATACACTCACAAGGGGCTGCTGTCTATTGCGCCTTCCCTTCTCCCTCCCTCCCTTTAGTCTGCGACTCAGGACCTGCAACCTAAAGGACGACTCGCTGTCCACTGGACCCTTCCCACTGAACCTGTCCTTTCCCCAGCACACT
This sequence comes from Mauremys reevesii, assembly GCF_016161935.1. Classification (NCBI taxonomy): domain Eukaryota; kingdom Metazoa; phylum Chordata; order Testudines; family Geoemydidae; genus Mauremys; species Mauremys reevesii. The sequence continues at coordinate 79,678,452 of NC_052631.1, read as the reverse complement.
TCACTAGCCTTCTCTCCTATGTAACAAAGATCCCTTCTGCCCGGTGGAACCCATTCCTCCTCTTAATAAGCATGACAGCCTCTGGCAAGCCCCCTCTACAAGTCCAAATCATAACTCCTCCTGCTACCAGAGACAGAATCTAGGGAACGATAAGAGGGAAACAGCTTAAAGAGATGTAAAATGGTGACTTGATTTACTCTTTTGTTTCTGGACGTTTGATTCCTCCCTGAACTGCCACCCAGCCAGCTGGGTTATGTGTCAGAGGGAAATAAAAAAAAAAAATTTCCAGTACAGCCAGATCCGTTATCAGATTCACTGCATTAAAAGGATTTGGGGAATGCTAATGCACAGACGGGGAGTGGAAGATGAGGACTGGCTGGATATGCATGACAAAGCACAAAGCAAACAGTTTGGCTACTGCACACAATCTTTACAGGGGGGCTGTTGGGCCTGGATTTTGTACAATTTGCATGGGAAAACAGCAATGACAGGCCTTTTCCAGTCCCTCACTTATGATGAGGAAACTAGTTTGCTACGCACCCCCAGAGCGGAACCTCTCTAATTGGCACTGATGACTTGGAGAGCCATTTTGCAAATTAACAAATAGACAAATAAACATAATAAATAAAGAAGCAAGGTTAGGGCATCACAAAAAAGCACTTTGTACATTCACTGTGACAACTGTAGCTTAGTTTCAGTGATTTATGTTCATGCTCGGTAATGTCCTAGTGAATATGCAGTAATGATTCCTGTCAAAATGATGAAGTCTTAGCAGTATGAGACCTTGAGTGCGATGGCTCAGCTATTAAACCTGTGTCGAGACGCGCGAGAGAGGCCATTTTTGTGTGTCCAAATTACGAAGGGCAGATTAACAAGGTCCTACTGTACTGTGCTGCCAGTGTATTTGGCCACTCGGTGGGGTGATGCATATTAAGAGCAGCATGAAGCCTGGAAGTTTAACTTCAAAGGCTTCTGAAGATTTTAATTAATTTTGCTCCAAGTTGGTTTCACACCCTGGTGTTTCACTTTCAGTTTGAATCCAGTTCTGGGCTAAGTCCATTCTAAGGGCCTTATTCTCCTTTATACTAGGGCTGTGGGCTGTGCAAGGGAGCCTTAAAATGAGCACAGACGTGTACAGCTTAAAGTGAGTATAGGCCCCTACAGACTGCCATGGTGTCACAAAGCAGCCTTAATGTGAATGGGAATCGGGCTCTAATGGGTCAAGATGTTTAACATCTCTTCAAGCCAACCGGGGCTGGGTTTCATACCTGGGTCCTAAGTTTATCAGATCATTTTCTTTCTTTCCTTTTTCAAGAATTAAAAAGCAAATAACCTGAGATGCAGGGGCAAACACAGCTCTGACATCAGCATGTGCACCTCCCAATGAGGCCCATGCTGAAGCCAATGACAGCCGTGCCTGCTTGTGCCAGGGCTGAATTTGAATTTAAGAGCACTAAACTGCTACTCTCAGCTAATTTCTACCTTATTCCCCCCCCCCCCCCCCCGTTTTCAGAGCAATAACTCCACTCCTGAGTTCCCAGAGAGCTGCAGGGATCATGCAGGCGCCTCCCCTCCATCTATCCCCCCTCACGTTGTGCTTGGGAGCGTCAGACCTAGTTATCTTTACACACACACAGCCTGTTTATAAATTATATGGAAACGAAGGACCTCATGTCATGCTCAGCCGGGCAGCAGCCTTGCCATTGACTTTTCACTTTTATTGCTGGCACATAAACCAGCGATACCGTTTTAAACTGTTCCATTAAAAGATAAAGACTGCATGCTCCCTTCTCCTGCTCTTTGAGCATGGACCTTGAGGACACGACACCCCATTTCCTACATTAAGAGAGGGTGTCTCTCTTTTCTTGGCTCAATTCCACCATGCACTGGGTCCCTGCACCGACACATGCTGGAAGCAGCAGCTCAGCAAAGAAGTAGAAGGTGTCATTCTGAGCTGACTCAGAGGAACCCAGCACTGTGATGGTCTTTACCCTGTTGATGCCCAATGGCAAGTGAAGAAGGTTCTGGAGCATGCAGTCTCCTTGTTGGAGAAACCACTCTGTGATTTCCTTCAGGATCCCTTCCCAGAGCCATACAACGACCAGACACAGAAAATCCACCCCTCCACCCACTGAACTTTGAGGACATTTGGATTCAAATCTGATTCCAGATCCAAACTTCACAACTTGAGATAGTGACAGAGCAGCAAATCTTTCAGGGACTGTGTAACACATGGGTGCACTCTCAGCTGTAGAGTGGAGCAGACTTCATCTGTACCTATGTTACCTCTGAGTGCTCAGAGCACCACTGCTGTTCCTGGAGAGCAGCATAGTATCACCAACTGTGCTAATGGGCCAATCCAAAGGAATCCACTTTCCAAATGACCCTGTACAGGACTGAACAATCTTCCCCTTCACTGCCTGCAGAATCTATGTGCAGTGATGTACACATGGGCCACTTGGTGAGGCCACAGCCATGTGCTGGGGATGCGAAGGAAGGGACAGCAAAAGAGATTCATGGTAAAGGGAATCTGTTATTTGTTATACATGGTTGGAGATTAACCAGGTCACTTCTCATAATCATATTTTTGCAAATTAATTCCTTATTATTTAGACTGAAAACTCCTGAGCATGGGACTCTTGTCATATTATTTGCAGGAGACATGGCCCATTCTCGGGGCTGTATAAATATAGAATCATCACAATGCTGAGATCTGTGGCCTTCAGAGCCCTGGGCATTGGAGAATAGGGAACTTGGGAGTCATTGACAGAAATAGGTTTGTGTTCCATTCCCAACATCTCTGAGTGGGTTTGTCATTCTACCTTGATTATTAACCGTTGAAAAGTTGTCTTTCCAGCTGCCTTGTATATCTTCCAGATTTCAATGACTAAGCAGTAATTCAATGCACAGGACCAGAGCCACACATCTATCTATCTAGCCTACTGCCCATCACTGTAGTATCTGAGCATCTTCCAAATAAATTCAACAGCAATGCCAAAGTCCCATCCTACACTTGTGTGTGTGGAGGGGTAACACTTGTAAAGCTTCTTAAGGATCCCGAAGCAGCTTCAGAATTAGATTTGATTGACATCAGATCCTTAGGGAGAGGAGAGTAGAATGTTAGCAAACAACCCCCTTTGTTTAATATCTGCTAATAAATGACCAACCCCACCAAAGAAACCATTCTTCAACTGCTTTCCTATATACACAACAATGCCATGCTAAGGTGTGGGAATTTATGTCAAGCTCGTGGAAGAGACAGAATCTCTGGTTTCCATAAAGGAGCATGGAGAATATTACCTGGTGTGATTTGAAATTTTGGTGGGAAACATGCCAGAGTGGAGCATTTTCAAAGAAACCCCTGTATCTCAGATTGCTGAAAACTGGGAAGACCTGTGGGGGAAGGGGTGCATTCAGGATGGAGCAGGGGATAGAGGCAAAGTAGGGGAAACTTTCTGAAGGGTTTCTTTTATGTTAGAATAAGTCATAATTATTATCCAGTCACAAAAAGCCAGGCTCGGGTAACGTGAGAACGGTCTTATCTCCACTCAAGTCATGCAGCCAGTCTGCAGCTCCCGTCCCAGATTTAGGCAGGATATATTAAAAAAAGTGTCAGGAGCTGGTTGGCATGGAGGGATTAGGGCTCCAGCCTTTTCAGTACCGGAGATATGGGCTCAAACCTTGCTTAGCTCACAGGGGAAATGAGTTAGAGGGCCTCAGCTCCATTCCTAGTATGGACCAAAATATAGTTCAAACTATTTGCTGGAAGCATTCCAAAACTGTAGTAACTGAGCGGTGCTTGCAGTCACATGAGATGTCTTGGGAGTTAGCTAGATGTCATGAAAACAGGCTCCTGGGGTGCTAGATTGAGGTGTCTCTGCAAGACGATCCCTGCTGTTGGTTAGAGGTTCCCGAAATAAAAAAAAAATCTGTTTTAGCTGTGTGGAGCTGTGACTGTACTCTAATGACAGTATAATCTAGGTGCAGGTCTGTATTGAGGCATTGTCGATTAGTACACTGAGGGACAAAAGAACAATGGGGTGGTGCAGATTACCATTGTGGTGTATCACCAGAACTATTTGGAACAGCAGGACCTATTGCAGATCACAATTGAAATATATTGGCAGTCATGTAGTACTACTTCCACCCCACAAGTCCGTGTTAGGGTGCAGTGCCAAATCTGGAAGCAAGGAGAGAAGATTTGTAGTGACTGCCTGCACTACGTCTGCTCCCCAAAATAGATTTATGCTGTGGACTACACAATTCCCCCCATGTATTTCCTTAAATGATTAGAATCTGACATCAAGAGTCAGATTTTCAAAGATGTACTTTTCTGTGAGCCCTGCTTCCATGTACAATTCCCAGGGTGCCTGTGCAAGTCAAGTGCATGAACACAGAGAGTTTTGCATGTAGATCAGGAATTGCCTGCGCACATGTAGGTCTCATGGAGAAGTGATTCTTTGCAAATCTGGTCCACAAGGACCAGAGAGCAGCAAAGATGCTGCTGCTCATGACAAAGAAGAGGAATAAAAAAGAAGTAAGGCAAGCAGAGCCTGTTGACTTCAGTGGAGTTAAACTGGGAATGGATTTAGCTCATGCAATTTGCTGGTCTCTGTGGAGTTGCTGGTGAGTGTTTGAGTTTGACAGTGTGGTGGCTGTAGAGGTTTGTGCCCTGTTTAGTGTCATCAGGGATAACTCTCCCAGAACCACTGCTTCCCTCCTGTATATCAACCGGGTCTCCCTTGTGGAAACATTTATCTTTCTGTGCTAAGATCTGGCAATACCAGACATCACTGGCATCCTGCACAAGAAAAACACTCCAAGGAAAAGGAGAGGGGATGGGCTACAGCCCAGACAACTATTCCTCCAAAACCATCTTCTCCTTGTGTCTTTTCCCATGCTTCCCAAGAGGGGAGCAGATTGCTTTGGCAAATGAGCTGCCAGGTTTTTTTCCCTTCATTGATTCAGCTCCATGTAAATTCTGGTGACTGGTCACCACAGGCAAAGTTAGGAACACTTGGTTTCCTTGCCAATCCCACAGACATAGCAAATGCACTGCATTCACTGGGCAGGTACAACCTTTCTAGCCCCACAAGGCAGGTCAGGAGCTCTGTGTCCTTTCCACTTGAGAGGTATACAGTACAGTGAGGCACTATCAGCAAGCAGCTGGAAAGGCTTACAGGCCTCTTTGTGGTTTTATTATTGTCTCAGTCAGCCTTCAGGGGACTGAATTGGCTCAGGCAGCCCTAATGTAGCCAGTTACTACGTCTCTGAGGCATGAGCTCATAGTGTTACTTAGACAATTTGTTAAATAGAAGCTGATTAGAGGTTTCCCTGCCTGGGTCCCAGGAACCATATGTGATTGTTTATTTACGCTTTCGGGCCAGGCTCACTTTCCTTTCTTCTATTCCGGCACAAGACACCCAATGCCACTTTAATCACTGGGTTTGAGACACCCTCTCTCTCACTGCTGCTTCTTCTAGTCACTATGGAAGCCTTTTCCAGCACATTCTGACTCTTTGAGGTGGGGAGTGGGTAGCAGAGCAATGGAAAACACCCAATAGTAAAGCCATCAAAATGGTGACACTCTATCCTTCCTGAGGTAGTGCGAGAACCCGAATATAACTCCCCAATGCAATTAAGCAGGGGGGAAAACATGCATATTGTAATTCAGCTTGTGGTGAACTCTTCCTCCACATGCCTGAAAAATAAAATAAAGCCCCTAATTTTGCAGTGATTGAAATTTTGTAGGTTTTCAACAACAAAATTAAACTGGAAAAAAAAAATCAGTTTTTGCCCTTCCCCCCGACCCACCTTGTTTTGTTTTGGTGGGAAAACAAAAAACAAATCTGTGAAACTCTTTGAACATAACTAATATGTTTCATTTTGTTTGAGTTCTTTGGCAGAAAATAATCCCTATTTTCAATCAACCCTAGCCCCTCATCTTTCCCCACTCAGGATAACAGAACTCCTCACCAGACAGCCTAAAGGGCTCTTGAACTAATAGGGTTTAGCCATTGACTTAAATGGGAGCAGGACCAATTCCCTAGCAGCTTTATAGCAAACTCTTGGTCTGTTTGTTGGGGTAAAATTCTGGCCCCATTGACTCCAGTGGGATCAGGATTTCACCCTGGCTCTCCAATACGACTTAATTTACAAGGGTAGAATCTTCCTTACTTGAGGATTAAACTGAAAAATGGGTGAGCTACAAAGCAGCATGCTAATGAAACCTGCCCCCATCCCTCTACCCCATCAGCAGATGCATTGTTTGAATTTTCTTCCTGTGCCACTGTGCCCCATCTCCCCTTTGTCCTGGGTCTCATATTCCACTCCACAGATTCTGCTACATACAGTGTCAGCTTGTTTCCTTGGCTCTTTGTTATAATGTTGCTCCCATGTGGGGTTTTGAAATTCCAATCCCATAGTTTTGGTAAGAAGAATGTTTTCTAAACTCAGATTGCCCTCTGGCCCCTGCTCCCCTCCCCTGCTGTTCCCAGCGTAACAGCTTCGTGTTTCATATAATGGCACTGCTCGATTTTTCCCCCCCATTACACCTTGAGAGGCTGGAATCCTGCCCTGCTCAGTGACTGATTAGTCCCCAAATCCAGCCCTCACTTTCATTCTCTTCAGATTTTCCCCAAGTGCAAAAGCAAATTGTCAAAAGTGAAAACGCTTAAAGAGCAAACCAAAATAAATATATGTATAACACATGATGAATGGGCCCTGCTCTGAAATTTATCTTCATGAGAAACACAAACTCACATGTAGCTTAACAGCCACAAGTAGCTTGTCCTGCCTCTCCTCAGGAGTGAAGGGAAATGTCATAACAGAAATCTGCCCCTATGTATTATCTCCAGTGTGGGCTGTCTCCTCCCATTGCTTGGCAAGACTGAACTGGGTTAGGTGGCAGCCTTCTTAGGGCAAAGAAGAAACCAGCTGCTTTTGACAAAAAAATGAGTATGGGCCCAAACATGACCCCTATCGACAAACTCTCCCCACTCTCGCTCTAGCCCTCTTTCCTTCCCTCCTTCTCCAGATGCTTATCTCCTGACCACCTCTACTTCCCTACACATTCCTGGGGTATCCCCACTCTTATAGCCCCTAGACCTTCCAAAGCTGCTTTGCCTTGGCTATGTTTTAGCGTCCCGGCCTGGATAAAATCAGAGCCTCCCAAGCCCACTTTCGGGGAGGGCTGAGGGATGTATAGCCTCTGGAGAAGGCTGACGATTGGAGAATGCGGGAGAGTCTGCTTAGGGATATGAATTGTGTTTTGGGTTTGTGAAGCAGAGTACTTTGTTTTCCAAATTTAAATCAACCAATCAGGCGCACAGTGAATGTTTTATGAGCCTGAAAAGGCTGGTGCAACACTTTTAAAATCATTTTTCTTGTTGATGGCTGCCTTTGAACTTCTGCACTCCCTCCAGGCCTGAAAGCAGAGATCCAGAAATACGGTGCTATAAGGAAGGCTGTTCTGAAGATCTATTCCTGTCTGGCCAGATCCAAATAGTACCAGGAATCTCAGAAGAGAACCAGATTATCATGGGATATCCAGACTGATGAAGGTCCAGAGAAGAGGATGTTTATCCAAACCTTCTGGTTTTATATGTAGTGAAACAAAATACCTTTTGTAGCCATTGACTGACAGATGGACGGGCAGCCTTTCCCCATGCTGTCCTCTATGTGTGAAGGCCACCCCATGCCCAGTCAGCCACATCACCAACCCTCCTTGTTCAAATCATTCCTAGAAACACATTTCTTCCATGATTCCCAAAGGAAATGAATCAATAACTGCTGAATCACTCCTAAAAACTCAAAGTTATTCCCATCTCTGAGTTTCCCAGTGTCTCATCTTCTGTCTTTCTCTTCTGTGGAGTGAAAGCTCTTCGGGGCAGGGACTGTCTTTGTTATCATATCTCAAGACAGCAGCAACCAGATTGCAGGTGCATAATGAATGGTAATGACAGATGGATATAGCAAGGATCCAAACTGGGGAAGCCGAGCGGGATGCACAAGGTAACAAGCATCCCAATTGGATTGGAGTCACAGAATTTAAGGCCAGAATGGACCACTAGATCACCTAATCTGACCTCCTGCATATCACAGGCCACCACCACAACCAGGGGCGGCTCTACAAAGTAGGCTGCCCCAAGCAGCGCGGAGCGCTGCGCCGCCCTTCCCCAGTCCCGCGGCGGGTCCCCTCTTCCCGCGGCTCCGGCATCCTGGGAGGCGGCATTTGCTCGGTGGAGCTCCGCGGCATGCCTGCGGCAGGTCCACGGAGCCCGGATGAGCGGACCTGCCGCAGTCATGCCTGCAGGAGCTCAACCGGAGCCGCGGGAAGACGGGACCCGCCGCAGTCATGCCTGCGGCAGGTCCGCTCGTCCCGGGCTCCGGTGGACCTGCCGCAGGCATGCCGGCGGGAGCTCCACCGGAGCCAAATGCCGCCCTCCCCCAGGATGCCGCCCCAAGCGGGCGCTTGGCCCGCTGGTGCCTAGAGCCGCCCCTGACCACAACCCAGCACCCACACACTAAACCCCACAATGGATTATCTTGACAAATTTCAGCAGGGATCAGACTCGAGTCAGCACAGCGTGCAGCCCTAATGGAAAGCACACCCTGCCCCAGGGCGAGCTGGTGTCTGTATGTCTTCCATTAGTAACTAGACCTTTTTGTTTTTAAATATGACATAGTTAGTGCACCACAAAAAACAAACACACACACACACACGAATTTAGCTGCTGAGCATAAACAGAGAGAGACCACTAAAATATGAGAAGCAGGCTGGGGACATGAGACAGCACAGAGCTTCGAGAACGTTACACAAGGAGGTTTGGCGAGGAGGAGAAGGAAGAAAGAGGCAACATCTGGATCCTTTGGCAGATGTTCTAACCGGCTGGGATTGTCTGGGGACAACTCCTTGGTGTGACTAATCCAAATAGCCTTCAAAAAGAGTATTCCTTTCCACACACCTCCAAGCATCAAAGCCAACACCTGCAAAGTGCAAAGATGTGGAATGCCTGGCTGTGTCTCCGACCGTGTCAGGGTGGGGTGCAGGCAGAGACCTGTGCAGACACTGTGTTTGGAGGCTTGCCATAATGACTGCAAGTGTCACGGTTTCTCAAAGTGCAGGTGTAAAGTGGACAGGTTGGGGAGGGAGAAATTAAGACAGAGAGAACCACTTCAGGCTTCTCTGACACCTTTCTGACTATGAAGAACTTTTAGTGCTGTTCAAAACAATGAATCATATACCTGCAGTGCAGAGATCATGCATGAACAGCAAACATTCAGCACAGCCATAACCCATGCCCAAATGGGAAATTAGAACTTGTTTTTTTATTGAGAGAGGATGCTGGTTAGGAAGCTGGGGTTCTCTCTGTCTCTTTTCGCAAATTGCCATTGGAACTAACACTCCCACCTGCTGAGCGAGCAGACAGATGAGCCAGATTTAACATTTCATTCAAAGAACAATGCCTTTAATGGCTCAGCACACTCCCCTAATACTGTACTGCAGTGTTAGCCCAAGTCCCTTCTGATCCCTGCTCCTGGTGTGAGTCTTGAGCCTAAGACTTTCTGAATGCAGCAGGAGTGAAAATACTGTCCATCAGGTCACACTGACCCAAAGGGTAGGCTCTCATGCATTTTCAGGGGTTACATGGAATCTAGTCTCATCTAAAAGCTCTTTCAATTCCTTCCCTTCAGGCTCGTCAACTGAATAGTGATGCAGAAAGAATTCTGGATAAAATGTCCTCTGACTCCATGACAAATTGGAGGGAACGGAAAGTAGAGAGTATTTTGGGGGAGGGCATTGGAGGGAGAGTTGTGAAGAAGTATTAAAAGAGGCAAATATATAGATGTTTGTGTTGGGGGAGAGGAGAATGAATGGGCTCACAATTTACAAACAGTTTAAGAGTGCAAACACTGAAGAGGGAGAGGAGTTATTTAGGAGCTATAAGGAGGTGTTACTAGGAGGATGGAATTAAGGAAAGGAAAATGTGGGTTAAAATTCATTGACATCTTCCTGTGAAACCATCACCCAGGGGAAGGGGTGGGAGCCCATTCATATGGGACTTTGAAAATTAATCTGGACAAAACATTAGAAAAGATACTCTGAGGAACAACCCTCCCTTGGCCCCAGGGAGAGGGACCAGACGTCTGAGACCTAGCAGGGCCTTTTGTATCACAGACTCAGAGATTCTCTTTCTCTGACTCTGACACCTCTCTCCTTAACTCAGACCATTTATTTCTTTGTTCTCAAGACCAGAAATCTTGGATACATCCTTGACCACGAACGTTCATTTTACTCCCACTCATCCCTTCTGTAACTGCGTGTTCGCCATCTCTGGGGTATAGCCAAGATTTATCCCTGCTTTTGCTCTGCCTCTGCTGAAATACTTATCCGGGTCTTAATCACTTCCTGTCTTGACTATTACAGGAACTGTTATTGTCTTCCAAAATCCCTCCACTCTGCCAAGTTCTTAGGGGAGCAAAGGGAAAGGACAGCACAAGTGAAAAAACAACCCCCTCATCTGTGGAGAATTGTGGGGAGAGTGTTGAGAGGAAGCCATGGCTGGAGGATCAGAGGGCAGGGAGAGTGAGTAGATATGAGGACAGAGAGGTGGAGTAGAGTAAATCCATGGAGACTTTTTGGAAACCAAGAGGGTAATTTAGAACTGGATTTGGAGATGGATACTGCAGGAAGCAATTAAAGTGATGGAGGAGGGGAGTGGAAGAGGGAGTTGAGAGGCTGATGATGAAGATGGACTTTGCATCTGCATCCCTGAACAAGCCAGTAACCTGGCTTCAGCTTTTATAACTCCATAATTCCACCAATTCAGACAATGTAAAACTTGTTTCCACAGCACTGGCAATGCCAAACATTCACCACTGTCGTCATGCAGGTATGGACCTCCAGAAATAAGCAGTGACTAGTATACCCTACATAACTGGGATAACCTCCACCACATTTCTGCTCACATCCACCTTATTCATATGCATGCAATGTGCGTTAGGAAATACCGGGCCAGATCTGACCTGGCATTAATCAGTGGAGCACCTCCCATGTACATCAGCTGAAGATCTGGCCCATTCTATACAAGGAACATACTATGCAGGACACATATAGCATGTCTTGTCCTATGGGGATCAGGAGAACTTGAAAGCTGCAAGAATTATTTTATTTGGTGAAGCTTTTCCTTGCACATTTTGTCTTCATGTTTCTGATACAGTAGGTGAATTCTCCAGGAGGGTCAATATTTTATGACCTTACAAAAATACTTGTGTATATTTTATGGAAAAAGCTGACTTACAAAACTCATTGAATAAATAAAATAAAGAAGCATCTGAAACCTGGGATGCTTCTCCCAAACTTTATCCATTTAGGTTGTAGTTCAGGACAGGATCTTATCTTATCCACACCAGTCTGGCCACCCCCAACTGAACTACCTACACCTCTGGATGCTTTTCAGAAAAGCCAGGAACAGCAGGCAGCATTCATTGTTTTAGCTGACTGAATAACAGAGCATTCCTTGCATTATTATTCCCTTTCTAAGGGTCTGGCCCTGTTCTCACTAAAGTCAATGGGAGTTTAGGAGCTTCGTCAGCTCCTAAAATAGTTATGCCCCTTTTGCTCAGTTTACAAACAAAGACCATCAAAGGAAAAGTGTCCTGTCCCTCATACCAGAATGAGATGGAGTTACAAATGAGCAAACAAATTCTGGAATGCTGAGCCTAGCACAATGGCCAAAAATATTCCTTTAAATAAATGAATGGGATACCAAGTCCATTCCAACAGGGACAGAAATCCAGCTCTGGATCTACTTTTATTCTCTGTGATTTTCCAGACACTGGTGTCTGACTCAACCTGATCAGGAGGCCATCCTTACATTTTCCTCCATTTCAGTCACAAATAAATCCTTCCCGGGACTATTTTTTTGGCCTGGGATGGATTCTGGATATGTGGCCTAGTCATTGGTGCAAGTGCACTGTATCATATGAAACAGGGTGCACTGCACTGATGTAACACAGAGAAGGGATCAGTATCAAGAGTCTGGGTTGAACATGAAGTGCTGTGCTTTTTAGAAGTGATGTTTTCTGTCATCTGGCTTTGTTTTGGGTAGTTTACCTTGATGGGCGTCTTTACAAGCATCCCAGATTAGCCCATTTCCTGACAGCTGTAGGAGTGGGGCAGAGAACATGGGATACATGGAAATGCGTGATGGCCTTTTCAGTTCAAGTTGAGGTCCAAGGTTTAATGGGATTAAAATCAGAAAAGGAAAATTTCTACTGTTAGGCCCTGATTCTGCTCTTGCTTATATCAAAGTAAGTTGAGGGTAAATCCATTGCAGTCGATGGAGTTAAGGGTGGTAAATCTGTGGTGAGATTAGAATTAGACACAAAGAAAGCAAAGACAGCAAAAGCTTATTAGGTCACCTACTTCATCCTCTCGCTGAGTAGGCAGGAAATTACTTAATTATTTATTTAGAAATTTATCTTGGTAGGAAAGATTCCCCAGCAGGGAGCTCTGTGAGGCTGTAGCATAATCTCCCAAGGGAACAGGTGAAAGTCCAATACTTGAGTCATTTAAAACTTGACTAGGCAAAGCCCTAGAGAAAATACTATTGAGAAGAATCCTGGAGTGAGCCCTGGTGGAATGGAGTAATAGGTGTCTCTCGCTACCTGCTGGGACTTGTACATCTGGGAGTTTGCGACAATTGTGTGTGCAGTAGGGAAATATCCACACTAGTGCTAATGGCCATGGATCACATATACGCACGGCATTGCTCTTAGGGAAAGATCTCAGCTACTTTTACCACCCTTGACATGCAGGTTCTTAGCTTTCTTTTTTTTTTTAACCAACGAAGCCCAGTGAACTTCAAGCCTAAAGACCCATCTACTGAACATGTCAAACCAACAGTTTAGTGGACCAAATGATCCAACTTTGGGGCATAAACTGAATGATAACCCTCCCCCTTCTCCGTCCTTGGTGGAATGCTGCATAATTGGCCAGGTGCATGTTTTTTCACCTTCCTGTGAAGTATGAGACACCGGCAGCTGTTGGAGATAGTCTACTGCAGTGTTTCCCACACTTGGGACGCCGCTTATGTAGGGAAAGCCCCTGGTGGGCCAGGCCAGTTTGTTTTCCTGCAACGTCCACAGGTCTGGCCGATCGCGGCTCCCACTGGCCACAGTTTGCTGCTCCAGGCCAATGGGAGCTGCTGGAAGTGGCTGCCAGCACATCCCTCGGCCCGCGCTGCTTCCAGCAGCCCCCATTGGCCTGGAGCAGCGAACCGCAGCCAGTGGGAACCGCGATCGGACGGACCCGCGGACGCAGCAGGTAAATAAACCGGCCTGGCCCGCCAGGGGCTTTCCCTATACAAGCAGCATCCCAAGTTTGGGAAACACTGGTCTACTGGATTAGAAGAGCCACTATTCTGTTCCAGGAGGGAAACTCCTATATATTCCTAAAACCCCTCACACCAAATGCCCTGACAGCATGGATGCCCCATCTCTGAAACATTTTGTCCGTCAGCATGCAGCGCTGAAGAAGTTTCTTCTCATCATCACCTAGAATCTCTTCTCTGAAACCACAGCAAGAAAAAAGGGAAGCCAACAGCTGGGGCATCTGGGGCTAGGGGGTGACAAAGTGCGGTGGGAAAAGGGAGATCTCATGAAGGTATTCTGGAGCTGCAGCACGTGCACTAGGAAACAAGCCGGGAAGGTCAGATTCCATCACACTGAGGGAAGAGTTTCACGATGCAAGCTGGCTGGGAGAAGGAAGTTCCTCAGCGTCTGCTGGTTGAACTGCTGCCCTTTGAGGTGATAGCTGCAAGAGGCTCCATCTGCTGAGTTCTCCTGCAGGACTGAGCACCTGAAACCCTGTTCGACTGGGGGTTCAGACTGAAACTATCTTGTGCAGCGTTAGGTGCCTTTAAATGCTCCCATCTGTTGGAGCTACTGAGGGTCTGCAGGGTTGCTCCCAGCCATGAAGTCTGGCAGCCACATTCTGCTCAGCAGGTGGATGGGTCTCCAAGGGGGAGTGGGGAAGGGAGGAAAGAAAAAAAATCTACACTCTGTTTCCTTTGCCCACATTCCAGATTCTCCTCCTCCCACAGGACTTGGCCCGGCTGCTACTCAGATTAGTTGCCCCCTCTGGAAACCTGCACAACACAGAGGAATCTAAGCACCCCTTAAAACAAGCCCCACACAAGATTGTTCTGATTAAAGGCTTTGGCTGCACTCACCTTTTAAATGACAGCACAAACAAGGCAACCTAGTTATCTGGGAAAGATAACAGGTTTCTTTCCATTCCCAGCCCCTGCCCCGCAACGCTCTTTAATGTGATCACTCTTCCCCCCCTCCTTTCTTTTCTCTTCTGTGCAAAAAAGCTCCATCAGGCAAATCCAAGAGAAAGATTTGCAAAGAGGATGCTTATAAAATATTTATGGAGAACAGCAGTGAACACAAGTAGGATAATGAGGATCTGTGGGATGCGGGATGTGTCCAAACTAGCACAGTGAAGTCCTTGTAAGAGACAGAGGCAAATGGTGGAAGCCATTAGTGAGTTCTGTAGGATCTTTACTCATTTCCATAGCACTCAGTTGCTTTGCAGGCACACACGGCTTTTGTTTGGGTTTCTTTTACTAACCTGGTATTGTATGTTTTTCTCCATGGCAGTTGCAGTTGAATGCCGCACTTTGGAGTCCAGCTGCTTCAATTTGCATGCCATCGGACAACGTCAGATCTCGGGTCATTAGACATGGGACAGAGCTGTTGCGTCATAGCCTCTTGCCATGGCATCATGGTGTCATGAGGCAAACCCCATGCCTTGATGATGCAAGCATCGTGACACATAGGAGCACAGCCTGATGTTTCTGCCCTGATCCCAAAGATATAGTGGATGCTTTTACCGCTATTGATCTTATGTTTCCTTAGGGGGCTTTTGCCCTGAGAGTCACAAAGCACTTTACACACTGTAAAATGGAAATTAGCTTATCAACCAAGGAAGTGCAGCCACCTCTGATATGGAGTGCGGCATGTGTTGAACAGTGCACAGCAACAATTTAGGACAGGAATTGCAGTCATCTTCCACCCACTGAGATAACGATACCAACCGAGACAATTCATTTATATGCTTCTAAATCAGCTATCGTTGCACCTTCTTCCATCTTGCCCCTTTATGAATGGCCCCATAAAGCTACTACAATCTCCACCTTTAAATCCTTCCTCAAAACCCACTTCAGTGGCAGTCTCTATAGGAAATAAGGCCCCGGACAATGGTGAGGTTGAGGGGCAGGTGGGAATAAATGACAATTTGCTCTATTAACATTTCTTTATTAATACAAATGTGTGTGTGTGTGTAAGCAGTATATAAGTCATTGCAACCCCCTCACCCACACTACATATGTTGCTTGTCTTCTCATGCCTTTATTCTGCAAACACGTATGTGCTACACTTTAAGCATGTAAAAGAGAGAGCACCCCTGCCCCGGGAGGGTCTAGAGACCATTCTTAGGCCCTACACAAGACAGAGAAGTGTGTGAGTTTGTATTTCCCAAAAACAGACCCAATAACGCAGTAATCTATTTGCTAATGGAAGAAATTATGTTAAACTGGGTCTCTACAACAGCTTACCTGACATCTTCTCAGGTTACCCAGTGAGCTGGCCAAACCAGGACACTTATCCAAGCTATTTCAAGCACCCTGTCTCCTGTTACCAGATTCCAGAAGGTTATGAGATAAACCAACAAAACAGCATTCTGTCTTCATGCAGCCCGCTCCACCCCTCCTTCTGGGTGTCCCCTGAACCTCTGCGGGGGTCCCCTGGTGACAAGCACCTAACTTTTTCACAGCTGCAGAGTGCAAACTAGAAAGGGGGATGCCCCTGGAGCTCTGCCTCCTGCCACACCGCAAAACCCTCCTGGTGAGCAGAAGGCAGGCAAGAGAGCCATTTCTCACGACCTGCCACTCCAGTTGTTGGGAGCCTCACTCCAGTCAGGTCTTCAATTAATTGGCTAATTCATACATAGAGAGAAATTGTGCATGTGCCAAAGTCAATTTGATAGATGTCTAAACTGTCTCTGCCATTCTGCATAAAAATATGAGCCAAACAGGTGGCTGTGACAGGCCCGTAGCAATGAGATTCGTTACAAATGCCTGGCCTTTATGTGGCCCAGGGCCGGTGAGCTATAACGCCATGTGAGAGAACCTGGTGTGATTCCCACCTTCTCACTCCCCTTGTGGCACGTGCAGATCCATCTCCGGATAGGAGCTCTGTGACTAAAGCCCCAGGTCTGCAGTGATCACAACAAGGCCCCTGAATCCCCTCCTCTCTGACAGAGGTGCTGGAACAATTTTTATTGGGGGGGGGAGGGGACACAACAAGTGATTAGAGACAGGAAGTTAAGGCAACAGGAATAAGTGCACTAGCCGCCCGCCAGAGGGCTGAGAGCCATTGAATCAAACTGTAAACCTTGTATATGATGGACACCACTTCAAGCCAGGGGCCACAGCAGCACCCCAACACCCTTAGTTCCAGCACCTATGCTCTCTGATCCATACACTTTGGGCCATTCCAGATCTAACCCTCATGACTTGGACCCCTTTCTAATTAAAGCTAGGGAGTGGGACTGAAAGGAGCAGTGATCCTCATGGCTGGTTCATGATGCCAAGAGGACCCCTTTCTTTTGTGCGGTGGGCATGGTAAACGTGTCAGATACATCCTAGAGTTGGAAGCATCCCTGCCTTGCCCTCTCTAGCTCCCTCCATTTGCATCTCAGCTACAGTATCAAAGTTCAAGTCTTGCAGAGGGGGAAGAGAGCTCCAGACATGAAAGGTATTCCCGGGGATCACAGGAAGAAGTGATTAATCTCAATTACATGGTTGAACACTGAATAATCTGGAGCAGTGGATTGGGTTACGCTTCTTTCTTTCTGTGGCTATAGGAGGGGATTTTCCAGCCTGAGGAGACGTTTGAAAGATGTTTTGACTACTGAAGTGCCAAACTTAACCCCAACATAATTTGAATTGTGGTGAAACATGTATGTTGTTCCTTGCTTCTCAAGCCCTCCGGACAGCCTGGCGTTTGCACAGCTGCCATCTCTTTCACATTTACCGGCTATGACAGATCACCCTCCATCATGCTGCTTTGCAAGGTCATTTTCACTACAAAGAAAAAAAATCAGCTGAGATCAGTGCTTACTGCAGTGAGAAACCAATAGCATTGGTAAGAGGCAGGTGGAATGCAAGCTTCCCACATGCAGCCACACCACTGAATCTCAGTTCTGCGCTGAAAGTGCAACATGTTCACTATCTAGTTCTAGGTCTTCCGTGCAGCTCTACCAAAGCACCTCAACCCTCATTTGTAGCAGACCCTGCTATTCCAATCCTAAATCTCCCCACTCCCTCAAGCTTTTCCAGTTCACCTGCCTGCAGTCTCTGGGACTCCACATAGCTCTGTCAATGGACTTCAGGCTTGATCTCCAGGAACCTCTCCTTACCCATGGCCTCTTCTTTGGCCAAGTGTGCTAAATTCCTCTACCTTGTATGGAGATTCTGCAATGTGGATTTAGCGGCGACCAATCAAACTGTAATCTAACCAGGATTTGAGCACCAGTCTCCATAGGCAAGCAGCACTCAGGGAACACAGAGATGAGTATGATATAAAAGCCGAGAGAGATAGATTGATAGATTTAATCCATCTCATTATTTAACAGTGTCTTTTCTCCCAGACTAGAGTACTGCTATTGATATACTGTGGAGATTAATAATAACCTAATCTGAATTTTTGATGGACTAAACATACATGATACGTTTTGTGTGTTACTCTCTAGAGATCACTCACTTCATTCTCCATTGAAATTCCACAACCCCCTTTGGGGTGGGATCTGGCATATGGTTATCAGGGACACTATTGTGCAGTTTAGGATAGGAAGTTAAAAATAAATACATTCCCAATGGAAATGTCAGAGGGATTGAGGGAGACCAGACTGCAATTACCTGAGTTGGAATTTAGCCAGAACCCAACTTGTGTGGCGAATTCTTTGCATTAATTTAGCTACCTGCTAATGAACTGATTATGAAAAACATATTTATAGAAGATTAGGAGCTATGTAACAGATACATGTATATAATTAGACATAATAGAGCTGCATTGATTACATAGCTGTTAATGCTCACTAAATATGTTCTTAATAATTAGTTGGCATTTAACATATATACAAATATTTTAGGAACAGGAAAAGGCTGGTTGGCTCAGCAGGCTGCAAGATATTTCTTGGATTACCCTTTGTTATTGGTATTGCAGTAGGGTCTAGCAGTCCAGGACCCATTGTGCTAGGCTCTGTATAAAGATGGTCCCCCTGCCTCATAAAACTTTTTCCCAAAGCTACTTCTACATGATGTTAAGTGCTAATGTACATATTTAAATGATTTTGCCATGGCATTTTTCATAATCTATACAATCGTCGTCCCTTCACTTTTTCATTCAGTAATTTCCCGGATGCTTGAAACAAAGGTAGTTTCCCTGTGTTATTTATCATCAGGCTTATCATGTCAGAGTTGCCCTGGGCACTGAGTATTGCACCCTAATTTGCTATGCTAATTTGTCCTTGGGCAAGTCACTTCAAATGCCTGTGTCTCAGTTTCCCCATCTGTAAAATGGGGATAGTGGTTCTGACCCTCCTTTGTAAAGTGTCCTGAGCTCTGTAGCTGCTATATAAAAGCTTGTATTACAAGCATAGCATTACAGCATGTGTTGGGCTGTGCACATTACCTTCTTACAGTAAATCAGCACTGCGCTGTGTGCACTGGTGTGTTATTGTAGGGTTGCTGATGAGTGCTGGACTGACTGACCAGGCATGAGTTGCACTGGCAGTGCTTTGTGAGGAAGTTTGCACAGCTCCTGCTCTCCCTCATCTCTAGCCAGTGCTACTGGCCTCACTCTTTCAGGACCTTGGAATTCACTTCTGACAAAGCAGGAAGAGGTTTCTGAGCTGACCCGAAGAGAGGTGAGCGCAGAAAAGGCAGCTCTGCAGTGCCTTTCACTATCAGAGTGACCGATCCCCTGCTGGCGTTGGAGAATAGCCATTTGAAATCATGAGGCTCGAGTGAGGGCCACAGAGAGCCACCAAGCATCTAGTATCTGTTCAACCATGAACTGTTTGTGGAAGGGATGTCACCACTGGAGAAGCAGCCTTGGAAACTAATGTATGCTCAGTGGAATTCACCTTCCCTTTTTCATCCCCCTCTTCTTGCTCTCGCTCTTCTCTCTCTTCCTTCAAAAAGAGCAATAAATATGCTGGAGCACATCCTCCCCAGGTCCACTAGCGTCTTGTCAGCTTCCCCCTTGCTGCTGCAATATCCCCTTTTCTTGTCATTGGGAGTTCCTCTGGAGACAGTTTCCTGCCATAGGCATGACAGGGAAGAATGAATGATGGCAAAGAAATAAATCCCTTATCACATCATAGCAACAGGCTGAGGGCCCCTCAGCTAGAACAGCTTACCCATCGGGTCTACAGTTTAGTGTGTTAGTGAGTGAATAAACAGGAGGAAGAGGGTCTCCCAGGGAAATCATGTTTTCAACCAAGGATCTGAAAGCGCTTTTCAAACGCTAATTAGCTAACCCTCACAGCTCCCTTCCCGGGGAGGTAGGGAAGTATTATGAAGAGTGGTGAAGTGACTTGTCCGTCATCAAACAATGAGTTAGAATGAGAACCCAGGAAACCTAGTTCCTCATCCGCCACTCCACCCCCCGCACACACACACACACAGTAGACAACACTCCAGTCAGGAAAATGCTGGGACAAAGGAGAAGTGAGATTTTGTAGCCATGCTGCCAGGACAGTTGAGGGGAATATGCCGTGGCTGGAGTTGGAGCAAGCCGGGGAACTGTGTAAGAAGCCTGTCCCTTCACAGCTAAGAGGACCTAAAAAGAGCTGATTGGATTAAGAGGAGCTCTGGATTTTCAAAAGTAAGTCTTCTACAAATCAGTGAAACAGTGTGCAAGACTCCCACTGCCAGTAACAGGAGAGCTGCAGCACCCTGCAGAGACAGGTGGGGGTCAGATGGTGAAGTGGCCCTTCCTTGCTCAGTGCCAACAGAGCACCTCTGCCACTAACATTCAGCTTGCATGTAGAGGGCCAGATGCACAGCTGGTGTAAATAGGAGCAGCTCCCCTGAAGAAGGTTTATTGACTATCTGGCCCAGAGATTAACATAAGCAGCAAAGTTCCGATCCAGATCCAGATATATTCCCCCCCCCCCCAACAAATTCTGGAGGTTTAATTTGGGCCCATTTGTTCTTTGATCTAGGGCAATTTCATGGCAAAAGGGAGTTTGGGGCGGGTTGTCTGTGTCATCTTCCCCAGCCACTCTTTAGCACACTTCTGGTGCCTCTATAATGAGCCACCGAAGAAATTATTATAATTAATAATTGTAATACTATGATTGCTAAAGCAGCTTGTCTCTTTAAATTACTGGCTTATTCTGTAGAACAGATGAATCGTAACACAGATCCTTTTCATATAATATTTTTTTAAAAAATCGACAAATCCAGCAATTAGCTTCCAATTTGCTTTCTCCATTAGTGGGAAACGCAGTCTCTCTGGGATGCTCTGATAAGCCCTTGTTTTCTTCATAGGTTCTTGGGAATCTGCTTTTTTTTTTTTCCCTTCCCCCAAATGTATTTCCCACTGCAAGATTTTTTTTCAGGTCCTTGCAATTATTTATTCCACCTTTTCGGTCATGTCTTTGCAGAAATAAATGGCTCCAGTGGGACTGAAATGGGAGGAAGAGAGACATAAATAGAAGGAGAGAAAGGCAGATGTACCCTGGGAAGGGCAGGAAACTTCTGAGTGTATCCATTACATACCTGCACATAGAACACTGTACAATGTGTGAGGTACTGTGCATACACATTTGCTTATGTATGTTTAAACAGCATGCACCCTATTGTCCTTTTATGGGTTGTCCCCATCCTCTTGAAGTTAATACAGGCCTGGCATTGGACACAAGATTGTTCAAGGCTGGTGTGTGGACTACCTGTGGGGTCACTATGGGGTCAGGAACCCAGAAGGGGGTCTGAGGAGCCTGCAGAGCTCAGACCAATTAGAAAGTTCTGACTTGGGCGGGGGGGGAGAAGGATGAATTCCTCTCTGTCCACCCCACACCCCCCTTTTTAATGGTAAGCCCCTGGAGTCTCATCAACATCCTTAAAAATGGAAATCCTTTCCTGCCACTTATGCCTGCTCGTGAATGTCACCGAGCAGATGAAAGGGAGCAAAAGGCAACACCATATCTGCCGATGCAAGCGATCACAGCGGGTCCTGAGTTAATGGAAGGATGGAGACATCAAGGGGAGAGATATTCCAGAGTAATTTAATAGGGTTTTCCCTCTCCTGCCTGGGGATTGGTTTAAAGAAATGAATAGAGAAGAAAGAGAGAGGCCCAGAAGACAAGGCTCACAGACACTGCAGTCCATTGAGGCACAAGACTAGGTAAGTTCAGGTCAGAGCCACAGGCCCGATTCAGCAATAAATCCTTAATTTTAAGCCCCGGTGAAGCTAAGCACATAGTTAAGTTGGGGTTGGGGTTGGGGCTCAAGTGAGTGCAGGCATCGGTGATGTCGCCCTGCTGTTCACCTAATAAGAATTACACAACATTGCTAAATAGAGCCCATCCCCATAACAAACTCAGAGCTGTCTAAGGATTAGGGTTGCCAACTTTCGTAGGATGAATTCCTGGAGAGTTCATCACATGACACAACCTTTAATTAAAGATAACCTTGAATTTCTGGAGACTCCTGGACAATGCTGGGGTGTTGGCAACCCTAGTAAGGATCCAATGCTAATGCGAATTTGTGGAGCGGGGAATGTTAGATAGACCATGGCAGAGTGAAAATTTATATGTCCTGAGAAAGAAATTTTTACTTCACTCCCTTGCTGCTGTTTCCTGGCTCATTAAGAAACTTCAGTAAGAGAGTTAAGGGGGAGACTTTCCATAGGCACAAATGACTTTCGGTGGGAGTTGGGCCCTACCTGCTCTTTGTGCTGTTGAAAACCTCCCTTGAAACATTATTAGAATATTGCAGTTTAAAAAAAAAGTTTGTAAATCAGAATGTTCCAAGGTGACTCAGGGAGCATGCAGAAGCTCTGCTCCCATAGAGCGTAGAATCTGTCAGTCACATGCTCCAAACTGCTACCTTACCCCTGCAGAGCTTAGAATGGCTGCAGGAATCCTGGAGCTGGTCTGATCCATGGCACCAGAAGGAGCAATGAGGTCTGGTGGGTTATGGAGATTATCAACTCCTACCCATTGTGCCTCACCCTAGTCCTAGAAAGATTACACTCTTCCCCAGCCCTGGCGGTAATCTTTGCTCCCATGGAATTTAAGTCATACACAATCCCTGATGAGCTCTTCTAGATTTACATTTCCTGACAATGCACCACCTTGCACTTTGTGTAGGCAATTTACCATTATGCCAAGGGAATGCAAATATTGAATCAAGGTGGCAGCATTTGTTATACAGAATCAGGCTCCCATCCTGGGCAGCTGTCTCCATACCTGGAGGAATTTATGAATGCTAGGGAGCCTGCCACTTTCTGAGGGGCTCACATGTATGCAGTGATCATCTCCAGAACTAACTGCCCCACATTACATTAAAATACCTTGAGGCACCAAGTCTCAAAAAGGACTACTGAACAGAATTCTGGTGGCATTGCAAAAATCAGCTATTTATTAAAATCGAATGACTCAGTAAAACCCAAATGACTTCCAAAAGGGAAGAAAAAAAAATCTTAGAGACAGCAATGGTGGGTGCTACGGAGAACTCTAAATTCTCATTTTTCAAAATCTGATACCTCAAAGACATCCTATCCAGTTAACATCTGACTCTCCCAAAGCACACTCCGATGCCAAAAAGCCACATGTGCAACATTACAAATAGAAAGAAAAAGATGGGGGGGGGGAGGAGAGGAAGTTGGTTGGTTTGCTTGAGTTTTTATTTGTTTGTGTTGAGGAAATTGGTGTGTGGAGGGGAAAAGTAGGTTTATATTGGAAAGCAAGTTGTAACTTTGTCTGTGGAGTTGCTGCCATGGTTCTGTAATTAAATTTGGCACCTTTCTTCTACTTCTCCCCTTCTCCATGGAAGGTCCCAGTTCAGCAAAGCACTTGAATATTAAACATGTAGTTAACATGTGCTTCAGTCCACCCCTCTTTGGCATAGCACTCAACACATACTTAAGCCCAGTACCTGCTGAAGAGGGCATTGGGCATGAAATACACTGTGTTTCTGACCTATCCTGCCTGTTGTATAATAGAAAAATAAATGCAAAGTCTAAAAAAAAACACACACCAAAAAGGGATCTTGAAGTCCATGCTTTGTGCATTCCAGGTGGAAGGATTTTCCTCCCTTATTACAAGCCTGAGAGCAGGCTGCAGCGAAAAGGTATTCCATGTTAAATGGAAGAGTAGGCAGAGTGCCAGGCAGACTTGTCAAGTGGCTCCTGGGAGCCCAAACACAGCTTATAAGCAGCAAAGAGGCCAGCCCCAGTAGTAGTAGCCTGACATCTCACTCGTTATGGAAGAGCAAGCTGGCTTTTCTAGCTGGAGGGAGCTCCTAGGAGGGAGGAAAGCAACTGAGGGGGCATTCTGCATGAGCCTGCTGCCAGGGGCTGGGATAACTGGCTGAGAACATTCAAAAGAAATGAAATAAAAGGTTAAGAAAAAAAAGTCACAAGACACATCAGAGCTCTGGCTTCCTGCAGTGACTTCCTTGGCATTTCCTATGGTCCTGACTTCACACACAAAACCTGCCACTCGAGACATTTCTGAGCAGATAAAACTTCACTTGCAGTTGAGGTTTTTCCTGTTAGAGAAGTTGAATTGCTTTACACTAGTTGGCTATTAGGGGAGAACTTCAGTCAGAGAATCAGACTGAATCCTAGCCCAGAGAGCATGTTTGCAGCTAGGCTTGTTAAGTCCCTACCCCATTCTCCAAAGAGCCAGGAGACACCAAGTTAAGACTCAAACTCATCCTCTCCATGGGGTTTGGCTGTGTTGATAACTCAAAAACAAGCATGCAGCAAAAGCCTCAACTCCCATTTCTTCCTTGAGTTTGGCTCCCCCAAGAACCTCTCCTATTTAACTCCCTTTCCCTAGGGGGCCTGGTCCACTTATCTTATATCCCAGGGGCAATTCATGAGCAACAGCTGCTACAGTGAGTCTGCAGCATTTCAGCAGCTTTATGTAGGGCTCTAACTCCTGCTAACAGGTGAATCAATAGAGAAAATGGAGACAAAGTAGATAAGCTGATGAGCCCTGCCACCTTCCCCCATCCCCAATTCAACTGCCTGAATTCTCACCATTGCTATCCACACAACTCCATTTTCCTTCACTCAACCTCTCTGTGGCACTAAAAGCCTCCCCAATAGCTTGCTGAACAGGACACAGAATCTTGTTATAGGCCCGGATTCACAAAGGTACCTTGGCACCTAAGTCTAGGGTATAGGGTCTTAAGTCCCCATTTTAGGCTCCACTGAGATCCACAAAACTGCTGTAGGCAGTGGCACCTAAACTCACTCAGTGCCTAAATTTTCAGGGTAAAAGTTCCCTCACCACGTAAATTTCTGCCTCCCTTTAAGTGTCTGGACACCTATCTCCTGCCTCAACCCCAGAGCCATCCACAAACTGTGGAAAATAGGCCTTTGCCTGCTTGACTTGTGTGAAGATCCTGATCCGGTAGTAAGCCTCTCAGCACAGCTACTGAATCTGGTCCAGTTCTAAATGTAGCTGGAGGTGGTGCTGCTGTCTTCCTTATAACATCTATCCTCAAGTTAGATCACTCACCTGGGATGTGGGACACCTGCATTCAATTTCCCCTTCTGATGGGAAGAAAGGATTTGAACCAGGGTCTCCCACCTTTTTGGAAAAATACTCTGACCATTGAGCTATGGGATGTTCCCTCATTCTCTCTTGTTGAAGCTGTTCCATTCTGGACAAATACTTACAAAGCCAGTGGTCCGGAAAGAGAGAATGAGTCTATAGGCCAGTGGTTAGGGTACGCACCTGAGAGGTGGGAGACCCATAGTCCAGTCCAGTCGCCCTACTCCAATGACTCTTAAATTAGTTATACCCAGTGGAAAGGCTGCAACAGGAAAGATTAAGGGAGCCATATATCCCACAGCTAAGTGGTTAGAACACTCACCTTTGAAATAGAATTTGAGCAGGGGTCTCCTTTCTCCCCTCTGGCAGAGGAGGGAATTGAACCTGGGTTGTCTACATCCCACATGAATGCTTTAACCACCTGGCTAAAAGGTGGGTGGTGTTACCTCCAGCTGTTTTTTTATGAAGAGAGGCAGGTTCCTCACTACTTCTCACAAGAAACAACGTAGACACCTGACTTCATGTTCCTCGTTGTGGATTGCTAGCATAGATAGACACCTCCCTCCAGCCAAGACTTAGGTGAGAGCCCAGGGACTCACCCTTTGCTAGCACCTCCTATTGGCTCACCTAGCGTGCTGGCTTTTGTGGATCGCATATTTTGGTGCCTACCTCTCCCCATTCATTGTATAGGGAGCCTAAGCACCTAACTAAGACTTTGTGGACACAGTATTTTTCCTGTGATTTTCTAGGTGCCTAAAAGTTAGTCATCGAGCATTGCAATGACCAAGTCCCTTTGTGGATCCAGGCCATCCCATCTAGGGAGAGTCACATTCTCTCCCCAGGCCCCCGCATCCACTTTCCAGCTCTTCCACTTCTTATGTGAAGTGACTTTGTGTCATTCATAAGTGAATCCCTCCCCTACCCCCCCAGGCATTCTGTTTTTCCCAGTCTTCTCTTTCTAGGGATGGAGCATCTGAAGGTTCTTCCCGCAAAGGGAAGGCCCCACCCACATTCTTGTTGCTATTATACTAATGTCCATGTGCTTCCAGGTGTCACAAAGGGGTTGGAAAGATTTTTATGCTGGCCATCTAGTCTTTTCCCCTCCAGCATGCCAGGTGCCTAGTTTGAGTCTTAAATATTTCCAGTCCGGTGGAATCTACCACCTTCCTTGACAGTGTTTTCCACCAGTGAACACTTGTTACAAGATTGTTCACAAATGTTCTCTGCAAAGGGTTAAGCCCATTTTTCATTGTTCTGCCCTTGCTGATTAACTAAAATAGTTGATCTAGAGTCTCAGTGCAACGCCCTTGTATGTATCTGCAGGAAGCTATGCTATCTCACCTCACTATTGTTTCCCAGTTTGCTCTCATCACTCTTACTTTCCATGGTGATTTTTGCATTTTTTTTATGCAGAGTTGTTGACATACTTGGTATTATGCGGACACCCGACACCTTTCATGGCAGTTATACACCCGTGTAATTTCACTGACTTCAGAGGAGTTACTCCTGATTGAGCTTGGTGTAAAGGAGAGAAGAATCAGCCCTGCCTCAAGAATCTTATATTTTACACTAAAATAAACAAATAATATCAGGAGAAATTAGAACAGATCTGGGGGGAGGAATTTTCCAGGTTTCCCCAGATTTTCCAGACCTTGTTCATTTGTGTTGCTTTCCATTCAGTCTAGGTCTTTTATTTAAAGGAAGGTGCCCACACATGGTTTGTGGTGGCTGGATGCTCCCATTGAGGTCTACCCATAGCTGAGGAGAGCAAAATAATTCCCGTTACTATTTTATCCCTGATGCTCTCGTGGCATTGCCACGTGGCTAGCTCATGTTTCCATCTTTTCAGTGCCAAGATGTAAGTGGCCCTCCACAACGCTGTAAAGGTCTGTGCAGGTATAAAATTATCTCTACCCGGTCAAATCATAGAGAAAAAATACCCTCCATACCAGCTGGGAGCTTGTCATATCTCACAACCTAATCAGAGTCTGGCCTCATTAGACTTACATGCCAGGCTTCAAAGGGAAGCCAGTGTCACAAACTGAACTGAGTGTCACAGTTCAGGGCATCTGTACCTGTATTCCCCCTCTTTTGTCCAGCCAGGGGACCCACTCTAGGCTCCCAGCTCCTCAGCCATCACCTCTCATGGGTGGAGACCTGTGTCTCTCGGCCTCCTCATTGCGGGTTTTCCAGGCTATATGGGCCTCTGCCCACACCATGTTATTCCCAGCAAGTCATACTGTTTAAAGGGGCCAGAGTCTGCACTGTGCCTCTCTCTTCAGAGGCTATACACAGAGTAATGGCCCACAATTATGAGTTACCACATAGCTCTAAGCACTGAATGAAACAGAGTTTCTGTCAGAAAAACACCCCAGTATATGATTCAGTATTTGTAAAGATTGTATCATAATGCATATGCATAAGGGGGCTGAATTAAGGTTACACAGGCATCCTTAATTTAATTTCTGGTAATTCCTAACTTTTGAATGCGTGACTTTGTAACCTTAATAATGTTCTTTTAATGTCATTTTGTTGTGCGTAATATTATGTAACTTACCCTGACACAGCAGTTTATATGCTTACCCATGACTCTGCCTACCACAGTTACTTATCCTTGATTCATCCTGCCATTGCATGGCACTTACTTTCCATTCCATTAACGCTCAAAATTTTCTATGTATATAATAGCATTTCTCATGCCCTGTAACTTAAAGTAGGTTATCAATTTCAGTAGCGCTCCATTTCAGGAATCTGTCAGCACATTTGTAATCACTGTCCTCATGAAATATCCTCCAAGGCATCCACCTACATCTTAACTCATCTTTCTCAGCAGCATTTTTTTATTTTTTAACTGAAAAGTCATGTATTGGACAAAAATGCAGCAGTAGCATCCATCTCTCCCAGCTTCCTCCCAGTCACCTTCTGTCTTTATGACACATCACATCACATCCAAAAATACCCAATTACATTTGTTTCATGCTGTTTGGGGAATTTATCTTTCACACCAGAATGCTTTTGTTACCTGGTAACCTCATTGACTGAAGGAAAAGATAGTGATGGACATTCCACAAAAGGTTCAAGATTTTTAGTTTGGAGGAGAATGCAACAGTATCCAAAATTCTTGAGTTTCCAAAATTGGGCTGCACGTCTCATGACAACACCTTTGATGGATATCTGGTAGTTCTTGCTTCCTGAAAAGCCAGAAATACCATCATTACTCCTTCTGGAAAGAGCAGAGACTCATACATATGTAAAATAGTTAACCAAACTTGCTCACATATCAACAAACTTTCAGATGGAGTTTTGGGATAAGGTTGGTGGTAGAATATCTTATTTTATTTGAATGAGTTCACCCAAAATAGAGCAAAAACAATAGAACTACTTGAAATGTTCCAAATTTTGGGTTTTCATTGAAATTTGACATTAAAATTTTTATTTCAGATAAAAAACATAAAAATTTTGACTAGCACACAGAGTAAGAGAAACTTCTGCATCACCGATTGTGCTTGCCTTTAATGGGGAGAATTATTCATAGATAATAAATTAGTCAGTGAATTTAGCTATGTATTTCACATGTGAATTATCCTCTAACATGTTTTGATATTTTACAAATTAGTTCTTTGCTCAGAATTGTTGTAACACTTTATGACAATATATTACAACCCATGTAAACTATTCCCTCAACCATATCTTTGTGGCATGTGACTGGTCAGCTAAGTCACATAATGTAGTTCTGCTCCTGGACAGAGTGACAGAAAGTTCTATAAACAGGAGGGAAAGCTAAAGAGATTTCAGACTGGCCATCTGAATGCTTCTGGAGAGGCCCTTCATGAAAAAAACCCAAAAAACATTTGCACAAGCACTCATGTAACATTCACTTTCTGCTAATGTTCTAGATAACAAAAAAAACCCCAAAGCTCCTATAAGAACATTTGTGGAGCACAAATGAAAAAGGCTGTAAATACTTTCAGAGGGCTGATCCATGCTCACTGAAACCAATAAGAGCCTTTCTCTTGACTCCCATGGGATCTGAATCAGCTCCAAAGTGAATTTGTGGGTTTTATTCATCAAATCGTTTTTAAAAGGATTCTCCCAGCTTTAGCTATGCATAACTAGATAGCTTCTGTTTCTGGGACTATGATGTGAGCACTTTGCCTCAGCATTAAATACAGTTATTAAAAAAGATCCCAAATATCATTCTTTTTAAAAGGGTTCAGTCTCATTCAGCATTTGCCAAGCGCGTTGGCAGCAGGACTTATACCCCTCCTTCACCCTCTGATTACTTCAGTATATTGTAACCCACTCTTTTGTTTTTATTTGCAGGCTGTTTTAAACAATCTGTTGCAGGAATCTCACTTAGCAATGAATCTTGACCTTGAGCTGTTCCCTTTCTTTCTCTCTATTTTATTTACGAATGTGCAATGAATTAAGACATCACTTATAGCCACACTCTCCGCCGTCAACAATAGCTCTCCAATCGAGCATGAATGGCAGGTCTGCAAGCAGAGCTGTCCTGGAAATGTGATATTATGAAAACGAGAGGTGACTTCTTACAGACAAAACAATGCAATGGAAAGAATCCTGCCTCAAAATGGTACATGACTATTATTTCCCCAAGGGGCCCTCGCAGCTCACTTTTCATCAAAGGCCCTTGACAGGTGAAGAATGAGAACATGAGAACACACACACGGGTCCTAGTAGAAACCGCAGCGTGGATGTTTTCTATATGTGTACCTAAGCTGCCGTCCAAGTTCCACTGGGCCATAGGGAGTAGGTGCCAGACCTCGTGCTGTACCAGCAGAACACTGAAATGGTCTTTGTGCTGTGTGCCAGCATCTCTCCAAGACACGAACGACTCACTCTTTCTTTTAGGAGACATATTTTGAGTGCTTATGAAAATGAGGTAAAATGGTGACATCTTCCCCCCCCAGGTGAAGCCGGGCATGATACGGGCAAGTGATGTGCAAGTTTCCATGCCCAGCTGTGCCTGTGCACCCTAGGTATTGTACCAGGTCTCCCCATCCAGTTCTGCCAAGGTACCTCAATCTGGACTAGCACAGGATGGGAAACAGAGCAGAATGAAGGGTGGTGTGACTGCTCGGCTGTTAGAGTCTGAATCACTGCTTCTGGGGAAGTGCCAAGTTGCCTTAACAGACAGCAGACAACACACAGATGGGAGGCCTGGCCGTGCCGTCTCGGCCCATGCACACACATATACCGCAGCCACAGAATGAAAGGAGACCACGCTGCACAGATTCACATGCACACCCTGAAGGTGGGAGCTTTTTTGTAACAGCTGGTGATGGACACAGAGTGTCCCCCATTCATCCACTGCAGCCTGAGTTCAGCACATCTCCTCCTAAAACCAATCCTTCCTATGTGCATTGTGCTTTGAACTCCCCCTCCATAATCCCCCTGCCCCTCCCCTACTTCCCAAGGTGAGCTCCTGCAGGCCTCTCAGACAGACCCTGTGACCACAAGCTGTGGAAACCTTTAATTGCCTTGGAAATGTTCTTCTCACGTAATTGAAACACAGACTAAGAGGTACGACATAATTCACGAAGCTCAGTCCCAGACAGTAATTGAGCCACAAAAGACAGTAAAGCAGTCAGTGGCATGAAGAATGCTTTGCAGGACCTTCCATTACCATTGGCAGGTTCCAAGCCATTAACAGCCGAGAATTACCAGAAATAACTTTGGGAATAAGCTGGGGATTTGTGGGAAAATGTTCCTCAGATTGCCACAGTAGCCAGATGAAAACAGGCAGCTTCTCCATATATATATATAGTATGTGCACACATGCATATATATATATACTAATACTTCCCTACCTAACAGGAGCATTGTAAGGGTAAATACATGAAAGAGCGTGATGCACTTTGAGATCTACTGAGGAAAAGCACTATATAAGAGCAAAGGGTTTTTTATTATTATTTATTATTACATATGCACAACCCAAATGCTGCATTTAGAGAGAGTGCTTATTGTAGTGCCCAGTAATACTGCATACAAAATGAGGAAACAATTTTTAGGTTTATGTTTAATCAAATCTGGAAATGTTTCCCCCACATTTCTCGCTTTTCAAATCTTTTTATGTCCAAGCCTCAGAGGTAACTAAGAACTATACAGAACCAAATAAAATAATAATAATCACACTTAAAGTGCTTATGAACTCCTGGGAACTTGGTATTTAATTCAGAAACAATCATGCTGTCACAATTTTTCAGCATTTATTTTCTCTTTCTCCCTCTCTCTCTCCTTTTAATACTTGGTGTAATGTGCTGGGGAAGATCCTCCTCCATATTTCTGACCAGCGTTTTGGACTAACCAAAGGAACGGCTGTCCCCAGGGAATCCATCCCAGGTTTTATGCAGAGTTCAGTGCACACAAGTGCAGGACGTTTTTAGTCAGTGCAGTGGGAGAGCCCCCAAGTGCAGATGTGATCAATAAAGCGCATAGCTCTGTACCTTGCTATTGCATCTCAGGGCTTTGATTTAAGGAGTTCCCCAGTCACCAGGGACAGAACACTTGGGATGTTTGTATGGAAACAGGATCTATGTTTAAGTCATTAGGCCAAATTCACTACAGGTGGAGGCAGACACAATTCCATTGGCTTCAGAGGGGCTGGGACCACTTGGTCATTGCTTCTGCTGCTACTTCTTTTTCCTCCACCTGAAGTCAAAATCCTCTGGGTCTGACATAAGAACCATCTCTGCGGCACCTGAATGTGATGTCATGGAAGAATATGACCCCTCTTCTTGCCAGGAATTTAGAATCTCCCCCTTCTTCTAGACTTGTCCCAAGGCCAGCAAGTTTGAGTCGATGGTTTTGGTTCGGAGTTGTCATGGAAATGGGAGCCAAAGGTCTGGGCTGTTCGAGTCCAATTTAGGCTCGTCTTTAATATGAGGTGGCCTGGTAAGAATTCATCGTTCCTTTCAGAAGTCATCCAAAATAGCTGACGATTGTAAAGCTATGATATTTTATGTGGACTGTGTTTGTATTCCCTAGGGCTCAACTGGTCACCCAAGTGGTGTGGGTATGTGGCTAAGAGCATGCCCCCCCGGTGCAGTGGGTAGCCTTTTATCCTGGAGGCCTGCTAGGAATAAGAGAAACTCAGCATGGTGGGCACTGGACAAATGCACCAAAACCTCTACACAATTTGGCATAACTGGCGGTGGTAATTCAAAAGAGGCTTTCGTTCCGCAATAGCAGGGAGACTGCAGGTCAGGCCTGAGATGCCTTGGCCGTGTGTATGGGAGGGGAGTCCCACTACAACATCTGTCTCGAATCAGTGCTATTTGCACCCGACTTTCATATTTAAATCCAACCAAACCCCAGTGATGTGATTTTCTCCTCCTTCGCCTCCCACCCCGCAGCAGTGAACCATGCATTATGGAGCAGTGCAACAAAAACTGTACATGCAACCCAGTGCAACCTAGTGTGGAAGTAACACACACCAAAGGGTGGAATAGGTCTAAGGCACATGGCCTATACACTCACCATCTGCGTTAGTAAGCTCAAGCACTAGAAACTCCTTTTTTCTCCCCTGCACTTGGCTGATGCTGCCATAGCATATCAAAATCCACTGCTGAGGTCTAAAAACCCGGTCCTGAGGGCCCTGAAACATGCTCTGATGACACCTAGAGTCCTGGGCTCTAATTCTCCTTGAAATCTCATTCCTATGTTTCCATTTCTCCCTCTCCTCTCTTCCTGCCCTCCCTGTGTTTTCCTCACCACATTTGCCATGTTTTAAAAGAAAAGGGTAAAAAAAAAAATCCACAGTGGTTTAAAACAATAAACAAATATATCTCATCCTGGCTGATGATAAAATCTGAGTATTTCATTAAAAGGCTGCGGGGGTTTTTAAGACAAACTATAAGTACTGCTATGAATAATGCAGATTCCATTCGGAACTTGAAGACTTCAGTGCATCCATAATACATAGGATCTACCATAGAAGAAGCTGCTAATGCACAACAATGGAGTTAAAGGAGCTAGTTAGCCTTGCCCTTCCCCTAGAAAGGAAAATAAAATGAGAAGTTTTAGAAACTCTCCTGATGGCTGGATACAGAGATGCTGGGATATGGCTAGAGTGACATTTTTACTGATGTCTTTCTAAACTAAAATAAAATTGGCAATCTCATTATAAGATGGGGGCTGCTCCAGGAATGCTAGAGATGGCCTGTCCTATCCTGCAAATAATTGTCATTAAAACTGTCTGCATGCATTTAAGGTTAGCTGTTGTGGCAGAGACAACTGTGATCTTAGGCTATACGTGCTGTGTGAGTTGTTTGATCTGATGCATATGAGTGTGTGTCATTATGGATCCATTGTATGGGAGTGCCAATCTGAGTGTTCCTGTGCATTGGGAAACTCTTTTGTGTGAGTTGAGAGGTAGGGTATGTGTGTGTGTTGGGAAAGTTGGCATGTGTATGTTGTGTGATTGATTGTGGTTATGTATTATGGATTAACTGAGTTATGTGTGAGTTAGTGTGTGTATGTGTGTGTTGTGTGATTTGCTGTGGTTATGTGCTCTGTGAGCTGTGTAAGCTCATGGGTGTGTGAGTGCATGTTGTGTGAGCCTGTGTGTTGTATAATTAGGGGTAAATGCTTTGTATTGAGACTATATTTGTGTGCACTCAGAATATACTTCCAGGGGCTGACGCAAAGCCCATTTAAGTCAGTGAGAG
The DNA here is from genome assembly GCF_016161935.1 of Mauremys reevesii. NCBI lineage: Eukaryota > Metazoa > Chordata > Testudines > Geoemydidae > Mauremys > Mauremys reevesii. The sequence continues at coordinate 79,644,891 of NC_052631.1, read as the reverse complement.
TCTTCCCACTGATTGCAATGGGCTTTGGATGGAGCTCTGTGTGAGAGTTTATTGTGCGTATGTTTTAGGAAAGGGGCTGATGCAGAGACATCACACTCAGGAAAACAGAATCTCTGCAGTAGGAAAAACTGATTCTTTTAAGAGTTTTATTCGCATAATATTTGGTGGCTTTCCCAGAGTTCTGAAGTTATCTCCTTTCTTTGCTATTTAACTCTGCAGAGAATATGTTCTCCAAATATCTTATCTCTTTAATAGCTCTTCCTTTTTAGTGTGTATATATATCACTGGGATCTCCTGCCACTCAGGTTACCTTAAACATGGGCTGTTAAAAATGTTACCCTTTCAGAATGAAAGCTGTGTGAGAAGCTCCTCACAACCATAAACTGAAACGAGAGGAATTTGGCCTTTTCAGTGGGTTGGTGAAGTGAAGGGGGGAAAACACCATCCTATGGATCACGGCTTTGGGGATTGGTTTTAGCCATAAAAGGAAATCCAGATGACCATTTTAAGGGGGTGGGGGGGAAATAAGAGAAAATCTCTGTGCCATTTTGGTACAATGCCTGTGCACTCTGTCTACAGGGACAAATTCCCCACAGTTAATGTAATTATACCAAATTCCCGCTGCACATTTATTTGGGGAGGAAGCTGGCAACATGTCACTGTGATTCTCTCCTCTCCCTGCCTTTTGAATCAACCCACTAGCTACCCTTGATGTGTCATTATAAAGTCAGAATGGAGGCTCTGTGGTAATGGAAGGTGTTGCCCAGACATATGGAGAGAGGCTGCTATAGAATCCCAGAAAAGGTCATGTTCTTAGCTGTGCACGAAGAAGCCTGCACGAATGGGAGGGGCGAATTCCAGGATTGTTTTCCAGATTCTCCACCTCCTAGGCATATAGGAAAAATCACTAGATATTGCAGACCTTGGGCAGGAATCATGCTTCCAGGGCCTCCCCTTTCCACAGCTATCCCAGGAACCCACCCTCATGCAAGCAATTGCGCTTTGCGAGAACGGAGTCAGAGAAGCCCCTGTAAGACTCCTGCAGGAACCTTGTTTTCCTGGGCCTGTGAGGGGTGGGGGACAGGGGGAAGAGTACAGCAGCAGCAAGAGTTGACACATGTCTTCCCACCATAGGAGAATTACTAGGAAACCCATGTTAGCTGAAACATGGACATTCCTTCAGCCTACATTGGGGATAATGGGCCCCCATCCTAGATACATCCCCAATCTAGTCCATCTCCAAGCCAGGCCAGACTTCAGGACGTTTGTCTACTGTGATTTGAAGAGTCCCAAGCAATGGGGAAGCTATGGGAAGGCTATTCCTCAATCTAATGCATCTGTCTATTAGGGAGAAGCTCCTGATATTGAACTGGCATTTCCCTTTTCTCATCACTGTCACATTACTTCATCTCCATAGCTCCATCCCCATCGACTACTCTTTCCATTCTGTCTCCCCTCGGGGTAAGCTAGGCAGTGGAGTAAGCAGAAAGGGACTGTGGGCTGAGCAAATTTGCTATGGCCAACACTGAGCCACTTTCATTCCTGGTGTAAGCCCACTGAGGACTCTGGAGTTACCCAAGGAATAAACCTGGCCACTTCGGAGAGGGTGTATGAGAAACACATTGCAGAGGTCACCCTGCCGGCCCAAACAGGCTTAGCGTTGCTACTGAGTGTTTGTTAGTACCAAACTAGAATTTAAGAAATGTAGCGACTTTGCAGGAGGAATCCAGACAATCCAGGCCAGCCAAAAGCAGCCTTGCAACCCTGGGAAAATCTAAGGATACTTTGCAAAGACCACGAGCGGAAGGCGTGAGTAACACTCCAACCCCGGCAGTTTAAAGGAATGCAAATGTGGAGCTGTTCCTATATCACCAACTCCAGGGAAAGCGGAGGGGCAAAAGCTGGGAATGAATATTGAATCACTTCAAGAACATGCCAGCAGAAGAGGCAATTCTGATTAGCTCTGCAGAAGCATGCCACTCTGAGGTCTGGTAACCTGAGCCCAGTCCCGGCTCCTCCACTGTCCATCCCAATCAAACCAAATAAATAAAAGAAAACGTTCCCTAATCCTCTGTCTAAATAAACAATCCCATCCCTCTCCCTGAGCCTCTCCACTTCCCCCTATACTTGGCTATTAGAATCCTCTTCATCCTCTGCCATAATCAGATCAAAACATCAGCTGTAGGATATGTTGTAAGCCACATACTTTCATTGTATTTGCCAGTGGAGACTGGAGCAGGCTGGGAAGTGTCTGTGATACTAAATGACTCCAGACAGAAACACATTGTATTGCATGAACTCTAGGGACATTATTTCATGTAGAAAATGGTTTCCTAAACCTGCCTGCACTGTCGCTGCTGGCGAAAGCTCTCGATTCTTCAGGCTGGCTTGTGTGAAGTTCCCTTCGCCCTGTGGTGGGAGCTGTGTTAGGTTCACTCCAGTTCACAGGCTTGGTTCCTTCCTTCTCTTTCTAACACACACTCTGAAAAAGTCCTAATGTGAGTGAGGTATTTCTGTTATGAAAACAAAGATAAAAGCAGCCTTCAGAGGAGAGAAGAGAAACCACACATTCGGGGAGGGGAGGGGGGCAGAGAAAGCAGCTTCTCAGAGTGCAGAACAGGATCACAAACCCAGAAGAGGGAGGCTTGTGGTCTGGGCTCTGATATTCCCTGCTGGCTTTGGTCAGATGTCTTTGTTTGTTCTGTATGGTTCACGTCAGCATTTTTTTTTTTAGATGCTGCTGCTGGAACCAGACCAAGGGGCGCCTCAGAGGTCCTGGTACACACAGTCAGCTGGAGACTGAAGCAATGTAGCTGTGTTCCCTTGCCACCCAGCCAATGCATTTCCCATCATGTCTGAGGCTGGTATCGAGTGCTGTGGTATCAAGTGTTGGCGCTGGTGGCTGGGAGAGATTTACACGGCATCCCGAGGTTATTGCTGTTCAAATGACAGGGTAAGGCTGCATGGTGGCCCAATGGGCACCAAGCTGGATTACATGAGCAATTTCATCCCACCAGTCACCCAATCATTCAAACCAATGTGGCATGGGGCAGCATGTATGGTCATTAGAATAACTCATGTTTACAGCACAGCCATCAAGACAATTCAAAGCTGAAGCCACATTGTTTTCAATGAGGGGCTGAGATGCAGAATCTGTGTCTGCACGTCAGTCCCCACAAATGTTCACACCTGGGATTTCAGAGCCAGCCCAGTCCTGAAATTTTGATCCAGATCTGAGCCAGGACTCTGTTCTCCGGAACTGGGGATGTTTAGATCAGCCCATTTATACAAATGGGTACCCCGCGTCCTGGAGCAGTTATAATGGAAAAATCCAAAGCTACCCCAGTGGTCCTACTTTCCCTCTCTTCACAATTCAAATCTCTCAAACGTCCGCAGAGCTCATCAGCCACCGTGAGGCTTCCAGGGTTCACATAGGCACCCTTGCAAAAATCACACACAACCCAACAGAGACCCAGGCCAGGGGCCTCCAGAGCTCATCCACACTCCCTTGTGCCCCTGCAGCTCACCTGTATCAGTTGGTGCAGCCTGATCTCCTGAGAGATCTATGCATCTCATGGGCTGCTGCACTCAGCTGCCCCACAGTGTCTGGCCTCCGGTTTTCAAATCGCTGAGTGCAGTAGCTGCAGCATCAGAACTGCTTTGCTGCAGGGCTATGAGCAATCATAGGTTATGTTCTCCCTCCCTTGCCATTTGCCCACCAGGCTGCTGCTGTAGCCTGCACCCTATCGCCATAGCGCACCCACACATTTCGGTCTCAGCAGGGACATATCCTAAAACCAGGGCTTGCTGGTCACTGTGTGCAGGGTGCTTAAATGGCTGCTTTTTGAGGAAGAGCCCTGGAAACTATTTTTAGTGGAAGTACAAAAATGCCACAAGTCTAAATTTAGGAGGCTATTGGGGGAAAAAACTTCCTCATTAAAACTGAGCATCTGCAGAATTTTCTAAAAGCGGCACGAATTGGAGTGAAAAATCTCACCCACCACAAAGGCAGGCCCAGGCTTGCTGGCTCTTATTTTAGATCTAAAACACGCTTTGGTAGCTGTGCCAAAGAGAAGAGGCAAGAGGATGCAATAAAAGTCACAGTGACTGCTAAGTGCACAAATACCTTGCCATGAGAACACAGACAGGTGTTTGTGGTGGGTATGTTTGTGGTGTGTGTGTGGGTGGGGGAGGAGGCATGCTGGAGTGACAATGCCTCCATTTGGAGGGACACAGTCACAAGAGGAATGATAGATGCCATAGCCAGAACAGCCTCAAACCGAGACAAGTTTTCTGCCAGGGCTGTAGATACCCATACACAGCTCCTCCATATCGACACCTGCACCTAGACCGGTCACCACGAATGTATTTCCCACACAGACTCATTCTCTCTCTCTCTCTATCACACACACACACACACACACACACACACACACACACACACACAGAGAAACAGATCCATCCCTCTCCCCATAAATAGACAATCAACTACAGACACACACAGCAGCCTCCCACCACACTCACGCACACACATTCCACCAAACACTCCGGGGGGTGGAATTCACAGAAGCAGCTGGACTGGAGGAAGGGTGAGCGAACTTGCAACATTGGGGGAAAGAGTGAGAACGCTCCCTCTGAGAGGCTAAAATAGCCTCTCTGGCACCTAGGCAGCCTTGACGCATTTTGCCTTTTGGTCCTGAATAAATAACGATGCAGAGTAAAGAGGCAAAAGAAACGCCACATAAATACTGACCTGGCAAAGCACATCAGCACCGAGCAGCCCTAGACAAGAACTGAAGAGTTTATTTAAACAAAGCAGCAAAGGGAAAATAATGAAAGCACAAAGGCATCCTCTGACACTGTAAGAGCTGCTGATGAGTGGATTAGACAGGTAATAAATACTTCAGATTTTCACCTTCCCTTCTGCTTTCTCTTGCACCCAACTGCCACAGACAGCAAGCCTACTGCTTCCTCTGACACTGACTTCATTCAACAACAGGACTGTGGTCTGGGGGGGTAGGGGCGTTCAGAGGGATTAACAGAAGCTGTAGGAATCGCAGCATGAAGCCCTGCCTCCTTTCACAGAGGTCTCATAAGCTACACAACATGGAGCCTGGTGACCACTTAGATGAGAGACCTCTCAGGAAAACTCAGCTACTGAACCAAGTGATGCTGGTGACTCACAGATAGTGCCCTTCCTTCCAAGTCAGTATTATAGCAGCAGTCCGTCACGGTGCTCACAGAGCTGTGCTGATGGAGGTGAAATTAAACCAACCTCGTGGCTTCTTGTAAACATTAAAACCCTTGTGATACAGTTTGAAAAGGGCAGAGGCCCAGCCTCCCTTTTAGCAGGCACAATTTGTACACACAAAATTTGCACTGGTGAGTATAGTTACAGTACTTTATTTGTTGCTGTTATCAGGTAGTTAGATGCACAGGTTCCCAGATTTGTTCCTGCAGTTCAGTTATGGACACTAAAACAGAGGGACACCCCCCAAATGGTAGGCTGCCATTTCAAAAGTTTGGCCATCCGTGTCTCTTCGTGTTGCACCTCTCGGACTAGGGTTCAAGTCCAGATTGGAGGTTCTAAATTTATGAGGATTGTGTTGATCAAAAATCCAACAAATCGTGTTCCCCTTTCAGGGCCAGAGGGAGGAAATGAAGGGAAAAATGGTTTTCAATGGAAAATTTCAATTTTGGGGCAAAAAATCAACAGTTCAAAAATTTCAGCTAAAAACCATAAAATTCAAATCAGAAATTTGCCATGAAGCCTCATGGGAGTTGTAGTTTGGGTGTCTTATGCCTCCATTCTCTATGGGTCAAGCTAATTGGGCCTGACTACATCTCCCATGATGTATTACACTCCTCCTTCCTGCGAGCCACTGCTATGCATCTTGGGAGTCCATGGCCACAGTGCAAAGAAAAACAAATTTTCAACTGAAAAATAGTTTTCAATTATCTCTAGTAACAAATACTTGGAAACAGGTACCTCCCTGCTGGAACATCTTTACCCCTTGTACAAGGCATCACTATTGTCCCCTGAAAGTGTTAACCCGAGACAGTGCTCTCTGGCTAACACCACAGAAGGCTGCCCCTTGATCTCATACTCTTGATCTCATACTTGGAGAAGAACAAGCTCCTCCTGAAACCAAGGCAGAAAATAAGGGTAGACAGAGCTAGATAGCCCTAGCTCCCCCACAGGTGAGACCTAGGCAGGGACCATAGCAGTACTCCCAGTACAGAAGGGTTTTTGAAAGGGTGAAATTTAGCTACATGCAACTGAAACAAGACTCACTCAGTAAGAGCCATTTGCACAGAAACTTCCAAATGCATGAGCTTCCCAATCCTTTGCTCCACATTTGTCATGCTTTCATCCTCTTTGAAATGGGAACTGAAAGTGCTTTGACAAATGAACTGATAGGTTGTCTAGTTTCCCTGTGTCCTCTGCTGAATTGCTACTGCAGAATTTATACAGCGATGCTTCTCTGTGACTACCAAAATGCATTCTTGTGCCTTTTTACCACAATCGTACTGAAGGAGACTACTTGTCTTTCTTCTCTTGTGGTGGAGTACACTAGTGTTAACACAGATAGTGACCCTTCACCCATTCTCTGCTAATACCAATAGATCCTGTAGGCTTAATCAGCTAGGGATTAGGTGACAGAGTTATGATCTGGATTCACTGTTGTCACAATAGGACACACAGTTTTCTCAACTACAAGAATAGAAGATGGACAATTCCATCCCGTTTATTGCTGCGACATTGTTAAAGTAATTACGGTTTCAAGATACTACAGTGGCAAAGAATGTTTGCTGAAGTACACCTAGTAATTTTTAATTTTAGGATTATCAAAGAGACTATTAATGACTTGTATCCATTTTACATTACCAATTTGCTCACTGTCTTTTTACTGATATAAAAATAATAGATGTTGAGTCATTGGAATGGTCTCCTGATGGGTGACACCGATGACTGGGAATGCAACTGACAAATTTAATCAGAATCAGAGTCTGACCTTTGACAGGCAAATGTCCCGTGATGAAATGCAAAACAGAAGTGTAACAAAGAGTGTTACTTTATCCAATAATTCTCATTTTCTTTTAGGTATGTTGTTTTCCAGCTTTCCCAGTGTAACACAAGCAGCATTTAATAACCTTAAACATTGATTCTTAGGGATGAACAAACTCATTCTGCCTCATTTCAAACCCACGTGAATATTATGGGTTTGAAAAGTTGGCTAAAACACCAATCTTGTAGGATTTATGTTCCACTCAGGAGAGACTGTGAAAGAAGAACCAAAGAGGGCAAGAGAGAAACATACTAAAGGAAAAAAAGAATACAGTATATATAAAAATAATACAGTATATGGCCTATATATATATATATATATATGGCAGGGGTTCTCAAACTGAGGACTGGGACCCCTCACAGGGTTGTGAGGTTATTGCATGGGGGGGTCGCGAGCTGTCAGCCTCCACCCTAAACCCCACTTTGCCTCCAGCATTTATAATGGTGTTAAATATATAAACACATTTTTTTAATTTATAAGGGAAGTCTTACTCAGAGGCTTGCTGTGTGAAAGGGGGTCACCAGTACAAAAGTTTGAGAACCACTGATATATATGGCCTGTATATAAATTATTGTGGGGGAAATGAGTTTAAATATTAAGGAAAACAAGAGTTTAAAAGCATAAACTGTTTTTGCAGCTCTCTCAAAACATTTGAGATATTCACAAATCCTCCAAATCCATTAGATTCTCCAAGTCCTTATGATCATACTACCAAAAACCACACATTGGCAACAGATTTGAGCATTTTAAAACTGCGGGGGAAATGCTTAACAAAAGACTGAACGGCAAAACCAATCAAAATCAGCTGAAAGGCTAGAAGATCTCTTATGGCTTGATTCTTCTCTCATTAACACTGGGCTAAATGAGAAGTAACTCCATGTAGGTCAATACAATTACATTGGTCTAGAGTTGGTAAGTGATCAGAATCAAACCCTGGATGAGCAGTTAGATGCCCAGAGAGTTTATGTGTCTACCCACAAAAAAAAATAAAAAGAGGTTATGAATTAACTAGGGGTAAATGAAAATGTCTTTAAAAAGGTGGAAAACCTCTCCCTAATGACATCAGTAGTCTGGAACCCAAACTGTGGGAGTTAATGTGGAAAGTGGAAGTTAACAGGATAAAAAGATGTCATGAGAAACAGAGGCAAAGATATTCGGGTAAGCAATGAAATATATTTCAGTTTGTTAGATGTAAGAAGGCTGCCTCTGCAGCTGTTGAGTGCTCTGGGCCACCTCAGAGAGAAGGGGACAATTACAGAGAATGGAGAAGGCAGGAGAAGTCTGATTTCTTTTATCAATCTTTCCTGTACAAGACAATGGGGAAAATTTCATTCCAAAGGCATTTTGTATAGGAAATCAGAATATGGCCTTACCAGAAACAGAAGTCTCTAAGGAGGAAGTTATGGAGCAACTGGAGAAAGTCAAGCATAGTAAATCACCAAGACCAGATGGGATTTATCCAAGGGTTCAGAAAGAAATAAAGTGTGAACTATAGGAAGTACTGACAAAGATGTACAATATATTCTGGAAAAGAGCAATTATTCCTGAGGACTGGAAGTTAAAGATGACACCAAAATCAGAGTAATCAAATCTCATGTGGCAGGGGTAAGCTGATCGCCTTCAGGGCCTAAGAAGGAAACATTTCTGCCAGCTACAGCACTGCACAAATGGCTAGATGCACGATGGAAAATTGCACCCTCCCCTTTTGTTTTCCTTTCCGTTGACGCATCAGATATTGGCCACTGTTGGAGGCAGGTTACAGAGTGGGTGGGTCACTTAGAGTCTGTCTACACTGCAAACTCCTCCTGCCGCCCTCCAGCAGGGAGTGTCAGAGCCTGAGTCAACTGACTTGGGCTGACGGGGCTTCCGCTACTGGGCTAAAAATAGCAGTGTAGGCATTCCAGCTCAGGCTGGAGCTTAGGGTCTGAAACCTGGTGAGAAGGGTCGGTCTCGGAGCCCAAGCTCCAGTGTGAGTGGGAACATCTACACTGCTATTTCTAGCCCAGTAGAACCAGCCCCAGTCAGTTGACTCAGGCTCTAAGACTTGCTGCAAAGGGGTCTTTTTTGCCATGTAGACATACCCACTGTCCGTTCTAGTATGTCCTATGCTCCTTTGTGGAGGCATGAGTATGTCAGTGTTGTCTGATTCAACTTTATCTCTGCTGCCCTCTGCGGACAGGAGTCAACTAGTTGTATGGCTGTTTGAGATCTTTTCAAAATTCAAAATTTTGAAAACAGTGTGTGCATGGGTGGGGGTAAATGAACTATATTTTTGAGAATATTTGCCCCCTTTTTGGACTAGCTCTACAGTTGGTTGATATTTTTTAAATTTAAAAATTTCAATCCAAATTTAGAATTTTCATCCAAATTTTGAATTTTGTAAAAAAAAAAAAAAAATCACAGTCCCTCCCTGCACTGTTCTATGAGTCCTAATTAGTTACCATCATCCTGGGTCATAGATTGTGAGGGCATTTCGGTAGTTATAACATCAATGACAAAAGTGATGTTTAATGAACAACTTTAGGCCAATATTAATATTTTGCTTCTGTAATGTTTTGGCACTTACAGGTCTTCTCACTCCACATGTTGTTCTGTGCCATGCCATGATTTCTTTGCTCAGGTGGGTATAACCTGCAGGCAGCTACTGCACCCAAGAAACAATTCAGACTAAGAGAGAGGCAGAACCCACTTTACTGAACACCTGCTTGGGATCTAAAATCAAGAACTGCAGCATCACAATTTCCAAGAAGCATTTTTTTCTCTCCTGGAACTTATAGATATGCAGATAAATGGAATCAACAAAGTCATCATCAGTGGAGACTTCAACGGATGTTACAGGCTCTATTAAAAGAAAAACCCCTCCAACATATCTAGCAGAGCATATGTAACATGACATGTTGCAGCCTGAAATAACATACTATGGCCTGACACATTGCAGCACGTGTTACATTGTGTTGTGGTGCAGTATACAATGTTCTGTTTTTAAATATTGTGGAATTAGATTCATCATCAAAACTCAGATGGAGTTACACCAAGGAGGAATTTGACCCCTTTTGTGCTTTAATTCCTGCCTAATGAATCATTAAACAGCAGACACCAGGTGATGATATCTGGGCCTGCACTAAGCCAAGAAATGCCAGGGAGCCAAGGAGAGAGGGAAAGGAAAAGGCACTGAAGTGGCAGCAGCTCCCAAAGTGTGGGTTCATTTGCCCCCCTCTTTTGCGCCGTGTGTTGTATGTAACACTACACTCAGGAGCATCACAGTCCGGGAATTTGAACGCTTGCAGTGTCTCATTCTCCCACATCCTCTGATTTCCATCCAAAGAAATAAAGATGCCTTGTGAAGGAGACCAAACGCCTCCATTCAGGACCCTAATGGGAGCTGACAGCTCCAACAGGCAGCTCAAGTTCAGGAGGCTGCATTGTGGTGCATGCAAAACAGCCCTACTCCTGTCACCGTGACAACAGCAAGCAGGGAGGGAACGAAGCTGCACTCCATGGAAAAGGTTAAACACAAGCTGCTTCCCTTCCTTTTATTTTTTAATAACATTGTCTTTATTGTTTCATGGAATGGGGAAATAATGCAGATTTGTGCTCAAAGGACTCACAGCAGTGCAGGGAAAGGAGCGAGTGTAAGAAACCCCAGAAGTTCTGCAGACACTGATATGAAATACCATGGCAATGTTTAAGTAATTATCCCAGTATGAAGAGATGGGGGATGCATATGTGAGGGTCGCTGCAAGTGTGTGTGTTGGGGGAAAGGTATGAAAGAAAGAGAGAGGTGCCTAAAGAAGTAGGCCCAGACCCCATTTCATGCTGCCCACCGGGGGAGGGGCCAAAGCAAAAACTCCTCTTCCTTGTTTGAGAGTTTGCTAGTGAATTGCCTTTGCTGTGTGCAGACCTCAGCTGTGGAGCTGTGTGTTCAACAGGGATGGACAAAGTTTGCCAGGAGTTTTGCACAGAAGTAGAACCTTGTGGGCCCTGATTCTGTCCCCATATCTCTCAGCGTACAAGTAACTCCCAGAGACTTCAGTGGAAATGACTTATATCCTGCAGGAAGGAGAATCAGGCCCATGGGTTTGGTTCACTGATAACATGACTTTTTGAACCTTACTTGGAAAAAAGAACAATGTATAAATAGGTGAAGTGCTCCAGGAGCTGCCTAGTGAATAAGAAAATCGTGCTGGATCTGTGCCATCGTAACAGGCCATCTGTATCAACCAGACAGTCTGTAAAGCTGCATCAGTTATTGTTTTTAAGGGCTAACAAACCAGGAAAGAATAAAAAATAAAAGAGAAATAATCTGTCCCAAAGTGGTGTTGAAGTATGAAAAAAATTGGGAAACCCATTCCCTCCACTGATTTCCACATTTCTTCTTTTCCAGCGCTGGGAGGTAGGCTCATCCGTGTGGGACCTAGAACATGTTCCACCACCCTTTCCCTGCTGCTCTGGCTAAGCAGACTTCACCTTCCGTTCTAGCACAACAGACATTTTTTTCAGGTTCTAAAGAAACAAAGGAAGAAAGAGCCTATTGCCTTCTGCTTTGCAGGTCACTGGAGCTGTGCTTATATATATATATATGCTGTTCCTAGTTATGGGTCTCTACCTTGGTGGGTCCTGTGCTTATTGGCAGATTTGCTCACCTCAGTGATCTTCCCCACAGTCTGGGTCAACTCCTCCTGTGTCTGATCAGGAATTGGGAGGTTTGGCGGGAACCCGGGCCCGCCCTCTACTCCGGGTTCCAGCCCAGGGCCCTGTGGATTGCAGCTGTCTATAGTGCCTCCTGTAACAGCTGCATGACAGCTACAACTCGCTGGGCTACTTCCCCATGGCCTCCTCCAAACACCTTCTTTATCCTCACCACAGGACCTTCCTCCTGGTGTCTGATAACGCTTGTACTCCTTAGTCCTCCAGCAGCACACCCTCACCCTCACCCTCACCCTCACCCTCTCACTCTCAGCTCCTTGTGCCTCTTGCTCCCAGCTCCTCACAAGCACTTCCTCTCCTTTGACTCCCCCCACCTGACAGGAGTGAGCTCCGTTTTAAACCCAGGTGCCCTGATTAGTCTGCCTTGATTGGCTGCAGGTGTTCTAATCAGCCTGTCTGCCTTAATTGGTTCTAGCAGGTTCCTGATTACTCTAGTGCAGCCTCTGCTCTGGTCACTCAGGGAACAGAAAACTACTCATCCAGTGACCAGTGTATTTGCCCTTTACCAGACTCCTCTACCCCACTGGTTTGGGTCTGTCACAATGCTTATACCTTATATATACTTATACAGTCACTCACCTGAGCAGTACTTAACACCTCAAATCCTTCACTGAAGCTGTGGATACTTGGAGTTGCTCATGAAAGGTGTAAATACATCAGAGATTACTCACTAGAACCAAGGTCCTGAGTTATGTGTATTCACTGTGCTGCTCACCTGAACTTTGTATTTTCCCAGCATTGCTCACCTGAGCTGTTCCTACAGCTGGGACTGCTCACACGAGATGTGCATAGACCCCAGAGTACACTGGGTACAGATGAGTGGGACTCCATATTCCTACCCTGGTAAAATGATGCTGTGCTGAAACTAGTGCCTCACCCAGACCATTTCTATTATATTCCCTTGGCCTGGAGATACTGGTCAATGACTCTGAAGTTGAAGAGGAATAGGGAATTTGGGATAGGGAAAGAGGAATGATGTGTGTCACAACCTGGCCAGTCCTGCTTTCTGAACAGGCACCAATCTATTGTGAGGGGATCCAACCACTGAATCTTACATGTGGTGATGCCCCCATGGTCTGAGTAGTAACTGTTCGCTGTTCCTAGTTATGGGTCTCTCAAGTGCATTCCCTAGGTGCAGACCCCAAGTCTGAAACCTCTCTTGGCAGTGGAACCCTGCAGTCTGGCCCTCTGGACACTGGAACCAGTGGCTCAGCCCTTCTGAGCTCCCCATTACTTTGACCCATTCCTTCCAAAGTCCACCTGGCTGAGTGAGCTCTGTTTTCTCTAGTTACAACATGCAGGAACCAGTTAAAGTAGGGAATACTTTACAAAGGAACCTCTTAAACACACACACACACACACACGCACGCACACACTTTACTCTTAGAAAACACAGGAGAGTTACAGACCTAAGGAAAAAACAACAAACACCTGAACACACAACCACTCGTAGACTGTTCCCACCGAGCCAGTTTTCCATCTGATCCGGGAAGTTTGCTTCTGTACATTACTGTGTTCATCTTGAACAATCCACAGTGTAGACTGGTGACTGTCCCACAGATGGTTTTTCCTGGAAGCTGTACGTGTAGAGAGGGGCTTTATTTAGTTAAACAATTGTCTTGGAACCGCAAATCCAACCCCTGAAAATTCCATGAGGGTGAGAGAACAAATGCCGAACAAGAGTGCTCTGAGGGAAAACCTTTTCTCGCTCTGTGTGACTGTTTTTGACAGGAAAACAAGCCCACAGAGACTTTGGTCTACTTGTAGTCCTAGTTTTTGATGTCTCTGTATGATGCTAGGGGAGAGTTAACACTCAGCTTTGATGTAATGTCATTGGTTTTTATTAAGTTGTGCAAAGGATAAACTCAGCCCAGTGTTTATCCTGCTGTTTGTGGGAACTGGAAGTGCTTCTCGAACCTGTAAAGGGAAGTCTGTGTTGGTATCAGGTGGAGAATTGGCAGCGCTGGCTGGAGACCAGTCTTCCGTATTAATTTCTAAACACATACAGACCAGATAACAACAGTACAAACATCATATACATATGAAATAGGCTTCATCTTGTCTAGGAGAGCCCCTCTCACTACATGCAGAGTTCAGTCTCTGAAGCTTATTCAGTCATAAGAACATACAAATGGCCACACTGGGTCAGACCAATGGTCCATCTAGCTCAGTATCCTGTCTTCTGACAATGGCCAGTGCCAGATACTTCAGAGGGAATGAACAGAACAGGGAAACTGGAAGTGATCCATCTCCTGTCATCCCAGCTTCTGGCAGTCAGAGGTTTAGGGAAACCCAGAGCATGGGGTTGCGTCCCTGACCATCTTGGCCAAAGTCATCGATAGACCCACCCTCCATGAATCTATCCAATTTTTTTAACCCAGTTATATTTTTTAGCCTTCACAACATCTCCTGGCAATGGGCTCCACAGGTTGACTGTGCACCATATGTAGAAGTACTTCCCTAGGTTTGCTTCAAACCTGTTGCCTATTAATTTCATTGGGTGACCCCTGGTTCTTGTACAATGTGAAGGGGTGAATAACACTTCCTTATACACTTTCTCCACACCATTTACGATTTTATAGATCTCTATCGTATCCCCTCGCCCATAGTCATCTCTTTTCTAATCTGAATGGTCCCAGTCTTTTTAATCTCTCTTCACATGGAAGCTGTTCCATACCCCTAATTATTTTTGTTGCCATTTTCGATACTTTTTTCAATTCTAATATGTCTTTTCTGAGATGAGGTAACCAGAACTGAATGCAACATTCAAGGTGTAGGCATATCATGGATTTATATAGTGGCATTATGATATTTACTGTTTTATTATCTATTCCTTTCCTAATAGTTCCTAATATTCTGTTAGCTTTTTTGACTGCTACTGCACATTAAGCAGATGCTTTCAGGGAATTATCCATGATGACTCCAAGATCTCTTTCTTGAGTGGTAACAGATAAATTAGACCTCATAATTTTTTAATATATAGCTGGGATTATGTTTTCCAGTGTGCATTACTTTGCATTTATCAACACTGAATTTCATTTGCCATTTTGTTGCCCAGTCACCCAATTTTATCAGATCTCTTTGGAACTTTTTGCAGTCTGCTTTGGACTTCACTATATTGAGTAATGTTGTATCATCTGCAAACTTGGCCACCTCACTCTTTAACCCTTTTTTTCAGATAATTTATGAATGTGTTGAACGGCACTGGTCCCAGTAGAGCTTCTTGGGGGACCCCACTCTTTACTTCTCTCCATGGTGGAAACTGGTCATTTATTCCTACCCTTTGTTTCCTATCTTTTAATCAGTTACTGATCCATGAGAGGACCTTCCCTCTTATCCCATGACTGCTTAGTTTGCTTAAGATCCTTTGGTGAGGGACCTTGGCAAAGGCTTTCTGAAAGATAAAGTACACTATATACACTGGACCACCCTTATCCACCTGCTTGTTGATACCCTCAAAGAATTCTAGTAGATTGGTAAAGCATGTTTTCCCTTCACAAAAGCCTTGTTGACTCTTCTCCAACATATCATGTTCATCTATGTATCTGATAATTCTGTTCTTTACTAGAAAATGGGAAATGACTGCCTGGGAAGGAGTACAGCAGAAAAGGATCTTGGGGTTATAGTTGATCACAAACTAAATATGGGTCAAAAATGTGACACTGTTGCAAAAAAAGCGAATATCATTCTGGGATGTATTAGAAGGAGTGTTGTAAGTGAGACATGAGAAGTAATTCTTTCACTTGACTCAGCACTGATAAGGCCTCAACTGGAGTATTGTGTCCAGTTCTGGGTATCACACTTCGGGAAAGATGTGAACACATTGAAGAAAGTCCAAAGGAGAGCAACAAAAATGAGGTCCAGTAGGCATGACCTACGGTGAAAGATTGAAAACAATTGGCTTTGTTTAGTCTGGAGAAGAGAAGACAGAGGACATGATACCAGTGATCAAGTACACAAAAGGTTGTTATAAAAAGGAGGTTGATACATTTTTCTCCTTAAGCACTGAGGACAGGACAAAAAATAACGGTCTTAAATTGCAGCAAGGGAGATTTAACTTAGACATTAGCAATAATTTCTTAACTGTCAGGGTGGTCAAGCACTGGAACAAATTACCTTGGGAGATTGTGGAATCTCCATCATCGGAGGTTTTTAAGAACAGGTTAGACAAGCACCTCTTAGGGATGATCTAGATAATATTTAGTCCCCACTCCTTCCTTAGTCCAGGGGACTGGAGTAAATGACCTATTGAGGCCGCTTCCAGTCATACATTTCTATGATTTCTATAGTTTCAACCAATTTGCCTGGTACTTAAGTTAGGCTTACTGATCTGTAATTGCCAGGATCACCTCTGGAGCCTTTTAAAAAAGATCATCTTTATGTTAGCTCTCCTCCTATCATTTGGTACAGAGGCTGATTTAAGCAATAGGTTACATATCACAGTTCGCAGTTCTGCAAATTCATATTTGTTTTCCTTCAGAACCTGGTCCTGGTGGTTTATTACTGTTTCATTTATCAGTTTGTTCCAAAACCTCCTCTATTGACACCTCAATCTGGGACAATTCATCAGATTTATCACTTAAAAAGAATGGCTCAGGTGTGGCAATCTCTCTCACATCCTCTGCCGTGCAGACTGATGCAAAAACAGTATTTAATTTTGCCGCAACGGCCTTGTCTTCCTTCTTTAGCACTTCAGTCGTCCAGCGTCCCCATTCCTGCTTCTGATGTACTTAGTCGCTCCCCCACCCCAATGTTATTTTTTTGTGTCTTTTACTAGTTGCGCTTCAAATTCTCTTTTGGCCTGCATAATAATACATTTATACTTGACTTACCAGAGTTTATGCTCCTTTCTATTTTTCTCAGTAGGATTTGAATTCTCATTTTTAAAGGATTTTTTTAGTTTCTGACTGCCTATTTTACTCTGATTTTAGCCGTAGTGGCATTTTTTGGCCCTCTTGCTGTGTGTGTGTGTGTGTGTATATGTATATATATATATATATATATAATTTGGGGTATACATTTAGTTTAAGCCTCCATCATGGTGTTTTTAAAAAGTCTCCATGCAGCTTGCAGGCATTTCACTCTTGTGACTATTTCTTTTAATTTCCATTTAACTAGCTTTCTCATTTTGTGTAGTTTCTTTTTTTTAATTTAAATACTACTATGATGTATTTCTTTGATACCCGTCCCCCCAGATAATGTTTTAATTATGTTATAGTTGCTATTACGGAGACTTTCAGCTATATTCATCTCTTGGTTTTGTTGCTAAGACAGTAAACAAAGAAGAGTGGGGAAGGGGGAAATGATGTAATAGGGACAATTAGAGCTATCTGTGTCAGTGGGACTTTACATTTAATTTTTTTTCCTTTTAAATAGTTCTGTATTATAAATATAGCAAAACCACAAGGTATCAGTCAGAACGATACAATTTTACTTAACATCCCAATTATAGACCTATATGCTTTACATGGTGCCTTATAGTCGGTGATGTGGAGACTGGCTCGCTAGGAACATGTTAGGTACCCGCCCACTCATCCCACCTGGGGGCCACCGAAGAAGCATTTGATGGGAACAACTTTTAGTCACAACCAGTGTGATGTTTCTGAATGAAGAGCTCATCCTAACTGCTGACCTGTTCTAACTGCCCTAGGCCAGAGACTTTCTGGGCACGTAGAGCAAATAGGCTGAACTTACCAGTACAGAAGGTTCTGATTTTTAATGAGGCATCAGACAACTCAGATGGAGTTGGTTTCTTTCTAGGAACATATGCAGCTGGAGTTAAACTAAGAAAGTCCTAAGCAGGTTCTGCTAAGTATAATGCTGGTGATTTTTCTGCCCCATTTGTTTCTCCCAGTTATGGTTTTGTATTCACCATAAAACTTTTCTGGCTCCCCCCACCCACTTTTTTTTTGATTGCCTCTCTCAGATGTCAGGAAGATTTTTACCAAGAAAGACTCCTCTCTAATGTCCCCCCATCTTCAGCCTGTTATTTATGGCATATCTCTCCGCAGAGCACAATGCCGGGAGGTGAGTGAGTTATTGTTCCGGGTGACATCATGTAGTGGACTTCAGAAGGGGGCTCAGCGGACAATCTCTGAAGACAGCTGTGAAAAAGGCAGCCCTGAAGAATATGATGGAGTGGGTGAGACATAAATTTCTTAGGACAGGCAGTGAAAAAACGTTTACAGCCCTTCTTTCCTGAGTCTGGTTTCAATCAGAGTCCCAGCCACTGCAGCGACGCTCCGTGCTAAGCACTCACTCAGACATACATTTTCTATACTCAACAAACCTTATTTGTTTTATTTTATTCCTTTATTCCTTTTTTTTTTTTTTTACTGTTTTAAAAATACATTGGCACAGGATGGCTTACAGAAACCGAGGCAGCCAACGCTCATATAAACTAGTCCACAGATAAAGAGTATCTGCTGGATGTGAGGTTTGCTCGTAGACTGGGATCAGCTAAGAATAATATTGATAACAGTAATGAAGGAATGGGTTTATAAAACCATCACGTCGCAATTTGGCCTATAACAAATCGGTATTAACTTTGACATTCATTAAGGCAGCTTGCCATTTCTTCCTGGCCTAATGGAAGGTTTGTCTGTGTAGAAGTGTTTGCTGCAACTGTAGAGGGTAAAGGAATGGATAGGTTACCAACTGGAAGAAACCCTGAGCCACTGGCTTCCCCAGAGGACATTTTAAGTTCATTCTTGGGCTTCTTGTTTTTTTGTTTTTTTTTAATTTTCTCTCTAATTGTTTCTCTTGCTCCCTATTGCTACTTTTAAAAATCTATAACTGAATGTAGTAACTCAATTGTTTCTTATATTGTGAGCTCCTTGGGGCAGGGAATGTGTCTTCCAGGGGGTATGTACAGCACCCAGCACAATGAGGCCCTTATCCTGACTGGGGCCTCTAGGGGTTGCCACAGTATAAATATTGAATAGTAATTATAACATGAAAGTGAAGGATGGATACAATGATGGTGACATGAGACAGGCATAGCGCAGCTGGGCAGTGCATGAGCTTCCCCCAACTCAGCTCTGCCAACACATCTCCCTCCTGGTCTTCAGTATCCTACATTGTTCTAGCTCTGGGCTCTCTTACATGCAGCTCCGCCAATGCCCCTTACTCCTGCCCTGCAGCCCCCACTGCTATTCCAGTTTCATCCCTGTGATGTGTAGAGTCGGTCAGTTATGCTGAATTGGCAAGTGACTTCATGAGCTGCTCAGATGGGCCTTGATTTTTCCATGTCTTCGCACAGTGAGCAACTGGGTACACAAATACTATTGTGCTTCAGCAGACGCTATCTATGGACTCCAGTAAAGCTCAGCACTAGGTATCTTACAGAATGGCAAGTGTCTCACGTTCCCAGCATGCCCGGCTCCTTCCTCACAAGTATGATGATGAAAATAGGCATGTCTGAGGAGATACAGGTTTCATCACAATCTTCATTACACTCTCAGGCATTTGGCTACCACCCCCTGCTCACCCCTCTCTGCCCCCACAGGGAGTAATATAGCGGCTGCACAGCAACGTCTTATTAATGCAGCCCTCCCCGCCCATACTCCCTGCCATACTCATCACTTTTACACACAACACTGCTCCTGTACTTTGCAGCATCCTGCAGCCCCTAGGGGTGAGGATGAGAACCCACCAAAGAACTGTTGCTCGTGCTGTCACCAGCTTTTATCTTTTATGTACTGTGGCCTGTGCGAGAGCCTTCTCCTCTGCAGTTTATGCCACCTAGAATAGCCTTTCTATATCTCTTGACATTACTGACTCGTGGTATCTATACTCCCATGGTGGCTCTTAAAAGGAATAATAGCTCTTCCGTTAGTGCAGTAAGTAGTAATCTCTATATGCTTCTCCCTGTAGCTGGCCAGTATTTGACATGTACAGTCTTTCACATACATGTGTGAGGCATTTAATAAAGTACAGACCAAGGGGATGAAAGATTTATCAGTTTGCCCTGCAAGATGTCCTTGGCTAGGGCAACCTGGGACTCAGCAGCGGAAACCTGGATTGTTTTTTATGGCAGCTTGGTGAAGAGACACAGAGCCTTTGAAGTCCTGCTAGTTTTTCTTCCTCTCTCCCTGTCCCACATACCATTAATTCTCAGAACTGTATGGGACCTCCTCCCCATCGCAGGGGCAGTGGGGTTGAGTCTGAGTCGAGTCAAATATTTGATTAGAATGTACAGCAACCTATGTAACAGCCCATGAGAGGCACATGGCAAAGCACAATATTGTGCTCTTTCCAGTCTGAAAGGACATGTTGGAAAGCTCCGTGTGGCAGAGGCAGGGACTCCAGTTGCACCAGACACACCCAGTGATGGCAGATTCTGATGGATCTGTATTTGGACCTGGGTTGGCCCAGCCATGCCCACAGCCCAACTCGGCTCGTCTTAGTTCCTTCTGTTAAAGCAATTGCCAGTACAAAAGCCCAGCATGGAAAATGACTCATCACGTGGGAGGAGGCTGGGGCTCAGTGGACAATACTCTGGTCTGTTAAAACCAGCATATGCCCAGCTTTAAATCCCAGTGTGATTGGACCCTTTGAACCAAGATCAACTTACATTCCCCATGCATGTAACCAGCCTGCACATTGCCTGCCATTGCGGCTGGGGGAGGGCACTTTAGTGTGCCCATGCCCCCAGAGTGAACGTTCTCTCCCTCCTGAGGTCCGTGGGGCTGCCACTGCCCCCTCACTGGGATCTCAAGTCCACTCCATCGAGTGGCACAGGCCCCAGATCCTCTGCAGTGCGACAGTCACCCAGGACTTCCAGGCAGTAAAGCCAACTTGTCTGCCAGCAAACAGAGTGATTTAGGCTGAGAAAAAATGGATGCTTCCCATTAGAAATGGAGCAATGACATTTCCCTTCCAGTCCCCTAGACACACATCTGCAGAAGGGCATGTAGCCTTCAAGTACATACCAGTCCAAATAAATACAAGGTGAGTGTCCCCCAGGGGCCCATTGGGGCTCTGCCATCAATGCTCTTTGGGTCTCTTGATTTGAGTGAGGAGGAGGGGCGCTGCCAGTTCTGGGGTTACTAATGAACATTTTTAATCTCTTCCATAAACAGCTAATAAAAGTTCATCTCTCTCTCTGTCTCTAATGCACAATTTATTCCCAGCTGAAAGGCGAACAAGGAAGTTCACACAGAATAATGGGAGGGGGGGACTTGATGCTAAATGTCAGCACTGCTTGATGAAGTCTAATTCTCTCTCAAAGGCTGCAGCAGCATCTTCGGTAGTAGGACTCTGAATGAGAAAGAACATGCTGCTGCTGCTCGCTGAAGGAAGCTGAGGGCTCCAGCCCTGGCTCCCAGAATGGGCTGCTCATTCTGTTCATGCTTTAAGATGGCAGCAGTTCAGTTTCCTGGTGATTAATATGAGCATCCTCAGGACTGGCTGAATTCGTCCTTGAGAGGAAGAGCAAACAGAGGGGTGATAACCGCTAAAGGGGGCTAATGGGGTGGCTGCACCTCCCCCAACCAGCCCTATTGAATGAAGCCGTGTACTCCAGTGGTAACAGAAGAGTCAGGACTCCTGAGTTCTATTCCCAGTCTAGCTCTGATTTAGAGGGTGGAACAGAATTGTAGTCCAGGACACTGAACAGCTCTGCCATGTATTCATTGTGTGACCTTGAATAGGTCATTTCAGTTCTCTGTGTTTCAGTTTTCCTACCTGTTAAAGGAGGAAAATAACTCAAATCTCTCTCCTGGGGGTGGGGGGCGGATTATAAATTAAATACCTGGATGTTCCTATAGTGCTTTGAGATCAGGCAGGGGGGTGCTAGAGAAGGGCAAGGGATCATTGTTGTTGCACTGTCCCTGGTCAGTGACCCGATACAGGCTGCCCTCTCCCCTCCTGTTTCTCTCTTGTTATATTCTGCCATTTCGCACCTGCGCTCCTGACACTCTGTCCTCTAGTTGAGGAGGTGGGACCAGGCTCCTCAGTGCCACTCTGAAAACAACCAGTGGGGACAGGGGGCAAATGATGCTAAAGAGTGATATTGATCTCTTGCTCTTTCATTAGCTCATAGCAAGCAAGGCTGTGGATTCTACCGACTGCCTTAAAGTGCACTCTCACCTACACAGTTTATGCTGGATATACTGGTGCAAAATAACTGCCTGGCTAGTCAGACGCCTTCTTTAATTCCAGCCAGCGATGTACTCTCTACAGATACCATGTCAAGATTCAGGAAAATTATATGTCCTCGTAGCTTATGATTATCTTTAAAGTCCCTGAGGGATAATTATCATTATGACAAGAGACTTCTGATTGTCTCATGATCCCGTACTTGCTGGTGGAGAAGAATGAAAAAAAACAAAACAAAACAACAACGGATAATTACCCTGAGAATAATTACATGATACTGAAGTTGCTACGGCATTTTCCAATGGACAAAAAGATAGGGGAACCGATTGGTTTCACTAAACTGCAGCAGTTTTGTTTTGCAGACCCAAAACCACAAGTGAATTTGGATATGGGCAGGTCCCATTTTGTCACTAAGTGATGGGCGGGAAGGAGACATCACATAAATGGTTCAGATTTGGGAATACAGTATCTGTACTACTTATTGCAGATGCCCTGTTCATAACTAGTGTAGTGTAGAGGCAATGGATGTATTAATGCGGCAAAGGGAGAGGATCTGGCTCGGGGTGGGCAAACTATGGCCCACGGGTTGCAACCAGCCTATCAGGAGTTTTAATCCAGACCTTGAGCTCCCACTGGGGAGTGGGGTTGGGAGCTTTCCTTGCTCCACGCGGCTCCCAGAAGCAGCAGCATGTCCCTTCTCTGGCTCCTATGCATAGGGGCAGACAGGGGGCTCTGCATGCTGCCTCCGCCCCAAGTGCTGCCCCTGTAGCTCCCATTGGCTGGGAACCACAGCTGGAGGGGGGGACATGCCACTGCTTCTGGGAGCTGCGGGGGCAGTGCCTGCAAAAGGGACAGCACACCGAGCCGCCACACATAGAAACCAGAGGGGGGACCTGCTGCTGCTTCCAGGAGATAGTTGAGGTAAGCGAGGACTGGTGCCTGCATCCCTGACCTCCTCCATGCTCCAAACCCCTGCCCCAGCCCCAATCCCCCTTCCCCCACTCTGAAACCCTCGGTCCCAGCTCGAAGCACACTCCTGCACCCCAAGCCCCCCATCACCATCCCCACCCCAGAGCCCGCACCCCCAACTGGAGCCCTCTCCCCTCCCTCACACCCCAACCTCCTGCCCCAGCCCGGAGCCCCCTTCCCGCAGCCTGAACGCCTCATTTCTGGCCCCACCCCAGAGCCTGCACCACCAGCCAGAACCCGCACCCCTAGCCAGAGCCCTCACCCCCTCCTGTACCCCAACCCCAATTTTGTGAGCATTCATAGGCTCAGGCCAAAATGTTTGCCCACCCCTGATCTGGCTGGATTGACAGATCCAGTGTTAAAAAGCTCAGTTCAGTTCAGCAGTATCAAAAATGTTAGTCTCTATAATTTAAGTCCAAAGAAAGTGTGTTATCAATTGAAAGTGCCCTGGCTAGACCATACATAAAGTAGTGTCCAATTTTGGACACCTCATTTGAAGAATGACACAGCTAAGTTAGGGAGAGTACAGCACGCAGCAAGAGGCTTAACAGAACCTGAGGAGAGACGTAGGAAACCGAGATTATTTAACTGCCAGAGAAGGTGACTGAGAAGTCCCTTGTTTGAAGTCTTTAAATAGCAAAACATTGTTATTAAGTTAAGCTTGAAAATCCATTGGAAGCTGTTCGGCAGTTCAGAAATAGATGACAGTTTTAAATTAAAGAGGGACTGTTACACAGGCCACCTGGTGGCACAGCCATCATTAAGGTCTCAAAGCAGTTGCCATTATAACCCCCTGTTTCTCTCTGTTCATAATTGTCTGAAACATTTATCTTTAGGGTTGAAATTGTCCACGTTTGGGCACTTTCTAAAGCTTGGTTGTATTTTACTTTAGAAAGACTGAGCGTCTGTTTTTGAATAATGGGAGAATGAACTGAAAAAATATATAAGGATTTTTTTTCATTGTAGCACCTAGAATTCAGTGGATTTATACCATCTGAGAATCTAGCCCCAAATATGTATAGGCTTGACCTGTCATCTAAATATCCCAGACATGACCGGCCAAACTCATCCCTGGTGTAAGTGCAGAGAAATCAATGGAGTTACACAAGGAATGAATGTAATCCTATATACTTACAGTTAACTTCTTGATCTATCAACTCTGTAACTTCTCTTTAAATACATGGGACCTGATCCAAAGCTCACTGAAGTCAATGGAAAGACTCCCATTGACTTCAACGGACTTTGGATCAGATCCGTGGTAATTATGGATTTCCTGGCAGCTATCAGATAGTAATAGTTTCTAGTACCACTAATTTTCTAGTAACACTTATTACACTTAGCAGGTACAGTAAAATAGAGTATCATCCACCCTGCAATCTACAGCTGGGAGAATACTGCCAGCAACTTTCTGCCAATATTTGCTCAAAAAGTTTAAACGACTCTACTCCAGCTGCACTTGTGCCCCTGTGTTTCCTTTCTGGGAACGTTCGAGTAAACAAGTTTCACTGGCATGAATGTTTGCAAATTCTAATCCTTATCCCAATATTTTGTGCCAGAAGCATGCACACGATCATCCAGTAAGTGATCATAAACAAGACCCAATGACTTATTTGACCAATCATCACTAACTGACACAGCTCAAGTACTGAAAGTGAGCTGTTTATGAGGAATCCATACAGTTAAAAACAAAAATCACAACTATATCTGCCGAATGCTTTCAAACAACAGATAAATCTGAGGAAATTGTAATCTGCTTGTGAAAATTGCATACGCTGAAAAAAGACTAAATTTGTCAGGTAAATTTGTCAAGCAGTAGTGATAATAATTCATTTAGCCGGTAATGACATGGCACTTATTATGTAATAAGCTGGATATTACATGGAAATTAGTGTGTAATTCAATGCTCAGTAGTTGCTGTATTGGCAGAGTGGTTGCGTGGTATTTTGTACCCTCTGATTTAAAGTGCTTCCACTGCTATTATGTTTAAAACAAAGCTGCAGATTCACAACTTGCCAAAGGGGGAATCACCAGCTGGATGTTATGAATAATGAGGCAGACAGGGGGGTTGGATAACATCTTTACTGTCACTCCATTAACTAACAATTGATTATTGCTTTCCAGCTCTGACTAGCATCCTCTTTGCCCAGAACCCCAGTCTCCCAACAGCAAAGCAGCAGGCATGGTTCTACAAACACAATCTAATTCACGATGCAACAGTTACCTAGGGAGCATTAGCCCGCTCCAGCTGAAAGAAATGGCAACACGACTATTTCCAACATAGTCTACAAACAAAAAACTTTGGGTCAACTCCTCAGCTGGGGTGAACCAGCATTGCTCTCTTCATTTCAATGGGGCTACATCTACTTACATCAGCTGAGACTCTGGCCCAATGTTTATTGAATGTTAAGGTCACTCCAGGGCAAATGCCACCAACACAATAATTGAAAATCCAGGGAAACGTCAGTCAAAGCCACCCACTGTCCTGTGCCTTGGCACCCAGACATCCCACTCCCAAACATCCTCAGAGTGTCCATATCCCAGCACGCACCCTCACGCTTCCAACATACTGTACAAGCAAGCACAGTGCACCAACCAAATTCACCCTCATCACACTTAAATGCACAACCTAAACTTGGACCCTAGATAGATGAATTTAGATTCTCTGGATGCATATTTGTACTGATAAAGTCCATAGTATGTTATTTCTAGATGGAGAAGTATGAAGTCAGCATCTGTAGACAGGAAGCAGAGGTAGCCCTCGTTGCTGTCCAAATCCTCACTCATCTTTCCCCCATTCATACTCCTGGTAACTCCCCGTCTCATATGCCCTCATTCACAGTCACCTCCATGCAGCTCCCCACAAAGATATTACCTGTTTTGCCAAGGAGCTGAGGAAGCAATCCAAGTCCGCTCCTCTATCTGTATCCTCATAACTTTTGTTTCCCAGCCCTTGCAGACCTCCAGTATCCAGAGCTCCATCTGTCCAACATGACACCTCAGCCCCTCTCCCTGCTTCCCAGTCTGCCTCTCCATAGCTGGTGTGTCAGACAGGTAGGCTAGAAGCAATGGAGGATGGAAGCAGCTGGTGGGACTGAATAGTTCAGTTGGATTTTCTTGTAGGTTATGATGAATATGGGGAATAGCTCGTTTTCTGTTCACATTTTAAAAGTGGTCTGTGTCTGAGAGGTGAGGGAATGAAAACATGTGAGAGGTTTGCAGTTAGTAGTGACTGTGATTCTGTAGTTGGAGAAGCCCAAACAAACACTGAAATCTCAGTGGAAATTTTGCAACCCTTTAGTTTGAAATGTTTCCTCTCCCTAAGTTTGTAAATGTTTGACCAAAAGCATATTATAGAACATTTAGTTGGCTCATGAAGAGGCAGTGTGTTAAGTTCAAAGATGAAATTCAACCATTTAAATGTAGGGGGAGGGGAGATTTTGATTCTGCTGTAAGTGCAAATTGGAAAGCAACCTTAACTATGGAGTGCCTCCATAATACTTTCAAACAGGTTAAGCCATTGATGGGGAGACAGTGAGGCAAATTCAACAACATATACATTTGGCCCAGAGACAGTAACTACAAATTGCCCGGGACTCAAGTGGGGAGAGAGGTGGCTCTGCTAGAAAAGGAGAGATCCTGCCTGCTATCCAAAGTGAATACATATGAGTAGCTCACATGGAAAGGAGTGAGACTGGCCACTTTCTCTCATGGTGATGGCAGATCACTCCCCCAGTCCTGTCACCTCTCATAGCCCGTTGTTAATTTCTCTCATCTGCCAGTCTGGATTCTTTCAGGGTGGGACATTGCTCACCTGCTTAAATATCTCTAACGCTACCAGTAAAAAAGTCCTAAATCGGTAACAGATGAACCAATGCCCTTTAGGATGAATGGATTATGGATACAGAGCTGTCATCACTCCCTTTCCCCTGCCCCCACCTGCTCATGTGCTGCCCACCTGTGTCTTATTAGCAATAATTTTGGCAACTCTGTGCACTTACGGGGTGAGTTCTTCCTGGCTTATGGCTATTAAAGGTGCTTCTTTATATAGAGATGGACCTAAGCTAAACCACTGGATCTTTGAGGAAGTGCTGATCCTGGGTTTTGTAATTCAGTCTTATCTCTCCAGTGAGCAGAGAAGCAAAGAAACTGGGAGACATGGACAGTGTAAGAACGAGTGATGGGTGAATGTAAACCATTTAGAGTAGCACTCAAAAGTTTGGATGTCTGGCTGAACTTTCTGAACTCTTGTTTTTTTTCTGGAAATTGTTCTGGGAGCCTTCTAAGATCAGGATCTTGCGTAGTTTCTAGTACTTCTTTGTTTCATTTGGATCAGAAATAACATGAAAGCAGCCTTGGCACTTTGGCTGCTGGTACCAGCTACAACAGAAAAGTGCTGGGGCAATTTAAAATTTAAAAAAAATGTTAACCAAATGGTTTAGACCCATGTGAAAGGTTCAGTTTGGGTTCATTTCAGGTCTGAACAAAGGGTTGAGTCATTTGTTATTTTTTTCTGAGTTGGCTGGTGCCTGTCCTAGTAAGAACCAGCAATGGGGAAACATCACAAGGCTGGCGTAAAATCCACTGGACTAGGCTTTCATCAGAACTAGCCAAACCCCATGGCCTACATTTTCAAAAATGACTAGTGATTTTGGGTGCCCAATTTATACCACCTTGATTTTCAGGTGGTGCTGAGGTTCCACCCTCTGAAAATGAGGCTCTGGTAAGATGCCTCAAGTTGTGTGCCAAAAATTGAAGCACCCCAAATCACTAGTCCCTTTTGGAAACGAGGGCAGCTTATAGCATTGCAGCTGGATTGGAAATGCAGCAAGAACAGACATTCTATGGAGATATTTTGGTACTTCAGCTTGCAGACCCTGCCTGAATGCAGGTGTACAGAGGCAGAACAGATGTCAAAAGTAATTGAAAGAACAATTTAGCCACATTTCTTAAACTTCGCAGAAGTTCCCAAGCTGGGTTTAGGATGAAGGCTGGTTCTTCCTTCATTCAAACTAATTTGCCCATTCTGCCTTATGGCAGATCTTGAGTTGGGTGGGGAGCAGTCCCACACATTTTAATTCACAACACAGTTATACTAAAAGCAGACATCGCCACCCAGGGCCAAGCTGTGTTAATGCTGAAATCCATGAGGCACTGTCCGATCCTAGAGCAAAATGAGGAGGGACATGGAAAAAAGGACCATGGAGAAGGGTGGCTGACGGAAACAGAGACTCTGCTGGCCTGGATCAGACCTCCCCGCTGGAGTCCCTCCCTGTCTGTGCAAGGAATCCCCGTCTGCAGACTCTTCTTAGACTATAGCTGAACTATATTACACTGTACTGGCCCCTGGGACCAGTTAAGCCCTGGGTGGCAAAGAAGGAAGAAGAGAGCTCAAGGCTGGCGAAGGGTTTGGTTATAAATGTTTACACAGGGTTTGGAGGTCAGCGGTGAAGAGGAATGGGATAGAGTCTCTCGTCTATCCCACACTGTGTCTGTCTGTGCTTTCGCTCTCTAAGACTCTATCCAACCTCCAGGAAATGAAACTCATACTTTCTTCTTTTATTATTTTTAACTGTAGTGCTCCTTCTTTTGTCCCTTCCTTCAGGCTGCCCCCAGGCATGCAGCTAGCTGGAACCTAGAGAGAGCCAGAGAGACTGGCACTCCCTTCCCACCCCCAATGGGATTCCCCAGGCTCTAGTTACAGATTTTTCATGTCACTACTACATTATTCAAAAGCTGCAGTGATTCCAGCATCTCTCTTTAAGCAGCCTGCTGTCACTGTAGCACCCAGAGCCCTCCCGAAGGCTGGGTTTAGAAAGCTGCTCAGGAGCTCATTTGGCTGTTTCCTTCCCGGGTTTACTTAGGGACCGGGATGAAGGGCTTTGGATGCAAGGTTCCATGAAGGTGCTTGCCTCCAACAATGCACAATGGGTGAGGATTTGGTTTCTGTTTCTGCTTTGCAGGTCATGTTCCAAAGGGATCCGCTATTCATTCCATTAGGAGCCATTGGTCATTCATATTCCCAGGGGATGGTGTGACCAAATGCACCCGGGTATTCACTCCCCACACTGTATTGTAATAATCGCTCTGCAAAATATGCCTTGTGGGGTATCATTTGAAAATTAATACCTCACTGGTCAATAATATCATGATGAAATGTGTGTAGCAACATTGTATGTAAAGTTATAAACAAACTGAAATTAGGTCTGAAATGTCAATTGAAATCAATAGGAGTCTTTCAATTGACTTTAATAGGCTGTGGCTCAGGTACTTGATGTCTACAGAGAAGTGCAGTGTAACGTTATCCTTCAAAGAACAGAAGACGTAACAGATATTTAATTTTTACTTTTGGGGGGTAGGCAGGTAGGAGAAGAGGAAATCTTCCATCCGATGACTACACCTGTAGTAAGCCAGACTCTTTAACTCCATCTCACCCCTTTTCCTCACTGCTTCCTTTCTCCCCTCCCTCCACCTGCATACACACATATTTCTGATCACTAGTAACATTCCCAACAGTGTTATCACCGAGGGAAAAGAATATGATTAGTTGTCACTGACATTCCCAAAAGTTGCCCCCTGGGTGTTACAAAGCAGATTTCTCAGCCCTCACCATCCAGCCCCAAACACCCAGAGGTTTGGGTCACATCTGGGCTGGAAGACCAGCTGCAAGACATTTCAGTCATTATTCATATCATAGATAATTGGCAGCTACAATCTGAACCCAACAGTGTCTTCTCTGCCAAACCCCCCACAGAAAACACCCGCCTGCTCCATTACTTTCTCAGATGTGCAGAGCTAAACAGTGACATTATCCCAGTGGTAAGTGGTGTTAACCCAGTGATGGCCACTCATGCAAAAACTATATATATTATTAGGTATAGAAGAGCATTATTCAAACCTATTGAAATCAGACTGTTGGAAGCTGTAATTCTGCAAACTTGGGTTAGAAATTTTGTTGCAGATTTTCTTGAGAAAGTTTTGATACTTCCTGGTTCTCTTCCCGCTGGACAGAATTAACACAAGAACAGCTTTTCTTACCATGTGTGTAGGTTCTCTGATTTTATTGTGAGGCTCATTGGATGGGAGAGACAGAGAAAGAAGCTCTTTGGGAACATTTGCCATGGACTATAGTCCCGAAGCGAGAGTCTATAGCAAGAGTGAAAACAAACAAAACTTGTCCACATTGTCTCAGATTTGAGAAATACAGTTGTTTCCATTTCAATTCAAGGTTGGGGTAGGAAATCAGGTCAGATCTTATTTCATCTGGACCGGTTCAAGCCATCCTGGGTCTCATGTTTCCTGAGGATAATGAAGTCCGTCCATTTCCTGCTCATTTAGAGCTGGATTTTGTCACCATAACTCACACTTTGCCATTACTCACTTTGTGAAGAGTCCTACTGAAATCAATAGGGCTACTCAGAAAGCAAGGTACTACACAATCTGAGTAAAAGTGGCAATAATCTGGCCCTTAATTTTTCTGTGATTGGCTTAGACAACTTTCCCTTGATGCATTTGGGCATTTTTCCATATTGAGGATCATTAAATGTATGTGTGTGTTTTGGTTTTATTAGAATTTTTTTTCTCATCTTCATTGAGGGATCTGAGGCAAGGAACTGCCATGTTTTTCACTCTGGATTCTTTCATAGCAGCCACTAAACATGTTTAGGCTGCAAGGCCTTTTGATTAATATGGACAAGCTTGGAGTGTAAGGAAAGTCCTAAGGTAACGGGGCACCTCCCTGAGCAGGGCTTTCTGTGCAGAGGCAGGTCACAGTGGGAAGATGCAAATGTCAGTTAACTTTTTTCTAGGTAAAGAATTTGACAGGAGGAAATGTTTTGGTGCAAGAAAACTCCAGGAACAAAGCAGAATGGGGAGCAGAGGCGAAGTCTGCATTGCTCCAGCCCCATATGTAACACTCGGTATTACAAGATCAGGCCTGAGGAAACAGGTGGGGGAAAGAGTCCTAAAACTATAGCTTTTTGACAAACAGAAGTTTCAGCACCATATGGTTCTTTGCTTTGATGTCAGCATAAAATACCCTTTACAAATGACATGCCTCTTGTATATGCACCTGCCATAAATGCTTTATCCCTGCCACGCTAGCGCTTTCAAATGGAAAGGGCTGTGTATTGTGAAGGTCCAGTACATGATCGCCGCCTCACATACTGCTTTCAAAACGGAGCATCAGCACAATGAGTGTAGGATGAATACAAGCCCCAGAGGGGGAAGGCTTTCGAGTAACAAGCTTTGACCAGCCTTCCTGTGTTTGTTGTGATAGCAATGGGGGAGGACACTGAGTTGCATTTTCCTGTTAATTCTGAGGTATTTTTAGTTATGTCATAGCAGTCCTTTAGACCTGTGTTCTATCTTTATCCACAGAACATTGGCAGGACAATATGGAGGAAACTTGCCTTGCCAGTCTCCAAACAAACCCCCAAAGACTCCCTCCCTCCCCCCCAGCACTACAATTTACCCATTAGCTCCCCAACATCCTCCACCATGGGCTCTGCATCTCTGCTCGGCCAGTGAGGGGAAGTGAATCTCAGAGTCAAGGGTCCTTCTCTAAGAACACCCTGAGACCTCTATGCTTCTGTGGACTTCTAGCCCAAATACCTCAGCTAACTTCACTTGCCAAGGGGAGATCATGGAGAGAGGGGTAGGCCTCTGAGGTAGCCAGAACCTGTCAGATATACAGAGTTTCATAGTCCAAAATCAATACATTGAAGATCTGACTTCTTACTTTCCTCATAAAAATCAAGCTTCTAATCCTCATTTTCAAAGCCCTGTACAATTCCACTCTGCCTACATCTCAACTCTCATTTCCTTCTCTTGCTGCCCAGAGTCTTCTCTCTTCTCTTCACTTTCAATTTCCTTCCCCACTCCCTTTTTTTGCACCACCACTCTGTATGGAACTTCCTCCCTCTCTTCATTGACTCCCTTCTGAAAACAATCCTCTGCAATGCCCTAAGCCAGAGAGGACAATCCAGTTAGTTACAGTATATTTCCCACACCTGTCTGGCCCCTCCAAATGTGCCTCATTTGTTTGAAGTCTATTGCCCTAGTGTGAATTAGACTGTGAGCAGCTTGGGTGAAATCCCGGCTCCATTGAAATCAGTGGCAAAACTCCCCTTGACTTCAGTAGGGCCGGGCGTTCACCACATGGGTGCCTGGAATGTTTCCTCCTCTGTGTTTGTACGGTGCTGGTTGACCCTGGGGCACCCATTAAATAACAAAAAAATAACGATAGCAATTTTTTCTATCAGTGAAAAATCCACGTCAATGGGAGTTCCACTTGGGTGCTGGGGAGGAATAGATTAGCTTCAATGAAGGAGGCTACACTATTTAGATAGAAGGACAAATTCATAATACCACTCCTTATCCCCACAGCCCCTGTGTTCCGACACTCTCACCCAACTTAAACAGAACAATTCTCTATTAATCACTGGTAGCTTGTCAAGTAGCTTGTGTTTCCAGGTGATAACAGGATTGTGTCGAGTATGCTCGTGGCCAGAAAAAGCAACTGTAATAGCAGCCCATTGGCACGGATGCTCTCCTTTGTGTCTCTCTAATTTAGGTGCTTGGGTTACTGCCACAGACAATTTTTTTTCTAGCCGACCTCCCTATGGAAGAGCAGGCAAGATGCTATTCTGTCACATGCACCATCAGTGGCTGAGTCAGGTTTTCATTCCAGAATCTTTATTCCTGATGGCAGAGGGTGACGGTGTAGGAAGGAAAGAGTGCAACACAGCTTGTCTTTCATACACCAGACTGAGCTGGTGCAGTCCACAGCTAGAGAAATCACATTCCCAACTGCAAACCGAGCACATTTTCATCTGCCAGCCGCCAAGAGAGAATCAGTGTGGAACTGAGAGTTGTCATTGAGATGCGGGTATATTTTCCCTGCAGAATCACTTTTCTGACCAGGATCACACTTTAATGTTTAAACAGAGGCAATGTGAGTTCTTGATGTCATGGTAGTGCCATGCTAGTGTGCGAGTCTGAGGCATACAGCAACAAGTTCTTGCTTGCAAAAAGCCTTTGGATAAGATGCTAAGGAGAAGGTAGGCAACGTTCTATTAGGGACTGTATTTTTTAACATGACCTGAATACACAGAACTCTGTAAAAGTTGCTGAATTACTGAGCATTCAAAACCAACTAGTGTACATATATGGCCTGTATAAACTTGTGATCTTATTACTGCTGTTTCTTTTGTCTTCTCACCCTCATTTTTCCTTCTTACACTCCCTTGTTGTGCCTGGTCTTAAATGAACGACTGTCTCTTACTCTGTATTCATACAGTGAGAGCCTTGAATTTCATAGGAGTCTGTGTAATATAAATGAAAATAATGTTGGCTTTTATTTAATAAGGCTGCAAAAAATTTTTAAAAAAAGATCTTGTTTTTAACCCTTTCATGGACAAGACTTTGTTCTAAACTATCCCAGAGACCTTGTCTCTCTTTTCTTGTCTTTCCATTCCATCCCCTTTGCCCTGTGTCTTTGCCCCATCTCACCACTAACTGCAGCTCCTGTATCTCTCTGCCTCAATCTCCATCTCATATCAAATCTCAACTGCAATCCTTTTTCCCGCTTGCCTACCTATATCTCTTAATTTCTCTCCCCATATTCTATTTGTATGGTGATTTTTAACAGTATCGTTTAACTCTCTGGAGTTGGGGGGTACTCTGAGTACATATGAAAGATGCTAAACAACAGTGAGAGATCACAGGCAGAAATGAACCCAATCCAGATCCCTGCGGGCCCAACCACCCCTGAACTTTGGGATAGTTCACTTGACAGCTTTGGTCTTCTTTAGTCCAACCAGCAGACGCTATGAGGTAGTGTAGCCTGGTTTTGCTAATCCAAGTTAGGGGGCTTTGCCATTGTTATTTCAACTAAGGTTTCTTCCCCCACCCCCACCCCTGCCCAAGAGAACTTTGATATTTTTCAGCTTGACTGTGGATTTTAAATAATTTATTTCCCAGGGAGTCAAGTTTTTAGCTGGGTCCACAGTTGGAGGCATAATAAAAGCCAGCCGAAGGCTCAAACCCCTTCGCTGTCCTCCCGCCACCTGCGGCTGACACAGACATTCATCCACACAGCTCTCTGGCAATTTCGAACCGGTTTCCCACTGCACTGGCCCCGCTGCCCCTACCAGGACCAGCCGGAGGCATCATTGCTTTCTGCCTTTGATTTTATTTCACTTTCTAAAGGCTGGGGGTGGGCAGAGAAGACAGAGCATTTCAAGGGAAGGGGGGCGTGGAAGAGACTAAAGCAGGAGGCTTTCCTGTCAGTTAGCCCAGCACCTCCGGGAGTGTGAAGGGTTGCAAAGTGCCATGGCAGGGAACAACTCATCACATGTCTCAGAACTTATGTGCACACACCGTGTCTAACACCCAGGGGGAGTGTGCATGTGTGCGCGTCGCAGAACGTGGCTAGTGTTGTATAGTGGATCAGTATGTTGTGTGGGATGGGGCCAGGAGTGAGGTGGGGGGGAGAACAGTTGTCTGCAGTTTCTTAGAACAGGAGAAAAGCCTTTGTTTCTCTTAAATAGGATCACTTGCCTCTAATTAGACTGAACAGTTTTTTCTTCCAGGGAAGCTGGGAATGGGAAAAAGGTTCATTTCTAATAAAAGTAAGAACCTAACACATTCTCATTGTGTCACATGAGCACTCGCAGCTCCCTGAAGAGTGCCAGTGCCACTCACTCACACAGCCCATGTGGGAGCTGGCTGGGCAAGGACCGGGTGAGTCCCCTTGCCCCACATTCACACTGAATCTCCCGGCCAGAAGGAGATTGCCTGCCTGCCTCCCACTGCCCCTAATGCTCCCTACTCTCTGAGTGCCCCCCCCATGTCCTGGATGTGCAGAATCACCCCACTCAAAAGCCCTTTGTTCCCCCACCCCCTGTCAAACTCCTTTAACTTCTGACCCCGATGTGCTAATCCTCCTGGTGCGAAGGGAGTGTCAAACCCAAGCTCAGGGTGGGGTAGGGGGTGTAACTCCCCCAGCGTGATAAATTGAAGCCGCTGCTGCAGCCTAAAAGGGCCCCCTCCCCATTGCACAGAGGTCATTTGTTATGAGAGGAGAACAGGAGAGGGCAGTTTATCACTGAGAGCTCTCAGATCCCCAGAGATTTGGGGTTGGGCAGAATGAGTCTGGATTTAACTGGAATCATATAATAATCAAGCCTGAAACAAAGAGAAGCCCCCTCTCACACCCCCTCTCCCCCCCAGACTATCACATGAATGAATATGTGTTAGGAATAAATGGCAAACCTGGAGAAATAGCTACCAAATGGCTATGAGTCTAGCAGCTGCCAGCCTGATTTCCGCTTTGCTTATCGTTCTGTGTGCTTTGAAGGCTTGAGCCTCTGGATAGTGCAACACCTACTGCCAGGAGCCTAAGCATTTTCCTAATTGCTTCCAAGCCAGCATCCCACTCTTCTTGTGAAGTTGAAATTGATGCAGCAGCAGCCGCAGCCGCTGCCACAACTGGAACCCAGGGTGAGACCTTGTGGGCAGACAGGAAGAATAATCCAATCATTAGGGGACACACCTAAAAGTTGGGAGACCCGGGAGCATTTCCTTGCTCTGCTACAGACTTCCCGTGAGACCTTGAGCAAGTCACTTAGCCTCCGTGTACTTTAGATCTCCATCTGTGAAAAGGGAATAATAGCACTTCCCTACCTCACAAGGATGTTAGGAGGATAAAAACATTAAAGATGATATTACAGATATTACAGTCATGGGGACCATATAAGTGGATGAGATTGATTGACATCCAAGTGACTCTTCAATAATGCCAAGCAGTGCCCTACCAGAACTGCATCCCCCCCAAAAAATGCACACTGCCATTGGGAAATCAGACTTTGCCAGTGATATTTCCCTGTAATGTACTTTTGGAACTGTCGTGATGTCATCCAAGGAGGGGTTACCTTGTGCTTAAGTCATGGGGCTGGGATTAAGGAGACCTGGATTGTATGAATTCTGTCTGTATGAC
This sequence comes from Mauremys reevesii, assembly GCF_016161935.1. Classification (NCBI taxonomy): domain Eukaryota; kingdom Metazoa; phylum Chordata; order Testudines; family Geoemydidae; genus Mauremys; species Mauremys reevesii. Next base: position 79,609,047 of record NC_052631.1, on the reverse strand, counting down.
TTCCGGCAGTCTGCTTAACTACTCTCTGCCTCAGTTTCATTTCACTTCTCAACTCCTACTCCCCTTTACACAGAAGTGCTCATGATTCTTTGCCACTTCTTCCAGCCTGTGGCGCAGGTTCATAGGTCATGGAGTTCCAGTCCTTTTCTCTTCAGACTTCTCTTTCCATTGCATCCTCAGTCTTCTACATCCTTACTTGCTGCCCTCTTCCTCCCATACTTTCTGTGCTGGTTGGTCTTCTCTCATTCTCATCACATGTCCAGCCCACCTCCTGCCGATCTATCACTGAGAGTCCCAAGTTCATCTTTCCCTGAATTTATTTCTTCTTTATTTATTCTGTCTACACTCCCCTTGCCTGCCACTCTCCTCAGCATATTATTTTCTACTTCATGTAGTAGTTTCTACTACTTTCTTTTCTTCCATTTCCATAAGTCCCAACATTTCCAAACCATACAGCAGGCAGCATATACTTTTCCTTTCAGTTTGTTTCTTAATTACTGGTCCCACAGGACTCCTGCCACCTTTTTCACTGCCACCAGTGCATATGGAGTTCTTCTTTTCAGTTGTCCAGATCTCTCATCAATGGCACAAAGTGTATTTCCCAAGTACGCAAATTATTTCTTCTAATTCAGCTTTTCTGGGCTGAAATGTCAATCACAAGCTCTTCTTCCACCTTCCCTACTTGCATAACTTCAGTTTTCTTTGTGTTTACCTTCAAACCACGATCTTCAAACATAGATGCTTACTGTAATACCATATTTACCATTTTTCTTTGCTGTCAGCCAAAAGGGTCAGTTTGTCAGCATACATTAGTTTCTCTGTGTCTCCGCAGACTTGATTCTCCTACTAATTAACTCCATAACTAGGATGAAAAGAAGTGGATTTAGCACATGGCCTTGTCTCAATCTCACCATCACCTGAAAACTCTCTGAAATTCCATGTATGTTTCCACTTTAGCTCTTGACCCTCAATACAACACCTCTATCATCTCCACTTCTTAAAGTTCTGCTCCCGTCTATCTTAATACTCCAAACACCAACTCCTGCAGAACCAAGTCATGTGCTTTCTCAAGATCAATAAATGCTACATTGCTGTTATGCCTTCCATTTATCACCTTTTCCAACTTCTGTCTCATTGCAAATATTACATCTATAGTACTCCTTGCCTTCGTAAAGCCATGTTGCTCTGTCATGTATATTTCTCCATCTTGTCTCCAAAACTCTCTCAAGGACTTTACGAGGCAGACTTTACTCTGTGCTTCAGTTCCCCATCTATAAAATGGAGACGATAACAACCCCTTTCTCCCACCTTTTATCGGTCTTGTTTATCTCTTTGCACACCATCTACCATAATGTGGTCCCGATCTGGGTTGGGGCCTTGATATACTACCATCATCCAAATAATAATACTAACAAAGCCTATGTTCTCTAGTGCAAATGGTGAGATTTTAACTGTGAATCAGTTTTTGGAATCTTGCTGAAAAGTCCTCAAGTTCCCATTTGCACTGATAAACAAAGTGAGAGAGCTTTAAAAGTTTGGCACAATCCCATCTCAGGGTCCTGATAACCGCCCTGCCCACCCTAGTGATTGATGAGGATACCGCAATCCCCAGTTCCAAATCTTATTAAAATACCTATGATATTCAGTGCATGCAAACAGCCTGATTTCATATCATAGTGAAGGGACTCTCCAAAGCTGGATATGTTTTAAATATATGACACAAATTAAATCAGCATGATTTCATTCAGATTATTTTACTGTATTTTAAATACATGGCAAATATATTTAGTTTCACACTGTATATTTTTGGCACAAGAACTCAGGTCAATTTGATCAACAATGTAGCTTTTTTTTACATGTTTATGCATTAAATCTGCTCCAACGCCTCTGATCAATAGCATATGAATATTACTTCATAAGGAAAAACAGTATGAAAGAATCATTTGATTAAGCTAGTTACTAAAGATGGTTGGAAATGGGAATTTCTATTCCATAGGAAATTCTGACATTTCTAAATTTGTTTTTGTTCCAAAAAGGTACATAAAACTGAAATTCCATGCCAAAATAAAATTCTGAAAACTTGTGATTCAGAAATATCAGTGTGTTTAATTTTGGAATCATAGAAATGCAGGGCTGGAAGGGACCTTGAGAAGTCAGAAAATCCAGCCCCTCAAGCTGTGGCAGGACCAAGTAAACTAGACAATTCCTGAGAGGTGTTTGTTTGTTTGTCCAACCAAAAGCCAGGATTCCACAGGGATTCCCACAGTCTAGTCCAGAAGTCTAGTCCAGATAATAACTATTTTTTTCTAACATCTTTTTTCTTTCCTTCTCAAACAGGGCCAAGCTTGTCTGAAGGTAGGCAAGTGGAAGGCCGGGCCGTGGCCGCCTGTGCCTTTGTCCGCAGGTCCAGCCGATCAGCAGATCAGCATCTCCGGCCCCCGGGGGCCGCCATCCGCGCCAGTCGCGGCCTGGCTGGACCTACTGCTACTGACGGGCAGGTACACACTGGCTGCTGGGGCGGGGCTCTCGCTTCCAGCGGCAGCAGCGGGCGCCTAGCCTAGTACTAGGGTGAACTGGGGGGGGACTGAAGCATCAGGCGTCAGCAGAGCATAAAAGCGTAGCTGAAATCAACTACCTTACCTGTCCAGACGCCCCGCGGATCGGGATCAATCGCTCTCCCCGACTCCGCCGACGCCCGCCGCCGCGGTGGGTGGAGAGTTCAGTCGGAGGCGCGTTTTGAGAGAAAACTACGGCGTCTAGATTAGACGCAATAGTTCGAACTCCGAGAAGTCGAACGCTACCCATCGACCCGGCCATAAGTATGGACGTACCCTTAGAGAAACCCTGATCTAACCTAAATCTCCTTTGCTGCAGATTAAGCCCATTACTTCTTGTCTACCTTCAGTGGACATGGAGAACAAGTGATCATGGTCCTCTTTATACCAGCCCTTAACATATCTGAAAACTGTTATCAGGTCCCTTCTCAGTCTTCTTTTTTCGAGACTAAACACACCCAGATTTTGAATCTTTCCTCAGAGTTCAGGTTTTCTAAACTTTTATCATGTTTGTTGCTCTCCTCTGGCTTCAGTCCAATTTGTCCTCATTTTTCCTAAAGTGTGATGCCCAGGATTAGATACAGTACTCCAGCTGAGGCTTCGCCAGTCCTGAGCACAGAGGGACAGTCACCTCCCATGACACATATGACACTCCTGGTAATACTCTTCAGAATGATATTAGTCTTTTTCACAGCTGCATTACATTGTTGACTCATATTCAATTTGTGAGATACTATAACTCCCAAATCCTTTTCAGCAGTACTATCACCTACTCAGTTATTCCCCATTTGGTAGTTGTGCATTTGATTTTTCCTTCCTAAGTGCAGTACTTTGCACTTGTCTTTATTGAATTTCAACTTTGCTGAACTCAGACCAATTCTACAATTTGTCACAGTTGTTTTGAATTCTAATCCTCCCAGGTTGGTGTCATCTGCACATTTTATAATATAGTCTTCACTCCAGTATCCAAGTCATTAATGAAAATATTGAATAGTACTGGACCCAGGCCTGACCAAGTAGGACCCCTCTAGATTTGCCCTTCCAGTTTGACAGTGACCCATTGATAATTACTGTTTCAGTATGGTCAACCAGTTGTGCACCCACTGTAATATTGGTAGACCAGATGCCATCTTATGCCAAGGTCTCCATGTCTTATCTGAACACTGACAAATCCATAGCTGGAATCAGTCTGGCTCACCTCTGTGTTAGTATTCTTAAAACAGGTATTAAAATGTGTTTAGACTTTATGGACTGCTTGTGAGTTGTTGCTTGCATTAATCTAATTTATAACATCTGTATCCCATATTGTAAGGTAATATTTGAGCAGATGCATCATGACTGTAAATTACCAGACAGCAGAGAGCAATTAATTTGTGTGAAGGGCTGATCATCAACAGAAGAAAGGTCCACTGACATCCAGGGACTATTGTGAGACATTAAAGAGGACAAAAGACAATTGTTGTTCTGCTCTTCTTGTGAAGATGAGTCATGCAAGTGGATTCCTCCCATCAGCTGAGCCTGCAGCTCAGAGCATATTGTGTGTGTGTGGTGGGGGTTCAGAAACCCCTAAAAGAATGACCTGATTATCTCTATGCTGCTTGGGCTATGATGGGCAAGGGTTTCTAGGGGTAAGCAAGAGATCATCAGTGGCTTAGCTTAGGTTAGCCCTGAAGTACATATAGAGATTGCTTATCAGAGAAGCTTCTATTACCTTACGAACATAAGAACGGCCATACTGGGTCAGACCAATGGTCCATCTAGCCCAGTATTCTGTTTTCCAACAGTGGCCAATTTCAGGTGGCCCAGAGGGAATGAACAAAACAGGTAATCATCAAGGGATCCATTTCCTGTCGCCTATTCCCAGCTTCCGGCAAACAGAGGCTAGGGACGCTTCAGAGCATTGTTTTGCATCTCTGCCCATCCTGCCTAATGGCCAGTGATGGAGCTGTCCTCCATGAACATAGGCAGTTCTTTTTTGAACCCTGTTATAGTCTTGGCCTTCACAGCATCCTCTGGCAAAGGGTTCCACAGGCTGTGTGTTGTGTGACATTTCAAAACTTAAACTTGTAACTTATTTGTGTATATATGTTCACATGCTTTAACTTTGCAAATAAGTCTCTTGTTTCCTTTTCCTATTTAATACAGCGTTATATAACGTATTTTAGTATTGGCTACAAACTTTGTCTTTGGTATGAGATCTAAGGTGCAATTCACTTGGGGTAAGTGACTGGTCCTTTGGGACTGGGAGTAAACTGAATATTGCTGTGATTCTTGGTGTAAGGGACCATCTATCACAAAGGTACACTCACCTGGGTGGTGCAATAGATTGGAATATCCAACAAGACTGTCTGTGACTCCATGGTTGGGCTGTTATAGTGCCAGAGGAGTTTCCACTTGATAATTGGTTGGTGAAATCTAAATATAGGACTCACAATCAATTTGGAGTTTGTGCCCCGGTTCCTACGATTGGTTGCAATGCTCTTGAGTCACTGCAGGCAGCATTACATCCACCTTATAGTAATTTCATATAGACCACATTTCTCTAGTTTGCTTATGAGAATGTCATGTGAACTGTGTCAAAAGCCTTGTGAAAATCAAGATATATCACATCTATTGCTTTCTCCCATCCACTAGGCCAGTAACCCTGTCAAAGAAGGAAATTAGGTTTGTTTGGTATGATTTGTTTTTGACATTTTGATAATGTCAAATTCATTTGGTTTTGCTAAGGTAAAAATATTTAATTTTGATAATGTCAAAACAATATAATAAAAATATTATATCTATATGTTTATATAGATTTATTGAATATAATATATAAATATAATGTAATATTAAAATTCATATTATCATGGAATAGAAAAGTCAAAATAAAATGAATCAAAATGACAAAGTCAAAATGAAACATTTTGACATTATTAAAATGAAGTGAGAAAGTCAAAATGAAACATTTAGCATTTTTCCTGTCTAAAATGTCATCAGAATGAACATATTCCCTGGCAATGTTTCAGTTTGAATGAAACTGAATTTTTTGATGGAAAACAGTTTGGTTGAACTTTTCTGACCAATCCCACTTGTGACCCTGTTAAGTCTTTTATTCTTTATTTTCACAGTGAATTTCATGCAAAGTGCCAGCCTATGTAGATTCTGCGATTGGTGGCAAAGTCAGCCAAAGTAATGAAAAGCCACCCCCTCAGATCAGGGCAGGACCACAGGATCAGAACTTAAATAAATACAGGCAATATAAAAATGAAAGAGCAGGGACTGGGGTGCAAGTCAAAATGAGGGAAACAGAAGGGGGCACAGAGCAGAGAACCCTGGACAACCCCCCCCTGCTTGGAGAAGTAGTCAAAGGAATCAGTGGACCTTGGTTCTGGTGATTGAAGGCCTCTTTGCACAGAACAATACAGCAAGGGCAGCAGCTGTGTAAGTTTCCCCAAAGCCTTCCCAACTAACATGCCTCAGTTCAGACATGGGGTGTTCATCCTTTTTGTCCATCCCAGCCTTGTCCTTATTATTGGGCTTTGCCCACCACAGGGACAATTAGTGTCAATAGGTTAGTAGCAGTGGAAATTGCTGTGATCTAGAGACTTTTACACTACGAACAGGGGACCTGACCCCGAAAAACTTTTAAGCATTTGCTTAACTGTAAGCACGTGATGTGAGTGGTCTTCTTGATATTAGTGGGGCTACTCACATGCATTCAGCATGTGCTGAAGTGTTGCTCTGCACTGGGACCTGGACTGAGATCCACTCACATCACAAAAGCCACTGAACAGCCTCTTGAGAACATCCACTGCTACTTTCCAGTAGAGGGAGCAGTTGGCCCACGTGGGGGTTAATTTGTGCACAGCAGTGAAAGGAAGCCTGAGCTAAGGAGCTTCATAGCCCTTCACACCCCTAATTGCAATGTAGACATATCCCTTAGTAAGGCCAGACCAGACAGAAACTAGGAAGGAAGGAACTAGCTTTGTTGTAAACAAGGAGAACCTGCAGCTTGAGGGGAACTTTGCACATGTAACTGGCTGGAAAGATGTGTGATCTGGGCAAACAGCTTGCTTCTTTCTGGAAAGGAAGGTGAGGTATATGTGTGTGTTGGGGGAGAGGGTGGATTGTATGTTGGTAACTGAGGGCTTGTCTACACTACCTGCTGGATCGGCAGGCAGCAATCGATCCAATGGGGGTTGATTTATCACGTCTAGTAGAGGTGCGATAAATCGACTGCTGAGCACTCTCCCATCGACTCCGGTACTCCACCAGAACGAGGATCTCAAGCAGAGTCGATGGGAGAGCATCAGCTGTCAACTTACCGCAGTGAAGACACTGCAGTAAGTAGATCTCAGTACGTTGACTTCAACTACACTATTCATGTAGCTGAAGTTGTGTATCTTAGATCAACCCTGCGTCATAGCATAGACAAGCCCTAAGAGTATGTCTACACTACTATTAAAAACCCGTGGCTGGCCTGTGCCTGCTGACGCGGGCTCATGGGGCTTGGGCTAAGGGGCTGTTTAACTGCAGTGTAGACATTTGGGTTCGGGTTGGTGCCCAGACTCCAGGACTCTGCGAGGTCGGAGGGTCCCAGAGCCTGGGCTGCAGCCTGAGCCTGAACATCTACATCCCAGTTAAACAGCCCTTTAGCCTGAGTCCCATGAGCCCAAGTCCACCAGCACAGGCCAGCCACAGGTGTGTAATTGCAACATAGACGTCCCCTAAGAGTTTTCCTTCATGAGGTTTAAGAAGCTAACGCTTTCTGTGCTGCTGGAGAGAGGTGTTGTGTTTAGAAAGCAGCAGGCAGCTAGAGATGCTCAATGGATGTTGATAACTATTTGTAAGTGCTGCTGTTGTCTCATTAATGTTCATTTGAAGCAAAGATAGGGAATTAGTTCTCTTCTATTTGGGCTTTTAGTTTGCAGCCCATGAGATGGGGCTGATGGAGGTTAACATGCCCATTTGGGAGCAGGCTGGAGGGGAAGGTGAGTGCTGGGGAAGGGTGGCGGTTTGCATGATAGACTGTTTGAAAACTCCTGGCCCAATTTTGTTAACACTCAGCTGGAGGGTGTTGAGGTCCCCCATGCCCCGCTTAATGTTCCCCTGTCAACACATTGGCTCCCAGGCCTTTGGCCAGAGCATTTTCCTTTCAGCCTGTGGTCTGATATTAGAGGAATCCAGACCTCAGATAACAGCTGAGGACTGGTTAGTTCTGTAGGTGGGTTCCAAGAAGGAAGAAGGAAATTTATTGGCACAGTCGGTATGTATTTAGCAGACTCTAATCTTCAAGGATGAGATCACAGCTACATATTTAAAGGGGCAGGTTAATGATTAAGCATGGCCATTACAGGGAAGAGCATTATGAACTTCGCAGACTGTGTTAAAAGGGACTTGGTGAAATATTGGGAGTTTTACAGGGTTTGGTTTGGGTTTGGGGTTTTTTAATCATCCAGAGGAACAGTTCTTGGCTTATCGACACATTTATTGGTGATAACAGGTCTTCCATCCCTGATCCCTCCCAATTAGGATCCGATCCTGCCTGGATCTGGGTGGGCTCAGGGATATACTTGTACGGGATCTAGTCATCAGTGTCTCCTTTCATCCTCCCCAAGAGTTCCCCATCATAGTAATACATCCTTTAGGCCAAAGAGGGCTGGACTGGGCACCTTTTAATAGAGATGGACCTGAACCAAAATCTCAGCTCTGAAACTCCCAAACTTTGAGAGAGTTGAGATCTGGATCCAAACACTGTAGTGCTGGCCCATCTCTCGCTTGACTCTCCCCAACACCACTCTTCAGATGAGTGGAAGGGACTAATAATAAGCAATGTGGGATGTTCCCTCGCCCAGCCCACCATGCACTGTGCACAATCCTGCCTCTGCCAGCACAGGGAAAGAGGGATTAAGCCTCTGTTGTCATTGTGTTTACTTCTTGTTTGTCCAATAATGTGTGTTAACAGAAATACCATCCACTCTTAAAACATCCTTTATGGGGTTGCTCCTCCAGAGCCAGCGTACATAGGATACTATTTTATCATAGCACAGAAAAGCTTTTTAGGAGGGTTCTCATTCATCTGTGATTTCTGCCCCCATTTTATTGTCCCTGTGCCTCAAATCCTCATATCGTAGTAACTGTTTCCCTGACAGCTCCCCTTCCGATTCATCAGTGCTGCTGCTGCTACTTCAACCAAAGTGTTGTGGAATAGTCTGGCTCAGCTGGAGGCACCCCCTGGCTGCAGGCTGACCAATGACAGGGGTCTTGCCTTAGTTCCCCAGCTCCCTGGAGCTCTTCAGCAATGACACTGTGACCTTTTTTAGTCCAGCAATGCCCCTTCTTGGGATTGATTCCTTATTTAACATTCACTCTCCTAATCCACCTCTCCTGCCCTCCACTTCTAGTCCAACCGAAGCCTGTAGCTCCTTTTGGGCTTAGTCTTGACCAGCCCCACTGGTTTTGGCCTCTCCAGATTCTGTCTGGCCTTCATAACCTCTCAGACTTTCCCTGACCCAGGAGCTACTACCACACAGGCCTCCTTGCTCCTGCAATGGCCCTCCCCATGTCCCGGTCTTGCTTTCTAAGCCTCCTTATGTTACCCCTGGTGCTACCCCACCTCCCTAATCAAGCCTAATTAAAGTGCACCTGTTTAGGCCCAGGAGGACTAACTCCACTCAGTCACCCTGTGACAGCTTGACTCTCACACCTGGCCTGAGGAGTCAGAGACACTAAAACAGACATCTTTTGCATGGTAGCATTGAATATTAGTATCAGGGGACAACTCCGGGCCAAGTCAAACTAATAAATGGCTTTATTATGACTATTATTATTTAATGCAACTGAATTCTGAGGCGATCGTTTTGCCCATAAAATTCAGAGGAAATTTGCTCACAAGATTGGACCCATCTTATTGGTAGAGAAAATTTTCGGTTGCAATTATGGTCGCAGGAAATCCAGGCATACATTGTAGTAATGGTCCCTGCAAAACATGGCCGAAGAGACTACAAATCATATTGCGTGGCCACCTGTATGATATCATACACAGCAATCACAGTGTATCATTTAAGCCAGGGGGCGATATGATAGCATCTTACACTCATCACAATACAGTCATGTTTCAGCCTGTGTTTTAGACTGGTACTCCCCCACCCCACCCCACAGGCTCAGCCCCAGTTTCCTAACTATTTGTGGAACCAAAGGTTGTTGCTATTATGGTTTATGGGCTAGAAGAGATGGAATGAAAAACGGGAGGTGGGAAAGGGGGAAGAGAGAAAGAAACAAAGACGGCATTGTTATCTATTCCAAAAAACTGTAGATACTTATTCAAGGCAGAATGACTAGTTGGGATTGTGGTTTGATTTTAAATATGTGTTTAACCTTGTGAAACAGTCAACAGCCTGGAAAGTAAACAGCAGAGTCAATGGCAGAGGCTGCCCATGACTTCGAAAGACCAGGCCCGATTTTCCGGCTCTGGGTGTTTGGCTGTAGCCCAGTGCAGTTCCTGAGGGTGCCATGGCTGCTGCACCCAAGGGGCCAAATGAATCCCCAAATCCACAGATAAAAACATCTTTCTACTGTCCGGCAGAAGCAGCGCTTTAGGCTTATCAAGCTTCTGTCTTATCAATTCCCAACAGACACTATGAGAGGCAGATTTGTCATATAAGTCCTGGCATGCTTCACTTTTGCCACATGGCAGCAAGAGCCAGAAACCGAAAAGAGGGAGGAGGGGAATAACGCAATGTGAGAAAACAAATCCATTTTGCAGCCATCTAAATATCAGCCAGTGAGCGAGAGAGAGTGCTCTACTCCCTGTGCAAGCTTCCAGGGGTGAGGACTCATTTTTTCCTACGTGATGGCATTTCACTTAACCCATACTTTTCGTAGCTGGCAGCTAACTATGTATTCCTCACTTTCTGAGGTGCTCAAGATGAAATCCTGGGGTCTGATTTGTAGAAGTGCTGAGCACTCTCAGCTACAACTGAAGTCAACAGGAGGTGTACTTAAACATATAAAGTGCCATGTAATGCTAACTGCTCTGAAAAATGAGGTAGTGGGTGTCTCATATTGGGCACCCAAAATTAATGGATTCTTTTGATTTTCATTTCTCGGTGCCTCAGTTTCCTATCTGTAAAATGGGGATAATGCCACTTGCTCACCTCACAGGAGTGTTCTGAAGATAAATTAATTCATGTTTGTGAAGCACTCGGCTACTGTAGTGATGAGCACCATAGAAAAGATCAGGAGGCAATTAATAGTTCTAGCTTCAGAACAGGGATTGAAGAGTGTGCAATAAATAAGGCCAAGGGCCAGATGTTCAACAATTAGGAGAAAACAAAATACCAAATAGCTGCTCAGAAGGGAGCAGCATCCATCCTGTGTACTGAATGACACAGGGGCTCCGTGGAAAAAAAATAGCACATGAGCATGTAATTAAAGACTTTATTACACACAAGTGAGCCTGAATTAAGGTTGCAAAAGCAACCTTAATTCTGACACTCCCTAACTTTTGGAAGTTTGACTTTGCAACCATAATAATGTTCTTTTAACATTTTTGGTTGTTCTTGTTGTGTGTGTGCCCGTATAATAAGATTAACAATGACAAGTACCATGAATTCTCAGTTTCCTCTGTCCTATCAGCCATCCCATAGTCAGAGTAAAAGCTACACTTAACTGACTTTCTAACTGCTAACAAGGGGGTGTCAGACACATCCATTTTCGCCTCAGTGAACTAGCTACATTCTACTGTTCAGTCAAGCATGAGAACGAAAATGCCAGCTTGTGCCAGGCATCGCATGGGCAGGTGCTGGGCAAACTCCCCTCCCATAACTCTGCCAACGTACTTCATTTCAGAAGAGAGGCACACTTTGCTGTTCCAGACCTGGGCCTCCTCACTCGGCCTTGCCAGTGTACCACCTCTAACCTGCAGCTCCTCCTGCTATTCCAATGTTGGACTTCTCCCAAGAATGTCAGTTCTGCCAACTGTCGTGTTTTTGTGATGCTGCCAAATATCCACAAGAAACTAGGGACCTAGGATTGCTCCTATTGAAACAAGTTGCATTGTTTCATTGGGCACTGGATTGAAACTAACGTCATTAGTTTCGTGACCAAATCAGGATACATCGCAAGGTCAGCAGAAATTAAAACCTTATGTACTGGATTTTTACCATTCACGGGTAGAGAATGATGGACTTTCCAGGTTAAATCTCTGTACTCTAATGAGCGATGCTTGAGCCTTCAAAGGCTGGGAGGTTCAATTCAGAGAAGCATCCAAAACTTTGGGTGGTTTTCCAAATTTTCTAAGTAACATCTTTGGTGTGCAAATTGGCCAGGAAATCTTACTCAGCCAGGCCTTCCTAGAAGATCCCAGTGGTTCTTGGGTTTAGCTCAGGCTGGAAAGGCTCCCTCCTCCCAAATAGCCTCCCTTCTCGTGATATTTTCAGTTTTCTGGGTCTGCTTCAGCGTGGATCAGGATCTCAATTTCTGAGGTTGCATGAAAGAAAGCAGTAATGACAAAAAAGAGTCTTGATTTTTTTTTTTTAATTTCAAGAAGGGCTTTTCAGTCTTTGGTTTGTGTTTGTGGCAGAGGTTTGGACTGAGGCTTGTTTTAACCCGAACTCGTTTGCTTGGCTTTTTCAAATTTCTTTGACCATTCAGAAATTGGGTCTCACCTCCTTAGCCTTCCTCCTACCTTCAACATCTCCTTCACAATGACTGTACCATACAGGGATGGAACCATCATCCCAAGGGATTGTCTCACATGCAATGTAAAGGTGATTTGGAAGCAATATTGGTATATTCCCATTGACATCAGATGTGCTGAATATCCCCACTCACCAGACTAAGGAGCCACTTCTCAGTCAGTATTAGCCAGGCTGAGTGAGGAACTTAGCACACAAACAACCAAAAAAACTTAAAGCCCCTGAGCCATGCAGTGATCCCAACTTTCCCTCACAAAAGGGAGGTTCATCCACTTCCACAGCTCCGTCCATGTTTCCTCCTTCCCTGCTTGGAGCTCTCCAAGGATTGCCGTCGGTAGCAGGCTGGGCAGCAATGTTGGAAAGAAGTCCATCTACTCCCTACTGGCCCTACAGAGGTCAGGGTGGAGAGAGAATGCAACCTTTCCCCAATGGTATTATTATTTCATGTCCTTTGGTCTTTACTGCAAATGTTTAGAAAACCCACTGTCAAAACCCTGAAACACAGTTGCCCTGCGGCTGGCATGGATTGTATGAAAACAGTCCTGGTTTCAGAGTGCTACGTGATGGGAACCTTTAACATATGGGGCTGTGGCCATATTTTTGTTTTAATCTGAGTCCAGAAGGGAGAGAGCCAGGCCAGTATATGACTCTGCATACTACACACACAGTGAGATGAAAAGGGTCCACAAATGTTTGGCCTTTGGACTTTTTTCCTTTCCTGCCCCTGCTGCAGCTGGGGGAAACCACTCTAGCTTCAGAGAGCTGTTTGGAATTGGCTATATGGATGCAGGATTTTGGTAACGTGCAATTATATCTACAGGCCTCTCCTTGTAGCTTTAGAAGGTTTAATATTACAAACAGGCACTGGAAATCTTGGTCCTTTCTTTCAAAATTATTTTTTAAACACGCTCCTAGTAAAGTCAATGAATCACTTGTGGAAAAGGAGCCTTTTATTAGGGACTGCAGTTCTGCACAGGTTTCTTTTCCTTTCTTGGGGCACCAATACGCCAATTAAATAAAAATCCCTGGTTTGAAACCCATTCCTCTTGCTGAATTAGGATTTTACCCACACACAATTAAAAGAAAGAAAAAAAACAAACATAATTTTCCTTTGATTTAAAATCAAATCAAAATCACAAAGTTACCCCCAACTCATTCACATTCCTAAAGCAGATCCCCCAGCACTGGTGCCATCATCCCAAAATATCCTCTGCTCATTTTAACACCCTCAAATCACCCTATAAACTGTCCCGTGAGTTTCATCACACTAAGTTCCCCTATAGGTTCCATTACCCTAAATCTCCTTCTGGTCCCATAACCCCTATCCCCTGCTAGAGCCATTGCCACAAATCCCCTGCTGGTTTCATTCATTACTTGGTGTCTCTAGTCACTCAGGCAAATCAAATACAAACCAGGCTGCAGGGTTCTCCCCACCCCCTTGCTTCATATTGTAAAAATGTCTTTTGAAAATGAGAATGGAAATAATAATAGTTTTAGAAAGGCCAAAAAAAAAAAAAGAAAAAAAGAAAAGAAAAAGCAAGGTTGCTCTCTTTTTTCTCCCCAGCTGCATAACAGCAGCCAGCAGGTGTGTGTGTCAATCGGCTGGCTCGGGAGATTTATAACCTGTTTCAGGATTTCTAAGCCAAGTTTAGATTTTGGAAGTATTTTCTGTTCACAAACAAAGGGGCTCTAGAGAGGGGGCCCCCAAGGGACACAACAACCGGAGATGAAAAAACAAACGCATCTCTCTAATGCGATTAGAAAACCCTGCTGGAGGAGTAGGGTCTGTCCAGCCAAAGGACTAGTTAGAACAATTTACTATTTCATCAATTTCTACAGCTGGCTCTCTCTCAGCCCATGGGAGCGGAACGACCCCAGGAAGTGATTCAGAAAGGTCATTAATTTGCCCCCCTGTTTGGGGTAGGTTCCACTGATTTCGGTAGCAATCAGGAATAGATCAGCTCAGGACCTGGCTGGGTTTCCTGTCCCCTTGGCCTCTTGTCGTCCTGCCTTTGCCAACTGCTGAACACATCCAATGACTGGATTTTTTTTAAAAAGTTTCAACAGAGGTTTGTTAGAAATAGAACAAAGCTGCAGCCAAAGGAAAAGCCAAAGGAAGTGGTTTGAACTTCCTGTGGTCACTCGTTCCTCCACCCACACTCTATGACCTTCGGAATAGGAACAAGATCAGAAATTATTACTGGAATAATATTCTGCTCATCACAAATACAGGGAGAGACGAGCCATCCTTTCTAAATGCACACTCATACCTGGCCACACTCACCCATGCTCTGTCACACCCGCCCACACCTGCGTCCTTGCCCCTCATAAACAAATGCACTTGACCGTGTACTCTTCTAGAGATGAAGACGTTGTACCAGATTTATCGTTGGCTCAGTTTATTATCTGTGGAGGAGAATATTGGCAAAACAGTTGACACTTTGTTTATGGGTCCCTCCCATTAGGGATCTGTTTTAATCAGATATAGGAAGAAAACACCATGTTTCTGCCTGTGATATAGATGCCTTTTTATATAAGTTTACATAGCTTAGTAGATGACAACATCCTGTAGTCTCCGGTTCACTGATATTTTGGAAGAAGTGCTGCAAAGAAGATGAAGGGTCTAGAAGCACCGTCCAGTGAGGAAAGACAAAAAGGACGGCGTGTCAGGCCTGTGTGTCAAGCATCCCACGAAGACCAAAGAGTTAAGGTCAATAAGCACTTTTCAGGAGCTGGTGCTATGGGACTCTCTACACTTGGAAATAAAATAGCTATACCCGAGAAGTCCTAAGAAGGGAACAAGAGTTTGAACAACTGCAAGTGGCTGAAGGAGAAAGACCAGTTACACCAAATGGCCCAAGGGGAAATAACAAGGAGCAATGGGGTGAAAAAGAGCAAAAGAAACCTCAGGCTAGACATAAAAACATGACCTAACAGTAAAATTAATTGAACTGTAAGTTACTCTGCCAAAGGAAATCATGGAAACCCCATTCACTGGACTTACTCAGGGTTAGTGTAAACCCCTTGGGGAATTTGCATTCAGGAATGTGCACACATTGGCAGGAAAGATGGACCTAATAGGTCTTCTGCACAGTAGCTCTCATTTCTACAGCTCTTTAACATGTAATGAGGTGATACCATTGTTTGACAGATGCTTTAAGACTTGTGGACTGTCTCTTTGACAGACACCATACCCCCTTCTCAGCACCCCCTGGCATGTAGCACGTCCAGCATTGCAGAGGGAGCGGCAGTAGCACACATGCAGCTGTGCACATCTGGCACACGGTACTTCCAGTGTGGATTATTTGCCAGCAGCCAACCATTTTGGAAGAGAATCACCAACAGCTGTTCTAACAGGAGAGAGAGGAAAAGCTGTGTCTGGAGCATCTTACAAGGGACTGGCGAAAGTATGCAGGGCTGCCCCTGTTGGGGGTGGCAGTCCCTGGGCAGCCACCATTTGGTTGCTCCAGGTTCCAATCAAAGCATTTACTCAGTCATTTGTTTCCCTCTCCCGCTTCCCCACCTATGAAAATTAAAGGGAAGCCCCTTGGGTTTCCACGAAGGCCAGCAAACTTCCCCACGAACTGCTTTGCCAGCACCTTTCAGCAATTGCCTCTGCAATGTGATGCAGACATGAAAGGGAACGTCTACGTTCGAGGGGGAGGGAGTGCTGGGGAGCCAAAGAGCCCGTATCCCTGCTTTCAGTGGGCACTCCAAATGGCCACTCCGGGATATCGCTGCTCATGGCAACTCCCTGACACCCTGCTACTGAAATGGACCAACATCCCCTGTGGCCAAGACAGCCACCCTAGCTGCAAGGGTCAGTATTGTCTGAGCCCACAGGAGCTGGAGAAAGGCAGAGAGAAGTGTGTGCATTGCAAAGGCAGAAATGCTCCTCCATTCTCCCATCCACCCTTTGCCACACCCCTGTTATCTGCCTCCAGGAAGCACCAGCTCTTGCTCTCCCCAAACAAGTGTAGCTTTGTCCAGCATGTTTGCTGCAGCCAGGAGATTAAACCAAAGGAAACAAAGCAGTTCAAAGGCTTAAAGCAGTGACTCACACTGAGGGCTTTCCAGGCCTTCTTCACTTGGCACATTGCGCCGTCCCAAAAGGAGAAATGACTACGTCACAATAAATAAATAAAAGTCAATAAATCTTGTGCTGTGGCGTTGGTGAGTGAGTTGGGAATAGAGAAACCTGTTCAAACAGCTCAGCATTTTCCATGTAGAAAATTCAGTGTCACGTTTCTGAGCGGAGGGGGACAGTATGGCAAGGGTAAAATAAATAAATATACATTTCCCATGTCTGTGAGAGAGGCTTCCAGAAAGCATTAGTGTGTGGCCTTGGAGTTAGTGCGGTGTGCTGCCGTGCCAAACACCCAGGGCTGAGTCACTCCCCAGCAAAGGAGAGCTTTTCTCCTCTGTTACTCAGCAGAGCCCCCTGTAGGCAAGAAGGGAGCAGTATCATTGGCATCTAAAGGGAGTTCCATGCAGGCTTCCTTGGCCATAGAAAGTTTGCTGTGCTAGGTTAACATACAGATGCTGCAGGTGTGAGGGAGCTGTGTGAGCAGCAGAAAGTCTTAAACCTTCCACAGAGTGAGGTCAGCTGTGATGGGCCTGACCCAGAATCTTGGATATCATTTCCCCGAATGATGAGATGTTTCAGATCCAGATCCTCACTGAGTAGCTCAGGCCTGCCTGTATAATGGGCATGCCCCAGAACTCCAAACTTAACACCCCTGCACTGGATGGGCATTCAGATTCAGATAGGCTTGCGCCCCTTGCTGCTCATTTGCAGCTATTAGCAGTTGGCAGCCCATCTCTGATCATGGAATCACCCTGTACCAGGCCTGAGCCCAAATGGACTTTCCTTCAGGTTTATAAATACCCTGGTGAATCACCTGGCAATGCCAAAACCTGCCTCAGCCTCAGTGGGCTTCAGCTGGAGCTGGAAATAGCCCTACTGTGATGGATGAGCACAGTAGGGGACTACAGCTCCCATCAGCCCCCTTCCCAATGCATATCCCCTTCCCCTGGACAGGTAAGGGGAAACTTCATGAACTAGGAGGTTGGGAGTGGGAGCTGCATGGCAGCAGGGAGCTGGAGGGAAGCCCCAAGGACTGTGGACAGAGCCACGTCTGGAACAGCTCGTGTCTACCAGATGACAGAGCTGGGTCCAAGTCTGTGCGCAAATGATGGAGGAGCAGCAGTGGCTGGGCAAGAAGCCAATGCGGAGGCACCCGAGTGAGATACACTAACTGAGCTTGACTTGAAAACCAGCAAATGCTTATTGAATGGAGACTGATCTGGAGAGGATACCCCGGCTCTAGGACTGACCAACCCTGACTCTCATCTGGGCTGCCTCAGAGACCCAAACAGAAACTGCTGTTCCTCACTTTGAACAGTAACTGTTAACCCTCTGTACACAGGGTAGCTGCACTTTTCCCCTTTTCTGCCAGCCCTAATAAATACCTTTACTTTAACCACGTGCCTGAGTGCTTATTGGGAGCCACCAAGGCGAGCGCCTACACAGGGCCGCCCAGAGGATTGAGGGGGCCTGGGGCAAAGCTGGGAAGCTGCGGTGCTTGTACTCACCCGGTGGCGGTCCAGGTCTTCAGCGGCATTTTGGTGGTGGGGGGAGGGGGGGCAGCTTCAGTTGCTCCGCGTCTTCGGCAGCATTTCAGCCCTCCAGTGCTGCTAAAGACCCGGAACGACTGAAGGGCCCCTCGCCACCGAAATGCCGCCGAAGACCCGGACCACCGCCGGGCCAGGGCTTGCGGGGCTCCTGTGGGGCCTGGGGCAAATTGCCCCACTTGCCCCCACCTCTGGGCAGCCCTGCGCCTACAAGGCCTAGCTGCTGAAGAACCTACAGTGCTTGCCTCTGAGAGGTGATACCTTGGGCTCGCTACTGGTACCCTCGGGGCTGGGGCTCAGAGTAATTCCAATACAATGTGAGAAGCTGTTCCCTCAGAATTTCTGACCTGGAAGAAACCAGAAGGGACTGACTGAAAATCCCCCAAGAGTATCTGCCCAGTGAGGTCTCCAGCTCATTATCTTGCAGACCAGATGAAGAAGGAGCTTGTCTATATCCATCTCAATTTCTCTCATTCTCAGAAGCAGCCAGAGGCTCAGCAAAGCTTTTAACACTTGAATGAACGTTACCAGAAGGTCAGCAAGGTGGGTGAGCTCTGCCCTCTCCTCCCTACACTACAGATCTGTACACTAAATCTTGGAGATTAGAGGGCTCATGAACTCATCAGGGCATCACAAGTTATACATACACCATGCACCCAGCCCTGCATGCAACACTGAGCTGACCATATCATTTATAGTCTAATACCAGGCCAATCACCTATCAAACCAGGGACCCTACAGGCTCCACCCAGAATGTGGGGAACTCATTTGTTGGATGGAAGAGGGGAATATGCACACAATAAAACTCCATCAGGGTGAGATTGGGATGCAGCAAGCCAATCAGTGCTGCCTCACTTGGGACCAGGCAGAGTTTCTCATTGGCTCATAGCATAGCTTTCTGCATGGCAAGACTGATGGGCATTTTGTATGCTGGTGAGACAGAGAGGAAACATATTGGTGGATGATAGTGGTGGCTGCAACTGCAAGCTTTTGGGTACTAACTGGGCAGACTGATGTTGGCCTGTATTATGCAGAAGGTCAGAGTCCGTAATCTAATGGCCCCTTCTGGCCTGAAAATCTAGCAAACTAATCCACTCTGGGGGATGGTTGGCCATGGCTTTAACTCTCCCTTCCCCAATCCAGCAGTAGAAATTTTGAAGGCATGAAGACCTTTGGAATCACACCAATATTTTCTTGGGCTAGTTTGTGCTATTATTGTTGGTCTGAACCCTGAGTTTGATCCTTGCTCTGTTTGATATCAGTGGATGTTTGATTTCAATAGGACTGCTCGCAGAGTAAGGTACTTACTCCATGCAAGTATGGGCAACAGAATCTGACCCTAAGGGCTTGTCTATACTGCCCTGTAGTTTGGATTATGTGGGTGTGAATTGCATTGTGCACCAAAGTGCTGCACTGTAACTCCCTCATGTGGACACCGTGGGTGCGAACTAAAAGGTTCCTAGCAGGGCCGCCCAGAGGATTCAGGGGGCCTGAGCCAAAGCGGGGGAGCTGTGGCACTTGTACTCACCTGGCAGCGGTCTGGGTCTTTGGTGGCATTTCGGCAGGGGGGGCCTTCAGTCGCTCCATGTCTTTGGCAGCACTGAAGGGCCCCCCGCCGCCGAAGACCCGGAGCGACGGAACACCCCACCTCCCGAAATGCCACCAAAGACCCAGACCGCCATCGGGCCAGGGCTCGTGGAGCATTTCGGCGGCGGGGGGCCCTTCAGTCGCTCTGCGTCTTCGGCAGTACTGAAGGGCCCCCCACCGCTGAAATGCCACCAAAGACCCGGACCGTCACCGGGCCAGAGCTCGCGGGGCCCCTGTGGGGCCCAGGGCAAATTCCCCCCCCCGCCCAGCCCTGGTTCCTAGCGTAATCCTCTTCCAAGAGGACTACATTTCTGCCAAATAGGAACCTTTTAGTTCATGCTTGCAGTGTCCACATGAGGGAGTTACAGAGCAGCACTTTGGTATACACTGTTATTCACACCCCTGGAGTCCAATTCCAGGGCAGTATAGACATAGCCTAAGTGAGGAACTTAGAATTTGTCCCATTGTTATTGTTTATGAATTAGTTTGGAGAGAGACACTTTCCTCTCCAGAATCTGGACCCATTAGGAAAATCACCTCTGACAGTTACAGTAATAGAGTCTGACCTTTCGGGTCAAGGGCCAGTGAAATGTATTGTTTTAAGACCATCAGCTTTTGCCTGCTCCCTTCCCCCTGTTGGATCTGGTAACAAAAGCTTTGCAGCAGCACAAGGGCAGTGTGTGTGCACGGATTAAAGGGGAAGGAGAATTCGGAAGTGGGCTCTTGATAGTCTTTTCTGGTCTCAGGACTCCTTGTTTTGATGCCAAGACAAACAAATAAATCATGTTCAAAGGCATCTGCCCACAATAGCGATGAAGTCAGAAAAACATATAAGAGGGGAGTACGGAGCAGGGGTCAGGATTCCTGTTAGACACAACGGCTTTGCTTGGTGCTTTCATTTTGCTTTATTTCCTCTTCTACTGCAGCTCGGACTGGGGTGATTATTTATTTTGCAGCCTCTCCTCGGCCTCCTTTTGCCGATAGAAATTCGTGATATGCCCTCGGAATTTTCAGTCCATTTCCAGTGTCTGCTTTCAGTAACCCTTTCGGTCTTTTGAGAGGGGGCTCATGCTCTATACAATGCAGCATAGGGCAGGGCCATTATATACACAGAGATCAATCCACTCCTCACTGGAATGCAGCCACCTCTGGGATGGAAGTGGACAGCTGTTTAAACACACACAAAAACACTGTTTAGCCATCTGGGAACAGGAAGCAAATAAGAATACAAAATCCAACTGAAACTGCAGGGAAATTTTAACCTGAATGTATTTATGCCATTTGAATTTATAGCAACGGTGCTAACATAATTATTCTTAAGAAAAATCACCCCAGAATCATTATAGACCACAAGTCATTGAGTCTTGTTTTACACCTCATCTAAAAGACAGCATCTCCCACAGCACAGAATCCCAAGTACCAGGCTGGGAGTGTGGTGTAAGGCTGACTCAGCAGAAAATTTGCCAGCAACTGAATCATTTAAAGCTTCCTGAAGTACATGGTATGGTCTCCCATCCACATACTGACCCAACCCGATGCTGCTAGGTTTGTGAGATCTGAGAAGGCCATATTCCATATAGCTGCAGACTATATCAATTGCCGGGCCTCTTTCAAATGAGCAGCACATTCTTTCTGGTACACCTGGGAGAGCATAGGCTGGAATGGGGGCAAGCGGCACAGGAGGGTACCATTTTATTCATTCAGCAATTTATGTGAAGAGACAATTGCCTCCATTGTTGCTCTCTGTGGCCCAACCCGAACATTCCTGGGGGAGGACGTGCTTCTCAATAGGCATAAACTGGGAGATGCTTTTGAAAATGAAGGTGGTAAGTAGCATTTCAAAGGTCTTGCTGGAAAGTGACATCATGTCTGACTCAGGCAGCGTGAGGCATACCCGGTGCCTCAATCCAGCTGGGTTTAGCAATCAGCAACCAGAATTTAAGTGCTTCCAAACTAAGCACTTTTATATAAGTGCTAGAATCTCACTGCGAGGGGATGGGGGAAATGATTAAATTCAGCTAGGTCACTTCTTATAGCTTGCAGAGAGGCCAAAACTACCTAATTGGGAACTGGTTTCAGTTGTTTGTTTGCCAGGGTTCACACCAAAAAAGGCTCAGTCGAAATTAAAAAAAAAAAAGGGGGGGGGGGGAATTTCCTTCATCTCGTGGCTTGGATCGTTTCTTAATGTTACTTTAATGTAGGTCTGGTTGGTGTTTATATGGAGCTTAAGGTGACAAAAAACAAGCTGTGAGCCAGTCATGATGCTACATAGAGCTGGTCACACTATTCAGCCTGAGTCATATTCATTATGAATTAAGCCCCTGTTTTCAGGGTTGTGAATTGTTTTTTACCTGATCATGATTTCATTCACATGCATCCATTATTCATAAGGATATGCTGAATAGTCCGGACAAATAATTTCCAGCCTCCAGGTTATTTGCAATCTGACTATTTGTTATTCGTGTTGTGGGGTTGGTCATCTAAATCACATGGCCCTGTTTCTGCTCCCTGATTGGATAACTGGATCTTTTTAAACAGTAGGATCATGAATAATGAATAGCAAATAACTCACTTTCTCATCTCAATTTTTGGCAATTAATTATTCATGCAAATTATGTGTTAGACTTTTGGGCTTGTGAACATTTTAATGAATCCTCAGTGGTTGTCCGGTTACTCACAAATAACAAATAATATGATCCCATAAATCATCGCAAAACAAACGCAGCACTTGGAGTCAAATATATGGAGAAATCAGGGATTTTTTTCACTCTCTAACCAGCTCTTGTACTATCTCATGGCAGGGGATTTGGAAACACACAACCTCTTGTCCTAGGGTTACCAAGCAAAATGTAAAATGACTGGGAGTAGCTAAAACTCCACTGAAGTCCATGGAGTTGCACGTTCTTTCTGCCAAGGAGCAGTCTGGCCCCTGGCTACTTCCAGGGCCCATGCCTAGTGCACCCAATGAGATGCTTGCTCTGTCTGTTCTGCTAGAATGGAGAGTCCAAGTTCTGCTTTGGATTTTTATTACCAGCATTCAAAGGGGCTGATGTCTACACTTCAGCACCTTCCTCTGGGAATGCTGCAGAGAATGGGACTGCTTGTAAACCATCTTTGAAACAAATCCCATGCCCTCCCTCTCATGCCTGGTCAGCTTCCTATGAATAAACTCTGCTTCCCAAGTGCGCGATGATGCCATGTTAGTATGGGAGTGACTATGCTGATACATGCAGTAAGTCTCTAAGCATGCCCAGTCCAAATTAGGTGTTTGCGTAAGTCTCAAATGAGTGCTCGTATCTCGTCCTCTGCTGATAATACTGAATTTCCTGAGAGGTTAGTAAACATCACAGTGAGCCAGCAATGGAGCCCTTAGTCTTGCGACAGGGTTATTTTCTGTAGAAGTGGACAGAGCCTGCTTTAGGCACAAGCTATACAAGTAATCTCTTGTGGTTGTGAGAGTGTCCCACAAACCTGCACTGACTTATCAGGCCATGGGCCCATCCAGCCTCTTTCTGGCAATAGTATCAGCAGTGGAGGCAATGCATGGCCTGATTCTGCCCTGCCTTCAGTAGGAGGCTGCGGGATGCTCTCACGTGAGGTCCCAACAGAGCAGAAAACCAGCTCTGGAGTTCTCTTTCTGAGGGGCAGATTTGTTGCCCAGAGGAGCCCTCAATTCTCAGGGCATGTAAACAGCTGGTGATGGGGTCAGTGCAGTCTTGGCTAGAGAAAATAGATGAGGGGACTTGGGTGCATTAGGGAAAGGAGTAAGGTCAGAGGAGTGCTCGGGCAGAACAGAGTAGAATCAGGAAGCGGGGGCGGGGAGGAATTAGATGATGGTGTAATGGAGACCTGAGTTACGCAATGTAGAGATGAGGGAAAGCAATGTGAAAGGGACTGAGGCCCTGACACTTTGCTGTATTTGTTTTCAAAGTCAATTTTTGACAGTGTTTTAGTTTTTATGAAAGTGACAGGCTGACAGTGCTGGCTGAAGTCAAGTATAATGCAGGCAGGCATTGGGCATGCTTCCCACACACAGCACAGCCAGTGCTCCTCCATCCTGGCCAACAGAAACTCTGCTGTTCCACTCCTGAGACCCACACACAGCTCTACCAATGCATCTTATTCCTGACCCTCAGCGCCTCTTCCTATTCCAGAACTGGGCTCATTCCATCCCCCTAACAGCTCTGCCAGTGCTCCTCAATCCTGACCTGCAGCACCCCCTGCTATTCCAGTCCTGGGCCTCCCTCAAGCAGAAACTGCCAATCATGCTGAATTGCATAGTGGTTTTGTGACACATGTAATAGGGACTAAAATGACACTCCCCGATTTATTTTCACTTGTGATTTAAGAAAAGATTGAGGACTATGGAGGTGACAGGCTGATGCACACGCCCACGGAGCCCACCCCCACTTAATCTCCCTCTCCAATCCATTTGGTCACTCACCATGCACTGGAAACACTAATCCATTGGTGACTTCAGCTATAATTGACTGCAGTCGGGCATCAATAAACTGAAAAGTTTATTGCATAGACTAAATGTAATACAGATTATAACAACCCAAGTCAGGCTCTTATCATCTGAACCAAGAAACAGTGGGTCAGCTCTACTAATTCTTGCTCAGCAGGTTGGAGAATCTTCTACCCCCCAGGGATCCTCTCCAGGCATTTGGTAAGAGTGACCAGTCTTGACCTGCTATGTACAGAAGCTGATGTGGACCCCCAAAGCATTTTTTTTTCTGCTCAGCACTGGTGTCCATATGCTGGATGTTGGAGTTTGTTCAGTCCCTGGATCTGCTACTCTGGGGCGGGCATAGCTATACCTTTGAGCTCAAGTCAGCCTGGGCACTTTGTTTGTGCAAGGAGGATTGCCTTAATATCTATAACATTCGAGCCCGGCTGCAGAGCGGTGTGCTAAAGTCTGCTCATTATCTTGGGATCAGCAGTGAAATTATTGAGTTGTTCACAATGTCTGGACCAGCGTCAGGAAATCTGATTTGTAATAACATAATATTCCTTTAAGTAACATTTTTAAAGACATTATTGAAATTTAAATGGGGCCACTTTGCAGGCTGTATTTTCTTAATTTTTTTACAATTATTTTCTTGCCCCGTTGTTGTTTAACCCTTGGAAAGCTGAAACCAAACTCTCTGTCTTTGCTAAAGGAAAAATTCCTCCGGCACATATGCATGCTTGTTTGTTATTGTAAGGGTGCTGATAAGCATTAGGCAGTGCCCCACAGTTTGTTATTGTAGGGTTACCCAGAGGCGGGAGCTGTCCATACCACTTAGTTATTGTAGTGTTGACTGAGAGCATTAGACTGCTGCCATTCATTTTTCTTAAATATTACTTTTAAGATACCCATGTAGAAAGACTAGCACAAAGTTTGCAAGCAGGGTAGAAAAGCAGCTCAAATTTAGAACCCTACCAACCTTGGCAGTAACATTTTTTTTTAAACGAGCAGCGAGGTAAATTATGCACACAAGATAAATGCAATCTCCATGTAATGAACCCAACAAGATATAAATGGCAAATGTCTAATTTTCTCCTGATAAAATAATGCCTCTGAGAGGCTCTTCGCTGGTATTTAAAAAAATAGGACTCATTGCACTTTCTCGCCTTCTGTCAGTTACCTGGCATAGTGTGCTGAATGTGCCCTGGGCTGCATGCTGTTCCGAGGAATGCTGATGGACAGTTAGCTCACTGTCACCATCTATAGATAGAGGTGGAATAGCAGCTGTTGCAAGTCATAGGGAGCAGGCTGAGGGTGGTTATGTGGGATTGGGCTGGTAAGGGGACAAGGAGGGAGCGAGCACACAGCAAATAGATGGATGGTGGCCAGAAGAAAAATGAATTCAGAAATATTGGGTTTCTCATGGACACCCACTTACTCTGCCACCGCTCCAGTGATTTTGAGCTCCCCAGATCTGATTAGGCTCTCCATTACCGTCTGCCGTGCATTAGCATGCCAGGAATCGTTTAACAGGGACCGGCTGGAATGCTTCTGTGAAATGAACAGTAAGAGCTTTTTGGTGTTTTTTTCCCCTCTTCTACATCCAGGGCATGTTATTACTATCAGAAATATCAGACATTTCAACTCAAATTAAAGTCAGGTTAAATATCTCAAATGCAAAAATTCCACATGGTTCCAGATGGAAAGTGGTTCCTTAACTTCATACTGAAAAAAATAAATAAGAAACCTTTCAGCCCTGCGACTGCTCCTCAGTCAAGGGAGAGACGAAGAGCCCTGCTGAACTTGAGACCTTTGAAGTTGTAATTTGGCTGGACTAATACAAAGCACAAACAGTATATTTGCCGAACACACAGTGGTAAATACATTGTAATGATAGCAACCAAAGCAGAAACATATGTGCACATACACGCACAAATCATACGCAACACCAGCTAAACACATTCTGCATAAGCACATGCTACTGACACACATGCATCAGGTACAAACACATACGCATTGAACAGATACATACATAGGCCAAATCACATACCCTTTATAATATTCACAATATATACTTCACCACACAATATACACTTCACCACACGCATACCAGACACAACACAGAGACACACACATTTCAACACACTTGACAAAACACGCTTAAAATTATCTCTGGCTACACAACATTAAGCAAGCAACTTAATCCAGGAAAGGTATGAAATGATTTTGAGGGTGCCTTGCATTCAGCTTTTACTTCTTGGTTCAAGCACTTTTGGTGTACTGGCTATTGCAAGTGACACGAGTTTGATGGTCTCAGCTGAGATCTTTCTTTAACCCTTTTACTACTAGATCCCAGCTGCACCTGCTGTGCAGGCATTGTCATTTACGGGTACATTCCGCTGAAATCAAAGGAATGTTAATATACCTGACACATGCAAAAGCAATGCAGGTCTTGTGCCAGGACGTACCTGGAACATTCAGCAGCTGTCAAGCAGTTAATCACAGTGCAAAACCATACCAGACACACTCCACACCAAGTCCTAGAACTTGAATAATAGAGGTGCAGTGCGTGACACAGGTTCTGAGACAGAGAGCTCACAGGCCTTTTGGACAGCATTATGGAGGACTTTCTGGCACTATGTCTGCCTCTGGCCAGTGCAATCAGCCCTCACATTCATAAGCACAAAATGTGAAAACCCAGTTCCTCCCGAGGTCCCATTTCATTGTGGAATCATGGTGCTAAGGCCCTTTCCCGCTAAAATGGTGGAATTGCCAGGCTTCTTCTCTAAGGGAAGGAGAGAACTCTGCTTACAGAGGCATTGAAGCCAATAAAACTCTAGGGCATTGAACAGCCCAAGCTGTTCCAGATCCCACAAAACTGGAGATGCCCTTGTCTCTTCCTGTCTCTGACCCTCCCACATACACATGGGGCCTGATCCCCAAAGTTCAGATCTGGTTTCAAATAATCCCAAAGTTCAGGGGGTGTTTGTTTAAGATTAGGCCCATTTCCACTCCCAAGGGACTACAGACCCCTGCCCTTCAAACCCACCACTCCAAGGAAAGAGACGGCCATAGTCTTAGCAAACCCAGGAGAGTAAACTGCAAATCCCATCATCCCCTGGCTAATGTTCGAAATAGTGCTGTGCTACAGAAGGAAGGGAGAGAAGTTCTTAGTGTCTCCTGCACTGACGAGGCTTTGTACAAATTGTTGATAGACTGTATCCCCAACAACACCTCTTTCTCGCCCCGCCCCTCCACACAACGCCAAATAACCTGTCCAAGTCTCCCATGAAATGTAGTCTACACTAGGTTTCATTTCAAAGGCTTCTAGCCCTGAGCAAAGCACAAATAAATAAATAAAGTTAGAGGCCCCATCCTGTTCTCAGACACAGGGATGTAATCTGGACCCACAACGGCACTGAACACAACAGAGTGACTCTGGATTTACACAACTGTAACCCAGAGCAGAATCTGTCCCTCGCATCTCAATCTCCGCAATGTGCCAGGGAGCTTGCCTTTTTTTTTTTTTTTGCTTCCTTTAGTTAAGTTGTCTTAAAAGGGCAGCTAAATTCCTTGCAAGGGCTGACACTGTTCCACTCCTGAACAGGCTGATTGACATAGCTACCTCTCCCCAACGTGGAAACAGAAAGGAAGAGAGTAAGAAATGCTTGCAGAGAAGCACAGCCCAGGCCTGCAGCAGCTGCGGGGGTGTTGCTAAGAGGCAGGGGACAGATTTCAGGGGGCCCTGGTGCTGGTATGTTCTATTTATTTGTTTGTGGGGGTGAATGGAGAGGGGGGTTAATTCTCAGCTATGTCAGACAAAGTGCAACCTCTGGATGATCTGCCAACAAGCAATCCTTATAGCCATGCAGCTCGGAAGGGACCCCGGTTAATAATGCTATTAAGGGCAGAGCTCTTTGCCTTTGTTCGCCTGCCTTAGGGGCTGTGTTACTGCTGACGCCAAAGCACCTCCTCCACCCTCATTTCAAGTGTGCTAGGGAATCCCAAGGGACCCACCCCCCACACACACTATGCAAACCTCACAAGTAAATAAATATGCGTGGCAGTAAGAAGCAGGTCAGCCTTTTTTATGTAGTCTCCCTTTCCTTTGCTAGGTGCAAAATGTCTCCGCTTCCCCTCTGCCCCTCATCCCAGTGTGTGAAACAGAGGCCCTAAACTGAAGGAGCCCTGCTAACTCCGCCAGGCATTCAGAGAGAATCAGTGTTCTAGGGAATTTGCCATCATCTTCCTTTCCAGTCCCCACTGGCCAGTGTTCAGGAGGAAACCACCTTTTCACTCTGTCACCAGGTTTTGATTGCCTCATGGCCTTTAGTGAGCCCCCCATCACTATATCCTGAACTTCTAACCCATCCGCCCCCTGCTGCAGCAGCAAAAATACCTAAGTATTCATTAAAAAGAACTGAGGAGTCCTTGTGGCACCTTAGAGACTAACATTTATTTGGGCATAAGCTTTATTCATGCTACTTCTCCCTGAAAATCCAACCCTATCCCCTCTCTGTTTCTTCTGTCCCATATTATCACCTTTCCTAGAGCTTCACATGAACTGCCTGTGTCCTGGTGTTTTAAACCCTGCCTCAACTAACTGCCTTGAGATCTGACATCTCTGCACTTTGGCTGTTAGTGTTTGTACATACAGTGTTAACTTTTCTCTCCTTGCCCTTCTTGTTTGATTTACCTTCTGCCTCTCTCCTCTAATGTTAAGCAGTGGATTAACTGCTGCTCTCCCTCCCTTTCCCTTAAGTCCTTATCCTTCATCACTAATCTAGGAAACAAAACAGGCCAGGTAGTTTTCCATGGTAGCAGCCAAAATATTTGCTCTTCTATCAGCCTGCCTCTCCCACACCCCTCTCAGCGTCTTTCTACTCTCCGCTAGACCCAGCGGTCTGAAAACTTCCTAATCTTCTGAGCTGTCCTCACTAGTCAGCCAGACACTGTCTCCCTCAGATTCCACTGATCAACTTTGCTGCTCCCCCAGTAGCCAGTGCCATGTCAGCCCTGCAGTTTTCAGTTGTGAAGGGATACCCCCAGAAGGTCTGGAGGTTGAGTTCATCTGAATCTCCCACCCCTCAGAGAACAGCCCTTCTCATTTGCTTTCCTCTGCTGCTGGCGCATACTCATGGCATTTCAGCCATTTTGGTTCTGATTCTGGCTGGAATCCACAAAGTGCAGGCAAATGAAAAATAAAAACAAAAGAGCAATGTTTTCAATCTTCAGAAAAGCTTGGATTCAGTCTCAGGCAGGGCCAGTTTGCCCATCCTTCATTTTGTACCTTTCCTTCCTCGAAATATCTAGGCCTGAAGTTTCCCTGAACTGCTCTCAGATTCCTGGTCTCTGAAATCATCTCTATCAGCATGAGCTACTGCATCAGGCTGGCATCCAGTTCTCATGATGAATTTATCAACCCTCTATGTCATATCCTTAGCTTCTGCTCTCAGAAGGGCAGGGCCGCACAATCACTGTCCCGTTCACTCAGACCTTTTAAAAAAAAGAAATAGTTCTCCATAAAAACTCCTACTCCTGCTGCACCTCCACTCCAGGTACTCTTCATTCTCCATTTAATTCCCTCCACCCTCATGGCTTGTGTTGTGCAGCCCTGCCCCCTGAGTCACCCTCAGGGATATCCGATATCTCAGACCAGTGGGATGCCATCAAAGCAATTCATCCTTCCCTTCTGAAGAGAGGGAAAGGAGCAGCTGATAATTACAACACACCTTACTTTTTAAGACCATTCATTTTTCTAATCTAGACAGCAGCTCTCTGTGCTGACTGAAGGTGAGATAAACCTCGTCCACCCTACTGCGGATGGGTAACCCAATAGTAATCCAGGAATGACAAGTGTGTCAGCCAGAAATAAAAAATGAAGCCACTGTAGAACTCTGCCAGAGCCAGTTCCCAGGAAACATCTTCCACTCCAAACAGCAGCTATGAATGTGGAGGCCAACCTGGCTTAAGTCCTCCTGCAAATCCTCTTGATAACTGCATTATCCAGGCATTAAAGGCCTCTTCCTGAGAATGACTGAGCACTTGCAATTCCCCTTGCTCACTGCGTGTTGCATGCTCTCAGCAGCTCTCAGCATCAGGCCCTAGAAAACGTTTAGCTCTTTGAGAAACACCAAAGGAGAGTTTTAACAAAAGTGCTGAGACAACAAAATCTCTGCAATCCCTCTTTGAATGAGGATTGCTGAAATTCTGTCTTCTCCTGAACACTCTTGCCAAGGTTTCTGGATAGCAAAACTATTGTGGTGTTGAAAGGTGTTCAGCTGTGTTTGGGAGAAAATTCACAGATAGCAGAACTTTGCTGAACTCACCAGGAAGCTTCCTGTAGGCAAGAGAAAGAGACAACAAGAGAGCAAAATGTACCTGGAAGTTGTTCTTGGGATCTCCAAAATCTCATCTCTCTCTAGTGAAGGGCAATAGAGCCCCATGCAGGAAAGGCCATTTACAGTGCTTCTCAGACAGATGTATGTACAGACCCACGGGACTGGCTGATGTTAGCTATATCCATTCTGTCTAGCTTAAGAATGCTTGTGTGATTCTTATTTCAATCCCTGCATTACTTCATTACAACAACACTACATACAACTAATTTGGCCTCTCACATCTTGTTTTCTGCTGAGCTGTGTGTCCTCTCACCTGGCTCTGCAAAACAATGGACAAAAAGGAAATTTTGCAGCTAAAGTTTTGCCCATCCTTCCCCGTACTGAAGCCCAACCTCTCCATTATGCATCTATTGTTTTGAACATATCCCTGATGTGACAGCCCTGCCACCTTTCTGTCCAAACCTAGAGTGCCAATCTGGGTCTTCCTGGTCCTCTTCTGTCACTAGTCTTGTTAGAATCATAGAATAGAATCATAGAATATTAGGGTTGGAAGAGACCTCAGGAGGTCATCTAGTCCAACCCCCTGCTCAAAGCAGGACCAACACCAACTAAATCATCCCAGCCAGGGCTTTGTCAAGCCGGGCCTCAAAAACCTCTAAGGATGGAGATTCCACCACCTCCCTAGGTAACCCATTCCAGTGCTTCACCACCCTCCTAGTGAAATTGTGTTTCCTAATATCCAACTTAGACCTCCCCCACTGCAACTTGAGACCATTACTCCTTGTTCTGTTATCTCTCACCACTGAGAACAGCCACGCTCCATCCTCTTTGGAACTCCCCTTCATGTAGTTGAGGGCTGCTATCAAATCCCCCCTCACTCTTCTCTTCTGCATACTAAACAAGCCCAGTTCCCCCAACCTCTCCTTGTAGCCATGAAGGAGGAGATGGGAGGAGAACCAGAAGGTTCTATTCAGGGTTAAACAGCCTCTGCAGGAAAGACTGAAGCCTTCTATATTATGACTATTTAATTTCTATGATGGCAGTACCTACAGACCCCACCTGGGATCAGGGCCCCATTGTGCTAGGTGCTGTACAAACCCATAGCTAGTGACAGCCTCTGTCCTGAACAGACAATCATCTAACTCAGTGTTTCCCAAACTTGTTCCGCTGCTTGTGCAGGGAAAGCCTCTGGTGGGCTGGGCCGGTTTGTTTACCTGCTGCGTCCACAGGTTCGGCCGATCGCGGCTCCCAGTGGCCGCGGTTCTTTTGAGGGATGCACTGGCTGCCGCTTCCAGCAGCTCCCATTGGCCCGGAACAGTGAACCACGGCCAGTGGGAGCCGCGATCGGCCAAACCTGCGGACGTGGCAGGTAAACAAACCGGCTCGGCCCACCAGGGGCTTTCCCTGCACAAGCAGTGGAACAAGCTTGGGAACCACTGATCTAACTAGACAAAGGTTGGGAGAAAAGAAGCATTATCACCCCCATTTTACAGCAGGGGAGCCAAGGCACTGAACACTTGTGAGTAGTGTGCGGTTAAATCTCTCCTCCAGCACCTTGCACAAATGCGCAACATTCACTCTGGAGCAAGCGGCAGCTAGTGCCAAGCACAGTGAGATAATCACTCAGCGGGTTTCTGGGCCTGCACGCCATGCGAGTGGATGTTGACTGATTCTTAGGCCACCTGCCAGCATTGCATCAGCACCCAGAAAATGTGCTGGGTCTGTATTTATTTATTTTTTGGAAGCCAATCATCTACCTGCTTATGATCAGGCAGCCCAGGAACTCGGCATACTCTCCCATTACCATTGTATCAATCATAATGTCTGAGCCGCAGAGCGGGGGGGAGGGGGAGTGGGAAGGGGTGAGGGGTGGGTCATCGTGAAAAAATGATTCTGGCAGCTCACAGCTCCAACCCAACTTTTCAGCTCAGCTGCTCCTGCCAAAGCAGCGTTTCCAAAGCTGCAGCTCCCTGATAAAACCTAATACCATCTCCCACAAATTGTATTAAATAAACAGCAGCCGCAGATCAAGGTATATTCATCAAGGGCTTCCTCTTTTTTTATGAATGGCAGAAGACTCAGAGATGCTGTTTGCCAATAGTCTGTCAGCGGAGACTGCATTTAAAATCGATTTGGTAATTACAACTCTGCCTTGGAGTCACAAATCAAAAAGGAAACGTCAGCCCTTCGGGATGTTTTGGACCATTAGGGAGCTGGTAATTACGCACCCCAGCCAGGCATTAATTTACGGACAATGTGGAAATGCTGTAGTGCAAACTGGAGATGTAAGGAATTTCAAAGGTTAGGAGAGACATCAGTCCATTTACAACCACCTCGCTTAACATGGCTACAGTCTGATAGGAAATGCTAACTGGACTTAAAATTGCTATTGTGTAGGTTTACCTTTCCTCCCGACAGAGATCACTACATGTTGCTGGAGAGGGATAAAGAAAAAAACGGTATGACCTCTGTTTGTATAGGACCTTCAACATTTTGATCCAGCAAAGGGAACATATCCTTAATCCCACATGCCCTCCAGAGTGAATTCTGTCCAATGACTGTAAAAATAACCCTCCCTTTTCATGGGACAGATAACAGTTTATGGCTCCAGGACTTGGTTTAGAACCCTTTCTCATGCTATCACAGAACATACCCTTGGGCCGCCTACTGCCTTTCCATTTGTTCCCCTAGCCGGCTATCCTGGCTCCACCAATGTCTCATACCAGATGCTTTAGAGGAAAGAGAGCCATCCCATAATGCTCCTGGCCAATTGCTCCATGCTGTGACACAGGGAGCAAAGAGATTCCGCCTCAGCACCTCCAATCCGTCAACCTAAGCCCTGAAGCACAAGGTCTTGCTATCTTGTAACACTGATTTTGCTCACATGCAGTAGCTGCAAATGTTATTAATGGTCATAAAATTATCCAGTCCTTCAGAATATCCTGTTACACTATTTGTCTCACTGGCCTCCTGCAGGCTGGTCCCACAATCCCATGTGTCTGGCTCAGACTGTTCTTCAAAGTATCACATCTCTGTTAGGAGCACTGTGAAGATAGTTAAGCCCTGGGCACCTGGAGAGGGCTAAGGCTAGACTTTGGATTCTGAGGAAAGGGGAAACCACTGACCCTCCCGCTGGATGGCCAGCTTATGTTTTAAAGGCCTAAAAGAGGGCGGTGAGAAATGAGCTGTCCTACTGCCCCTGGCTGCACCTCTTTAAAGCGTGATTATGGGTAAGAAACATGACTATAAACATGGCACCTTATTACTCCCCATCTGGTTCTATGCCCTGTGTGTTAGCTTTGCTGACAGACACACACTTGTGTTCCTGTCAGAGCTGACAAGCCACCAGTGCATCTATGGAGAGTGAGCCTTGTTTGTGTTCCTTCCACTGAACCTCCAGCTACATTCTCACTACAGACTCTTTCTGCAACACCAGAAGTGGAGATGTCAGGGTCTTTCTCATGCCTTGCACACTGAGCAGCGTGGGGATCGAGGCTCACCATGGGCACTAATAGGGACATTTTTAGAAAGTCGCAGAGACGTCGCCTGCAAGTTCTGAACTCCTCCCTCCTCTAGTCTTCCCTCTGTGCTGCTTAGCTCCTCTTACAGTTTCCCCAGGCCTCCAAGCCAGTTATTCACACCATGCTTGAGTCCAGCTGGCTCTGGCCACTAGACAGAGGAAGACACTGGAAGAAATATGATGGCAACTGGGCAAAGAAGAATGGATAATTCAAGCAGGATTCAAATTAATCACTTCAAAAATTCTAAGTACAATAATGTTTAACTGCTTCCCAATTTAGGGCTCTTTGGGGTTTATTATGCTGGTGATTCTGGGACTGCAGTTGCCTCAATAGTTCAGCCAACAAACAAACGTGTTTGGGAAACAAGCGATCATGGTTCTGGGCTGCTAGCTACCAGCACCAGAGACTTCCTCTTGTAAATAATGAACTCAGTAAGTGTCTCACTGCAGTCTGTTAAACAGATGCATCCAGGCTGCTGACTGGAAGAAGATCCATGATAACTGGAGCTTGGGAGATGCCGTCACTGCTAATAGATTGATTAAATATAAACCTCATTCCAGGGGAATGTGTATGAGAGAGGGCCGCTAAGTCAATGAATAAATAACTCTCCTGCTTAACTAGAGAGAAGTTTAATGAGGACAGAACTTGAGAAGAGGTGTCTTTATTTCAGTGGAGGTGTATTTATTACAGGTGTGATTTTCACCATAACCACAGGGCAGGGCCTGCAAAATTAAACATGAGTGGGTCATATCTCTCTGGTCCCAATATTTGGTGGCTGTGATTGTAAGATGTCGTTTACTCATGTTGGGGCACAGAGGCTGATGTCTAACTAAAGACTCTCTGAACCCCCTTCCTGACTGGTCTAATGTCACAGTCTTGAGCCTGCAATACGTCCTCCCTCCCCTGGATACAATAGGACACAGTGCGGGGTGGGACAACTGGAGGCACTAACCTCTCCTCATAGTGGAGACAGACCAGCCCTCCTGAGTGTAGGACCCTGAATCAAAGCCCAGTGAAGTCAATGGGAATCTTGCTATTGTCTTCATTGATTTAGGCCAGGGTATCAGAGCAGAACATAAGCAGCAACAGCAAGTGATGTCAATCACCCCAAAACTGAGCTGGGTGCTGGAAGGGAAGGAACAGTCATCAAAAATGGATCTCTTCGTGATTAGAACAGTGCGGCCTCCCAAGAGCGCACAGCCCACACCTTAGGATCAAAAAAATCAGAGAAGGGAAAGACCTAGTATGACAGGTCACTCGTCTCCTATGCCCTGGGGCTAGTGCAGGATGGTTCCCTGCAATACAGTGTTTTGTCTAACCTGGATTTAAAGGACCCAGATGATGATATTTCCCCTTGGAGGCTATTTTTGCACATCTCAGCGGCAGGAAGCTTTTCTTTGTTTTCAGCCTAAATGTTTTCTCATCCCATTCCACTAAGTAATTCCTCTCCCTCCTTAGCGCTTACACCCTTTCAATACTATAGATGGTTATCATATTGCCCCTTCCCCCGAAGCTGTCATTTGGCCAAGCTAGACATATTTAGCTCTTTAAATCTTTCCTCATAAGTCAGTCCTTCACTGCCTGATGGATGAATGCCCCCATTACCTCATCACTGCAAAACAACAGGCCACCCACGTGATGACCTGACCTCAAGGATCACGTTCAGCATGTGGCCTACAAGGGACTCGTTCTCCATAGCTACATATTAATTGCAGAGTGGCTGCACTCTGGTTGCACATTAATTGCAATGTACTCGGCACCAGTCGAGCTACATACTGCAGAGCAGCACCCTCCATCCAGGGTCTCAGGCTTTGCCATGTGTCCTGAACGAACTCTCAGGCTTCTGAGGTCTTTTGCTGCCCTGTTTGCCTCACACAGGAAGCATCACCCATTGAAAAGCCGCCCTGAGCAAAAGCTCTGCCTGCAGGATCTGTTCAGTTAAATGTCATTTTGGAAAATGCCATGCATTTCACAGTAAAAGAACTGAGTTATTTTCTATCACGGACATGTCAACGCTTGGCATTTCCCGTTGCTTTCCTCAAGTCCCCCAGACAAAACCTAAAATACATATAAATATATATTGGAAATGGAGACGTCTTTATTACAAGCCTTGCTCTGGATGGCAATTTCTGCATTTGCTTTAAATACATCCGTTTAAAGTGACAGGCAGAGACCCACTCAAGCCTACATCAAGGAGGCAACAAAGGCAGTGATCACCTCTTTCTCTTTTTTCCCCTCAGCCCTTGTACGACTCATATCATAAAAAGGGCTGAAATTAACTTTAAAAAATGGCAAAAATACAAGAGCTGACAGGAGGTTGTGTGTGCGTCAGAAGGAGCAGGAATTTGGCACCCAGGGGGTGTGGGGGAGAGCAGGGGTGATAGAAGGGAACCAGGGTTCTGAGAAATAAGATTGTCTAACATTTCTCTTATGCCAATCTGAGATTCCTGGAGGAAGGGTGGAACGGAGAGACTACGAGAGGAGAAAACAAGGATATTAAAATGTTCAATCAGAAGTTACTGACAAACTGTCAGGTTTATGGACTATGCACAGAACAAAGGTTTACATTTGCAAATCAATAAAAATAAATGAGGAGGGGAGATGCATGAATATTTTAACATAAATCTACATAAACCCTCACCCTGAAAATGCCTGTAAATGTGTCATCTGCTGACTGGAGTCCTGTCACTAATGCCAGAGCAGGTGGCAGAGGCTGGAGAGATTCCCCTCAACCAGCTAGAGATGGCACCACATGCTGGGGAGCGGTGGATCATGGTGCCCATGATCAGGCCACCCAAGCTGGGTCCCCTTTTTCTAATGCAGTCCCTGTGCCTCAATTGCTGCAGCAGGTCAGGCAGAGTGATGCAAACTGGCTGGGGAGCAAGTGAGTGGTTAAAGAAGGAAGATATTGTGCAAGCCACGCCATGTTGATTTCACAGGGCTGCCTCTTGTTTCAAGCTCTGGGGACCCCACTAGGTGAAGGGCTCAACAGAGCTCTCCCTAAACGAGAGGGTGGAACAGGAGATTACGCTTTTGTGGAGACATCTTCTGTAAAGCCAGAAGCCAGTTCTTTTTATGTATGTATAACCAATCAATTGCTGCATACGGCATATATATTGGAGCACTCTGTAAAATAACCCAATGCTGTCACCAGAGTGATTTTGGAAGCTATTCACTCTGAGGCTGAAGGGAAATACATATGCAAATAGGACAATTTGGGTTGTTTTTTTCTATATTGTTGCCACGTGAATTTTAAATTTCTCTTCAGGGCAATTCCTGGTACTCTAAACAGGGGAAATGACCCCAGGAGCCACAATCTGTCCTTCCCCATAGGCGTTTCCAAACTGCTCATCATCTTCATAATCATAAGGCTTAGTACTTATATCACACACAAACTTCACAATACGATATGAACTGTAACTAGTAGAACTTGTCAGGAAACAATTTCTGTCCCCTGGTGCCAAATATCAGAGGGGTAGCCATGTTAGTCTTTATCCACAAAAACAACGAGGAGTCTGGTGGAACCTTAAAGACCAACAGATTTATTTGGGCATAAACTGTCATGGGTAAAGTGGGTTTTTTTACCCACGAAAGCTTATGCCCAAATAAATCTGTTAGTCTTTAAGGTGCCACGAGAGTCCTCGCTGTTTCTGTCCCATGTTTCTGTCCCATTTACCATTTTTTTATCCTAAATGGGGACAAAGTCAAAATCTCAAAATATTTCACAAAATGACGTTGGAAACATCAAAACGACCTTATTGAAATGTTTCCTCTAGAGAATGTTGAAATGGTATAGCCTAAGGTCAAAACAAAATGAGAGAGTCGCATGGAAATGAGAAAATTGAAATGACTTATTTTGAATCATTTAGAAAGTTTTCTGTTGAAAATTGTTGAAATCGACACATTCCCACAAAACATTTCAATTTCAACAAAACAGCATTTTCAGTTCCATTGAAAAACATTTGACAGCTCTATTAACTATTTAATTCTAACAACTCCCCTATGAGTACTGTTAGCCCTATCTTACAGCGAGGAAGTTGAGGTAGAGGTGCTTTCTTTCCTTCTTTCTTCAGGTGAGCAATCACTATGGTATCTAGGTGCAGTTAAGTGATGCAAGAATCATAGTAAGAGCTGGGATTACATTTTAGGGGCACCTGGCTGTCAGCCCTGCGCTTCTTCCATTGCATAATGCTGCTGCACCAGCAGATTCTTAAAGCGGAGATAGGCCATTAGATGTGTGGCTAAGATGAAAGTAGAGATGGGAGGATCCAGACAGAGACAGACATGTGCCCCTGAAGTGCAATGGCATGATCACAGTATGGCAATGGTGCTTCATTAGCCCAGAGAGGTCACAAGGGGATGCTTGCAATGGGTAGAGTGAGCTCCCATGTCAGCCACCCCACTCAGTGTGGAAATCTTGAGGGGGCAGTTTCTGTGGCTGGATGCACCCCACCTGCTTCACACCTTCGCTTCATAAGAACCTCACTTTTCCTTAGGTAACATCCACATCAGGGAATCACCAGCCACTGGGCCTGCTAGCGGGGGGATACTCAAAGCGTTTCTTCACCCTCACTCCCATGCTGTACTTTTTAGTTTGATGGGGAGGGGGTGGGATCTGATCCCTGCATTCATCTCTTGTTGCCATGCCTTCTTTTTGGCACAACATGTATGGAATAATCCTGACTGCCCAGCTGAGCTTGCAATGGGAAGGGTAAAATGGAAGGTCACTGAAGTCCAGATCTCCAATGATGAGTCTCATTACATCTATGGAGGAGGTAATGCTCCATGCACTACTGTACCTCCTGCATTCCCAGCTAATTACTTGCTTTTTCTCTCCCTTTTCTTCTGCCTTAATTGGGACAAAGACATCTGGCAGAGATTTATTTGTGCAGGCATCCATCTTTAACATATAGACACATTCTGTTTACTAGGGGAGTTAAAAGGAAAACTCCCCTGAGGATGGAAACCATGAACAAACATCTCTCAAAAGCTGTTAAACCATCACATTTTTGGGCCTTCACCACGGCATATGCCAGGCATGTTCCCCTTCTACGTGAGGGCTGCATGAGGGCCATCATCCTCCCATTAGAGCTGGAGAGGTAGGAAACAGAAAGCTCATTGGAATGCACCGTAGGCCACAACTGCAGAGCAGATGGGCAAGGTGGCTGCTCTGAGAAAGGCTGTTTTATATACTGAGAGGGGAGACAGAACCGGGACAGGCCTCTCCTGGCACTTGCACTTTGCCTTGTGTGTTCGGTTTGCAGCGTAGTGCACATCTGGATGGCATTCTCGATCCAAACCTTGCCAACCCCTCAGCCCCACATCCAGACGGACATGGGTAACGAACACACACAGTCTCACCCTACACACACTCAGTCATACATATGAATATTGCTGTATGCACAGAAACCACTACCGCTCTGGTTTATGCTCTCCTGACTTTTGTCTCCATCCCCCTTGCCCAGGACTGAATAACTGCCAAACCTACTGAAATTAGGAGCATATTGGATTCCAAGGAACAAGACATGGGGTGCTGCTCAACTTCCTTCTTTGCTTAGCTTGGACAAAGCTGATTGGAATATGTGGGTAGTGGTGGGGAATATTTCCATGACCAGCCACGCTGAATCTGCCAGACATTTGTGAACTGCCTGGAGAAAGAGCAGAAATCCCAGAGAATTTGCCCTGATGACTCCCATCCCAGTGCCCTCAGCAGGAGCCCAGATGCCCCGACTGGTGGTATCCTTGTCCTGGTTCCAAAGCTTTTCTCTAGAAACATCATAATGTGCAGCTTTGCTGTAAACCCCCCTGAGGACTCGGGTGCTGCTCTCAGGGATGATTACAGGTTTGTGGTTGGGAGGGCTGGTTTTGTGCTCACACCTCCTAAGACACTAGTGAGAAGGCTGCTCCCTGTTCAGGCCCAAGAGCAGGGAGGAAAATATCACAATGTCATCTCCCATGCGGAAACACAAAAACCCTGGGGAAGTACAGACAGTGGGAGAGTGGGACTCTTTACACAGCAGGAGGATTCTTAGCTGTGAAATGGATGGGGAAATATCCCACTGATTGGCTGATATTCCTATTCAGAGTTCCTGTTATGAATGTCCACCAGTAAAATGCTCTAATTTCTGTTTCTCAGACCTTCCCCTATGTTGGTGCCATTCTCTGATGCTTATAGAGGCAACTCCCTCTCTGTAAGTCCCTTAAGAGTATGGGAGATGGAGGAGATGACTTGGAATTGGCCTTCCTCTTGAAGCATTGTTACTGGTCTGACTGTAAGTGATGGGATGACACTGGGATGCCAAGGGGATGGGAGCCCTAGAAATGAAAACAGCTAGTGATAGAAGGATAGGGAGCGTGCTGGGATCTAACCCCTTCAGTTCTTGCATGTCTCCTCCTGACTCTAGCTTCTTATCTTACCAGTGATGGCCTCACTGCCTCTTTGGTCTCCTTCTTCCATCCCCATCTTTCCACCATCTACCATGCTGCCCCCATGAATGGCTTCTCAAACCCAGTCTGCCAAGTCCCAGCCTTTTCCATTTGCATCCCTACTAACGATCCACTTCTCCTGTGAGACATCCTGCCCCTGACCTCCCAGCAGTGGTAGTCAGCTTCCTTTTCCCCCACATTGTAACTGACAGGGGAGTAAAAGAGAAGAATGAACGGAGATTCTCAAAACCCACCCCCAAACCATTGTGGGCTAACCCTTCCTCTGGGTGTCACAGTGCAACCTGCCTTATTTGTGTCTGACTTTAGATTATATAAAAAGCCTTTGGGACAGGGACAATCATAATTGTACCTTTACATCATTGAGAATATTATCACTAATAAATAGTAATCAATTAATAAATACAGCTGTCCCTCCTTCTAAGTAATACTGGTCAGCACTAGAAATGTTTGGCTAATTGGTAGCAAATCATTTATCAGACAACTTTAACCTCTCTTCCTGTTCATGAATTGCCCAGGAACTACTTACAATTTTCTTGACTGTAATTGTTATTCTAAATTATTCATCAAATATTTCCAATAAATAGTTCCTGGGCCAGATCGCTCTTTAAATGTGCTGTTTCCGTAGACATTCCTGCCAGTGAACATGTTTGCTAGAGTATTTCTGGAAAGTGAGCTCAAAAGTGACACAAAACACAATTTGCAGGCAACGTTCACAGAGCCCTTTTAGAGGTGATTCCCCAGCTCTACTTAGCTCTTATGCGCTGCTTTCTATTTTATTTAATGAACCTTCACAGCAGCCCATGGAGCAGGTAAGTATCCTCCCCATTGTTATGGCTGGGGAAAATGAGGCAGGGAAGCAACGTGTCTGACCCAAGGTCACAAACACAATCAGCAAGCTGGCATTAAAATTCAGGGCTTCCTGATTCCCAGGCATGTCTTCAACCACTGAGCCACCTCTCTCTACAAGAACTCACTCTTCCAGACAATAGAAAAAGCCACCTCTCCACTAAAGCCACCTCTCCTTCCACTCACACACTAACAAATATATACGTGCACATCCCGTTATGTGTCTCTTTTCTCACGCCAGCTCTTAGGATGTGAATTCAAGGCTGCCCAGCGCTATCAGTCCAACAGGTTAGTGGAGAGAGGGGCACCCAAGCCACAGAGAGGTCACAAGGAACAGCTTAGCCCACTTCTGAGCAAAGAAACCAGGAGAGGCTTTATGCACCGTGCAATTAAAGAGCAACACTCTGTGTTTCCCAGCCCAGCCCAGATCTAC
The DNA here is from genome assembly GCF_016161935.1 of Mauremys reevesii. Classification (NCBI taxonomy): domain Eukaryota; kingdom Metazoa; phylum Chordata; order Testudines; family Geoemydidae; genus Mauremys; species Mauremys reevesii. Next base: position 79,567,553 of record NC_052631.1, on the reverse strand, counting down.
AGGCCAAATCCCTCAGACTGGGAGACAGAAAAGACCATCTGTCAGTCACTCACCAGAGCTCTGCTGCTCTAGTAAAGCTGTGCTAGTGTAATTCATTCCTTGTGGGGTCCCTGAGAGGTGGTTTAACCGCTTGTCATTCTAAGAGGGATGTGGTGTCATTTGTACATGGCAACGTTGGTACCTTCCATGGTGATTGCCCACCACAGAACTCATCTAACCAGCTTTTTTTAAAGACCAATAATTTTGAGAATGAACCTTCATTTGCCCAGTAAGTGTCTTATATTCCTGTACAGCATCATCTGTCTCAATTCAGCTGCAAGTGCCAACGGGCAGAGACCTTATTTTTCTCAACATAGTATTCCCTACAAAGCATTCTGAGGGCATTAAACAAATGACAGCGCTGACTTGTATCCAGGCACAGGAAATAGAGCACTGGCTCAGGAGTCAGGAGACCTGGGGAGCTGTTGTTGAACATTGGGCAAGTCACTTGCTCATGTATACCCGTTTCTCCTGTTCCCCTTTGTCTGTTTAGGCAGAGAAGCTCTTTGCGGAGGGGCAGTCTCACCATGTGTTTGTACAGTGCCTAGCGTACTGAAGGCCTGGGACATCTAGTTGCTACTGTGTTACCAACACTACAACAATTAACAACAATAACGTCACTTTCCCCTGAAGGAATGTTGGAAAGTGGGGGTACGTCTACACTACGGGACTATTCCGAATTTGCATAAACCGGTTTTGTAAAACAGATTTTATAAAATGGAGAGATGCACCTTTCCTTCACAGCCTACCCACTGGGACTGGGCACACAAGCTCCAAGCCAAAACACCTGGGTTCAAACTAAGGTTGGGTTCAGCCATCACCTTGCTATTTCATTGCTGGGCCCTGACACAGCTCTACTGATGAACCCTCAACCTGGCCTGCATCCTCTTGTGCTAAAGATATATTCTACTTCAGCCACAGAAATTATTCTGGGGAAGTCATTTCATGCCTTTGTTCTGGATTGCCCTGGAAGAGCCATAGCATGATCACAATGATCTGTTTTAGCCTTTTGGTGAATCTATTATGTCCTGGTTTCCCTCACATATGATTCAGCTACACAGCAGCATGCTTTTGCTTTTGCATGATAGCAGGGATGGTTATCAGCCATATTGTACCATCTACCATACCATAAATTGGTAATAAGATGATTGTGGCTACCAGTCCTTTTGCACTGTTCCATTTGCTGCTGTCATAAGTGCCCCTGGCTGCTCTTAGCCAGGGTGCAAAATTCAATGGGAATGACTCCCTGAGTCAATCCCTCCTTTTTGGTATCTAAAAATAGAATCGGTCCTGCCTAGAATATGGGCAAGTGTACTAGAGAACCACTGTATCATAGAACCAAAGAGCACAGCTGCTCTGTGTCAGATCCTGCAGAAATGATGAGCTGTATTCTATTCACAGGGGGTGCTCCTGCAACAACCCCACCTGTTGATTCCGTTCTTCCCTCAGCCTTCCTGGGCTACCGTAGCATTGTCCCCCCACTTGTGTGATGAAGTAATAAAGAATGCAGGAATAAGACACAGTGATTTGTTAGTGAGATATGAGTGGAAGGCAGCCTCCAGCTGCTATGATAGTCCAGACAGGACAGTAAGGAGTGTGTAGGAGAGGAGCCCAGCATCCCTCTGCTAGTTCAGGGGCACTTGAATCTTTTCTTTACACATGAAGGGTGGGGGCTGATGGAGCTCAGCCCCCTGTTTCTATGACGATGATGGTTATCAGCCATATTGCACCATCTACCATGAAAAATTAGGACCAGGCGCCCTTGATCGACCTAACAGATGCTGGTCATCATGGTTACCAGTCCTTTTGCACTGCCCCATGTGCCAATAGGCTGATGACGAGGACGGATACCAGTCGTATTGTACCATCAGTCAGCCATAGCGTGGGGGGAGCAAGGATGTTGGTGTTGAGTGCTGCACCATCGCGTCTATCTGCAGCATTCATTAAAGATAGGGTGACATGTAAAAGAGTCAAGAGAGGATTGTTTTCCCTTTCACTTCTGGGGGTGGGTGGGGGTGCGTAAATTGCGAGCTATGCCCTGACCCACTGCAGACACTGTTTTGACCCTAGAAGCATTTGGAGCTCAGCCAAGAATGCAAATGCTTTTCAGAGACTGCAGGAACTGTGGGATAGCTTGAGTCCTCCAGTCCATGGCGTCCATTTGATTCTTTGGCTTTCCGTTACGCTTGTCACGCAGCAGTGTGCTGAGTCCTGCTATGGCATCTGTCTGGAGATATTTAAAAAATGATTTTGAATGTCGTCTTCTGTAACGGAGCGCTGATAGAACAGATTTGCCTGCCCTTACAGCGATCACTGATTAACTACATCACCACCCGTGCTGATCAGAGCTCCACGCTGGGTAAACAGGAAATATTCAAAAGTTCGCGGGGCTTTTCCTGTCTACCTGGCCACTGCATCCGAGTTCAGAATGCTGTCCAGAGCGGTCACTGGTGCACTGTGGGATACCGCCCGGAGGCCAATACCGTCGATCAGCGTCCACACTAACCCTAATCCGATATGGTAATATCGATACTAGCGTTACTCCTCTCGTTAGGGAGGAGTACAGAAACCGGTTTAAAGAGCCATTAAAATCGATATAAGGTGCCTCCTAGTGTGGACGGTTGTGGCGTTAAATCGGTTTTACGCTCCTAAAACCGGTTTAAACGCGTAGTGTAGACCAGGCCTGGGAAATGACCTCATTTCCTGATGCACGGCAGTAAAACAGTCAATGGAGAGATGCACCTTTCCTTCACAGCCTACCCACTGGGACTGGGCACACAAGCTCCAAGCCAAAACACCTGGGTTCAAACTAAGGTTGGGTTCAGCCATCACCTTGCTATTTCATTGCTGGGCCCTGACACAGCTCTACTGATGAACCCTCAACCTGGCCTGCATCCTCTTGTGCTAAAGATATATTCTACTTCAGCCACAGAAATTATTCTGGGGAAGTCCTATGGCCTGTGTTCTGTGGGAAGTCAGACTAGATGATCACAATGATCTCTTCTGGTCTTAAAATTGGTGAATCTATTATCTCCTGGTTTCCCTACATACAGCTCCCCCAATCCAATTCTGTCCTGATGTGTAGCACCCCCATAATCCAATCCTGCCTTTCATCCAATCCTGGCTCGGATGATGCACCTCTCAGTCCTGACCTGCAACGCTCCTTGCTCCCCCACTCCTCGGGCTCCTCTGGACTAGCAAATGTCATTGCTAGTGGGAGGGGGGGACCTTTCCTTTTACTTTGTGGACCTCGTGGATTAAGAACCATTTTACCAGTTCATGCAAAGAGCATGCAGGTGACCATTGGCCTTTCTAGTGATCGTAATAAAGAAATATCAGGGGGTAGCCATGTTAGTCTGTATCCACAAAAACAACAAGGAGTCGGGTGGCACTTTAAAGACTATGGGCATAAGTTTTTGTGGGTGAAAAACCATGCATTTGAAGAAGTGGTTTTTTTACCCACAAAAGCTTATGCCCAAATAAATCTGTTAGTCTTTAAGGTGCCACCAGACTCCTTGTTGTTTTAATCAAGAAATAATAGATCATTAATTATTAGTGATTTCCATCTTCAAAGCATTGTATAAAAATTAACTGATTGATCTTCACAGTGTCCCTGGAGGTGAGTCCCAATAATTATCCTTCCATTGTACAGAGGGGAATCTAAGGCATAGCTTCAGACTGCTACAGCATAGAAAGATCTAAGAATCTCAGGTGACACTTCATCACTCCCCCAGCCCCAGAAAGGAACTATCATTCCAGGCAGCATGCACACAAGAATGGCACCAACCCTGTTCAAGTAGCTGCATTCTGGTTTCCGGAAGCTTGCTATGCCCGTGTGTGCATGTCCATATGTATGCGCGAGCGTGGGGCACAGTGTTAATGAAGACAAGGTGGGAACGTCAGCAGGAGTCTGAGTGCTGACCTTGTCTGCTCCTCAGATAATATATCTCAGAGACCCAGTTCAGGTTTCCTGGCTCCAGTGCTGCTATTTAAAATTTATGGTTTGAGAAAGTTCTTATTGCCCGAATCCCTCGACCTATCGCCTTTTCAACCTTGTGTTTATCGAGATGCAAGTTCCTCCCGCTCCCCGTCCTTTGTTTTCTGCTCTCTACAATCTCAGAGGCTTGGTTTTGCTGCTGACAAACCTGACACTCGGTTCCAGCTGATGGTGAAAATGGCAGTATCCCTCCCCAATTCCTCCTGCCCCTTATTCTGCACCTTCTTTTCCTTTTCTCTGAAAGGGGGAGAATGCTGTTGTTTGGCTGTTTGCCCGCTTTAAGCCTTTGCTGCCGTCTCTCTCCTCTGCTCCCAGATTTGCACGTATTGTCTTCTGAGGATGGGTAACCTGGATATCTGTACATTTCAAGTTGCCACGGTGACAGGAAATTGACAGTGACCCTGGGGATGGGAGTTGGACTTGCATCCTGTGTCGGTCGCCTGAAAAGCGCATCATTGATCAATTTCAAAGGCCTTCCCAGGCCGTCAGCTTTAATAATGAGGCACAGTGCACTGAGAGACACAGACAGAGTGTCCCCAGTGTCCCAGGCTTGGGGGTGGGGGGAAGAAAAGAGGAGGCGGTGTTTATTTGAGGTTTTTTACTGTTGGGAAAAGGTATACCTTCATTTATTTTTAAATACATTTTCTGCCACACAGATTTTTGTCACCTGTTAGGAAAAAAAGTCCACTGGAGGGAGTGGGGATCTTCCAGGCTCATAATAGCAGGACCCAGGGCAGGGCAGTCTGTCAGGGAGTCAGTTAGGGATAGGACTGAGGGAAAGAACCCAGGCCTGGAGCACTACAGTGCAGAAGATGAAGGAGGAGTGAGGATGCTGGACCCACTCCAGTGCAAGGTGAATGATGCAAGAAATAAAAACTTACAGACAGCAGCACAGAAACGCCATCTGACCATTGCTTATGTCACCCTTATGCTGCTCCCCTGTGTGTTCGTTGGACACCATGTTGTTAGGCACCTTTGTGTCCATCAGAGAAGATTGGACAATGAGTACGTCAACCTAACTGGAAAAATAAAATCAATCCAAAACTTGTCCCTAAATTCTCTGCCCTTGTGGGTTCTGTAGAGAGCAGAAAGTCTCAGAGTATCACCAGAGAGATTCTTCCCATGGTATTCCCAGCTCCGCCAAATCCAGGGAGCACTGGACCGCTCAGGAGAAACCCTGGTCTGAGAGCTCCCTGACTGAGGAGGGCAATATGTTTATCTGAATTGACCTGCCAAACCTTGAGAAGTTCCCCACTGCCTGGCTAAATGCAAAGCAAAGTTGAAGAGAAGGGGGGAAAAAAAACCAACAACAAAAAAACCCACACCCCCCACAACAGCTGCTGTGAAGGGTGTGATGTTTTCCTCTTAATATTGAAGCAGAAAAGGACGAGATCCATAATGATAAGCCTGAAAGGGAGACACCACTGTTATCTTGGATATTTATTCCCCAGCTGGCCTCACAAAAGCCCTTCACAGAGCGAACACTCCAGATCTCTCTCGACCAGTTATTAAAATCTGATAAAACTCCACTCCAGTTAATTCCATCAGCAGAAAGCTGCAGACAGATGTACAAAAGGCTGTCCCTCTTGGCTCGCTCGTGTCTGCTCATTTATTTATTTCCAATGTATCCTTCAGCTGCACAACAAGAAAGCTGGGTTTGAAAGTGGCACAGAAGTGAGATTTGTCACGGCAGCTGAGACAGCTCCAGACTTTGTTACATGCGCTGGAAGATGTGGGCGCTCATACCTCGCTAGTAGAACTGCATGGATAACTGATGTTTCAGTTTGCTAGGAGTTCCAAAAATATCTAAAATATCTAATATCTTCGGTTCAGGCTGAAACAAAGTCTGAAAATCAGAAAAAATTCATTTCAGTTCAAACTGTTTTGTTTGACCTGGAACAAAAGGGAAAGGAAGAGCTACATTCACCAAACCATGAGCACTAACTTGGGATGCGGGAGACCCAGGTTTAATTCCCCTGCCTAGCTCAGGGACTTAGGGCAGGTCTCTCACATCCCTAGTCACTGGACTAAAGGTTAGGTGGGAGGCGGCTATCTCCAGCTCCTCCTCAGTTTAGAAATCCTATTTTGAATTTAGCCTGAAAAATCCAAACGTTTTATGTTGGAAATGTCAAAACAGTTTGTTTCAATGTTTCTGAATTGTTTTCTTTTTTCATTTCAACCAGAACAATTTGTCAGAATCAACAGGTATTTGTGAAATGGTTCAGTCAACCCAAATCCTCATTTATCAGTGAAAAAAATGTTTTGCCCAGCTCTGCTCATTAACACCTAGCGACGCATCATCCTATCCTTTAGGGGTTCTGCCATCACTCCATAGGTGAGTGGCTCAGCGCCCACTTCTCTTGCCAGGGTTACTTCCCAGGTCTGGAATGTCTGGCAGACCACCAGACCCATTTCTAAACAAGCAATACCAAATACTACTCCGCTGGAAATGTTTCGTACTTTAAGAATAGTCAGCATTTCTATAGGACTAAACACACATACACCTCATACTGTCTCACACATTCATTCATACAGACATCCCCCCTCTCTCTCACTGCTCATTCCGAGATATGAACAGAGAGAAAAACAGTTTTAATAGCAGCTTTGCAAGTATTTTTAATATTTGATTTAGCTTTTAGCCTGCATTTTATTATGGTTGAATAATTGCTGTTTATAGATATAGATTATGTTTGTGATTTCAATGTCTGGGTGGCACCCCATGTGTTTTGGCTTGAAAAGAGGCACTTTCTGTATTCAATTAAATGTCTCCTTATTATGTTATTATTGTTCAATGGTTTGTTGTCCATTTCAGAATCCAGCATTAAATCCCGCTACTAGGCTGTGTTGTGAGGAGGAGGCAGAGGATATATGAGCCTGTGTAATAATTTAAAAAAAAATTGGCCCTAAATCCCCTGCCCTTTTATATTTTGTGGTTTTGTCCTGCACAGTAAATACCAATTCTCCTTGTGGTGTTACCAGCCCTGCCAAATTCAGGAAGTGCCACACAGCTCATGAGAAAATCACACAGAGCACTTCCTAGTGGTTGGAACACATAAATCAAATCACCCTCCATAGGTCCCTCTTCCATTTCCCCCTCTCGCTCCAACCACATCTTGCTCAACAAAGACCTGATCTTGGGCACTGGCAGTTGCACTGCGGGAGCCCACCAGCACCTCCACCATATAAACTTCAGATGCAGCGTTCAAACACTAAACAGCCGCCTTCCCCTTCTGATTATTAAACCAGTGCCCAAGACAGCGAGCGACTGATTACCAGGGGTGTTTGAGAAAGGGGGAAATGAGAGATGAGTCTATCAGGGACTAAGTTAAAAATCAATCTCCAGCCACTGACTCGAGAAAGCAGCTGTCCTTCCACTCTAGAGAAGTCTAGTGCCAGGCATCCGTTTGCTGGCATATTGCGCCTGTTAAAGCCGCTCATTTTAGCTTCGCCCACCAACATGGGCTGTGCAAAACCAATAAAACCAGATTGCTGTAAAAATTTCAGACCCGGGAAGTGGGAAAAACATATGGGGAGCGATTCAGATAAGAGAACACAAAATAAAAAAATCCCACAACCCACCCCTGGCCAGAGCTGTGCATATGGGCCACTGATGCTAGGCATTGGAGGGGGGATGCAGGCAGGAGCTGGGGAACAGATGGGTGCTGTGCTCAGAGGTGGGGGAGGCTTTGGCAGAGGCAGTAGGCATATGGGTGCCCAAATGGGACTGAGAAGACTAGCAGCAACCTGGGCGAGCGGGAGCCAAGAGCTTTGCAATCAAGGATTGCGTAGCGCAGGGAAGGAAAATCACCTCCTCTGCTGCCTGGCCAGAGCCAGGGCCGGGCTTAGGGTGACCAGACAGCAAGTGTGAAAAATCGGGACGGGGGTGGGGGGTAATAGGAACCTATATAAGAAAAAGATCCCAAAATCGGGACTGTCCCTATAAAATCAGGACATCTGGTCACTCTAGCCGGGCTTAAGCAAACCCAAGCAAAGTGGGGGGCGGGGAGAGGAAGCAGGCGCCTTGCGCTTGCCTGGATGGAAATGACAATTGGGAAAGTCATTGCCACCATCTAATTGCCTAAATGGCCCCGTTTGCTGCTCTGCCGTCTGAACTCTCAGTCGCTCACTTCCCACCCCTCACAGTTATTGATGTTTTTATTGCCTCCCTCGCAGTGAGACCAGCTGTCATGAAATCCAGCTTCCTACCAGCTGGGATCTTAATTAGGTCAATTAATTAAGATCATTATGCCACCTTCTCTTCAGGCCTGTGCAGGGAGGGCTTGGTGTGAGTGTGGGGGGGAGGGGCTGGCACTGCACACATTGCCTCATGTGGTAGCTGGGGAGGGGGCATGGAGCCCTATGCCAGGGACCCCAAGTCCCAGTAGTAGCGTGTCAGATGAATAGCTCACTTCTCAGCCTTTAAACCAGAGCTGAACGGGCTTGTTTTGGCACCAGGCTGGCTGGTGGAAGGGGTTTTTTTTAGTCCCAGCTGGCTTGCTGTCTGAGCATGTCAGCCTGCCAGCTCTCTTCACTGAGACCAGACTCAAAGCCTAGCTCAGCACAGGTGCAGGGCAGCGGCAAAGAGACTGCAGGCCTAGCTCTGCTCTCACTCACACCAGTGTGACCCCAGGAAAGCCTGTGGGGTGACACCAGCTTGTGTTCAGAACCAGGCCTCGGAGATGTTGCAACAGGCTTAGGCACTGTCGCATGAAAAAGGGGCTGAGATGCAGATGGGGGTCCAGCAGTGCGGCTCAGACACTGCCCCGCCCAGAGCGGGAATGGGTAGATATTCCCTGATGCAAGCAAGTGGGGAGTAAGTATGTCTTCCTCCATGGATAGAGAAGAGAGGGGTGGAAACATGCCTACACCAAAGGGATGGACACTGCAGCAGAGCTGGAACTGAAGGGAGAATGTGGTGGTTGGTATAGGAAAGACCCTTCTCCTCAAGAGAGCAATAAACTGCAGAGAACAGTAGGGGTAAAGTGTCCCACTTGTTGAACAGGCATCAGATACTTCAGCGATGAGGGATGGGTGACTGTCCTGGCTTGTGAAATCAGGGACTCACCCATGAAACCCCAGGGAACCATGGCCATGAAAAACATTATACAGAAAGCTTTTTCTAGAAAGCTGTCACCACAGAGGCTGGTGGTGGATGGGAGGGTGACATAACCTGGACTTGTCTGCACATGGCCTTTCAAGGTTTCACTTGACCTGAGTGGCTTTGACTAGCGTCATGAATGATGCCAGGCCTACTGCAAGGTAGTGAGGTCAATGCCACCCTCCTGGATTTCCTGACTTCTACTCCCAACACGTTTGTTTGACCTCCTCAAACTATGACCAAGGAAATGATTTTCTCCCCCACTCCCTTATGAAAACCTCAGGGCGTTTGTCATGCACGCTGTATAATTATAGCCCTCCCTCCGCTTTACCACCAACAGCTTGTGCTTTTACGGCCCTCTTTTAAAGTTTTAATACAGAGCCCTGTCTCTAAGGCACTAGCCAAAAAACTCATTTCACCCCTGCTGAGAAATAACTTCCTGGTACAAATGCAGCCGAGTCGGTAACACCTCACCCACAAAACTGGCACAGTTGAAGTGCTGCCACTTCATTTAGGGGAAGGGAAGGGAGCTGTTAATCTGCAGGATTCACCTCTACAAGAGATTACTGAGTCACTCAATTTAGTGGGATTTAAAGCAGACTCTGGCTGGATGAACTGAGTATAAAGAGCTACAGTTAGAGATAGCAGGTTAGCTGAAAATGACATGATTTCAGATCCCATTACCTTTAACACGACAATCAGCCCAAATGACCCTCTAAAGCAGGGCTCTACTTCAGGTTAATAGGCAAAGCAATCCCAGTGCTGGAGATCCAGGTTTAGGAGGGGACACAGAATGCCAGAAGGTTGTAGCTGAGTGACTGGGTAACAAGGGCCCACACACAGTAAAAATAACCCATTGGGGCTGACCTGAGGCCCAATCTGAACATCTGCACAAGGAATATGTGGTGTTGGTGTCTCTCCACTACATTCCCTCAGTCACGCCCCTCCATTCCCTTCCTTCCACAGAATTCAAGTGAACAGAAAAAAGAAGTTAAGCTTAAAAATGACCCCAGGTGTGAGATGTGTTAGTCTGTGGAATAATCTCCCCAAGGAAGTGATGGAGTGGCTTTTACTTGGGATCTGTTAAACTAGGTTGGACAAAGCACTAGATTAACTAAATGGGAACAATCCTGACTTGCCTGGGACTAGTGAAACAATCAGACTTCTCCATCTCTAGCTTCCGTAACTGACTCAAAGTGAAGTCATTTTCTTGGGATCCCAGCTTCCCTCTGATTTACTCACTGAGCAGATATAATACACATTTAGAAACCCCATTGACAGGTAATTGCCAGCAGACTCCTGAACAGACTAGAGCAGTGGTTCTCCGCTTGCGGCCCAATCAACACACAGCTGCAGCCCATGTGACATCCTTGGGGCCATACAGGTAGCATTGGATGTGGCCCACATGACATATTGCAGGCCGCATATGCCTGCAATAGGTTGAGAACCACTGGACTACAGTGTAGTTCTAGGAAAAGAAAGACTTGCTGGCAGCAAATGCAGGGACACAATATGGCAAACCTGTGGCAGTCATTCCACATGTACCTTCCTGAAGAGGATGAAATCCTGGAGGACATCTCATCAAGTGCCTTTTGTAGCACAGAGTTTCCTTTAATTCTATTAAAAACAAAGATGAACAAAAAAAAAAGGAAATTAAATATAAAACCTGCCCATTTAAATAGTTTTAAAACGTTGTTGCTAAAACTGACTGAGGCCAGGAAATTGAGGGACAGCTTCTCAGCTATGTAACTTGGCACTGAAATCAGTGGAACTCTGCTGATTTACTCCAGCTCCTGGAGATGACCCTGAATGCTAAGGCACCAGCTCCTCCCATAATCCTTCAGTGTGCTGCACACTGCACTAGGTCTCTCTGCTGTGGGTAGCCTGAGGGAAGGACAGAAGCCTGTGCCATTCTTGGATTTCCCATCTTCGCCTCACACCTGTTAACATGATTTCAAGGGGGAATTTTGGGGAAGTGGGGTTGTCGTATTTAACACAATTGCTGCCATCATGGGTTGCGGTGCTTGGAGCGAGATCAGGGTGACCTGGCCCTCTCTCAGGAGTGATAGTTTATCTATACTGATACCTTCCCTCAGTGGTGGCTTAATGCAAATCAAAATCCAGATTTCAGGATTAGGAGAGAAACAGAAAGGTCAGCCTGGATCAATGGTGATTAGCTGAAAAGAACCTAAAGAGGCCTATTGTTTGCTCTGCATTAATGATTCCGCCATTGAGCCAGGATTGTCTCTGAACCACTTGAGAAATGAAAGGACAAACACACAGAGGAGGAGGAGATTAAAGCTTTGAATCTACACCTGCAAGCATGCGAATGTCACTCTCTCTGGCTCTGAGTATTGTGGCCACAGGCCAGTAGGTGGATTCTGCTGTGCTGCACCTGTGGAACGGGCTATGCTAAAGGGCACTGCATTGCTGGACCTTTGGGCCATGATTGGCAATACTGCCGCTTGCCACATTTGGCTCTTACCTTCTTATTCAGAGGAGATTCCCGGGATAGACTTACTTTCTTGTTGCTGCACTGCACAGCACAGACCATGCCTTCCTTAGCCCCATTCTATCTGGACTCAACTCTGCTCCTCAAGGTGTGGTCTAGAGCTCCCTGACAGACACCCCAAAAGTCCCCACTTCTGAGGTGACCCCAGTCAGAAGCATCCCCTTCAAACTGTCACAGAGACGGGAGAGGAGCTGCTTAGGTTGGACCCCCAGAGCAAAGGAAAAAATAGATTGAACACCAGCAAACATTTGTTGATGGTGAGATCAATTTGCCTGGGGGAGAATCTCCCAAAGGAAGGGGTGGAAACCCCTTCATTTGAGTCATTTAGAACCAGACTGTAAAAAATCCTGGCTAGAAACTTCCTGACTGTAGGGCAGGGACTATATCTTCCTGAATGTGGGCAGACAGTGCCTAGCACTATCAGAATACATATAATTAATAATGAGAACATGCTGCAAAGAGACTCCTGGATGGGAGGAACCAGATGAGACCTGGGAGGCACTTCCCAGTTTAACGCCATGATCGACTGGCAGTTAGGGCTGCATGGACAGTTTTTATCTTTTCTGCATGTTCAGGTGGCAAAGCCACAGCAAACACAATCTTTCCTAGAGCTACCCCCGCATGTGCAGATGAGGATAACGTCTACCCTGAGGATCAGGTGAAAGCTTGGCACTTAGGTTAGTCTTTAATACTTTCTGTTCTGGATCTTTGATTTTTCATTCTAACCTATCCCAACCCAGCTGTGTTACCGCCCTCCAACCCCATTCCAGCTCTCCAATAAGGGCTTCATTTGGACTGAAAATGATATTTTCAGCATGTTAATTAAATGCTAAGTGGTGATTAGAAACGTATTTACCAGGGTCTAACAACTATGTAACAAGTGATGTCTTATTACACCTCCATTCCATGGGAGTTAGACCTGCAGAAAGATTGTTCTAATAAGCAATTGGCATTTCTGTAATGTGCAGTTAGCAAGTCACAGAGCATCTCTCCCAAATGGGAGAAGACAGTTATTTATGTTAATGAGATGCCAGCTGATTATTAGAAACACATTGATAGAGGATTTGGGCTCTGATATAAGTGATATGTATCTACTGCAGACAATAGCTGTGAAACATAAGTGAATATGTTTCTCATGAAGCAGCAAAGAATCCTGTGGCACCTTATAGACTAACAGACGTTTTTCTGCATGAGCTTTCGTGGGTGAATACCCACTTCTTCGGATGCAAGCTCATGCTGCAAAACGTCTGCTAGTCTATAAGGTGCCACAGGATTCTTTGCTGCTTCTACAGAACCAGACTAACACGGCTACCCCTCTGATATGTTTCTCATAATCAACCTGCATCTCATGAACATAAATAATATCCCTGATGCTCATAAGAGCTGGGCTCTGGCTCACCCATTCTCAGGAACCCCAAAGGTTTATAAGAAATCCTCAGCTTCACCCCCACACTTCACATACTATAGGATTGGGATTTGTCTCAGTTTGCTCCCAAGGTTAGAATCAAGGCTTGGTTTGCGCAGTGGCACGATACACCTCTATTCTGTAGCAGGGATCCTGGTTCCTGTGGCTTTCTGTAGGTATATAACCCAAGGCGCTGGGAATTCTGTGCTAGGTTCTTTCTAAAACACAAGTTTGTACTGAACTGAATATCAAACCAGGACAGAATTCCTAGGGTCACTGTTTCCAATATTAAATTCAACTCCCATGGACTTTTTATATTGAGAACAACTGTACTGGAGAAGATGACAGCGGGGAAGCTCGGGGGTTGGAGACCTTGGAGGAGGGTCACCCTGAGAAATAACAAGCTCATCCCCAGAGCAATGAGAGCTCCCCACTGGGCATCACCAGTTAGGCTGAAGACTACCTCCTACTGTGGGGAGTGCCCACAAGCCACATGGCAAAGGCCAAAGGGAACTCCCCCCAGAGTGCCCAACTACGCATGCTCTGAAGGCCCCTGCCAGATGGAAAAGCAGATGAGCCCAAAGTAAGATAGAAAGAGAAGATGAAAAAGACATTTCAAAAATCAAAAGGGAGTAGAGCAAAGCAGCGAGGATGACACACTGCACTCGGCTCGCGCCTCATGAATGCTGGAGAGGGGCAGAGAGGGAATTGTTTTATTATTATTTTTTTTTCTTTCAGCTTTCTTCCTTCCTTTAATCTTTGATCGGGAAACAAGCTGATTTTAATTAAAAAGCCCTCCAATTAATACCGCAGCGGAGCTTTCATTTCCTGGGCTGCAGTAATTTGCAAGCACAGGTTATGGAGGCTTTGTGTTCCCTCTTGTTAAATATATATATATACACACACACAGAGGAGGAAGGGAGAAAGCTGGGGGGAGGGGGAGGGGAGGATGGGGGGAGATACAAGCTCCGGAAGGTAATTGCACGGCTGGAGGAAGAAGGGCCTTCATTGTCCAAGAGAACGAGGGCACGAGAGCTGGGTAGCTCCTCCGAGGGGACATGAGCATGAAGGATGGTTCTCCCTCGGACTGGGAGGAGCAGAGGTTGAGGTTCAGTTACGGTGACAATAATAATCATACTTAGCACTTAGATACAGAGGAGCTTTATATTTTCACAGTGCTTCACAAACATTGAATGCCTAGTCCAGCTCCCTTTGAAGGCAGAAGGAGTTTTGCTAATGGCGTCGATGGGAGCGGGAGCACACCCCTGGCTAATTCATTTTCACCCCATCTCTGACCCCCACAAGATGACAGCAAGAAATGGTCCAGTTTGTAGCCAGACTTCAGCTGTAAACCTGCTCCGGAAAAATTCCTCTCTCCTTGACACACCCAGTCCCTACGCCAGCAGTCCCATGGGAACAGCCCTTTCTTTCTGTTCCTGCTCTGAACCCAGACACACTCAGTGGTGTGAAAATAAGGAGGTGAACAATTTAACCTAGGTATTTGAACTTCAGAAAGAGTTTCTGGAGTTCTGATTTCTAAGCAGAGGTTTGGGTCACTTCTTATCTTATCTGACTGGCTTTGAAACTTCAAGTGGCCAGAGCAGGGGCTGCTGCATGCCAGGTCTGAGGCGCAGGGGCACAGCTCAGTGGGACACACGGGACTGGAACTGGAGGAAGGGCTGCAGTTCAGGATTGAGGCCCATCAGCAGAGCAGTGTGTGGGGAGCCTAGGACAAAACCAGCCCTGGGTATGGCACTTTGGCAGAGCTCTTGTCTTTGGCAGTCCAGGACTGGAATAACAAGCAACATGGCAGGTGAGTACAGCATCAGCAGAGCTGTGTGCTAGGAAATTTGAACTATACAATCTCTGACCATGGAACCCCATCTTCATAATCCAGGGCACCTTTCTCACCGCTTCCTTGCTCGAGCTGGCAGAGGTGCAGAGGAATTATCCTTTGTCAAAAGCCTTTACCCGTTGTACACAGAGCACCCTTAGAATGCTCCCAAAGAGCTATTCCAAAGCAGAGCATGACAGACTCACCACAGGGACCCACCACAAATGGAAGTGCAAGAACACACAAACTCTTATGCATATGCATAAACACAGACCCCCACCCCCAGTACAAACTCGCACCCACACAGCTGTACATGTATAAAAGCATGAACATTAAAAAAACAAATCCTGTAAAGCCGCCTGTATTATCCTCAAACCCATCTATTGTTAATGTGATCATGAGGAGGGAGTGTTTGGAGAATTCATTGGTGATAAATATTTATACCCTGTGTTTTTGAGTTGTTATCTGTGAAGTATAGCTGTTTGATCTGGTCTAGTGCTGTTTTTAGGTCATTTACATTCCCTTTCGTATGAGCCCTTGTTCGATAGCAGCTATCATATAATTATGTTTCTTTTGCTTATCCCTAATCCTGTCAAACCACCTACTTATCTCTAATTTCCTGTCCATTACCCTTATTTTTTGAGCTTAGTTCCCTAATGCAGGACAGAGATGGCTTCAGAGGGTCTGCAAGATACAGGGGCATCTGAATATCATTGGCTTCAGGAATAGGCTAATGGGACTTAAACTCCACAGCCCACTGGGCTAGCTCAGGGGTTTAGATCACTGTAGGGAAACCAACAAGGGAATGGGTGGTTGGCAGGAACTGGTTACATCACAGACACCTGCACACTCCAGGGGTTATAAAGCCCAGCGAAGTCCAGAATTATATGGATATCCATATGCCTCGGGGGAGTAACCAAATTCAGATCAAGATCTGGATGCCACTAGGGCAGTAGCACAGGACCAGATGAAGAATTGCCCTCATCACAGATGATAACACACAGCACGGTGTACAGTGACTAGATAGCCACCCAGCTGGGGTTGGTAACCCCTAACAAGATGCACGCTCACTGGATACTGGGCACCCTTGCACCTTTTGGTAATAACAACACACAGCAAGATGACAGCTATGCCAGAGATAACACATCTGGGGGCAATAACACACCCTTAGTAACTAGTAACCGCGGAGCTGTTGCAGTTCCACTAAGGCTGCATTTGATGCATTGTTGCCAATGCCACCTTGCATATGAATTACAAAAGTGTGAGTGATAACACAGCAGTGAGCTGTTCTGCTGCCGTGTTGTCCGGCCATTGCTGCTCTGGTTTGCTGTTCTGCTTGGTCACTGACTGTAAGTCTACCCAGCAATTAAACACCTGCGGCTGGCTCAGGTCAACAGACTTGGGCTTGCAGGGCTGGAGCTGTAAAGTTGCTGTATAGATGTTCTGGAAACCCAGACCTGGGTCCCAGAGCCCAGACTCCAATGAGAGCCAGAATGTCTACACAGTAATTTTTAGCCCTGCAACCAAAGCCCTGCAAGCTTAAGTCAGCTGACTCAGACCAGCCATGGCAGTGCCATGGGTCTTTTATTCCATTACAGACATACCCTAAGCAGTTGCTGATCTGCTCTTGTTGCACCAGCTCGCTGTTCAGGAACACTGCTCCTCGTCCACAGCCGTAGCTCTGGGCTGTTCTTCTTCCACATTGCTGCTTCAGTCTCTTGTTGTTTTGTCTTAAAGCTTTGTTATCATTGCTGCTCTGGTTTGCTGTTCTTAGCTGTGTTTGTTGCTCCAGATATCCTGGTGACCCGGTTATGGTACAACATACTAACCATTGTTTCTGTCTGCTGGGCCTCCTACAGTTTTTAGTGCTGGTCCCTTCATTCTCAGGAAAGTGGGGTTGTTTGGAGGAGCAGTTATTTATTGCTTCTGTAAAGGCTACTGAGGTGGCACAGTGCTTAGACTGATCTGCTACCACCCAGGCTGCGAGGGCCCGGGACGTGCCTTGCTGCAACAGGGGTGTGCGCTTCCCTACATGTTGAATGCACCAGAAATAATCTGGATCCCCTGAGAGCCTAAGCAATAGTTCAGATCACAATCTAGTTCCAAAAATACCATGTGTTTGCATACACGGTCTGGTTCAGCAGGTGGACACCTCTAGACTGTGAGAAGTTGATGCTTGTGTCAGATGTAGAGAAATAGACACATCATTTTCTAGATTTTTTGTTAATTTTGAGGAATCATTGATTGATTGACTTGTGTATACGGCTATACATAGAGACGGTGCTTTACAAGATATAAAACTGACACCTTGTCCTGAAGAGTCTAAAGAAGTGAGTCACGAACAATACATGGGACAAGAGACCCGCTGTGAGAAGGTGCAGGAAGCACCGGGCAGGAGATTGGTGTAAGAAGGTTTGGGGAAAGAAGTGTGTTTTAAATAGACGTGTGCTTAGATTGGATTCCTAAATCCATGACACTCCCAAACATTGAAGTCAATTTGCAGTCTAAGCCATTATTATTAATTAAAATATTTTTTTTTATTACAGTAGGGGCCAGAGGCCCCAATCAGAGCAGGGCCCATTGTGCTGACCACCACTGTATAAATACCCTGAGGAACTTACAGTCTAAATTGAGACAAAGTGCAAGAAGTGCGTGTAACAGACATGTCAGGAGCAGGGGAGGGTGGCAGAGAGGACCACAACCTGGATTTCAGTTCTATGATTGGTGTCTCTCTCTATCATGGCTATAGCCAGAAGGCCAAGTCTGAACACTCTGGAAATGTGGGGGCAGCATTTGATATTCTAGCCTGGACTTTGAGTCTCAGGCCCATCTTTGGTTTCGAGGCTGGATTTGGAGAAGGAGAGGGAAGGGTCTCAGCACACAGGGAGAGGGAGGAATTCCTAGGCATTGGGGCGAGGGGGTGCTGTGAAAGAGGGCATGGCGCTGATGGGAGAAGGCAGTGAAGGGAGTGGGTAGGAGTGAGGATTCAGCGGAGCATGGGGGAGATAGCCACACTCAGGCCTACATTTTCAAAACAGACTAGTGATTTGCAATGCCACTGTTTTGGGGGCACCCAATCTGAGATGCCTTATAGGGGCCCTGATTGTCAGAGGGTGGATGCTCAACATGTGCTGAAAATCAGCCCCCTTTAGGGTGTCTCATTTCAAGTGCACCAAAGCAGTGGGATGCCAAATCACTCGTCACTTTTGAAATGGTGCATCTTAATGAGACGCCATTCCTGTATTGGGTGTACCCTGAATATCCCCCTTCCTGGGATGGGTGCTAGCATTGCAACTGTTACGTGTGGAAGAACAAGCAGCCATCACGCACAGCAGAGCCGTGACTAAGCACCGGCACTACCTCTCATGGCTTTTAGATTGGAGTTTAACTTCAAATAAATAGAGACCCATTGGGGAATCTCTGTCTGCCACTGACACCTCAGTCTGACTGCAAATAAACTGCATCCCAGTCAAACAAAGAGCAGAGACTCACCTCCACCAAAGGAACCATAGGTGGCATGCAAGGCCAGTTTACAGGAATGGCTCTTCCTGCTCTGCGCCTACTTTGCTATGGAACCGTTTACTGTCTGCATTTCAATGATGTTTTCACTCCCCTCGCTCACGGCTCCTTGTTTTAACAGAGTTCTCTGCCATGTATTCAATTCCTTTCTCTCGTCCCCCTGGCCTCTCGCACTGCTGGGACTGGGATGCATAGAAAGCCACTGCTGCTGACCCATGGGAGAAAGTTCAGCACTAGCAGAAACAAAACCGCTTCCTGGACTGTTGCATGCAACTTGGGGGTGGGTGGTGGGGGAAAGCATTATTTTAACCCTTTTTTTTTTGCCTTTTTGTGATTAATCTTCCATATTTCACAGCTCTGTCCTTTTCTAACACTTCTGGCCCCACTGTTTCTCTTATCCACTAAGTATGTAGGTCACAGCCTGTAAACCAGAAGGGAAACAGCAGGGCAGATAGATGGAGTGAGATTGTTACTGAAACATAAATAATATTATCTTGCTCCCCATTCTGTCATTCATAACAGCAGCAGTGAGGTGCATCTCAAAACTGTGGGGACTGGGCATGGTCGGCGCTGGCCCTTGCTTCTCATGAGAAGACCCCCTGTCATACTGTCCTTTGCATCCTGCACTGAGTGTGAAATGTGCCAAACAGCCTGACTGCCACTGGGATGCTCTTGTTCTCTTATCTAGCTGCAGAGTCTGGATGCTCCCAGGCCCCAGCAGGATGGGAGTGGGAGGAGAACATATCCATGGGCAGGTGGCACTTATCTGGATTCTGGTAATCCTGCAGCCTTTGTGGTGATAGCCAGTGACTCTGTATTGAATGGATGAGAGGCCAGTGGAATTTACACCTATCCACAGGCACTCACAGTAATTGGAAACATCCTGAGTAGGCATGCACAGAGCCACAACGCTGGAAAGTGACAGGCCACCACAGAAACATTGCTCTAGCTCTAACAGGGCCTTGCAGAACACCAGCAGGGAAACTGGCTGGGTACAAAGAGCCCAGGAACATGCTGGCAAGGACAGATGAAGAAGATATGACTTGATAGGTCTTTTCTAGCTCTAACATCCATGATTCAGTTTATCATCCTGCACTTAGCCTGGGGCTGAACTCTGAGGACAGGAAGGGGTCCATTCCTCTTGGTCACATTCACTCATGTTTCTGAGGTGCTTAGCTACCATGCTGAGGAGAGTCACATAACAATAAATACAGCGTTTTACAGTGTTTTCAAGTCCGACGCCTCTAAATCCTCCCGGTCCTGCTGGACGCTTGCTTCGCAGAGAACACAGGCTCAGTAATTAGCAGAACAGCCGAGCAGGCTGAGAAATGGACGAAGAGAAGATATCACGTGTTATTTTCACAAAGAACATTCACCATATGAGGCAAGAGCTTCTTCTGTGGGATATTGGCTAGTGAAGTGCCACGGATAGAACACGGAATAAAAACACGCATGAAAACAGATTCCCTCTTTCCGCAGATATTCCCCTCAACAGAAGAAACTGGATGTGGGAAGTTGCATTTTTATTTATTTTTAATATAGAGGCGATGGATAGTTCTCAGCACACTGATGAGGGGAATCCATGCACATCTCTGGTTCTCCTCATCATGTACCACTTGCACCAAAGATCTTCTATGGAACCACTGCCAGAAGCTGGAAACTCTACCTCTCCTGGTCTCTTCTACAGAGAAACACAGTGGGCTGAGTTATACATTGAGATGCAGAATGGCACGGCTTTGCAGAATTTAGCTAGGGATGAACAAACTGGTTTTGATAATATAAGAATTGATTTGACCCTACAACCAGCTATTCAATAGAATCAGTCTTATTTGAGGTTCAGAAACAAAGGCTGGCTAGTCAATTCTTTTAGTTATTTTCTATTTTTCATTTTCTTTCTTCCTGGGACCTTCAGGGACTGGGATGCAAGTTGCTAAAAGGTAGTTTTCATCATCTGGTTGACCCATCTGGAAACACAACATGCTGCAGGTCTCATGTGAAAGCCTGTTCCCTCTAGACTTGCACAAGAGATGGGCCAGAGCATGGAAACTGTGTACCAGATCAAGACAGTGTTGTGTCTATCCAATATCTTGTCTCTAACAGTACCCAGTGTGTCACAGAGAGGTACACACAGCAGACAATCATGGAATAACCTGCCCAGGGTAGGGGGGGAGTTTCCTCTGAGCCTCTGGCTGTCAGGACCTTGATCTAAACACCCCCAAAGTCTGGATTTGGATTTTAGATGTGTGGTCCAGCCCAACCTTAGTTTGGACTGATCCTCTAATCCCTAAGTAACAGCTGCACACTGCAGAATAAATTCCAAAGCCTCTCTAAGAGTAAGGACAGCCAAGTATTTATATAAAACCCCCAGGCATAACATGCCCCTAACAACTAAGCTGCAGTTCTTTCTATCAAGCTGTGGCAATCCCAATGAGGGAGACAGCAAAAAATATTCTGAGTGAGCATTTAAGTGTCTCATTTCAGCTAGCAACAAAATCCTTCCTCACAAGAGTAAAACGCTTTCAATACTGCCTTAGAATTAATCCAAAATGAGGGAGTCATCCTCCCACATGAATGAGACTTGGCAGGCCTGAAACTAAGACTGTTCCTAAGCCCTTCCTAAACACTACTGCTTCCTGACTGGGCCTTCTTCCAGCTATTTATAGACCTGGGCTCATAGGGTGCATCCACTAATGCATTCCCCCTAGGAAACAACCTCCACTAAAGACTAAAATGTAATGGCTCCTCACAGCTCTCCCCACATTGTGTAGAGACTCCTCATCACTCAAACAATTCCAATGTCACTTCAACTGAGATCATTCACGGACAACTCTGACTGCAACTCAAAGATGTGTGTGTGAGAGACAGGGGCGGCTCTAGCAAAGGCTTTAGCCTGTGGATGCTCCACCGAAGCCGTGGGACCAGCGGACCCTCCGCAGGCACGCCTGCGGGAGGTCCACCGGAGCTGCGGGACCAGCGGACCCTCCGCAGGCATGCCTGCGGAAGGTCCACCGGAGCCGCCTGCCGCCCTCTCACGGCACGCCGCCCGGCGCGCTGGGGTCTGGAGCCGGCCCTGGTGAGAGAGCAAGTGAATGTGTGTGCAAAGGGGAGAGGTAGATTATTCCAGCCCTCTCTACCATCTTCACCAGGAATGATTGAAAAGGAAGGATCTGGTTTGCTAGCCTGAATATTTGACCTATCTCAAACCCCACACTAGCCCCTGTTTTCAACAGCGATGTTTGAAGCCCTGACCCAACACATATAATCTCTTCTATATACAAGCCATAATGTCACAATAATACCCAGCATTTCTAATCCTTACATTTCAAAGCTAGGTAAGAATCATCCCTATATTAGGAAACTGAGTTATCAAGAAGGGAAAGGGACCTTCCAAGAGTCATATAGCAAGGAAGGCAATAGAACCCAGGTCGCCTAAGTGCAAGGCTAGAGTCCTACCCACTACTCCATCCCTGCTGTTCTGATGTTATAGATTATACTTCTGTCCCCCCTAGACTTTGCAGCCCAGTAACTCTTACTCCATCTGGGGAGTTCTGGGTGAGATTTCTTCCAAGGCCCTCCCATGCACCCCTCAGGCACTGACCAAAGGGAAAGCTTCATGATTAATATATCTTCACTGTCTGCCTACCCTGGAGTACAGAGGTCTCCTAGCTATGTGGCAGTGCATTGCCCTCCTCCAGACCAGTGGCCCTACCATGCTCCATTTCACAATATCTAGAGGTACTTTCTATGAAGAAGAAGCTTTTATCTACAGAATAATGGCCTGAGATAAGTCACTGGTTCAAAGCCAGCTCATGTCTATAGGGACAGTGATCCAAAGTCATTCTCACTGATGGCAGTTTGGTGGCTGCATGAAATGAGTTGTTGGGTCTCAATGCAGTTTCCTGCAAATGGGTGTCCCCAGACCAATTGGCTCTAACAGGTCCTCTTGTTAGAGTTGTCAGCAGAGGGGCGAATGATTGAATGGGACATGGACTGCCCTTCCCTCTCACCCAGAAGAACAATGCCAGAACAGCAATAGGAACTAGGGGGAGGGAAGCTTACATTGCTGCCTGTGCCGTACCTGTTCTAAATAAAGGACTTTTTCCCCCAGAGCTGTCAATCTGGTACTTTTCACCAGCACTAAAATTCAATTAGTTAATAAAACAACAACTGTGGCTCCAGACAGATCGTACCTAACACATTTGTTCCTTTTTATTATTAGTTGCTGCCGCTCAAAGCTCAGCCAGAAATATCCTAACTGACTCCCACTCAGTTTCCCTGTTTTACTCTACTGGGATTGAGTCAACCCCTATATTCTCCAGCTGTTTCTTGATTGGGCCTGGATACATCTTTATACTCTAGCTACCTTATTAAGTGGACTGTGGCTAAGGTGATGGAGTTCCTCCAGGAACAACAAGGCCATGTAGGTCGATGATAGTCCTGCCAGCTGGGCAGACACAGAGGACTCATGATTAGCTAACAAGGCTCCAAGTTGTTTTCTTGGCCTCTCTGGACATCTCGGGCTTGGCTTCTGTATAAATACTGACGATAACAGGGGTGTTTGATTTCTTGGCGGAGATATGTAGTAATTTATCTTGGAATATTATGGCGTATTCTGGGCAATATGTCCTCAGTTTCACTTCTTCTTCTGATGCACTCTTCACTGGAGCTTTTGGCTTTTATGAACGGAAACTGAATGCACTAGCAACCCCTGCTTAGTGGTGCAGTTGGAAGGCAGCTTAATCCAGAAGCAAGAGCAAAGGATTAGAGCTGCAACCAACTCATATTTGTCCTAAGAAACAAAACAATCGTCTTGCAAGATGCTGTAACACTGTGTTTTGATGTTTGCTTCTTCAGCCCACAACATTGCCTCAATCAATACAGGATGAGGTTATTTCAAAGTGTGATGACTTGTGTCCTCTTGTTGTGATGCAACACCATCCTATACTGATTGATGTGGTATCACTCCATTACTTTATAACCAGCCACATATGCAGACCAAGATAAACTCAGGACTCTGTGATTATCATTTATACATGGGCTTTGATGAAAGACAATAGGTCTATGAGTCTCAGGGCCTGAATTTTGGGCTAAAGGCCAACTGTGAGGTGATGGGCTGTGACAGTGGCAGCTAGGGTGACCAGACAGCAAGTGTGAAAAATCGGGACGGGGGGGGGGGGGCAGGGTAATAGGAGCCTATATAAGAAAAAGACCCAAAAATCGGGACTGTCCCTATAAAATCGGGACATCTGGTCACTCTAGTGGCAGCACCAGGATTTTTTAAAAGGTGCCTGTATTTTTACACAGATATGTGGTTGATTCTGATCTCAGTTAGACTGGTGTAAATCAGGAGGAACATCCATGAAGTCATTGGAGTTACACTGGGGTGAATAAGGCTGAAAGAAGCTTTCTCAGATCTTCTTCCACTTATGACCTTGCTATGATATTTTGTGTCAATAAGCGCTTTCTCTTTTGACACTAGCCACCTCCTCTTGTCTAAACTATCCAGTGATGTCATAGGCCAGCATCTGTGATGTCACAGTAGAGTCCATGGTGATGAAATGTGATGTCATCAATGTTGGACATTGCTGAGTGAATAAGGCAGGAAGAGAGTGATGGGTGAAAGAACAGAGAGTGGATTTAACAGTGATTGGAGGAAAAGGTCATGACAATTTAATGGGGTTTTAGAGAAAACCTTTTATAGATTGAGTGGGGGATGGCTGGGTGGTCATTAAAAGAGATGGATCCAATGACAGCCACCTCTCAGTAAACAGAAGGACAAATCCGCACTGCCCCAATAGGAGATCCTGCAGGCTCTCTGTAGAATTGTTTAGCTCAGGCCAAGTGGGTTTGACTCCAAATAGGGGGAAGAAACCGAACAAATTAAAATATCAGCTGGATATCAGGTGAAAGTTCTGTGTGGTGATATTGATAAAGCTGTCTCCCCAGGGAAAGGATGACAGCTCTACCTGTTGGCTCATTTGGAACTGGACTATCCAAAGACCTGATGAATAGACTATAGGGAACACTCCTGCACCAATTCTGGGGTGTGGATCTGATGGGACCATCTCTTCTTTCCAGGATTTAGTCTCTAGATCCAACACTGAACTGAATGTATAATAAAAGGCCCTGCACACTTCTGTTACATCCTGGAATACAGGTCATGCCCCAGAAAGGGCTCTCAGGAGAGTGCCACAAGCTGTGAGCACTTTGGCACTGCAGTAGCCATCTCCTTCTTGAGCTCTGAGCCTCATCCTGTCTTCTTGCAATGATGCCATTCCTTCCTTGCAGAGCTTCCAGAACCTTCTCCAAGCAACAGAGTTGCCCCTCTCCCGCAGTGCGGGAGGCTGACAAGCATTAACTTTCAGAAATATGCAGAATTGATATTCTTTCAGCACAGGAACACCACTTACATGTGTGACTCATATTTTTTCCTGCCTTGGTCTCGTAGTTTTTCTAATTACTGTTAGCTTTGCAACTGTGAACATGTAATGTTCCAGAAATTTAGCTGTGATTCCCCTAACTTGAGGAGTGCATTTCCAGCCAGAAGGGACTCTGAGCCCTTCTGGCATCAGTGTGACCTGGACAGCAGCCAGAAAAACTCACCAAGGTCATTCCTTGCTCCCCCATCTCTTTCCTCCTCACAAAAATAAGACAGTGCCTTGTCTATTACTCATCACCATCTCCTCTACTAAAGCTTTCCCACAAGTGCACAGCCAGGCCATGGCTTCCACTCTGCCAGCTGTCCAGTCTGTGCTCTGTATGTGTCAGCCCCTGAGGAACCTGCATCCCTTCCATGTGGTTGTGTCTCATCAAAGCCTGTTGCACAGCAAGACCTTTGGTACAATTTTTAAACGTGTCGGTGTGAATTAGGATCCTTAATCTCATTGTAAATCAATGGGATTTGGGTTCCTAAGGCCCAGATCCTCAAAGGGATTTAGGCAACTAACTAATTTATGTCAATGTGCATTAGGCACCTGAATACCTTTGGGGAGCTAACTGCCTGGATCACTTCTGGAAATGGGACTTAGGCTCCAAAGTCACTTCAGACCTTTGGAAAAGTTCACCCCTTGCCTGCACGAGTGTTTCCCCCCTAAAAGTTCCCATCCTTGCTGTCATCCACTAAGGTCCAGCAGAGGATACCTGAGTGTTGATGAGAGGCTGGTGTTTTCAGCCCTCTATCATCTAACCCTGTTCTGAGCAGGTCTAGATAACACAGCGACTGAAACCCGGTGGACTGCTAGTAGCTTGTCCACACTAGCACTGCCGTTGTTGCTACTACAGGCAGAGCTGAACCAGTAATAGCAATGGTGGGCAACTTGTTACCTGTCAGCTCTATGTTCTTGGGGAACCAGGGTGCAGTATCCCACCTGTCTGACTCACGAAGGACCCCCTCCTCCCAGCCTCTGCTTGAACCAAAACCTATCAGAAGAACGACTTACAAAAAGCAATGAAAAGGCAGCGGGAGACACACCTAAACCCCTCCAGACAAGGCTGACAGGATTAAGGCAACTCCCCAGCCTCATTTCCATCGAAAATAGGACAGGGAGGCATCCCAATTAGCATACAGAATGGAGAACAGAGATTCCAAGGCAACAACCGCACTGAACTCAGGGACCAGAAAATCAGGGAAGCACTGCATCATGGGGGATCTCTGCTCTAGATGTTAATGAACCCATGCCTGGGCACACCCAGCTCAGCAGTTACCAGACCAATTCTAGTAATAAATCCTTTATTGGTATCCAAAATACTGAAGCTCCCTAATTGCATTGTGGGCTCCCTTGAAGGAACACCGCCCATAGCCAGGAATGATCAGTTCCTATTGTCTAGCCTGAACAAAACAACTTTGGTATACTCCCTTGAGCCATCAGTTTACCCATAAACAAATCTAGTGTTCTCCCTTGAACTATCATTGTTTCCCTACAAAAAGCACCCACCCACCCACACTCAAGTAAATGTTCTGATGCCTGGATCCAAAATCTGCATCAGTTCCATTGGGACTTCATCTTCCCCTAACTGATCATGCTGGGGACTTTGCCTGTCTACAGCACTCCAGACCCTCAGCTACCACCACCACCTGGGAACCCCGACCGGTTCAAGCTTCACAGAGTGGTGAGAACCCAACTCTCTCGCGCGCTCTGGGTTTTTTTCTACTCTAGGTATAGCTTTATAACTCTGACTTGTGTGATCAGGTCTAGTTTTCTAAACCTGACTTTTGTAATCATATTTAAAATAGATTAAATATTGTCATGGTTTTGTTTGCTTGGCTCTCCTTGTATGGTTATTACCTGGCAATAAATAACTTTTATGGTTAAGCAGGTTGCTTCCCTACCGCTCTCTTTTGTGTTTTTGGCTTCCCCCTTTGCTCTGCAGCAACACTCCTCTTACCTAAGCTAAAGATCCTGTAGCGCCCAAAAATCCTGTGTGGTTTGCTCATCAAGTGGGTTACTACCAGAACAATGGTAACATGAAAGTGGGGAGAGGGATGTGCTGAACCTGTGGCATAGGAGTGTGGCAGCTTGGAAGTGCTGCTCGACCCAGCCTGCTGAGTCCAGGGCATATAAGGGCTCAGCTTGGGAATGCAGATTGACCCAGTCCGCTCAGATGCACTCTGTGTGTGTGTGTGTGTGAGAGAGAGAGAGAGAACCCAGCCCTGGGGAACCTAGGTCCTGCAGAATAGCTCCATTGGGAGAGAACTTGCAGAAGGCAGAAGTAGAACTCCATATGAAAACACAAGTGACACAAGCAGTACATTGATAGAATTACAGAAACACCCCTTCCCCCAGAAGAGTAACCCTAATACATGAGCATACCCCAAAGTAATGGGCAAATCTGGTAACAAACATTAGGTAAAAGTAGCTAGGACAGACACAGCTTATGAGTTTGAGTTGTGTATGGAAATAATTTGGTAACCCCTGGATTTTTATGAAAGCTGCAGCCACCGCCACCATTGTGATCAACTGTTACAGGTTAGCATTAGACACAACAGTGTCTGCCCAGGGGGATCAGAACCAAAATGCATCATTTGTCAATGACTTGTTTCAATTTCCACTGAATAGTTTTCAGAGCAGTCTGGAAGGAATGTGCTATTCACAATCCGGGGGGGCTTTGACTTTGCCCCCCACACGCAGGGGCGGATCTAGCTTTTTTGCTGCCCCAAGCATGGCAGTCAGGCAGCCTTTGGCGGCTTGACTGCAGGAGGTCCACCAGTCCCGCGGATTTGGCGGCTTGCCTGCGGGAGGTCTGCCAGTCCAGCGGATTCGGTGGCTTGCCTGCGGGAGGTCCGCTGGTCCTGTGGCTTTGGCGTATCTGCCGCCGAATTGCCCCCCTACCTCCACAAACAGAGATGGAGACTTCAGGGCCCATCCATTCAGCTGTACCAATTGTTTCCATGGTCAGTATAACCCTCTCCCGCAGCGTGCTCAGTTATACCCTGTGCAGCGATGATGGGGGATTTACAGGACCAATTAGCCATAGATGTCACGGATCAGAAGTCAAAGGGACAGGGTTATGTGGCTGCTTTCTCACAGGCAATGCCATTTTAGGGATGGTCCCTATTTACCCCCTCCCACCACTCTGAGCATTGGCCCAAAGGAGTTGGAGGTGGTTCCACAAAAGATGTCGTGGCCTGAGGACACGACTCAGCTGCGGTCCTAGCCCAACACCTTTGCTAGCCCAGGCAGCAAGAGACAGAACTCAGGCAGGAGGGTGATCTAGTCCCTTCTTTAATAACAGCGTTGGGTATGGCGACAAAGCCCAGGCCAGCAAGAAGCGATGGCACAGGCAATAATTGCAAAGCCATCATCTGTGCACTGGAAAAGGAGGTTTAACTCCTGGAAATGCAGGGGGTCCTTTTCCCCGTCTCCATCAGCTTCTGTTTTTTAGCTGAGGATCTCAAAGTGCTTTACAAACACTCGTTAATTCAGGCTCACGCGGTCCCGGAGGCAGGGAATGGCCATTAGCCCAACTGGAGAAATGGAGGTGCAGTGATGTGACATATCAAAGGGTAGAGAGGCTGCAGTGGAGCTAGGAACTGAGCCCAGGTTGCCAGACTCCTACTCCTGGGCTCTCAACATCTTCCCCCTCTCTCCCTCCCAGAGCCCTGGGGAGATGACTCAGTTTCCAGTTCAGTCTGTGACCCAGTGAAACTTGCTGCAGCATCATGATCCCCCTTCAGGTTCTCCCTAAACAGCAGCCTTCTGCCTGGGAATCGCAGGGGCTTCCAAACCAGAGATGGGGAGCGCTGACAGTGCTGGCTGAGTTTTACTGGCAATCACCACCCACAAGCCGCCCCGTGAGTCTGGAGTAAAAACGCTGACCTCTTAGCCTGTGTTTAGCCAGCTGAATGCAGAGTGGGATGCTGTTCTAGGAAACATCACCTACCACATCTGCCTGCTTTAGCTCTGGGACAAGCCAAGGCCAAATGCAGGCAGCTCTGAGGTCACGTGCAGCATGCGGAGCTATGGGACTTGCTTTCAGGATGACTGCTTCAGAGACTCCTGGGGATTCATCTTCGGTAGTGAGAAATATCCACTGAGGGTGGCAGCATATTGGAGACGTCATAACAAATCCATCCCTGCTGTCATGAAAGTGGGGTTACACCCGGTATGTGGCGTGGGTTGTGTAGAACTGGACAAACATGGCAAACATGTTTTTTATGAATTGGTTTGCCTCACCCAGGCTCAGAGCCCTGGCACGTTCATTTTCTGGTAATTTATCTTGGAATTTATCTTGTGGAAGGACAATGTTAAACTAACCCGGCCAAATACTCTTGGAGAATGCATTGTAAAGTAGTTTGCTGTGATCACTCCAGAAAGCTGGTTAACAGACTGCAGCTCATCCAATTACAGGACAGAATGAATAGTATGTGAGTGATGGTACCAATCACAACTAAGTAATGCAACTTGAATTTTGATTTTCTAACAGCAAGCCCTAGAGCACACAAGAGTTGAGAAAACGTTATCAGACACTGAAGAGAGATCTCAGAGCACTGCAATTTCCAAGGTGAAATTCATAAGTTAAATGATTCATTAGGTATTGTTTGCTCAGCTCTAATAATGTGTATTGTGTGAGCTAGTGCTGGGGGATATTGTATTTTATCTGGCATGATGAGCATTGTGTATTCTGTGGAGTGTGCTGTGGGTGCATTGTGTTACATATTGTGTGATGTGATGTGCATTTTGTAGTGTGTGTGTGTGTGTGTTGCACATTGTGCTAAGTGTATTGTGTAGTGTGTGTCTGTGGTTATGTAGCGTGTGGCCTGTCTCACCAAACAGCATTTTGCACAATTCTCTATCTCTGTGATCACAAAGCAAGCCAGAGTTTACAGCAGTGGCCAGATCACTGCTGCACAGATGTAGAGCAAATACTCTGAAAGCCTCCCCTGCGTGTGTGAAGAGTGAGTCATTAATGCATCTGTTCGTTAAGCATCAGAAATCAGGGTGGTTTTGCCTTGGCCAGGACTTTGGAGATTTGGCTGGAAAGATTCACCAGCAACCAGCATGCTGACTAGGGTGACCAGATGTCCCAATTTTATAGGGACAGGCCCAATATTTGGGACATTGTCTTATATATGCATCTATTACCCCCCACCCCATGTCCCGATTTTTCACACTTGCTGTCTGGTCACCCTAATGCTGACTGAGACACCTGAGCATGCTCGAGGGATGTGCTCTGCAAAACATTCTGGCTTTAGGGCCAAAGGCATCTGATGAGCGTGGGAGACTTTCCCATCACCCCAGCCCTCTATCCTTCCCAAGGTGGTACAGGGATGGAGCCTGCATTTGGAGGAAGGGAATCCAGCCAGCTTTCTGGAGATAAAGGGCTCACTCAACCCCAGGGGATCCCAATGCTGCACTGTGATGAGGAGTTACTGCTGAGGTGTCCATGATGTTCAGTCAGTGTGCAGAAAGTGGGCTGACAATGATATTTGCAGTTTACTGATGGGCTTGCAAAGTGGGAATTTCCATGAGATTTGTGTCTGATCAATCAATTAGTAGATGCCTTGTGAATCGGCAGAAACTGAGACTTTAAATCAGTTTATGGAACGGACATAAAAGATTTATGCTTCCAGTTTGCTTGTTAATGTAAACGTTCAGATAGCCCTGACATGAACACAAGTTTGTACAATTTTACTCCCAGAAAGGAGGCAGTTTGTGAGGCTCTGAAAAGAACCTGGGGCTTTCAGCTGTTGTCAGGAAACATTTGTACATCCGAGCTGTGTGCACAGACTGCAGGATGCCGTTGTGTCAATGCTAACTGACACAAATATGCAAATGTACTGCATTAAGAGCCTTCCCCTGACTGGCTCTTTGGGGGGCTGTGTTGTGTGAGGGCATGTGCTTATAATAGCCCCCTTCCTCTCTTGCACCTACAGTCAGGGTTCTCGGAGAGCTTTACATACAGTAATTAAGACTCGCAGCCTGTGCTGGTGGAGCAAGTGTGTATCATCATTAGTATTATTCCTATTTGAAAGGTAAGCGAACTGAGACTAGAGAGAGTAAGGGCCAGATTTTCAGACAAATTAGGTGCACAGATGCATGCATTGCATTTGCAAACAGGGCAACCACCCCTGCAAATAGCTAATTGGGCATATTAGCATGGATTACCCAATTCACTCATGTTACCATGGCACATACCCATGCAGAAGGCTTGCCTAAACTGTTTGAAAATCAGGTCTTTATTGAGTTGTCCAGGGTCACACAGCAAGTCTGTGGGAGAGACAGGAATAAACCCCAGATCTCCCGACTCTTCCAGTCATGTGCCTTCACCACAAAACCATCGTTCTTCCTTGGAAAGCGAAGGAACCGCTGTCTCTCTGCAGAAACAAGTTGGCATTCTGGGCAGTTGAAGTGAATAAAACCATCTCCCTGACATTCAGGAAGTGCTGCCAGAGCTATCGATCAGGCTCTTCCCCCATCAGTCCAGGGAAGACCTTTTATCTTAAATAGACTGTCTGAAGGAAAAGTAAGGCAGTTTAAATGTTATTTAAAGATGTGTCAAGGTATTTGGTGGAGTCTGATGAAAGATGCTCACTAGCCTGGAGGTAACCGAGATTCTTTACTGTGGCATTAGAAGCTGCGGTACAGAAGAAGCAGTGGAATGGGGCAGTGGGGGCTGTCAAGTGCTCACACCACCAACTCCTCTTAGCAAAATAAATCCAGGGTCTGGGAGGAAGTGGGTGCAGCTGTCTCTGCTTGCATGTCTGGTTCTCGGGTTGTTAGTCATTCTTGTGCATCCTGGCTTCAAGTGAGGAGGTGAATGACAAGAGAATTGGAAAGTCTGGGGGGGCAGGAGGTGAGGCATGTATGCAGAGTGGCAATGAGGCACAGCATGGAAAGGCTGGTGTGGAACAGGGCGGCCAGGTGCATGGCAAGGCAGCATGTGGCACCGTGAGGCAAGTCATGCGGCAGCGTGGCAAAGCGAGCCGCAGTGCTGCCGGGGGAGCTGAGCAGTGGCGAGGCACAGAGTGGTGTGCTATGGGGATGCCTGCTGGAGCGTGGTATGGCATGGGGAAGCATTGCATGCAGGAACCTGTGTACACCACACATCTGCCTCTGACGAGACCTCTGCAGAAGTCGCAGGCATGCCCTTTACCTTGATAGTTTGTCTTCTGAACACCTCTACTCCAGGTGAACGCCAAGGAGGAAAGGACTCACTTCATTCTGTTCCCTCTATTTCTACCTATGCCCCCTGCCTTTGGATGGGGGAAGGAGTCTGCCAATGGCTTGGGCTTTCTTGTAGCATATGAACATGCCTTTCAGTAACAGGGCTTTTATTCCCCATTCTGCCCCAGTTTGTTTGCTGCCTGCCATGAAGAATGTTTTATGAAGAGAGGACAGGGCTCTAATGAGTGCTGTGGTTCCAGTAAGCTGAGATCTAGCAGCCCCCGGGGGCTCATTTCATAGCCTCTCCAGAATGGAGATCAATCGGCTTAATGAAGAAAATGGAGCATTCAGCCCTTGTGCCTTCTCATTGATTTCATAGGGAAGCTGCCAAGACTGGAATCTGGTTAGGCTATTTCCCACAATCCCTCTGTGGAGATCCTCAGGTTCCATAAGACACCAGCAGCAGCAGAAACAAGTTGGAATTGAGCCAACTGGTAATTATTGGGTTTCCTCGCTATGGGGACTTTACGAGGGGAGAGGGAAATTCCATTCCCTTGTGGACTATGCAAGGAGACATGGAAAGCCGAAGTGACTTCTTCTCACAGCTCTGCCCAGTGCAGGGGAAAGAACAGTCTGCTCAGAGAACATAGGAACTGCCACATTGATTCAGACCTGGCCGGGTTCCCTCTACTCCAGTATCCTGTCTCTAACAGGACCCACTACCATATACTTCAGACAAAGGTGTAAGAAGCCTTTACATCCAATACATATGTTAGTGATTGGCTCATGCCCTGAAGCAGAAGGATGTATATCTCAGATACAAACTGTACCTCATCTAATAATGGAATGTAGAAGTTACTGAATCTGAATTCTTCCCATGCTGTCAGACATGGCTTAGAGTGTGAACAGGGCTCCTCTGTCTATAATGCTGTTTGTGGGAATGGTTATCTAGTTCTGTTTCTATAATTTCGCTCTTTCCTGAGGCTAGGTTGTCAGCATATCGCTCAGTTCTCAGTCTGGAGGACTAGAGGGCTGCTTTTCATCTCATCCCAACCCTCTGACCCGGGCAGCATGGGAAGCCCTCCCAGGAATTCAAACTCCCACCATCCTAGCTCTCAGTATCATTGGAAAACACAGACCTTCCTACCATGACAAGGCGCAGTCCCCAGGGAAAGTTAGAAGTGACTATTATCCATAAAAATGTTGCATCCTTTCTTGGATCCTACTAAGTCTTTGTCTTAATTATCTTGGGGCAATGAGTTCCACGGGTTAATTATGTGGCCTATAAACAAATTTCCTTTTAACAGTTTTACTAATGTTGCCTTCATTGTTATTGAATGCTCCCTGGCATTTTGGTGATGAGAAAGGGTACAGAGAAGCGCCAGGTTGTATAGTGAACATCCCATCATTCGAGAACAAGAAGACACTCAATTACATTAAAATGCAACATATTTCAAATGACTAAAAGGAAATATTCTTTCACTCTGCGTATAATTATCCTGTGGAACTGGCTGCTGTAAGGTATTATGGAAGTGAATATGTTTTAAATATTAAGCTGCAGCAACAGCATGTTCATATCACACAATATACAACAGCAGAGAAGAGACAGTTTGTGCCTCAAAATTCTTACAATCTAACTTGGACAGATAATACACTTCAGACGTTTAATATGCCAAATAACCAAAGATGTAAAGTTGGAAAATCCAGTCTCAGAACTCTAGATTTTCTTTAAATTTGTGTGAGGGATTATCACTGAGATATCTTAATGAAATGCAGAAAGGACGTAGGCATTTATATATTTTTTCAAGTACATAAAAAGTTGTTACAAGGAGGAGGGAGAAAAATTGTTCTCGTTAACCTCTGAGGATAGGACAAGATCAATGGGCTTAAATTGCAGCAAGGATGGTTTAGGTTGGACATTAGGAAAAACTTCCTGTCAGGGCAGTTAAACACTGGAATAAATTGCCTAGGGAGGCTGTGGAATCTCTATCACTGGAGATTTTTAAGAGCAGGTTAGACAAACACCTCTCAGGAATGGGCTAGATACTACTTAGTCCTGCCATGAGTGCAGGGGACTGGACTAGATGACCTCTCGAGGTCCCTTCCCGTCCTGTGATTCTATGATAATATGAATAAGAATTATCACCTGCAGTTGCAGGAACTAGAATATAAATAATAATAGCTCTCCATCCTCTTGCTTCAGAACATTAGCAACTGTGGTCAGGAAGAAACTGTCCTCCCATGGGGTGCACAATTAGGAGACTCATTGGATGTTTTTGCCTCTTTTTGAAGTATATGGCATTCATCACTGTCAGAGAGAAGAGATAGGTATAGCTGGAACATTAGTCAGCTCATGCAAGTCCAGCAATTATTAAGTTCCTAGCTATTTTGGGGATAAAATATTTGCATTCTCCACCATTCCTCATGTCCAAGAGGAATCAAAAACTACAGTGGGAAAATAAAATAAAATAAAATAAAACAAAACACCCAAAGCCAGGGGCGGCTCTATGTTTTTTGCCGCCCCAAGCACGGCAGTCAGGCAGATTCAGTGGGTGATCTGCCGGTCCCGCACCTTTCCGTAGCCGCTGCCGAATTGCCCCCAAAGCCGCGGGACCGCCTGACTGCCACCCCCCGTGGCTTGCCACCCCAGGCACACACTTGCTGTGCTAGTGCCTGGAGCCGTCCCTGCCCAAAGCTGTGACACAGTTAAATGTCGGGTGTGATCTGGTGTGATTTCCTCTGATTCTGTTGTCTCCATCAGATAGCGTGGACTCCTCGAACAATGGTGTTGGCCATGAACGGAGCAAGTCATCACAGGGAACAATGACAGGCGTGCTTCATTCTGCACCAGCAAACAATTCTATCAGATCTTGCAAGGAAGAAGGGTGCTGTCCAAGTTTCTTACTCTGCAGCTTCCGGATGGGGCCATGCTTTGTTTGGATGGTTTTTTTCCAAGCAATATTGGCAGCCAGTGAGGCAACTCCTGTTCTTTTAGACATCACTTCCATCTTCCTTCCTCTTCTTCCTTTTAAACAAAGCCTATCATGGCCTTGATCTTCCTTTTGGAAAAGAGTGAGTCTTCCCACTCCCAGCACATACTGCCCCTTCCTACTCTGCCTGAGGAGCTGTAAGAGCCAGCAGCTCTGTGATACAGACAGGCAGCACATAAGAGGCTAGTAGGCTGCATTCTTGGAGCACTTCTGAAGGACCTTTGACTTATTAGGAAAGATTAAAAGAATAAAATCAGTCCAGTTTAGCTAAACACTGGCTAAGACTAAGAGGTGCTATGCTAAAGGTGTACAAGGATCTGAGGGATGGCCACTCAGGAAGAGGAGTTGTTTAGGGTGATCCAAAATTGTATATCCAGGAGTTGTTGCTACTTGAATACAATATAGTCCATGCAACTCTCTATGCAGGTGACCAGTCAGATGAATGACTGGGCATTTGCTGGCATGGCTACCATGAGTGCCTGCATAAAATAGGCACACAATCCCACCCCCAAGTCCACAGTTTCTTACACTATGAACTCTTTCACACAGGGACTGCATCTTCATGTGTGTAGAAAGCACCTAGTATGCGGTAGGTGCTACCATAACCCAAATAATAAGCAGTAGCAATACCATGCACGCATGGCTTTGAACATTCCAGCCAACAGATATTTCCATTTGTAACTTCTCTGATTCTTTCCTCCATCTGTAGCTGCTGTTTTGCTAGTTTCTTCTCTTCCAGCATGTTCCCAGTAAGCGCTCAGCCCTTGTTAATTAGAGCAAGTGTAAGGAGGTGTAGTGAGCGGTGCAGCCGGCAGAGTCACAGCGCAGAGCAGCCGAGCAGTAGACGCAGGCAGAACTGGAGGTGCTGTGAGTCAGGCACCGATCGCTGCCAATTCTCCACATATGCTTTTGCACTCACTCAATATTGAGATTTTTTTTTTTTTTAGTTAAACAGATGGATGGAAGCAGTCACTGAATGTGCCCAGTACAGCACTGAACTTTACAGAAGCCAGTGCATTCTGGGGGATAACAGCAAGCCAGGGTAATGGAACGAGAGAATTGCTGCACTGAGGAGAGAGGATTTCTCTGTTAATAAAGAGAAATGAGAGGTGAGGGGCTGTAGAAGCAAAGTCACCTTTTTCATACAAGGGACCTGCCCTCAGATACATACTTAGAGACTGGGGTGGGAGACCCCCAAGAAGTTATGGTTCAAGCCACAAAGTCTGGAGAAACCCAGTCTTCATCTTGATGGGACAATGTCTTGATGGTAGCTGTGGAGAGCTCCAGGAGCCCATCTCTTGAGTGCTGGTGGCAGAGAAGGATTGCTGGAGAAGTGGCTAGCCAGCAAGAGATGCTCTCTGCTTCCAGCCCCAGTGTGGAAGGGGAAGGCCTTCTGCTCCCTCCAGAGCTCAGATCGCTGATCCACTGAAATGCCTCTAACACTCTGGGCCAGATTTAGATCTCCATTACCGAGTGTAAATCCAAAGCATTGCCAATTCCTGTGATGGATTACTCTGAACTGACACTGGTGTAAATTAGAGCAGAGGTTGGCCCTCAGACTCTAATGTTTAGCATCATATCCCTGGCAATTTGGTATTCATTGCACATCCCAGCTGGAGACCTTGGAATTCCTTCCTTCTGGGAAGGTGACGTCCAAGGACTCTGAAGGGTTCAGAGCATTCTTGTCTCCAGGGGAGGTGGGGGCCAGCCACTGATCTGCAAAACAGCACAAGAGCAGATGGAAAAAAGAGTCTGTGCCATACACACATGCAGCTGAAGGCAAGCAGGAGAAGATGAGATGCAAAGCAGCCCAGAAACCCAGCCAGAGATTTCACATAGCCACGTTATACTAGGTATATCTGCAAAATGCATTTGCATGATTATCAAATTGGCCAGTTTTGACAATGTTTAAAATTCTTGTGTGGAGAGAAAAAGAAAGACAGAAGTGAGGAGTGTGATAAAGGGAGATTAGGCAGGAGAGTAGCTGGGAAAGAACGGACATCTTAGCTACTTTGAGAACTTAAATGGGACCAACATATCTGCTTTAAAACAGAACCTTTTGTGTCAGAAATGTCTCCCCTTCTAGATGAGCCCCACAGTTTGACAGCGGGTGAGTGCAACAAGGTGCCACTCAGCAGCTGGACATACAGGCAGCTCCTGGGTTAGATTTGTGCAGAGCTCAGCAAAGTGCTATAACAATTCCAGGATGAAAGGCCATCCCTCTGTGAATGGGGGATTCATTGCAATATTAACACTCCTTTAGCACTGTTGTCTCTGCAGAAGCACACACACCTCATCATCTCCAGCTTGCCAGGGAAACAGCAAACCATGGTCCCCACACTTCATTTCAATGGGCTCCTGCTAATGCTATCTACATGTGTATTGCACAGGTAGAGAGAGACACACAGATATGGCATGAAACACAGCCAGCTGATCTGAGAATGCTGCAGCCAGTTGCTAATAGGTGTGGATAGGGATGATAATATGCCTAAGCAATATTCCTCTTATGCTGGTTTTCTGCCCATCTTTTTCCTGGTTCCCCCCAACAGTCATGGGGGAAAAGCTTCAGGTCAACCATAATGCAACAATTCTGCCAGAGGTGCTGATAGAGAATTTCTCCCTAGCTAGATAATTTTCACTGAAGGACTAGGTATGGGCCAAGTGGCTTAGATAAAATAAAAACTGGCCCAGACCTTCACCCAGTAACTCAAGCTGACTCCCAACCAGTGCAGTCTGAAAATGTTTGGTTAGCTTTTATTTTAAAAAAGTCAGTGAGCCTCTCTGATTCCCGGTTTTCATCTTAAATTAGTGAGATAGCTTGAGACAGCTTATTGCCATGGTATTGTATTTCTAGCCCAACCGGAACCAGAAGGATGTACTTGAAATCACATGGGATGCCTGATCCTTCAAAATTCAGATGGCCTCCATAATGGTGGGCACTTTTCAGAAGTGAACAGAATTTCCAAACATCTTGAGATGCACCAGTTTCTAGCTCTTTAAAAGTCTCACTTGGGATTCAGTAAACTTGGCATTCAAGGTTCCATCTCATTTGGGATTCACAAGTGATCCCTGAGGCCAGATCCTAAGCAGGAGTAAATTGGTTTAGTGCCATTGACTTCACTAGAGCTCCCCCATATACACCAGCTGAGAATCTGGCCCTATTCACTAGGACTTGCTGAACACTGCAAAAACAAATGTCCAAGAATCTTAAAAATGTCCCACTGTTAAAATAAATCAGCTTTGGCCAAGTTCGCTCGGCTTTTGTGTTCACCAAACATTGGAGTGATTTAATTTTAATCACATAAATGTTTATGGAGAGCCAATGCAAAACTCACACAGTCAAGGAATTATTTGATGCGGTATGTTTTGGGGGTTGGTAAACTGCTTGCCACAGGAGGAGTACAAGAGTTCCCAGAATCCTTTGCCGGACACCTGGTACAAAGGCAATTAAATGACCTAAACAAGCATCTAACCACATCCTCTGCATCAAGACAAACGTGTTTTCTAGGCTCTGGACACATGGATATGGCAGGTGATCAAGGCGAAAACCTTGTTGCAGAATGGTAATTAAATCAGCCACAGAAAGATCTGACCACACTCTTCACAAACAGGCTAAAACACCTACCTAGTATTACTTTGTGTGAATGTGAAGACAGAAAATTTAACTAATTAATTAATTAATACCTGGGACCTGGATTCCATTGTGCTAGGCACTGCACAAACACAGAACAAAATGGAGGCATCTGCTCCAAAGAGTTTACAGTCTAAATTAGTGTATACCCTGTACCCACCAATAAATCTGACAGTAGCCTGATTCTCCTAGGAATGATGCCCATGTGGGCCAGAACGGAAAAGTTTTAAAATGGTCCAATATGCCCTAATTCTGCTTATCAGCTCCCTATCACTAAACAGTTCTCTTCCCAAGAGACTCAACCCCCCACTGGCTTCTTCAAATCTCCTCCCAGAAGATAAACATCATGCTCATCCAATCCCTGAACAGAAACAATCCCATGTGACAAGCTTATATAGCCAGTCACAACTACCCGACACAGCTAGAATGTCATACTTACAGCAAAAATATGTTGAGTAAGTGAATAAATTTGAGGCACTACACCTGGGCATTCACAAAACTCAATGAGTAATTATTCACTGTAAACTCTTTGCTCAGCTCCATCCATCAGTGGCCAAGAGACGTTTCATCTTTGAAGGCCCCTGAATGAAAATGACCCATCACTACACAGAAAGACACATTCTTTTTGTGTGTGCATTTACTTTTTCCTGGGCTGGCACCATCTCCTGACCAGGATCATCAGCCTTGTGGCACTAATAACACTGTAAAAGTCATTGGACGTGACCAGGGCAAAAAATGGGGCAGGCTGGTCTTCTGTCTGCCGCTCAGTCCAACCCCACTTTGCCACATTAGCATACAAAGTGGCTCACTAGAACAGCAGGGACCCAAGCAACTTCATCCAGCACTACAGTGCTGTAAACCTCCCACAGTTATCTTGTTTGCATCCCGTCTCTCTGTCTGCATCTATCTATTGCCTCTTATCTTAGATTGTCAGCATTTGGGGCAGGGACTGTTGTTTTGATATGTGAGCGTCCAGCGCAATGAGGCCCTGAGCCCGGACTGGGGCCCAGTGATACTACCACAATACATATAACAGATAATAGTAATAATAAGTGCAGTGGGAACAGAACTGCTTGGTGGAGCACATTCCTCTTAACCT
Organism: Mauremys reevesii; assembly: GCF_016161935.1. Classification (NCBI taxonomy): domain Eukaryota; kingdom Metazoa; phylum Chordata; order Testudines; family Geoemydidae; genus Mauremys; species Mauremys reevesii. The sequence continues at coordinate 79,527,825 of NC_052631.1, read as the reverse complement.
CAAACCAGAGGCAGCCTCCACAGATGGATTTAAAGTGCAGTGCACTTCACACCTCTCTGAACCAGTTGCTCTGTTACACACCTCAGGAGGAGGATTCAGGTTTCCCATCAGAAAGGAGCAGCTTTCGATAGTGGCCAGGACGCCTATGGAGCCCCTGGTAGAAGCTGTAGAGGAAGTGCGCTCAATCAGTGCCACCCCAGTTACCCTAGAGAAAACTTCTTTCCAACCAGGGCAAACTACTTTAGGGGCTGTGTTGGTCTCACAGATGATGGGAGATTGCGGACACTTTCCTCCAGCACAGCTTCCTCTCAAGCAGTTGTTCCACCTCAGGGCCTAGTGTCAAGATGCCAGCTCCGATCCTGGGCTGAATTTAACCATAATTATTACTTTTCTAGTACCTCCCTCGCCACAAATTTATCCCTTTCTACAGTGTGATGGGTTCGGTCACAGAGACCCCTTTGGGACTGTCACCTGACGTGCAGAAATTACCTCCGAGCCCATTTTCCCTGCCATATTGGGACGTCCAGAACCCTGTCTCGTTGAGCCAGACATGCTAGCCTGCTGCAACACAGACCCAGAGTTTGGTCCACGCCCCCCAAGCTGCAGACTAAACTGAAAACAGCTCAGCAGGTTACTTATCTCCAGCACCCAGTTCTCAATGGGATCCAAACCCCAAATAAATCTGTTTTACTCTGTATAAAGCTTATACAGGGTAAACTCGTGAATTGTCTGCCCTCTATAACACTGACAGAAAGATATGCACAGCTGTTTGCTCCCCCAGGTATTAATCGCTTACTCTGGGTTTATTAATAAACAAAAGTGATTTTATTACATATAAAAAGTAGGATTTAAATGATTTCAGGTAATAACAGACAGAACAAAGTAAGTCACAAAGCAAAATAAAACAAAACACGCAAGTCTAAGCCTAATACATTAAGAAACTGATTAGAGGTAATATCTCACCCTCAAAGATGTTCCAATAAACTTCTTTCACAGACTAGACTCCTTCCTAGTCTGGGCCCAATCCTTTCACCTGGTTCAGTCCTTGTTAGTTCAAGAAGAAATCTCAGGTGGTAAGCAGGGATTTTCTCATGACTGGCAGCCCCTTTTGTCCTGCTCCACCCCCTTTTATAGCTTTGGCACAAGGCGGGAATCTTTTGTCTCTATGGGTCCCCATCCCTCCTTCTAAATGGAAAAGCACCAGATTTAAGCTGGATTTCATTATCAGGTGACATGGTCACATGTCACTGTAAGACCCCTAGTCTCCATTCCCCATGGGCTGGCCCACAGGTACATAGGAAGGCTTTCAAGTAACTAGGGTCGTTTACAACTGATTGTTTCTGGAGCACCCTTAATGGCTTCCACTTAAGTTTATATCAGTAATACAAGTTTATATCTTATTCTCCTAACTCCAGACATAAAAATAATACATGCAAACAAATAGGATGAACACACTTGGTAGATGACAAGCTTTGTAATGATATCTTACAAGAGACGTTTTGCATAGAGCATATTCCAGTTACATCATATTCACATTCATAAGCATCTTTTCATAAAGCATGTGGAGTGCAACATCACCCACAGCTCCCTCTCCGGAGACGATCCCTCCCTCTCCACCTGAAATTCCCAAGATCCTTTGGTCTGGCCAACCTGCACACAGCTCAGGTCAGGAAGAGGCATGCCCAGGTGGGGATGTATGTGTGTAAAGTTCACTTGTACATTCCCTTGAGTAAGGGGCTGCTCTCTGCAGGGCCGGGCCCAGTGAGCTGGGCTAGAGCCACTGCAGGGTTGCTCCCACATATACTGGCTGTTAGTAGCCCTGAGGGGCTGATTGCTGCTGGGGATCAGCAAAGTGTACGGGGTCCTAGCCATGCATCCTCTTTTCTCCAGCCATCATCTCTTCCCACTGGTAGCAAGTGTTGTGGGGAGATGGTGAAGGAACCTCCAGGCTGGCTCCATGTCACCTTCCACTGCGGTAATCTTCCCTGGGCTGGCTACACTAACACTATGATGAGGACCCACTGAAAGTACAGGGCAGTGGGGCTGTGCTGCACCAGGAGAACTGAGCCCCTCTTGTCAGGCAAACTTTAATAATCATCTGCTAGTCTCTCAAGGAGAGTGGTAGAAAGCCCATTCCTGTGGCATTTAAATCTAGACCGGACAAAGCCCCGGAGAAGAGATTGTCTGGGTCAGTCCTGCATTTGGCCTTGGGAAGATGGGCTGAATGGGATCCAGAATGCCAGCTGTAATTTCTACATATGAATGGGGAAAAAAAACAGGAGAAAGAAAATGGCTGAGAAAATGAGACTGAGAAACAGAGCTGTTTCTAAACAGGATGCCTTTAAAGCCTTCCAGGAGGCATGTGCTGGCTCTTTAATCCCCATCAGTTCATTTATACCTAGTAACTTTTTATTACTACTGCCCCTATTACATCAGACCCTATTGGGGCAGGAGATGGTGGTGGGGGAACCTCAGGGAGTTGGGAATTTCAGGGAGATGGAGTGGATGAGCTAATAGGTTTTTTCCACCCCTCACTTCTGTGGAGTTTAGGTTTGGCTAAAACATCCAAAAGTTTGAGTGTTTCTCCAAACTATCCAACACTCTTGAGCCAGCAAATTGAGCTGGGAATCTCAGGAGAGCAGGCGTTTGCTGGAAATCTCAGGTGATTCCTGTTTCTGGTCAGGCCAGAAACATCACTAGATGACCCAATCTCTCTTAGCTGCATGAACGGAAAACAACAGGACAAAGAGGTTAGGGAAACAGTTTGGAACCACAGAAAGGTATGGTTTTGTGTGAGCATGTGCGGGGGGGGGGGCATAGAGGGGTTTTCATTTCATCCAACCCTAACAAGGACTGGGAGCTCCAGTTCACAACCTCTACTCTGCTTCTCTGCTCTGGGAATTTGCACAATAACAGAGCCAGCGGTACACACTGCCAAATCTCCTACACAACTGAAGAGCAAGAAGGGTTGCAAGTGTTATTACCACTACAGCCAAGAGGATTAGGAAACAGACTCCTCTCAAAAATGTATTCAAGACTATCAAGTAGAATAAACTCTCTGCAAAGTCCTGTTCTCAGCTCTGCAGCCTGTCCTGCGTAGGGGTGAAGGATGGATGCCTCTATCTAGGACAACATGCACAAATAAGATATAAGGGAGAAAAACTCCTTTGCAAGATGAATTTCCTCTTGCCCTTTGAGTTATGGGTCTGATCAGGCCTGGTAGATTGCGAGCGGAAGCCAGGCAGGAGGCTAATAGCAATATTTATTTTAGAAGAAGATCTTGGGGAAGCAGGTATCATGTGACCTGGATGGGACAAGGCAGTCGAAACACACTTGCATAATAGTGCAGAGAATAACAGCCAGAGCCTTAAAGAGACGCGCAAGAGTTACCTGCTGCCTAATCATTCAGTGTTTTTAATTTCCCAGTTAATGTCATGCCTTAAAAGCTTGGAAGTAAAATTCTTTTTCCTACCAGCCTTATGGAAGGAAACTCACACTACTGCACAATGGGGGCCTCATGTATAGTATTTGTAGACATGCCACAAAAATAGTGGCTGTTCACTATGGGCAAAACTTTCAAAAGTGGGCAGTGATTTGGGGGGGCCTCTATTTTGGGGGGTGGTGGTAACTTCTTATACTTAGAACCTAATTTTCAGAAGTGCTGAGAGTTTCCTGTATCACATGCTAACTAATAACATGAAAGGGCTCCATATTTCTAAAATTAACTGGCTCTTTATTAAGAGAACTATTCACAGAGGTGCTGCAATTGCAGCTAACATTCCAGCCATGTGCATGCAGACTGACTTCCTGGTGTCTCCTCTAAACTCCTCCCTCTGATAACCTGTGCTCTTCCCTCCAAGTTCCATGCTGGCTGCTATACTTAGCACCCACAATTCTAACTGAAATCAATGGGAGCTGTAGGAGCCCAGCACCTCTGCAGAACCAGGTCTCAGTTGTTTCACACAAAAAAGGAGGCACCCAAACTCCATAGCCATTGTGGGAAGAGAGAAGTGTGTGAGGAGAGATGTAGGCTTAGAAAGAGAGTGGTGAGAAAGGAATAGGGAATGAAAGGGGGAAAGAGGAAATGAAGCAAAGGAAAGACAGAAAGAGGAGGAAGAAAGGCAAAAGTGAAGAGGGGGAGAAGTCATTGTGAGAGAGGGTGAGTGATCTCTTTGGTTTGAACACCTATTCCCAGAAAGAACCACAGTGTTAAAATCAAAGCCTCTCTTTGTGTCTCACTGTCTCCTTATGGATCGGCAAGAATGTCTTTTCCCACTAGCACCATTTCATTCCTGCCCTAGCCTTTCCTCAGATGCTCTGTGTTCTTGCCTTGCAACCGCTGTTGTGGGTAAGCAGCTAATTCTTTCCAGGTGCTTAGTCCATCCATCCTGCAGTCCCTGTCCTGTTCCTCTTCCTCATAGGCCACCTCCTTTCCCTGCTGCAGCAGAACCTCTCAACTTTCTTGATGAATGTACCCCCTCCCCTCACACACCTAGTACCTATATATGCTACTAGCAATATCTTTAGGGCCTGATTTGCAGAGTATCTGAGAACCCCAACTCCTACTGAAGTCAATGGGAGCAGTGGATGTTCAGCACCTTTGAAAATCAAGCCTTTATTGTGTTTGGGGCAGTTAAATTCAGCATATATTATGATCACTTTCCATAGGCACCAACTCCCTGGGTGCTCCAGGGCTGGAGCATCCACAGAAAAAAAATAGCAGTTGCTTAGCATCCACTGGCAGCCAGCTCCTCCCCTCCCAAACAGTGCCTCCCGTCTGCCACAATCAGCTGTTTTACGGCATGCTGGAGGCTCTGGGAGGAAGGGAGAGGAGCGGGGACAGGGCACGCTAGGGGAGGGGGCGGAACTGGGTGGGAAGAGGCAGGCGGGGGCAGGAAGAGGTGGGTTGGGGGTGGGATCTGGGGCAGAGCAGGTGGTTGAGCACCCACTGGGCCCGGAAGAATCTGGCGCCTATGTCACTTTCCCATGAACTCAAAGAGGCTTGTGTTCAGAGCGACCACCTCTCACATCTGCTTCAGGAGATGTTCCTAGCTATGGTCCAGTGGGCACTAGGAATCAGCAGAAATACATTCCTGAAAGCCAATCAAGGTTCTTCTACCAACTTTAAAAGCAACACAGCCAGTCTTCCTTCTGTTCCATGCTGGTGCAGGAGAGAGATGGGTGAACCTCAGCAGGCTTAGAGATTTGGTCCTGAGAAGCACCTTTCATGTGTATGCTCCTCAGAACTCCCAAAGCTTTGGTATCTGTAAAACTAGATAGAGACCCTATGATACTGGAATTTCTCATGAGATTTCCAGGTCTTCCTGTTTCCAGCTCCAGGTGAAATTTCATGGGAAATTTCGGCTTCTGAACAAAGCTAGGAAGACGTTCAGTAGTGGTGCCAGAACAGGAAATCATGTCTATTTCAGTTAAATTCTTCCAAATTTCAATAAAAGTTTTCAAGGGAAGGGAGAACTGTTTAAGTGTGGGGCAGAATTTCAGGATGAATGCAAACTAGTTCACACATCCAAAACAGAGGGGAAAAAAGTCAAATCACATTAGGTGGTCTTGGTTATAAAATCCCTGCATCCAACAGTGGGTGGAGGGGAGTAATGGGGGCCATCTTCCCACAGGCATCTTCCAAAAATGCTTGGAAAGTCTCCTTGTGCGAAAGCAAGGCCTGGAATGCTGCGCTGAGCCCAGCAGAGTCTGCAACGATTAGAGAAACTCAGCAATTGGAAATGAAGCACCATAAAAAGGCCACTTAAACAACTCATCAGCTAAACAGCTTACAAAGCCAGCAAAGGGGGCTGCCAGATAGCTGGGGCCTTAATGTGTTTGCAATTCATCAGCCCCCTGCTCAGCAACTAGCAAGTCGGTGAGGCTAGGATTCAAAGGTGAAATACCTGCATCTGCTCTCATCCTGTCTGCCGCTAAGTGCAAACATTTATATTTCTTTGGATATAAAATAAATAGCCCCGTGTTCCAGGGAAGGCTGTCTGTGTAACAGTTGACACGATTTACGACGTGCGAGCATGACTCCCAGTGAAGGGGTCCAGCGATGGAGGCAAGGGGGGGGTGCTTGCTGTCTCCAAAGCACATGATTCACCAGCGGACAGCTGAGGGGATGTGGGGAGAGGGAGGGAGGGATCTGGTTGCTCCTTCCCTCAGGCCCCCCTGGAAGGCAAAAGCATGTTCGGGATGGGCACTGTGTGAGAGAGAAAAAATGTGATGTGTTTTGTGGTTGGAAATGATCTGAATCGCAGCTGTGCTTTTGCCTCTCGCCTCCCCCACCGGCCAAGGACTGCAGGATGCGGCCTTACAAAAGATGCGTTTGAAAGGACAGGGCTACCTGTAGGTGCTGAGAGAAGTGCTGCTTTTGGGGCAGCAGAGTGGGGCACACGGAGAAAGTGGCAAACCGGGGAGCAATCAGGGCAATTACTTTAAGGTCTGTGTCTGGCATTTCCAACTGGAGATCAGGTCTCTTCGGAGAGCAATCTACAGCAACCAGGTGCCCCGGGCAGTGCACCCAAATATCAGTCTGTTGTTCACACAGGATTCCTGCCAGCTTTACAAGGTAGACTGTTCTTTCATGTGCTCTTAGTCTGCTTAACCCCCTGTGTTTCTTACATCCCCTTGCTAAGGCCTAGACTAGAGGGCTGTGGAGTGCCGTATCTCAGGCTCCGTCTCCTGGCTGTGCTCACGCTGTCCACTGGCTCTAGTGGAAGGAAGAGTCGTTGTCATAAAGAGGCCTCTAAGCGTCTATTTTTGTGGAGTTGGATGTGTAATGTCCCCTCAGTCATTATGGTGGGGAGGTTTTTACACCATTTGCATGCTTTGAGTCTGCCCTGGGTTCCTAAAAGGTGGTGTGTCGTCTGGCCAATTCTCCCCTATCTGCTCCTTATAGACATACAAAGGAATCTAGGGCTGAGCATTACTGTAACCATCAGGAGACTTTGGAACTGACGTTAACCCTTTTTTGGCATCGAATCCTGTGTTTTCTCCCCTTCAATTTCCCATCTCACCTTCATGCATCTTTCAGGGGAAAGAGGATGGCGATATGACTAGCCGTCAGGAAAAAGATATGGATCCAGGAATCCAGAGTTCCTGCTGTGCTGGCCTGCGGGCATCTGGTATAGGACTGACCTTATTCCTACTCTGTCTCCTTTGTTTCTGAGAGACTGCCATGTGAATATTGGGCACAAGGTGTGACAAAGAAAACTCCCTCCAGACCTACCCCCAGGGCTCTTGACCAGCCTTGGTTCAGCATCCCCACTAGGGTGACCAGACTACAAATGTAAAAAATTGGGACAGAGGGTGGGGGGTAATAGGAGCCTATATAAGAAAAGGCCCCAAAATCAGGACTGTCCCTATAAAATCGGGACATCTGGTCACCCTAATCCCCACAGACAGCCACTATGACATGATAAGTCCCAGTCATGAGTGTCCAGGATCACCCTGATGTTGGCTTCAGAACAGAAACTACCAGCTGTAAATGGACTGGAAGATTATTGACATCCTGAATGAAGGAACAAGTGATCTAGCCAGTCCCTAATCTTAACACAGCCAGCACCAGCTGACTCAGAGAGGGAGTGCCTCCTTTGCTGCTTGAGTGGCAGAGTTACTACCTTCTTGAGCTGTAAAATCCCAGCTCAAGTCTTGGCTGTGAAAGTGTTCAGGATCCACACACACCTAAGCAAGGCCAGTTGTGCTAATGGATTAAGTACACCTCAGTATTTTGGACCCTAGATAACAGTCACAACTTGTACTAGGTTTATGAGCCACAGTCCGAGCCTTACAAAGATTCATAGATTCTAGGACTGGAAGGGACCTCGAGAGGTCATCGAGTCCAGTCCCCTGCTCTCATGGCAGGACCAAATACTGTCTAGACCATCCCCGATAGACATTTATCTAACCTACTCTTAAATATCTCCAGATATGGAGATTGCACAACCTCCCTAGGCAATTTATTCCAATGTTTAACCACCCTGACAATTAGGAACTTTTTCCTAATGTCCAACCTAAACCTCCCTTGCTGCAGTATAAGCCCATTGCTTCTTGTTCTATCTTTGGAGGCTAAGATGAACAGGTTTTCTCTCTCCTCCTTATGACACCCTTTTAGATACCTGAAAACTGCTATCATGTCCCCTCTCAGTCTTCTCTTTTTCAAACTAAACAAACCCAATTCTTTCAGCCTTCTTTCATAGGTCATATTCTCTAGACCTTTACTCATTCTTGTTGCTCTTCTGTGGACCCTCTCCAATTTCTCCACATCTTTCTTGAAATGTGGTGCCCAGAACTGGACACAATACTCCAGTTGAGGCCTAACCAGCGCAGAATAGAGTGGAGGAATGACTTCTCGTGTCTTGCTCACAACACACCTGTTAATGCATCCCAGAATCATGTTTGGGATGTGGGGTTTCACATAAAGTGCATTTTAAACTAGGAGTGAGGGAGAGTTGTGTCTGGCCATTCTGCACATGGAATTGGTGGGGACTGCCATCTTGTGAGCAGGATGTTCTCAGCACTGACCCACACAGTGGCAAACCCCCCGGTGACAGCCTCATAGATGGAAGTGCTCTATCCACAGCACACACCGAGCACAGGCAGCAGGGGGCTTGGCTCCCGTGTGCTGCCTGCCTGGACATACCTTAACCCTGACCTGCAGGGGCCATCTTGAAGAACGAGACAGCAGTTCTGTCATAATGGCCTATCCAATCCCTGGCCTCTCAGGTTACGTCTACACTGGAATAAAAGACCTGCAGCATGGATTCAGCTGTGCTGGGTCAGCTGACTCGGGCTCGGGCTATGGGGTTATAAATTGCTGTGCAGATATTCAGGTGTGGGTTGGAGCCCGGGCTCTTGGGGCACAATTAAATAGCCCTGCAGGCTGACCCCATGAGCCAATGTCAGCTGCAGGTGTTTAATTGCAGTGTAGACATACTGTCAGTTGAAAATGCCAGCAAAGAGGCCAATTAACTTTGTCTGTGCGGCTGTTTTTTGTTCTGAGTGCACCTGTCCACAAGCATCTGGATTGAGACCTACCAATTAATTTCACACAGGCCACTAAGCAGCCATGAGTTGGTAGTGTCTTTCTGTCACTGCCAGCTTTCTTTGGATTCAAAATGGTGGCTTAAAGGAGAAAAGTTTCACACCATATTCCCCAACACCCTAAGCTGTTGTGTAACCTAGCTACTAGTGCCTAGTGGCTCCTTTCTCTCTTTGTGTGCAAGTTTGAAGTCATGAATTCCTTTAGATGCTTCCTCTTTGTTGGATATTTTCTCTTAAGTGACATGGCATGGGCTGTTAGCATGGATTGAGGCTGTAATCCAATTGATGGGTCCTGAATGCCTTTCAGACAGTTTATGACATTATTAGAGAATCCCCCAACTGAATTACTGCTTTGTAATGGCCCTCATCCCAGGCATCAGCTGACAGGCAACGCATCATCAATTTGGTACGCTAATTTTTTTATGTGCACATCAGATTCCAAACCATCAGCAGCATCGCCAGCTCTCTGACTTTGTGGCCAGTGCCCCAGAACCAGTCTGTCACAACCCTTTGTCCTGTTTTCTTCACCCTCATAGAGTCCACTCTATCAGGCACAGTAACTTAGGCATTCATGTGCTGCTGTGAGTTCCACTGCCCACTGAATTGACATATTTGGGGAAGCCAGGGACAGAGAGACGGCCACTTGAATGCAATGCAACAGGCAGTGAAGCGCCACCTGCTGCTGCAGCTTCACAGACTAATCTATCACCAGTCATAAACACCGTATATTTTACTGGCTACTATCACAGCCATAGCCAAGCTGGCTGGCTGCCTGCAGCACCCCTGGAAACAGCCTGGTTACTACAGTGAGTTTTCTCAGATAAGGTTGGTGTGCTTCCCTTTCCACTTGAGTTAGGCTTGGAGGGACAATGTGAGGTCACTGAGGTCTGACACATTCCAGTTCTCTTGTCCTGGGCAGGCAGGGTTGCCACCTCTTTGCATTTGTCATATGGATTAGAACATCCTATTACAAAGCTGTGTTGCTTCATCATTACATCTGAAATTAATATGGGCCACTTCATTTGGGCTCATGAATCAGGGGACAGTCACAGGAAAATTGAGACATATTGCAACCTGCATGGGGCTTAGATCAAGGAAGAATTCCAGACAGGAACTCCAGACATTCTCCAAATGCCTCTCTAATTGCTTCTCGGCTTGCAATAAGCAACAGATATTGGCCTTGTGCTGTTCCCGAAGCTGCTTCCAAATTGTACTCACTGCTGTGCTAGCCACGTACTATTTATTAGTGGCATCCACGGTGCAGGGAAGACTGGATGGCTTTCCCAGCCTTTGGAGCAATCGGATTACACTCAGTGAGGACAAAGGGAGAGCAGACTGCCCTAGCCATTTCTGTGCCATTTATTTTACTGGTTATTTAGTGATGGAGCTGAGCTCATCCTGCTATTTCTTCCAGTGTTCTCACTGGCCTGCCTGATTCTGTGGCTTTGGCACAAGTAGGTCATCCCCAGTAAACGACAACAACAAACCAAAGCCCCGATTCCATGGACTTGGATTCCTGATAATATCAGCACAGTTACCTGAAGAAAAATCCCCAGACACCTGTGGGACCAGCACAGCCAGACAAAGCATCTTACCAGCATCTGACGAAGTGGGTATTCACCCACGAAAGCTCATGCTCCAATACGTCTGTTAGTCTATAAGGTGCCACAGGACTCTGTGTTGCTTTTTACAGATCCAGACTAACATGGCTACCCCTCTGATTCTTGACAGCTGTTGATGGTTACAGGCCATAGAGCTTTCAAGGGCTCCTCCCTCTAGAAACATTTTCCGTCCATTTTGCAGGACAGAAGGCATTCAGACTTGAGTCCCACAGGCAGGGAACAGAGCAATGTGAGGGAAGTGGAGGAGGGTGTCCTTGAACGTCAGGATCAAAATCTGACCTGCCCTGAATTTTTTTGCAGTGGAGTGTGACATGCCCTCCAGATTCAACTTAACAAACAAAGCACAGTCATGGTTTGTTCAGGAATAAGATAAAGTCCTACATCTTTTGTTCCTTGGGTAGTGCTGATATAATTCATGTCAGTGCACGAATGAAGACAAACATATTATTTTCAGTTCCTGAAGGAACGTGTGTGTGTGTGTGTACATGTGTGTGTGTGTGTGTACGCGCATGCGTAAGTAAAATGTGGAGAAAAAGAAACATGATTTCCCAGCTCTGGGAATAAACCATGGTATTTTGAAAGGTAGTTATAGCAGATTGTTGCACTTGGTGTGTCACTCCCCACTTCCTCACTAGAGTGACTGTGAAATGCAAGGGGGTTCCTAGGAGTATGAGAAAAAATTGAGCAAAGAAGTATTTAGGGTCAATACAAGGAACAGTGAAGTCTATCAGCCTGAAGACTGTACTGTAAGGGAGAGTTGTAGAAGCCCCATAACTTAAGACATTTCAAATTGGACTCAGCTGCAGCATGAATAGATTGTAAGGAACAATCCTGGACTAGCTGGGACCTAAGTGGTCTCTTTCATCTCTAATTGCTCTGATTCGGTGATAATGCAGGTCAAGTGAGAAAAGCTCATCCATACAGAAGGGGACTTCTCGGCTGTGGATTAATACTACTTACAGAAGGCATCATGTTTGCATGAAACAAGCAGAAATCGCTGGAAAATGCTGAGGGTTATATGATGGTGGCTGCCACCTGACATGGCATGGAACTGATTCAGAGATTAACTGGGATCAAAATTGCCACTGGGGCTTGCTTATTCTTCACACAAAGAGTGTTATAAGGAGAAAGGTTCCCGCTCTTTTCTCTGTATAGAAAGGTGTTTCTCTATTTGCCACCTTTAGTGTTTCCTAGGACTTCAAAAGGAGAGTGAGAGATAAGAAACAAGAGAGAGTGAGGAAATAAGGTTAAAGGAACCAGCAAGGCAGACTTCCCTTATAAGCCTGTTTTCCATTTCCTTCCCTCCTCTGAAATTATCTCGGAGTTTTCTTCCCCCTCTTCACTGACCAATATTTAATTGAAAACGCAGATCTGTAGCCCAGAGAGGTGTTATTTTCGGCACAAGAAATAGAGATATCTCCTAGCAGCTGTCAATCCCAGTGACCTTAGCTTCTGTGCAGACTGCATGGGACTTTCCCCCCCTCCTTTCTTTCCTTTTTTCCTTTTCCTTTTTTTCCTCCAGCCGAGTTACTGTTTCATTGCACTCCACTGGGACTCCGACAAGAGTCGAGTTCCTCGCAGATGACACAGAATAATTGAAATGTCCTTCTGGTGACCTTCAATCTCTGGCAGCATTCACTTCCCTTCTGGTAATCAGTGAGAGCTGACAGATGAGTGGCAAACACATACTGTACACCCATGCGCACACACACACCCAGGGGACAGACACCACTTCTAGGTAGGCACACAGAGACAAAAACACAACAACTGGCAGACACAAAGACACACAGGGAGACACAGCCACACGAAGACACACAAACACACAGGTGCCCAGCCATGCAGGCACACTAAGGCACAGGCAGGCTCACACTCCTGAAGGCCCATAAACACACACACACACTAAGCAGGCACACCAACACAAACACAGACTCATAACTCAGGTAGGGACACATTCTCTGCACACACACACACACACAAACATTCACAGTGCAAACATACAAGGACAGGGAAAGAGACAAACCTATGGAGACAAACGAGCTTATAACCACAGAGAAAGACCTCCTTACTACAGAAAACCAATGGGGACAGACCAGTAGGCCTGAAACACACAGAAGGCCTCAGAGTTAAACCCTCATGCAGGTACATGAACAAGATACACTGGGTAGGCACACAGCTGAATGTGATGCATGCGCGCACACAGACACTAAAGGCAGGCCTGAACAAAACTCCCAGAATCTAACAACCCCAAAAGTCTGGACAAGTTCTGATCTATGCAGACCTTAACCCCTGACCTTTAAACACACAACCATCTGCATGATGAATACACACTCATGCAGACATCCAGATACATACTGGAACAGGCCCATATGCACACTCATCTCCATGAAGGCCCACAAGCACAGACTGACCCATCCCCAGGAACACGGACTCATCCATGCAGACACACAAACACACTGACAGAGGCATGTGCTGACACACATACAGAGCAGTTCACAATGGCACTCCCGAAGGGAGGGAAGCAGAGGCCTATCCACGCTGCCAGAGCCACCCAACATGTTCCTCATTTGCAGACACCATCAGCTGATTTTTTTCATACCCAATGTCTCTTACCCCATGTTTGTATTAATATAATACATCCTCATTGTGCTATAGCTGTCCTTGCTTTTAAAGACTGAAGCCTTATGAACTTCTGAGCAGGCAGCATTGCTTCAGATCCTGATCTGGGTCTCTTGCTCCCTGAGCTGGCAAAGGACCAGGGTGCCCGTGTCTATGTGGGTGGAAGGAAAAGGCACACTTTGCCTTTATCATTCTAAAAAAAAAAGGACTACTGGTGGCTAGTCAGGAGGGGCACTTCTTGTCCCTGAAGCAAACTGCTCCCAACAAACAAGATCCTAGAGATGCCAGACATCTATACAGTGAAGGGAGAAAATGGGGTAATGTCTTTATTTTAATGATATAGTCTCTTGGGCACCACCATTTTGTTCCAGATTCCCTGAATTATTCCATGCTCTCTCTTTTCCAGGGAACCCGCCTACAGAGCTTCCCATTTTTTCTGTAGCATTGAATTTCCATTTGTGATGGTACCTCCCATAAGGCTTTATGGAAATATGCTTAGAATGTGTTTTATGCTACATATGCCATGTAACATATCTCAAAGGTTATGATCTACTGAATGTATTAATCTTATTTGTATTCATGTATCATTTTTGTATTCAAATTTATGAATGTTGGCTGTGTACTGGCTTGATTTCTAAATAACCTTAGTAGAGCATTTGGTCAGTTCCTGGAGAAAGGAATGTTGAAATTAAGTACCTAATCAAGAAACACTTAAAGGACAATGGATCTTGGAATGCTCCAATGCACATAAGAAGTCTACTTGAGGACATTCAAGGTAGCATGTAAACAATGGCTGCTACCTGTAAAAACTGTGAGTTATGCATGGACATGTGACTTGCCCAGGTGACTCCTAAACTCCATCTTGGAGCTGGACTTTGCATAGAGATGAGGAGGGGGGTCTCCACCCACAAGAGAAAGTCTATTTAACCCCCTGGGAAATCCCTCCATTTTGTCTTCAGCTGGCTAAAGAGAGAGCCTCTCCACCTCCCAGGATATTTGAAAGAAACTGGAACAAAGGACAGTGACTGCAAGGGGTGTGAGTGATTGCTGGACCCAGGCTAAAAGGAGATTAGTCTGTAAAAGGGAGCATTCTGGAACTGGTGAGGATCTTATATGTATTCAGTTTGATTAGACATAGATTTGCACATTTTATTTTATTTTGCTTGGTGACTTGGTGTTCTGTCTGTTACTACTTGGAACCACTTAAATCCTACTTTCTGTATTTAATAAAATCCCTTTTTACTTATTGATTAACTCAGAGTATGTATTAATACCTGGGGGAGCAAACAGCTGTGCATCTCTCTATCAGTGTTATAGATGGTGAACAATTTATGAGTTTACCCTGTATAAGCCTTATACAGGGTAAAACGGATTTATTTGGGTTTAGACCCCATTGGGAGTTGGGCATCTGGGTATTAAAGACAAGCACACTTCTGTTAGTTGCTTTCAGGTAAACCTGCAGCTTTGGGGCAAGGAATTCAGACCCTGGGTCTTTGTTGGAGCAGACGGAAGTGTCTGGCTCAGCAAGACAGGGTGCTGGAGTCCTGAGCTGGGAGGGAAAGCAGGGGTCGAAGTAGTCTTGGCACATCAGGTGGCAGCTCCCAAGAGGGTTTCTGTGATCCAACCCGTCACACCATTCTCTGGTGTAAAGAAAGGTATCAGGTTACTAGGCTGGGTGGGATTATGCCAACATCTCTGTAAAAGCATGCACAGAGTGTGAACTATGGTTTCTGGAAGCCAGAGCAAACTCAGGCTGAGCTGAGTTACCATGCAGTTACCAAAAGGGCTGTGCCTTCTCTCCTGACAAGTCCGGTGTCTGGGTGCTAATTAAAGATTACCTAATGTCAGAAGTTAGCTCAAACCAAAGATAATTATTTCTTCTAAGGCCACTGGATTTGCAAGAGAACCTTGCAGAAACATGGCGTCGGTTTAAGCGCAAGTTTGACATTTCCCTCATTTCCACTGGGGCCGCAGAGAATGCAACTAAAGTGCAGGCAATGACCTTTCTGTGTGTGGAGGGTCCATTACTGTTACAGGTATCTGATGCTTTTACATGGAAGGAAGAAGAAGATAAAGAGGATTTGGTACAGATTATGAATACATTTAAGAGGAACAGTAATGCCAGAAAAATGTTACTTATAAGTTGTTGGTTATTAATATTATTGCCTAGAGACCAACCCAGGCCTAGGCCCCCTTATGCTAGGTAGTGTACAGATAGAGTGAGGGGTAGTCCCTGCCCAGAAGAGTTTGTATTCTAAAAAGACAAGACAGACCAGGGTTGGGGGAAAGTAATACAGCAATACGAGCAGGGTGAACAAGGTGAAGGGGATGGTTTTAAAGCTCAAGTATGTGAATTCTGGGAATTATGTAATTTCTGAACTAAGGGGCCTCTCTCTATTTATTGGGACAAAATGAGCAGCTACTCCACCTTGGATCATTTAAAAAAGAGCAAATTAGAACGGAAGGGAACCAAAATAACAAATTAACATGGGAATATTGGGCGAGATCCTCAGCAGGCATACATCACTGTAATTCCTTAGACGGCAAAAGAGCTATACCAAATTACACTAGGCTGAGGATCTGTCCGAAAGGATTTCTGATGTGAAAATCCCTATTCAGCTGAATGCTCATTTTGGCAAATATGCCATAAGTGCAACGGCAAAAATCTTCTCTCCAAGGTGTATTGGACTGTCTACATGCTTGGTGAAGAGCAAAGCAGTGAGACAAGGCCCTTTATAGGTTCAGTAATTCCAGAACACACAGCTCGAGATTGACAAGTACAGCTAACGGTTGGTGGTAGAACTGTATCCTTTCAACTGGATACTACAGCACATTGCAGTGATATTCCAGGATATACAGTAATAATCTTGTAGCCTAGGAACTTCCACCAAAACCTGCAGCAAAGGGTCAGTGAGTAAGTAACAGTTACGAGTTGTTTTTTAAAATAGCATCACTTAATAACTTTCTCATTGCGAATGCAGGCGCTATACCTGTGTTAAGTCTACAACGTCTGATGCAGGAGACATATTGTGGCAATTGATGTTAGATGAGTCAGGCTCTACACCAGTAATTTTTAATCCCATTTGGTATTAGTTCTAGTCCTAAAGTATTTCAAAGAATAATTGTGGGGGGTTGAGGCATTACAAGGTGTGGTAAATTAAGGTGAATAATGTTTTGGTTTGTGACCTTAAAATATATAATGAAAAAGCCCTCGGTGAATCTTGATGAGAACAAGAGAAAGACACTTTATATACACTCAATGTAAAAATATCAAAAATGGGACTACCGGAAGTTATTTCTATTAGATATAATTGAACAAAGTTTAATTGTTGATTCAGGGCAGGGGGGAGAAAAAGAAATAGTTGTAATGCTCACTCCACAATATAAAGATGATCTAATGATATATAGGAAGGAATAGCTATTTGAGAAAATTTATTTCAACTCTGTCTGTGGTCAATAATTGAGATAACTGCTGCAAAATGATATTCTCCATCTTTGAAAAAAAGACAATTGAGCATATAGAAACATAGGTCTCAAATCCACCATTTTTAAAAGCAATAAAGAAAGAAGAGAGTTAGACCCCAAATTGGGACCATCTTGACCACTTTAGGAAGATATTAGTAAGGTGGACAATACTTTGCTACAAAATGAAGGGTTGTGCCAGCATTTCTAGAAACAGAAATGCTTACTAAAATACATAGCTGGCATCTCACTATTGCAAAAGGTACTTTGTTCTGGCTTGGGATGAATGTTCAGGTCATGGACATGAGATATAGTCTACCAGCAATGCACATCAACACGCCACTTCTGCAGCTTGTCAAAACAATGTTGACATTTTTTTGCAAACCATTTTGAACACTTGTGCGAAAAAAATTGGTTGAATTTGTCAAATTAAAAAAAAAATTAAAAAACCCAACCAGCTCAAATGAGCTTATTATCGTATTCTTCTGCAGAGAACACAACCTCCCCACTTCTTAGATCACAAAATAGTCCCACCAGGAAGGGACAGAGAACAACTGCATTCCATGGTGCTGGGGATGCAGGCTTTGGAGCACGGTCCAGCCTAGCTACGGTAGTGAAATACCAGCCTCCCTTGTTGGCAGGGCCAGTCCAGGCACCAGCGCAGCAAGCTTGTGCTTGGGGCGGCCCATGGAAGGGAGCGGCACGTCCGGGTCTTTGGCAACAATTCAGCGGAGGGTCCTGAATTGCCACTGAAGAATGAAGCAGCGCAGTAGAGCCAAAGTTCTGCCGATTACGGCTTTTTATTATTATTATTATTATTTTTTCTTCTGTTCGCTTGGGGCGGCAAAAAAGCTGGAGCTGGCCCTGCTTGTAGGACTGGATGAGTCATACCTCTCTCAGAAGTACAGTGGCAAATGAAATGCATGGCGGGGGCACAGCACATGTGTTACTGGAACTGACTTGGTTTAGGAAAAAATTATTTTAACTGGATCCAGAAAATTACATTATGCTCTGGGTTATTGTTTTATTCTGTAGTGATGTTTTTAACCTGCATTTCATTCTTTGACTTTCCCAACATTTCACCAGCCTCGGCCAATAGGAATCAGTGAAGCCTCTGAAACTGCACAGGATTCAAGGAAACAGAGGATTCAGTTCAGATACCCAAGCTGTGACCCATCTGCCTTCTCTGCTTTTCCTTCAAGTGATGGGAAGGAGGAAGAAAGAGAGGACCCATCTAACAAGTGCCATGGGTTATACTAATGTGATCCCACAGACTGCAGGAACAGCACGGGAGTGGGAACAGCGCAGCTTGTGGTTAGATAGGCCTCTGTGGAAAGTGTCTCTGTTGCAATGCATGCTGTGCTATTCCTGGCTGGTGCTGCAGCTATAAAGGATAGATATACAACACGTGCAAGTACCATGAACACTCGCAAAGCCCTGAAGGGAATGGACGTCCCAATCATGCTGGGTAGCTTGAGTCTCACATCATCATACGCCTGCCCTATTACATCAGATGGCCCCTATAAGTAACACTAGTACTAACTGGGCTTTTGTAGCATAGCTTGCCACCAAGCTGTTTCAGTAAAATTATAACCTTGGCTACAAGTTTGTTGAGCTCTTATTCCCATTATCTGTTTGTCTGTCCATCTCTGCAGACAGCAGGACAGACAGATTCTATATATGGAAAGCAGGGAAGGCAATAAACACATAAGAAAGAAGTGATGGCAAAGGTGTGCAGGTGTACCAGATTCCCTCAGACCTACGTATGAGGGGAAAGACAATACTAAAAGCCTGGTGCCTTCATGCCCTCCAGGGAGCAGTATAGAGGATTCCTGCCTAAGCCCATTTCCTGAACCATCTTGCTGCGTTCACAGACTGCATTGTGTTCATTTGTGTAATGGTTGGTGAATGAGTTCTGCCCCAGTGCAGTTACCCAGGATACCCTCATAACCCAATCAGTTTCCTCTCTGTTTAGTGCTTGGTTTATATGCATGCACTATATTTAAGATCCACTCACCCATCCATCCACTTATATTCTCACGATTAGCCCATCACAATGGCTACTGA
The DNA here is from genome assembly GCF_016161935.1 of Mauremys reevesii. Lineage (NCBI taxonomy): Eukaryota > Metazoa > Chordata > Testudines > Geoemydidae > Mauremys > Mauremys reevesii. The sequence goes on along the minus strand of NC_052631.1, from coordinate 79,509,007 downwards.
TAGCAAACGGCACACCCTGGGCCTAAAACTCCCAGCTCACTGGCAACAAAGTAGAGAACTCTGAGGTCATCAAGCTGACCTGTGATGTAACACATGGAAGGCCAAGCCCCAAAAGGTGACTTTTAGTAAGTGGGATTTTCAGGCTGCTGGCAAATTTCAGGGGTGTTTTCCAGTGAGGGTGCTGTCCACACAAGAGCAGGTTCAATTTCCAAGTAGGTTTGAAAGTTGATATTCAAGTTTCACCCCTTCCCCTCCTACTTAGGTGGCAACACCTGCTGAGGGGGTGCAGGCACTAACGGGGCATCCCTCTCAGATATTTTAGTTGGATAACCAGGCTCCCTCCCCCTGGCATGTGAACTGGGAAGCGCTAGGGGAGCCATTGTAAGCTAAACATTAGCCTAACAAGCACCTTAGTGTCTGCAGGCTGCCTGGCTCGCAGGCAGGGAAACTAGAACCCCCCTCCCCGCTCCCTTCTCCCCATGCTGAGCCTTTATCAGCACTTAATTAAAACTCGACAAGAAGATTAACACACAGAGGGCAGTTTTAATTAACTTAATATCACATTCAATTTTCCAATTCGTCACAGTGTACCCGGCACCTGCAGATCTTAATACAAAACCAAACAAAGAAAGAGAGCAAGGGGGAGAGGAAGAGAGATGTGAGTAACTGAAACAGAAGTTGTTTAAACTTTCTTTCGCTGCCCCCCTTGAGCACGTACTCCCTTCCTCCCCCTTCCTGGGCTGTCTGTAAGTGATTTTAGATTCTAATAGCCAGGGTCCCGCAGGGCCCATTCAGACCAGCCTGGGGCTGTTTGCTTCTTCTTCTTCTTCTGTTTTTTAAAGATGTGTTCCTGGAGATTCTTGGATCAATAGAACATTTTCCTGCTAATCCCACCACCTGGGCCTCTGAACAACTTGTCGAAAAAGCCATTAGGATGTTGTGGAGAAGGGCCCCCAGATGAGCAGAGCCAGGACTTACTGCAGGAAACATATACTCACTTTCTGCCTCATGCCGCCGCTTGGGGACAAATTAAAAGACCAGATTGATTAAAAACAGTATAAGACCCCCAGACTGCTCTCTGAAGGGAATGTTGGAAAATACAGATGCCCCTTTGGCCCAAGCAGTTTATCCAATATTTGGGGCCTACCAGGTTGTTTTTGTTAGAAGGAGAAATTGATGATAGTCAGGTATTTTCTTTGGTGCAATCCTGTTTACAAAGAATGTACACCAAGTCCTGTTTCCCTGAACACAGTAGAAACAAACAACAGCAGGCAGTTTCCTTGCTCACAATTTCCAAGGCCACCTCTCCATAAGTTCCATGCTCCCAGCCACTTGGTCTCTCTGCTCCCTTTCATGACCTCACTCCCCACTGATCCTCTTGCTTTCAGCTGGCTTCTGCACTTCTCTCATACACACACAGCCAAAAAAAACCCTCACCTGTGCATTTGCTATCGGTCCTGGGGATGTTCAGGCTTCACTGTGCTTAGGTGGTTGCCTACTATTGTTTCCAGCCGTGTCACTATATAAAGGGACATTAATTGATCCTTCCATTTAGCCTGAATGAAGGATACCTAGCACATGCATCAGCTTTCACCAGGTCTGTGATTGCCTAATGATCAAAGGCACGCTTGATGGCAGCCATTAATGCCCTCCAATATCACAGTGCAGTTATTTTTGTGGCAAGCCCCCTTCAGAGCACATGACTGGCCAAGCTTCAATCCACCACTGCAGAAGTCAGTACCAGTGCCCAGGGAGAATCAGGTCCTATGTCCTCTACTTCCATTGTATGCCCTTAATTTCGGGGGGTGGGGTGGAATGCAGTGTTTTTAGGGTAAAGCAGCCCAGAACTCTTGGAGTGAGTTGAAGCATCCTGGTTCAGGCTGAAGAGTCAAACTGGCCAAAGCAGGGCCGGCTCCAGGCACCAGCGCAGCAAGCAGGTGCTTGGGGCGGCCACCAGAAAGGGGCAGCACATCCAGGTCTTCGGTGGCAATTCGGCAGCGGGTCTCTCAGTCCCTCTCAGAGGGAAGAACCTGCCGCCAAAGTGCCGCCGGCCGCAATGGCAGCTTTTTTTTTTTTTCTTCGCCGCTTGGGGCGGCAAAAACCCTGGAGCCGGCCCGGGGCCAAAGCCAGAGTCTTTAGCCAAATGTCACTCATTTCTCTCCTTAAAATTTGGGTGCTTTGGGTAAAGTGAGTAAGAAACCCTCCCCCTCCTTAGATTTAGTTTTGCAAACCCAAACCTCTTTGTCCCTGGTTCACCTCTGCGGCAATGTTTTAGGGCGAGCAACAAATTGCCATTGCACGTATATAACCAAAGGGAAATGTGGATAAGGTGGGGAGCTGTAGCAAGGTGAGGGACAGTGCTGAGGGTTTTGGTGGAAGAGATATGGAGGTGCCTGCGTTGAATGGTGCGGATATATATATGGGTGTGGAATGTGCGACCTGTGGGACTGCAGGCAATAATAGTGCCAAGGTATTTATAAAGGGATATTGGCTAATACTTTTTAAATCATGGACGTTAGATATAAAGTGCATATTTCATGCAGTATATTTCACTGGCTCTTTACCTTCACAGTGTCCAACCTAGAGCTGGGGAAAACTCAGTTTTTCCATCCTGCGGGAAATTTCAACATTAGTTTTGGTCCAAAATTAGGATGAAAATTTGAAAATATTAAAAAAAAAAAGTGGAATTAAATATTCTGAAAAATATTGGTAAGAAAATGTTCTAACTCTTTTGTTTTAATGTTTTCAGTTGAAACGGAACATTTCAACATTGCAAAATTAAAATGTTTCATTTAAATTGAAAATGTTAAAATTTCAATATTATAAAATTGAAAGCCTTCACTTCAGCTTGTTGAAATGACCTAAATTAAACTGAAATTGATTTTTTTTTGCAAAACTGAAATTTTCCCATGAAAAATTTTGATCTTGTGGAAATTGCATTTTCTGCCTGAAAATCATTCCAATGGAAAATTCCCATCCAGCTCTTGTCCCATCCCATTCAGCACATAGCTTCTGTGCTGTAACAGAGCTCTAGTGTCCAGTAAATTTTCATGAGCAGGAAGTTTCCCCACAGCAGGGTCTCACTGAGCCTGCCTGGATATTTTCAGCCCGGTACATGGGGATTTAGCCCTGAGCTTCTCACTAACAGCATGAAATGAATTTCTCCCACTAGCTTTTATCACGCTCAAGCCATGTGTCAGTTCTCCTCACACATAAGTCCAGAACAGCCAGAGCGAAATGGAAAAGTACTGGCCCTTCAGCAACCTCTGAGGCGGTAATGGCCTGCATTAAATGGAGACTCTTCATTAATGACAATTGAATCAGTTGTGCTTAGCCTGCCAGTGTCTAAAGTGCACACTCAGCACATGCTGTCTTACAAGTTCCCCTAGATCATCTCTCCTCTCCATACACTTCCACAGGGGGAGAGAGAGATGACAGAGTTTAGACTGCTGCTGGCAACCAAAAGAAAACCAGTTCATCAGACACAAAGGAGGACCAAATCCTGGGACTGATGCTAACAAGGCTAAGGTGAGGAGGAGGCATGAAAACCATGTGTTCCTCACAGTACTTTTTGCTGCCATGTAATAGGAATCCATAACAATAAAGCTCCAGTGTCTTTTGGAAAATTTCCAACCTAGATGTTTTACCCTGTGCCACTTGTTTCCAAAAGATCCTGCCACCATTTTGAAAGACATCACTCATCCTTGAAAGCACCTCCACCCAGTCGCAGTCTTTCAGGGCTCCCATGTGATCAGCGATACCAGCAAATGCATGAAAGTCATTCACAGATAATACGAAGAACATGCTTACATTCTTGAATGTTCTATGCCTGATCCATGCACATTCGCCACTCTGAGGTAAGCATGGGCTATCAGCTTTTCTCATTATAAATCACAGCGCTAGGAGGCTATGGCAGGAGGGAGGGGGTGCCTCATACACTGTATCTGGGAAGGCTGGAACATTCAATCCAACCTTCTCTGTCTATACAAACCAGAGTGTGGAAGGCTGACTGGAAAGGATATTTTTTCAGCTCTCACATCATTTGCAGCTTTCCACATCCCTGGCAGACCAGCATAGATTTCCTCATGATAATGAGTCAGTGCTGGCCTGGTTAGTGCTCTGAGATGCAATCTACAGAATCTGGGTTTGAATTCCACATCTGGCCCCTGGTCTGGCAGGAGCTGAGCATGATGCAGAGGCCACATGCTCAGCACTGAGTGAATGAGGATGAAAGAGGGGGAGGGAATCACTTAGCTCAGGGAAGACTCCCCTGGCTGAAAAGTAAAATGGTGTTGACTGGCTCTAAAGATATGTTATGTAGTCACCTTGATCTAAGAAGATGGTAGCTATAACACAGGAGCTTAAAGAGATTAGGAAGAAGAAGTCTTGATGGATTCATGAAGAATACAGAGGATTCGTGAGAGTAAAAGTATAGTCAGGGATATCCTTGGGAAATCAGGAGAGCAGAGAGATGCACTGGATAAAGTAACTCCCTATGCTGACTTGGACACTGTTGGACTGCACCTTACAGGTATGATTATCCATTCCTTGCACGACAAGATTCCTCTCCAGTGCTGCTCTTATCAATCCGTCTCAGCCAGATGTCTCCTAGCCATCCAGCACTCTCAGCCACACCGCAAGTCAAGTCTTGTCCAGCCCTACCCCTCTCTATTCTTCAGTCCCAGTCATGTGCAGAAGAGGTTGGTTAGCAGGTGGAGTAGTAAGTTTGTGAATCTTCTAGCCAGCTCTCTCCCCCCTCTAGCTTCACCACCAAGATTTAGCCTGTTAGGGAAGTTGGCCTCAATGCCATTGTTCATTATGAGAGACATCTACCCTGAGTTTCCAAGCCCCTACCCACATACTCTCACCCAAGTGAGGGGGAGAGAATCCAAATCCAACCCACTTCTCCCTCGAGATGGGAGCAAGCCACCTGATTTTGAGTACCTCATATTTGGGGCTTTTAGGTTGGTCCCTTTCCAAAACTCAAACCCAGGCTCAGATGATGTCACCCCCAAAGCTGGTAGGTCTCTTTGTCCAGGGGTTTGGTTCAGGCCCACCTCTATATGTCATAGCTGTATTTTATGAGAATGTGAGATACTATTTCCACTCTATAACTGTCTCATTGGGTACTAAAAATCATGGGGTTTCCTTCCTCATTTATTCTAACTCTGTGGCCTCCTCAACCCCTCCTCTGCCCTCTCTCTCTCAATTACACTCACACAGCTGCTCCCTTTCCTCTCCTCACGTCTGGTGCATGTTTAGCTCATTCAGCACAGCTCCATACAGCATGGGGTATTTCAGCCCTACAGTTGTTTTCAGTTACCTGGTCACACTCTTTTAAAGACCTGGGAGCTCCGGATGAAATGTGATCCATAAAGAGCAGGTAACTCACTTCTTATTGTAGGCACCAAATTAGGGCCTGGTCTGATCTTAAAGAGAAAGGGAAGGAGGATATGCACTCCTCTGCTTCTGGGTTTGATTATATAATGTGGCTACTCCTAGGCATGTTTCTAGATAGTCCTGTCTATGGATGCTTGCAAGACTTTCTCTGGGTACTTGTGAGAGACTTTCAGTTACTTCTGTTGCCTTCCCTTCCCAGCTGCCATTTCTCTTCTGCAGACCAAGTCCTGGAGATGTGCCCAGGGGATAATCTAAACAAACATGGCTGGCAAACCACTCCTGTTTCTGACCATCTAAGACTCTGGCTGAGGAGTTCTATGGCTCGGTGGCCTGATGGACATGGAACCAGGCCATGGAGCCTCTGTGACCCATTGCCCAGTTCTTAGTCAAAGAACTCACCAAGCAGGTCCTGGGGATGCCAACACATACCTCTTGCTATAGAATCATTTGACAGAACAGGCAAACAAATGTGGATTATAAGAACCAATGTGAACCTCTAACTAGGTCTCAGACTAAAACTGTTTGTGGTCAAAAAATCATTGGTTATTTTTAACTTTCTCCTCCCATTGCTCTCCTATACGACCACATGCCTCTGCACTGGTGGTTTCCTGACAGCCTGAAAGCAACAAAGGTACCACAAGGAAACCTGTTCTCTGGAGAGTTCGAGGCCATTATGGAGGAGAGCCGCAGTGCAGAGCTACCTTACCCAACTCCCTGGCCTCAGCACTCAGACCCTTTCCAGGCATACCCACTGCTACTTCAGAGTCAGGCAACCCAGACAGAAGTGGAGCTACTCACTCTAGTGTGGGATGCAGAATTTTCCATTGCTCCTTAGAGAAAGATTCATTATTCCATTTTGGTGGCCTAATTCAGACCCAACGGGAATAATGCTTCAGATGTGCAGTAAAGTTATACAGTCCATGAAGGAACATGTCCCACACACCAATGGCAGGTTTGTGTCGGACATGTTCCTTCATGGATCGTATACCTTTACTGCCTGACTGCCACATTATTCCTTGATATTCTGAATTAGTCTGTGGTAATTTAATAAGCCATTGCCTTCTGGTTTTCCCCACAAGGGTGCTATTTGGGTATGGTTGGGGAGGGGGGAGTCCTTCTGGGGTTCTTTATTAAACAGGTATTACGGGTGGTATCTCCCCTTTTTTTTTTTAATCAAATCAAACCAGAGTGGGATGATTGCTCCCACTGCATAGAAAGGAACACAGGAGTCTGCTCTGACTGAAACCCTTGTGTTTGTTCCAAGGCAGAAACCGGAGGAAGACAGCAACAAAAACATTCACTGAAATAAGCTAGCAAGGTCTGTGGGTTTCCTCCATCGCTACCTGGCCAGAACTTGCAGCACCCACTGCCACTCAGGATCCTGGGGGAGGATGACGAGTGGGGAAGAGTAACCTGCCACACCTTTAACAACGACAGCACTGCACATTTTCACATCGGTTTTAACCCTTGGTGTGTGACTAGACCCTGTGTGCTTGTGTAATACAAATTAATAATTAATGAGACCCACTAGGAAGCTGAACTAAAGAGAAGAATAAATCCTGCGGTTCAATTTCAGACTATTCTTGAGGCGAACCGTGGAGCGTCGGCTCTTCTGTCATTCATGGGATCAGGTCAGTTGTTGTTCTGCATATTCAGCTGGCTACCAGTTTCTTTGAGACAATGTCTGTGAATCCTGTAAACGTTATTCCGTTTTGATACACATCTGTTTAAGCTGCCTTATTCATTATTCGCTACTCACCATTTGCTACTGTGTATCATTCCTTAGTGGTTACTTTATCTTAGTGGTCTTTTCAAAGTTTCAGTCATTCAACCGGAGAGCAAGAAACAATACCATGTGACTTTGGTGGCCAATCACATGTCACGAATAACCAATAACTGAAGTGAATCCTCCGCAAATAACCTCTAGGCTGGAAACTGTTGGCATAAAGGGCTCAGTTGGGCAGTTTGTCAGTAGCTTTGTGCAGGGTGGGGTGTGTAGGCACACTGCCTTGTTAAGAGGGACACAAGGGGAGAGGAAATACCTGCTGTGCTGGGACTGCATACTGCAGATTGCTCCTCCTGGTGCACCAGCCCTACTGTGCTGGTGTGGAGAGAGGGCAGGACCTATACCAGGGGTCGGCAACCATTCAGAAGTGCTGTACCGAGTCTTCACTTATTCACTTTAACTTAAGGTTTCACATGCCGGTAATACATTTTAACGTTTTTTAGAAGGTCTCTCTCTATAAATCTATATTGTATAACTAAACTATTGTTGTACTTAAAGTAAACAAGGTTTTCAAAATGTTTAAGAAGCTTCATTTAAAATTAAATTAAAATGCTGATCTTACACCGCCGGCCCACTCAGCCCGCTGCTGGCCTGGGGTTCCATTCACCTAGTTTGGCAGAGGGCTGAGCGGGGCCTGCGGGACCCTGGCTGGTAAGGGGCTGGCAGCCAGGACCCCAGACCGGCAGCGGGCTGAGCAGGGCCGGCAGCCAGGACCCCATACTGGGGGTGCAGGTGGGAATTGGGGGGGATGCAAGAGCTCCCATTTGGTGCTCAGGGTGGGGGTGGGGATGTGGGGTGTGTGTGCAAGAGTCAGGGCATGGGGGGCTGGGTATGTGTGGGGGGTGCAGGAGTCAGAACGGGGGCTGGAGGTGTGTTGGGGGGTGCAGGAGTCAGGGTGTGGGATGGCTGGGTATGTGCAGAAGTCAGGGCTGGGGTTGTGGGGGGTGCAGGGGTCAGGACAGAGGGCTGTGTGTGTGGAGGGGGTGCAGGGGTCAGGGCAGAGGGATGGGTGTGTCTCACTGCTCCCTTTCATGACCCCACTGATCCTCTTGCTTTCAGCTGGCTTCTGCACTTCTCTCATACACACACAGCCAAAAAAAAAACCTCACCTGTACATTTGCTATCAGTCCTGGGGATGTTCAGGCTTCACTGTGCTTGGGTGGTAGCCTACTATTGTTTCCAGCTGTGTCACTATGTAAAGGGACATTAATTGATCCTTCCATTTAGCCTGAATGAAGGATACCTAGCACATGCATCAGCTTTCACCAGGTCTGTGATTGCCTAATGATCAAAGGCACGCTTGATGGCAGCCATTAATGCCCTCTAATATCACAGTGCTGTTATTTTTGTGGCAAGCCCCCTTCAGAGCACATGACTGGCCAACTTTCAATCCACCACTGCAGAAGTCAGTACCAGTGCCCAGCGAGAATCAGTGCCAGTGCTGACCCCTGACCTATACCTTGCTTCCTCCCCACCCATTTCCAGGTGATTCGTTCCCTGAAGTGAGCTGGGACCGAGCAGACCCTGCTCACAGGGATTGCTGTTGTGACCTGACCTTGGACAGCCTATGCAAGAGGGAAGGGGCTTCTTGCATGACCCTCTCATCCCTCTGCCCCCGCAGCACCCTCTTGCAAGATTAGGTCACAATCTAATAAAAAATGTTTGGCAAACAGGACTAACAAATACATTCACAGAAATCAGGATGGTTTGGGAATGATTTGCAAACCAAGAGCTAAATTATCAATTAATATTATTCACAGCAAATAATTCACCCAGCTCTACTCAAAAATTACATTTGTTCTCCCTGCCATAGTGGCCTTTTCCATATGGCAAACACTGATTATTTTCTCACCCTGTGCTTCCCTAGGAGCAGAAGGCAAGATGTCTCTGCAGGGTTTACTTCCTTGTTTGTGCAACAGCAACAGCAGCGACACCAACTCTTTTCAGGAAATAGTTGTTTCAGTACAGTGAAATAATAATAATGTTTTGCACTAATGTATCATTTTTCATCTGAGGATCACAAAGCACTTAATACAATATCTAGCTCTTATCTACTGCTTTTCATCAGTAGATCTCAAGCTTATATTGCTGGTCCTATATAAATGGTGAACATTATTTACAGTTTAAAAACAACAACAACATTATTTGCAGTATTTAAAAAAATGTCTCAGCTCCTCAGTGATGGGATTCTTGTTAGCAGACCTTTAGGCCAGGATCCTCAGCTAGCATAAGTTGGTGTTCAGTCATTCCACGGAGCTGTGCCAGTCTGGCCTATAGATATCAGCAACACTCTCCAGTGGTTTAGAATAATGGCCACATTTTGTGCTGAACGTTTTTGACATCACCACCTTTAAAATCACTTTATAAAATGTCTCTCATCAGGTGACTCCGAGAGTTGGTCCATTCCCTGCTCTCACTAATGAACCTTTGCACTGGTTATGAAAGCAAGGAAACCTCATTAGAGACCAGAGTCATCGAGAAAAATCACTGCTGGATTTCTTCTAAGATCATCGGAGGTGCTTCAGATGTCTCGCTGCTCCATTGATGCTGCATTCGGGCAGTATTCTCCTCCATCATCTTCTCCTTGAGTGAATCTTCCTAAGAAGTTTCAGTGCTGCCAGAGATGGTGAATGGCCCCCAAACAGCTGTGCTGCTGGCTGCTTGTCACAGAAATAACCCCTTACAAAGTAACTGAAATTACAGGGCACTCCAGTGTCTAAATATAACCCCAGGCAGAAGCATCGTTCACTGAGTGATGTCTCTACTTTCGGTCTGTAACTGGTTTTGGAGGGGAGGCAAGGATAAGTGAATTTGGCACTGATGAAAGGTGTCAGACTGACAACCTTGGATGGAGCCTGAATGCCTCTATTATAGGTATAGGCAGTGGTGAAAGCTTCTCCTGGTAGGCCTTGCTAGAGTGCCTCCAACCTGGGATGGGAGAGGACTTAGTCTCCAGGGACTATCCAGCCTGTCTGCTGACTGTGAAGAGCAGTGGGGGAGCAATTAATGCCATTTGATGGTGGATTTTGTTCACCGGGAACCAGACTGAGGCTGAAAGGCTCCTTCTCCCAGTGCAGGTCTCCCACATGCATTAGTTTTCCAGGGGAAGTGGCTTGACCTATTGCAGGCTCTATGGAAGCAACTCTGCCTTTAGCATTAACGATACTGCCCCCATCTGACTCCCGTCAGGAACAAAAGAGGAACTGAAGCAGGCCCTGGCCTGTGGCTGGCTGGCCCCTGGGAAATGGGGCGAGCTTTTAACATGGGTAATTGACAGAGAGAGAGAGGTCAGCATTAGCAGGGCTCCCAGCCTCTTATAACTTTCAGCAAGAGTCCCCTCCCCCACCCTTACCAGCATGGTGTAGTGTTTAAAGGGGGCTCCCCATAGAGAGGTGCTTCAAAGCTTTGCTTGTCTCTCCCACTGTGTGTCCTCCTGGTTCAGTTCCATCCTCCTCACTTAAGTGCCTTTCATCCTTCTTCCTCCTCTTCATTATTGGTGCCCTTTCCCCTCCCCACCTGCCCACTCCCACCCTTTCTACTAACTGCCTTTGGTCCAGAGCCCAATGGGAACCAGCTGTCAGGCTAAGCTGGGATATCCTGGAACAAACATCTTCTTCCCCCTTCCTGCAAAAAATCCTTCTGGGAAACGGTCCCACAGATGGGAAAGGGGTCCCACTGGCCACCCTGCTTCCTGATCAAGATGAGCCCACTCCCTGGATTCACTAGTATGATGTGTTCCAGGTTTGGATTCACTTTGAGATCACTAACCCATCATGCTTTGTCCCCTCCCCAGCTATCAGACTCTGCTGGTCCCTGGAGGTGAGAGCTAAAGGTCCTTTCCTTGGTTTGAGGCCGTTCAGGCTAATCCCCCCTCTTGGCTTCTCTTGTGCACTTTGCCCCAGCATTGTTCTTCAAAGATGTTCCTGCTCTGCGGGCTGGGGGGTTGTTGTTGTTTAAACAGCAGCAGCAGCCACACAAGCTGCTTGCTGTCCTGCCTTTACAGGGTGGTCTGTAATTGCTTCCTGTCCTCTCCAGCAACTGGCTTCATTTGTTTGCATTGCTGCCTAATCTCTGAACTGGGAGAGTTTGGAATGAAAGCCGCCTGTTCCACACTCACCGTGGGTTCTCTAGTACTGGGCACAGCTTAGCCATTTTGGGGAGCCAGCCCAGTGAAGTCCCAAACTTTCAGCCTGGAAAACTGGCCAAAAAAAAGTCTCACCAGAGATTGGGTTCTCCAGGCAATTTCCTCTGCTTCTGGTTTTCTGATTGGCCTGAGAATATAATGAGAACAGGGCTTCCTGCAGTATTGTGATGCTGCTGTTCCTGGTCACAATGGGAATCCAGGATTGCCACGGTAGGAGCGAAAATGGAAGAAAAAATGGGGAAAAAATGAAGTGAAATGACTCAAATTTCAGGGCTTTGATGTTTAAGGCGGTTTGGGTAAAGGTCTGGGTCACTTTGGATTTTATTCAAGCCCGTTTGTACCCTCCTCACGCACACAGATTGGGTCTTTTGGAGCTGACCCGGGGCCTCACAGTGCATTGAAAGGGTGCTGGCTGGCCTGAAATGAGTAGAGCTGCAGGACATTTTTCATTCCAAATGTTTGTTTCAGTGAAAAAGTTTGGCTTTGGAAATGTCCATTTTTGACACATTTTTCCAGGTTTTTATTGAAAATCCAAAAAAGCTTGAAACCAAATGTTTGGGGAGTTTTGATAAAATCCCAAAGATTTTTGAAGAAAACTTTCAAAGGAAACAAAAAGGCGGTGTTGTTTTTTTTAGGGTTTTTTTTTTTAGTTTTCATTAAAAATTACTGCAGAAATAAAAAACATTTCCGGACCATCTCTAGTAACAGACTCCTTGCATCAGCCAGGCCCAGTCACAAAAAAAAAAAAACAAATGGGCTCCATACTTGGCTGTCCATGGAACAAATGAAAAGTGATGCAAAGTAGAAGAAAAGAGATGATTAGACAGATTAAATTACATCATAAATCTGGTTACCGCTGTCCCACCAATCCACATGCAAGACTCCCCAGCATGCTACGTTCCTTTGATTTTGCTAAGAGGTTTGCCTCATGTGGCTCTAGGCTTGTGTCATAGGGTGGACTGGGCTGTTTAAAAAGGAACTGCTCCAGCCCACCTCCACCGCCTTAACAGCTTTGCTGGGGCCTGATGGAGGAGAACAGTGTGTGCCCATAAGAGCAGCAGGAAGCTGTGGCAAAGAGGAGCTGCAGTGAGCAGAAGGCTCCTGAAAAAGACCCAGACTGGAAGAAGGGTTTGGGCCTGGAAGCCAGAGCCAGAGCATAAGCACTGAAGAAGGCTGAAGGCCAGGACAGTAGAGGTTTTTGACTGTTGACCTTTCATATCTAGAGTGTATCCAGCACTGGAGGGTGTGGGACCCTTTCCTGGAGAAGAAAGGACTCCAGGTAGGAAGACTGGGGAGCCCCTGCTGGGAAGAGCAGGGAAGGAGTCCAGCTAGAAGGGGCTGGAGTAGCTGCTTGATAAAAGAGGAGGGACTGAAGAATAACCCTGGGACTGGCAGAGCTGAATCGGTGTTGGGTCCATGAACTATATTTTGGGTTGACAGACTATATTTTTGGGCCCTTGAGGATGGTTGGGACTGTTTATGTGAATAAATCCAGACCCCAAGGAGGGGTGTTGTTGGTCACAAGAACGCCTCTAGAGGAGTTCTTAACAGGCCCTGAAGCGGGAGGATACTGCGGGAGAGTCAGGACACTGCAGAGTGACCGCTGGCCACAAAGTGGAACTCAGGAGGCAGTCAGCCCTCTTACAGGAAAGTATGGATTTCTGAGCTTGTGGTGCGGTAGTGAGGGAGGTTTCCTTCCTGCAGAATATTCCACTTTAGAAAGAAATGATGAGATGAGGTGCAGAATTCAGATCCAGGATACTCAGATCCTGGGCTTTAGGTATGGTTGGTCTCTAGAAATTATATAAACAAAGAGAAAATGCAGCACATGCTGACTGACTATGTGGAGAAGAAAAACACCCCTTTGGAATGATTTATGCTGCAGGTCAGTATTGAGGTACATGGGGAGAGTTGCATAGAGATCCCCAGATTGGCATAGTAGCTGGAACTGCAGGGAAGGAGAGAGGTGCATTGAACGAATTATGCAAGGATCAAGACTGAAACAGAAAGAGATTGCTATGGGTTGGGTTTGGGGTCCATTGGCAGAGCTGTATGTGTGTGAATGAGGTAGGGAGGGCATGACTGAAACAATAGGGGGTGTGCAGGTCGGGATGAAGGACATAACTTTGCATACGTTTTTGTACATGTGAATCCCCTTCTATGTGTGCTCGCATGCTGAGCTGGCAGTTCCTGGATGACGGCTGGGAGCCTTTTTGCAAACCCGTCTGCACAGGGGGATTATCAGAGAGTCTAAAGCTGGCAGGAGTGAATGGAAATTTTGGTTCCTTTTAATACCCTTCGTCATTAAAGGGCCACTGAACTTGTGAGATGACAGCACTATAAAGAATGGGCTGGGCTGGCTTCTTTTTATGCTGCCTGTGGAGAGTCACCATATATACTGTGGGACTCCTGGGACAGAGAGCCTAGAGTTAAAGTAGTCACAAAAAAAGACAAAGACAGCAAACCTATTTCCCTCCCTGCCACTCTGGATAGTTCACTGAATGGCTTTAAGTATCAGAGGGGTAGCCGTGTTAGTCTGGTTCTGTAGAAGCAGCAAAGAATCCTGTGGCACCTTATAGCTTTGCAAGCTGTTCCCAGCTCAGATGCACCCCAGGTACATTTCACATCTATCTGCTGCGGTTCATAACATGCACTATACTGCATAGAGCATACTGAAAATATATTGTTTACTGTCTAATTTAAACTGCATGAACACTGACCTCTTAGGTAATATTTTATATATAGTCACATATTTTAAATTAATATATGAACAATACAATATAAAATGTCTTTTTATGGCTTTCTGTTGCATGTAGCCCCAGTGGCAGATGCAGTGCAAAGTAACTTTTTACAAATCCTACAAACGCTGAATGACTATATGGAATGTGTATAGCCTTATCTATATGGGAAGCATGTGAATGAATTGCTGTCACAGCCTTGGCTGTGCTAATCCCTTGTGGATTGTCACCAGGCTGCTGAACTGGACTCAGCCTTTGGATCCCACAGGCCTTTAAGCTTATTGGGTCTAAGCAATGTCCAAACACTATCTAAATCCAGCCTCTCTGGCACACTCCCAGGGAAGAGGCCCCCTGTCTAGTATCACTTCTTGGGATGTGGACCATCAAGACCCGTGCTAATCTCCCCAGTAGTTAAGCATGCTCTCCCCAAAGCTCCACCCAGCTGGGGACTCTTACTATTTACCCCTTTGGAGATCTTGTGACAGTTACAACAAGGATCACAAAGACTTTGCAAAGAAACTTCTTAATCATAGACTCTTTACTCACAGACAAAGCACAAGAGTTAAACACCTACACAAAAAGAACAAGAACCTGAATACAAAACGTCTCCCTCCAGTGTCCTCAGCACTCTAAGAGTCTTTTGGATTTTGGTTAGTGTCCTTTCAGGGTCCCATAATCCTCTTGCACTCCACTCTTCCTGCTCAGCCGTCAGCCTCCTGCCTCAAAGGATCTGGCATTTAAATAGAGTTCTGGACTCCTCATCAGGAGATCAGCTGCTTAGCTTCAGCACCTTCCCCGCCATTTGGGTCGACATTCTGAAAAGCGGTTCCTCTGGGCTACAGCCAGCCTATTGTTTTCAGGTGGACCTAAATGAATGGAGGGTCCTCAAGATTGAGGACTCTTGATGGGTTTCCCATTGTTAGCCCCTCTACTAGGTGTAAAGATTTCTTCTAACACTTTGGGGGTGTCACAGTTAAAGATGGAAGCTACATTGCAAAAAATGAAGAACGCAGGACAGTTTACAGTCAACATGGTGCTCCTCAAAGAGAATGGAGTCTGCAGATTGATATAGACATTTACAGACATAATACTAATCTGTCACAGCGGCCCTTCCGTGCATGGATGTAGTGCACAGCTTTGGGCATGACTAGCTATTTTCAAATAGGGAAGCCTGGTTTGTGATTAGAAAGTGAGAGAGGGGACTCAGTCGATGGCTCCCGTTGTTCAGATATATTCAGGACTTGGTGGAAGGATCAGATTCCAAGTGAGGATATGCTGCTGGATCTACATGGGATACTGCAAATGAGTTGCTATTGCCCAAGAAAATCTCATTGTCCCTGCATTTGTTACATATGTGTAACCTTAGCGTTTAATGCTTATCGAGGTTCCATGGTAATTGGTGTTCTAGAGACAGATAGCTGCCTATTTTCCAGGTAGATCCCACTTGTAAGTGACAGACCTTTCAAGGTGCATAGCTACACTCCGATGAAAACATCCCTGAAACAATGAGAACAAGGACAGAGGAACAGTAAACGCTAGCCCTGAACTCACAGAACAGGAAGCACAGTTCTAAGTTAACAGACTCTGTCCTGGTGATTTTCTTTTAGACATGGATATTTGGCTGCCAGTAACATGTCTGCTAGTTAATAGCTGGTTTTAAAGCATTATCCCAAAGGGCCACAGCTCTGCCAAGTGTTTGATGTTGGTGGTCAAGATGCTGACTTGGACCTTCTGAACCAACCAAGAGAAACTGACTTTCGGGTACCAGGGAGGCACACAGAAGAGAAAGTGTATGTGGCTCTGTTACCTAGGTTTCAAAAGCATACCAATAAACTAAAGGTTGGGAAGTAATTAGAAAGGAAAAGAAGAGCGAGAAGTGACTGAGGGAGGAATGAGTGAGCTGCCTGGCGGTCTTGAGGCAGCCTTTCAAGGATCAGCACTTGGATAAAAGCCAATGTATCAGTTCTAATCTTTGGCTTTTTGTTGGACTTAACAAGGACTTTAAAATGAATCCAGTCACAAGTGACAGGCCCCATATGGATCCTGGTTTGAAACCTCCTCCTTAGTTCAGCATCAAATATTCTGAGAGTATAAAGAGCCCATGAGGGGACTTTAAAAGGGGAAAACAAAAAGCGCGCATAGACCCATGTGCGCACAGACACAATGGATGAAAACATTAGACTTGGTATCAGTGCTGAGTTATTGCAAGACAAGTGGCTTTGTGACGCCATAGACGGCTGCCTGTGCCCATTTGCCTTCCCCTTGATGCTCACTACTTATCCGAGCCAGTTCCTAGACTCTCCTTCACGAGTTCAGTCTACAGCTTTCTTTTATTTAATGCCTTTCATTTCAGTCTTTGACAGGAAAGTGAGAATATTCTCCTTCAAGCATCAAAAATATCCCCCTCATCTTTGTTTAAAGACGGCATGTCTCTAATCTCCATAAGCTACATCACAATGCAAGAACAAAGGCATCTGACCTGTATCCATGGCAACCTTCAAATTCTACACCTTTGCCTTTTGCATAAAGTGCTCCCTCCTCAACCCACCCTCCACACAAATATTAAATATGTTTAGCCAGGAAAGCAGGATTCCATATTCTTACAAGAGCTTCTGAGTCCACCTCATATGCCAAGGGAACTCGCGCTCATTCCATGACAGCTTTTTGTTATTATTCTTATCAGGGTAGCAAGGTTAAAATCTTCTGGTAGCTCATTTGAGATGCCTCAAAAGGTAGCACTTGATTCAGGGAAACATACAGGGACTTTGTGAGCAGAGTTGGCTGGATATAAAATAATAGATCACCAAATAACACTTTATGTGTCAGGGCTTGAATATCCAGCCCTTGCATCTTCGTGGCTACTGTTCGCTATTTAAATAGATACTGGCGGATTAAAAATATAAACCAAAGAAAAGGCTAAGAACATCATCTCTATGGAGTAAATTTCTTTTAAAAGGAACAGAGCCATGAAGTTGTGTAAGTAGGTACTCAAACTGAGTAACTGTGTGGTCACATTCTTGTAACTTTTCTCATCCACCTAATATTTGTTATGCTAACTCACTGCAACTGCATCATATCTAAGGGTAGGCCTCAGGCCTGCACCTGGTTGCCCATGCAGAGCCCATGGACATCAATCAGCTCAGTATAGGCACAGTAGTATAGCTGCTCCCAGTCAGGTACAGAATTGAGGTCTCAACTCTTTGGCACGGGGAGATTTCCTTCTCATTCTATTTGCTTTGGAAAGCACACTCTTGGATGCTGTTACAAAAATAAATAATCCCATCATCCCTGGTATAACTCCACTGCAGGCAATGGGACTACATCAGGAGTGAATTTGTCCCCACATATTTGGAAAAGCAACAGCTATAAAATGCAAGCCCCTCCATGTGTTATTAATGATACCTTTGATTATTCAAATTGAAACGATCTGACTATTTCAGTTGATTTTTCCCCAAACATGCTGCCACCACTGGGATCCAGGTATGGGGAAAGGAGTTGGAGGCAAGATCCTGGTTTTGGTCCACGTCTAATCTGTGGCTTTGTAAAATCTTGTTTATAGAAATCTAAATGCAGGAGCTAACTTCAGTCACCTGATGGTGTTATATTAGCCATCGGTGAGTGGCCCTCTCTGACCAGATTGTGATGTGGTAACGACCATGTTATCGCATAACGAAGCTATGGGCATTCCATCATTGAAGTACTGTACAAACAGCTGAATCATGATTACATATAATGACACAATAGTATTCAATGGGAATCACCGGTCTGCATAATTTCTCTTCAGCAGAGTTGCATGGTTGGGGTCTGATCCAAACCCATTGAAGTAAATGGAAAGGCTCCCATCAACTTCCAGGGTCTTTGCATGAGAGCTGCTTACTGGGAGACCAAGTGGTGCATCTAATTTGCCGAGAATGGAGCAGACTGTAGCCACACATTCTCAATACAGAGGTGTGGCTTGTGGAGACTACACATCCCGGCACACAGTGCTGCATCTCAATCCATAGGCGCCGACTCCATGGGTGCACCCACGGGGAAAAATTAGTGGGTGCTCTGCACACACCGGCATCCAAGCTCCCAGCCCTGCCCCACCTCACCTCCTCCTCCGCCTCCCCCACTGAGCGTGTCACATCCCCACCCCTCCGCCTACGTCCCAGTGCTTGCTGCTGCCAAACAGCTGTAGCAAGCTCGGGGAGGGAGTGGAGAGAAGCGGGAACATGGTGCGCTCAGGGGTGGAGGTGTGGCTGTGGCGGGGATTTGGGGAAGGAGTTGGAATAGTGGCAGGGAGGGGCGGAGTTGGGGTGGGGACCTTGGGGGAAGGGGTTGGAATGGGAGCGGAGGGGCAGGGGTGGAGCTGGGGCGGGGCCGGGGACAGAGGGGTGTCGAGCACCCACTGGCACCAGTAGAAGTCGGCACCTATGCCTCAATCCAGTCAAGACCAGAAACGAATGTGCCAAAATACTCCCATAAGACTGACTGGGCTGCTGCTTGCAGTTCTAATCAGAAGCAAAAAGTGTGAGAAACATAGTGATACAGCCGGTCTATGTTTCTGAGAGATTTCCAGCCCAGGTTTGCAGACCCATGATCTTCAAAGAAAGAACCCAACTGAAACTCTAAAAATGTAATTAGCTGGAAGAAAGGTAGTATCATCTAATGGCTAGAGATGAGGAAAAGGAGCCATAAATCCTGGCTTCTGTATCTGGCTCTACCACTACCTCCCTGGCCAAGTCACTTCACCTTCTATGGCTCAGTTTCCCCATCTATAAAATGGGGATAATTAATAACCCTTGCCTACCTCACAGGGTGTTGTGAGGATTAATAAATTAATGTTTTTAAAGTGCTTTGAAACTCGGGGATGAAATATGCTACTGAAGTGCCCATAGTTATTAATTAACCTTAGAGACCCGCTCAACTTCTCTTTCAGTCAAACAGGTTCTAGTAGTGGCTAAGGCTGTGTGAACTATTAACCAGCCCAGAATGGCGCCTGCATCTGCCTGTGCAGTCCGTGCTCTGCTGGTATCTAACTTATTGCCCTGTGAAGCACTATCAGCCATTCCAAGTCTGAGAGGCTCCAAATTCTATTCAGTGATACACTGCCATGTTATCTATCACCTGGCTGCTGTCCCCGGAACCGCCAGTGAACTCTGCTTCAAAACTGCATACCTAAGGGCGCCAGTTGCTGGGCGTGGCAACTGTGCTTGTGGTGCAAATTTCTCAGCCTCCCAAAACAAAGTCTGCAGTTGCAAACCACATTTACGTATGCGGATGAAAAGGAAAGCAGAGAGGAGAATGCAAAATAAATGGCCCAGCGTGTACTAGTTCCTTTACTCCAGCTGGGAAGATACTTCAAATTTGGATACCATGGCAGGAGAGAGATGCTGTCTTCTCTTTCGCCCTTTGCCCTTTGCCCTCTCTCCCGCCTCCCCTCCTGCGTGGAAAGTCCAGAGTAAGCAGAATTCCAAACACCCTGCTGGTGCCATGTTTATACAGCGTGTCCTCCTCGCTTAATTGCTTGACAACAGCTTTAGAACAAAAAAAAGAGAGAAAAAGTGAACAGCTTGTTTTTTTGGACACAATACAACCTTTTTTTTTTTTTTCCTGTTATGTTAGCAAAAGGAAACAGAGCCCTTTAAAGATCATCCATTCCCAACTCGTAGACTTTGAAGGTGTATTCTGGAAAAGTGCATGATAAATGGGACCTTTGCCTCATTCCCCTCTCTTAATTTAAATTATAGACACTAATGGCTGGTGGGGTTGGTAATGGTACTCCCTTGCCTCATTGTTCTTTTTTGTGAGAAGAAAGAGACGGTTTTTATGCTTCATTTTCAGGTCTAATATGGAGGGCCAAACTATAGAGAATTACCTTATGGACATTGTGGTTGTGGCCCATGAGCTGGTGTTCCTCTCTGGCTACCTTTTGTTAGTTCGCATGGGACATAATTACCCCCATTGGGTGCTGTGAGGAGTTGTTCCAAGATACACCCTCCTACTGACTCAAAGAGCTATTTAAATGTCATAGTAATGACAGCAAGGACTTCCTTCTCAGGTACTGTTTATCCAACAACAGACTCAAAAAGCACATGGGTTGATGTACCACCTTTTCTACTCTGGGTTCTCCAGAGTGCTATTTAAGTCAATCAGTTAGATGCTGTTCAGGCAAAATCAGCATCCATTCTCTGCACCCAGCAGTTGCTTGCACACAGACTTGGGCTGAAGTGATGGGTTTGGACATTTAAATCAGAGGAGCAACCAAAAGTTCACATAAAATGCTATCAGAACCTTTTTGGATGCACAAGGACTGGCTTTTCTCCAGGGATTTCTACTTCTTCCTGGTCTGGACCTTGCTGAAGACATCCTAGGGATGGAGTTTCTCCCAGTATTTCAGAAATTATCCTTTCACATCTTTCAAGGGAGCTAGACCTAAGCAAAGAAAACCAGAGCAAACATACATCCATATTAGAATTAACCATTTTTAGCCCCTCAAAATGCTTCTTTATCTGTCAGATGTCCTGGCTGGTTCTAAGTTCATTCCCTGTCCCTAATCAGGATCTCATTCTCTGGACCCCATAAACAGTCTGTACATAATCACACATGCCCCCCATTGTCCATAGTCAAAAGGATCAGACCCTATTTTTGAGCAATGTATTTTCCAATTTCCAATACCCTTCCAAAAAAGCTCTCCGCATTCAATGCATTTCACTGGAGTTAAATTGTGTTTTCCTGTATTTCTCCCCAAAATGCCTTATTTATAGCTTTCCAATTCTGGGGGCATAGCAGGAGAATGATACTGCATCCTGTATTTTTATTTCTGGGGTAGGGACCGCTTCTCCTGGAAACAACAACGTTCTAACTTGAAAAAAAATGAAAATAATAAACGTAATAAGAGAGAATTCAAATGGGCTTGAGCTCAATGGAAGCTGCCTCTGCAGTACCCAGCTGTTTTCACAGGGGACATTTGCTGTCATAACTCGCTGACCTGGCTTGGGGGTGGTATGAGAAAAACCATCAGAGCCTGCTTTCTGCTTCATAAACCAACAACCAGATCAATGTGTCTGCTTCTCCCAGGCCCTTCCCATGCAGTGGAGCATGGAGATGGGGCCTAATTTAGCCTGGGATCATCTGTTTACTGCTATATTTATTTCTCGGTCCTCAATCGTGCATGAAAAGGGTTAATTAATGGCACACCGTAGAAGTGTACAGAATCAGGGAATTTGCCGTGTTTCAATTATCCTATCTGAGGCATAGAAACACCTCTTGAATACGAGCTGCACTGGAAATATGTCAGGTCTGTGCGTTCCTTTTTAGTGAATTCTAGTGCCAATCTGAGTTCTGTTGTGAAGCACAGGGCTGATAGTGCCAGACAAAGACAGCCATCAAGTGGGAAGGTGTTACGCAAGCTTCCTCTAGCTGCCCTATCAATGTATCTCAATACTAGATCTACAGTAGCCCTTGCACTTCCAGTCCTGGGACTAAGCACCTCAGTCTTGATCTGCAGCACTCCCTGTTGTTCAAGTCCCACGCATCCAATCAGCTCTGCCAACGTCCCTTCGTCCTGACCTGCACACCTTGATATTCCTCAGTGCCCCCACCCCTCAAAAAGCTTTGCCAATGTACTTTTTCTAGACCTGTGCAAGCTGTCAACCTGTGGTGCTTTTTTATGTTTACTGAAGATCTGAGAGAATGTCACATTCTTATCCAATTTTTCACATTCATAAAATATCTTCACCAAACTGGGCATCATAATTTTTCCCACTGTTTGGATGTCGATGCAGGTTTTTTGCAGTGAATTTTCAAGGTTTGAATCGGGCCATGTGGTTTCAGTCGCAGGGTATTGGCTCGTGTTCCCTGGTTGGCTAGGTGTACCCCATGGGACCAGCAGAGTTAGCAGTAGCCATTTTAGCTTTTTTTTCTGCAGAAGAAGCCCCAATAAACTGCTGTCACTTACCAATGCAAAATAAATCTGTGTTGTTTTTACAAGCAAAACTGCTTGGGGGAGGAGGATATGATTTCTATGAATTGTCAATGTATTAGTTAATTGCTTTGCACCATACTACAGCTTCATTTGGACGTTTCTATTCTGATGTGCTTCTGCCATTACCATGGGCCTAGTGTCCCCGTTACTTGATTGAGGCCTGACTGACCATGGTCTCGTTTAATCCCCCTTGATCTGAGAGAACTGACTGAAGTTTTATTACCACAGTTTAATCCCTATGATTTTCCGCCAGGGAACTGCTTGCAGATTCCCCCCATTTACTTTGCCAGTGTTTGAGACTGTAAATAAGCCTCCCGTTTATTATTAGCACAATATACTGTTTTACAAGGGGAGCGCAGCTGCCTGAGAAAGTTCAGAGCTCTCTCCTGCAGCACTCAAGCATCAGAGGCATTGCACGTACCACAAAGGGGGTGAGGAGCTGTAACGTTGGCAGCAGCAGGGTTGATTCTCCAATCACAAAGGCACTTCTCCAAAAGAGGCACCATTAGTATGGGGGCCGTACCCAGACATGCTAGCCAGACCCAAGGGCCACAGCATAGCTTCCTCAGTAACAGCCTTCTTCCAGTGAGGCTGGTCTATCCGCAAACCTTGGAGAGCCGCCACACACAGGGGTCAGCCCTGGTGCTCCAGTTCTGGATCTCTGCTGATCAGAACCTAGCTATGTTAAGGACTAGGCTACAGATCGAGCAAACTCATGTCGGGCCAAATTCCGTAGCGATATAACTCCATTGACTTGAACATGTGACTTTGATCAGTGTTTGAATGCACCTCCCCCATAAGAAAGACTGGATCAGAATGAAGCATGCAAGGTCACAAATAGTCAGCTCCGACATTGGGATTTTGCAATTTGAGGCACGAGTTTTGATTGCTAGAGAAAAATGCCTTGGTTCTCTCTCCCTGCACAGGGTTCTCAGGGAAAGCAGGAGAGACAGTAAAATCAGACGAGGAAAAACTGTTAATGACGAGATTTGCCAAATAAGTGAGTGCATTCAGTGGCCTGGAAAATGAGCCGGCGAGTGATATAAGAGCTCTTTCTGAATCCTGCACGCTCAAGGAAACATTTAATATATCTTGAAGCGAAAATATGCCTTGGCTCTTGCTGCCGGTGTAAATATTTGTGTTCGCAAATGTTGGCAAATATTTGAGACATCTATGTTGTTTAACCAAGAGCTTTGTCTCTCAGGCTCCATCTCCCTTTTTGGTCTCCTTTGTAATCACATTAGCCTGGAAGAATTCTCCTGATATTTGTGTGGAGGATGGGATCAGAATCATTTCCATTTGTACTCTGAAAACCAGACAGGAGCTTTCAGACCAAGACCAACAAAGGGCATTGGAAAGTCTGGCTAAAATAATGTGCAGCATCAGTTTAATTTTCTCTGATACAGTCTCAGTTGAGGGGAAAGACTAGATTAACCTGCATTTGCAGGCATGGTCATGCAGAAGATCTTTCCTTCTCAGTAATTTCAATGATCCAATTGATGACTGATATTCCTCAAAACTGATTGAGGGCAGGGACAAAATCCTTAACTGTCTTTCTGTTTTATATGTGGTGGTAATTCAGAGCAGGTGTGCTGGCACTTCATGTCTGTTACAAGTTCTAACACAAAAGCTCAGTGTTCCAGGCTCTAATCAGTCTGGTGGGAAGTTCTGAGAAAAGAGGACCTAGTTGCCAGAAGAGTGAAATTTAGAGTGACACCAGTCTGGGAATGTAACAGAGGAGACTTTATCCTTGAGCCCATTGTATTTGTGCCTATCCAATATGGGAATGTCCTTTGTTGCTTCAATATTTATTATTCTTTTTGTTTTAACTTGGAAGCTTCCAAACTGATAGGAGTGAGTCTTGCGATGTTTTTATTAAGCAGCATATGACACACACACATACACCCCCCCACACACGCACAATCCAATATGAAAAGTCCCCTGCGCACACTCTGGTCAAGCTCCTATCAAGAGTTCATCTTTCCATCCCAACAGTCTTATTTCCATGTAGTGATGTCATAGCTACCAACCTGTGATGGCAAAAAACACTGAAGGAAATCCCTGAAAATGTACAGGGAAACATTATCCATCAGATTTCCTAACCAGGACAGGGAAAGTTTTGAAGGGGACCTGGATAGCTTTGGGGTTTGGTAATGGGAGACAAAGTCTTCAGCTCTAAGTCATTGGCTTGAATTCTGACCAGTAACCAAAGACATTCCCAACTCTAGGCTGTTTGGGGACAAGTGTGAAGTGTGTTGCATCAGGGTATTCAACTCTTAGCAGACAAGTGTCTACAGAACAAAATCCACCATCACAGCTAACTGACAGTGTTAGGAGAGAGACCTATGACTGAATGAACATGGAGATTAGAGCTGCATAAAATAATGTGAATTAAATAAGCCCAGGGCCAAACCTTTATCCAGGCTTTGTGAGGGACTCAAAACAAATCAATCTGGTTAACTTTTAAAAATGTGTGTGGGGAGGGAAGGTGACTGCATTGTTGACTTCTGTCCAAAAGCAGGTGTGCCTCAAGAAGATTCTACAGGACTTCCAGATTTATTGGTTCAAGTGGAAGATGTTTAAAGAAGTCTAGATAAGCAACTAAACTTTTGAGTGCTTATCTGAACCTCCAAAGTTTTGAACGGTCAGCCATTACTGGTGGAGACAGAACTACCTTTTCCCCCTAGAGGCGGGTACCTTATAGCTGAGGCATGAACCTCTGAATAAACAACCCTGTAATAAAGGCCCTTTGCTAAATCACTGAAGTGTAAACACAGACAGCATTCTTGTGATTATAAACCCACAAATACAGGACACACTCCTGGGAATGGGCTTGATATATTTTCCTCTTTGATTCCTACCTCTCGGGAAGATTAAATAGTGTCATCGACAGGTTAATACATAATGACCCTAGTGTCTCCAGACATTATTGCATTGCAAATAAGATTGGCATTTACATATTTCTCAATTGCCCAAGGGTACAGAAGACATGTTTGAAGAATCTGCTTGGGGAGTATGCTGGGAAGCAGCAGCACTGTATATATGGCAGACAAAGGGCAAGGCACAGTGTTAATGGAGCAGGGGAAGAGGATGACTCTCTTAATGAGCCAGCATAAGCCCTCTGGCCATAGTGGCAAACAGCTGTCAGTCAGCAACGTGCTCATATATTAGATGAGTCCCCCAGAGATAAGCTGAGTGCTAAACATGCCAAGGCAGGCCCTTGCCCCAAGGGATGGTGGAGCCATCTCCAATTTGCTCCTGCTCTGTCTCCTGCAATGGAGCAGCTGTACAGAGACACCCTTGCTAGGCCGAAGCTGGACTTAAAATACAAAACTTGTTCTTCCAGATTGAGGGTGATGGTGATGGCCTGTGATAGACAAGAGGTCAGACTGGATGATCTGGTGGTCCCTTCTGGCCTTAAATTCTATGACTCTATGATTCCTAAATAGTCATAGGCCTCAGTGGCAGGAGAAGTACTTTCTGTGTATATGGTTTGTAAAATCATATCATCCTCATGGCTAAAGACAGGATGAAACTCCCTCCAGAGATAGCAGTACTGCTCCTGAGTCAGACATGGAGGATCTCAGAGAGCAATGCAACACTTCCCCTTCACCCCTAAGGGCTAACTGTGCTTCCTGCACAGCATTGCTGACCTCTGCCAGTCTGGGGAATGAAGGACCTGCTTGGCTCTGATTCCACCAAGCAGTACATTAGACTCCCAGTCCGGCCTACACTTTCTGAAGTCTGAAACCATGTCTGATTGGACATCTCTTCACGTGTGGTGAGGCCTACAGCTCCCCGCACTACAACACACAGTGTGACTTGTACAATACAACTTGTGTTCTATGCCTAAGCCACGTATCCTGCGATATCTCTGCTGAGCCCCATCTGCAGCAGCACTTTGGACTGGACCATTTGCTGACTGCTTGGCAGGTCTTTCTGCTCTGACGGGGCCAGCAGAGCTGGGAAGAGTGCTGCAGGGGCAGCTTGCTTAGTCCCTGGAAGAAACAGCACCTTGCAATCTTGCACTGACACCGTTTGTTGGATGTTTGGTTTGGCATTGAGGACCTTGATTCGTTTTGATAAGTGGCATGGGAGAGATACAAGTGTTGCCAAAATGCAACCAAGTATCTTCCCATCATCAGGAGTCCCAGTAGCAAAGTTTTTCTGCACCATATATCCATTGGGAACTATTGACCATATCTACTCCAGCAGCAGTTTGCCCCTAGCTCTGCTATTTCTCTTACTAACTCCAAAGTTATGCACCGTGTTTCTCCACTTTTCCATGGGAGGGGCCCTCCCTGTAAAAATTCACAAAGTCACTATGTTATCCTTGTTGAAATAACTCCTTAAAACATGCCTATCCTGTGATGTCCACTAAGCAACTGACAATGGCTAGGCAGATAGTGTGACCGTTGTTTACTACACTAATCTTAATAATTTTACTGTTCCTCTACACTCTCCCATCTGAGTGCTGTCTGTTCTTTATCCACCTGTTTTCTGTTATAATAGACAGTAAGCTCTTTGGAGCAGAGGCTGTCTTTTTTTTTCATATCTGTGTATAGAGTCTAGCGCAATGCAGTCCTGATTCCTGACTGGGAACACTACCATCACACAAACATTATATCAGAATATCTCATATGGGATGAAACACCAGGGAAACAAGGTTCCCTAGTCTCTTACCAGATCCTTAGTATAGAGAGGATGCAATAAGCAAGAAAAGAATCTGCCTGGGCAATTCTAGGAACATGCACTCACATGATATTATTTTATATTAACATGATGATAGAAAAATAAATGCATGCTCCAAACCCAGCCACTAAAACTTGCAATGCCCTATTTTTTTTATAGGAACAGTATTTCAAGCAAGGCCTGTGTGGCCCAGAAAAGAAAAAAAAAAGTTCTAAAATTCCCTAATTCTGCTTATCAGCTCCTTCTCCTGAAACTGCTCCTCTTCTCAGAGAGACAAGGTCCTGCCATCTTCATGATTTCTTCACCCTCCTTCTGATTATATGAGTCATGTTCATCCAGTCAGGGAACAGAAATAATATCATGTGACTTGCCAGCTAGGTGACCAATCACAAGTGATGCAGCTTGAACATTGAATACCAAGTTCTGAGCATACCCTGCGAAGTATTTGTGAAGAAAAAAATTCATCTCATAAATTCAAATGATGAGGAAATTTCTGTCTGCTCACAGATGCCCTACAGGCTTAAAAAAGTGGCTAGAGCAGGGGTTCTCAAACTGGGGGTTGGGACCCCTCAGGGGGTCGCAAGGTCATTACATGGGGGGTCACGAGCTGTCAACCTCCACCCCAAACCCTGCTTGCCTCCAGCATTTATAATGGTGTTAAATATATTAAACAGTGTGTTTAAATTATTAGGGGGGGTCGCACTCAGAGTCTTGCAATGTGAAAGGGGTTGCCAGTAAAAAAGTTTGAGACCTACTGGGCTAGAGTCACCACCAGATAAGTTATTTGCTGTGAACTATTCACTCTCTTTTATTTCTCAGTGGGCCTTATGTCTCCCAGTTATTTCTGGTCATTGATTCTGCATTTAAGGCCTGATCCAAAGCCCACTGAAGTCAATAGAAAGAATCTCCTTCATTTCAGTGAGCTTTGGATCAGGCTCTAAGTGAGGATCTGGCAGAGTTTTTGTATATTCCAGTGTAGAAAGATCATCTACTAATGTCTGTACAGGACTCTGTAGCAATTTAGCTTCTTACTGCTTCCAGTCTGTTTTTTTCCTGGTGTGCTGGAAGCTGTTTTTTGTGAGGTTAGTCTAAGGTATTTTAGCACTGTTAATTTCTCAGAGACACTGGTTTTATCGTGGCTCTTGGGCCTGGTGCTGAAGCAGTATGAGGATGGAGCATGTTTGTATCAAAGGTCTGGTTTTAATCTTCTAGTGGCTTGGAATGGAGTGAGTGTGAATGTTATCTGGACTGAGATGGTACCATAATTGTGCAAGATCTTTTTGCACATGGATTAGCAGTGAGAATCGTCCTAGACCTTCTCCACTAATCGATGTGCAAAAAAAGGCTCAGCCCTCATGCACAGCCCTCAGAGGAACACACCCTTTCAGAAGGGTGGAGAGAAAGGAGAAAGAGGGGCTATCATGAAGTCCCTTCCCTTGCCAGACAGTACTACAGCAAAATTATAGTTCAAGGCAACAATGTCAGACAAAGATAGATAGCTGTGACTGTTTTATTTAGGGACCTGGAGGAGGCACTGGAACCAGGAAGTACCCTCCCCTGTGAGATAAGGGAGACCTGGCCACCCACGAACAACTGGAATCCAGGCATCCATATGTAAAAATCTGGGGCCAGCAATGTAATTCCCATCCTCAGCAGTCCCTAACCCCCACCTTCCACTCCTTTCTCTCTTTTTCAGTATAACCAGCTGACTTTGTTCACAACCAGGAAATAATCAAACAATCTCTTCAGCTACTTTTTCCCCCTTTAAAGGGCTCTGTCAAAGGCATTTACTCCCAAGGCTTGATCTCCTCTGCTATTAAAAATGGTTATTCCAGCCTCCCAGTGGGGAATGGCCTCTGGGTTGCAAATATCTGTGTTTTGTTAAGTGAATAATCACATAAAATAAAATATCCACCTAAACGTCAAAATGAAAAACAAGCCACTGGTTCTGTAACCCCCCCCCACACACACACAAAAAACAGTGCTGCCTGTGCACCCCCTGCTGGTTCTGCAGTTGCAGGTGATTTGCCGCTATTTCCAGGACCATGTGCTGACGTCCTTGGTGATTCTGATAGACAAGCTAGGAAATGACTCAAACGAGAGGCTTGGGCTCATTTCACTCCCGTATGACAGGTCAGTTGGGGGTGAAGTCAATATTTGAGCAAAGGAAAGAGGACAAAATCAGAAGAATGTCCTAATCCAGTTTGTAAAGTGGTTTTCAAAATAATAGCTACAGGGAAATATAAATACAGCTTGTTGCCCGTTTTCAGATCCTTCCATCGGGGTGGGGGTGCACAAAGGTGGGGGAAGAAGTATTTTTCCAACTCTACAGAGGCACCTAGAGGCGAAAGTTGATGGGCACATTGGGTAAAGAGCTCTTCTGAACATCTGGCCATAAGTGTCCCCTGGGGAGTTGCTAGGTGCTGAACTACTCTGAAAATCGGGCTGCAGTTGTGGGTGTGGAGCCCTGAGCTCTTGTGGAAATCTGTCCGTATGTGACTTTCCCAAGGCCACAGAGTGAGTCAGTGACAGAGCTGGGCACCAAGCCCAAGTGTCCTAGCTCTGAGCCTGCCCACCATAACCACTAGACTGGATAGCTGCTGCCTTCCCTGTAACATAGTCTTGTATATTTAATTGCTTACCTGCTTGCAAGACTTCGCATGCTCAGCAGGGTTTATAAACCTCCTGAGAAACTAGCTGAACTCTCCAGCCACCTTTCCCCTTCCTCTAAGAGCGAAGTGCGCTGCAGGAGGTGTAGCCCGAGGCCTGGCCTGGCTGAGCGCACAGGAAAGCCAGACAGGTGACCTGCACCATGCACAATGGCAGCCTGGGGTCTTGGATCCCACCATGCTTCTTAGTGCAGCCCAGGCTGCTAGAATGGAGCTGGCACAAGGAAAGCCAGGCACAGTTGGGCCCTGACAGACAGCTTGCTGCTGTGCCTAAGATTCTGAGCTGAGTCGGGGCTGAGAGTCGCCGGCATTCATTTCTCAGACGTTTATTCATGTATAATTGCCTGTCTGGCTGTCTTAAAGCTAATGACTGGATGTGAAGATTTCCAGTTAAGGTTTGTGAGAAGGTAATTACATTGCAATCTCACTCTACGACGATTCCTTGAACGCAGATAAACTTGTTTGAGTGGGTTTGCACGTCACAGGAATCAGCTATATTACAGAGCCCAGGCATGGCAAGAAGAGATAAGGGAATGTTTTTGCTGCTGCTTTTTATCGGGTGACCTGTTAAAAGCTTTTTCTGAGGGGGTGTGTAACCACAGCAGGGGTTAACACATCAGCTTCTCACCTCTGGAGGTCTTGGCTTAAGCCGGTCACTGGTCACAAGGGAGGAATCTGGTGGGTCCTCCTTGCCCAGTCACCGGTGGAAGTTTATTCAAAAGCCACAGCACATTCTGGCGTCAGTCTATACGACTGGAAGACCAATTTGCTCAAGAAGAGCCCATGACTTGATACAAGCGACGCTGCAGGTTGAGACTAAAGTACATTGGCAGAGCTGGGTGGAGGACTGCAGCAAAGGGGCCTGTAGTACAGGAGGCATCAGCAGAGCTGTCTGTGGAAAGTCCAGGTCTAGAATAGCAAAGGGGAGCTGCAGGTCAAGAGCAAGTTACATTGGCAGAGCCGGGTGGGTGCTGCAGGTCAGGAACCAGGTGTATTGGCAGAGAGGTGCATGGGCAGCTTGCACTATACCCTAATGCACTAGGCATGGCTCTAGCCAACACTATCAGACACGCAGCCTCCCTGAAATTCACCCCGGTATTAAAAGGCAAACTAACACAAAGCATTCTCTTTAAACATCAGTGAAATGCTAGCAACTCCAGCAGGAACAAGGTCCCCTCCCAGGCCCAGTCACTTAGAACCATGATTTCTAGATAAAAAACAACTTACAAACACTTGCTTCTGCTATGAATTTTAGGTAAGAGACATATCCCTCAGGTGAGCCTACATTAGAGAATCCTATACCCATGTTTCAGACCTGGTGCAGCTGTAGTCATACTAGCCAGGGTGTAGGCTCGGGTATAGATTGGATGCAGGCACAATACCATCATGCCATCGAATGTCACTGCTGGGAACTTATTACTAAACTCCTAGTGTGCACAAGGCCTTACAGCTCATCAAAGCGCGTACTGCTCCCGTCATCACCCTGGGGCGCTTCAGAGTTCTCCAGGAGACAGGCTGGGACACTTACTTTCACCTTCTGAAAGTGTCTCCTGTACTGTTGCTTTAAAGCTCTTGCCCCCTTCAGAGGCACGAGCCAATGCCCTGAGATCATCCCTCAGTCCGATCAAGCTGTTAAAGCCTCTCAAATCTTTCTTGCTCAGCAGCACTTCATATAAATCCAGTAATGTGCGTATCACTCCGGCTGCCAACTGCTTTTTTTATCAGGAGGGAGGGGTTGCTCGGAGGTTATTATTACAGTCACTGCACCATTTCCCTGGGGGATCCCTGCAACTGCCAGGCTGCCAGAAAACATCTTGAGGAGGGTTTCAGGCCCCTGGGAGTTCAGCTGGCAAATGTGATGCAGTGGGTAAGGATTAGCAACCCATTAGGACAGGGGTTTGGGGCTGCGTTGGTGAAATCCTTCCCCTCAGCAACAGATGCCAGAGAGCAATGCAGAGAGTACACACATTCAGTGCACAGGTGGTGCTTTAGAGTCAAACTCGCACCATTAAATATCAATAAGTGTTTAGGGGCATTGCATAGCACTTCCCTAAGGAAGACAGATTATTCCCTGGGATGAACCCAACCGACCCATTCTGGGTTTCATTTGCTTGATGTAGACACAGCCAAAAAAACCCACCACTTTTTGGCATGAATAAAACATGCTTCTTGAGTAGCAGCAATCACTAGTTTGTCAGCGAGAATCTCTGAATGGGGCAGGGGCTATTAAGCTGGTCCTCAGTCTAAATGGAGCCTTAGAGGCTGGCAGCATACCCAGCCCCCAGGGCAGGGCCGGCTTTAGGAGGTGCGGGGCCCAATTCGAACAGTTTTGATGGGGCCCTGGGAGGGATGAGTAAAAAAAAAACAAAAAACACATGGGGCTTGTACTCACCGGGCGGTACTCCAAGTCTTTGGCGGCACTTCGGCGGTGAGTCCTTCACTCACTCCAGGTCTTCAGCGGCACTGAAGGACCCGCCGCCGAAGACCCAGAGTAAGTGAAGGACCTGCTGCCGAAGTGCCACTGAAGACCCGGAGCACCGCCAGGTGAGTAAAAATTAAAAAGGCGCCTCTAGCCGGGGAAGGGATTCTCACTGGGCGCGGGGCCCAGTTCGGGGGAATTGGTGGAATAGGCCTAAAGCCGGCCCTGCCCCAGGGATAGCAAAGACTATGCTGTCCCTTTGGGGTATTGGAGGAAGCATAGTCTTGTGAGCAGAGCAGCTACAGCTCAGAAGGAGGCCTCCTGGGTTCTAATCCCAGCCCTGGGACTTATTGACTGTGTTAGGCCTGGACTACATTACAAAGTTAGGTCAATGTAAGGTGCTCTGTATTGACCTAGGTGTGCACGTGTCCACACCTGAATTTGTACCCACTGAAGTAAACTCTCCATTATGCTGGCATAGTAACACCGCCTCCCCAAGCAGTGTTGAGCCATGGTTGATGTTTTGAGGTCAATGCAGGGAAAATTAAACACAGAATTATCTATGTTGACCCTAACAATCCTTCAGCAGCAGTCCCACAATGGCCAACATTGACCACTCTGGTCACAACTATGAACTCCATCACCCAGGGTCGTGCAGACTGGAAGCCCCCCTGCTCCCCTTTAAAACTCTGTGCTGCTGTTGCTGCCTTGAGGAGGTTCACTGCCGCACCTGCAGAATGCCTGAGCCAGATAAGGAGGATAAGGAAAAGTACTCATGATGTTCAGTGAGATCCTGCAAGCTAGTGCTGCATCAGACTGTGAATTGAGGGCTTGGAGCTTGGCGCGTAGCTCCAGGAATGTGGCCTTGCACATCCAAAAGTTCAGCAGCCATCATCATCCCAAGCCTGCGTTATGATGTGATCCCACAGTCAGTGCTCGTATCTTGGGCCCAGAAGCAACACTCCAGTGTTTGCAGTTGTTGCATGGATGCCACCAACAGTCTTGACCTGGTTCTCGCTCAGTCCCACAGCAAACTTCCCTCCAGGAAATCGTCATGTTCCCCCATGGTTCTTCTTTCAGCTCTGCAAATACTGGAGGATCACACATCCTCTGCTTGCAATCTCATGACAATAGTGCAGAACTGTACAGGCTCCATGCTTCCATCAGAGATGGCGGACAGTGAAAAATCCTATGTGGGTTTGTGGGATTTTCAAAATAGCTGTGAAAATTATGGGAAAGAGATGGCATTATGGGGTAGGGGAGAAAGTTGCATGATGGAAACTTGACCCTGAAGTCCCAGTCAACCGGGCACAACTTGTTTCGGCCCCACCATGCATTACCAAACTTCCCAAATGATGTGCGCTGGATGGTGGCAAGTTGCACAGTGAGATACCCACCCACGACGCACCACACGGTGCATCAAAACAAGTATTTCTGGTGCGTATGTGCAGTGTTGTCATGGGGCATGGCTACTCTCCCATCTTCTTCCCCTCAGAAACGGCACAGACTGCAGTGATTGGGCCTTCACAAAACCATTTTATTTTAAGTTCCCACTACCATACCCACAACAATCCCTGTGCATCAGTCTATTTACCGCCCCTCTCCCCAGGACCTGAGGGGAACAGAGGTCTCAGTCCCGCAAGGCCTCCATGTAACTGGACTCAACTAGCGCTGGTCCCCTCTCTCCCTTTGGCACTTCCTTCCCGCCTTTTTATCAGCCTTAGGCTGATGGGTTAATTGAGCGGGCCAGCCTGATTGTCTTACTACCTCCGTCAGCTTTCCCGACGGGAACTAATTAACATCTTTGTGATCAGAGTGCAGGCTCACCTGTTCACTCCCTGCACTGTCCCAAGCACCGACACAAGGAGCCGAGTATGCACGCCCACAAGTGATGTACTATCTAGGGCAGCTTTGTGCTGACAAAACTTGTGTTGGCAAAAGTTTGTAGTGTAAACATGCCTGAAGCTCGGGCAAGTCACTTC
This sequence comes from Mauremys reevesii, assembly GCF_016161935.1. NCBI lineage: Eukaryota > Metazoa > Chordata > Testudines > Geoemydidae > Mauremys > Mauremys reevesii. The sequence goes on along the minus strand of NC_052631.1, from coordinate 79,475,208 downwards.
ACCTCTCTGTGCCTCAGTTTGAGGTAGTGATAATGACACCTCATACTGCATCTTGGAGCTTAATTCATGAATAGTGTCTGTCAAATGTGTAGAGATTTTCAGATGGGAAGTGCTGAGAAAAGACAAATTCACTGTTATGATGTATTAGTATGCAACATGGCCAGGTTCTGAGCCTGGTTCAGACTTCCTTGGCCAGAATCATGGTGGGTAGAATCATAGAACCATAGGGTTGAAAGGGACCAGCAGAGTCATCTAGTCTAACCCCCTGCCAAGATGCAGGATTTGATGGGTCTAAACCAGGTGTGAGCAAACTATGGCCCGCAGCTCGGTCCCTCTCCAACGCTCTGGCCGGGGCACTGGATCGGTGGCCGCACCAGCAGCTCGAGCCTGCTCTGACGCTGCAGCCGGGGCGCTATGTTGGGGCCGGACCACACAACTTGGTCCTGCTCTGGTGCTCCGGCCGGGGTGCAGGGTCGAGGCCGCACCACGCGGCTTGGCTGGGTCGGGGGCTGCACTATGTACCACACGGCTTGGCCCTGCTCCAGCCAGGGCGCAGGGTCAAGGACCACAGCACATGGCTCCCGGAAACCACGGAATGGCCCCGCTCCAGCCCTTACGTGCTCCAATGGGAGCTGCAGGGGCAATGCCTGCAGATGGGGCGGTGCCTGCGGATGGGGCAGCATGCAGAGTCGCCTGGCTGCTCCTCTGCATAGGAGCCGGAGAGGGACATGCCACTGCTTCTGGGAACCATTTGAGGTAAGCGCCGCTCAGAGCCTGCACCCCTGAGCCTTTCCCCATGCCCCAACCCCCTGCCCCAGCCCTGATCCCCCTCCCGCTCTCCAAACCCTTCAATCCCAGCCCGGAGCAACCCTCTTGCACCAGAAACCTCTCATCCCCAGCTCCACCCCAGGCTCAATGACGAGCAGTTTCTCAGTGCTTTTGACCCAATTCAGCAAAGCATTTACACACATGCCTACATGGAAGCCATTGAAGTCAACTGGATTTAGGAACATGTCAGAATGCTTTGAATCAGGGCTAGAGCTGATCAAAAATTATCTGACAATGTTTTTCCATCAGAAAATGCGTTTAGAAGCTTTCTGTGGAAACATTTAGAAAAAAAAATCAAAGCAAAGGGTTTCAGTCAGGTTGGGAGGTTCCTTTTTGACATTTTCTGAATGGAATGTTTAGATTTTGGTTTTGAAATGACTTTTGGTTTTGAAAATTATTTGAATTTAAATTAGAATAGAAACAGTTTTAAAAGCCAACATTGAAACAAAATATTTTGATATGATCAGAATAAAATATTTTGATCAATCCAAACTGAATGCTTTTGAAACATTTTGTTTCACAGAAATTTTTGAAATTTCATGCCATTTCAGGGTGAAAACAAATTTTGAAATGTTGGAATTGCCCACAAAATGGAAATTCCAATTCCCGCACAGTGACTCAGGATTTTAGGACCGGTATGAACAATGCACCCATCCCGAGCAAAACCATAAAGAGCATTTGAGCTGAAGATTGTCCTGCATATTTACATTCACCATTAAATATTCCAGGCACAATAGGGCTCTGTGAACTCCCGTGTGCCTTGATATTTAACACCCATCTTACCCATGTAGGTTTCTGTGGTTTAATTCTCAAGGTGTTTTAATACCACTGAGCTGGCAATTGGGGAAAGACTTGATCAAAACAAAAACAAATTTCATGAGTCTAAATCATTAGAATGACACAAAGCAACCAAATCCCTGGAAGGGCCTGTAACCACAAACCACATCACTCCATCGTAAAGAAGGGAGATGTGCTTTTTTTCCCCTTGTTGTAAGTATTAAAAATTACTTACCAAGGTGACAAATTTATTGCTACAGTAATTACACGATTGCTTTATTACATGCCACCGGAGTAAGAAAAATATATATATTAAAAAATCACTTACGTCTAAACCAAAACAGCCAGCAAAGAATTACTGAGGGCAGTAAATAAATGTGACATATTATTATTTATTTGGGTGGAATCTAGTGTTTCATAGTAAAAATCTCCTGTCACTCTCACGTCCTCCTAGCGCTATGCAGGTAGTGTTGCCAAGTGTTTGCAGTGTTTTGAGGCATTTTCATCTTGTCCTCATATAATTGGTTGCTGTCTGATCAGCTGATTGATTGTCCCCCAGTCTGGAAAAGCATCTACAATTCCTAGAACCATAGGGTTGACACGTGTGACAAGAAAATGTCATATCATAATAATTACTTAGAGTGTAAGCTGTTTGGGGCCAGGGCTGCCTTTTTGTTCTGTGTTTGAACTACGCCCAGCACAATGGAGTCCTGGTCCATGATCGGAGCTCCTAGGTGTTACTGCAATGCAAATACTAAATCATCATCATCATCATGCTGGGAGTGTTTTCATCATGGTGTGCTCCACACACTGTACACATTTCTAAAAGTGACCGCCTCAGCTTCAGTGACATGACCTGAGAATGGGAATTAGTAGCTTACAGACCAGACCCTCTTCCTGGGACTGGATCTGATTTATAGCATTCAAAAAAACAATTAAAATAAATAAATAATGGCGCTATTTTCAGGAAGTTTGACAAATTGAATGTTCTCACTATTTTGATTTCAGTAAGCCTGACCCTGTAATGCTGGAAACCCAAACGCAGATGCATTAAGGCAACTGCATGGAACTAAGGGAAACTGCCTGTGAGTAGGCCAGGCCACGCTGAGCGAAGAACAAAACGTAAGCAAAGAGCATAAACAGCACAAAGGCCCCAAGTGAGCAATACCAGTGTATCACTGAGCACATACTAATACCCAGCTCTTATACAGCGTCATTCAGTGGGACTACTCCCAAGGTCAAAATTACATAGGTGCTTAAGCGCTCTGCAGAATCACAGCCACAGGGAGGAAAGATAGCCTTGTGATAAAGGCAAAAGCAAGGGACTCAAGATCTGGGTACCTTACTCAGCTACTAAAGCCCTCATTCAACAATTGATGAATCAGGGCGTAATCTCCTGTGTGACCTTAGATAAGACATATAATCAGTTTGCAAATGCATGTCTCCCCTGCCTCTCACCTGTATAGCCAGCTCATCACTTAATATTTGTAATGTACCTTCCAACAGAAAGCACTATAAAAATGCAAAGTATTGTTCTATGTGGTGATAAAGCAATTAAATCTTAATTTTTTTTTCCATTTCAGTGTCCAATCATGTGAATATTTTTTTCTAAATATGCAACTTTTAAGTTGTGTCCCTTTAAAGAGACCTGCAAAGCTTTGAAACTGCCTCTGAACACTCCTGGTAGCAGGCTAGGTGTCTAAATGTCAGATAATCCAATTTTAAAACAAAATATTTGAAAATCACTTCCTTCTTCACTTACCTGCCAAGACATGAGATCAGGGTTCTGGGTTTTCCCTTTGTGAGCTGATCGTTTCTCAGGGACCTAATGCAGAACATTTTCCTACACTCCTGATCTCATTAGCTCATTAAGGAAAACACAAAACCCTGAACTCAAGTTTTGGCAGGTAAGTAAAACAAACTTTTTTTTTTTAAATGGGCTTTTCCCCCAGTAGTGCTGTTTGTTTACTTCCTGCACTTCACACAGCTTAGACAGCCAGCCTATCTTGGTCAGTTTCACTTCCTGGTTCTAATGCACTAACAGGATGCTCTTGTGTTCAGGTTCCCAGCACTGCAGGGGACGGTTGAAATCCCCCCAAACCTGTTTTCATTTAAGTGAAAAACTAAATAATTCATGGGAACATTCCTAGTTCTTTTAGCAATACGTGTTTTTTCAAATCCTTGTTTTACATATATCTAAGCCTACCACTTAGATCCTAAACTAAGTTGGCAGATTCCCTTTTTAAACATATTTACAAAAGCTTTGAACTTCACCTTCGCTGTACGTATAGAAGGGAGAGAACAGAGGAGCACCCAGCGTGACTGCACTACAAGATCTAAACTTGGCCTGAGCGTCTCTGCTGCCCTTTTCCTAGTTATTGTTGTTGCCCTTTTATGGTGAGTTTCACATTTTTTAAAAAGGGAATTGGGTCCCTTTGATGATTAGCTGACAAAGTAAACTCTGGATGAGTGAGAGCTCGGAGTGGAAGGTTTGGCATTGCAGATCAGGGCTGGGCTATTTCATGGAGATCTCTGGCCTCAGTCTGTCTCAGGGATGCTTTTGCTGCCTCGAGTTGGCCCAGTCTCTCAAACACATAGTCAAAGGCAGAACAGGCCAAGGGCCAGAAAGGAGTGAGAATGGAGAGGAATGGGGAGTGGACTGTGGGAAGCTCTGATTGCCCAGATTGCCTCAGGGGGTTCCAAGTGTCCTGGACTCTAATTGCTAATAAATGTTCGTGCTGAGTTGCTTTTATTTTTCCAGCAAGATGGAATAACAGGGAAAATATGTGAAAGTCCCTGGACTTCAAGGGTGTGTTTTTCTTTCATTTGTATTTACCTAATTATGCTGTCAGAGATCGCTGAAAATTACACCCCCTCCCCCCTAAAAATGGCTGAATAAACATAGTGGAGATTCCAGCTGTGCCAGACACTACAAACGGTGATAAAGGAGACAGGGGAGAGATGCCTTTGGCAACCCCCGAACCTCAGAGCAAGGACCTCTGAGAGCTCCCTAACATCATGGGAAAAGTGCAGGGACCCCGCAAGAAAGGGGGTGATATGAAACAGAATAACGGCAGCCATTCAAAAATGATTATGGTCAGAAAACCATGTCAATCTGACCCCTTCAGACTTACCATATCTGTTCCTTGTGTGTCTTTAGGCACAATTTACTCCCTGCACCAAGAACAAATAGGTTTCTTTCCTCCCACTACCGAGCCAACAGAGCTAGCAATGTAGGAGCTGGATTCTGCTCTGCTTCACACGTCATCAACTGGGCTGCCTGCTCTGATGATCCAGTGTCAGAGGCACAAAGAACTCGGCTGGATTCTCTGATCAAGGTGGAAATTAGAAAAGTCATCTTGTTGATGACTAGACAAGTGAGCACATTGGCTTTGAAATCACTGAGGGAAAATGAGCACGAGCCCCCTCCATGTCATTTTTTTTCAGAGTATAATCGCACTTTCAGAAGGAAGCATTCACAAGTATTGTCTGGTGGTGAGGAAGCTAATGAGGATGCTTTATTTCTGTAGCCCTACTAGTGTGCATAGTGTCTAGCAGACACATCGAAATCCTGGGTCCGGCCCTAATGAGCTCACAGTCTAAAGCTGGTCTGATACCATAACTCACCCAACTCCACAAGTAGCCCTATTGAAGTTAATGGAATCACTCGTGGAATAAGGTGCTCCTCAGTGGGTGAAAAGGTAACAGAATCTGGCCACTAACTAGGAGTTAGTGGAAGAGACGGTGGGAGAGGAGGGAAACAAGGGGACCTACCAGGATTGGCTGTATTCCCAGGTTGCGGCAGTGTGGAATGTAGCTTGGCCACATGCACACAAGATTCAGTTCCAGTGCGTATAGCCTGGTCAGTGTATGTCAGATCCTGCACCGAACCTCAGACATGGAAAATTACTGCCACCTCTGTAGCACATAACCAACTCCCGTGTTTGAACCTATGGCCTGTGTTAAGCAGGAGATTAGGCCTGATGAGCACAATGGTCCATTCTGGCCTTGGAATCTGTGAACAGGGCAAAGTGACAAAGAGTAGGACAAGTGCAGGGGAACAGGGATCCTCTTGAAAAGGAATATCCAGACTATAGTACATTTCTGATTCACATCACTGACCTCTGTGTAGTCCTGTGTGGAGTATTTGGCACAACAGTCAAACTGGACAGGCCTCTGTACTTCTGATATGATTTAACCTAGTGTTTCCTTTCAAGTCAGGTATGTGTTATCAATCAGCTGATCAGACAGCAACCAATCATATGAGGACAATTATTTTGTCAGATTCTAGTTAAACTGTTCATTTACCTGTGAGGAACAGCTGAGGCTGGGCTAGAACCAAGGCTTGTCTCATGATTGATGTGCCTTTAATTTGAATAGATTACAGAGGAGTAATTAAAGTAATTGTGTCAAATTAAGCAATGGAATGAAGGGGTCAGATTTTAAGTGACTGGAGCAGAGAGAGGGAATCAGGTCAAATCATCTGTGTTTGGATTGTGTATGAACTGGGTGTAGATTGTATTGGGGAGTTGGCAGATAACTAGACATGCTATTGAGGAAAGTGCCAACTCTTAAGTGTTTTTAACCTCTTTGTTGCACAGCACGTTTGCAGTTTGGCAGATGGGATGGGAAAGGGAAGAAGGCAAAGGGGAGCTGTGCTTCCTTCCCAGGATCCTAAATGAAAGTTAAAATAACAGCACAAGCACAACTGGGCCACCCTCTGTTAGAAGGCAGCTTTCCCAAGGTTCTCCACTCCACCGGTGTTTATTCGACCCAAATCTCTAGAGGTGCCTGATGGAGTTCTCCACTGCCAGGGTAAAGCTCATGTGTGCAGGAGACGGAGCATTGTCCTGGACTGGTCAAAGGCTGTGAATGAATTCTCACAAGATTGAGGAATCACCATAAACCTCACCAAGTGCAAGGCTTAGTTCTCCTTGCTTTTGCTAATATAAACACATAGCACAGGGTACATATAATTTAATTTGAAGAAGATAGAAAACGCTGCTATATCACACACAATGTTCCTCCTGAGGAGAAGATGAGAAAAAGAATGAACCATATGACAGATGTTAGTCTGGCTTTTGCATTTAATGCCCTACTGGATGGCACTCAGATGCTAGGGTGAGAATAGAATAGAATAGAATAGACTTTCCACATGCAACCTCTTGAAAGAGCCAGGACTCAGGAACTTCTAAGATAAGTCTGCATTGTATTCAAATCTGAGTGGAACTGGTTCAAATTTGACTTGTTTTCATGACTCCAGTAATCATATGCACCCATGCAAGGCTTAGTCTGTATTTATTCCAGAAGAGGAATATAATCCAAGTTACAGCCTAATACCAATCAGCAGGAAAGCTGTGCCAGTTCCATTATGGCCACATCAGAAACAAATTTTAGGCTAAGTGGGTTATCCTGGAAGGTTAGGTTCTACTAGTTGAATATGCTGTGCTCTACTGGATGGCTATGCAGTACTGAATGACAGTGGTAAAGCAGGGGGATTCTGTTATATTAGATGGGTGTGTTTATGTGCGTACTGAATGGGTGCACTGTAATGGCTGCTTGTGCAGTTTTAGAATGGACGGATGTGTATAATGGATGAGGAACTAGGTACATGACACGAACCTGCAAACCCATGCTCATGTGAGTAATCCTTGTTATTCCAAATAGTCCCGTTGGAGTTACTAGGCTGAACAGTGACTCTTCCCAGGAGCAAGGCTTTGCCCTGGTTTAGATGGATATGCTCTTATGGATGTATGCACTCTGTTAGAAGATGTGTTTGGGATGGATGCTCTCTGTTAGAGTGATATGCCATCAGGGAGGGATATACCATGCTCCCCAATGTGATTTTCCTCATAGATTGCAATACAAATGGCCTCAGGATGACAGGACCATCAGTTAATTACACAACCTATGAGAGAAGGGAGAAACGAAGCACCAAGTCAACATTATGCCAAGAGCGTGCTTAGAATTTGCTAAGTGTTTCAGTTTAGTCCAAAACACTGGCTTGGCTCCTTTATATTCTAGATGTCTCACAGCTTCAGCCCCAGAGGTAAAATATCAAAAGATCAGTTTTCCATGTACAGTTTCAGGTCTGAGGATTTCCTCCCCTTGTTCCAGCTCTGACTAAGTTAATTCTTGAGTTTGAAATGGATGAAGAGAGGAAGTATCACATTAGCGTGCGATTGAGATTAGGACCTATCCAGAGCTGGGGGTGAGAGCTTTGCTGTCTGACTCCGGCTTACTGTTAGCAAGATAACAAGAAATCATAGGCACAGTGTTGACTTATTGGCTTAAAACCTGGTAAAAAGCAAATCTTGTTCTAAAAGGCTCAATGTCAATGGCTGGTGGGGCCTAAGCTAAATTGTCACCTTTTCCCTGCCAAAATCTAGGAGATTCCTGTTTATTATTGCCCTATAGGTCTTCAGTTTTATGATAGTGAATTTCATGTAGGTGAAAAGTACCAAACTGACAGCCAGGAAAGTGATGGCTTCTAATGATCCACCAGAATAGGGGCACAATCGGGAAAGGCAGGGCAAGATACCCTCCACTCTGTCAGGGGCCTCTGCCCTGGCCTGGAGAGAGCATTTGTAGGGGAGAGAAGAGTTTAGTCTTCATTCTAGTTCATTATGGAGTATGGAACTTTATAGCTATAGGACCCTGTTTGAATTCAACCCAGGTAAGTATCTGTCTAGGTACTTAGATGGCCCTCATCACTGTAGGGTCTGAGTAGTTCACAGTCATTAATGGGTTCTATCCTCATAGCGTCTCTGTGAGATAGGGAAGTGCCATCATCCCCCATTACACACTTGGGGAACCAAGGCACAGAAAGACTAAAACCCAGATCCTCAAAGGTATCTAGGCTCCAAACATTCATCGCTGGGCCTAAGGGATTTGGCCTCATGTCACATAGGAAGTCTTTGGCCAAGCCAAGAATTAAAGACAGGTCTCCTGCAGTCCAGTTCCATGTCCTATCCACCAGACCAGACTTCCTCCCTCTGAGTAATTTCAGCAAGACAAGCTCCTGTGAGAAATGGTTTGGGAAGGTCTGCCTGCCTTTGCTGGTAGTTTCAGCAAAGAAGGCAAGAACTGAATGGGCTTTGGAGACTAAACCACCCCTTCATCCCCTAGTTAGGGCTGAGGCCCATAGGCTGCCAGCAGAGTGTGTGGAGAGCTTGCCCTGCAGCTGCCCGGTGCTCCAGCTGTTCTGTGCACAGAGGACTCCCTCTCCAGGGCTGTCACTCTGCTTCATGTCCTTAACTCTAAATTGATATTTTAAAAAATGATCTATCCTATGAGCTCCCTTAATCTGTTTTAAACATGTTGAATGGGCTATTGAGAGATGACTCCAGTAATCTGACTACAGGGCATTAATTCTCTAGGAATGCCCTGTGCTGATCAACTGAAACAGCATCATCCATTACAAAAATCCACATGCTGGTGCTTTTTACTTTTCTTTTTAAATGTTGTGTAATAATGACATTATAAGGGCATTTCTGGGGGGGCTAATGAGTTGTCAAGGTTTGCACCCACAGGTGCAAAGTCGGCCTTCAGCCATTTCCAGCCAGTCATTAATATCTAGGAAATGCTCAGCACCTCAGTCGTTATTGCTTAAATACATTTAACACATATTGTGTCATCCTATACATTTAACATAACATTAAAGTTAGCCAAGTGTGTGGCATTGTAACCACAACTCACTCTCTCTCTCTATATATATATATATGGGAGGAGAAAGGTGAGGGGGTGGAGGGAGATCACATGCAGCATTTGGATAACATTTAAAATAGACTATATTGAATTAGATTTAAACCATGCTGCACCATAGGATGCATTATAAATATACCAATTAGCTGTTTCAGTCATCTTTGAATGTATCTTTTGGAAATCCTGTCCTGATTTACATATGTGTGTGCCATGTGGCTTATGAAACACATATATGTCTTTCTTAAATGTCTCAATATTCTTTCCATGTGTTCCTTTTGTAGAGCTGAGCCGCACCGATGGACAAGCAGGCCTGGCACCGTATTAGATTACTAAAGCATTCCAGCCCCGTTCTCACCCACAGAAATGGTCTGGTTCCTTTAAAAATTAAAACCATTTTACTTGATTTTATTTCCCCCTCCTTTCTGCCCCCCCCCCATCTCCATCCCAGCTCTGCCACTGGGATGTGTGGGTTTGCAATATTGCTGCCGATTATCCGTGCTTGCTAATGACACAATAGGCAAATTACACGTCTCTCTTCATAATGAATTGGAATTGATGGCCATGGTGAGCTAAGAGCTCAAAAGCAGCAAGAACCTGTCAGGGTTACTAGACTTCTGCTGTCACCAGGACAACATAACACGGCAACGACCTATGGCCTTTTGGGTAACCCTGTGACATCTGACATCATTTATCAGGCGCTTACAGTTTCTGAAACCTCATTCCACTCATTCTCTCACTCTCCTTCACTCCCCACTCTCTCTCCCTCCCACACCAAAATCTAACACTCCTGGCTAAAAGTTCTTCTGCAGGGAGGTGCTGCACAGGTTTTGCTTCAGACAGCACAACCATTAAGCTCCTTTTAGTTTCCCTGTGGATCCTATTAGCTGAAGAATTTGCTCCTTTTAGAGGGCTCTTTTTTATTATTTTAAATGAATATGATGCAATTTTTTTTATGATTTTTTTTTGCTTTGAGATGAAAAGTTAAAGTTAGCAGGCTATAATATACACACATTTGGTCACTTTCTCTCTCTTGCACACACACACACACACACGCACGCACGCACGCACACACACTTCTATGCACTTTTAAAAATATATATATTTAAAAATAGCAGTGAATTAAATTCCCCCTTTACATTATGTTCCCTAGAACATGAATCTCCCAGTGGATTCAGGTCTCAGTTCCTTCCCCAGCATCAGAAGACTCAGTTCATGCAGATTCTGCTCCATCTGTTATTTCTCCCCAGATTCAAGTGAAGATGTGGCCCCAGCATTCCAAATGAGCGAGGGTGGCTTCTCGGGTGGCTCAGTGGATTGGCTTCTCGTATAGCCTTAGAGGACTGATACAGAGGCATGGGCCCTTTTTATGAAAAGTCCCTGAACAAGCACTTTTGCACATTTGCTTTTGCACTGGATGATACGTTTTTAAAAAACCTACTGATTAATGGTGTACAGACCAGAGAGGCCAAATAAGGCATTTTTTCCATGGTTGTTAATCCTCAGTGACTGTATAATCAGTCAGCGTTCGGGCTTTCCCTTGGGGAAGGGACACTTCTGAATCAAAAAGATCTTTCTATATCCTGCCATTTGATAACTTACACTCAGGGTACCTGGCTTCTGCCCAAGGAGGACTCGGGAATTTGCCTATAGAACCACCAATGTTGCTCTTACATCAGACAGAGCAGGGTGCTAGTGAGCAATGCGGTTTGTTCCTTCCACATTTTACACCTGTCTACATTGCAATTGAAAACCCATGGCTGGCCCATACCAGCTGACTCAGGCTAACGGGGCGTGGGCTGCGGGGCTGTTGAATTGCGGTGTAGATTTTTGGGCTCAGGCTGCAGCCTGAATTCTGGGACCCTCCCACATTGCAGGGTCCTAGAGCCCAGGCTCCAGTCTGAGCCCAGATGCCTAGGCTGTAATTAAACAGACCAAGACTCACGAGCCCGAGTCAGCTGACACAGGGCCAGTCACGGGTGTCTAATTTCAGTATAGACATACTCCGAGGGTCTGAATATTGTAAGTTGGCTGCTGTTTGTCTAGTAGCCAATAAAGTGGTGCTTAGATATTATTGCGGTGGGTTCATTAAAAATACAATTAGAAAGATAGAGAAGTAGATAGACAAAAAGGTAGCTAGAGAAGACTACATTAAACGTGTGACCTAACTGAGAGCTTTAATTCAGAAATGTTACAGAGATAGCAGTAAATTCCATCCTCCCCTTGGATTGCCACCCAACTGATTCACCTGCCAGTAGAGCAGGTGTGTATTAAGGTAGTGATGGGGAACCTCGGGGGATTGGATATCTCCCCAAAAGTGAGGATGCTGCTCCAAATTACTGGCCCACCAGCACCAGTAAAACTGGACTGGAAATCTCCTCAAGACCACCTCTCCCTTGGTACTTGGGGATCATCCAAATCATAGAAATGTAGGGCTGGAAGGAACCTTGGTAGGTCATCTAGTCCAGCCCCTGCATTGAGGCAGGACTAAGAATTATTTAGACCACCCCTGACAGATGTTTGCCTGTTCTTAAAAACCTCCAAAGATGGAGATTCCACAACCTAGGTAATTTGTTCTAGTGCTTAACTGCCCTGACAGTTAAAAAGTTTTTCCTAATGCCCAACCTAAATCTCCCTTGCTGCAATTTAAGCCCATTACCACTTGTCCTGTCCTCAGTGGTTAAGAAGAACAGTTTATCAGCCTCCTTTTTATAACAACCTTTTACATATTTGAAAGCTGTTATGTCCCCCTCAGTTTTGTCTTCTGTAGACTCAACAGACCCATTTTTGTCAATCTTTCCTTGTAGGTCATGGTTTTTAGACCTTGTATTATTTTTGTTGCTCTTCTGTGGACCTTCTCCAGTTTGTCCACATCTTTCCCAAAGTGTGGTGCCCAGAACTTGACAGTTGTCCAGCTGATAGCTTATCAGTGCTGAGTAGAGTGAAAGGATGCATTGCTCACAACAGTCCTGCTAATACGTCCCAGAATGATGTTAGCTTTTTCTGCAATAGCATTAAGTTGTTGACCCATATTTAGTTTGTGATCCACTATAACCCCCAGATTCTTTTCTGCAGTATTCCTTCTTAGGCAGTCATGTCCCATTTTGTGTTTGTGCAATTGATTATTTCTTCCTAAGTGTAGTATTTTGTATGTGTTCTTATTGTATTTTATCCTATTTATTTCAGACCATCTCTGCTTCTGGCCAGTGCAGGGAAAGGCAAAGGCCACAGCAACAAATATGGGGAATGGGAGGAGATAAGGAACCATTTTGGATCTCGGGAAAGAATCAGGGAGGACAGGGGTCAAGCTCAAGAATACAGAAAGTTCTTACTGATAATTTGGAGATGAGCTATTAGAGAACAGGCTGGGGTGAAGCCAGGCAAAAGACCCTGTTTCAAGGAGCTGAAATAGGGGGACCAAAAGTCCAGTCTGGTATTTCCTTGTCTGTCTCAAGTAAACAAACCTTTCCGTCTTATGACCTCTGCACTGAGGTGTGAAGAACCAGGATTGTGGGTCTGTTCAGGCACAGAATGTTTTGCTAACCAGCATGATTCCCATGCAGTACTCACAAGTGGAGCATAGGGTGCTGAAAGATTGCGATGCAGTGACTCCGAGAAGGCTCCTTTCATATTAGACAAACACAAGGAGGTCACTCTCCTGTATCTTTCTGTGGGGCGTCTCCAGAAAGGATATGTACAGAACGTGGCATTGCCCAACAGCTCCCCAGAACATGGCATGCATGGCTCTGAATGAGGTGCTTCAGAACTGTCACCCAATAGACTGCATAGCTCCCAGGCTCAGGGAGCTCTTTCCCCAGGATGGAAGCTCCAGATTATTCTGTAAAGGCCTTGCTTCTCCAATAGGAAGTCCCAGCTCACTGGGCTGACAAAGAATCACAGTGTGGCCTGTCAGGCGCTGGAGCTAAGCCTCCAGATTCCTGAGCAGGATTTAGGAACAATTCTAAAAGGGACTTGGCCCCAGATAATCCATCCCAAGTTTTAAACGGAGCTCAGTGCATGCTAGGGCAGAATTTGGGGAATTTAGTCAATGCAGATAACTTTGCCGTGAAAGCATCATCAGTAAATCTCATTACTCGATCTCAAGGTCTTGAGTTAAAGAGCTCCCACCCAGCCTACAATGGAAACGTTGAAGTCCCTTCATTATACACTACAAACACACGTATTAGGTTCAATAATGAGGAAGACTTTCCTTTCTAGAGCCTAGTCTTGCTCCCAAAGACAACAGTGGCCAAGGACTTTTTTTTTGCCTTTGACTTCAGTGGAAGCAGGACTGCCGTGTAAGGGGTTAACTGAGTGTTACCGTATAAGCCAAATGTCTGTTTCATTGCTTTGTGAAACTTTTTTGTAGGGAAACAAATCAAAACAATGCAAATTTGGTGACCATTTTCCCACAGTCAAACACAATTCTGATTCATTACCATTCATGGATTGAAGCGATAATGGCCTGACTGCAGATCATTTCCTGGGGATTAGAGGCAGGAGGGGAAGAGCTCGGAGCCTGAGATGCGGTCCAGAAGACTCCAAATGCTCATTCATCCCCAAGGAGTATCCAACCATGAGGTCATTACTGATCTAACTTCATTGGTGCAATTATAAGATTAATATACACTATACAAACATAATGGTTGTGTTCAGATATCATGATGATAATTGTGGTAGTATAAGTGGAGAGAGAGAGAATGATCTACTTTTACTCCTTTGGTGCGTGCATAATACCCCTGATTTCAGACATGCCACATCCATTCCTTCCTATGAACCAGGCAATACTAGAAAATTAAGTTCCAGGACACCAGCCAATCAAATGGTGAGAATGATTCTTCTCAGTTTATGACTAGAAATTACTTATTGGGCTAAAGGTTGTCCTAAATTAAACAGGCCTGGCTCTGACTGCTGCTCTTGATACCACCAGGCTGAGTTTGCTCCTTTGTGTGCCTGAGGTGGCTTGTTCTCTGCTGGTTCCCACACAAAGCCCTCTGGAAAGGAGTGGCGTTGCCTGGGAAAGGTGATGCTGTATCTACTTGTCAGAACCAACAGGGTCCCTGTTTTTCTTCCTCCACAGCTGGTGACACAAGTTGTCAAGAGTACTTTTTAGAACCAGTCTGCAGTCTCTGTATGGACTAATATAGAATCAAGATTTTGCCTACAAGTCATTAACACCAAAAGCTGTGAGTCCCCCCATCCCACATTTAGCAGGTCTGAATCATTTCAAAGATCCAGTGTGATAATCTAATTGTGCCCCTGTCCTTGTCTGTCTTATGAAAGTAAGTGAATTCCATCAGTGTTCTCACCCTCTGGCTTCTCCTCCTCCTGAGTCCTGTTGTTCATGTCCCTGAACCCCTTCTCTGTCACCTCTGTGGCTCTGATCTTCCTGACAAGAACTTCATCTGGACAGGCAGCTGGGGCCCTGCTTCTGGCTGTCGAGTGAAATCCATTTATCCAGATCAGAGAAATATTCATCTAGGTTCCAGTCTAGTTAATTGAAAGAACAGTCACCAAACCAGCCGCTTGCTGAGAGCTCTCAATCCCTGTAAGAAACACTTTTGGGCCCCTTCCATTCTGTGTTATAGGTCAGAGTTTCTGGCCAACCCTAATACAGATGGGTGGGAGTCTTCTACCAAGAGGAAACCTTACAAGGAGGAGCCTCTAGACTTCCTATTTGTGCCTGGGACTGGAAGTGAAGTGCAGAAATATCCCAAGCAAGGGAGCTCATGGGGTATTTTTGAGCAACCCAGAATCAGGTTCTATTGGAAATGCCATGAGGAAAATCCAGTCTCACCAGATTTCAAGCTCACAGAAATCTGGATACAGCTTCAGATAACAACTCTCAATCTCTCTTTTGGCTGCTGAGATGAACAGCAGTTCAGAACTTTTGGGAGCTCACCGTTCCTGTTCCTATTCTGGGGCCATATGGAGTGAATTAGCAAGCTGTGTATGTACACAAGGTCCATGCCAGGATTGTACGACCTGCATAGGTGCTGGAACTAGGGGTGCTGGGAGTGTGGCAGCGCCCCCTGGCTTGAAGTGGTTTCCATTATATACAATGCTTACAGTTCGGTTCAATGGCTCTGAGTCGTCCCTCTGCTCCCCCCCACTATAAAAATAGTTTCAGCACCCCTGACTACCTGCCGTCAGGGCCGGCTCCAGGCACCAGCGCAGCAAGAAGGTGATTGGGGCGGCCAACGGAAAGGGGTGACACATCCAGCTCTTCAGCGGCAATTTGGCGGCGGATCCCTCAGTCCCTCTTGGAGGGAAGGAGCGCCCGCTGAATTGCCGCCGAAGAATGACGCGGCTGGGTAGAGCTGCCACTGAAGTGTCGCCAATCGCATTTTTTTTCCCACTGCTTGGGGCAGCAAAAACACTAGAGCTGGCTCTGTCTGCCGTGAAGCCTGCCCTGCACTGTCTTCATTGCTATTATCACCCATGCTAGCTGGGATCAAGGCTAGCCCATGCACAGCTTTTGCTGAGTAGACATTCCCTTAGTTTTAAATTGCAGTGCATCCCAGGACAGACCATTCTGTTGTGTTTTTCTAATGGATATGCTATCTCACTGTGTAATCAGATCCCTCACTCATGATTAGAGCTAGCTAGGAAATGGTTTTGCCATCCTGCTAAAATGTTTGTGACTTAAACAAATTTCCCTTCCTGAATCAGAACAAAATATCAAACATTTTTGTGAGCTGAAAATCAGGGTCAGGGTCGTGATGCAAGAGGAAGAATGGTCCAGGTAAATCAAAACACTTTGTTTCAATAACTTCGAAATGTTTCATTTTGATTTCAACCAATTACTTTTTTTTCTAAAATTAGCCTAAGTGGCTAAATGAAAAATCATTTTGAACCAGAAAACCAGAATTTTTCATTTTGAAAAGGTCCAAACAAACTGTTTTGACAGTCTTTGAACTTCTTTTAAAAAAATGTTCACATTGAAAAGCTTCAGTCTGAATAAATCTGCATTTTCCAGTGGAAACACCCTTTTGTCAAAAAATTCCCAACCAATTCTTTTCAGGATAGCAGTTATAATGGTGTGTCTGAGTGCTGTTCACCCAAGATAGCCCTGACAGTCTGTACAACCTGAACAGGACAAGATGATCCATGAACAATAAAGCTAAAAGGGACGAGAGAGAGGACAAATTAAAAAAGCATGCTGTAAGCTTAGACTAAAAAGCACTGACATATGGAAAAAATAGACCTTTCCCAGAGCATGGCAACATGTTTCATAAAAGGTATTGCACACACATGTAAAATATATGTGCCAAAGAGGAAAGTGCACTTAGAACATAACCATATTGGCCAATGCTCATGATATTTGCAATCCAAGGTATGACGCATGTAACATATACGGCACCAGTACTCTGCCAGGTAGTTTATAGATAAGAAAGCTGGGCAATTTGGTACTGATATTTTATAGACTGTTGCTTATAATATTTGAAATACACTGTGTTAGAACTGTTAGCAAATAGAGTAATGTTTGCAATTAGTTTTGGAAAGATAATTAGAGTGCAATGGGTTTGTCAGAGGGGCCAGGAAGAAATATTTTCTCCCACCTACAGCATTATACAACTGGCCGAGTGCATCATGAGGTGAGAAACATTGCCTTCCAAGGAGCTGGCTACCACTGGAGGCAGGATATCAGCAATGATGGAGTAATAGTCTGATTTGGTCAGATAAATTCTCTGTTTTCTTTACAAATCCGTGTTTTCCCATATAGCAGATGATACATCTCCATTATTGAGGTATCCATTTCGGAATGTGTATTCTTCTGCAGAAGAGGAATAAATGCCTTCACTCATTGAAATTAATATGGCCAGAAAGCTACACAATTTGTTTGTGTTAGTTGGCAACTGGTCCATAAAAGTCAGGATCCTACTCTAGGAGTAGACAGTAACTAATGCTTCAGTGGAAGGGAAAGTAAAACCTTAATGCATTTGGTCTGTTGCTCAATGCTCCATACATGAGTGAGGAAATCATCCCTTTCTGAGTCTATGTAGCATTTAAAGGTGAGTAACAGAATATTTGTTTCAGTGCAAATACTTTCAAGGAGGAAGGGAAGAGACTGGAGGATAAGTACAATGTGGGAAGCCAGCTCCT
The DNA here is from genome assembly GCF_016161935.1 of Mauremys reevesii. NCBI lineage: Eukaryota > Metazoa > Chordata > Testudines > Geoemydidae > Mauremys > Mauremys reevesii. The sequence continues at coordinate 79,457,796 of NC_052631.1, read as the reverse complement.
TTCCTTTTGCAGAAATGTGTGTAGCACATTGCTAGGTAGGAATGTATTAGCCAGTTCTGTCTCCCCACTGACATACGTGTCAGAGATGGAGTTGCTGTTAGGCAACATTAACCCCATTGGCAGCTCTATCTTGTCAGATTTCTTGACCCTGATGGCCACAAGGCGGCATTCCTGACTTCTGGGTTTAATGTACATATTTATGATACATGTGTGTGTATTTAACAGGTCTGGCCAAAAAAAGGTCAGTTGCCAAAAAAGAAAAGAAAAGAAAGACAATCATCATTACTCATTTCACAGATGTGACATCATCAGGTCATATTTCACGGACATGATGTCACTAGTGCGCAATACGACTTTTTATGTTCAAAAGGTTTTCATTAATGCTGAGTTTTTCCATGCCTGGTCAACACATCTGGAGCCTGGAAACCCCAGAGTCCAGAAATATTCACAAGGTATAGCAGACAGAATTACAGCCCACAGTATTTCTTAGATAGAAAGAGAACAATCCAGGGAACCAGTAGTAACAACCAACTGTTAAAATCAAAGCACAATATAAATAGAGGAGACAGAGGGAGATGAACAAGAGAAAGAGAGAGACAGTGAGATGTATCAGGCTGTGGAATCATCTCCCAAGGGATGTGGTGGATATTCCATCACCTAGACATTTAACACTAAAGTGGACAAAATGCTAGAAAATTTACAGTAAGGAGCATTTCCCCATTGACCCCTGGGAGATGGGCCTGATGGGACTTACTATGTCTTTCTCATAACTCACTTAAACTGCCACGTGGCTTTTTATCAATAGGACGGTATTGTAGAATGTAGCTGCAACTGAGGGAGGTGGCTAAGAAGCCAGTGATGGGAAAGGGGACACGAACTGGGATCACTGGGTGGGAGAGGAAAAAGGAAGGAAGGGAGGGTGGAGTCTGGATGTGCAGATGGGACAAATGTCCGGGTGTTTGCAAAGGTGAGTGGCGTGGGAGAGGCGATTTAAGAGCAGTATGGGGGACACAGCTTTGAAGAAGCATGTGGTAGACTCAGCTCCCTGATTATATAATATTTAGATTGTGAATTATGAGGCTGCAACTCCATCTTGATGCTCTGGGGACTCAGGAGGAGGAATCATGACCTGTAATGTGTGCAATTCACATCTGTCTGCTAATCCTCTGTATACTGCTCCCAGTTACCCCTCCTGGACATTCTCTCCCTAGACAAGACCGTGTGACAACCAGAGCTGAGGCAATGTGATAAAAGGATGTTGGTGACTACTTGTTTGGACTCTTTAATGAATATGCCCCAGCGTCATGTGCATCCCTTATGGGTTCTCTTTCCACAAGCACCACATACAAACGAATTCCATTAGCACAAAGGCTCCCAGAGAGTAGATTCAAAATGCTCTTTCCATGAACATTCATAAAAGAAGCCTGAATAAAAGAGTTACTGTCATCAAAATCTGGGGACAGAAAAAATACCTGGAGGCTTGTGTGACCAATCACAGCACAGGTCAAATTTGAAAGAGGGGGCCACACAGCAGACGCCACTTCAATAAATTTAATTGAATTGGATGCAATTTCTGAACATGACAATCTCTGCGTAGAAAAAAAAACAGTGAAATTGGTCAGATAAATGATTTGTTACGAACTATTCGCTCAGCTACAGTGTCAAGCTTCAAAGAGCTGTAAATGGCTGCTGCCTTTGGCGAACATGCATTCTAATATCCTAGAAGTGGGAAAGGATGCAAGGTGAATACTGTTTTGGAAAGGCTCGTTGCTTGCTTTAGGGAGACAGGATAGCTTAGGTGGCCTCCATCCACACAGGAGAGAAGAGAAAGGTTCCAGAATTAAGACTGACAACTGACGAGATAAACTGACCATATAAAAGGATGACAGAAATAATTTTACACAGCATCACTGTGAAAAGCTAATTTATACACAGATGAGTCCATGACAGGCTCAGTGGAGGATGGCAGATGAGCGGGGAATGGAGAGCACTTCATTTATTCTCTGCAACAGGAGGGAAGTTTCGGAGCCATCCGCTGGGCCCTTTTCTTTTTTCTCTCACTGCAAATATATCAAAGCGTATCTGGTTGTTCTTCTAAAAATTAAAGAAGGGGTTAAAAATATACAATTATTGTGTCCTCACAATTAATGCTTGCGAGATGGCAGGGCCGCCTTTACAAAGAGATGTCCCTGAGCTACTCATACACACCAAAGAACCTAAGACGGGATGGAATCCTTCCCTCACTGGGGTCACTAGGAGATTTGCCATTATCTTCAGTGGGGCCAGGATTTCACCCCTGGATTATTTCAGGCTTGTTGTGCTACTCTGCACTGAAATAATCTTTTCATTTGCTCTGTATGTGCTGACTGACCCTGGCTGAGGCTGCCTCAGTTCTTCAGCTCCCACCAAGGAGAGTGCTGCTTCTTTTCTATTTTTTCTCTTCTTGCTCTTTTCCCTCCCTGCCAGCATTAGCTCTGCTCCAACCCCACCATTTCGAAGAAGCACTCAACATTCCCCCAAATTGTTCCCCAAATATCCCCCATGATATTGAATCGTCTTTCAGATCCTAGCGGCAATTGTGCACCAGCCTGTTTTGCACCCAGCACACCTTTCGGTTAATCTATCAGCAGGGGGTGCCAGCAAAGTCTGCTGTGGCTGCCTTTTTCTAGAGGTACCCATTTCAGATTATCTGGCAGCGCAGTGGTCCCAAAGAGGCTATCACATCTCCAGGAGTCATAGCCTCTAGCAGTTTAAAAGAGGTGGGGAAATCAAAACCAGGCCAGGAACATCTGGAATCGGAATGTCTAGGGTGGTCCTAAAACCTGGATGTGACTTGTACGGCATGGGGCTGCCCTCTCAGCCCTGGTGTATGCTGAGAACAACTCCTGCTGCGCTCTCTCCCCCCACATGTGCCCTGGGAGATTTCTCCAGATAAAGAGCATCGTGCTCCCCACACAGGTGAGATTCAGACCAAGTGCTGCATCCAGGTCTCTCTCCATATTTAGTCTGCCTTTGCCAGCAGGGGCCTCCAGGCATGAAGAGTGCACAGGTCCACAGCCAAAGACCCCTCTATTCCCTGTGTTTCCTTCGCCCATTCTTCATACTATAGAAGGCGATGGCACGTAGTCCCAACCACCGGGAAAGTCTGCAGTCAGTTATCCCTCGCTACCCTAGTGCAAAGTCCATAAGTAATATTATCCTCAGTTTCCAAAGGGGGAAAATGAGGACACAGAGAAAGGAAGGGTCATATCTGAGGCCACAAAGAGAACTGGCAGTAGCTGTAGGACTAAAACTCAAGCGCTTCTAGCTGTCTAGGCTGTGTAGTGAGAACTATGCCACACCTACTTCTCTCCCAGAGACTCGTTTATTGTTTTTCTCTAGGCTGTTTCACTGAGAATATGGAAGGAGGCAGAAGAAGAGCTGAGTAATCTTTTCCATGTATCTTTAAGAATCTTAGTTTCAGATCAAATTTTGGGTGATTCGGGTTGTTTCGTATTTTATCCAAACCTATCTGCCCTTCCCCAGAGAGGTTATTATACCTGGCCAGTGTCTGCAGGGTGAAAAATCCCTAAAGCTCATGGATTCAGGTGGATAGAGGGGTTCACCACATGCTTCTCCCAGGCCGAGGACAGAACATCTCAGGGACTCTCTCATTACCTGCTTATCCCTCCAGACACAGGAGCTGAATGGCAGCAAAGCCTGGTTTCCTGTTCATTGCTAGCTTCCCCAGACCATCCCCAAGCAGGATAGCTGTTCTCCCACTGCCAGAAGAACAGTAATAATAATAAAGCCCCTACGATGCTGAATACTGTGCGCTGTTGGCAGATCCTTCACACACAATTAACATCGCTCATCAAGCAGGGTGTTCACAGATTGAACATGCTGTTTCGTATTTTGAAGAACAGACTGAAACCAATATGGCCCTCCTGTGCTATCAGCTCAAAGTGGCTTCTAACCAAGATCCACCCAGCATGGCTTCTACCAGATTGGCAAGGGGAGGATACTCTCAACTGAGACCAGCCTGTGATAGCTATGGTGAGCAAGTGGGGAAGCTTTCTCATGTTTCCAGCTAATAGATCCACTGCCTACAAACCCACACAAGGGTCCTGATTGCTTCTGTGATCATGTGCAAGTTACATACACGCACACAAATTATGAAACCACCTGTAGGATGGAGTTCTGCTCTAACTGATTACTCCTTCTCTGGCAACTGGACACTGCTGGCCTGCAACCATTGCCTGGCTGATGTGATACAGGACATCATTTCAACCTGACCTGCTGCTTTTAGAGTCAGAGACGGGCCACTGGGATTTGCTGGTAGTAGCAAAGTCAATGAAGCAGAAAGGAAGGCATTAACCCAACGTTTCCGCTGCCCTGGAAAAAGGTGCTAACATTGGCAGGACATAGAAGTGTCAAAGCCAGGCTGTGCCTTATTCACAACTCTAATGCCTGGTCTACACACAAAATTGCACAAGTTTAACTAAAGGATAGATTCATAGAATATCAGGGTTGGAAGGGACCTCTGGAGGTCATCTAGTCCAACCCCCTGTTCAAAGCAGGAGCTGGGAGCAAGAGGCACTAGGAGCTGAGAGTGAGAAGACATATTTCTGGAAGACTGAGGAGTACAAGCATTATCAGACACTAGGGGAAAGGTCCTGTGGTGAGGATAAAGAAGGTGTTGGGAGGAGGCCATGGAGAAGTAGCCCAGGGAGTTGTAGCTGTTGCGCAGCTGTTCCAGGAGGCACTCTAGACACTTCAGTCCACAGGGCCCTGGGCTGGAACCTGGAGTAGAGGACAAGCCCAGGTTCCCCCTAAACCTCCCAACTCCTGATCAGACACAGGAGGAATTGACCTGGCTTCTACCAGAGGGGAAGGTCTCTGGGCTGTTTCCTGACCCACATGGTGAATCTCTGAGGTGAGCAAATCCGCCAATAAGCGCAGGACCTGCCAAGGTAGAGGAGGAACTTTGTCACATAATAGAGAATTAAAGCAGGGTAATATAATTAATGCAAATCAATGTGGGTTTATGGAAAATAGATCCTGTCAAACTAACCTAATATTTTTTTGATGAGATTACAAGTGTGGTTGATAAAGGTAATAGAGTTGATGTAATATCCTTAGATTTCCATTTGACTTGGTACTGCATGGTCTTTTGATTAAAAAACTAGAAAGATAAAACATTAACATAGCACACCTGAAATGTATTAAAATCTGGCTAACTGATAGGTCTCAAAATGTAATTGTAAACAGGGAATTATCATTGAATGGTGTGCTTCTAGTGGGGTCCCGCATGGACAGGTTCTTGGCTCTACACTATTTAAAATTTTTACTAAAAATCATAAAATCATCACTGATAAAGTTTTCAGATAGTAAATAATGAAGTGGCAAATAATGAAGAGAACAGGTCACTAATCAGAGCCATCTGGATTGGTTGGTAAACTGGATGTGTTTTAATATGGATAAATGTAAATGCGTTTATCTGGGAACAAAGAATGTAGGCCATATTTACAGGATGGGAATCAGCGATTCTGAAAAATATTTTGGGATCACAGTGATGAGCTTCCAGTGAGACACTGTGGCCAAATGGGCTAATGCAATCCTTGGATGCATAAACAGGGGACTCTCAAGTAGGAGTAGAGAGGTTATTTTACCTCTGTATTTGACACTGGTGCAACCACTGTTGGAATACAGTGGCCGTTTCTGGTATCCACAATTCAAGAAAGACATTGGTAAATTGGAGAGGGTTCAGAGAAGAGCCATGAGAATGATTAAAGGATTAGAAAACATGCCTTATAGTGATAGACTCAAGGAGCTCAATCTATTTATGTTAACAAAGAGCAGGTTAAGACTGACTAGCTTACAGTCAATAAGTACCTACATGGGTAACAAATATTTAATCATGGGCTCTTTTTGTAGTAGAGAACGGTATAACATGATCATAGAATCATAGAATCTCAGGGTTGGAAGGGACCTCAGGAGGTCATCTAGTCCAACCCCCTGCTCAAAGCAGGATCAAACCCAACTAAATCATCCCAGCCAGGGCTTTGTCAAGCCTGACCTTAAAAACCTCTAAAAACCTCAAAAACCTCTAAGGAACAGAACAGTAACAGAAAGCTGAAGCTAGACAAGTTCAGACAGGAAATTAGATGTAAACATTTTACTGAGAGAGTAATTAACCACTGGAACAGTTTACCAAAGGTCGAGGTAGATTCTCCATCACTATCAATTTTTAAATCAAGACTGGATGCTTTTCTAAAAGATCTGCTCTGGGAATTACTTGGGGGAAGTTCTCTGGGCTGCGTTATACAGGAGGTCAAACTGGATAATCACAATGGTCCCTTCTGATCTTGGAATCTATGAATCTAGCAGCTAATGCCATTAGCCTCTGATTGTCCTTGTGATTTCAAAGCTGTTCCCAGTTCACTTGCTACACCACAGTTTTTAGTCTCCTAACTCATCTCCATTTGTTGTCCCAGAGCATTGTCTGATACAGGGATTGAGAACAGGCTACTTGGAGCTATCTATATCTGCAGCCAAACCTCTATAGTGCCCAGGAGCTTTAAGCAGAGTTCTGACCTATAAATAGCACTTGATAGCATCCATGTGTGACTCTGTACCCCATAATGCTTTATGTGAATATGACATAACTGGAATATGTTTTGTGCTGCCTGTGCTATGTAACATATCTCTGTAAAAGTTATGGTCTACTATATCTATTCATCCTATTTGTACACATATATCATTTTCTACTTGAGGTTAAGAATATGGGCTGTATACTTGCTTGGTTTCTAAGTAAGCTTTGTGAGGCATTTGGTCAGCTTCTTTAGGAAGGAATTCACAAGGTTAAGTACCCGATCAAGAAGCACTTGGGGAACAATGTATCTTGGAATGCTCCAGTTCACATAAGAAGTCTTCCTGGAGACATACAAGATACCATGTGGACACTGGCTTCTGCCTGTAAAGACTGTGAGTCATGCATGGACATGTGACTTGCCCAGGTGACTCCAGAACTCCATCTTGGAGCTGGACTTTGCATGGGAGTGAGGAGGGGGGTCTCCACCCACAAGAGAAAGTCTATTGAAACCCCTGGGAAACCCCTCCATTTTGTCTTCAGCTGGCTAAAGAAGGAGCCTCTCCACCCCCCAGGATACTTGAAGGAAACTGGAACAAAGGACAGTAACTACAGGGGGTGTGAGTGATTGCTGGACCCAGGCTAAAAGGAGATTAGTCTGTAAAAGGGGGCATCCTGGAACTGGTGAGGAACTTATCTGTATTTAGTTTGATTAGATATAGATTTGTGCATTTTATTTTGCTTGGTGACTTACTTTGTTCTGTCTGTTACTACTTGGAACCACTTAAATCCTACTTTCTGTATTTAATAAAATCTCTTTTTACATATTAATTAACTCAGAGTATGTATTAATACCTGGGGGAGCAAACAGCTGTGCATATCTCTCTATCAGTGTTATAGGTGGTGAACAATTAATGAGTTTACCCTGTATAAGCCTTATACAGGGAAAACGGATTTATTTGGGTTTAGACTCCATTGGGAGTTGGGCATCTGAGTGCTAAAGACAAGCACACTTCTGTGAGCTGTTTTCAGGTAAACTTGCAGCTGTGGATGGCAGGTAATTCAGACCCTGGGACTGTGTTGGAGCAGACGGGAGTGTCTGGCTCAGTAAGACAGGGTGCTGGAGTCCCGAGCTGGCAGGGAAGGCAGAAGCAGAGGTAGTCTTGGCACATCAGTTGGCAGCTCCCAACAGGGTTTCTGTGATCCAACCCGTCACACCATGCTCTTTAACCTTATAGTGCCATGGAGCCAATAGTAAAATCCTATTATGTTTGATTTCCTGGAAGATTCCAGTGCAAGTGACATTTGCTTTGCCTTGGATCAGTGCTAAGGAAATAAGCCTGCAAAGAGGCTAGAGGCCCACTAAAGAAACAGATTTTGGAAACAGACTTGCTGCTAAGGGAATAATGTATTTGTGAAGCAAGGTTCTGCATTAAATAGGTTTCTATCGTACAAGCATTTTTCTAAAAAAAAAAAAAAATCCCTCCTCTGCTTTTGTTTTCTCTCAAGCCCCAGATCTTATCAATAAAGCCTCCTTCCTTTCTGGATAGCCTGTGGGCTGCTGAGTGACAGTGCTGGGGATGAAAAGGACAGGTCTCTTTGAATGCCAGCAACTGAAATGCGTCACAATTGCTCCAAAGTTGATTTATACAATATGGGTTTCTTCTTCATTTTCCACTGTAGTGGATTCTACTCCCCACAGCCGCTCTAGCACAAAGCTCTCGATAATGTGCCTGCCACAGCTGGGAATGTGCCTGCAGGATTGGATGACACCCTCAGAGGTCCAAAATTAACACAAATGCCCTTGGCACCAACTCCTCTCCTGTCGGTAAAGAATGGGAAATGCCGCCTCCATGGTTACGGAGAGGCTCCTGCACCTTTGTTCTTCCCGTGTGGCTCAGGGGGATGCAGCCCCAGATGTGAGATGGTGGTGGCAGACGCAGGCGGCAGATGTCCATCCATTCCTCCCCTACCAAGTTGTTCTCTCTCCACCCCCATATTTCCAGGGCCCGCCTGAAGTTTCTGCCATCTGCAGAAACGGAGAAAGAGCTCATGAGTCAGTCCACAGTAATCAAGGGAGGAGAGGAAGCTGTTCAAGCACTCAAATTTAATCAAGATGGAGCAAAGAAATACCTGACGGACCAGCCACTTTTGAGGCTCTGTTTCCCGGCAGTTCTTAATAGCTACCTTCTACCTCCCCCTCCCCCCACTGACTGAGATCAAATGCCCGGTTTCTCAGTTGTGGGGACCACATAGCATTCCAGTGATCCATAGCAGAGCTGCTGGCCCGGGATTTAGGGGCCACTTGGGACAGCCAGTAAAGCAAACTCATTTCATCATGTGCAGGTCGAGCCCAGGAACTGCTGAAAGGCCCTGAGCATAGCAGCAGCTTCTCTGACTCTCAGCCCCAGTAACCTGCATTTATGCTCTGTGGGATTGCATTGAACAACTATCCTGTGTTTATGCTGGTTGGATTTGCTGGAATAAAGAAGTGTTAGGTGGAGAATTTCCCCCCCCTCTTTGTCTGAAGAAAATGACAGAGCGGAAGGGGGGAGGAACCTCTATTTGTCTCCTAAGAAAGACCCTACCGTTGGGTTTCCTGGGGTCAGACAGCTGCATGCACATGTGGAAAAGAAATGTATCTCTCCTATGCACTGGACGTACATGTAATTCAATACATTACTCCCATGTGCAAGAAATCCACCAAACTGGCTCCATTTCAAATCACAGAAAAGTGCAGAGTATGAGCTAGGGACCCAGATCCGCTCTGAATTCACTCTGCAATTTATAAATTGTAAATAAGTTGGAATTTGGCCAAGGTAGCAGGACTAACACCCTTACTCTTGGGGAAAGCGCCATAAGAAATCCAAGTAGCCAGACGCTTGGTTTATGCCTCTTCCAATACTAGTTCCTCTGACAGTAGGGTGCCATCTGCCATCCATGGTGAGCTACTGGTTCAGTACTGACTCAGAGGCACTGAGGGGCAATAACCCCAGGAGGAGTTAGGGCCTTGAAGTCCAGAGGCCTGGTTTGATCATTGCTTGTCAAACACACATCAACACCAGTCGGCAACACAGCAGCCTTCAGCACCATGCTGCAGCACTGGAATCACTGTGAGATTTCCTCTAATGAGTCACCGTACCACACCCTGTACTTCCTAACACCATGCTAGGGTATTGGTGCCACAAGAGATAAGAAGGGAGAGAATCTCCCTGGAATACCATGCCCCCTACCACCATGCTGGGGTGTTGGGTGCATACTGACGTAGAGGGAAGATCGACTCCAAATGACCCCCAGCACTCTTCCTGGCTGCTCAGCACCCCTAGCACCATGCTGGTACATTGGTTCAGACAAGCACCCTCTCATCAGGCACCAGAACCTCTTCCTGCAGCCTATACAAATACGAACTCAACCGTATTCATTTAATATGGTTAATATGGTCTGTTTTCAACCAGCTCCACAATGAGCACCCTTGCTGGCAAGAAGACAGACCAGGCATTGAATGGGCAGGGAGGTCTTGAAACTTCTCACACATTCTTGGAGTTGGTCATGGTGCACTGAGCAGTGTGCGAGGCAAACTCGCCCTGCCACACCCAGTCTTCCCCCTGCCCTGTGGATATAGAGGGCTTCATTCTCCAGGGCCTGTCAATGTGGCATTTTCCACCAGCACTGGGATTGGGACAAAATCTCTCCTCCTCTGAGTTGCTTGCTCCCTAAAGATCCCACTCACCTTCCAGGTTTTGCACCCAAACACCCACTCCTCAGAGCAGTTCACACACAGACACCTGCCTCCTCAGAGCCACTTGCGCCAGTCTTGTCAAACCGTGAGGAAAACCTCTCTGACTTCCAGTTACAATGTGATGAGGACATGAACTGTGGTTACCTCGTTACATGAATTTTTCCACTAAGAGAGGATTTCCTCCCATTTTATTGAAAAGGAATTTGTGATAATTAGCTCTTACGGGGGATTTCACTGTTCTCTCTCCTCCTCTAAAGCATAAAACACTTATTACAACACATTGTTTAACATGATATCCACATCCAGAGATTTTCCTTGCCTTGTGTGTTTGACAAGCAATGATCAAACCAGGCCTCTGGACTTCAAGGCCCTAACTCCTCCGGCAGACTGAGCCATGCCCCTGTCTCATCCGACTGTGTCTGCATCTTCCCCCTGCTGTCCTCTGTGCAGTCCAAAACGTGCAAGCTTGTAAAATGGAGCTTTTTCTTTCCCTTCGCTTTGTAGGATTGTTATTATTAGGAATCCTCCAAGTCCATTTCCATTGTCGCCATGACAGCAGCCCACCCACTTCTGAGACCCAGTTTCTCCAGCCCCACCTCCTGAGTTGCTACATTAGCCGCTAAATAGACTGGCTTTCCCAAGAGGCTGGAGGGGTAAATTCACAAGTGATTTCTGGACCCTGTGCCAAGGCAGCTGTTGGTAACAGTGTGCTGTTTGATGTTTGTTTTGAAGGAGGAGGATGAAGGGAAGGAATTGGCTACAATGTGGCATAGAACAGGGGCTTGGAGAATGGGGAGGATCACCCAGCTAGGGGTCCCCACCTGGATTTGGGCTCTATAAGCCGCATCTTCAGCTTTGTGGGGGAGTGGTTGGTTTGTTCTCTCCTTTCCGCACTTTGCTGGCCACATTAGCTCTGACTGCCTTGCCATACACCAGCCTCCCTCACACATACCCCGGCTTACTCTTCCCCTAGTGTCACTTGGCTCAGAAGACAAAGGATCTATTTCACCTGCCTTCCAATTTGAAGTGTTTAGTGGAAGAGTTTTCCAGCATGATTCATTAACCCTTTCTGTGCCGGTGGTCTCCTGCATCACTAATCCAGAGTTATTGAACCAATTGTTAAAGTAGACTGAAGCAAGAAGGGGGAGCTTTCACCCCCACCCCCACACACCAGTTGTGCTTATTTTAACCCCAGGACTGATTCAGAATGGATTGAGTGTTCAGATTAGGCCCATTATAGAGACGGGTTTGAGCTGTGAACTTAGATCTCAAGCTGACTGTCTCAAGGCCAGGTCTTGGAAGAACAGTTACTTGTTTCTGAATGGACCAGGCCCCCATGCAGAACTTGCCTCTGGTGCTGCTGAGTATGCTCTGCCTGGCCATTCCTCCTGCATTCAGTAACACAGCAGGTGGTTTCTGCCTGGATGTACCTGGAAACTTTGGTTGACGCTCTCTCAGAAGGCCCTATTGTATTGACACATAACCTATAGTGGGTTAGGATGACACAGAAACTAGCTGGGTCATGGGCCGGTGGGCAAGCAGAGCAGGGTGGCCATGTAGGCTGGGGTCAGTGGGTGCAGAGCAGGGTGCCAGGACCCAGATTAAGGACAGTTCCATGTTTTAAAGCTGTATATGTTTTCATAATGATTCTTAAGGTTACACATTCATTATAATTAATTTACTCAAAGAAGCCTTGGAGACCCAGGATTCTTCCAATTAAAGACCTTTCATTTCTAGCTCCAGCTCTTCTTTCAGCCTGGCAGCTCTCAGCTTCCTGTAGCAAGCACTAAATTCACTTTCAAGAGAAGAAGATGCAGGCTGTGCTGACTACCCGCAACCAGAGCACATTTGTTTTGTGCAGGCCTCAGTGGAAAGGGGAGATACATCCCGAGGGCTGACTGACCCACACAAAACTCATGATGAGCAAGCCAGCAAACACGGTATATGTAAGGGGGGGAATGGTCTCGATATTGTGGGGGACTTTCCTGGCTTATACACTACCCCGGTAAAATGGGCTAGCGAAAGGATCTGAGTCCTTGCTCCCACTTCCTTTAACCAGAGGCCTGACTGGTCTCAAGGGCTCCCCTTTCACTCTCCTGTGTGGCAGAGTCTGTGTAACCTCATCAAAGCTGGGCCCAGGATTCCTGGGGGGCTCGACCCCCAACCTTGTTGTGGTCACTTAAGGCAGGGGATAGGGTATCCCCACTCCGGGGTGCTCTCTCTGCACCGGATGCTTCCCTGACCCACTGATCATTACATACAGTTCAAAGCAAATACAATTTATTAAACAGCAATCAATTTTTTTAAAAAGGAAAAACTGGGAAAGGTGAAAGGAAAACACCTCCCCCCACACTGTGGCACGGGGACATCACAACCAGCATCTCTGGAATGTCAAGGAAGTTCAGTCTGTTCCTCACAAGTCCCAGGCCCCTTCTCAGGCCCTGGCTGTGCTGCAGGGATGCTGCGGGTCAGACATTTGCTCTGGCGGTGGCCACACGCCCTCAGGCTATGTAGATGGCAGGACCCTGCTTCCCAACATCACCTCCGCTCCACTGGGATTATGATACCCGTCCAAGTCTGGGCTGCAAGGTGTCTTGGCTGGGGGCGTCTCCCTGTGCTGGGTCCGCTGCCCAGGGTTCCCCTTGCTCTCCCCAGCTGCTCACCGGACCCCGGCTCCGGACTGCTCCAGCCCCAGTTCCAGCTCCAGCTCCACTCTGTCTTAGCATGGCTGCTGCTCTGCCTCAAGCTCCCTGGGCTGCTTCTCTGGCCCCTCTGGCTCTGGTTGCTGCAGCTCTGCTCCCAGCACAGGTCTGCTCTCTGGGCTGCTTCTGTGACTCTGCTCCCAGCACTGACCTGCTTCCTGGGCTGCTTTTCTGGCCCCTCTTCTGGCACAGCTCTGCTCCCCAGCTCAGCTTGGGCCCCTGCTTTCTCCTTAGCTCTGCCCCACTCTGTCTGACACAGGCAATTCCAGCTCACACAGAGGATGGGACCCTCTCTGGCCTCCTGACTCCCTGATTAACCTGCCTGCCCTGTCAATCAGGCTGACCTGGAGCATTGGCCTCTCCCCATTGTTCCTGGGGACTGTCAGTCTCAGGTTCCTGATTTCCCATTGACTCTTCCCCTTTCTTTTGGTACAGGGAGCTAGCAACCAAAATACCCCCACTGAGTTTTAGTAAGAGGACAAGAGTGCTGCAGCAGCAGGTATAAATATTAGTGCCCAGATATTAAAGGGTTATTTCTCCCCTTTTGCCTCTATGTTGCTGTTGACATAAGTCAGGGCCTACCGATCCAGAACCAGAGCACATTACACTACCTCAACCTCTTTACAACATCAATTGACCAGACAATGACCAGCTCAACCCAAACCCCTGTCAGCATAGCAGAGACTGGTTCCCCAGGGAATCTGACATAGTATTGGGTGCCATCTCTTCCAGCCTGCTGCGGCTCAGTGCAGGACTGGTTCCAGCTCTGTTCTCTGGTTCAGCTTTCAAATGTCCCATGTGATGGGGCTGTCCACTGTTCCCTTGTTGGGGAGACTATTCCTCTGCTTAATAAATCTCACCAACATTTTCTTTTGCCTGTTTTTATGCCTTTATATTACTAGTTATAACCCCTTGGACTAACCTAAACAATTCCCCTCTCTCCTTGGCATTTGCATTCTTTGAATACTTGCAAGTGATTACCATATCCCCTCCTGTTATCAGCTGGCCATGCCAGACATAGTTAGGATGTTCATACAGTTGGGTTAGTAGATGTTAGCTTAGTTTTAATGCAAAGACGGAAAACACTAGGTGCTGTAAGTGCTTATTATTGTTACTATTATGTAGCTCTTTTAATCTCGCTATATACATCATGCCCTCCAGCAGCTTGATTGTGCTCGTGGCTCTTCTCTGAACTCCCTCCAATCTGTCAGTATCTTTCCAGGAATGTGGTGCCCAGAATCAAATACAATATCCCAGATGTGGGTGGGGTGAGCCATTAACCGAAGAACCCCTGACCTCCCTGCTCTCTGAAGTGCTGCCTCTCCTATGCATGGAGCCCCAAAGCACCAGCCCTGCTTGTGTGTGCATGTCAGAGTGACCTGCCAGGAGGTGAATCCATCGACGCCTGGTCCTGCTGCACGCCTGCAAAATGATAATGTTCCCAGAGCAATTTCAGACAATGCTTTGACATTAACAGCCTCTCTGGTTGCACTGTCGTTTCCCATTAGAGGCATCGGTAACTAGCACTTTATGAAGCTTTGCAGAATAATTTGTATGTTTAATACACCTCGAAAGCCCATGTTGGGCTGAAATTAAGGCAGGGGAGGGGTGAGGAAGGAAAGGAAAAGCCTCCCTCCCGCTGTTTTCAAGGAACCTGCTGCTTTCAGCTGAGTGGGTTGTTTCACTCGAGGATGCCAGGGAAGCTGGAATTAGAGGCAAAAGCACAATTTGTCATTTGCAAATGTAAGCTGTAGACTGGGCTGGCGAGAAGAGAAATGACAGATCCGGAAGCCTCTTGGGGGAAATTACCATTTAAAGAACTGAGTTGTACTGGCCCAGTGTCAGATGTGCAATAACTCTAGTGGCCAGGAGCCTGATGCACAAGGGATGGAGCAGAGGAACGGAATATGGGAAGGCAACACAGGAAATCCTTGTTTGTTTAGGAAATCATGAGAGATTGGTTCATAGAGGAAAATGCTGCAGACAGTGACTAAAACCAACTCTGACTTCTCTGTAGGGACAGGGAGATTCACTTTTCACCAGTACAGCTCATGTACTGCATTTGATCCCCCTTTGTGTTCACTTTCTGCAAAGGTTTAAGCGAAAAACACATTTCAAAGCCTTGTAGACCAGTATTTGTGAATGCCAAATTTTAATAAACACACGCACAAGCATTTGCACCAAAAGTATCTGCAAGCTCATCCAATCTGTGAACAGAAGCAATACCATATGATTCATCTGACCGGTCCCAGCTAAACCACACAAATTCATGATCAGCCCACACAATTAAATAAGGGAAGGCTATTTGAGTTACTCCAAATAACTAGTATATTTTTGGAAATTGTGACCTGCTCATGGATACTCCGGGAGTAGAAAAATCCTGAATGAATTACGCTCTGAGTTCTTCTAGGGCCCAATCTTGCACCACTGAACCAATGGGGGTTTCCACTGATTTCAACTGGAGAAGCATTTGGGCCTTAATCAGTGAGTGATTAGGATGGAATTTGATAGTGCTTTGCGCTCTGCAGCTTCCTACAGGAGGATTCAGTCCAGTTCCTACTGCCTCTTTACTGTGGGATAAGAAGCCCAAGAGAAGGCACACATGACGCAACAGGAATCCTTTGACAATTAACTAGTGATCTTCACCTACCAACTTGCTGGGGCCAACTGGGCTAATAGCATGGGAGGCCAGGCTGGGGGAGTAACCTCTGGTGCCAGGAGCACTGCAGAGGAGATTCCCAGGTATGACGCATTACAGCAGGAATCAAATTAAACTGCAATTGTAATAATGTGCAGATTAAATATTTTTAAAAACCTCAGTGGCCCTCTGGCCTTGCGGGAACCAGACATTTTCATAGGCAGCCAGAAACTTATGCTCTTCCCTGCAGTAACTTTCTTTGAGGGCTGGATCCCGAACTTTCTACTCTGGTTACTAAAGCAAGGCTCTCACTGACGTGTGTGGGAATTAGCCTGAGTACACACTGAGAGGGAATCATTTCATAAACGCATCTTCCCTCTTGGAGGATACATTAAGAATCCCAGCAAAAGCCTACGCTGACTCCTGATCAGTAGAGACACGAGACCACTCACTCAGTGCTGCTGCTCAGCCTTGTGGCAATAGGCATAGCTTTACCCACAACCCCTTGCTTTTTCCTTCCAGTCCAATGGCATTTCCGGCAGCCTGCCTTTGCCGTAGCTCCTCCAGGTAAGTGTAATGCTGCTATTAGCTCCTTAATGTATTTGGCATATAGCTGCTAATTAAACTGGGACTCATAAATCAGAGAATTAACATTCTCCCTTCCCCTACCCATGTTTATTTGCTACCTTAATTCTGAAAACCTTACTCCCCTGTAGCATTTATATGGATAGTCCCATGGATTTTATTGCAGCTACTGGAGTGAGTAAGTGCTACTCGGTGGTGGTAAGATTTGCAGAATCAAGCTCTTAATGTAAGCTTCACTGGTGAGGATTTCCATGAAAGTTTTACACACACCCAGCCCCATTGAAAGAAACCTTTGCAGGTTTATTCTAGAGACAGGGGTACTACAGATGAGGAGGTTCTCAGTTTTCACTTCATTTTCTTTTCTCTCACCAGGGAGCAATATGACTGGGTTCTATCAGAGGAAAGAGCAACATCCATCCTGCAGTTAGCCATGCTAACAATACACATGGAGTTCTGCTGCAGAAATATAGCAGCTTCCCTAGGTCTAATGGAAAGGCAGGAGGCTTCCCCTTCTGGAAATGTCTTCACTTGGTGCAAGAACAAATCTTCTTTGTTGCCAAGTTTTTAATTCTTGGATGAGACCAGAAGGCCTTTCTGGAGAATTGGGAGGGAAGAGTTATAAATCAGCTAGATTTCCTGGGTCCCATCCACTCCAGCCTCCTCAGGCAGTGCAGAATTCTTCCCTACAGTCTATTGTCCAGGGCCTGGGCCATTAGTTTCAAATAGCAGTGGGACTTTTGTCACTTCTCTTGGGATCCTGACCTACCCATAGCCTAGCAGACTTCACAGTTTTCTTCCTTTGCGCAACTCAGATCCATTAAGCTTAGTTAAACTCCCTTGGACTATCCTAAGTAATTTATCTCACGTTGTTATGTACACCCTTCATATACTTGTAGATAGTTATCATATCTCCCTATTGTTGTCATTTAGCCCAGCTAGACAGATTTAGCTCTTTTAATCTTTCCTCATAACTCAATCCCTTCAGCCATTTAATCTTTTTTGTTGTGTTCCTCTGAATTCCCAATGAGATGGTTTATCTCGTGAAGGCCTGATGTACAGCCATATATTATTTACCAAAACTTTAGCAGCTGAACATAAAGATAATGCTCTACAAGGCAGGTTGTTTACTTGCCGCCTGTAACCTAAACTGTCTCTAGGCTCATGAAATGTGAGGTGCCCACCCACTATATTTATGTGTCCCGGATTACCCTGCGTGTTCCCCGGTGAAGACTCAATGCAGGGGCACTGCAGGGAGCTACATTACAGCAGTGCAGAATAATGTCTGTTCAATGACTGGTGTGAAATGAATTGGTGGATCTCAGGCTTCCTGGAGGACAACTGTCCACACCACAAAATAGGGTGACCAGACAGCAAATATGAAAAATCAGGACAGAGTGTGGGGGGTAATAGGTGCCCATATAAGAAAAAGCCACAAATATCAGGACTGTCCCTATAAAATTGGGACATCTGGTCACCCTACCACAAAACCTCAGCCACAACCGACACTCTTACCCACAGTCTCATCAGCGTGCCCAAAAAGTAATGGGGCCATCACAGCTGAACTCTGCTCTCCATCCACTAGACAAGGTGGGCCTAGAATGCCAAGGCACATTGGGAACCTGGCACTGACCTGGTTCTGCCTCAGTGTGGGGAGATGAACTTGATGAGCTCTCGAGGTCCCTTCCAGCCCTATATGTCTATGATTCTATGAGGTTTGCTGCGCGCATGGATAGACAGAGTCATTGTTCAGGGCTATCAATCTGGCACCTTTCACCAGAGCTAAATTATTTTGCTCTTACTTTATCTGAGTCCTATTCATCCTGGTCTGGACCTGGCCAGGGTTTTGTTTGTGCCCTCATTTCCAGCACAGCCTGCACTCCGTGAGAAGGTGTGAGTGGAGAATTGCTTTCTAATTGCTTTCTGGCCCAGCTTTATTGTATTGCTTTCAGAAGTGGGAGGTCTGCGGATGGTATTTGAAGGCAAAGCCACCTGGCTGAGGGGGCCGATCTGATAGCAGCAAGGCATATGGAAAAGGTTCAGGCAGGCTTTGATCCTGGTAGAGGCGTTTGGCTGGAGTCTTGAAAGGTGCTGAGAATGGGAGGGGAGGGAGAGGCAATGGGGACCTGTCTTGCTCTGATCCCTCATTGGAAATGTTTACACCGAGGTGGGCAAACCCTTTGGCCCAAGGGCCGCATCTGGGTATGGAAATTGTATGGTGGGCCATGAATGCTCACGAAATTGGGGGTTGGGGTGTGGGGGTGGGGGTGAGGGCTGGGGATGAGAGGTTGGGGGTGCAGGAGGGTGCTCTGGGCTGGGACCGAGGGGTCGCAGGGAGGGGGATCAGGGCTGGGGCAGCGGGCTGGGGTGCAGGAGGGGACCAGGGGTGCAGGCTCCAGGTGGCACTTACCTCAAGCAGCTCCCAGAAGCAGTGGCATGTCCTCCCTCTGGCTTCTATGCGCGCTGCCCCTGGTTCCCAGCCAATGGGAGCTGCGGGGGCAGCGTGCAGAGCCTCGTGGCTGCCCCTACGTGTAGGAACCAGAGTGAGGGACAAGCCACTTCTTCTGGGAGGCGTGCGGAGCGGGGCAAGCACCCCAACCCACTCCCAGCTGGCGCACCAGAGTGGGGCAAGCCCTGGATCCCACTCCCTAGTGGGAGCTCGAGACATGGATTAAAATGTCTGGAAGGCCGGTCACAGCCACCGGGCCGTAGTTCGCCCACCTTGGTTTACACCCTCACTGTCAAAATATTTCAACTGTGCACCATTCCCCCCCATCCCGAGGGAATAAATTGGCCCATACGTGAATTCACACCTACAAAACCTATGTGAAATTGGGCTGAGAGCATGTGTGCCTGTTCTTTCAATAGCTCACAGAGCCTTGTAGTATCTTTCCCATCACTAAAAACTATGGGGACGTCTACAAATTCTGAAAATGGTCCCTGCAACCTAGACTCCATGGTTTTAAGATAAGAGAGAAAAGTACTGTGCTGTCTCTGCAGGTTGGAGCCAGTGGAGTGGGCATGTCCCACTTTGCAGATTTGGAGGCAGAAGGGGGAGGAAAGAGATATTCACATTATGGGTTGTCTTCCACAGAGGGCTTTGTTAATCTCAGAAATAGGTTATCTGGGGTGAGGGTCCAGCCTACAGCTCAGGACACCTAATACCCTGAGGTTTGGGGGGCAGGTCTTGGTGCCCCCAGCACCCTTGCCCTGATAAAGCTTCTCTGTAATGACAAATTGGTCCTGCACGCCAACTCCAAAATAGTGAGACCTTCATTGTCAGGATGTTGAGGGCAAGAAGCCCACAGATTGAAGAAAAAACAAAGATGCAGGTTGGGGGTGGAGGAGGTGAGTGGTGAAGGGAGGGGCAGTGGTGGGGGAAATAAGGTCTGACACATGAGAAGGAAGTTCTTTGGCATTTTACAAGTTACTTCTGGATGACAAAAGCAGATTTCAGATACTGGAATGGGGACAAGTGCGAAACTGAAGCCTCAAATCCCATCTTAACTCTGCTAACACTCAGGCTCCTAGAGGTCAACAGGGAAAACCCAGAAGACACATTGAGAAAAACAGCCTCTTTCTTCTCCTCTTGTGCTGTCTGGTATTTACAAAGTTTGTATATATCAGGGTCCATGCAGGGCCTTTAAATGTTCAATCTAGTGGTTGCTGCTGGCATAGATGCCATGAGTGATTGTACAAAGATGTGCCTTTGTCCATAGCATAGGTTAGAGAGGGCTAATCTGTCCGATGCCTGCCCACGTATTTTCCAGTAAGATCACACAGAGCTTATTACCGCCATGCCAGAAGGACTGGCCATGCCCTTATCGACACTGCAGGCAAATAGGATATTTGGATCTGGGGCAAAATATTGCACAGAGAGTGAAGTGAGGCATTTCCTGTCTAGTGGGCACAAGTCTTGGACACTGTGGGAAGGGGAGGGTGGATTAGGACTGTGATGTCTGGATCCAGTTCCAAAGTTTGAGGGTGTCTAGATTCAGGGTTTCCCTTTGGTCCCATCCCTAATTATCACTGCTCTCCCTTTCACCGAACACAGGGAATCATAATGGTTATAAAAGAACCCCAAAGAACTGAAATCAATCCCCTTCATTGCCAGTGACAAAACCATCCCTGCAGGGGGATGAGACAAAGGGGGATCCTGGAAATGCAAAAGGATTGCGGGGAGGGAGGATTTATTTTATTCAGACTGGTGCACCCATCTCCAAGGAGTTTATTCAGCACAGCCAATCCCTAGAACAATTAAACTGAATTTGACTCTGCCTATGAATTATTTATATGTATTAGTGCCCAGAGGCGGCATTCAGGATCAGGGTCCCATTTGTGCTGGGTGCTGTACAACACACAGTCCTTGCCCTGATGTGCTCACAATCTAAGAGGCAGAGAGTGTACAAGAAATACAGGTTCCCAAGGTGCAGCTAGCATTCAGCTCTCCCTTCTCTCCGCAGGGCCCCAGGAGAGCTGAGGATCAGCCGGTCTCCTTTCTTCCGGCATTTGGAACTGAAATCCCATCAAGGCCAAGATACTTCGTCCCTGTAGCATTCC
This sequence comes from Mauremys reevesii, assembly GCF_016161935.1. Taxonomy (NCBI): domain Eukaryota; kingdom Metazoa; phylum Chordata; order Testudines; family Geoemydidae; genus Mauremys; species Mauremys reevesii. The sequence continues at coordinate 79,437,004 of NC_052631.1, read as the reverse complement.
TGTGTTTCATTCCAAGAGGTGCCTTTGGGGCACGTTCAGAGACCCTTTGACAGAGCTACTGAGCCAAATGGTGCTTCTCTCTCAGTTTCTGACAGGGGTGATTGCTTCAGCAGACTTGGATTAGAGTTTCACCAACAGGCCTAACCAGTGCTTGGACTGGATTGATGGCAGAGTCTGCATTTTCCACTAACTTTCCTCCTCTTCCCTTCCCATTCTCTAATATTTATTATTTCCCTTTGTAATGTCCTTTTTGTTACAAGATAAAAACCCCTCCCAACTCCCCCTAATTGGAAACAATAGCTGCCGGCCTTGTTAAAGCTGAGGAGCTGATTTAGATAAACTCCTTTTACAGCCAATATGCTCACTTCCCTGTAAAAAGGGTGGCCAGTTTCATGCCATTCTGGACACATAATGGGAATGGAAGCGCATGTTTGAGTTGAAAGAGGCAGCTTAATGCCAGAGCAGGACCTCTGTCTCTTCAGGGAAACCCAGTTTCAAATGGGAAGCGCTGTCATATAACCAGTGAAACGAGACTTATGGTCTCAGCTCTGTGGAGGAATGGATGCAATTTTTGAAAGGAAAGTGTAGGCCAAGGAGCAAGATGAGCTTCCGGCCTGTTTGCTAACCCGTTACAACTTCCTAAATAAAGACTTAGTTAGAAAGTGGTGGATGCCCCATCTTTTGAGGGCATTTAAAACTAGAGTAGACCAGAAGAAAACACTTTGCATGGCTGAGGATTGACTAGGTGTGACCAAATAAGTCTTTTCCATTTATAATGTCTGAGATGTTTAATCACGTCTACTGCTTAGCACTTCCCGCCTCCAACTGTCAAGGCACTTTACAAGGCTGGGTCAGGATCATTAGCCCTACTTTACAGATGGGGAAATGGAGGTGGGGGGTGGGGAGGAGAGGAGTTTGCCTAAGGTCACGCAGCCAGGCAGTGGCAGAGCTGTGACTACAAGCTAGATCGTCTGAGTCCCAGTCCATCGACCTATCCACTGGACTATGCTGCGAGCCTTTGTGGCAGGAAAAGAGATTAAATATTAATATTTAACATATTAAATGCTAACTACACTGCATGAAAACTTCATACATAACTAAGAGCAGGCCCCAGTAGCCTGGTGGTTAGCACTTTATGTTACCAGAGTGACTTCCATCCCTGGTCTCTCACTCTCCTGGAGCCACATGGGGATGGGAATGCTACAGGACCAGGAGGACAGTCTTCAAATCACTCTTCAGGGCCCTTCTAGCTAATAAACAAGCTGTGTAGACCAGCTTACAAGGGAATTCCATTGAGTTATCTTAAATCATAAGTGTGGTGGCCACAATGCATGAGGTAGAGACTGTATCGAGGTGGGAAATAGGGAGACAATTGAGATCTGGCAGAGGTGACCCACCCCCTTCAGCCTAAGGAGGAAGCTGTCTACTCTCCATTTCCTTTCTGTCAAGACTGTGGCATGGGGGAACCTCCTCTTTCCCTATCAATTGAGCTTGGAAGAGGTCTTCACAAGGAGGAACCGTCCTGCCTGGATGGATGGCCTTGCAGACATAGCATGTATCCTGCATCCTTCCATCTCTGCACAGTGACTTCTGGCTGACCAACATCTCTGCCAGTCAGAATCAGTACCTGGAAATGTTTATAAACAGGGATGTCTCTGTTTCCCTTTGTGGTATGGATGCCAGGGCAGAGAGCATCCAGCATGAAGGGGAAATGGCCGGGCCAGGAGGCAGAGGGTTGGGGCTTTTAGGTCAGGGTTGAGATGGAAAGAGAAGAGATGTTACCCATGACTGTTGTACACACAGTGCAGAGTTGCACCTGGCCAGCAGCAATGGGCAAGGGAAATCAGTGCTAACACAAACACTATTGCTCTTTTAGCTGAATCTGGAAAGAGCATCTGCTCCTGTATATCCCCTGAGCTCCCTGGCCTCTCTTTGTGAAAGTAGGGTGCTGGCCTTGCTTGATTTTATAGCACCGACTCCTAAAAAATGCCCAGCTGTTCTTAAAGAACCCTCCACCCACGCACTCACTCCCAGACATATGCAACTACTCAAGTGTGCGCACACACACCACACACACAAACTCTCACACACCACAGGCTTCTGAACTCACGACACACACAGATGCAACATGCATAGGCACTCACACAGTCCACCTTCACACACAAACACAACCCACATCGTGCACTCACACAACACCACACATACGCACTCACTCTCCCTGGCAGACCTGTGTACATCTATATCCTGAACATACAGGGTTTTAAGTTGCACACTGGGGAACCCCAGCCTCACTAATCAAGTGGCAAAACCTTCAAATCCAATAGCAGATCAACAGTTACCCAATCCAATTATTGCTTTTTCTGAAGCTGACAGCTTCCATCAAGCAAACCCTCCTGTTTGCTTGGGGATCCAGTGTCCAGGCTGTTAGAAAACACAGCAAAGTCAACTAAAGACATTTGGAAACTTCAGTAGCTCAGAAGCCTGTACTCAGAAGTGTTCTCTCCCCCTCCCCTTCCCAATCCCAACATACACACAGCAGCCCCCGCTTCCCCCAAATCCTCTGCTTTAATGGAAACTCTATCTCTGCAAACACTTGCTCCCTTTATATCTTTCTCCTTTTTTATTGGAAGGCCTTGGGGAAGAGAAACAGAGAGAGGGCTAGCACTTTTTTTTCCTCTCCCTCTCTCTCTCTAAAATAAAGGGATGCAGCTGGTGAGGCAGCAGTTGCTGCAGTGATATGGATGGGGTGAGAAAGTCATTACCTGCCTTGGGTTTCATTGTGGGAATGAGAGCACCTTTCACTAGGAAATGCTTGTGTCTGAAGGGACTTTCAAGGGAGGCAGGAGGTGGAGGGGCAGAAAGCAGCCATAAAAAAAAAATGAAGGAAGAAAGGAAAAGTAAAGGAGGGGATGTGAGGATTTTTTTTTATTTTTTTATTTTTTTTGCATGGAGACATGGAGAGTCTGAAATGAATTACCTGTCTCCAAAAACAGTGCATTAGGAGAAATAATCGATTGAGCACGCCACGCACTCTTATTTTATGGCCCTGTGAGCGCGGCCAGAGCTGGGGAGTCGGGGAGAGGGAAGGAGTTTATACACAACAGCGGGACTACTTTTTTTTTTTTAAATGGTGGGTTTCTTTATTTTATTTTATTTTATTTTTTAATCTCTCTCTGGGGACTTTCCCTTCCATTCTGTTTGGGGGGGAAAGAACTGGATTGTGTTTCTCCTGTTCTCAAATAAAAGGAATGACATCAGCCCACCATATTTAAGCCTTTTTCTTCCTGCTGCCGTTCTTCCTCCCCTTCCCTGAGCTGTTGAGCAATTTGGAGTTTAATGAGGTTTTTTTACGTGCTAATGGAAGATGCTTTTGGATAGTGAAGGGAGCAACAATTTCCTACAAGGTTGGAGTGGAGATCTCCATCTCTGTGCGGGGCCAAGGAGAGTTTGCAGTCTTCTCCCTTTGCTACCCCATGATTGGTCATATTATAACAAAACCCATAGCCATTTTCAGCTTCATAGTTGTCTCTCTGTTCCTCACCACCCAGAACAGCAAAGTAGCAGTGGGGATCAACTCAGCTACAGAAGTACAGCATCCTGTCACCTGTGCTAAAGGAGAACCTCCATTAACTATCAGCAGTATAGGGCCTATGTCATACAGGAGAGCAGTTCCGATCCTATCCAGAAAAATGCATTATTGCATGTATGTGTGGGTGTGTCCATACACAGACATGCTAACTCATTCTATTAGTGTTCCATGCAGTTGTGCAGACACTGGTGTGGGGGAACTCTCCTATCACGTGAATGTTCATAAAACACCACACATTCTTCACCCCACCCGATAAACTAGCACCCTACCTGTGTTCACAGAAGGTCATGGATCATGTTTAAAGGTCTCCATAGACAGATGTCAAATAGCAAAGCACTCAGAGATTTCTGGAGGGAAATGGGAACATGGGTCCCCACAAATTCAGAATTTAGGAAACCACCTTAGCCAGGGTTCAGAAAGAATTCTGCCAATATTCCTGCTGCTCCAACCTCCACCTGCACCCTGGAAGCAGAGTAGGTGGTCCCTAGTCTTTCACCACCTGAGCAGCATGATTTTGCATGTGCTCATTGGAACTTTCTTGGCTTCACTCTCATATTCTGTGGTTGATCCTTCAGCTCTTGGGACCTGAGCAAAAGTCCTGCCCTAAGTCACTAGTGGACATAAGTCTGGTGGTGCCTCTGTCTTAACCTAAGCCCCACAGGTCCACATGAAAACCTCGCCTGCCTCACTTGCACTCAGATGAGAAACTCCAGACAGCTGGAAAACCACTCAAAGCTCCTATGTGGCTGCAGATTGGGTCCAGAAGAAATGGGGCCTCCTGCATTGAGCCTGTAACTCTTAGCTGCTCTGCTCCAACAGTTTCCTTTGCTTCTTGCGCTACCCAAGCTAGCTATAGAATAATGCTGCCAGTCAACAACCGCACACCAGTGTGCCATCACTCCAAATCCAGTGTCTCCTCACGTGGGTACAGTCGTTGCTATCTCACCGCTGAAAGAGCAGAATGAGTGCTATGGATCTGCATACCCCCTCACAAAGCCCCCCTCACAGGAGAAGTACCTGCAGCTCTCCCCTGCCCCCAACACACACACTTTGGAGACTCCAGTTAGGAAGCCACACCTATTCCACGAGATGCCCACTTCCCCCTCCCAAACCCATTTCCCTTCCACCTCTGCCCTGGCAGCAGCTCAGGATAGACTGCCACTGTCATCAGTCTGCCCTGTGGTCCTCATTAAAATCAAGGTAACTTGTGTCTCAGTGGGGCTCCCTTCCAGAAAAACAAGAGAGAGAGAGCTGGGATCACACAGAACAGAGAAGGCAAAATACATTCACCAAGGAGAGAGATTAAAAGATTGTTTCCAGAGCCACAATAATAATCATAAAAATAATCAATGAAATATGAGGATCTCTGACAAGGTTCCCAGCCTAATAGTGATATTCACCAGGAGGATCATTAACTTCTCACAGGGGAACAGCCATTTAACTGGCACGGAAGCCCACAGGTTATTTCTTATTGCTTTTACTCTTTGCCTGAGACTAGATTATAGCACCCCCTATGGGTCAGGTTTACAGATGCTTCCACCCAGAAACCAGAACCTGCTGTGGAGTAGTTTTAAACCTTCTTTGCCCTCAAATAAGTTTAAATTACGGCATGCCCCAGAGAGTTGTCCATAAAGCTTGTGAAGTCCTGGGTGCAATTACATTACAGCAGCACTGTTCCCAAAGCTGGATTACAGCTCTTGGAAAGCTCTTTGCTGCAGGACTCCCCTATTTCTGGGGACCTGTAAGTGTACACGAGAACCCCAATTTCCATTTAATTAACAAGGGAATGTCTAGTCCTATTCCTCGAGAAGAGTCTTGGAACTGTAACTGATACAAACTAATCACTGGGATTGGAAGTTTGGTGCTGATTTCCTCTAAATCTCACAAGTCCCACCCATTGCTAGGATTTGGGATTTGGGGGAAAAAACACATTGTCATAGTTCCTTTGCTTGCTGTGTTTTCTGGGAGTCAGTTCACAGTTGTAGGGGGCAGGTGCCAACCAGGTTACCACTAATGGTACTCAAGTTTCTTCAAGCTCCCTACCAGCTGCTCAGCCAGCTCCTCTATGGAGCAGCCAACATGAGCTCTGGCCACAAGAAGAGCCTGTAGCATCCCAGCGCTGACACCACGACTTTGTCAAGTTACACAGACAAACAGTTTCAAACTTGAATGCCAAAAGTTGGTCATCTAATCCCAGAGGTGCTGACTACCTGGGTGCTTGGAGTATCTGAAAACAGGACCACTTTTATTAAACTGACTCAATACTGATTTAGGAACCTAACTTTATACACTCCAGTTTGAAAATGTGGCCTTACTCTCTTTCTGCCTCAATTTTCACAACAGTGAAATGGGGATAATCCAACCTCACTGGGTGGGGATTTGACAGGTAAGTAACTAATATTTGCAAAGTGTTACATATGTCCTAAATCCAGCAGAATAAACACAAACCTCTCCACTGGCTGGGCACCCACTGACCCCAAGATCCACATCTTATTAGGATAGTTGTCCCTTGGCAACTATGCCCAGACCACAGAGAACATGGCTGAGGCAGGAGGCTACAGGGGACAGGACCTAGAGATTCCCTCCCTGGCCAACACATATGCACTGTACCTATTAGTAATAGGATTTATCATTTGTATCATGCATTGTACTAAGCACTGGGCAAACATAATAAGACAGTCCCTGCAAATAAATGGTGGAGAAGTGGAATAAAACATACACTCAGCATCTTTATCTATAAACATCAACTGCCCCCAATTAGCCCATGATCCAGCCTTCATCGTAGGGGGTGCAGGTTGGGTTAGCTAGAAGTGACCATCAAGCAAAATTGCTAATGTGCAAGATTTGGCCAATCGGAGGTTTCTGGGCCCAAGGACCCTCTCAATAATCCTCTGTTTATGCTGAGCTATAATTAAAGTTTCACTGAGAAAATAAATCTTATTCCCAATAAACAGTATGGAGGATCATGTTAAATTATGGTACCATTTATCAAATGGTTGCCTGATGCAGCTACCTTCTTTAATAACTTATAATAAAATATGTCATACAATGATTTGGGAATTAATGCCTAATGGATGATGCTGTGACAAACTGTGATAATCTCCTTCCTTACAGAAAGTTGGGAGTTTTTGTTTTATTTAAAGAATTTGTGAGTGAATCGAGTGCTGATGTAAATGAGAGGCTGAGAGCACAGGCTAGTGGTCAGTCTATAGTAAGAGAAGGAACTGTACAAGTTTCCCACACAGCTCTGATGATGCACTCCAACCCAGACCTGCAGTTCCCACTGCTATTCCAGTCTAAGGAATCCATGCATCTCCACCAATGTGCCTCACTCCTGGCCAGCAGCACCCACTGCTCTTTCAATCCTTCCCCACCTTTGCTTCCAACCCCACACAAACACAGAACTTGGCTAATGTGCTCCAGACCTGGCACACCCCCTGCTACTCCCATGCTGGGAACCCACCAAGCCTCATCTGCCACATTGCTATTCCAGTCCTGAGCTGCTGCACAGGTCTGTCAGTTTGCCTTACCCAATGCCGCGACTTACACGCAGCTCAGCTGATGCTCCTCAGTCTTGACCACCATCTATCCTTACTACTTTAGATCCTGCATCAGTTCTGCCAGTGCACCTCCTTGGGCGTTCTTGTGACTATCTCAGGTGAGCAGTGTAGCAGAGTCTGCCATAGCATCAGGCAGGGGATGACTACTCTCAGTCTGGGACTTCTCTGTTGCTGTCTCAGATTGTCTTCACTAACAGAGTCTGCACTGGTATCAGATCAGGAGAAAAATCCCTTGATCGGCGATTTCCCTATGTCTTTCCCAGGGGAGAAGTGTTCACTGGCATTAGAGCAAGAGGCAGCTCCTTCCATCTCAAGGCCAGATTTCATGACTTCTAATCTTTCCCCTGCCTGGGAGTCATGTGCCTCTCTGCTGCCCAGCAATGCCCTGGCTCTAAAGTTCAAAACTAGACTGACGTAGGACTCTGGGGTTGAACCACTGACACTTTAAGTCAGGCTAATGAATGGAGGCAGATGTCATGGTTTATACCTTATTCTCGCCTGGAAGTATTTATGAGCAGTTTGAGATTTCTTGTAAAAATATAATATTCAGGAACTGTCATAGATGCGCAACAGAACTCAAAATAGAAGAACAAATTAAAAAAGAGAAACACCCTGGAAAAATATCTCTCTGTTACATAGGTCACATTTAATTATCTCCTCCGAAAATTGAGTTCTCAGCAGGAGATGTGAATATTTCACAGTGCAAATCTGCTGTCAGACATTTGTAGGGATTTCCCCTGAGGAGCCGTATTCACAAGCCCACTCCTACTCCTTGCTAAACCCATCAATAGTATCCTAAATGCTCTGACAAGGAGCTTACAGCCACCACTCTCTCACACACACACAATGTCATTGTGTCCAGCAGAGGCACATCCCCAGGAAAGGAAAGACCATGGAAAACCTGGCGGTGACAGAGGCTCTGTTCACTTGGTGTTCATTCAAAAGGGGGCAAGGGGTGGGAGGGTTTCCTGTTCCCTGAACAGCTGGAGAAGACGCACTGTGGTTCCAGGCTGAGAAGGGAAAGAGGAGAAGTGAGGGGGTGATGGCGGAAGACATTTTCTTGCCCCTTAAGGAGCAAGCTTTCTCCTTGCATCAAGATATAACTTCTGCCCTCCCATGGGTACCCTGAAAGGAGGCTTGGATATGATTAGCTTGAGTTCACAATTAATTTCTCTCCCCTACTCCAGGGAGCATACAGTCGGTTTGTGATGATTTGTAAAACATGCCTATTGCTGAAAAACAACAGGGTGTCTGTCTATGGGATGCATTTCTCCTGATACCTATCAATATTCACAGTCCTTTCATCAGTGCTCTACATCCCATAGCCTGAGGCCAGCATGCTACACACCACTGGAACGCTCAGCTAGGGTGAGGGCTATTATAAACATCACACTGTGGCGAATCTGCCATTCACTCAGATGATTATAGTGTCTATTATTGCCATTAGCAATGCTGAGGAAGCTCTGGTCACAAACAGTGGTATTCAGATACCAGTCTCTCCTTGTTTGAAGCACCCCATTCAAGCCCCTTTCCTCAAGTCCCTCCTTTGGGCCCCCAAAAAACCCAAGAACCTTACAGTTCTGAGGTCAGGAAACTCACACAAGAACATGATGGTGCTGAGGCCTAGGAAATAATATTACAATATAACAGCTTTCAGCAGGACAGTAGTGGTTGCCAGTAGAGCCCCCTATAAAGTTGCACAGCAGTTTTCATTATAAGCCCCTGGTTTTCACACTCTCATAAATGTCTGACACATTTATATTTTGGGCTAAAATTTCCCATGCTTGGGCTCTGCCCAAAGGCAAGTGTCTGCCGGGAAACTTTGAACAAATTCCCTTCAACCATTTATGAATTATCAGACAGTGGGGAAAAAATACCCTTTTTCTAGTGTGAAAAAAATTTAAACACGCTTTTTTTTAACAGGGCTAAGACAAAAAATTTGTAACTTGAATCTTGGTTAGGACATAGGCTTTAGTATACACCATGGGCTTCAGCAGAGAAATATTTTAAAATTGAAGCATTTAAAAATAAAAAGCTGCAAGCTGAGCTAGATAAATACTGTAAACTTATGGTCTATGAATAGTCACTTGAATTTTAGAACAAATTCATTTAAACTCCATTATTTTGCTTTGGTTTTCATGAATATTCTATTAAATGTGTCAGGGATTTTAACAGAAATAGTGAATTTTAAGCAAATATTGCAGAATATCTGTGGAAAACAAATTTCAGATTGGTAAGCGCAAATATTTGCACCGCAATCCTCTTTTGATGAGTTACGATCAGCCATTCAGGACACAGAAACATGCCACAAGATCTATTTGTCCAGTCAAAACAACTTGAATTTTTACTATCAAATGTTTGAAGTAAACGTCTTTGACATGAGCTCTGGTGAAGAATTATTTGCTGGAATCACTCTGAGAAAAATTCTGAATAATGAATATTTTAATTAAAATCGCACTCTGTTGGCAGACAATTCATGAACAGAGAGAACATATTTATTGAAAAAATTACTATGAGTTATTTGCCCAGTTCTAGTTATAAACAATTTAAATAATTGCTTCTGAACATGTTCTGTGGGAATCTCTATACACACACACATATATGCACATGCCCCTCAGCTTTGTGACACTTCTTTCCTCCATATCTGGAGTAGCACATCTACCTGTGCACCAGCTTCTAATCCTATTTCCTGCGGCCTTCGTTTTCTGGCTTTAGTTCTTTCTCTTTGTGTATATTAGGGTTGCCAACTTTCTACTTGCAGAAAAACTAACATCTTTGCCCCTCCCCCTCCCCTCCCCCTCCTCCAAGGCCCTGCCCATTCTCTGAGGCCCTGCCCCCCCCTCACTCCATTCCCCCCCCCGTCACTTGCTCTCCCCACACTCACTTGCTCATTTTCACACGGGGAGGGCTCGGGGCGTTAGAGTGTGGAAGTGGGTGAGGGCTCCAGCTGGGGGTGCGGGCTCTGGGGTGGGGCTGGGAGTGAGGGGTTTGGTGTGTGGGAGGAGGCGCCAGGCTGGGGATGAGGGGTTTGGAGTGCAGGAGGGAGCTTGGGTCTGGTGCAGGGGGTTGGGGTGTGAGGGTTCCGGCTCGGGGTGCAGACTCTGGGGTGGGGCCGGGGATGAGGGGTTTGGGGTGGAGGATGGTGCTCTGAGCTGAGACAGAGGGGTTCGAAGGGTGGGAAGGGAATCAGGGCTGGGGCAGGAGGTGGGGGAACAGAAGGGCGTCATGGGAGCAGCTCCCGGCCAATGGGAGCTGCGGAACTGGTGCTGGGGGCGGGGGCAGTGCGTGGAGCCCCAAGGCTGTCCCTACGTCTAAGAGCTGGATGGGGGACATGCTGCTGCTTCTGGGAGCTGCGAGAAGCCAAAGCAGGCAGGTAGCCTGCCTCAGCTCTGCTGCACCGCCAACTGGACTTTGAACGGCCTGGTCAGCAGTGCTGACCGGAGCCGCCAGGGTCCCTTTTTGACTGGACATTCTGGTCGAAAGCCGGACAACCTGGCCACCCTAGTGTGTGTGTGTGTGTGTGTGTGACAGAGACTGACCCTCATTCCATGGCACTGCAGCATGTTCTAGGACTGTAGGTCACTGGCATTTGAGTAGCATTCATAGAGGTGGAGTCAAGAAACTCTGTGAATTCTCAGATTCTTCTAACTGGGTGAAAAGAGTTCATTGGGCAGGCCTGATGAAGTGCTGCATAAGAACTGTGCTGTATATCAAAGCACCTTTTCACTGATTCAAGCTGAGCATAGCTCCTGCCAGCTCACCTAGTACATAAACTCGCTATAGACAATGATAATCCTGATTCAATTCTGTGCAGCAAGCCCAGCTGGCAGATGGGGGACTCTGTGAACTGGCTAGGTCCACTTGGGTTGTCTTGCCAGCAGTCAACAGACAAAACAATGTAACCATGAAAGAACAACATGTATGATTAAGGAGCTGGAGGGACTGATTTATGGCAAAAGATTAAAAGAGCTAAATATGTGTAGCTTGGCCAAACACCAGCCACGGATAGATACGATAATTATCCACAAGCATCTGAGGAGAGTAAATAAGGGTGAGGAAAAGTGATTAGGGTGGCCCAGGGGGTCTAACCAGGAGTAACTGGATAAAAATAAGCAAAAGAAAATTTAGGCTGAATATCAGGAAACATTCACAAGCTGTGAAATCTAATAGATGATGATATAATCTCCCAGGAGAAATAGGGGAAGCCCCATTGTTTACATCATTTAAGCCAGACTGAAGACTATACTGTACAGAAGTACCAGAGACAGTGGCGCTAGCTCGAGACTCAGAAGACTTTGGTTCAAGTCCCTGTCCTGTCACAGACTTCCTGTATGACATTGGGCAAGTCGCTTAGTTTTTCTGTGCCTCAATTTGTCATCTGGGAGGCTGCAAGGCGCTCAGATTCTAGTAAATGGGGCCATATAAGAACCTAAGAGAGATGGATATGGAGCAATCCCGCACCAGGCTTTGTGATTTCTGTGGTTCTCTGGGTATGTTCCTAAAGTAACTATTGAATCTCATCTGTTTGCAGGTTCACATGTCCCACAGAAAGAAACCACAGTGCATCAGAGCAACTGTTGGGGGTGCTTAGGTTCTGAGCATCAACGCAAACATTAAAAAGACAGATAAAATGGAGAACATAAGAAAGAAAAATGAAACGAACACAAGAAAATTCTAAAACATCATGCCAGCCACAAAACAGTAAGTTAAGAAATGGGAAAAAATTGTGGAAATGTTTTCATTTTTTTTCTGAATTTCAAAATTTCAAAGTTAATTTTTTTTTAACCAGCTCTAATGCTATAACAGTTTAAATCCTGGTATAGTCCCATAGCTATGGCTATCTAAACTGTTTAAACTGGATTAGCTGAAATTGTTGTAACTGAGCTGTAAATCAATTCAGCTAACTCAGTTCTCAGTCCCCTGTAGAGAGGGTCTTAAGAAAAAAGGATTCAGCACTACTTATTAGTCACCAAGGACAGGCCAAGAAATCAAGGCATTAAATTGCATTAGGCAAAATTAAGATTAAATAGTAGAGCAAACTTTATAACTCCAAACAGAGCTCAGATGATGGAACAAGCTGCCATGGGAAGGTTGCTGTATCACTTTTATTGGAAATAGTCAATGACAAAACTAGACGCACAAACTAGATAGAACTAGAAACTTGACATACATCAGACAGGGAAACCACTGCTGCCCTAATGCAGGGGATAAGATGAACTTGGCAGAGGTCCCTTCCAGCCTTAATAATTTGATCATTCTACGAAATCAAGGCATGGCCCCTCTGCACTGCAGCATACTAGAAAACACCCTTATTTTGTGCAGCATCTTCCATATAAATGTTTTTTTCAGAATACTTTACAGAATGGAGCAATACAGTTACAGGCAACCCAAATGGCCAGAACTCGGGAATTCAAGAAGTCTAGGGGAAATCTATGAGCTCAGAACAAACAATCCATAATAAGTTGCATGTAGGGAAACTGTTGGATAAAGGAGAAGTCCCTAGGAGGTTTTTAGGCTTCTCCATTCAGAAGTCCACACTGCTGGGACAGTGCAAACTCAACCAGCATTTTGAATTGTTAAAGATTCTCTCATGCAAGCACTTGAACAAATATATAGTCCATCCACTTTCCTCTCTTTGTTTACAAGCTGTAAATGCAGAGTACAGCTGGAGGTCTGTTGGAGCCTGAATCACAGTTGATTCTGTAGGGTCTCAGAGGGTCACTCTTTCCCAGTATCTAGAAGCACTCCTCCTATACTTATTAGTTCTGTTGCAAAGAGAAGAATGGGAATCTTTACTCATGCAAGAATCCTTGCCTGCCACCCACCCCTTTGTCCTGATCAGGGCCAGCTCCAGGCACCAGCGCAGCAAGCAGGTGCTTGGGGCGGCCAACGGAAAGGGGCGGTGCGACTGGCTCTTCGGCGGCAATTCGGCAGAGGGTCCCTCAGTCCCTCTCGGAGGGAAGGACCTGCTGCCGAATTGCCACCGAAGAATGAAACTGCGAGGTAGAGTTTGGGGCGGCAAAAACGCTGGAGCCGGCCCTGGTCCTGATGCATGCTGAGGCCATTTTCTGTGCACTGGCTACTCCAATCTCTTGGTTGATCTATTAAGCAGGAAGCCCTCACACAGAACACCACATCCTAAGATCTCCAGACAGCCATCAAAAGAGCAAACAAGAGTAACGTAAAGACAAGGAGGGGCCAAAAGAACAAACAAACCCCACACTAACAAGAGCCACAGCCACCAAAATCCCGACAGGAATTTTATCTGCATTCTGGCTATAGAAAACACCTCTGTATGCACACCTGTGCTGGCCATATCAAGTGGACCCAAAAGGAAGCCAAGCCAACTGATTCTGCCATAAAACAGGTGCCAGAAGAATCAGCTAGAGCTTGCTGGGCTCTCCCTTGCTGAGTGTGTGAGCATTTGACTGCAGAGAGACATTGCCTGTCAATACTAAAAAGCTCTTTAAAAAAAACAGTAGGGAACCAAGCTTCAGAGTGATTCATTATGACATGGTCGGAGTGCGGGGTGAGGAAATGTTCTGTAATAGCAATGAAATATCTGGGCTGACGGCTGGATAATCCAGGAGGGGCCCTAGCCCTTTTCTTGAGTAGGAAACCCTGACTTTGTAATAAACAGGATCAGCTAAATTGAGGGGGGTACAGGGAAGAGACTTAAACCAGCTGCTAATCTCTCAATCGGACCCAGCTAATTTGTAAGGCATTACTGAAATGTCAGCTGTGCGTATGTTAGTGTTAAGTCAAGTGGAAGGTATGCTCGAAATGAGATAAAGAAGTGGCTCGAGAAAGAGGGAGGAGCCTGTGAGACAGAGAGAAGGACCCAGGGCCCTGCCCATGCCATGCATTTAAGTGCCTGCAGACAGCATGATGGGGAATTTCACTAGGGATGCAGTCAGGGTGTCCCACAGTTCACTGTCTCTCATGCCTCTACTGTTTCCTATAGGGTGACCAGACGTCCCGATAAAATCGGGACTGTCCTGATATTCAGCTGTTTGTCCCGTGTCCTGACGTATGTATTGTCGGGACGCTATTTGGCTTCGGAGGCACTCCGGCACCCTATTCCCCCCCCTCCACCCACCTATGTGTCCCGATAATTAGTTTTTGTCATCTGGTCACCCTAGTTTCCTATCACACCTATTTATCTTGAATCTGTAAGGTGTTCCAGGGAGTTGTTTCTTATCACAGTTCTCCTGAATCCCTGCAGTGTAGCATGGGAAATGTCCCTACCTCTGGCAAAACTGGTCAAGTAAATAAATGAATGAATAAGAGCAGGACTGAGACTTCACATCTCGCCCTAGGTCATGTTGGTCACCCTCATCTCTCTTCCCCAGGTGCAGGTTAGGGACAGTATTGCACTGAAAATAGTCACAACTCCCACTGGTTTCCCAATTGTCCCAGAAAGGAAAGCTCATCTGCTACAGCTCTTGACCTACAGAAGATTCCTTCTCCCCCTGCCCTGGCTTAGCTGCCCCTTTGCACACACTCACCACCCATCTGCCTGGGAGAACTAGCATTCACCTGGAGCCTGCGTGAGTCAGCCAGGCAAAGAATAATCTTGACCTAAATAAATAAGTAATCCAGATACCTGGTGTGTTCATGAGAGAACATGTTGTCACCCGGGATTTTTCACAGGCAGTTGTGCCACAAGTGAACTCTTGCCATGGTGCCACGAGTAGGTGTGTGTGTGCTGCCCCTTTCTTGCCCCAGACAAGAAATGCAATGGGCAACAATGGAGGCGTGCTGCCTTTTGGTTTCTTGTTCCTTGGTAGGCTCTCTGATCTGGGTGGCCATATTTCAACCCACTTGCTTCTCTTTTCCAACTTCTAGGAGATCTGTTTGCCAAAAAGTTGCCATCTCCTCCTTCATCAGCTAAGAACAGAGGCGGAAGGCAGAAGCCTGCACTCCATGCAGAGGAGAGTAGGAAAGTGGACTTCTTTCCAGCTGTTTGACATATTCATGGGCAGTTACTCCAAATTTTTGACTCTGTTTCTCTTTAATTTGACCCTGGGCGGGTGGTCAGCTCAACCTGGAGTTTCTCAGAAGTGAATCCAGTTGCATGTTCACATTCTGCCTTCCAGTTGCTGCAGAGGCAGAGTAGCTGTTGTATTTTTATCACTGTCACATTAGCAGTTGCTGTTTAATATTTGATGTTTAGTCTAGTTTGTCTGTGTCTTCCCTTTAGAATCAGCTCTATTCCAAACAGAGAAGGACACACTACTAAATAAGAATCAGGTCCTGAGCCAGAAGCAAATTGATTTCAGACTGGCCAAGCAGCTAATACCTTTTTCTACCAGAGGCTTGGGTTCAACATACAGTTTTAGTCTTTCACTGCCTGGGCCTGCAGGGACTGCAAGGGCAGCAGGGGGTATCCCTGTGCTTAGCTCTGTGCACTGCTAGGCAGGAGATCTGGGTCTGATTCCAAGAACTGGGGTTGTTTTGCTTCCCCGTCTAAAGACTCATAGCCCTAAAGAGTCAGCACAAGCAGACTTTGGTGGGGAAGGCAGGATGACCTTGTCTTGCCCTGCCATTTGGATGGCGTGATGTCTGCCTAGTCTTGGGAAAGTTATTTGGAACCCAGTTCATGCCCACATATATAAATAAAAGTCACTGCGTAAGAATACCACTGCCATGAACCTCCTGGGATGCTTATAAAGCTTCCAGAAGAGAGGCTTGTTGATGGAATCTCCCTGGAAAGCACTGGCATGCAGGGGTGATATTGGTATGTGTTTTACAGGCAGTGAGCTACGGCTGCTGGATGAATAGTTAAATCACCTTGTTTTACATGCTGTGGCCTGGTTTACACAAGCTGCAGGGAGCAGGCCTAAAAACTGAACCCTGCCAAAACAGGCAACCACAGCCACTGAGCTTAAGGGCGAGGCTTAGTCCTTAATGCCTTGTGCTCCAAACCCTAGAAAACTCAGACAAGATCCAGTCTCAGCAGGCCCAGGTTTAGGGGTAGTGGGACCTAGTGCATCATGGGTGGAGTGTGTTATAGGTGGCAGTAGAAGCAGAGGGAAATTTATCCACAGTGAATAGTCATCAGGACAAGGAGGGAGACCAGCTCAGTCTCTGATGGGGAGCTGCTTGGTTGGCAAACAGGGAGTACAGTGTCACTTAGTTCCCCACACCTGAACCCACCAGCCAAAGAAGCACAGTCTCTGGGGAGCCACACAAGACAAGAGGATGCAAGTGACCCTGAAAATTTCTGCTCCTCCCCTGACCAAGGTCAGCGGCAGCAGCCTCCAAGATCCCTGCTCTCCCCCTTCCAGCAGCAGGCAGTAGAAATACCCTCATGGCCCCTAAACTCCCCACATTCTCATGGCAGCAAAGAGGGCCATTTACAAACCTAAAACACCTGCCAGCTCTGCAGGGCAATGGAGGAGCAGGGAAAAAAGAGAGAGAAACACCCCTAGGAGAAGGGAAATCATTTGAGGGGCTAGCCAGTGTGTGAGCAGAGCTATGGGGAGGCTGAGATGGACAGGGAAGAGGGGAAAGTTGGGGAAAGACCCAGGAGAATGAAGGAATGTGACGGGAGTGGAGGATGGAGATAAGAGCTGGGGGGTTCTGGGAGACATGCAGGGGAGACACAGGGGATGAAGACAGAAAACTAAAGGGAGTGAGGAAATAGTTGGAACAAAGGGAAAGAGAAAAAGGGAGTAGAGATGAAAGAAAATGAAGTGGGAGATGGAGGAAATGAGGGAGGGAGAATTAAATGAAAACAGAAGGGAGAGAGCAAGGAGAGAGACAACACAAAGGTTCCTTTACTCCTCTCCTTGCATATCCCAGCCCAGTGCCAAGCAGGCGGCTCTCAGCCATGCCATCTATGTATATTGACAACATTCATATTCCAGGGGCAAGGAGAGTGAGGCACCAAATTGTTCTTTTCTGGGAGCCCCAGTCCCTAAACACAGCCCCGTGTGTCATGCTCAGCGGGGCCTCAGTCTCAGGGCACGCATCATAGCAAATCCGGAAAAGATACTGCAGTGACTTGGACCCAGGACATGACAGTGGGGGTGGTGCCACTGGTGCAGGAAAGGAGAGCACCACTCATCTTTCAAAAGACAGTGTTGCTCAAGCCCCTCCCACCGCTGCCCTACCTCCTTAGTAACTTGGGGGGGTGGGGGGAAGGCCAGAGTTAATTTTTTTCTAAGTGGTGGCATGGGTAACCCTAACTTGACCCCAAATGCTTGTGCTGACCTCTTCACCCAAAGAGCCTGTCAGAGCGGCTCTTAACCAAGAGCTTTGCATCCAGGGCCAGACACCCAGGAGCCAGAGGTGGCCAGGGAGGATTAGCAGCCGCAGTGTTCTGATTCCATAAGAAACAACAATACAGTGGGGAGAGACCTAATCGACAGATCAAGGGGCTGCCCTAAACTGATACTCCCTTTTAACAACACGGGTTCTAGCCCTTTAACGTCACCACACCTCGGTGCTTGGATGAGGGACAGCTGTGCAGGCAGAGATGTGAATGGCTCTGTGTTAAATGAAGGATGCTCTTCCTACGCTGTACTGCCTCAGCAGGGGAGACCGGCACTGCTACTTGTTAAGCTCCTACCCCAGAACACCGGAGGTAGCCAGTGCCCTGCTCTGAGGCACTTACAGTGCCAATAAGAGGGACATAGATGCAGAGTGGGCACAGAGGAGGCACTGCAAAGCTGAGAAGAGGAAGGGATCTGGGATTTTGTCATTCATATTAACAAATGTATTTGTGCCTCTTTCTGCTGTTTGCCCATGTTCCACTTTCCATTTGGCCTGCAAATGATGCTTGTTGAACAGAGGGCTCTGGGGATTCCTAATAAACCTCCAAAACGGGGGAGTAGTGGTATAGGTCAGAATATAGTTCAGATAGAGCTGGGATATAATTAATTTCCAGTTTACAATGTTTGTTTTATTTATTTATTGCTATTTTACAGTGTTTAAACTTGTATACCAGTTATGACTCATTTTTTAAGCAATTAAAAAATTCCTGTTGCAATATATTTCCTTTCCTAAATGAACCACAAATCAGAAGTAATTTTTGTACCATCATCTGAATATCCCAGGAGTAGGATTTGCAATTCACATCAGAAGATGGTTAGTCTTGCTGCAGATCTCTTCTCTGCAAGAAATCGCCTTTCCGCAAGGAAGGGGAACTCTTAACTGTGCTTTTAAAAACAGTGCATCAGTCACAGCCCCAAAGCTGTCCATCCCGAGTCACAGCATTAGCCGTGCCTGAAACTGAAGCGTAACTCAGATTAGGGTGTGAAACAAGTAGGCCACATTGCCAACTAAACTGGGCTAAAGCCTCACTCAGGCCGCAGTTCGAAAGATTCCCAATTCAGCAAACCATAGCAGTGCATGCTGACGCCCATACTATTCAGCCATGGCTTGAGCTTTAGGCACATGCCCAAGTCTCACTTTGCAGAACAGGATGGGCGTCAGCATGGGCGTCAAGGTTTTCCTGAACTGGAGGCTCAGTGGAATCTTTGCATAAATTGATGGCTCTCAATTTGTCCCTTGATCACAACAATTAATCATATACTTTTTCTTGCTACTTAAAATTCTCAATGAAGAAAACTCTCTTAATGAAAGAAATTGGACACTGAATTTTGGTCTTTTCCATCACAGGCCAGGCTCAGGTTTTTGCTTCAATGGAATTTTATCAGTTTTAACAGAAAACTTTAAACCTCACTTCTCTTTGGTTTGGTGTTTGAACGAGGGTGACCAGATGTCCCGATTTTATAAGAACAGTCCCAATTTTGGGGTCTTTTTCTTTTATAGGCTCCTATTACCCCCCACCCCGTCCCGATTTTTCCCATTTGCTGTCTGGTCATCCTAGTTTGAACCTTCATAGGACAGACCCTCCTTCTCTTCTCAGTTTTGTTTCCTGCCATTTCATGTTCCCCTTCTGCTGCCCTTGAAATATATCACAGGTTTTGCCCTTTATCAGGGACGTGATTCAAAGGGCCTTGCTGAATTTCGGGAGAGGTTCTGGGTTGGTGCATGGAACTATCTTTCAACAGCTCTCAGTCTAAGCAGGCTATGCTGTCAGGGTTGGAATTTGCCCAGGGCTCAATGCAGGGAGTTTAGGATTTAATCTGACCTCTTCTAATGGGAGGTCAGATTAAATGACGCATACCTGGTAGATCAGGAAGCAGCCTTCATACTGGAGGAGGTCTGAGTCTATGGGCAGAGACCTTGCAGTTGGAGAAGGAGCCCCAGCCAATATCTCTCGAGGTGGGAGGTTGCACTCAGTGAAGATATGCAGGCCCTCTAGGCCTGGCAGCTGCCCACTAATGTGAGCTGCTGGGAATCGGGGCAATAGTCCCATGAAGCGGTGCCATGATGGCAATGTAATGAGCCCTGCAGCTCCCAGTACAATTCCAAAGAAATTTAATTTAACTGCAAAGCCAGCAAGCAACAAGACAAAACCTACACAGTCATCTCGTCCGGTAACCCCTTTCAGTGAGCCCCCAGGCAAAGGGATGGACTCGATGACCTATAACAGATCTAGGCCAGTCACATGAATCTGTACAGAAGCCACCAGAGAGCTAATGCCTGTTCTCTCTTCTCCTTGAGAGCAAGTTCTTTCCTGCAACTGCACATTCCCCCTCTTGGCCTCTGGAGCACGCTATGCTGCCGTTTAGCCTCACTTGCTGCCTGCCAGGCGATTGAACTGATGGAATTCTTCTGGAGGAAGTGTAATCAGTCTGCTATTTAAGGCCTATTATCTCAGCTCTGCTACAGGCTTCCTGATAATTCCCTGAATTAGCCGGGCAGCTTTGTTCTTGAGTGTTTTTGTCAGATATCTTGGACTGCACCTCAGGGATGGGGGATGGGGTGGAAAGGGGCGGGGGAGGCACTGATGCTGCCTGTTTACAAGTTCCGAGGCAGGAACTACAAGGCTAATTAATTTCTCATTAAGAAAGGAGGGGAAGGATAAGAAAACCATAAAGCCAGAGCACTGGGAGATGCTGCAGTGCCCAAAGACAAACACACACACACAATTCTTTCTCCGTTAAAAGGATATTCCCCTTCTGACCCCAACACTTTCTTCTAAGATTCGCCTTTTTATTATTATCACTGGTAATACCCAGGGGCTTTTTTTTAACCTATTATTCTCAGAGCACTGGAATGGGGCAAATTGGTTGTGGTTCAATCATCTCACCCCATTGGGTCCTGCTGATGAGCCAATTTCAGGAAATACTTATCAGGATTTTGCAGTCCCAACAAGCTCCAGAAGAACCAGGATCATATGCTACTAACCTGCTGCCAACCTAGACTCAGAATAAGAACTGGACTGGACATCATTCAAAGTCAGAAAGAACCAGAGATCAAAGTGCCACTGGTTTGGTGACTGGAACCTGAAGTGAGAACCAGGTCCCGGACAGTTCTGAGTCAGAAACAGAGCTCATACAGCACTGGTCTTCCAGACCAGACCTAGAGCCAGAGCTGGGCTCAGGCAATTCCCCAATCCTTCAATACTGTATTGTGTTAAAGGCTGGAGGTGGAACCAAGGGGAGAGCTGAGCTGTGGCTGCAATACCTGCTCCTTCACTCTCTATATCTGTCATCCTGAGGGTAAGAGAGACTCAATCCCAGCCAACACTACAATCAAACCTGGTGTCCTGCATAGCATTCCAGCATTACACCAGCTTTACATGGTTATCGCTGCTAGTTTAGCAATCTGCAAAGCTGTTAAAATTAGAGCTGGGTGAATACTGCAAAACCTTGCCCATGCATGCTTGCTTGGATTTTCACTTGAATTTCACAATCACCCTTCTCATGCCCCTTTGGCATTCGCTTTGTGCAGCTGGGTTTGACTGGCACAAATGGTGGTGGAGAGGGAACTCCAAAGTCAATCTCAATCTATATAATACTCACAGAGCACTGATCCTGATCAAGCCACAGAGTTAAACAAGCACAGAGCTCTGGACGTCAACGTGGCAGAAGGTTGAGGACGACACCAGTCATCGATTGGGCCGCATGATATGCCTGGCTAGGAGCTGGGAGGCACATCCACATGCACAGAAACAGGGGCCAGGAGGAGGAAAGCCTTGGTTGCATTGCTACTCAAGGCAGTAAGAGGAAGCAGAGACAGGCAAATCTCAAGGTGCTGTTGGTTTCACAACGTCTCATAGCCTGCAGAAGCATTGTGGATCTGGTCTCCTCTTATCTGACCTCACCAACTTTAAGGGGGATTCAGAAAATTAGAATCCAGTTTGAGTTCATTACTGTTAGGAAGACGATTTAGAGCCCAATTCAGGATCCCTTAGTCACGATGAGTGTCATTACCCCTGCAAGTAGCCACGCCTTGCATGGTTGCAGGCAACTTTCCCGAATGCTCACCCACCACTGTGTCAATGTGGGAGCCTGAGGCAGCAGACCGAGCACTAGGAATGGGCAAGAATCCAAGCCACTGCTAACTTGTTGCCAAGTCCACCAAATTGAAGATTGAACTTGTGTGGCTTAGTTTTGGCCCCTGCCTGCCCCACAGAACCATTCTCTTGATAAGGCTCTGATATTTCCTGACATGCATTTTGCTTGGATATTTAAAGTACATGACAATCCATCATAAACATTGCAAGATTGCTTGGCTTTTCTTCTGCATATACAGGCTGTGGTGTGACACAAGAGATTTAGAGAGACATCTTTCTTCCACATAAGATTTGCCTCATGCCATATATATTTTAATATTGTGAAAATTAGCCCATTTGATCGTGTTTGACGGACTGTGTATTTTATAAGATACATTGTCTCAAATATTTTAACAATGCAAACAATAAATTTTTATCAAGCAAATAATGAACGCAGGGATATTAGGTATATATTTCTTCCATATGGTCTTCAGAGCACAAGTTGGAAAATCAGCCTCTTCTAGCCAATTGCAATGGAGTTATACACCTTGAGGTCATTCTGGGAGGGAAGGGAGGAATATTGGCCCCCTGGGAAATGTGAGGTCAGCCTGGTGATAGATGCTGTATGAAACACAATCTTGTGAGGTGGTAGGAATCTTGGCTTGATTTTGGACTATGTGGCTTGCTTCCTGGGTTGGTGGGAGCAGAGATGGCACTTTTAAAGGCAACATAATCAGTGGCCTGCAGCTTCAGAAAGCATTCTTTAGCCAGAAGGAGGGGTTTGTTCTCACACGAGGTTGGATGGACTTGTTGGGGAAGTAAGAAGGGATGGAGTTGGAGAGAACAGGGAATTAATCAGGCAGGAGAATATCAGCGATACCCTCCCCCTGACACACATATACATACACATACTTGCTTCAGTTTCTTTTCTCATTTCTAGAAAGTTTTTCCAGCTTGAAATTCAGGCAGCTGCAGCTTTAGTGCACACGGTGCCTGACTTGGCCAGAGTTAGGAGCAGGGTTCACCCTTCTCAACTCCTCCAAGTGACTGGGAGAAATCATGCAGTTCATTGTTTCTGGCTCCAGAATGCCTTTTCCTTTGCATTCTCCATCTCTCAGGTACTTCATCACTGCATTTCCCACTCACATCTCTAGGCACTGCGCGTGCGGCACAGCGTTCCTTTATTAGGGAATCTCAACCTTGGGAAGCTGAGAAGCACATAATTAGCCACCCAGGTAATAAATTACCTGCACTGGAGACAGCCCACTGGGGGAACCTTTATTCTTCATCTCATCCTATTATGCTGAGCTAGTTTAGCACATCTGTGGTTGTTTAAAAATTGTAATTTAGGTCAAATCATAGCAAGAAGCAGCTTATTAGCAACTTAACAGCCAAGGGAAAAAGGAAGGGGCAGAGGCGGCCATGAAGGGTGTGGATCATTCCTGAGAGCAGGACTTTAAGGGGAAGGTGCATCACCCCCCATATTTCTAGCCCCAGCCCCTCTTGCTCTGAACGCCTCTGCAGCACAGTGTATAAACCATGAAGCACATATGGACTTTTTAATTCTAATCAGAACGTTGGTATCCCCTGCTGGCAGCAGCCACCATTTTGACAAGACAATTATTATTTATTGATATTACAGCAGCGCCAAAGAACCCCATGTGAGGATCAGGGCCCCACTGTGCTAGGTGCTGTACAAACAGCACCTGCTGCTTGGTCAATTATGTCAACAAGGCAAGAGGAGTCAAGTGTGAGAGACTGGGAACCCGACGTTGTGGTGCAGGAATACTAGTTTAGCATGCAGAGAGCATAGGTGCTGGAACTAGGGGTGCTGCCACACCCCCTGGCTTGAAATGGTTTCCATCATATAAAGGGTTTACAGTTTGAGTCAAGGGCTTTCAGCAACCCACTATACAAATTGTCCAGCACCCCTGGCTGAGGGCGGCTGTTTCCATCTGAAACCTGAACATAGTGATTGATGTTGATGCAGTTAAGTTTCCAATGCTTAATTCCAATGCTTCCTAAGATTAATTCCAGTGTAATTAATGTCTTTAGCACATCCTGGTCCAGCTGGGTGGGCTTGCTGCACAGCTCAGGCTTCGGGGGTTCATTCATAGGCCTACTGCTCTGGCCCTACCTCGCCCATGGAAATATCCATTTGAGATATTGTGACAGACAGTCAAGGACTCGCCCTTTGGTCCGGTTACTGAGAGCAAGAGTGACTGAAGCAAAGAGAACAGCCCCTCCAGGTTGGGGGGAGGGGAAACATAATTTACATTAATGAACGTGTAAATATATGGGTCCAGTTTCTTCCTCCTCGCTGAAGATCTGTAATCCCAGTGCAATCATCTAGGTCAAGGTTTGCAATGATATCACATGCTCTGAGCTCCCCTTTAACAGCCTGGAATACAGAATCATTAAATCACACAGAGAAGGAGAGCCAGAGCTTTCTCATATGGATACTAGGTTAGCCAGAATATCTGGTTATTATTAATGCTGAATATGTCCTTTGGGCAAGGCTTTATTTCAAGTTCCCTGTTATGACCAACAGGGGGCCCTGTTCAGCAGTACATGAATTCCCTGAGACGCCAGATGCAACTCTGGGGCTCTATACCCATGGTGCACTATCCTCTGTGGGATGCACCACTCATTTTATCACACATATTTCTACATTCCCCCACATTTTCTCCTGTGTTTATTTTCTCTGAGCTCTGGACTGGGGAGTCTCCTCTCAGTGGGCATGGCTTACTCGCCCCTTTTTCTCACCAGCGACAGTGTGTGCTACTTCCTGGCCCTCCCATCCCTTGCTAGGTTGTGCAGAGAGCGCCTCAGCAACAGATTCAAATGCAGATCCTCCATGTGCTGCTGCAAACCCTCCAGGGAATGTTACTATTGGGATAACATTTGGAGGCATGGGCAGAACGTCCAATAGGCTGTGGAAGGTTGTGCCTGCCCAAACAGCCCCACTTGGCCCCGCCCATGCTCTTCCCCGAAGCCCCCTCCTGCTTGCTCTTTCCCCCCATGGCCCCAGCCCAGGCAGGCTGCTCTTCTTCAGTGTTGCTGGCACGGGGGCTACCCATCCTCTGCTTGAGGGGGGGCTGGGGCCGCTCCATCTGCCCTGTGCTCGGGGGCTGGGCCGGGGGCTGGTGGCCACAGGGAGGGTAGGGGTCCGGGCTCTGGCGGGTGAGGGGGGGGCACAACCAGCTACTAGCCTTCCCCATCCAGCTGTTCACCCACCACCCATGCTTAGAGGCACTCTTGTCTTCTGCAGAATAAGGGATGGAACACCCCCCTCCCAACTCCTGCATCCATACCACATTCTTACGTGATCCCCATTACCATAGTAAAGTACCTGAGCTCCTCACAATCTTTCATGTATTTATCCTCACAACACCTCTGTGAGGCAGGGCAGTGCCATTATCCCTATTTTACAGATGCGAAACTGAGGCCCAGATCCTCAAAGGAATTTAGGCTCTAACTTCCACTGAAATGAGGAAGTCTATGGCAGAGCAGGGAATCAAATCCAGGTCTCCTAAGTCCCAGGCTAGCTAGCACTCTGATCACTAGACCACCTTGTGAACACTGCAACTGGACTCAGAAATTTGGTGAACATCTCCCTCAATATTTTTCATTTCCACATGGCCTCTGAATTCAGCCAGGCCCCAAAGTGAAAGAGCTGAAGCATCATGTGAGGAGTCATTCTGGTGGTCCCCTTCCAACAAGTCAGTTCATTCCAGACCAAGTCAAAGCACCACAGATCAGAAATCCCAGGGTAGAGCCTATTTTGCAGGGTTTCCTCCCCTATTTAGTGGCCCAGAGAGCACATGTAGTTTCACTCACCTGCCTGCTCAGAACTACTCTAGTTTTCTCCCAGACCACGGTCGCTGCTATTGCTGTAGGCTCAGACATAAAGAAGACACTTAAGTCAATAATGGCAAACTAAAAGAAGGCTGCAGCACCAGTGAAGACTCAGTGCAGGTCAGAGTCCTTACCCGGGCCCCCTTAGGGAGGCCAAAGACCCTTCCTCTTTCCTACGGCAGCACCTTTTCTCATCTCCCCTTGTAAAAAGAAAGAACAAAGCATCACTATGTTGGGCAGTAGCACTGTTGTAAGATGGTATGTTTTGGACAATTGCTGCAGAATGTTTTTATAAGGAGACCCCAGCCCCTTGGAAATTAGCCAGCCCCCAGCTGATAGACACTTGGGTATTGACTAGTTTAGTCTTGTTGAGACAGACAGGCTTATGGATTTTTTGGAAGCTGTACATTTAAAATGCAGATTTGCCTAGCAAGGATAGATTAAAGCACTGGATACCAACCTGGGAGCTGCTGGAACAGCAATCACATTGCAATTTATTTTTAATTATTACTATTTTTTTTTAAATTTGTGTAGATATTCTAGCTCCATTCTCTTACCTTTGGCTCTTTACAAAGTGAAAAATAACCATATACAAAATGCAAAAATCCTACCAACTGAACCGCCATAGAATATCCTTCTATATCAGCTCACCCACCCCAAATCCAATTCATCAACCCCAACAAAAAGGTGGGTGGTGAAGCATCCACATTTGGTTAAAAAAATCCATTCTCTGGTAAACTCAAAGGAAAGAGAATTCTTGAACTGAAGGGCTTATCAGTAGCCCCCATCCATTAAAATCAAGGGAAGTCTAACTCCTCAGTTCATGGACTTGCATATTTCTATATCTGCACTGTGCCATGCATCCCTGTGCTACTACAGGGATAAATACAATGATAATGAATAACCAGTCATTGAAGTTGTGCTTATCTGGGCTAAAGCTCTCAGCCTGTTAACATTGACCCCTCACCACACAAGCCAGACCACTGGCTGCTCTTTCTTACATGGAACACACAATTCCGTTCCCTCTCCCATCCAGCTGACTCTGCTCAATGCTCCGAAAGTAGCATTGATAACACTGTTGAATATACCATTTGCCGTATGCTTTCATCCAATGGACCGCTGAGCACGCCGTTCATCATTGGCTTTGATTAGCTGAGGACATCCCACTCCTTTCCCCGTTTACGGCTCCCCGAGGATCCTATCCCTTTGACACGCTAACCAAAAGCGATTATCGCTTCATTTGTTCTGAGTGCTGAATGTGTCCCTCCCGTGATTGATTGCTCATTATACAATTACTTTACGTTAGGAAGGGCTGGGAGTGTAATAGTTGCAGTGATTTTAGCCAACTCTAGATTTAAGAAAATTTGAAAAATAGACTTGACTCGAACATTAGTTTGCAAACAAGATTATTCTCCACTTGATCTATATTATTTACACTTAATTGTATTGCTGATGCTTGTAATACAGTGAAAGTGCAATTATTGACAGAGAGAGGGCAGGGATGGCATGTTTAGAAAAGGAAGAGCAATGAGAGCTCTGGTTTAGTGCAGTAGAGGATGTGGGCAGAGCACAACAATGCACTGATGCAAGGATTTTTTCTCCTTTTGGAATTTGAGTTCAAATCCTGAATTAGGTCAGAGTTGAAATGACCTGGCGAATTCCCTGACAATATTGGCTGATGTCACTAAACTGTTGCACAGTTCTCAGTGCTTTCATCTCTGGAGAGGCCCAGATTAGTATGAATTTTACCTGTTTGATGCCCCACTAAGAAACCCATTAGTGTGCCAATAAACATTCTGTTCTTTTTCACCATGCCAAGGACCATGAAACACACCAATCATTCTTCCACACAGTTTTATTAAACGTTCCATTGATTTTACCATCCCAAGAACCATTGCACAAATTATTCTCTCTCTGCAGCCATTACCATAGAATCCAGTGTTCATTAGTTACCATTGTTAGCAGACCATCAAACTCACAGGTTATTTTACCACTCTATGAGATGGACCGCTCCTTCTGTAATTAACCAATGGACTGGCAAATTTTGCTGCATTTTGATTGACACAGAAACTGCCTGGAGTGGAGTTACACCAATTTACCCAAGCTGAGGGAACTGATCCGATGACTTGAACCACTAAAAATGTCACGCCTGGAAAAGCATCTGAGAGATTGTTTTTAAAAGTATCTTAATTATTCTGTCTTGCTTGCTCTAGTCTCCTAAAGATGAACTTCTAGTCTGTTTTTAAAAGCGACTAGGAGTTCATTTTTAGAAGACTAGAGCAAGCAAGACAGAATAATTAAAATCCCATCCGCCATGCCATTAAATATAAATACAAATGGTGTTAATATCGCCAGTTAGTACAAGAGCATTCCACAGCACCTTTAATTGTTTAATTAAATCACCCAAGAGCTTGGGTTAGTGACAAGGAAATTCTTAATGGAGTCTTGCTTGTACATTTGTGTAAAGTACAATACAACAGTGTTCTTTATCTAATTAATCCCCAAGGTCAAATTCAGAGATGTGTGAGATAGTGTAATTTAGGTTCCTTTACGTTTCGTTAGATTCCCTTAGACCTACATACACCCATTTGCTGTACTGTTGTGTGAGCAGAAGAGAATCGAAGCTGATGTGTTATATGCATACCAAGGAGTTGAAAGAAAGCATTAGGTGAATGTTAAAGAAGGGAATGGCCTTCTGTAAGTTGCCTGTTTACATGCGTATGTTGGCTGCTTTCTTTCATGCACTCCTCTCTTCTGGCCCCTTGATGTGTCACTTCCTGAAATTCAGCAGGCCAGATTGACATGTAAAGGGAGGAAGAGGTAAGTAGGTATCAGCCTAAGATAGACTAGACCAGATGGTCTTAGCCACTCTGTGTGTGTGCCACAGACAGATTTCAGGGGATTGCAACCACTTCCCTTGCTGCCTGGCTAGATGGGAACAATGATCAAAACTTTGTTCTGTTCTCACAGAGGGAGCATGGAAAAGGTTGAGAACTGATGGTCTACAGGCAGTGTACGTTAGTGTAATGTACATAATGGAAGGGGCTAGAAGGAGGTGGGGGATACACTGACTCACTCAGGGCATGTCTACACTGCAGTTAGACACCTGCAGCTGGTCCAGCTGGCGTGGGCTCTCAGGGCTTGGGCTAAGGGGCTGTTTAATTGTGGTGTAGGTGTTCAGACTCAGGCTGCAGCCCAAGCTCTGGGAAACCTTCCACCTCGCAGGGTCCTAGAGCCCAGGATCTAGCCTGAGCCTGAACATCTACATCACTATTAAACAGCTGCTTCGCTCAAGCCCTGAAAACCTGAGTCAGCTGGCATGGACCAGCCACAGCTATTAATTACAGTGTAGAGATACCCTTAGGCTCCTTTCTGTGTTTGGCTCTCCTGGATCAGGTGCATTTAGTGGCTATTTATCAGTTGAAGATAGAAGATGTGCTGCTGGTTTCACGGTAACACGGTTTCTAAGGAACTCATGCTTGCAGTGGCACGAGGAAAACCAAAGTCTCTTTGCATCTTTATGGGACCTGTTTATTTTTCCCACTTTCCCTCCTCCAGGGACTGCAGTCTGGCCTCCCACCAAGGACTACCAGAGGTCAGCCTCCACCCTGGCTCCACTCTCAGCTCCTGCTGGCATGGAAAGCCAGGAATGTCCAAGGGAAATAACTGCTTCCAGTGCCTCCTGCAGACAAACTGCTGCATTGACTGTAAAATTCCATACTCAGCCAAATTTCCTACTGCAGAAAGCTGGCTGCAATTGTGGTGGCTGTTTGAAGAGACGCATAGTATTTAGACAGGCTAAAATTGTGTAGCAGTGGCATATTCTGAACCAATGTCTATGCCAGCTTTAAACCAGACCAGCCCTTGGTTCCCATTCTGTCATACTAGCCTTCACTGTATGATCTGAGATGCTAATGCCGCTCATCAGAAATATAAAAAATGCTTTTTTTTCTTCTCTTTTCTTTCCTTCCCTCTAAAATGATTTCTTCCTTCTTCCTTTTTTTAATGTTGGATCAGACAATTTCTATCATTTTGGATAGTAACCGTTCAGTCTGAATTCCTGGGCAAGCTGTCAAGTTGTCACAGATTGTACATGTGTGTTGAGTGGATGGTTTTCCATTGTCCGCAGATCAGTAACAGATGTGAATATCCTGACAGCCACGAGCTCCTGCTGCAGGCTGCATTGGAGGAAATAAAAGAGAAGCTGAACCCCCAGAGATGCAGCAATTGGTTTTTCTATCTCTCACAATGAAATATGCAAAATGTTAGGAACAATAGGAGTGTTATTAATAACGATGTGCAGCTGGGCAAATAATAACCGAGCCCCTTCTGATGCCAACCTTGACCCCCAAATCATCCCCACACTGTGCTGCTGCCTCTGCTGGAAATTCCACCTCTCTAAAAGAAATAAGAAGAAAGAAAACCTCCAGCCTATCACTGTTCCCCTCCTTTCCCCTTTCCATTCCCTCCTAGCACTTGGAACGTCCACTTCTTATGTCTGGTCTACTCAGACCTTTCAGGCAAAGGTCTTCCTTTATGTACGTATGGTGCCTAGCACAATCTGGCCCTAATATTGCTGGGAGCTTCCGAGTGTCACCATAACACAAATAATAAATAATAACAGGACAGATTCTGCCATCCTTATTCATGATTAGAAGTATCTTACTTTGCAAGGAGCGCCATTCATTTCAATGAAAATGGGTGGGGAGTATGGTCCTATTTGACATGAATATGGGTGTCAGTGCCTACCCCTATAATCACAGTAAAGCTAATGCTTCCAGGAACCATCATCATGTCACAGCTCTGGTTTCATTTCCATATGCACGTTATCCTTGCTTCTTTGGCGCTTGGTTCTCTTCTCCCAGTGTAAATGAACAGTAACTCCAATGAAGTCAGCTGCTACATGAGGGTTAACATTGTCAGCATATCTACATTTCATAGCGTCCAAGGGGAGAGGGCACCATTGTGATTATCTAGTTTGACCTTTGCCAAAATAATTCCTACAGCAGATCTTTTAAACAAACATGTAATCTTGATTTAAAAATTCCTAGTGATGGAGAATCCATCCAGACCCTTGGTAAGTTGTTCCAAGGACTAATTACTCTCACTATTAAAAATGTATGCCTCATTTCCAGTCTGAATTTGTCTGGCTTCAAATTCCACCCATCAGATCATGTTATACTATTCTCTGCTAGATTGAGGAGCCCATGATTTTTGTTCCCCATGTAGATACTTATAGACTGTAATTGAGGCACCCCTTAACCTTCTCTCCGTTAAGCTAAGTAGTTCCTTGACTCTATCACTATAAGGGATGTTTCTAATCCTTTAATCATTCTCGTGGTGGTTCTCTGAAACCTCTCCAATTTATCAGTATCCTTCTTGAACTGCAGACACCAGAACTGGACACAGTATTCCAGCAGCAATCACATCGATGCAAAAGACAGAGGTAAAATAACCTCTCTGCTCCTACTTGAGATTCCCCTATCTATGCATCCCAGGATCGCATTAGTCCTTTTGGCCACAGTGTCACACAGGGAGCTCATGTTCAACTGATTATTCACCATGACCCCCAAATCTTCTTCAGTTATTGCTTCCCAGAGTCCCCCATTGTATAAGTATGGCCTATATTCTTTGTTCCTGCACCCATTTACATGTAGCTATATTAAAACCTGCATTGTTTGCTTATGCCCAGCTTATCAAGTGATCCAGATCGCTCTGTGTCACTGTCTTTGTGACAGATGTGGCAATTTCCTTGAAAAACTTTATTGACGTAAGTGTAAATATCTTTGGAGTGCATCATATTAAATGCAAAGGTTGTGTATTACTGGGGGCCGGGACTGCATGTAAAACTCTCTCTAGCGGGGAGTGGGGATGTGAATCCTAAGAAGTTGTGTGAACTTCAGTGGACTATGTTGAACAATGGGCCAGACAAGAATGGACTTTTGAGGCAACCAGCATCAAGTGATTTGCCTGGGGAATCTCTATGAGAATCCTCCCATCTCACTCCCTCAGTTATGCAAAAACCCAGCCTTTTGAAGCTCTGCCTGAGGAGGGAACCCTTGTCTGCTAATTAACTGTGCCCAGACTTTCGAGATCAAAGGCCCAAGCTGTATAAAGAAACAGTCCGGCTGCTTTTCTGAGCTAAGGCTGCTTTGAACCTGTAACCACAGAAAAAACCCTTAGTGGGTTTGAAGGGCTGACATCTACCAGAGCCCTGGCTGGAGTTTGGGGTGATCTGTGGTAAGCTTATGAACAGGCGTGTAGGTTCGTCTAATGCTTTTAGCATGCTTTCTCTGTAATGCTTTCACATTAAGAATAAGTGTGCTTGCTTAGAAAGGGCTGTGTGCTCCTCACAACTGCTGGCAATTACCTTGGTCATAACCTTTGACGATACCAAAGCGCAGACACTGGCCTGGTTAGGCAGCCAGGCAATAACACAATGTATGCAGGGAACTGCACAGCCTGGAAAAAAACCCATCAGGAGGGAGAGAGACATAGGTCTCTACCCAAGAGAGGTGATAGCTGAGGAGCTGGAGCTTAGAGTGGGTGTCCTCGAGAAGCCCCGGAGGGAAGAATACAGGTGCAGTTGATTTGAATTGTGACAGATCCATACTCTCCATTATTTATCATTCCCCCAATTTTTGTGTCATCTACAAACTTTAGCAGTAATGATTTTACATGTTCTTCCAGGTCACTAATAAAAATGTTAAATAGTGTAGAGCCAAGAACCAGTCCATGTGGGAGCTCACTAGAAACACACCTGTTCAATGACAATTCCTGTTTACAATTACATTTTGAGACCTATCATTTAGCCAGATTTTAATACATTTCAGCTATGCCATGTTAATGTTATATCTTTCTAGTTTTTTAATCAAAATGTGTCAAATGCCTTACAGAAGTCTAAGTATATTATATCGACGCTGTTACCTTTATCAACCACACTTGTAATCTCACCAAAAAAAGATAATCAAGTTGGTCTGACAGCATCTATTTTCCATAAGCTCATGTTGTTTGGCATTAATTATATTACCCTCCTTTAATTCTTTATTAAGAGAGTCCCACATCAGCCGCTCCATTATCTTACCCAGGATCATTGTTAGACTGAAAGGCCTATAATTACCTGGGTCATCCTTTTAAAATATTTTAAATACTATGAGGTACATTCCAGCTCCAGGAGATATAGCTACGCTACTTCTGATCCAAATAGCTCACTAAAAATGGAGTGCAGCCATGGTGGCCCAAGCAGCAGGAGGAGTTAGTTACCTGAATATGGGCCTAGTGTCTCAGACTGGTATGTACTTAACGTGGCTAACCCCACCCACCACACTATTTTTAGTGTGCTAGGTCATTCAGAGCTAGCAAAGGTATGTCCCCTCAAGCTGGAATTTATACCTCCAGCTCCAAGTGTAGATATACCCTGCATTAGTCAGATCAGGATCAAACCTGGCCTCAACCAGTGGGTTTTTTTTTTTCAAATAGAAAATAAGGCAAAATGCAGGTTGACACCAGCGTTTTGTCATATTTCAGACAGAAGCAAATATTTTTGGCTGAGTTGTAAACCCATGGCAATATGGGAGAGATATTTTACAACAACAGTGCTAGAGGGCAATACTTGAATGCTGGGTTTTGTTTGAAACTTGGACTCTGTCTACTACATTTCTCTTGCATTAGACACGTTTACAGAATGTCAGTTGTATTCCCACACATTGATGAAATTCCATTTTCACTAAAATAATGCATCTGCAGAAATACACACAAGCTGAGTCTCACTTCTCTGAGGTATAATTTGCATCCGGTACCTTTAGAAAATTTCACGTACTTATGAATTTACCCTTGCAAATTAAAACCTCTCTTCACAATTTCTCTTGCTTCTCATACAGGAGCTTGCAGTGTTCTGCATCTGAGTGTCAATATCATCTCATGCATTTATGAAATCACACTTGCAATGAATCTTGCATCTACAAAATTACGCGTGCATCTAGTCTCACATCTACAAAATTACACTTGCAGCAAGTCATGCAGCTGTGAACTTTCACTTTCATCCCCCATCTGTGAAATTGCATTTGTGCAAGTCATACACACCTATCCACTTGCATGTCAGGGTTCTAAGAAATTTCTGTCGGATCACACGCATCTACGAAATCCGAACTGGTGCATCACTAATTCACCCTGTCTGTTTGAGACATTCCCTGACAAACAGTTTCGATGACCCAGTAATGTTATCTTAGTAAATCAAAAATGTAAACATTTAGGTTCAGGACTGTGCTGAATGGATTTGAAAATGAGTTATGGTAGGAGCCCGGCAAGGAGTCTGAGTTTGGTTTGGCAGTCGCGTTCATTGCCTGGAACCTGCTTTTCAAGATTAAATATGATACTCTGCAATACGTCCAAAACGTCAATTAATCCAAGTCTCTCAGGTTTGCAATTACAGAATGCAAGTCATGTTCAGCATTTTATGAAACTGCTTTTTTTGGCACAGTTCACCTTTGTCTTATTGTAAAAAATAACTTTCAAATCAAAGCATTAAATCAAGGCAAATGCACTAGAAAGAGGCTCTTGGCCGAGCCTGGGCTGGAGACTATTATAATACTATAAATGGAACTGGGGTCCAGGAGGCAGGAGGGAGCTGTTTTGTGTTTAGAGGAATAAGAACACCAAGTGGCAAATCAGAGTGAAAGATTGTGGAACGGTCTTGGTTCACAAATTTCTAATCCCGCCATCCTGGTATTAAATCCCACAATCACTTTATTATAAAACCTTCTTTGGGACCGGGGAAAGTCAGTCTGGAGGAAATGCCTCTCTCATCTCATTAGAATCCAAAAAGTACTGTCATGTCTTGGGATTTATCATGTTAAAATAGCCGCCGACAGTTTCTTTCAGACTTTTCCGAGTTGCATGTCTCTCTTGCCAAAGACACTGCTGACCCCCTTCTTCCTCTCCATTTACAGGGCAGGGAGGTGAGTTGAATGAATTTGGGAACATTGGGCATGGCTGTTTTATTTACAGGCCTGAGCACTGGGCAAAATTCTTTCCTTCTCATTAATTCCAGGCAGAGATCTGCCTCCATAGACTGATCTGAGTCCTGGAAAAAGATGGTTACTTTCCATGGGGAGGAGGGCACATTTCTCTGTGGAGGCTGCCTGAGTTTTAGGGGTAGGAGGAGCATTCCCCTGTGAAGCCTGAGTTGTGTTTTGAGAGGGATACATTTCTCTCTGACTGTTCACTCCCATTTGAGATGTAAACCACCACCACCCCCAACACACACACACACACACACACACTTTGTTTTCATTAATCAAGTGAAACTTCTGGTGTTTTAATCGGCAGCTGCACCACCTTAGGGATCTTCTCAGATTTCACAAGGCAAAGAGAGCTGGGCCTGGCTGGAATCTGAATGGGGGATTTTGAGGGCAAATCCAAGTTGTGCTAGTGATTCTGGAAGTTGCACTCTTCCCTTTGTGCCAATGCTGAACCTGATAACTCAGCATGATTGTAGCGAGATCTGCACTTCTGAGGGGACCTTCTTTCAGATGAGATATAAGACTGACCTCTAGACCGCTGCTGGCCATTTAAAATCCCATGGTAATGTTCACAAAAGTATTGGTGTTAGGTCCAGTGGTCTGGCCAAATTTCAGTGAAGGTAACAAAATTCTACCTTCCCCTGCATTTTTAGTTGGATCCATATTCTTCAATTCCTGTAACAAACGTTATGCTGTGTTTCAGTGCAATGCTAAGACAGTTGCCACATTTCCTTTTCAGCCTCCAGAGGTGGCTCCACTACAGGGCTGGGGGAAGTGATGCCAGAAGGTGTATAAGCATGTTCTCGTGTGTGCACCTGTTTCTTGGTTTCTGGTGCAGTGTGGCTGGATTCTTTGGAATGGAGAACTGCGAGATTATAATTTTGATGGCTAGGGAGATGGCTCAGCCTTGTTTGTTAAAATTACATCAATAAAATCTTCTATCCATGTGCCAGATCAGTATCTGAAGCCAATATGGGCCGTGCACTCTGAGGTCGGTAAGAATAAACTCGTCACATTTTCATCATCCCACAATATAACTGGGCCTGGGCCTCCAGAGTTGTCAGTCCAACACCTTTCAACAGCATAAAATTCACTTACTGCAGAGAAAGGAAAAGTACCACCCGGCCACCAAAAACACAGTGAAAAGGGAACCAAAAGCAGCTGAATTAGGGCTGAGTCATGGCCACCTAACTTAAGAAAGGACTTAAGCAGGTTATTCATTTGGACCTGATTGCAAGCTCGGACCCTTCCCAGGATACTAATCCTGGAGGTGCAGGTGCACAGTGTTAAGAGATCATTTCCTGTTCTACTGCAGCTTTGGAGAATGGATTTACCACTGGGCTATTTCACTCTCGCTGGCTCGCTCTCTTTTTCTTCACCCCCAAGTGGTTAAATGGCCAGATCAGGTATAATACTGGAGATTGTTCTGTCCAACTAGGGAGAATCTAGATGGTTTCCCAAAAGGAATGGTTCTTATCAAGGGAAGAGTCAAAGCTCCATTATGTAACTCCCACAGGAGATAAGGAACTAAGAGAATATTAGAAAATATGAACACTCAGTTGAAACACAGGTAATAATTTCCCCTCAGTTGAAAGGGGCTTTAATTGCCAGTCACTCAAGGGTGATGTGTAAAACTAGCTGTAAGCGGGGAGTTCATTTAAAACACACATGGTGACTTTTTAAGCTGCCAATGGAAGAACAATTAAGCACAGGAGCTGAGGAAAGGGACCTACCAGAGTTAATGCAGATGGCCCTGCATCACCAACGCTCAAGATGAAAACCTTCCTAATTGCACAAGTTGAGAAACAGAGATGTTTGCCCTCTGGCTCTCTCTTATCAGTGTGAGTCTTCTGAAAAGTATTGCAGCTGAGCGGGTTTTGGTTACAAAGGAAAGTGAGCACCCTAGTTCAAACATTAATTGTACTTCTGTCTACCAATCATCGGGCTTTTCCTACGTGTTTCACCTGCTTGCTCTCTCGCTATTTGTGTGAGAGAGGGGCTGGTTTTATCCCTCTCTCTGTCAATTTAATCTTTTCAGTGTAACCATTCCCCAATTTGGAAATGGTTTGTACATATATCCCAACAAATTCTATATACCTAGGGCTTGGTTCTCTTTTATGCACTGTCAGAGCAGTGTAAAAGGGGCCTTGGTGTAAATGAAAATTAGGCCCTTAGACTTTCCAGTTCCTGATCTCAAAATATCTGTCAGTGAATTCACATGTTCACAGTTTTGGATATATACATCACTGTGTTAAAAATAAAATAAAATCCAGTAAATCAAATAATGAAATTTGTAGGTATATGTGAGAGAGCGAGCGCTCCACAAGTGCCACTACTGGAAACTTTAAAAATAGAAAATAAGGCTGGGCAGCTCCCAGTCAGTGGTGCAACAGGGGTGCAGAGGCAGGTTTTCTATCTGTCCTAGCACTGTGGATCGCGCTGTGACCCAGAAGCAGCCAGCAGCAGGTCCGGCTCCTAGGTAGAGGCATAAATGCGGCTCTGCGTGGCTCTTGCCCACAGGCACCGCCCCCCCCCACCCCCCGGCTCCCATAGGTCCCTTTTGCCTCACCCTTAATGAGTCTTGTCACAGGCATTGGTCAGAAGGCACAAGTGACCTCAGTCACTGATCCTCATTTCTGTTGAACTCAACTACATGGCCCTTTTTTCTCTCCTGCTGGTAATAGCTCACCTTAACTGATCACTCTCGTTAGAGTGTGTATGGTAACACCCATTGTTTCATGTTCTCTGTGTGTGTATATATATATATATATCTTCCTACTGTATTTTCCACTGAATGCATCCGATGAGGTGGGCTGTAGCCCACAAAAGCTTGTGCTCAAATAAATTTGTTAGTATCTAAGGTGCCACAAGTACTCCTGTTCTTTTTACGTGGCCCTTAACGCTCCCTGCTTTTAAATCTCTCTGGAAAAGCCACTTCTGCCATGCCGCCTACCATTTTATTTACTCTTTTGTATCAAAAATCCCATTTGTTGTTCCCCTTCCCTGACTTCTGTCCACTTGTCTGTCTGTCTAAACTGTGAGCTCCTTGGGAGAGGGACCAGCCCTTCGTTACGTCTGGGAGTGGCCTATCACAACTGGGCACTACCACGAACAGCTATTATACAACAACAACAACACTGTGCCTGGCTTGATGCACTGCATCTTCTTGC
Source organism: Mauremys reevesii (assembly GCF_016161935.1). Classification (NCBI taxonomy): domain Eukaryota; kingdom Metazoa; phylum Chordata; order Testudines; family Geoemydidae; genus Mauremys; species Mauremys reevesii. Next base: position 79,399,451 of record NC_052631.1, on the reverse strand, counting down.
TCTTTTTTTTTTTTTACCTCCTCTTCACCCTCCTTCCATTTTGTATTCTCTTGCATATGTTTCTCTGCTTTGGTTTCAAAATGAAGGCGCTATTCCTGTTCCTGTGAAAGTCCATGGCAAAATTCCCTGTGGGAGTAGGATTGGTCCCTTACTGTGGTAAATAATTTGACTGAAGGGGGATTCACTCTATGCTGTGGGACTACCACATGCCTATGATTTCAGTCTTCTTTTCTCAGCAAAGAACTGAGGTCTTAATGACAAAATTAGTTGCATTCAGAGGAAACTAAAACCCACTATAAAAGCGGTGTGTCATCATGCTAAAACATGGCCCTTCAGCAAGACACACTTCATCAAGTCTGTGGTATTTTCAAGTACGTAACATCAGAGTGGGAATGTTTGGTAGTGAATTTAGTGCTGATGAAAGATACCAAACGGACAATTCTGGAGATGGGAGCCCTCGGTTTATCTATTGATTAGATGCAGTGTTTATTTACTCAGATGTACAAAATGTCCTTATTAAAGGTCTCTAACCACACAGATAGAATGTAGGCAGCAGCAATGCAAGGTCCACAACTACATACCAGCCCTCCACAATATGTCCTCAGTGGCCGCCAGCTGGGATGAGAGGGGAGGACAGTCTCAATGGTACATCCATTACCAGGCCTTTCTGCTGACTGTGCCAATAATGGTGCCAACTAGTTACAATTTGGATGGTGGTGGTGGTTTTTTGTTTTTGTTTTTATGAGGAGGACACTTGTCCACTGGGAACTGGACTGAGATCCCCAGCTCATTTCACAAAGGCTATCAAATGGCTGTTAGACAGTAAGAACAAGAATGGCCATGCTGGGTCAGACCAATGGTCCATATAGCCCAATCTAGCCTGTCCTCTAACAGTGGCTTCAGAGGGAATGAACAGAACAGGCAATTATCGAGTGATCCATCTCCTGTTGTCCAGTCCCACCTTCTGATTCACAGTCACTGCTGAATTGGTCTGTATTTGAATTATTTGGGCATAAGCTTTTGTGGGTAAAAAAAATCCATTTCTAAACGGGTCTTTTACCCACGAAAGGTTATGCTCAAATAAATCTGTTAGTTTTTAAGGTGCCACCGGACTCCTCATTGTTTTTGTGGATACAGACTAACACGGCTACCCCTGTGATACTTGTATTTGAATTGGGGACCTCGAATTGAAGGCTCTCAATGATGCCCTGCTGTGGCAAAAAATCCCCAGTGAATAGATAGGTCTGAACTGCCCTCTGCCCCACTTTATTTCCATTTGATAATGGTGCTCAGATATACACTGCCTGTTATACCTGATTGCTTAGCTATTATCTCAGCTGATAATGTGAATCTAATCTGAAAGATAGTAGGTTCCTTCTTTGTTAATTTAAAGCCTCTGTGATGGCACTTAATGTTACTCTAGAACTAACATGACAGGTCTGGCCATCAGCAGATAGGCCAGAGCACTGAACACAGACTCAAAGTGTGTGTCTCCACTGCAATTAAAAACCCACGGCTGGCCTATGCCCGCTGACTCGGCCTCGCAGGGCTCAGGCTAAGCAGCTGTTCAATTGTGGTGTAGACATTTAGGCTTGGGCTGGAGCCAAGGCTCTAGGACCCTGTGAGGTGGGAGGGGCCCAGAGTTTGGCTGCAGCCTAAGCCCACAATTAAACAGCCCCATAGCCAGAGTCGCATGAGCCCAAGTTAACTGGCCTGGGCCAGCCACAGGTGTCTAATTGCAGTGTAGACATTCCCAAACAGCGCTTGCACAGGAGGAATATGTGGCATTAAACATCTGCTGTGGATGCTTACTTTTGTCTACATAAAGGGAAAAAAGGAAGTGTCCTAGGAAACACAAGTCCTTCTGAGACACTTGATAATAGATAGCAGAATTCAGTGTATTTTGAGGATGATCCTTTGATGCAGCTGGTGATGAGAGTAAGGGGACAAGATGAGCTCACATCATGGGTCATCTGCTATTAAAATATTTAATTTATGAATCTGGCAACCTCCTCACCTGGCCAACTAAGACCCCTGGATAGTAACTTTCTGGAGCAGGCTCAACACACCCATAGCGTCTCTTGATGCTACTCTAACAATGCTGGTAGCAAAGGAGTGGTGCCTGGTTAGCCAAAAGGATATAATGTTGGGTGGTGTTGGAGAGAAAGCTAAACATGAGTTAACAATGAAATAGGGAAGCAGAAAGGATCTTCTCAGTTCTGGTTGCACATGCAAAGCCATCTCTTTATGGAGCAGGGAAGAGATAGTCCTAGTCTATAGGACCTGGGTGTAACTGTATCTATTTTATTCTATTCTGACTCTTATACCACCCTCATTGCCACTGTACCTGAGCACCATCCAGAAGTGTATTAAAAGACATGGCTGATATCTGTCGTGTATGGTTCATTCTCTCTCTTTCATCCTCTCCTCAGGAAGATAGTTGAGTGCTTTGTTCCGGCACGATGATGGGGTTTTCTGATTGTCGTTGGGTGGTTGTTTTTGTTTGTTTGTTGTGGGGGGTGGGGTTGGTAGAAGCTGCTATGTGTTTATCTGAAAGAAAAGGCAGAAGAATTTTGGAATACTGCATTCAGTTTGGATTCCTTGTTACCAAAAAGATATTGAGAAACTGCAGGGAGTTCAGGGAAGAGCTACACAAATTATCGCGAGTTGTCAGAGTCATTGTGTGAGGAAAGATTTAAAGAGCAAAATCTGTCCAGCTTGGATAACTGGTGACTAAGGGGAGCAATGATAACAGTCTGCAAATATTTGATGAGTGTAAGTACCATAGAGAAAGGAGAATTCTGTTCAGCTATATCACATTAAATAACTATGGGATGAAATTAATAAAGGGAACATTTAGAGTGAATATCAGTTAAAACTTCCTGACAGTGAGATCTTTTAGGCTGGGGAATCCTCTCTCCAAAGGAAGTGGTGAAAGCTCCATCAGTCAGAACATTTACAGTTACACTCACTGGCTGAACCACTAGACATAATGTACCATATTTATATATTGCCAAAGGAGGTGGACTAAATGACTTAGACCTGGATCCTGCCTTGAAATCTATGCAGGCTGATTGCTGTACCTGTGCAGAGTCCACTGACTTCAGTGGGGGTCTGTCCCACTGCAATCTGCCTACACAGATTACAATGCAGGATTAGGACCCTAATTGTTTTTTTTCCTTCTTTAATTTCCATAAAAATAACTTACAGAGTGGGAAGGAAATGAGGCATCAGGTGGAACATTCTACTACAGCATCACCCAGAGGAATGTCCTCTCCCATTTAATTAATACATAAATAAATACATGGGAAGGTGGGGGAGAAAAATGCCTGTATGTTTACTAAAGCTGCTCAAATAATCGGGAATGGGATGAAATTACAGACATTTGGCAAACCTAAAGGCATTTTTCACTCCACTGTTTTTTTTATAAAAGTCAGTTTTCTCCGGCCTCTTGAAAAAACAGTTTTGTTTTGAAATGAGAATTTTTTCAAAATGATTTTTGTTTTAAATTTGGAAAATGACAAATTGTGAAAGTGAAATTTTTCAATTTTGGAAAAGAAAATCTCACCTCGTCACTGAGCTGACTAGTAAAAATTGGCAACACAAAACCCATCACCACATGAAAGAAAAGATGGAACCACCATCCTTACCCTCCTCCCACGCTAGCCACTCCCACTCCTGGTAGCTCTGTGGTACTGTAATACTTTCCTCTACTGGATATTCATTCTGCTTTGCAATCTCACTTAAATTCTTTAAACAATATTAAATGCAGATGCCAATGCTGATAAAGCATCACTGATTGCACTGAAGAGAGATCCATGGCCATTTAGGACCCCATTAAGTAAATATAGTGAGGGGAGCAGTCGTAAACGGGCAATGCAATCTCATCAGATTCTTTTTATAGGTCGACATCCCATTCTTCCCAGTATTATTATCATTCCTTGGTGCTGAGGAAATCATTTGGAGCAAAAGGACAGCTGCTGTTTTCACACTAATGATAATTATGAAGATGGGATAAAAATTAATCAAGTGGCTGGAGGGAGGTGGGAACAGTCAGGCCAAAGAAACTCTAAATTTTCCATTTCTTAGCAAAGTAGCTACTGGAATTTGATGTCAGAGATCAGGCCTCTAAATCCCCCCAATAATGTCCTTCATAAAATTAATTTACAGCCTTGCCTTTCTCCTCAAGAGATGCACTTCTGCCTCCAGGTGGACCTTGTGTATTTATAACCTGCCTGTGCACTGTCCAGGGACAGCATGTATAAATATATAGATTAGGATAAGCCCTACCACTCCTCTAGGCGGTTTTGGCTAGAGTCTCGAGCCAGGAAAGCAATGCGGCTCCAATAAAGCTGAAGCGGCGATGGGCAATGCTCTGGAGGGTCAGCTTGGATGAGTTGAATTTAGGATTATTCTTCAGACTGCTTGGTCTACACAACTGTAAATCACTCAGGAGATGGAGTCTTCCTCATTACCGGATTTCAGGTGCTCCCTGTTTCTGTTGAGGCTGGTGCTATCTCAAGAAGAGGCTCTCTCTGTGGTAGTTGAAATCTGGCTATTCTGCTTCTGGAAGTGCTGAGGTTGCCACAAAAATGAAGAATGATTAGAGGGAGAAAGTAACTGAACAGTTCATAGAAAGAAGAAAAGTTCAAGAATGTGGCTGGACCTTAGTCACCAAATGCCATCTATGCTGTCTCCTATGCCAGAGGGAGTTTCTTGTGACAAACTGCTCTGGGCTTAGCCATGATGACACAAACTGAATGGTGTCTCCTCCTACCATATCCTAGAAAAGCTCCATAGGTGGGACATGGTGGCTGCTCCCCACTGGTACAGATACCCTTGTTCGGCTCCCAACTCAGGCAGATCCCCTTCCCTTTGTATTTATCAGTGCAGGCATTGCCAGCCGTGGGGTGGAAGTCACTCCCCTACCCAGAGTGCCATTAATCCCAACAAAATTTCAATCAGCAGAAGCAAAGAAGCTAAAAATGTCTACTTGGCAGCAGCATTTAGGAGTTGCTGGTTTCTAAGATGGGCTTGATAAGATTCCTGGGAAGCATTTTGAGACAGGGGGAGCTTGCATGCCAAACACAGCCAATTAATGTCAGTCCTCTTTTCATGCCAACCAATTAAGTTCTGCATATTTGTCACCAGCAATTGGGGGGATGGATGGAGGTGGAGGGGAACAACTGACTCTGTTCCAGAGGCACCTTGAAGATATAAAGCCTTCTTAATTTATGGACAAGGCAGGAGGCGATGGCGTACACATAACGTGCTAATCCAAATGGGACCTGATTAATGTCTTTGCTAATTTAGGAGCCGCTGGGCTCTCGTGACACAGTGAGGCTCCATTTAACAGAAAACAGGCTGGCACCAGAAGCAAAGAGCAGCTTAACAATGTAAGAAGCAACAGATGGGGGCTTCAGTGCCCTTGCCAGGCATCAAAATTGTTTTCTTTGTGTAAACACCTTCTCTGAAATTGCCTCCAAAAGGAAAAAGAAACACAGAGTAATAATCACAACCATAAAAATAAAACCTGGGTAGGTTACCCACTAACAAGCCAGGCACTGCGACTGCATTAAACAAGGAGGAACTGCTGAGGGCCAGATTGGCACGTGGAAAAGGCTTGGTTTGCCAAGTCATTATTATAGGAAGTGGTTGGGACAAGCTGACCGTCACATTGTGATGCCTCCCTGTAGCCCTGGCAGGATCCCCACCTGCACAACCTGCCACTTGGTAGTTAGTTCGATATGTTATGCAAGCAGGAGGTGCATTTAGCAGTAAGGTGTTATTTCACTGGACAGGATCTAGCAATGGGAAGGGGGGTTGTAGCACCTGTGGGGTAGGGAGCCCTCAGAAGGAAGGGGACTCTGTGATATGCCTGGGACTGGAGGCCCTCAGTGGGAAAGGGATTCATGACCCAGCTGGGGTGGGAGGACTTTGGAAGCGAGTGGATTCATGGCCCATCTAGCGAGTGAGGCCTGGCAGGAGAGGGGTTGTACAGAATGGAAGGCCCCAGAGGAGAGGGGATTCCATGGCAACCCCAGGATGGCAGGTTGTCCTGGGAAAGGTATTTTGGGTAAGAATCCTTTTCTCCCAATGGCTGCAGTCAATTCACTGAACTGCTGCCCCGAAAGTGTGTTTTGAAACCCGTGGCTGCAGGAGATAATCTATTGTATACAGTTTTGGAGATTTCCTCCAGCATCCATCAAATCCTCTTCCTCGAAGTAGCTTTTTCCAGCTGTCTTTCTGCACATGCTGCTTTGTGTTCACTTAATTACATGGCAAATAGCATGTTGTCGATGCAGGTTAATAACAGGCAATTAGCATGTGGTAGCAAGTTAATTACCTGGCAGTTTGCAAGTAGATTAACAGCATATAGATGCACATAGATCTATGTTATTGACATGGCAGATCACAGGTAGATGCAGTGGTGATTATATGGAAATGAGCTCACAGGGGCAGGAAAATCAGAAGCTGCACTCAATCTAATAGTAGGCAATCCATTGATCAGAGTACCCATTTCAAGGCAGGTGATACAGGAATAAAGCACGGAGCAACGTAAATTTGTCTCTATCCGAGTATCTGAATAAAGAAATGGTCAAAATAAATACAGCGCAGCCCCCATTGACTCCTGCCAAGTCTTGTTAGGAACCGCACCTGGTGGAGATCAGCAGTTCCAGCTCAAAAACAATTAATCTTCCTCTGAATCAACTATAGATGAGGGGGAGGCATCTCTGTCTCTCTTGCTGTCTCCCATCCCTCGGCTACCAGTGGATGCTCTAGAAAAGCCTCTAGTAGATAAGTTTCAGAGTAGTAGCCATGTTAGTCTGTATCAGCAAAAACAACAAGGAGTTCTTCTGGCACCTTATAGACTAACAAATTTATTTGGGCATAAGCTTTCATGGCTAGCTAGAAAAAGCAGCCTCCAAAACCAGTCCGTTTTTCTCACCTCATTGCACAAGCCATTTTTTACACTTCAGCACAAATATCTCGGATACACAAAACTTGTGCCTGACATTTCTGAAGCTGCACTGAGTGCGACCCGTGCTGAGGACAGTGAGCTTGTTTTGACTCCCCAAATCTCCAGCAGAATCTGAATCTTTCCTCAAGTCAGGAAAAAGTTTGATTTGTGTTTGTTTGTTCTTCTTTTTCCTCTCCACTCCTCCCCCCAAGTTTGCAGCTGTCTCTGCATGTCCCTGGATTTGGCTGGGATCAGACCGCGCAACAACATGACAAGAGGCTCTAATCCCAATATTTCAGATTTGGCTAAAAGTGATACGTGCTGGAAATCCCATGGGAACACCTGAGCTTGCATAATTTCCAGCCCAGTTTCTAAACCAAAAAGTCTATACAATTCCCAAACTTTTTGAGTGATCTAAATCAAGTCACTCCACCTGTGGGAGCTGCCCATTGCTTCAGAAGGACTGGCTGAAAACTCTATTGCACAAGCTGTTGGTTGTCACTATTGCTAGGGTTGTCTGAATATTTCTTAGGGGCTAGCATTGGTTACCTTTGGCCCATAGTGTCCGTACAAGCACCTATGTTCTCTGATTGTCTATGAATCTGGCCTAAGTCCCTCTCGCCCACCTGAAATCTCCCTGTCTGCCTAAAACACCACTGCTAAAGGCTCACTCCCCTCCCAGTACTTTGACCAGAACTTTCTCCTCTTGAAATCCACCTATCAGCTTCCTGCCTCTTACCTCATCAAATTCTTTTGTCTTCACCTGCAAGGCCCTATAAATATTTTTAAGTTGCTGCATTTTCAAGGGCTTTGGAAACAAAGCAACAAGCAGCAACTGGAGTTTCAGGGTATGCTGAGTGCATGGAGTTAGGGAGAGTTATTGCCTTTCTTCTAAAACTAGATTTTTGCAATCATTAGTGGGGAAACCATCAGTGGCTGTCTGAAGTGCCATCTTTACTTGCACCCCCACCTTTGCTAGCACCAGTGAAGGTGAACTGGTGGTACAAAGAGTGGGAAATTTTAAGGAGGGTGGGGAACCAATGTAGATACAGCCTAATGCAAGGCTTTTAATTGATGGGGTGAGGTTTCTTGCAGGGCTGCTCTCTCAGTGAGTTACAGTTAATAACAGCTTTATACGTGTTCTAGATAGCATATGCTAATACAGACATACCTGGAAAGTAATTTACAGCAGAGCATGGTCAGAACACATCAACAAGACCTGCATAGGAATTTCCATTATTTAAGTGTTGGCTGTTTTATCATGAATGGCTTATTAAAAAGCTCTATGGTGTTTCCATCGGCACATAACGTAGTTTATTATGAGTGATTTATTAAGCTGCTCTAACTTGTCATCAGTCGGTTGATATGCATGTGCTGTTTTTTCCCTTTAGGATTGCAAATGTATATAAATGGCTGAATAAACAGCTCTCAAACATTTATATCAGATTATCACATACCCAAAATTCAACCGATATTAGCACAGATTAGGAATGAGGTAAAGCTGAATCCTCCCAATTCAGATCAACCACATCTGTTAAATTACAAGCATGTTGGGAGTACCTGTTTCCAGAGATAAAGCATTTGTTTCACATGGTAGATCTGAGTTTAATATGTCAGTAAATTCTACCAGTTTAAGCCCATTTCCAAGGCAGTAGATCCCTGTGTGAAATTAATTCTGTTGTTCTCAGTTCATCTCCTCATGGATGGATTCCTTTCTCAGACCCTTGTGTGAAATGAGTTCTGCTGGTTTAAACCCACCTCCTGCTGGGTGAATTTCTTCACAGGAGAAGACCTCTTCCTGACATTAATGCTGCCATATCAGTTTATCAGCCTGGGGTTTTTCACTGCAGAATCACAATCATTTTGTGATTTGCTCCCTGTTGAAATGCTGCTTTTTCATAGCAAAACCCATCCTGATGATAGCAATGGCAAAAATGTCACCTTCCAACAAAGGCATGAATTCTAGTGCACATTAAAGGAGACCTGCAGCTGCAATCTTTGGATCCAGCTCTGGATTTCAAACCCTGTGAGAGATCAAAAGCAGTAAACAACTTTCAAAAACTTGAAAAGGTTTGGAAAACTAGCATGATTGGCACTGATACAAAAATAGAATTTTTAAAACTGGCATCATGTCTGTCCTCCTTTATGGGGCAGAGTCATGGAATCTACAAAAGAACTAGATAAGAAGATCAATTCATTCCACAGGCAGTGCCTGGAGAAGATTTTCAGAGTCTATTGGAAAGTTTCTTGCAATATCAGAAATTCTAAATAGAACAAACCAACCTAAAGTACCAAACATGATAAAAGATAACCATAGACATATTTAGGACATGCGTTCAGACCACCACCAACACAACTGCCACGTCAGGTGATAATACGAACACCATCTAGAAAGAGAAAAAAGAGGGTGACATAAAGAAACGTTACACAGAACAATGGAGAAAGAAGCCAGATCTATCAACAAGACACTCAGAAGCCTGAGCAGACCAACACAAGACTAAAATAAATGGTGGAAACTGGTGGACGCCCAATGCACTTGAATGTGTGGGAGGATAAAGAAAGACAAGAAGAGAGAGTTCAGGTGTTTGGATATAGGACTTTGTTTTGAGTCCATCTTTAAGAAAAACAAATTAAAATCAAATCCCTTTTACAATTAATTATTCAAAATTCTACTCTGGATATGATGGGCAATTTGCAACCTTGCCCAAAAGCCAGATCATGCAGAAAGGGGCAGTGCTGCAGATTTCTCTCTCAGAACCCTGCTGTCAACAGCCTTAGCAATGGGAACTTTACAGGGAGAGAGAGCTCTGCACAGTATCTTGATCCATTCCCCTCTCTGGGTAATTGAGCTCAGAGTTGCAAACCATATGCTCAGGATGCACCTCTCTCTCTTTCGCTCTCTTTCTCTCTCTCTCTGTTCTGGCTCCTGGGGAAGTCCGCAGAGATGCTCTGAAAGAAGCCACTTTTAATTTGTAATCTGATTAAGTCATTAGAGGGGAATAGAGCAGTAACTAACACAAATTGCCGATCGTTTCCATCAACAAATCCCCCCAATTAATCCTGAGATTAACCCTGATTACACGCAGTAATGGTGATCAATGGATACTAATGGGGTAAATCCTCCCACTCCACTTTCTTCCACATCCCAGACCGATCAATTCCAAATCTGTGTGATTTATCTTGCTGGATCCATGCGGAGGCCCGGAAAAGTGGAGATGGGGCATTATTCTGTGCATCTCCAGAGACAATCAGAGGAGTATTTGCTCATTAAACTAACTGGCTCCCTTGGGGAAAAGAAAACCAAACTAGTAAAAGGAGCTGAATCTGTGAAACAAAGAAAGCAGGGGAATGGAGAGCAACATTTTATCCTGCCACTTGTTGCTGTCTATCCCTTTTGAATGTTCTGCATAATGCTAAAAGCTCCAGTGAGTGGATCTAACCTACCAACTCAGTGAGCAGAGCTGCATTTCCCAAGGATTCCACTATCGAAGTGGAGAAGTAAAACTCTGCAGAGCAAACGCTGATTCAAACCTCTGTTCTTTTGTACTAATGTAAGAAGTTATCTAGGACCATTCATCTCAAAGGATCCCAAGGCACTTTACAAACTGTGGAGCCTGACTCCATTTTTTCTTTCTTTCTCTTTCTTTCTTTCTTGTACTTAGACAGGATCTAGTATCTAAGTGCTTCAATGGGATTTGTGCCGGCGTATGGATAAGTAGAAAGTAAGCCAGAAGCTCAGCATTTGACCTTTTTTGTATACAACAATCAATTCATCCTGCACTGAAATGCAGCCACCTCTAGGCTGAAATGCAGGAGCAGTGTAAGTGTAACAGTGCACAGCAATGCTACCCAGAAATGAAGCAGGTTGATTTATTCCAGACGATTCTCTCAGAACCTGCTCTGTCTCCTGAAGAAAAAACATCAGAAGAGAGAAGAAACTCAAACTGCAAGAGGATGTGTAAACTCCTAATGGAGGTTTCTGTCATTGTCCTGCCTAGCCTCAGGTTGCTTGGGCTGTAAGAGCAGAAGTTTGCCATGCAAGAGTGTGGGAACCTTTGTGGAAGTGGCAGGGAGGGAGACCAAAGTGGCGGAGGAATTAAAATACTACTGAAATATCCTGCAGAGTACAACTGTAACACAAATAACCAGAACACAGAATGTAGCCACATTATAATATTTAAGGTATAATTATAGTATGGACAAACAAAAAAAATAAGACAACTTTACTTCTAAACATCGCTGGAGTTTGGGGCGGGCGGGCGGGCGGGGGGGGGGGGGTGTTTTCCAGCCTGTTCCTGCCCCGAACTCACAGGCTCTGCAGCAGCCCCCCAGGCAGGGGCTTAGCAACCTCCTTGCCCTTCCTACACCATCACACTCGGCCCAGGTTCTGGCCCCAGAGAGCGTGGGGCTGCTCCGTCCCCTAGAGCCAGGCTTTGTGCCTGAGGCAGCAGCCACATGTGGTGCTGCTCCTCCTGCAGGGGGCACCCTCCCCTGCTGAGCCACCTCTGGCTGGGCTCCAGGGTTGCAGAAGGCCCTACAGCAGGTTCCCTAGGCCACAATGCCTCCTTAAGGCTTAACCCCTTCCTGGGGCTGGGTTATGTTGGTGACCAGCAGCAGCCTGGAGGTGTTAGCTGCCTTTCGGCACTGTGTGTGGGCAGGAAGGGATGGGAGCTGCTTCCAGCCGCAGGAAGGAAGGGGGGAAAGGGATGATCTCTGCAAAGACATGGGCCAAGTCATCCCTTCCACTTTCCTTCCCTCTGCGGCTGGAAGCAGGCCCTGTCTCTTCCCTCCCACACAGCGCCAAAAGGCTGCTGCTGGCCATGTTCTGGTGTAACCCTGGCAGAAATCTGACCCCTGATCCCCTCCCCCCCATTCCAGTGCCTGTGTTGCCAGGTCAGCGTATTGTGATAGCAAGAGGTGCTATGCTGGAGGAAGTGATGCTGGTAATGCAATAGGGGTTGCTCTTCCCCTCTATGTCACTATTGACTCCAATGGCCCTGACATGGTGCTAGGGGACCCCGTGCTGTGGGAAATGCCATCTCTCAGATAAATTGCAACACTCAGATCCTGATCTCTAATAGTTAAACATCCCATGAAGCTTTTGGTGAGGGTCTGAGTTTTTTGCCATAGTCCTGAAGCTATTCCAGTGTAGGTAATTAGACTGTGCTTTTCTAAAAGTCCCCTTGCAGTTTCAGTTGGACAGAGACAGTATTTTTCATCACTGTCTATCCTAAAGTATTGTTGCTCTTAGTCATCTGCCTCGTTTCATTCCACAGGTGGCTGCTTTTCGGTGATGAAGCTAGTCAAGTCCGTGGACCGTAGTAAGTAAACTGGTTTTGGACACTCCAGAGCTGGAAGGCACTGGAGAAATTCAAGATACTGTTATTATACAGCATCATAATGTTCATGGTTGGAAATCCTGCCCCAGCACCCATGGCAGTGACTGAGGTTCCACAAGATCCCTGGGCTCTACAGGAGCAAGGGTTAGGCTTCAGGGCTTTTTGTCCATTCCCCCACCCCCGACTGTCCTCTGGGGATGAGTGGGAGAAGCAGCAGGGGGCACCACAGGGAAGAGCGAGGTGGAGGGAGGGAAGCTGCCATATCCTCACACTTAGCAGCAAGAGATTCCTATGTTACCAGGCTGCAGGAAAGTGACTGGTAAGTGCTTTGAAGCCAATCACCTGTCTGCCTGCTGTGCCCCCTGTATGGCAGCCAGCTGCGGGATCCGCCCATGTGAAAATGCAGCCACACACTCAGCCATCGACACAACCGATCAGACACACCCTGGGAGGGGAGAGTGGCAGAGCTACCTGGGACGAGGTCAGTGCAGAGGGGGAAGGACCAGTAGAGACAGTGAGGGTGTGGAGACGGGGGCACAGGTTAGGAAGGACATTTTGTGAGGGGGGTGAGAGAGGCAGGGGGATGCTTCAGCACTACACAGGATGTTTAGAACTGGCATTTGGGGACCCGTATGATTTGAGTCATGCCCTTGTTTAAAAAAAAAAAACACAGCAGGAACAATTCTTTGTTATCTACTGTTGGTATCGCTTAAATCTAGAGATGGGCCCAAACCAGAGCCATACACCTGCATATCCCAAACTCTGGAGAAGCTGCAATCCCAGTCCAGATGGAAACATCATGGCTGTGCCTACCCCTGCTTAGTGCAAAGGGAAACAACAAAACCTGGTGGTCCTTTGCCCCATGCTGGTCCCCCTCTGGGAAACCCACCTCTCTCTCCTCAAGTCCTGCTTTCCCTTCCCTTGTAGGGGAGGAGACAGTGCTAGCAATTTAGTTTCATTTCACACAGCTGGGGTATAACAAGGGCATTTCACTGCACCAGGGAGACTCCACCAGACCTCCTGGTCACAGGCTGCTTTACGCAGCGGTTCCCTCTGCACACATTCTGTCTCCTTAAAAGACATTGTCAGAGATAGGAAAAAAACCGAACTGCGAGAGGCTGTGTAAGTATCAATCAGTGTTACAATCCCCTTGGGAGGAAAGGTTTAGTTCCCCTGCAGGAGCAGCAGTCAATAAACACTCCACATGCTTTATCTCCTGTCAAAGCAGCCCTTTCCTATTGACAGAAATGACACAAGCCCCATGTTCCAGGGATGGGAGAACAGTGAGGGAGCTCGATAGCCCATCAGCAACCTACTGTTTCCATTTTCTTTCAGAGTGAGCAGAGTTCCTGTCTGCCTAAGGCAGCTCTTGCATCCTATGCTTGAGTGGCAGGTGCTCCTTGGAAGGATCTTTGTCATCCCATGTGGAAGAGCACAAGAGATCACAGACAGGGGGAAAGGCCCTAGTGCCAGGGTGACATGGCATTATCACATTTACGGAAAGAAAAGGACATAATTAGTCCAATGTTGCCTGTGTCTCCCTGATCAACGAGGGTTTCCTCTGCAATGTTTTAGATACTCCAGTTTACATGTCCCAAGCAATGGGATTCCCACCATGTCTTTGGAGGAATACTCAACAGTCTAACAAACCTGCTGGGTTGGGTATCTCAGCCTGCATGGCATGTGCAGGAACTCAGAGATTTAACGAAATCTGTGTGGGAATAACTGATCATCAGCTGCTGGGCTAGAGGGTGCATACACTACTTGGGCTGCTCAGACATGCTTCTGTGCTCCCTTATTCTCCTCTTTACAACCACGTGGGCCTTTACATGAAACTGGCAACAAACAGATCAACCTGCCCTGTGGGAAGCAATTCAGGTTTGATTCCCAATCCTGGTTCTTTTACTCCTCAACCTAGCAGGAAATCGTATCCTGGGGAGATGAGGGGATTCAACAGAGACCTCTCCGGCTGACTCAGTGATTGACAAGATGCACTGACAGGCTCTCCAGTTGATTCTGTCCATTTCTCAGATGGAACAATAGTGGCTGTAGGAGGTTTCAAACAATGGGAGCATCAATGAACCAAGAGAGGTTTTAACTGACACCCAGTAGGTGGGAGATTTGTTTGAAATTACGCAGATTTCAGATCCCCTTTGTTTGGGATTTTCACACTGAATACCAAATAGGTGGCTAATTTAAAGGGAATTTCACTACACTCCAAAGGCAATAGAACAGAAAGCCATACACCGTTCTGCAGAGCCGTGTCACCAGCCAGTGGGCTGCATTCAAATCTTTTCTCACAGTGCCCTGAATGGATGTTTCACTAAATACACTGGCTCTGTGATGAATATTTCCCAGCTATCACTACAGTATCGTTTGCTGGCATTTGAGGGAAGGAGCAGACCCTGAGCACAAAGGGAGGCATACAGCGTTGAACTGCAGGCCATATTGTACTATGCTGGTTCTTCTCCACAGTGAGGGGATTTCAAATGGTAACCGTGTTAGGGGTTAGGTAGAATGGGCTTCTCATTTCAATCATACACACACACCCTTTCCTCTGACTGCTGCAGCCTCACAGAGGGGCTATTGCTTTCGTCTGATGTGCAGATGACTTGTGCCTCACTGCGGACATGCTTTATGAACTCCTCCTCTATGATGTCTTTCCAGTAAAATCCTCTAGAAGCAAATGGGATTTCCTCCCTCTCTCCATCAATCTGAGCATTCCTTTCCCATCTGCACTACTGTTTTAGCCACCCTTCTGCTGGCCCATGTGACACCCCTGCTTGCCCTGGAGCTGGCCCTGCACCACAGCATTAGAATGGAAAGCTCCTCTCTATGTAATGGGACACTGTCAGTTTTGTTTTATGCAGGATAGCAGGTTTGACGTCTCTTCACTGTCAGCTCCACAGAAGGCAATGCAGGCTCACTTGACAGCCGGAGGCAAGATGCTGGAATTCAGTCAGCTCCGATCCTGCATAGTGCAGGGCTCTGGGCTTCTTGTTAGAAGCTGCTGGAAACTTAACAATGGTGGACATGTAGCTGTTCATTAGGTGCTGCAAGGGAACAGCTATGGGGGCCATTTGCCAGAAGCATCTGGGGGGATATAATGCACCCAGGAAGGGGCAAGGTCCGCAGACACGACATGGAGAAGTCGCTGTGACGGCCAGCAAAAGTGGAGTATTGAAAACACTTTGGTAAGGGGCTCCCAGAAGAATATTTCCCTGTCACCTGCGATTAAACCCTGTATCACAAGGGTTTGTGGATTGCAGAGAGCAGGGGCTGAGGAGCTATTCATTTGTCTCCTCATTTAAACAAAAACTCTTAAAACCGTGGCAGCCCCACTGGACAAGCAAACTGAGATTAAAGTGTACGTGCTCGAAAGCTACATTTGGTTTCTGTGTGGAGTGCATTGATCGTACAATGCAATGTTTAACTTGTGCTGCTTGAAATAAGACAGCTTCAAATGAGAGGTTGAAAACCATGAAAGAGGATGTCTTGGTCTCTTCCCTTGGAAACAAGCTGAGAATCCCTGCCTCTTGGTGCAAAGTGATCTATTCCAAAGTAAACATGGCTTTCTGAGTAACTTTGGCAGCAGTGGGCATGGATATGAAAACCTGAACAGCCTGATGTCTTATCCCTAATCCCTCGATGGCAGGGAGAGTTCAGCATAATCTGGGAAGGGTGGGGGGTAATGACTCCACCCCAGGCAGGAAAATCACTCCTACCCTCCCTTCACATTGTGGCAGAATTTTAACCTGATTAACCTATCAGAGAACCTGTTCTCTCCAGGTATCTAGATACAAGAGGGTTTTGGGGTCTTATCTTCAAACCTCCAGCCATGCTGCTCTGACCTCCAGTTCAGTCTGGATTTTAAGCTCTGTGTGCAATAAATACCTCACCCCTCTCACTCCCACAATGAATTTGCAAAGCTTCTCTGGCTGCTTTCTCTCCAATAGCCACACACTCTGCGTGTGTTTAGGATAGCGAGGGATCAGTAAAAAAAACTGAGCAGCCTGCACACTACAGCAAAACCTGGGCTAAAACAGGCAATTCTCCATGATGGGCAAATGTTACCCAGAGCAGGGAAGTAAAATACTAAAAATTATACATGTGCCCTAGTAAAATGAAGCATCATGTCTTTAGCCAGGGCAAACAACATCTCAGGGGCATGGAAATTACAGAGCCAAGCAAATCCCCTAAAGTCCCTCTGCCCCATGCAATATTGTGGAAATAATTAACTGCTCAGGACTGAGACATTACACATGCAATCAGCAAGTGAGTTTGCTCATCCAGTACTCTAGGTAGATTATCTGTTGGGATACTGAACTTGCCTCCCTTAGCACTGCCACTAAGTTACCTTATTCTGGTGTCACTATGGGGTGAGCAAGCAGCTCACTTTAGTGTCCGCAGTGCTGCAGCACTACAAGTGTACATGGGGCTTGTCAGATATCTGTGCAAGTGATAAATCCCTGACCCCAAGAGCTTACAAGGTAAATTAGAGGAGGGACATGTAACACACTGGCCACAGCAATAATGGAGTCTGCACATAGCCAAACTCCCTTAGCATTTTTGTTAAACAGAAGAGTAAACAAATAATGTCCTACCCCTTTAACAGCCACAAAAAAAAAAAATCTAAGAGGGCTTCTTTGAACCAAAGCAGAAGGAAAGGCATTAGGGGATTCAGCCACTCCAAAGCAAACGTCTAAAAGTGGGGCTTACTTCAGCCATGTTCCCAAGCCCTCTTCCTAGAGGCTCTTCTGCTCTGCTACTCTCTTAGTCCCTGCCACATACACACACCCCTGCCTTCAGCACCTGCTAGCACCATACCTTTTACAGTGTGGGGGAGCTTCATTAATCCCTCCCAGCTGGCCCAGCCCTGCTACCCTGCAAATCCCTGCCCTCAGGGCAGGCAACTGGGATCCACCCGTTAGCCAGCAGGAGAGAGTTAATTTCCTCCTGTATCAGAGGGGTAGCCATGTTAGTCTGTATCCACAAAAACAACAAGGAGTCTAATGGCACCTTAAAGACTAACAGATTTATTTGGGCATAAGCTTTCGTGGGTAAAAAAAACCCCACTTCTTCAGATGAATGGAGTGAAAATTACAGGTATAAGCATATATATACACTGGCACATGAAGAGAAGGGAGTTACCTTACTTTCCTCTTGTGCAGCTCTAAATACCCCCACACTAGGGTGAAAGTAAACCAGGGTGTGGGAGAGGGGACTCAAGTGAGAGAGCTTGAGATAAACCTATTATGTACTATCCTGCCAGTCCTTTCTTAGGGCCAGATTTTCAAAAGTATCCAGCACCCACTGTTCTCAGGGGGGTGAGGAAGGGTTCTCCATTGTTTTCAATGGGAGCTGCTGTGTACTGGGCTCCTTAGAGAATCTTGGATTTATATATGGATAAATGAGTTTGGGCCACTGTCCAACATGAAGGCCAAGAAGAGGGAGGTCAAAGGCAAAGATTTAAAGTGAGGTCAGTGCTGTGTCTGATGTGTGTTCCTGTGGATAAACCACTATGACGCCGTGACACAAGTTTAGTAGCACAGAGGGCCTTATTTACATAGTAAATTAAAAAGTTTCCTACTAATTTCTGTGGGCCCTTTGGTTCCTATAGTTTTCCCCCAGATGCTTAGCCTGGTGAGTTCTCATTGGCTCAGAATGACTTGGGCAAGGGACAGGCTGCCTAGGGGAGTGGTGGTGCTATCTTGCATCTCTTGTTTTCCCCTTATCCGCCTGGCATGTATCTCCTATTCCTGCATCTTTTTTAACCCAGACAACCAGGCAATAGAAAAGAATCAGATCAGCCCTGGACTAGATTCCCAAAATCATGCAGAGTTTTAATAACCTCTGCTAATTGTAACGGACAGGCTTCTTCAAAGGACTTAAAGGTGCCCCAGAGTAATATTAAGGCAGCTCCCCCCATCACCCAACTGCACCCTCTCCCCACACACACCATTGTCTGTCATTTCTGAAGCCCCAAGTTCCCTCAGCCCCTTCCAAGTACTTTGTCAGCTGCTGCATGTGCTGTTTCCACAGGTCATGGGGGCAGTAAATATTTGCATAGCAGTGTACGAGGAGAAAGCAAACAGGGTTCACTTATTTATGAGCCTTGGCACCAGATGCCTGGACAGCTCCAGACGGTGTTTCTTCTCCCCTTGTCCAGGCCTCTTGGAACAAAGACACAGCCAGGCCATAGAACTCCCCAGCTTCTATCTGTGGATCGTGCCCCGTGCCTTCTTTCTTCACTGCACATTATTTCATGTCTGCTGCTCTTAGGGGGCAGGAAGGGGGCAGTGCACATAGGGAAGTGGAGTGTGTGTTGGGGAGGAATGCGTGAGAGAGGCAGGCTGTGAGTCGAGGGAAGCGGGGGATGGCTGTTGTGAAGGAGAGGGAAGTGACACTGCAAGAGGGTTTCTGAGGCTGTATTTCTTTTACCTGAGAGTAGGGTGACCAGACAGCAAATGTGAAAAATCAGGACAGGGAGTGGGGAGTAATAGGAGCCTATATAAGAAAAAGACCCAAAAATCAGGACTGTCCCTATAAAATCGGGACATCTGGTCACCCTACCTGGGAGCTAAATGTGGCAGACATGGAAGCATCTGCAGCTCTGGCTTCCTCAGCTCGAAGGGGTCTTTCTTACTTTTATTGAGCAACCTAAACTGCAACCAAGAAACACAGTCTCTCTGGGTATGTCTGCACTGCAATTAAAAACCCTGTGTCAGTGGACTCACGCTCATGGGCTCAGGCACAGGGGCTGTTTAATTGTCGTGAATATGTTTGGGCTCAGGCAGGAGCCCAGGCTCTAGGACCCTGTGAGGTGGGAGGGTCCCAGAACTCGGGCTGCTGCCCAAGCCCGAATGTCTACACCCCTTAGTCTATTAGGCCTGAGCTCTGCAAGCCTGAGTCAGCTGGCATGGGCCAGTCGTGAGTGTGTGATTGCAGTATAGATGTCCCCTAAAAGAGTTAAACACTGGGACTCTGTTCTTCTCTTCAGATGAGATCCCCGACTCTGAGGGGCCAAGAGGGTCACTGAGAGTTACAGCTCTCTGCACACGTGCGCACAGATACGTGCATGCATAGTGAGATGCACGCAAATACACACCCACACATACACACAGATGCAAACCTGGGTCCAGACACACACATACAATCCGACACACCCACACACAAACAGATGTGCACACGTAGAGCAAGGAACTCCCAGCTACACAAATGCACATTCTCCCATGCAAGGGCAGGCACATGTGCCCAAACCATTGGCTCCAAACTTTAACGGGTTCGGAATTATGAAGAGCGACCCATGAGACAGCAGGACAATCGGGAGAGACACGTGTTCTCTGGCTGGGAAGTCTGTGTCTACCTCATGTGAACAAGGACTGACATGTCTACCAGCAGCAGTGCTCTGCCCTGCTGCGTGCTGCAGAGAAAGAAACTGTGAAAATACCTTAGAACAGCTGGGTGTCCAGATACACCTCATCTGCTTCATATCATCCACCCACAGGCTGATGCAGGGAGTAGCTGGGGGTTCACTGACCCCTCTTTGTGCTGACTGTCTGGGTTTAGGAAGGATTCAGACTCATTACAAACCTCCAGAGTTGTTCCTTTCTTAGATATCTGTCATGTCACGAGAAGCTTTACTGGGCTTGAAGGGGCAGGAACATGGATCTCATTCCATAAACTCCTCTGACGCCAGGTAACCACAGTAAGCCGGGGGTCCTGAGACCCAAACCAGGCTGGAATAACAATACAAAAGAAAGGAGAAGAAAAGGAAAAAATGTGGGGAACAGCAGGATATTGGTGCTTTCTGTGGGCTCATTAGAGGGAATAAAGAGGAGGAAGAGGAAGAGGAAGGTTTGATACTGTTGCAGCGGTGCCCATTGTGAGAGATTGTATAAAGTCCCTGCCCCTACAATCCGTAACGGGGTGAAGGGATTCAACCCTGCGGGGCCCCGGAAGTGGCTTTCCCAAATAAGCTTCATGTTGCCCTCAAGCTTCCCAGATCAGTCATGCTGGCTGACACACTGCGTTATCAATGTACTAGGACAGAAGAAAGGCCAGGCCCTTCTTCAGTGGTGGCAGCATCAGGGAGAGAGGTCCTCACGTCTCTAATGAGGAACAGCATGGATGCAGGAATTGGTGGCATCCCTGGGGTGTTGTCTGCATGGGTCAAGATTTTTTCTTCTGGTTTCCTTCTTCTTTGCTTCATCTAACCCCCCTGAACCAGCTGTGCTCTCCCTAGACATGATACTCAGCTCCCTTCACCTCGCCAGGTAGTTTATGTTTGCAAATTCAGATGTCTTTCCTTTCAGCTCAGAGTGGGGGAGCCATCACCTGAGCAGGAAAGTCCATGAGAATAAATCCTCTTTAGCTGAGGCACTGGGTGGCTTCCTGGGTATTCACAGCAGCCAAGAGCTGTGTCCCAGAGGTGAAAGGCTGAGACCAATACACTTCTTACTACACACCTGTAACAGGGTGCTGGCCAAAAAGGCTGTGGCCAGGCTCCTGTTAGCCCCGCTCCAATTAAGGGGTATTAATTGGTACTGGCTGGGTGTGGCTCGCCAAAGGCTTAAGGAAAAACACCTGCAGGCCTTGTTAGCCAGGAGGCTATGTAAAGCTGGCAGGAAGGAAGCAGAGGGGGAACAGGAAAGGGAGGAGCCAGTGGCTGTAGTTCCCAGCTAGCTGGCTGGAATGGACTGTATATAAACTGTGATGGGGACTGACACGAGGAATAAAAGGGCACTGGTGTTTGCATATTACGTGGTCTCCAACTGATTTTTGGGATGAGCAGTGACGCGCTCCGTTACAACAACACACACGGCTTCCCTGTAGGCACCTTGGAACTGACGTTTTGGATGCCATCAGCTCTAATACTTTAGCTCATTAGAGAGACAAAGTGGAGCTCTGTCCCAGATGTCTCTGTCACTAAGGAATGGACCTGTCTGTGCGCTGGTCTCAGGACATTTGTTATGAAGATGGATGCTGGTCTGTCAATCTAAGGAGCAGGGTGTTACAATATCCCTCTGAACAGCGCTGTGACCAGCTCGACTGGTGGCCAGGCACTCGTGGAGAGTTAATGTCTCCAAACTGACAGCCAGAGAAACTGGGCCTGTTCCTCCATTGCCTGCATCTTGGGTCATTTTTATGCCAGTGCAAGCTGTACAATGCAACTATTTTACTTAAACATCATTTTATGGTGGTGTAAATAACCACACAAGAGGAAGGGCAATGGAGAATCAGGCCCCCCATGTGTGTACCCTGTTTTACCACAGCCAAGAGTTGAACATGGGCCCTAGCAAGTCCCACGGGCAGCAGAACATCCAGGTGACCTCTCCAGATGCCTGTCCTTGGCTCAGCCAGCCAGAGTCATTCTGAGCTGGTCTTAGCTGGGAGTTGCTCATCCTGATTGAACTGGTGGCAGACATAGCGAGTTGGTTCAGTGAGAAGACCCCTCCCCACATCCAGGTTATTAGGACTCACACTGCGATTTGCCCTAGGTCATGGGAGATTTGCTGGCGTAAGGCCTGAGTAAAAACAGAGAAAGGAGCTCAGGATTTGAGCCTATTCTCCCCTCCAGCCCAAATCTGTAAACATGCAGCAGTCACAATGACCCATTTCTGCCAGAAGGAGTGGTTAGGGGTGGACAGCTGGCCCCATTTCTCTCTCGTTATCTCTGCTTTCTCTTGTAGGGAATGTAAATTTCTCTGAGGAAATAAATTGTCACTGACTTATAGACACCATCTGACTGAACCCCCTGGAATTTCTGGGATGTGTTTACAAAGCTTCTAATAAACATCCCAGACAGGGATTCAGGAACAATGCCTGTAAGGAGAGGAGTTATACCATACACATACACATTGTTTACGTATGTCATTGTCTAGATCTCCTTGACACAATAAAGCCGCTCTCCGTGAGCAGAGTACAATGCCTTGCAGCAGCACTGCCAAGGGTCTGGCATCCAGGAGCCTACCCCGCCCATGAACTCAGCCCTCCGGATTCAGATGCTGTAAGAAGGCGGGGAAGACTTCCTTTTTAACCCTATGTTACCTGCGGGGGACTTTCCTGACATGAAGTCTGGCTACAAATGTGGCACTAGTGCAAGTGGCTGATTTTTATGGACATTGTAATTATTTTTACAGAAGCGAGTCAGATTGATTTGCTTAACGCTAAAGAGAAGCCAGAAAGCCCTAACTTTCATGCTGCAAACTCACTGCACCTACAGAGATGTAGCTTATAGCACTATACCTCCACAGATAGCTCTTTCTATGGGTTAGCGCTAGGAGAAGCCTCTGCATGCAGAACTGAGGATAACTGCTCTTCTAGCCCCCAAATGGCATCTTCTTGGCAGGATATGCAAAATGACTTCCAGTGGAAATAGTGTTAGCACATTCCCTTGCAACTCCTTGGACAATCCTACTCACTGGGGAGTGAGATGCTGATGTGCAGTGTGGTTTAACGGGAAGACAAATGTCAGGTTGCCAAATCGAGCTTCTGGGCAATGCAGGAAGAAATGGCAGGTATTGGGTGTCATCATTTTGTAGAAAGAAGCACACGTGCAGCTCTGCTGGTGTCAAATCCCACGACATCAGCTCTGTCTCCTTTATTTATAGCTCAGCTAGCACTACAGCAGTCCAGGTAGCCTAGGGCGTTCCTGGGGGAAAGGTACAAATACAGATGGCACAGCAAAAATCTTTTGCTCGTGTTCTAGAGGTTTCCTCGCTCACGTCTTCCTTTTTCCACAGAGAGGTGCACAGAGGGAAGGAGAGTTTACCCTCTAGGTTTTATGCCAGCAGGAGACAGGGAGAAAGATGAGAAGTCACCCCTATCTCCGCAAGATCAATTCCAACTCCCTCTCTGCAGCTGGGATACATTCCTTTGTGGAGCTGTGTGTAAAGACGCCTGCCCCCATGAAAGTTCTTGGCACTGATAAAAAGCAAACCAGTGTTTTCACCTTCATGTTGGGTTTGTCACACAAGCAGAACATGATTTGGGGAAGTGGGAATCTTATGCAAGAAGTATGAATTTTCTACCTGCTGCAAATTCAGAGGTTTTTTCACTTTTGTCCAAGAATTTCATTGGTTTTACCCTGAAAAGCTGGGTTTGCCAGGGGAAATGGCGAATCATTCTTCGAGGCCAAATTCACGAACAACTGTGAAAATGCTCATTTTATGCTTGTTGGGTACTTATGGGGTAAATATTGGTTGTTCTAGCAATCAGGCCAAAGTCAGTGACATTATACCGGGGCTGCATTAATATGTTACACAGGTGGTCAGACTGGATAATCACAGTGGTCCCTTCTGGACTCTGAATCTCTAGATCTGTGCATCCCATTGCTTCAATAAAGGCTAACCAATGGCACAGTGAGTAAACACAAAAACCTTCCAACAGTTTGGAATGCAAACTACTTCTTTAATTTGCACTCAGCCCATGCTGAGCCCGCCCCTGACAATGGTTAGCTGTGACCCCGCAATAGTGGAATACCAGGCCTGCTCAGCTAACTCCAGAACATTCTGGCTCTGCAGGCCTGGCTGAGCTTGAGCCAAAACGTTGCAGACTGCCGGGTGATTCAGTCTTTTCCAGCCCACTCCAGTGAGTGTCACCTCTCCTCCAAATCAGCGGGAATCCAGAAAGTGGCTGCTGTTCTCGGAAGTCTCTGGGCTCTAGTCCCAGCTCAGGTATCTGCTGTTAGCAGAGAAATAAACTTGGATTTGCATGCACTGCGGCCTGCAGGAAACTCCCATGGCATATCCTGTCACCTGTTTCTTCACCGTTCCTCCCCAAACGCTAAAATAGTTATGCAGAAAGTAGACATTAACATTTAGAGGAAGCTAAATGGAAATTAAACTTGTGTATTTTGAGAGGACATGAGTCCTGTAAGGTGAGCTCACTGCCATACGCTGATGATTGATGTCAGTTTATTTATCTGCTACCGCAAAATCCCGGCAAAAGAAAAGGAATGAAATACAGTTGAGTTCTTGTGAAGCTGGTGATCTCAGGCAGTTAAGGTAACATCCAGGACGTGAACATGCAGGGTCACGCTGCAAAACATAATAGGCAGCCATGGGAGGGTGAACCAATAAAATAAAAGCTGAACCAAATCTTCTTCTTAACCTCAGAATTGAATCCTGGATGCTTCACCCAGAACTCAAACCCAAACCTTGGCCTAGACTATAACAGCTAACAGTTCCTCAGGCATGAAAAGACCAGTTGGCTTTATTTTGGGGGACAGTGGACTGAATGAGGTGCTTTGCTGTTACCTCCTGATTTCTCTTGGAAGTGGTAGCACCAACCCCACCACCTCTGAGAATGTTATTCTATTCTATCTAAGGTCTAATACTGTTCTCAAAACTACTACCAAGACAGAACAAAGGGATCCAGATAGGCATCTGAATAGACCCTGCAAACTTAGTGAGAGTGATGAATCAACCATGGGTGACATGATTCAAAGAGCTCCAAAGGCCATCTCATTACATAGAGAAGTATCTTGTTCTCCTCTGCCTAGAGATTTGTGAAGCTCGTTAGCTGTTTCTTACAAGGCTGCAAAGCTGGCCTGGGTACTATTTGCATAACATTACCCATAATTACTTGAGGAGGAAATAATTTCCTTTCCCTGGAACTGGGGACTTTTTTATTTCATCTATCTATCTATCTATCTTCATGAAAGCAATATACTGACAACCACAGGAAGCTGCAAACCCCTTGAAATGCAATCCGAAATCTCCAGTGCTCTGGTTTGCTGATTCCTTTTAACATTCTTTTAAAAAAAAACAAAAAAAAACAAGAATTGTTGATTGAACATTGGTGCATTAAAGAACATTGTTCACATGGCCCTGACTGTTTGCTAATGGAGTCAAGGTTAAGCAGGGGCTGTCTCACCTCTATATGACTCTCTCGTTCTCTCTTTTCAAATTCTCCTCTTCCCTATTCTGCACTTGCTCCGGAAGGGATTTGTGATATGATGTACTGATATTTGACACTCAAGAAAGTGCTGAGCATTTCTTAATAGTTGCTAGGTAACAGTGTCCTCCTGCCCTCAGGTTATGTTCAGCCACGTGTGGCTTGAAGATGTAATCCTGTCTGGTCTTTCATTGGTGGAATGTGGTGTCACTCAATATGCTGTGGAAGCCATAAGTAGAGTTCTGTGAAAACCAGTCTGGACTGGTGTCTCCAATGTTGAGAAGATTCCAGCTCTCCTGCTTGCATAGTGCAATTTAGCTCTTAATAAAAAGCACTTGTTATTTCTCTTGATCCTCCCCTATACTCATTATTAATATATCAGTACTCTGTAAAGAATATATGTGGTGCCCTGAGGCTGGTAATGTGGGGAAATTTTTCTCATTTCAGGTTTATCTAGAATAGGGTTGCTTTGCAAATGGATGGTCAGATTATACAGTAGAGAGATAGATAGCCCTTAAATGAGACCTTGCCAAAAATATAGGGACTATGGGGCAAAATGCTAATGTATTACAGAGATTTATGCAAATAGTTTGCTCTCTGCATGCAGCACTCGAAGGTTTTAGGGCAAGCCATTCTGCAACATCACAAAAAAGCACTGCTTCTCTTTGCCCAAATTCATCAAAGAACCATCTCCTAGAAGGAGCTGTGGAATCCCCATTGCTTGTGACAGTACAAACTAGACTAGTGGACAAAGCACTGAAGGGGATAAGCTTGAACTGGCCAATGCATGGACAGCACGAGATAATGTCTTTTCCAGCTCTAACTCTAGTCTGATTCTCTCCCACAATATTGGTGAGATTTTGTAAAACCAGTTTCAGTTCCACGTAGGGGGAAATGTAGGTTGATTTCAAAGGAAAGCAGGAAACAGCCCTCCTTTCAGAAACAAAGGAGGTGGGTGTAATCTCTACAAAAAGGTGGTAAGTGTGTAATATATTGACTCCAGTCCAGTAAACTGGAGTCCGCCCAGAGTATGTGTGACTTCAGTCCAGTGACCCACAGAATCCACTCCAGATTTTGATTAGGAGCCCTGGGTAAGCACAATAACCTATCAGTGCCTTATATGCAAGTGGGAAGGCAAGTCCTGCTGTGAATTATTAATAAAGTGAAGGTTTAATGGTTAGCACCCCTGCTAGTCTCTTGTATCACTTACAAGAAAGAAGCATTGCAGGGAATTAGGGGAGATTCCCCACATCAGCTTAGCCAAAGAGCCAATGGTTTGATTGGAAAAGCTTAGAACAGTGCACTGCCCTATGCACTTGATGGATCTCTCCCCCATCCTGCTCACCAGTGCCCATGCAGACAGCTCATTAATATAGCTGGGGTTCCTGGGGGGTGGGGGAGGAATCCATCCCCTTAGCACTGGCCTTGCCTTGGCACAGCTATTAAAGAAATCTGCAGCCCTTATAACTCCACTTAAGAAACTCAAATCCTATTTAATGAATGATCATTAACTGGGGACACTTCAGATGAGAAAATTGTTTTAGGAATGAGCAATTAGATCTTAATGCTTAGGACACGTAACTCATTTCTAATTAAACTCACTGTAAATTATAGCAATGGTATTTATTTTTTAATGAGAAATAAAACTGAAAAGAAATTACAAACCTTCAAAAAATGGAGAGAAAGAGAGATAGAAGGAAGGGAGGATGGAGAGGGGGCACAAAAAAAGAGAAAGAAAAGAAGCTATTACAAATCCCCTCATCTGATCCATCTGCAAGTAACATAGCAGTAACCTACATTCATCCCTTCCCGCTGCTTGGGGACCCCCTTGTGAAATCAATTCAAATTACAGACTTTTCCCCAAAGGTGGGTGAATCGCAGAAGCTCAGGAGGTTCAGTCTGGTTATCAGGGTTTCCCACCAGGAATCAGAACATCTTCCTTTCCCCTCTGCAGACCCAACTGCGACATGACAAGTACAAATGCTATCCACAAGGAGACATGTTAATGATCACAGGTTCAAAATGGTCACAGAGGGAATCTGCTACTTTCCGAGCAAATATTAATCACATCCATCACAAAGCTGCCCTTGGTGCAGGTTGGGGAGAAGCAAGGAGGCTGCCTGCCTATCTGTCACAGGAAGCAAACGGGGAGCTCAGAAACAGGGAGGAAAAGGAAGATCTCAGCCAAGAGAGGTGAAAAAGGCTTGGAGTAATATTAACATGACTTGTGTGAGGACTGTGATAATAAGTCATTAGCTTCAACTGAGGCTAGGCAAAGGGCTCTGGGATTTATCTGCATTACAGTGAGTTAATATCTATTTTGCCCCAGGAGGGCCAATAGCAGCCATTCCGAGCTCTTTCTTGTACTAACTGGCACAGTCAGACTTCTTGTCTTGGGTAGCAGAGGAACTTTGAGATTGCCCAGGCCCTGTGTACTTTATGTCAGAAATACACCTACTTTATGATACCAGCCTGGCGAGTAACCCACCCTCGGAGTTAAGGAGGAGTCGTGTATACGGAGAAGGGCTGCTTCAGAGAAAGGAGGCTGCAGTATCCAGGATATGTCTACTGAAGATGTAACTTATAGTTAATTGGATAGTTATTGCATACAAAATAAATTCTACGTAATTATTACAAACCCAGTGAGGTTTCATAGCTGCGTAATAAACTTCCATATACAAATTTATATCTATGACCTATTGCTAATCCCAGTAAATAATCCTTTCATATTTAGTTCACCAAAACCCTGGGGGCCTATTGCGCTGTGCTATAATAATACTTCCCTAGTGCCTTTCACCCAATGGTCTCAAAGCACTTTAATCAGGCTCACTGGCCTTCCTGTGACGTAACTATTTATATCCCCATTATACAGAGGGGAAACTGAGGCACGGAGAGGGCTGTGACTTACCAAAGGTCTCACACACAGCCAAGAATGGAACCCCAAACTCCTGACTCAGTTATAGCCACTGAACGAGCAACCCCAGTTCTGTTTTCCTCTGTTCCCGGGGGCATCACCAAACACAAAGACCTATCCTGTCACACGATTATTTTTAAATGGAAGTAGAAGCCACCATATCAAGGAGGGGTTTCAGAGAGATCCCAATGCCCAGGACATGGAGCTTATTATTAGGGAAGGCCAAACTGGTCTGGATGAAATAACTCATCCAAACCTTTGCCCACAAACCCAGGTTCACACCAGACCTCCAGCCTATTCTGGAGATGATAAAAGTGGGATTAAGAGCTTTTAAAAAAATGTTTTCAGCTCTCTCTGTGTTGTTTGATACTGGCTGGGCTTGGAAGTGGCAACACGCTACATGTGTTCCCTGCCCAGCTGGTTCCAAGACATTCCAGAAGTCTCACATGAAGTTTCTGGTTCAATTTTGCGGACCCAAGACCTTTGGAGAGTTTTAGTTGGCTTTAAGGAACCATACAGTCTTTAGGGTTCCTGTCTGAAATTCTGTTTGGGTCCATGCGCAGTTAGCGGATGGGGATCTTTATCCAGTTCAGCTAGAAATGCTGAGATGGTCTGTCCCTGACTGGAGAGGGGATGATATGCCTGATCCTGCAACTAACCTGACCATTATGGGGGGCTGCTTACCCTAACAAGCTATGCTTACCCTGTTACTCAGGAGTGGTGGCTGCTAGACACCCTTCGTGAGAGAATATAACATTGTCACCCCAAGTGGAGTTGCTTCTAGAGCAATGCAAATGGCCAGCTGTCAACCACAAGCCGGCATACTTGTAGCAAGTATGCTATTTCCCAAAGCTGTGCTGGACCTGAGCAAGGCCAGCCTCTCTCCGCAGAGCACCTGGTGCCTGTGCACCCCTTTGGAACATAGCACTGGGAACGTTCTGCAGCCTTCACTAGTTCATGCCGTTAAAAGCTGGTAGAAAATGGGAACCAAAGCTGGGAGCGAATATAAGTCTCTCTTCCTGAAAACATTCCCCCAAAGCCTCCTGGGAGCCTTTCCTTTCTCACTGGGGCTGCTTAAACAAGCACAGTGCCTTGACACAATTTTGCACCCTCCTGCTCCGAAAGCCTCACTAATGACTTTTTAGAAGGGGCCCTCGCAGCCTGTTAAATCAGCGTAGGATTTAGTCTGTTTTGTGTGGCTTGCCAGCTGTCTGCACATGGATTTAAATCTGATCTGCGTGGAAGAGCGGCAGTTACAGTGCTGAACTTTGGGACAAAAGTAATGATTATTAACCTCCTTCCTATAAACCACGCTTGTGTCCTCGGGTTTTCTGGCAATGAACCGCTCACAGTCTTGGGCTTTGCCTTATTCTCAGACCCTACTGACACTATTTTTGAAACATTTAAACATTGACTCTTATTTCAAACACAGTTCTCCATGACTGTTTTCTCCACACATGGAGCCATGCCGAAAATATTCTCACAAGTGGTGGCTATGCTAGGTCAGCATTGGAGCAGATTGGCTAGGGTATAGGGGAAGCTTGCCTTATCACTGTCCATTCTGTACATCTGGTCCATGGATGAACACAGGACTTCAGTCTCCACAGCTGTCCAGGCAGCACTTTTCACCAGCATGAAAGTATAAGAAGAAAGAAGGAGCCCTGGGTTCTAATCCTGGCTCGGCCACTCACCTGCCGTGTGCGATCTTTGTTATGTTATGCCACCACTCTGTGCCTGTTGCCCCCTCTGTCTTATCTATTTAGATGATAAATGCTGGGGTGGGAGGGTGCATAGGATCTAGCACAATTGTCCTTGACCTTGGTTGACACCTCTAGGTGTTATTTTAATACTAACAATGAGAAAGAATCAAGAACCTTTGGCAACTAAGAAGAATTCAGAACCCTGTAGCAAGAACACAATGGTTATAGAGAGAACAGAGTCTCCTGATGTGAAATTTTCTACCTAAATAATTACAATGGGTGTGATCCTGTGTGGTGCTGGACACCAGGCACTCATTAATTTGCAGGAAGCATTAAGTCAGATCCAATATTTGGGGAATCTCCCTGTGAGCCTAATAGCAAGCCAGTGCCAGCTGGCACATTATTGTCATGATAGATATCCAAAAGGTGGCATGCAATAGATCATCAGAAAACTAATAACTCATTAACCATTACTATTCTTGCATGATATCTGTACAGTAAGCCCACAAAGGACATTATAGATATGTGTTGCAAATATTTTTCTTAAAAAGCATTTGGAAGCAGTGTGTAAGCCATGCCTCTTCCAGACAGAGGAATGTGGTTCCACCTGCTTGAATATGTCTCTGATGCAAATTAAGCCAGGTGTGACCAAAGACAAAGAAAAGCACATTTACATGCAAGGTAAACAAAGCCCGCAGGATAGCAAGGTGGGGAAGATGAATGCTTAACAATCCTGATGAGGGCTAGAGACGGCACCCTCTGGTAGTCTGCCTGCCTCTTGAAGCAGGATCAATGAAGTTTGGGGAGATATAGGAGAGAGGAAAAGGCATTTTGGCATCCATCACTTGAAGGGCTAAAGGGGCCAGAGCTCCTGAAATCACAGACTGTTGAATCCTTCAGACAAGGGGGTTGAAGTCTCTGGGGACTGCATTTAGGTGATAAATCTGCTTAGGCAAAGATTGTAACTTGCTAAAATAAAGTTTTAGTCTTAGAAGCATATTTCTGCTTGTAACTTTTTCTGTCTTTATTCCTTATACTTGGGATCACTTAAATCTACATGTTTTTGACTAAAAACTTGTTTTACCATAAACCAGTTCAGTGCAGTGATTGAACTACAGAGTTTATTAATTGCAGTTATGGTAATAAGCGGCTGGGAACGATCTCTTTAAGGGATCAACAAACTCAAGAGCTTCTCTCAGTATTCAGCAAGAGGGATGGACACTGCAGGGCAGATGGTTTTGGGGAAATTCAGTATTGGGGTCACCCTGCAAAAAAGTAAGTGGGCAGTGGAAGCCAGGCTGTGACCTGCATGCCTGTAGGCTGACTGTTTCTGTCAGGGCTGTGAGCCACAGCAGCTAGCATTGAAGAGTTGCAGGGCAGGCAGTGACACAACCCCTTGCTGGTCTGGCGTGAACCTCATATCATCACACTCCCTTCCCCACATCACTCCACAAAGGTCACTCAACATCCAGTTTTTATAATATCCCTTATATCACTGGTGTTACATCTCTGCTTAGTTTGCTGCTGTGTTACTCTGACCTGGGCTGGACAGGAATCCAGAGAAAGGCTTGGACGCCAATCACCAATCCCCTGAGCCACAACCTCCTTGGGCAACATTTCTTTTTTAATATCTGTTTATTTGTATTTTCAGAAACTATTGACAGGTAGGTACAAAAGAAGTTCCCAGCTGGATAGGCACATACAGAAAAAGGGAGGCAGGTGAAGGAAAGATTATCAATTTATAAGTGACACACTTGTCTTCTGCTATATGCCATTTGTTATGCAGCTCACTGGAGCAGACACATCAAGGCAGAGAAGCATGTCTCCATGCAGCATAGATGCATTAGATAGATAGATGATGATAAGTATTTTCATCATAAAATAAATTAAAATATTTTTTCACCTCAATTTTTTTCTTGGAAACTTCCTAGTTTCACAATGAAAAATAAAAAAACCCTGAAACATGATTTTTATTCTGATTTTGGGTTTCAGAAATGTTCAGGGTTTTGTTTTGTTTTGTTTTCTCATCAAAAACAGAAAATTGCTCACCAGAATTTTTCAGCCTAAAACTACTGACCAGTTGTAATGAAGATGTTCATTGCAACACTGGTGTACATATGCACATACATAAGTAGATGTTTAAAATTATGGTTTTTGCAGCTACTGTCAGTGCACCTGTGATTGGGTAGGTTTAGCTAGTCTGGGTTTCAGTATATATATGAGGCACTGACATCTAGTTATCTGGGTGTGCTACACAGCGTAGCTTTAATTTGAGACCATTGTTGTTTGTCTTGTTTCTTGTACGCTGTGAAGAGAATATTAGCTAAAGCCCAACAGCCTTCAAACCTAAAATGCGATGATGGTCTGATTCAGCCTGTGATTTCTTCCATCACTCGCATTCCTTATATTTTCTTTAGCCAAATCTCAAGAGTTGGCCTCTTTCATGAGCCATAATCTGGTGATGTGCCCCCCCGAAAGGATGAGTATTTTGCACCACCACTAGTGTTGATTGTTTTGAAAGAGTGACCAAGAACAGTGGTTCTCAGCTTTTTCCAAAACAGAGCCCCTCCAACCCCGTTCCCATCTAGCCAGTAACTACCCAGGTGCCCTCTCCCACTTAGCTGTATGAGAAGGGCAAGATGAGCTCTGACACCTCTTCATAACCCTCTGAGGATTGTGACCCTCAGAACCTGTGACCTAGTCCTAGAACGTAATCAGGTGGGATTTTATCCCAACCTGTGTCTAAGGTTTGCTGTCAGTTTTTTGTATGTGTGACCAGAACATTCGGGTCTATAGACTGGCCCAGAAGATAAGTGTGTGTGTGGTGGGGGGAGAGCAGGCAGAGGTGTGTGGGGGACTGATTTGCCTAATGCCTCTGCAGCAGAGGACAGGGCTGTTCAAGTGTACATCGACTGGGATGTAAAAGTAGTGTGTGTTAACTTCCCATGAACATTCTCTCTAGCAGTAATGTCCGGGGGTCGGGGGCGTGCATTTGGGATGCTGTTTGGTGCTCACAGAGTCTCAAAGAGCCTGTTTTTCAGAAGGGAGATTTACAAACCCCACTCCCACCCTTTTTCTCAGCCTCCACCTCCCCAAACCTGATTTGATCCCTTCCCGTTAGATAATGTGCAATTCTAACACCTGCAAGAATGTTTTTGTGATATTAATTATTATTATGCACCATGCTCTTTAAAACACATTGAGACATTCCCAGCCAGTTTAATCTATCCCTCCACTTCCCATTCCCCACTCTCCCTACATTATCCCAGTTCATCAGGAGACACCGACTGGTCCATTTGTAAGATAGCTGAGTCGGCACTCCAGCTGCCCAGTTCGGCCCCGCTGTTCCTATGTGAAATGGTATGCGCATATGGTGAAGGCTGGGCTGTGTAACCAGGTCAATGTTAAACACATGCCCCTTTAGAAAGATTATATGGAATGCGTTTTCCATGGCTTCGGACAGCTGTGCTCTGGCAGTATCATCTGTCTTTTAATGGTGCCCTGCAGAGTTCTAAAGTTGCCACTACTTAGACGAGAGAGAACGAAACAAAGCAAGAAAAGGAGTGGAAAGGAAGCAGCCAGCGCTAGAGGAAACAAAGGCGGCACCAGGCCTTCCGACCGTGCCATTTGCTAAAGGTGTCCTATTAAAGCTTGTCCCTGGCCAGGCCTGCTTCTGGTTATCGAGCCTTGGGCCGAGGTCTCGCATTGCAGGTGACAATCGTAATAATCATTAGCGGGGGAGTAGAGTTTCCGCCCTTCTCATCATCTCACAACATGAGAAATGCCTCTGAAGAGCAGCTTCCCCCCACTAACCCAATGCTGTAACCCGATCGGAGGAAAGAGGAGAGTTCAGGTTGGAGTCTAATGACTTCTAACTCCAGGACTAAGGAAACGGCAATCAAAGGGCTTGTTAATGATATAAAGGGCTACTGTGCAGCTGCGACATCCCCGGCTCTTGGATTGCTTCACCACCTGCCCGGTAATGAAGGAGGAGCTTTGGAACAGCATGGGCTCACACACTGCCCATGCTCCTGTGACTCCATTTGCAGGAGCTGGGGTCCCCTCAAGTTAGTGCTCCACACTGCTACTAGGGAGACACCATTTGTTATATATATCCTAGGCCAGTTTAGGAAGAGAAATCTTGAGGCCAGGCCAGAGACAGCTAACAAAACAACCACCATTTTTTTTACAGACCAT
This sequence comes from Mauremys reevesii, assembly GCF_016161935.1. Lineage (NCBI taxonomy): Eukaryota > Metazoa > Chordata > Testudines > Geoemydidae > Mauremys > Mauremys reevesii. The sequence continues at coordinate 79,365,440 of NC_052631.1, read as the reverse complement.
AATACTCTAACAGTTGCCATATAGCAACAAAAACCATGACAACCAAATACACACATATTTCCCCCCTAATAAGAACATCCCTAAATAAAAACAAACAAACACACACTAGACTAGAGAAGGAGGGTAGACTGCCTCCATTCCGGCTAAACCCTGGGGATTTGACTCGTCGGTGCCTCACCAGAAGAAGAGAAGTCAGACCCTCAACTGCAGATGGGTCCTCCTGAGGACTGGCATGGGCAACAGCTGATCTATCTACATGTCGCCTCCAGGTATTCTCTCTGCAGTCGACTGTGTAGGAAACAGGTCCTGTTTGAGTGATGACTGTGGCTGGGGACCCATTAGCTCTGGAAGTATAATTCCTGGGTGCCTGTCTGATGACTTGATATTGCTGCTGATGTTGCACAGTTCTGAGGAAAGAAAGAGATATCAAGGCTTTTTTTTGTGTTGTGTCCCTTGCTGATTTCAAAGCGTTTTTCATTGTCTCTGCACAAATCTTTCAGCTCCGTTGGTTGGTGGGGGATGATGGTGTGCTGCGTGATGTGGTGTATCCCATTTGCCTTCATAAAATTTTGAAACTGGATAGTACTCTCTGCAGAAGTGGACTGCATTATAGAGATTTGGGCCATTTTAGATGGGCATCTATTGCCACCAAGAACATGCTTCCTTAGAATGTAGCTGTTCTAACATCTGTGATCTCAGTGGTGGTGGAATAACCAGATGGACCGATAACTCCATCCGTTTGGACATGATTTTCCATCCAGGTCCATAACTTGGACAATACTGGGTCAAGTCGCAGTTGCTTTTTTATCTGAGTAGCAGTGATGGGTATTCTCTACCTGTTCAAAGTAGAAGATTTCTAGTTTCTTTTGCTAGAGTGCGTGAAGCAAAAAGCAAGGTCTCTCTTCTCTCCTGAAGGCATAATGTTGCAACATCACAGGCTTCAGTCACTTCAGGCCTTGTTTCTGCCCCCAAGGGCTCGTGAAGTGTTTTAGCAGTGTGGCTAACTGTGAGATGAACTTTCCATAATAGTTCAGTAGTCTGCAGAATCGATGTGTCCCAAATATTCACAGAGGGCTTGAAGAATTCACACTTGTCTCTTTTTGCAGTACTCTTCCCTTACTCTCTTCTTTGTAGGGTAGCCTCTAAATTCTTAAAGTCCCTCTTCATTTCTTCCAGTGACCAGGGATCATCCAGATAGCACTGAACTCCTGACAAGCCACACAAGATCTGGTCCATAGCTTCTGACTTTTTTTCATCGCGCGCATCTGTAATATATGCTTGACTCAGATCAATCTTACTGAACTTTTGTCCCCAGCCAGGCCTGCGAACACTTTGACAGTGACTTTAAAATCACCTAACTGACTCCATTGGTGACCAGGTGACCCACCAGGCCCAGGTCTCTTTCAACCTTTGGCCTGATGGCATATGGTTCGGTTGGCTTGAGATATTTTGGTGACTGCCAGGTTTTAATGTCAAATGTCACAGTGATCCCTCATACTTCCCAAATCATCTCCAAAAATCCATTGAGCTCCACCTTAACATCAATAGTGCCAGCTTTTCTTTATACACAGTCTCAGAGACCAGCGAGACAGCTGCACCGTGTCCAGACAAAACATGCAGTGGCACTTCCTAGTCTGCTCTAGAGTACCAGACCACAGGCCTCTTTTTCTTTTGTTTAGGTCTTACACCAGCATTCTGATGCCTGGTCAGTCATGGAGACAGCAATATCAACAGCCTTCTGTAATCATGTTTTTTTTTAATTCACACAGTGTTCTGCTGCTTTTTTTAATGGCTACAAATTGTACAACTGTTTCATCTTCCTTTGGTCTCTTTTTGTGGAACCTATATCTTTCAGCAATTACCAGTGGTTTTGAAAAATTGCCACTGTATTCTCATCAAAAAAAAAAGGAGGCCCCTGTCAGAGTAGCATGATTTTTTTTTTCACTTTCACAGTCAGTGCAAAGAAGCAGCTTTTTTTTTTGTTTGTTCTTTTTGACAGCAGTTTAGGAAGAAATCACTTGAGGCCAGAGGAGCAGACAGCTAACAAACCACCATTTTATTTACAGACCATAATACAATTTGAATACCTCTTCATGTGCCTCACTCCACATTCCAGCTGTGGAGGCTGAACCCACAGTGGGGAGAGGACAAATATGTGCTCAACCCCTGGAATAGGTGCATGCCCTAGTGAAGAGGCCATATATGCAGCCCCTGAGCCAGAGAAACCACTCCCTGTTGCTCAGCAGTGACTCCTCCAGGTATTGTTGGGAAACTGTAAATTTTGCCTGTCTTGTTCCCTGCAGTGACTGTAACTCGCTTGCTGCTAGAGCCAATGCCATGTTTTCATGATTATGTTTTGAGAGGATATAATGAACTCATGGAAGAACAAGGCACCTGGAAACTCAGAGAGATTTAAGCCTAAGGATGTTAAAAGCACAAATGGAGAGGGAAGTGGGGCTGGACTGGGACACAGGGAAATGGGGCAGGATGAGATAGGAGGCAGGGGAATAAAGAAGGAATCTTCCAGAGACCTGGAGACAGATAGGAATGAAAGGGGACACAGTAAGTCAGGGCAAGTTGGCAGGTCATACAGAGATGGTCTCACACTAGAGAGTTTGGATCCAGAGTTTAGGGGTGTCTGTCCAGGGTTTTGTTTCTGCCTATTACAGAGGCAGGAGTTGACCATGATGTTTAGATCCCGATCAGGATCTGATCTTCCCCGGCTCAGGCCTGTGGTGGTGGTTGAGGCTCTGCATAAGCCAAAGCCCCTTGCAGTGACAACCAAGCTACCTTCCCACTCAGTAACACTGACCATCCATGGCTGTCCGTCAAATCCCCTGTGCTGGAGGTAAGGGGGCATTACGCAGCTGTATGGAGCTGCCCTGGATAAATGCCCGACAGCTGAAACAGGGAAAAATGGGCCTAGTTCTTTAACTGCCAGCGTGAGCCAATAGATCACATCAGCCCTGGCATCTCTTTTCAGAAAGGAATCAGAGGGCTCCTTAGTGAGAAGAGATGGAATGACAGGTAGAAAGGCCAGAGGATAAATCCTGCTGCCTACTGGGACTGTTAAATATTAGGAGAGATTAGTGTCTGACAGGGGAGAGGAGGGCAGCAGCTCTGCTAAACAGCCAGAGAAATGCATGGAATTCCTCCTCCTTTGTCAGTGTTGAAGCAGAACACTTAGGGTGAAAAAATACCATTGATGTAAATTACGAGAAAGAGCCTGTGCTCCAGTCAGATCCGCACAAAGCCCCTTCCTGGAGCCAGCTCCTACCAAGAGGATACAGAGTCGGCCTGGCTGTCAGTTGTGCGGCTGAAGGCTTTCTCACTCCTGTTGCTGCTGCTGCTGCTGCTGTCCCATGATGTGTAGCAGCACTACAGTGAGGAGGCCTGCAAGAAAAGAAGGGAATTGTGCCTGCAGAATGAGCTGGGCTGGTGCTTCTCCACTTCATCTCTTGGCTTTGCCCCAGCAGCCCACTCCCTTTTCTGCCTCTGAAAGTCTTCTCTGCCCTTTGGGGCTGGGGCCTTGCACAATATGGGCCCTGTATAAACAGAAGACTAGGAAGGAGAACTGATGCTGCAAAATGCAAACAGGACACACACCTGCTTCTCTTTCCCTTCTAGTACTAGGGCTTCCCCACTCACTCAGAGCTCCCTTCAGGAGCTGTACAGTGGCTTCTTGCTTGAAATTCTAGGTTGATCCCCATGCAGAATAAACGTTTCACTCCCCTCTCAACAGGTGCGCTCTGTGATCCACAAGAGGTGAAGGGAAAGCCCCGAAGGCCCCTCTGCCCAAAGGCTTTGCTCCCAAGTAGCACACAAAGCTGTTGGCAAAGTGGCAAATGGAAGACCAAGGAAAGTGCTCCTTGTGACCTCTCCCCAGTCCCTCCTACTCAGCACTCTCTAGAGGAGCAGTCACTTTATCTCACTCCCTCTAAGGCAGGTGCAGCTTAGCAGGAATAAGAGCAAGGATGCATCTATGCTGGCAAAATTAGGAGCCATCACCGGTGCAGCTGCTCCAGAGGTAGCAACACTGGAAGCAGTGATGTAGACAGGACTCAGGCATTTTTTCACTATCTAATCCAGTGGTTCTCAAACTAGGGACTCCGCTTGTTCAGGGAAAGCCCCTGGCGGGCCGGGATGGTTTGTTTACCTGCCGTGTCCATAGGTTCGTCCGACTGCAGCTCCCAGTGGCCGCGGTTCGCCGGTCTCGGCCAATGGGAGCTTCAGGAAGTGGCAGCCAGCACATCCCTCGGCCTGCGCCGCTTCCCACAGCCCCCATTGGCCTGGAGTGGCGAACTGTAGCCACTGGGAGCTGCAATCAGCCAAACCTGCGGAAGCGGCAGGTAAACAAACCGGCCCAGCCCGCCAGGGGCTTTCCCTGAACAAGCAGAGCCCCTAGTTTGGGAACCACTGGTCTAATCCCTGTCTACAGGACAGATTGTACAGATGCTACCAGCTGTAGAGTTGCACTGGCACTAAATTATAGCCCCTGATTTTCCTGTGGACACAAGAATACAGAGCAAAGGCCCCAGAAAGACAAAAGAAGGAAGGAAGCTTTTCCCACCTACACAGCAGCTCCCACATCCTAGGACAGACATTCTGAGGACCAGGCATTCCTTTCTTGTGATTGCCCTGGCCTCTGTGTTTGCCACCTGTTCTTTTACTTTGGGGACCATCCCTGCTTCAAGGTGGTGATCCTACCTTCTAACTGGAAGGACACCTATAGATCTGAAATACAATTCCAGGCTCCTGCAATGGCCCATTATGATGTCACATTTCAACATGTGTCACTGGATGCGAGCTTGCCCTTTAGGAGAGGGTTAATGTTGGCAGCTTTCTCCTGTGCACTGAGCCTCTCACCCTTCCCTTCCTCCTCGCTCCCAACCCCTTTTCATCTTCCTCTCCTCTCCTGTTCCTCCCCTTTATTCCACACCCTTCTTCTCCTCTCTTTCCACCTGACCACTTCCCCCACAGTGCAATGGTACCTTCCTCATTGGAGCCATGGCAGGAGAAGCAGGGGCTGTAGCTCAGGAATGTGTGAGTGCATTGTGGGAGGGAGGATGTTGCAGTGGAGATGGAGGGGGTCAGTCCAGCTCAAGGGGATTATTCAGGATGATAGTTTCCACGTCCTTGTTAAGCGCTTTGTACAGACCAGTAAAATATATGTGATAGGCTTTAAAATATTCAAAAACTGGCCAATTTTCATACTTTAAATATCTGGCATGTCACAGCTTATTAGCTAGCTGAGGAGCATGTGTGACAGCGACAGGTGAGAATGTGTGTATGTGTGCGAGGGGAAGGAGACGTGTGTGCATGGGTATCTGTAGAGGGGGCACATGGGTGAGAGTGTATGTGGGAGGGAGAGGAGGGGTTGTGCGTGCCTGCAAGGGGAGGGAGGAGTGCGTGTGTGTTGTGTGTGTGTCAGTGGGGAGTGAAAGCCTGTGGGTATATGTGGGTATGTGTTGGTGCAAGAGGGAATGTGTAGTTGTGCGTCTTCTCTGAGGAGGGGTTCGTGTGTGAGAGTAAATTGTTTGTGTATAAGTGTTTGTGTGTAGCACAGGGGTGGAATATGGGGAGGGGGGGATGAATTGTATGGATCTCACATGGGATATTATGAAGTAGAAGCCTCGTCTTCTCTCAGGCAGGAGATCCTCCAGCCTGTTTCTGGATTTAATATGCAGTGTTGTAGCCATGTTGGTCCCAGGATATTAGAAAGACAAGTTGTGTGAGGCAATCTCTTTTATCGGACTAATTTCAGTTAGTGAGAGAGAGACAAGCTTTCAATGTAAACTCACAAGCTTGTGTCTCTCACCAACAGAAGTTGGTCCAATAAAAGATATTTCCTCACCCACCTTGTCTCTGGATTGAGTGACAGTCTTTTCTGGTTCCAGGCCCTGACACTGCAATGTCTCAAGAGCCCTGCAATTAAGATAACAAAGGGCGCAGCCTGGGATTCCTAGCTACAGTCCCATTCTGGATCATCGCATTCCACCTACTGTGCCCTCTACAGAGGTAACAGACTCCTTTGTTACCATCCCATTCAAAAGGAGAATCAGATTCTCTGGCATTGAGCTGCTCCTGATCTCTCCCAGGGCTTCCAGTGGTCAAAGACCTAGAAGAGCTGATTATAGAAAGTTGGGTATTGATCTACCACAAGGATGGCCCAGGGGCTCCCATGCCAAGAAGCAAGGGTGTCCATGGCGTTCTAAAGTGTGGCCTGGGGCTATTCTCATTTTACCCACATTACACAGTGAATCATTCACTGTCTGAAATGGGAATAGATGTAAAGAGCCATGCCTATCATTTTCCTGTTCACACCGACACCGAGACTTGGGAATAGAACCCAGGAGTCCTGACTACCAGTCTTGTTCTCACATCACTAAATCTCACACCCCTCCCAGAGATGGGAATAGAATTTAAGAGTCCTGACTCCCAGAGCCCTGCTTTAAGTAGTAGGCCATAGAAAACCTGCATTTCCTATTGGTCTACTGAGGAAGGGACCCTTTTAAATGTTTACAGTTAAATTATAACTGCATAGGCCAGTTGCACGAAGAATATCTGTTTCCAGACAGACCACATCATGTGACTGACTCATGGCAAATCCATACTAGAGTGAGCATGCTGCATTAGGAAGACAGAATTACCAGGGTCATCATAGAAAGGTTCCACTGAATATGCTCCTGTTGGGAATGGGCACACCTGGAATCCATGTTGAATGTACCACATGTGCCCACTGTAGCAGTACAAGGTTGTTAGCCATTGCCTCTATAGACTCAAATGATGTGAGACTGAAGCTATCCTGCTCAGAGTCCCCAATGAAGGGGACAGCTCCTGAGAGCAATGCTTCCTGCTGGCCAGTGTGTCAGCCAGAGGACAGAACCCAACCATTTGTAGTGTGTTGATTGATTTTCCAGGGCACTTCCTTCTTTCTTATGCAGATGGGCACAGTGACTGGCAAGTAGCAATCTAATTGGTAGATACACGCACCTCCCTGAAAAAGAAGCCAAGGTGACCCACAGGGTCACTCAGGGTTTCCCCAACTGGGACTCTGAGTACCATGGACAGCTGCCCCACCTCATAGCCCTGGCTACCGCTCACCAATGCACTGTCCCCTCCTCTCCATTGGCGGGATGTTCTCTCTTATGGCAGTTTTGGGGGGATATCTGTTCCCTGTCTGTGTCTCTGTTTGACTCCACATGAAGGTTGTGGAGAGAGGTAAGTGCTGCCTTGTAGCGGGGTGGTCACCCTGCTCCTGCCTGGAGGGGTTAAAAGCAGCCCTGGGGAGGGCTGTGGCTGGGGAAAGGCTGATTGGGGAAGCAGCCTCAGGTGTGGCCACGCCCCAATCAGGGCCCAGCTGGCCCTTATAAGAGGGCAGTGGGCCAGGAGCAGACAGTCTCTCTCTAGCTTGCTGAGGAGCTGAACAGGGTACCTGAAGTGGAGCAGGGCTTGGGGAAGGCTAGAGGAGCTGGGGAAACTCCAGCCTGGAAACCCCCCGAGGCTGCAGGCCTTGTTAAAGGCCAGAAAGGGTACTGGGCTTGCAGAGGGGCAGCCCAAGAGTAGGCAGAGGCAGCAGATCCAAACCCCCCTTGCCAGTGATGAGTGGCATTTACACTGCAGTCTGCCCCAGTGAACGGGGGCTAGATCGAGACTGGCAGTAGCCATAGTCTGAGGCAAGGTGGGGATAGAGGGTGGGGGTTCCTCGGGGAGGGGAGACCCAGATCTCTGGGGGTACTGCCAGGGGGCAGCACCCTGGCCAGGAGGGACTTGGGCCCAGTGGCAAGCGGGACACTGGCCTGCAGATGGTGCTCTGAAGGCTGGAAATACTAATTCCCTGGATGACCAGCAGGAGGCACTGCAGGGGTGAGTCCCGCCCGGTGACATGCCTGAATTCTTCCTCCTTGTAGTTGTGGCATAGGAAGGTTCTCCAACAGACAAAACCTTTAGAAACTCACCAGGGAGCTCCACCCTCTCTATACACAAGACAGATTCTGGCTCACACTTGGGCTCATTTTTTCTGGTTCTGTTTCACTTGTATTTCTAATCAATTTCATCGAGCTAAAACCCTTTCCATGGGTAACACTGTGCTGGTACAATGCTCCTTCTCCCTCTTAGGGCTGAAGCTCCTGACCCCACTGGGCACTCTGCCAGGACCCACAACATGTTAGTGGAAGTCCAGGATACTCCCAGAGGCCACCTGGGAGCTATGAATGCACTTCACATGTCCATCCATTGGAGAAAACACTAGATATTTCCTTTCCAGTGTAGATGCTACTCGAAGCTGCACCATGCTGATGAGAGGTTGCAGGGGATTCGACTGGTATTGGCGTCATTTTGGGGTCCTCAATGACCCAGCCAGTAGCATGACAATAACTGAGACACAGCTCCTGCACCCAGCCACTGGGGCGCCCTCATGATCTCGCTGAGAAGCAAAGGCATCTCTGTATGTCCTTGTGTCTCTCTGCTTTGGATTAGTTGCTCTGGCTTTCAGAGGTTATGTCACAGCTGAGGAAACAGGTAAAACAAACACTGCCATTCTCTGCAGCTGGTGCCAGTCCTTGAGGGGAGCAGAATCCCCACAGTAGCTGCAGGCTGGCAGGTGTGCCATTGTCACCACTGGCACTGCCAAAGTTATCTTTGGATGCAAATCCTGGGGAAAATTGAGTTCTTAAAAGAGGACAGGCTCTCCTGGGTCATATTAGTCATTCCTCGTTAGAAAAGCACTGTTGGGTTCTTTGTTTCTCTCACTCTCCAGTGTATTTAGATAAATACATTTTCTAATTCTCCAAGTCCCACTGAATAAAAGAGAACTGCAAGGTGAGAATATTAAAGCAGCAGATTATCGAGTGCTCCCTGTGAATTGAAACTCTGGCAGAGACATGATTGCAGGGGCGGGGGGCCAGTATTCTATGGTAAACTGCAGAAGCAGAGAGACATGGCGGGAGGGAGTGGAGTGAAATGGGGAATGAGAAACAGAGACAGAGAGGAAAGGAGGAAAAAAGAAAGGGGGAGAAATGGAGACAGGGCACAGGGAGGAAAAAGGAGAGGTAGAGTGATAATGAAAGAGTGACTGTGAGAAGAAAGAGAGCAAGAAGAGAAAATAGAGAGAGAGGAGAGAATGGGAGAAGGATAATGGAGGAGAGGAGGAGCATGGAAGGGGAGAGAACGGTGCAGGGGAGAGGCTTGGCAGCTGTTGAAAGTGGTACGCGTTTCAATTTTTAATGATTCAAAAATACAACCATTAGCATGTCAGACGCAGAGGTAAATGGCAGGGCTCGTTTACAAGCCCTAATATCTTTGAAGAACATAAAGGGAGAGCTTTTAAAGCATTCAGGCTGGGAAATGCCGCCCGCATCTCTCTCCTTTTGCTGGGATCACTCCCTATCAAAGATTGCTGAGGCCAAGGTTGTTTGCATGATTTTGTTTGGGGTTGCTTTCTTCTTTTTTTTCCTCCTCTCCCTGCAGCTTGTGCCTCCTGTTTGTCACATGAAGCTGTGAAATCAGGAGTGTTCTGCTCTTCACTTCCGACAGCCGCAGGCAATCGGATTTACATCAGGTGCAGACAGTTACAAACTTCACGTCGTTGTTCTCAATTTCAGCTGAGAAATTCCCTTCCTGTCTCGGTGATTTGACTTGCTATTCTCTCTGTCTGGATCTCTCCCTGCAGTATCTTTCCCTGCTTCCCTCCCTCTGCCCATGCCACACAGGGCCAGCTTTAGGCCTATTCCACCAATTCCCACGAATTGGGCCCCGCGCCTACGAGGGCCCCGCGCCCAGTGAAAATCCCTTCCCTGGGTAGAGGCGCCTTTTTAATTTTTTCTCACCTGGTGGTGCTCCAGGTCTTTGGCGGCACTTCGGCGGCGGGTCCTTCGCTCGCTCTGGGTCTTCAGCTGCACTTTGGCGGCGGGTCCTTCAGTGCCGCCAAAGACCTGGAGCGAGTGAAGGACCCACCACCGAAGACTCGGAGCACCGCCCTGTGAGTACAAGCCCCATGTGGTTTTTTTCATGTTTTTTTTTAGTCATCCCTGCCGGGGGCCCGTCGAAACTGTTCTAATTGGGCCCCGCACTTCCTAAAGCCGGCCCTGATGCCACAGCAACATCCTCCATGTAGACAAAGAGTGCATCACAACTCAAGGCCTAGTTGTCCCCTTTGAGACTGTAAAAAAGCTGTAGGGGGAAAAGATGCTCCAGAATTTCCTCCAGAATAGGAACCCTCTCATCCTACCAAGCCCAGGGGAAGTAGCAATATAAGCAGGGCCAGCAGGTGTGGTTTCCGTTTGGGGAGGTCTTCCCTTTGAAAAAGAGACAATACAACACTCAGCAGATTGCCTATAACCACAGCAATTGGCTCCCATGCATGACCTCAACCATCCACCATGCATAGACTGTGGCAGTGGATAACATCAGCAGAAGTAGGTAGAAAGACACCATAAGTGTGGAAGAGAGTGGATAATGGGACTACAGTCCTGGATCACTAGAAGGATAGTAATTGTTAAGAAGTGAGGGGTATGAGAAGGAATGATTAGTTGACTTGAATGGAAATATGTGCAGATACTGCTCCATGCTCAACTCAGGTGGGTGGCGGTGGCAGGAGGAGCGAATGACAGTAACTCCAGGACTCATCTTCTTTCCCCACCCCACCTCCGCACCACACACTTTATTACCTGTCATTGATGGGAAGTGCCTAAACTCCTCCTCCTTGCCTAGACCACCCCCATTCAGTGCAATAGAATGAATAGCATGGTGCACAGAGTATTAATTCCACTCTACCCTTGCATTGCTGAAGTTCTTGTCTGAGTAAGGCGCATGTTCTCACGATGCACATACAACAGGGATGGTCCAGGTTTAAAATCAATGACAATGCAGTGTGTAAAACAATGGAGAGGTGAGGATAGATATTGCAGATAGTATTTTTTACATAACAGTTAGATGAGGCTGAACATAAATAGGGGGACAGATGGAGGTTGTTTGAAATGACATGTATGGTTACATTCAATCACAAAACTGATCAAGACTGAAAAATGGCTCTACAACAAATCTCTGGCCACTTGGAGGCAAATCTGTCATGGGTCCAGGGTCTCAGAATTCATTTTCATCCACCTGAATCTGAAGCAGCCCACACAGGACACACAGATTCCAATACATGCACCTTGTCCCTGTCACCTCAGCATGCCAACCACTTCACAGATGAGTCACTACACCAGTCTCCAGGCCATTCTATGGGTCTCTGTAGTCCCCGAAAGTGTTATGAGTCTGCCCTAGCCAAGATTGGCAGCTGTCCCAAGCCCAGACTGGAGAAGGTGCAAGATAATGCTACTCTCAGCCAGTTTCAGTGCACTCCCTTTTTGCTCCCTCCCTTTTGCTCCATGGTTTTTGGCGGGAAACACACAGAGGAAGGAATTTGGCCCTGGCCATGCCTCCTTTTTGGAAAGTGCCGCTCATGTTTCCTGTCTCCTGACTGACAAGGACATGGCATCACTTTGGGTATAACCAGAGCTTCTGAGAGGACTGAACCTAGCTGTGCCCTTTTTGCCAAATGTACATCACACCTGGATGGCATGATCTGGACAAAGGGTTACAACAGACCCTGATTGTTGCCGTGTATTATTATCAATTCTTTTCAGCATTGTCAATAACACTACTGCATTCAGACAGTTACTGATTTTTAGTTTGTGCTTATTCGTGGTAATCCCCTTGTACTTGCCCTATTCCCCTCCAGGGGAGAAGAATTGGGCCCCAGGAACCTGAGTTATGGGAATGCAAATCAAACCCCACCATTTTGGATGGAGAGAGGAGAGGCAGTTCCAAGTGGTTACATCCCCCCCAGCGATTCTACATGAGGCACTCAGGTACTATGGTGATGAATAAAGAAAAAAAAACTTTATACAAGTTATTCCTATGACTAGGAAGCCTTTTCAGACCCAATAGAAATTGACTCAAACCTGTGCATGAAATGGAAAGTGGCAGCAAACAGAACTGATTTAGAGAACAGTTTGCTATTTTTGCACCACTACCAATGCTATTTTTTGCTGATTCTGCACTTGCTGGTTCCAGCTGGGTTTGGAAGTGAAAGTCTCAAAACACATGAAGAAAGACTGTTCTGACAGCATTCCCAGCCTGCCCCGGGGCAAGAAGTAAATGGAATCTGAGCAGACCAGGCTTTCTTGTGAGAGACTCCAACCTATTTATATAGACCCAGGATGTTCTAAAAATTCTAGAAGTTCAGAGAGAAGCCAGACTTGTAGTTGCTCACAAGATCAGATAGAAAGATAGATTGATCTTTGAAACTTTTGATATTCCTTTGTCACTCAGTCCCAGACTGAACGCAAATTCATCTTTTGTGGATTTTCATTTTAAAGCGGATAAAATATCATTTTTAAAAGAAGAAACCCTACTGTTGATGACACAAACAGCTGTGGGGGAAAATATCATTGGAGTAAACCCAGTCAATATCCCTCCATAGGAGTCCTGGAGAATCTAACAGCTTCTGACTTTCAAAATGACTCCAAATGCAAAAGGAATTTCAAAGAGAAGACGAAAAACCTCACCCGTCCTTTCAATCACATCAGCCACTCTGCGGTCTTCCTCCACCTCTCCTTCCCCAGCCTGCCCTGGCATCTTCATCTTTATTCATGGAGCTGAGTTCAGAAGCAGATGCTCTCACCCCCCTGCTCTGGGAAGATAGGGAGGGGGGTCGTCTCCAGTTTTCATGAACACATCTAGAAAAAGTTAGGCTTCCATACAGTACACGAGATATAGCTTTTCAAGCCCCCTTTGGACCATTATTGAGTTTGACATGTGTTGTTCCACTCCTGATGGACCCTGGCCACTGGAATATCCATGTGATAGAATAAAATAGCCAAGCCCCCTGCGTGCTGCATATTTCATATACCACGCCCCGACTTCACATTGTTTAGACTATTAGAACAATTTGTCATCCAACCCTTGCAGCCTAGCAGGGTTCCGCCTGCTCCAGGAGAAAGCACGTCCCTTCACTGCTGTCTGAGCTCCAAGCAGAGCAGACAGCAGAGAAGCAATGCTCAGGGGCTGCACAGTCCAGCCAGCAACACAGTGCTATTCATTATTATTAAAAATCTCCTGCATCACAGTTAGGGTGACCAGGCAGCAAGTGTGAAAAATCGGGGCAGGGGGTGGGGGGTAATAGAAAACGTGCTATTGATCCCTGGATCCACAGGCAGGCTTCAGCTGTGGTAATGTGGAGAAGGCCCATGTGAGTCTGGAGGAGGGACTCCACTAAGTGAAATCTGTTGGCCAGGCAGTTAGGTAGCGAGATAGGCTGTGCGCCATTAGCTCTACCCAGTGATTTTTGCATTGGCTGTCTAGCTCAAGGCAGCATCCTCTATAGCTTTATCCATGCTGTGGGGAAGTGAACAAATGTAGGGATGAATAGCATGTATCCACACCCCAGAGGCCCGATCTGCTCCATTTTGCAACCTCTCTTCCCCCCACACAGTAAGAACATAGCACACATTGCCAATGTTTGAGTATACCCATTAGCAAACCACACAGCCTTGCAGATGCTCCATGATTTCCAGCACTGCTGCTAAGCCACCCCAAACCTTTCATCATATTCCAGGCTAGGAAGGCTCCCAGCATTAATGAGCATTATTAGTATGTATACACTACCCATCATTGCAATACCTAGGCGCCAGTACATACCTGTACACAGCCGGCAGGCATGCAGTTTAGCCTTGTTTGACAGCATCTGTCATCTAGTCCGCCGGTGACCTTTGGCCAGTAAGATTTCCTCTAGCTGCCATTGCTAAGTGTGTGTGCCGATGCCTAACTGCACTGATTGTTAAACTCGCTTAAATCTCCTGTCCTGGTAAATTACCTCTGTCTGACAATCAAACACAATGAACTGTAGGCTTGAATGGCAGAGCAGGCCCTCCCAGCCAGAGGGGAAGGCATCCCAGCCATCCCTCCCTGGCTCAGAGCTGTGCAGTCTCCATGCACCAAGGGTACATTAGCAGGACAGCAGCCGCTGTTCCTCTGTGTCATTCTGAATAGGCAGGTCCACCACCATAATTTGCTGTGCCTGATTACTGTGTTTCTCTCCCAAAGGCATGGCTGAATAATGGTGCCTGTACAAGTCCCCAGGGCATAGGGATATTCCTCCACTGGAATCCCTCTCCTTGGGTCAGTAACAGGCTTTCCACCTCACCTGTCATATGGGTAACAGAAATCTAGAGTCACCACATTTGTCAGCTATTTGCTTCTTGCATTTATTCCGTGATGCAGCTGACTGATGCTGGGGGAGGGGCGGGGTGCATTGTAAGTTACTCTAAACCATCTAACTATGCACACAGCCAGTCTATGTAACCACATGTTCTGTAACTCAGATAAGGCTGAGGTAATGTTGGTAGGTTCAGGGAATCAACCTGAATATACAGTGGGATTATATGTGCCCTTGTTATTGAGCGTGTAGGCCCGTAGTTTGTTATGGAAGTCTGTAGTCAGGAATTCTTGCTACATCCTCAGCTTCTGTTGGAAGACCCTATAGCAGTAGCGACCAGGAAGGCCATTTTTCCATCTCCACCTTGGCCAGAACCCTTCGGCCATTTATTCAGATGGAGCCCTCACTACCATAATCCACACCTGGTTCTCCTCAAAATTAAACTCTCCCTGCAGGGTGCCCTACATGGCACTACCTGCTAAATCAACTCGCAAACTGGGGCGGGGGCAGAATGTAGCAGGCTGCTGAATATCTCACCTTTGGCCTGTGGCAATACCGCTCCATGCTTTGTATTGACCCTCGATTGATTTGAGGTGGAATTTGAGGTATTGGTTTTGACCGATAAAGTCCTACGTGGCCTATATGAGAGATGACATTGTCCCTCTGGGATGGTGGTTTGCTGGTGCTGGAGCCCCCTTGGTCTGAAAGGGCGGTTGTGACTGACAGGGGGTTCTCTGGGAGGAGCCCCTCACTTTGGCACTTAACCCCCCTGGAGTTCTGGTGATGGTGATGGGGAAGTCTGTCTGGCCTGGCATTCCTAGCAGGGTGGCTATACAAGGTTAAGCATTCATGCCTACATGGCTTAAGCAGAACAGCCCCCTGGAGCTGAGCCCTAAGACCCTGCTTTGCAGCAAGATGATGGCTCGCCTTGTGTTTGCATCTCTCATCCCTGAGCCTCTCACTGGACAGCGGGTATGGCTGCCTACAGACCTGCATCCCAGGCAAAACAGAAAACTCGAGCTTTTTCTAGCTGGCTAAATGAGTCTCCATAAAACCTCTGAATGGAAACAGAAGCTTGTGTTATTAGAAGAGAGAGAGAGAGAGAGAGAGAGAGAGAGAGAGAGAAGCCCCCAGTGAAACAAATGCCCCCTTGCACCTGCCATATGCCACATTGCATCACAGTGAAAGGAGTGAGTTACAGCCACAGACCCCATGCTTAGCTCCCCTTGGTGCTCAGCCCTTTCTGGGCCAGACACACAGACCATTCATTCTTACTGCGCTGCTTGCATATAGCACACAAAAGGGTTAACTCTCAGCAGCTGCTCCCCAGATGCCGATTCTGGAATTCACATTTGTGTAATAATAAACCTCGGGGTGAGTGCAGGAGGGGGGGCTGCTTTGTCCCCCTTCTCCCTCCTTCCCCCCTCCCTCCCAATAACTGCTCTGCTGCCAAACGCCATGGGAGGAAGAGAGGAGCAGCAACCCAGGTGCTGTGGGATCTCTTCCGACGGACTCACAGGGAGATGAATTACTGGGCCGCCAGGAAAACCTGGTTATTTTTCATGTTGCTTACCCTTGCAGCGTTAGCAGCAGGGCGGGATAGGGAGAAGAGAGCTCAATCCACAGTGCAGGACCAGGGTATAATTTGTTTCAGGAGAGAGCAGTGAGGAGAGACAGATGTAAATTTTATTTAGAGGCTTTCTCCTTAATAGCCCCCATCATGTGGCAGGGCAGCACACCTGCTTCCAATCGCCAGCCTCCACTTAGCGTTAGCCCGGCTTGGGTTTGAAAGGAGAAAGGGCTGCTCCATTATTGAGTTTGCCGCTCCCTTCCTTCCATGGAACACTGATTTAGGCTGAGAGGTCTGCATGGGCTGGAGGTGCCGTGAAGGGAAAATTTGGAAGGTGGGGGAGAGAAGTTAACTCCTAATTCAAAGGGGCTGCAGATGGATGTGGTGTGAAACATGGCACTTTCCCTTCTCCCAGACTCATGAAAATATTTCCCCCAGTCCCAGTCTGGGTGGAGATTTGAATGAACCTAAAATCTCGAGTATAAGTCAAACCCAATGAGTTTCACCTAGTATTGTAAGGAAATCACTATTCAGTCTGGGTTTGCCTGAAAAGGTCACAGACCTTAACAAACCTTGTGAGCAGAAATGGGGTCAAGCCACAAACCTGAACATTTCCCACGCTTGCCCAAGAGTGTTTGGATTCATAGACTCAGTTCAAGACTCTAAAGTTCCTAGAGAGTTTGATGAGATCTGGAGAGAGATCGGGGTGTGGGGGAGGGAGTCTATCTGGAATTCTGATTTGGGCCCATCTCTACCAGTGATGAGTTTAGCATGAAACCCCAAACCGGGTGAGTATCATGTGCTTCTAGATTTCACTGAGAACTTCTCATGCAGGCCAAGGTGACTTTTCCCCAGCATATACCAGCAGCACATTTTGCACCAGAATGAATGAATGGGGAGGTTTTGATGAGCTGAGGAAGCCTGCTGTTCTCTTAGGAATCTCTGTTCCCCATGCCAGGACTGGCTCCCACTGCCACATGGAGAGTGGGACCCAGCATACATGGCTGTGACTGTCAATTGAGGCGAGAGAAAGGTGGGATAGATTTCACACCTTGACTGTGAATGTGCAGACCTCAGTATCCCGTGGCTCAAGGATTCTTCTCTCTGCCTCAGCTGGGCCAGCTGCAGTCTACGTGGGTGGGTTCAAGTTCCTCCTTCGGCCCTGGGATCTCAGAAATGTAGTTCTGGAGCATCTCTCCTTCCCTATCCCATGGTGAGGGGGGAGGGGCTTCTTCTCATCTCTTTTGATCCACATTTTAAGAAGGCCCCATCTGTTCCTACTATTTGGCAGCTTCACACCCAGCCCGCCCCTGAAGAATGGATTGTACGAGAAGTGGTTGGTGAGAGCTATCAGGCTGGGAGATCTTTTTAACACAAACAACTAGTTGTTTAGATGTGACTCAAGGTACGTGGTATTTCTGTACAGGAACCCTGACTCACCAAGACTGCAGATGCAGAGAAAACATTAGAATCCTGCCTTGTTTCACGGACAGCAAAGTGGATTCACATAGACCCCAAGAGGCTTGAATGAGATTTTCCAGTTTTCTATTTGATGGAAATAGAAAATGCTCAAATAACCCACAGGAATGTTCCAGTGAACTCTGCACATCTGGGACAGTCCCCGGGAGAGACAGGAAGGAAGCACTTCCACAGACTGAGTGTGTCCTGGCACAGGATAGGCCTGGGTTCTCCACAAATCAGACACATGGTGGTGTAGGCATGGCCAGGAGAAGCAGCTATTTCCACTTCTAGAGACCTTTTTTATTTCAAAGACCTTCTCTTGTCTCAGCTGCCTCTCCCAACCTGCATTCAGGATGCCCTCAGCTGAACCTCATGTTCAGATCACGCCGTGCCAGCTTCCAGATAATATGTGACCTGAAAGCACCCAGCTCCCCCAAGTGCAGCGTTAGTAATGAGCTGGGAAGGAACAGGTGTTGCTTGTGTTGCTAGTGTCAAACTTTCTGCACAGCGGTTACTGAAATGTGGGAACATTTGCCAGCATTTCCAGAGGCACTGCTCCTTGTTCAGAGCTGTGGCATGAGCTAACTGTACCAGCGTGAAGGAGGAAATGTCTTCTCACCCACTCGACCCCCCTGGGTTAAGTAGGTCAGGTCTGTACAATGCTAAGGAAATAGAAAGAAACACGTAAGTGCTAAGTATTCGTGTTAGTATGAATATTGATGAACTGGCCTGGAAAGTGGAGCTGCCCAAAGGATTGCACACTGGAAGCAAAAACAGGTGCAATGGGGCCTCTTATTCACTGGCTTTCCAGACACAGAACGTGTCATTTGGAAATCCATCCCCCCACTGCCCAGCCCTGCCTTATTTCCATTGCTTTGAGGTGCACAGAGCTGTATGCAGGGCGTGACTCACCACAGCTCTCTGTGCCCAAGAGGCTCCAAGCTCACTCACAGGCATAAGGATTTGGCGGTGAGGGGGGGTTAACTTGAAAAATAATTCTGCGTAAGAAGCCTGTGAACTGTGTGTGCGTGTCAGAGCTGATTTCACAGGAGATGGGGTAAGGGGCATGGAAAGACTACTGGGGCCTGGGTGAGGAGCGTGTTCTCCTTCCTCTCTCCTTGTCTCCCCCTGGCAATTCATTTATTTACTTAACACCAGAAAGAGCAGTTTGCCCTGGGGAAGGGCTTAGTTGAATAAAGGCAAGACAAGGAAATACCCTATCAGACCATCAAGTTCCTCTGCTACCCCTGACCAGGATGGGATATAGAGACGTGGTGGGAGATAGGTCAGTGCTAAAGTGATGATGGACTTGAACTTAGCCCAAAAGCCACTCCCTCTCCCATTCCTCTCTTTCTTGCATGATTTGAATACACACTCAGCATGGCTAGGACTTGTCTTGATTCCCTCTTCTCTTCATCACATGGCCCTTTGTCACCAGTGCCCAAGATTATCCTCGCACCCCTTCAGAGCAGGTTGTGATTCTGGATAATGCCACCTCCTCTCTGCCCTCCCCTTCCCTCCTCCCCCCCCCCACCTTTCACTTCCCGACATCCACCATCCAGTTTAAACAAGGAAGGGCAGAGTGCTACAATCTAGCTTTGTATCTTATTCAACTGGACCTTGTAATCAGTTAGCTGTGCTCTATATGGATCAGAAAGGATGGCACAGCTGCACAATAGCTGGAAACCTCTCCCAGTAGACTCCACACATTTGCATCTTGCCATGGTTATTTCCTTTCTGCATCCTCTGAAGGAAGATTGAAAATCATGCTGCCTACAATGTAGGGTGCTGTTTTGGCTAAAGACAGTAAATCTGGCACTGACAATCTGATAGCACTTCTCATAAGAATAGAGCTGTGCCTTGGTATGCCCTGGACAAAATCCCTCCCCTCCTCCAGCATCTGCAATGCCTTGTACTGTCTGGCTGCTGCTTTCCACCCCAGAAGTGGCTGCATTGCAGTGATGTAGTCGCTGTAAAACCCTTTGGGATGAAAGGTGCTCTGTAAATGTCTGATGCGATTGTATGGCAATAATATTCATTTTCATGTAGATCATATGTCTTGTGTCGTATATCATTTCTGTTTGGCTGTTTGTTTTGGGAGAATGGTAAGAATCCATTAACCTGTTAGTGCCTTGGCAAAGAACATGTTTATAAAGTCACCCCCCCACCCCATTGCAGAATTTAGGCCCAATTCCATTGAAAACTCCAGCAGTCACACACTTCCCCCAAAGCTGTGGGTAAACAGGCTGGGGGATTTATTTTGGCCACTGGAGGGCTCCCATATTGTTCCAGGAAGGTAATAAAAAGACATTAAGTGATGGAAAAAATGTAACCAAAAAATCAAACATAAGAGCTATAGAGTTCAAACAAAGTCTGTTCTCTAGCTCATGCACATGCCAACTATCATGCAAATCAGGCTCAATTTAAATTCCTCAACAAAAAAAAAGTGCAAGTAAAATGTGTCCTGTCCTTCTCCATAAATATGGTATGGTACCCATTAAATGTGTGTGTGCTGTTAGAGCAATTAGCTCTGTATAAAAAGTCAGAAAGAAGAAAGCTGGGAGACCTGACTCCCCAGCGAGTTTAGTCCTGGATAGATAAGCCTAGATCACCTCTTTATCTTACTTGGCTCGGATCCCTGGCACTCTCATTATGTGGCACCTTAGAATTCCAGTTCTATCACCTGTCTCTCTCACATATAGTGATTCACCATTGCCCCACATCTTGTGCAGTCATTTATATCAGTACAAAGTAGATGTGAAACACTATCACTTTGATTTGGTGGGATTTTATACTCACTTTGCACTAGTGTAAATGTCAACTCAAGGAACAAGGCAACAGAGAAACAGGTCCACACATTATTGATTCCTATTAGACAGGGCTATGAATAACCAATCATGTCAGTAAACGCTCAGCTGGCCCTTCTTTAGCCCACAGGGTGTACAACCCCATCAGAATAAATAGAAATGATCCTCTGACCTTCTCGGGTTCCTCTGTATCAGACGATCACAAAGCACTGTACATGCTCTAATAAATGAAGCGTCATGACCTCTGGCCAGTAAATATTGTTATCCCTCTTTTACAGATAAAGACACAGGGATATGGAGTTTAAACCCAAATTGACAACCTCAAAATATGTGGCCCAATTTGCAGAGGTGCCGAACACGCTTTCATTGGCTTCCCTGATGTTTGCCCTTAGACTGGCTCTCAGGCCTGGTGTATAGAACCCACGGAACTGGGATTCAGCACCTGCCCTTTGGAAAGGCGCAAGCTTGCCTGGCTGATGTCATCTTTCCCTTGTGTTGCTCATGCGCAGCAGCAAAGGGAAGGTGGCCAACTGGGATGATTTGAAGAGGAATATGTGTTTTTAAAACTCTGATTCCTTCTGAATGACGTTTCCTTTGAATTTGCCGCTGCTTCCCCTATGCTAAGTGGTTTCGCTAATATAAAAAAACCCTCCAAACTTATCTTAAAAGGGCCCCGTTATGACTATTTTATTCTCTGGCTTCAGCCCAGTAGCTGTCTATGCTTTCTCGCCAAAGGGCCTTGATTTCATCATGCCTCCCAACCCCCCGCTCTCACAGGGAGGGGGGCTGGCCTGGTTCCCATGCTCTGGACTCAGAAGGGGACTGGGTTTCCTTTGGAAAGCACTGTTAATTTACATGAGAAAATAATTCACAATTTTTTCTTTCTTGTGTAGAAACTGATTTTCCTCACACGGCATCTTGAAAGCAAAGCCAGTTAAATGCCAGTTAAAAACATGCCCAATGGGTCAAATTTGTCTCTGGGGTAAGGACATGGATTTCAAAAGAATTTCATCAGGGATGCATTTGGCCACTTAGTCTTCAAACCCTCCATGGATTGACTCCAGCCAACCTCCATGACCTTGTGTCTCTTTCTACTCCCCTTCCAGTTCCTTCTGCTTCTCTGGCACTGGCCTCCACACTGTCCTTTTCACACAATCTCTCTAGTGATGGTGCACGAACCTTCTCCTCCTCAGCTCCTGCCTTGGGATCAGCTTTCATATCAAATCTCATCTGAAAACATACCATCTCCCTTTGCCAGCACATCTTCATCCCTCTCTGCCTCTGCTACTGCAGCTCATTTAATCCTGAAGAGTGTGTCTAGGACACACATTAGTGTGACAAAGGTATTGTAGTGAATCAGCCCAGAACTGGTCCTGGACACTTCCAGTGCTCTGGGCAAAGCTGTATGAAAGGCCTCTCCCTGCATCTGACATAATGTCTCCTTGAGGCTGTTCAAGTGTAGCTCTTCAGTGTCACTGAATAGCTAATCTAGTCTGCCTGACGGTGGCCACCTATCTACCTACATTCCCTCCTAGTCTGCCACTCTCTGTGCATCTTAGTGCCCTCTCAGGTGTGGCAAGACCCTTTCCCCTGCTTTCATCTCTGCACCAGACTGTACCAAACTTCATCCCAACCTGAGCATTCCTGGGTTTCTGTTCACTTAGGGACAGACTGTGAAGAAAGGCACCAAGGGGAGCGAGAAACATTCTAATGGAAAGTAAAATACAGGGGCATCAGGCAGGAGTCAGTGTTGGAGTTCAGAGGCCTAATCTTGCTCTCCGTCACATGAGGGTAGATCAGGAGTAACTCCAGGGAAGTCAATGGAATTACACTGGTGTAAATCAGAGGAGAATCAGTCCCGAAGAGTTTGGTTTTATAAGGCACTTGTTTGTTGATTGTTCTGAGTTTATATTATTCTGAGAAATAGTTTTATCTCATTGGTTTAACAGCATTAAAGTTATTAGACAGGAAAAATAAATACACCCTTCCTCCTCTCCACATAAGATATATATTATTATTACATCCCAAAAACTACATTAAAGGAATGTTAAGTTTACAAAGACAAGAACTCAGAAGTTAAGCAATGCCAGGATTCATTTGATCCCCTTGTGCATATGCATTATGATACAGCCTTGACATGATCACATGCTATTTTTTCCACAGAACCCCTTCCTCATTCCAGTCCACTCCACAGTCCTGATTCATTCCCAGAGTGTGGTCCATCCTAAGCATTGAATGAGGCAAGGGGCTTGTGGGAAAAATAGCATGAGCTCATGTAACTAAGGAATGTATCATAATTAAAGCTGTGTGGATCATCAATTTTTTTAGTTGGTTGGACAAACAAAAAACATTAAAATCATTTAGATTTACCTGAAATGATTTTTTTTGAGGTGAGGAGGTGGGAGAGGTTTGGCGAACCAAAAAATGTTAAAATAAGAAACTTTTTTTTAAAAGTTTCAGGTCAATCAAAATGGTTTCTTCAACTCAAAACAAAACATTTCATTTCATTTTCAGGGTTCTTTAATTATTTTAAGTGTTTTTTAACATAAAATTAAGTGAAATTCCAAAACAAAAAGTGGAGACATTTCATTTTGGAAATTCTACAACACACCGTTCAAGGTTTCCAAATTGTATTTATTTGTTTAGCCAAAATAATTTGCCAAAATTGACCTGAATTTGTGAATTGTTTCAATTGACCCAAATCTGTATTTTTCAGAGAAAAAATGTTTTGCATGAAAAATTTTGCCCAACCCTAATTATAATGCCTATGTGCAACAGGTCCAAAGTACGGTTGCACAGACAACCTGAATTCAGGCATTTCCTCAGTTTTGAGTGCTTGACTTTGTAATCTTAACATTCTTCTAACATAGTTGATCTATAGATATGTAAATGTTGCCAGGAGACAAAGAGATTTCTATTTTATACTTGTGTTAGGAAGTGAGAGCAGGGAAGAAGGAGCTCGAGGCAAGGAATGGAAACACCACCAGAGAGCCAAGAGCAAGGCTCCCACTGCCTTCGGGGGCTAAGAGACAGAGCGAGCTGGAACAGCCTTTGTCATCCAGACTCCCTCCTCTGAGAGATGGTGAAGAGCCAGTGGCTCCAACCCATTCCCTTCACACCCTTCCTGGCCCAGCATCCCCTTTTGGCCAATTCCAAGCTCAATATGTTTCTTGTTACTTTGCATTTGCAGCTAAACTTGGTAACACTTAATTAATTGGCTAACTGGGGACTGGCTGGCTCAGGGTAATGGGAATAGGATCTGGTGACTTTCACCTCTGGATCGCTGGTTTAAATCCAACCTGAGCTGGCACTGACTGAAGGTGGTTACTCTCAGACGACTTTGTGGTGGCCAACATGAAATAAGTTGTTCTTCATTCACTTCCTACTGGAAAGAGTTTACATCCGAAAAACCCTCGCCTATTAATAACTGGTTGGGTTCTGCAGAATGAGAGCCTGAGTGGGTCACGGGGAACGAGCTCCTCCTGGAACAGAGACCTCCAGGTCACAACCAAGGACCATTTGCTGGAGCAGAATGGGGAAGCTTGCCCTGGCATTATTGGTGCTGTCCATGCTCCGTGGATAAGCAGAGTATTCAGCCACCATCACTGTCAAGCCAGTAGTTTTCACCAGTCATAACATTTGCTTTCACGCTTGTATAAGCTACACGTAAGTGTATGTTAAATGCAGCCTGAATGAGACAAGAGTCGTAATTTAAATGAATGCCATATCGATTATCAAGGATTTGTTCCCTGAGGTTTAAGAAGTTTGTAATAGACACAGATCTCATTGAACATGGCCATCGTTAACACTCACGAAATCCGCTTTTAATATTTAATGGATAATTTAATAATTAATTAGCATTTAACAAACACACAGCACAGAAGCCTCCTGTCTGCCACCAAAAGAGAACAATAAAGACAAAATTATGGCAACGTTTTGCTAATCATTTTAGTTTTGCTTGATTCTGCAAGTTTGGCTTAATCAGACTAAGTTCCCCACAGACACTGCCTCCACCCCCAGTCCTCCTACAAACCTTCCCGCTGTTACAGTTAGGTTGTTCCATGAGAATATGGAGTGGTAACTTTTGTGCCTGATAAAATCTGCAAGCTATGGCTGTGGTAAGGTCTCTGACAGGGACACATTTCATAGCATTATATCTGGAAGGAAGGATTATGGGTTAATATTGTGGACATAGATGAAGAGCGTATGCGAGATCTATAAAGATAGCTAAGAAGAGTGATAATAAATTGCTGACTAGATGCAGGGATCATGCAAGCAGGGACCATGCAAGCTTCCCCATGCATCAGCTTGGCCAATGCTCCTAAGGCCATAACACCTCTCACTATTCCAGTCCTGCCCCCCCCCCCACCTTTGCTAAAGCATCTCACTTATAATCTACAATGCTCTCATCCTGCTCTGCCAATGCACCTCACTCCTGCCTTGCAGCATCCCCTGCTCTTCCAGTCCTGGGACCACTCCAACACACACAGCTGGGCTGATGCATCTCACTCCAGACCTGCAGCAACTGCTATTCTAGTCTTGTGCAGAGCCTGCCAGTCATGTTACACTGCACTGAAACACATGCTGGTTTTGCAATATGAAGTAACATCTCCTAGAGACTAAACGTAGCCACTAAATTTTGTTCATATGTCACAAAGCCCAAACAAGTACTCAAGTTTCCAGAAGAGAATAGCGAGGGCATTCACCTTTGGGGTCACCTGCGCCATGCACCCGACCACCACGTAGTGCACTGCTGAACCCTCTCCCCCTTTGTGCACCATGCTGCCAAGCTCCCATTAATACTTTATGATTATTAATGGCTATGGTATTTGCTGCTAGAATTCCTGCTAATTGCTTCAATTGTATATTAAACAGGCGCTCATAATTTCGTAAATATTGATCTATTTTTAGAATGGCACTTTCACTAAATGACTGACATGAGTAAATCTGGCCCCATCCGGGGGAAATTGCAGTCACCACAGGAGAGCATGGGAAGCTACCAAGAACAAACACAACCAGCAAGTAGGGCCCAGTCTCAAAACTAGAGAGGAACTGGAGTGCAGGGAACCAGAAGCCACCATGAGCCATATTCAGCCCTGGTGTAAGTCGATAGTCAATTGAGTCCCCCCAGCCCCCCACCTATCCCAGATCTGAATATGGTTCTGCGGCCCACCGCACTTAATATTGCTCTTTTGCTATGCTCTTCCCTGCCCTTGAAACTGCAGAGGGAGGTATGATAATTAAGGACAATGCCCCAGCGAGAATGCTGAGGGTATAGAGAACTGGGAAGAAGAGGATCTCTTCAAACCGTGGGGTCCTCACCTGCAACCCTGGTGGCCCAAAGCATCAGATAGGTTCTAGGACAATCTTACACAGCCACTTTTTGCTAAAGCACTCGGAGGCTTTTAGTCAGCCTTGGGCACTTGTAAATTAAAGGCTTATTATTAACAGTACTCGAGATGTACATGTTCTCTCTCCCTTGGGATATTCATTTCTTCTGATTATCATATTTTTTTTTAAATGTAATGAATTTATGGAGATAATTAAATCCCTCTGACTAGGAGTGTGTCTTACTTTCACCACCAGTGAGAACGCTGCATGTATGTAGGTAGAAATCACCATGGTACTTTACATTTCTGTAGGGCTTGTCACCCCAAAGGCTCCCTACATACCTTGCAAACTGTATCTGCTGAATATCTACAGGCATCCTATACCTCACCATTGAAATGTAGCCTCCTCTGGGGTAGAACCCAGAAACGGTGTAACTGTATAAGAAATGTAATCAGATTAAATAAGTACAAGTATAAGTCAATAAAGTAAAGTAAGTTAATTCTATGCAAATAAATAACCAAAAGCAATAAGCTTTGATGCATGATCAGAGGTGGGAGTGAAAATCAGGAGCACTGTTTTTACCATAACTTATCAACAAGAGCAAACCTTCTCCCAAACTCCAAGTTCCCCAAGATGGCTGAGTTAGCACCCCATAGCAAAAGAGATACGTTAATCATTATCAGATCTATCCTGGTGACAGGGCACCAGCCTAGACAAACCATTGGTTATGCTATGGCAGCTCTTAGTTCTGTCTTTCAGCAAACTGCCAGATCTTTCAATGACATGAACCTAGGCAAATACATAAGAATCGTGACATCAGTTAGTACACACTTTCTTTTACTGGGAAGCAGGAGTTTGTGTGCATGGATCTGTTTGTGCATTGGGGTGGGGGGTTACTTGAACATGTGTATATATGAGTATGCATGCATATCGGTGTGTGTGCCTGTGATATACATGTGTGTGCCTATATTAAGAACATAAGAACAGCTGTACTGGGTCAGACCAAAGGTCCATCTAGCCCAGCATCCTGTCTTCCAACAGTGGCCAATGCCAGGTGCTTCAGAGGGAATGAACAGAACAGGTAACCATCAAGTGATCCATCCCCCTATATTTGTGTGTTGAGAAGTGAAGTTGTTTTTCCAACATGTCCTCACATTCACTGATCCCTCTTTGCTTTTTAATAGATAGCTGCTTTCCATTATTTTCTCTGGATATCCTTTTCTCTTCAATCACATTTCCTTTCCTTTCCCTCCTTCCTTTCTTGCAGACAAAGAAAAATCCCTGCCACGGATGTCTTCATGCACCCATAAATCTTTTGCACGGGTTGAAATAGTGTCATTGAAGAAAGATCTTTTTTTGTACAAATTTCAATAAATGCCAACGGAACAGTGCAGTAAATGATCCTGAAAATACAAGAGCAAAAGGGAGACAAAGTAATGGCTGCTGAGGGGGGAAGAGAGCGAAACGCCTGGATTTAAAGCTGCCAAACAATGCATTTAAATAATTCAATTTGCAAAAGCAGAAAAGAAAGAAAGAGAAAAGAGGGGGGAGAAAAGGAAAATGCAGCTTGTGTAACAACCCAATAAATAACATCTGAGAGAGCAGGAGCCTGGAAGTGCAACAGGGAGATAGGCCCTCTCCTGTTTAGGAGAGTTTTCATTAAAATGTCAGCAAAAAAAATATATTTTGATGGATGAAGTCTGTAATTTCAGTTTTAATTCCTGCAGTCCCCACAGAGAGCACGCTGATGTCCCTTCCCTGCCTACATCCTAGCACTCAGAGCTTTCTCTTGGCCTCGCCCTGGATGCTCTCAGCAAGGCTTTTGGGATAGTTGGCGATTTGAGGGCACGTGGGAAGCTCATTGGCTAGCGAGGGTTCCAGGCAGGCA
The DNA here is from genome assembly GCF_016161935.1 of Mauremys reevesii. Taxonomy (NCBI): domain Eukaryota; kingdom Metazoa; phylum Chordata; order Testudines; family Geoemydidae; genus Mauremys; species Mauremys reevesii. The sequence continues at coordinate 79,338,183 of NC_052631.1, read as the reverse complement.
AGTACCTGGCATAACCACATGGTTTGAGGCCTCATTAGCCAGTGCTTACAAAAAAATGTAAGAGGCAGCATTTTGCAGAAGTGAGGACAGTTTGAAGAAGTGCAGCTGCAGCAGCTTGAAGCAAGGCAGCGTCAGTATGCAGGAATCTCAGGGCCCCTCAGGTATCCCCGCAGGAAATACTTCCTCCCAGCACTTGCCCTGCTGTCCCACTGTTTACTGTTGTCTCTCCTAAATTACCATGGTCAGCAGTCATGGTTATGTGTTGTGTTAACTAGGTAATTTAGATTGCAAATTCCTCTGGGCAAGGACCTTTACTTTCTGCCAATATATATCTGCAAAGCACCATTTATGCCAATGGCACCATAGAAATACATTAATAATTAATAATAATAATAATAATAGGTTGTTACTGCTTAGTAAGAGCTCAATCCAAGGGCCATTTAAGTAAATGAGAGTCTTTCCACTAGCTGAAATGTGTGTTGGATCAGGCCCTTAAATCCTTTTTATCAGTGGTGCTTCCTGGTATACAGACAGGGCACCAGGGGCATAGCAAGGGTCAAGTGGGTACCATGCTTGGGATTTATCCCACCCAACTATCAGTGCAAGCTTCCCCAGCACCACCCTGCCAGCGTACATATGGGGCACCCAAGAGGATCCACCTCTGTGGTGAAAGGCCAAATCGTTCTTCATGGCCCAGTCAGTCTTTGGTTGCTCTGTGGAGACTGCATGCACTTGACACCTACCCACTGTAACATGGAATGGGACCTCCCCAACTCATTTCACCTAGGCTATAGGACAGCCAGCAGGTAGCAATGCCTTTGGTTGGGACTAGTCAGTGCTGGCTACAGGTAAAAGGCTCCACATCTGGGTGACTAGACGATAGCAAACAGGCCCGCCAACCAGGGCAGAACAGTAAATGGGCGCTCTTCCAGCATGGCCAGGGCTTCCACATGCCTGCCCGGCTGCCTTCGTCTGCGCTTAGGAGCCTTGCGGCCCGCCGGGCGATTTAAAAGGGCCCGGGGCCCTGGGCAATTGCTCCCTTTGCCTCTTCCCCCCCGCCCCCTGCCATCGGTGGGCCTGATAGCAAATAATTTATCTAATGAATTTGGCTTGAGTAAATAATTATTTTCTTGGATGGATTTGTTATTCAGATCCATTTCTGGGAATGACCTTGTGGCTCGTTCTTCGTTTCAGTATTTGTTACTCAAAATTGGAGTGAGTTTGGTTTCTTCTAACTGGACATAAAGGTGACATGGTGATGCTGGTGCTTGACTGAGTGAGTGTCTCTCCTAGAGTCAAAGGTCTTGTGCAAACCCCTTCTCTGAAAGCTGAGTGTGTGATCTGTGTTCTGTGAATCTCCTCAAATGTTTGCTCAAAACTGTTCCGGTGATTTACATTGTTGCCGGTAACTCATTCACTAGAACGTTGGAGGAAAGGAAACAAATCCAGGTTTTTTGAGCAAATACATTTATTTTATGTTTCTGAGGTATTTGCTTAACTTTATCACTGTCCCCTGAAGTACACAGGGCCCTCTGCTGGCAGGGCAGTGACATTGCTAAAAAGCTCTGCAAAAGGTAGGGAGCAAAAGGAAATCTCCCACAATGTAACTAGTAATTGCACTAAGACAAAGGCAACAAAGACCTTTTGGGTGTGAAAACACCCCAGGCCCACAACCTTTGCCTCTGAAGCATGAAATCCTCTTCTGACTGCCAGGGGAATGTGTTCAGAAGCTTATTAGTGACTCTTTCTGACCCACAATTACTGCTCCTCACACCATCCCTGAGCAGAGTTAATTAAAACTCCCAGTCAAAACTCCCCAGGAATCACTCTCAAAACACACTCTAGATTCCCAGGAAAGAAACTTGCTACAGTGACAGGTTTCAGTAGCAGTTAGTTAGTCTGCTAAAAAAAAAAAAAAAACAGGAGTACCTTGGCAAAACTAGACTATTTAATTTTATTTAATGAGCTTTTGAGCTAGCTAAAACTTCTTTCTTATGATGCATAGAATGGAACACACAGATACTCACCAGCAACCGCACACCATACAACATAAACACTAACCCAGGAACCTATCCTTGCAATAAAGCCCGATGCCAGCTCTGTCCACATATCCATTCAAGTGACACCATCACAGGACCTAATCACATCAGACACACCATCAGGGGCTCGTACACCTGCACATCTACCAACGTGATATATGCCATCATGTGCCAGCAATGCCCCTCTGCCATGTACACATTGGCCACCCGGACAGTCTCTACGAAAAGAATAAATGGACACAAATCTGACATCAGGAATCATAACATAAAAACCAGTGGGAGAACACTTCAACCTTTCTAACCACTCAGTGACAGACTTGAAGGTGGCAATTTTGCAACAAAAACTTCAAAAACAGACTCCAAAGAGAGACTGCTGAACTTGAATTAATATGCAAACTAGATACAATTAACTGTGGTTTAAACAAAGACTATGGTGTTTGGTTTACACATTACACCAAAATAATATTTCCTATGTTAAGTTCTCTCCACACCTTCTATGCCATCTTTTAATTCACTTAAAAAAGTTTTTTCCTCCTGCTAACGATAGCTCATCTCAATTGATTAGACTCTGCCTGTTGTTATGCATACTTCCACTTTTCATGTTCTCTGTATGTATAAATATCCCCTGTGTGTGTTGTGTTCTTCTATGCAGAAGAAAGAAGCTTTAGCTTCTCAAAGCTCATGCTTAAATAAATTTGTTAGTCTTTAAGGTGCCACAAGTACTCCTGTTTTTTTTGCTACAGTGAGTCAGCTGTACATGACAGACATGCAGCATGGGAAACATGTGGCCTCAGTGTCTACTAGCATCCTATGTGGAACCTCGGGGCGGAGCAGGAGGAGAGGAGACGTTTCCCTGATATGCACGCTGTGCCACATTTCTATAATATCTAGGGCTGGAATTTTCAAAGTTATGCACTCAGCTCCCACTGAATTTCAAAGGGCTTTAAGTGCCTAACTTTCTTAGTCTCCTTTGAAAATCCCAGCCTAGAACAACGAATGGCTGAAAGTAGAGGTTGGCCTCAAGCAAAGCACAAATCCGAACATTCCCAGGCTCTGCATGGAGGGAAGGACATGTCAAAATCTGGATCCCAAATGGAGCTACCCCAGATGTCACTGATTCGAACTGTGACCTCTGACCCAAACCCAGGACTTGGGGGGTTGCTTTAGCCGCTTCTCGGCTGAAAGATTTTGCTTATAGGGCTGCCGAAGGATATTCTTATTTTGTAGCCTATGCAGTCAGAAAGGGCATATGGGGGTCGCGAGGTTATTACATGGGGGGTTGCGAACTGTCAACCTCTACCCCAAACCCTGCTTGCCTCCATTGCCTCCATTATATTGGTATTAAATATATTTAAAAGTGTGTTTAATTTATATGGGGGGGTTGCACTCAGAGGTTTGCTGTGTGAAAGGGGTCGCCAGTAAAAAAGTTTGAGACCCACTGCATTAGCAGCACCACTGAAGTCACCAGTGTTGTATGGGGCTTGGCCCATAATGAATAATTCATTCAGAATAGTTTTCTTTAAAAAAAAATCCCAACTGTTATGACTAGGGTAGATTCTGGAGTCTGAGCTGCTGCCAAAGGTTCCAGAAATGCCCGGATAGAACATTCCTGCTTGGCTGCTGTTGTGCTCTCTAATGTCCCAGATAGGACGGTACCTTAGTGGAAATTCTGGGAGCCTCCACTGGAATTCTTTATCTGGTCTCTGCTGTGTTCTTCTGGAGGAGCAGGAACCCCAACAGATCCACTAAAGCCTACTTGCCACATGGACCCAGTGTCAGGATCCTGACCAATGGTCAGAGCAAGGGCAAACCTGAGGCTGAGAGTAGTGGAGGAATTCACAGACAAGTTCCAGGCCAGAATCAATACCAAGAATCAGCATCCAAGTCAGGTTTCAGGGTCCAGGACAGGAGGAGAGGTGCAGATCAAGCTGGGGTCAATGCCAGGAGTTCCAGAGCAGAAATGGTCATGGCAAGGACAAAAGATCCACACTGTTCCAAGAAACATCTGGGCAACATCCCCCTTGGGTTTAAACAGGGCAGGCAGCCAATCAGAAGCCATGAGCCTACTGCCTGTTGGGTCCCTTGAAGCGAGACTTCCCATGCTCTGCATCCACTGCAGCTTATTGGTATTGGAGCACAAGCTGGCTGTTGCTGGGTGACAACATGGAGGTGTTTGCTGCTGGCAGCTTTCCAGGCCCAGGTTTGAAACCTGCTGGGCCTTACACCCTGTAGAAACAGTTGACAGCTTTTTCCTGGAATTTTGCAGTGGGCATGTTCAATGCTGCTGCATTTACCCGCAGCCTCCAGTCTAGAACTGTCAGATACCTACAAGCACCCGCTTCCTCATTCTCTGACCCTAAGGCTGCCCTGGAAATCACCATGCGGCTGAAGAGAAGTTCTGAAGAGGAAAACAAAAGGGCGGGTAAGGAAGATCGCATGAATTTATTTTCTTCCTCTTCCAGCGTCCTCCATACCACAGTCACCCATCACATTCTATCAGAGGCTTTTCAGTGGTGTACACACTTAGCCTCAGATTCACCCCAATGAGGCAGAAGGAGGTTGAGGTTTCTTTGAGGAGGGGATGGGAAGTTGTTTTTTGTTGCATTGAATGGTTTTGTTGGTACCCTGTGTTTGGAAAAATGATATTGGGGGTCCTTCAGTAATTACAATATCGGGAACTATGCAGGATGGGCTGGAAAAGCCACAACTAGTTCCCACACAAACACAGACATTTGCACACAAACACACACACTTGCCAATGGGGTGTGGGGTCCTATTTAATTACTTCAGTTACTCTGCCACCTCCTCTGACTTTTCCAGTGGAAACCAAAGGAGAGCGCGTCAGCTCTGTGGTGTGCAAAGGGGAGCGAATGAGCCCAGGCACGTGTGGGTATAAGGCATTTGTCAGAGGTCCAGCGCTAAGAACATCTGTTCTGTGGAAGTCTGCCGCAAGAGTGATCTCCAGTCACACTCCCTTGGCAGTTATTAGCACAGATGCTTCCACCCTCCAGTGCAAGGACAGCGGTTGTGTTTTGAAATCTTTCTAACATCCTTACAAAGCCTTGGCATTCGAGACTCTGGGAGAGATCTCAGCTGGGAGAGTAACACTATTAGCCAGAGCAATTGGCAGCAGATAAGTCTAGCAAATGCTCTCAAACATCAGGTGAGGAGGAGCAGAGACGGTGCTATGTAACATAAGGAACCAAGACAGCTACAACTGCAAACAGAACAGGTTAATGTACTTTACAAAACACATTGCACGTGTGTTTAATATTTATCATACAGGCACACTTGAAAAGCATGGTGCCTTTTAAATAGATTGTGTCCGATGGTATATTTGGAATATATTAAACCATGAGGATGTAGTTTTAATTATTTGTTTAATGATGCTTAAACCACATTGGAAATATTATTCTTTAGAGGAGGAGAGAACATGACACCTTCCATTCCCTGGGGAGTAGGGGTTGTTCCCCACAGAGTTTATACACACCTCTATATTCCTCTCCACACCTCTGTGTCTGTCACCAACCCTCGCAGTCCCTCAAGACTGGAAAACAAGATAAAAGCCCAAAATGAGGATCACAAGAAAAACATGAGTCTCAGGGAGGCCAAATCAATGAGATCTATTTCTGGCTATAGCTCTCTGCTGCGAGTAATTGCCAGCAGAGACAACCCCCAACTACAACCCCAGACTCGAACTCCACGGCCTTTTGGGAATTTCCCAATCCAGATCTGCACTCCAAGGTTGTGCCTCCCGCCAGTTTCCAATATGCTGCAATGAGCAACATGGCAACAGCTGGCCAGTTGAGGTAGAGAAAAGCCAGCGTGTGGGAGTCAAGTTGCTTTTCTGAAGTGGAATAGGTCCTCTATAAGCATGTGCTGAGGGAAGCCTTCTGATGTTTCTCATGAGGTAGCAGGGGACTCAGGAGTATGTCAGGAGTGCAATATGAGGGCAAGACCTTGCTCTAGATAAGAACTAGAATTGGGCCCAGTCCCCTACATTTGGACCTGGATTTCAAGCTCCCCAAGTTCAGGAAAGTTGGATAGGGTGTGCTTTGGGCCACTATAAAGTTAGGAGCTATAGGCTCAGTTCAGATCCAGGTGCAGATTCTGAACACCCCGCACTGCTAGAGGGTTCTGCTCAGACCCAGGAGTCAGGTTCAGGCCCAGCTCTACTAACAACCCCATGTTATGTCCTTGGCCAGCACAAGAATGCAAGCAGGATGAGAAAAGCAGTGTCCTCCCCCAACCCCGCAACACAGAGAACCAAAGCAGAGAGTCTCCTACCTAGACCCAGCCACCATTTCTGTAGGGATTTCCATAGAAAGTTACCTGGCGAGGGCTCAGATAGGGGCACCAGAGAGACTCTACAGATTTCACATTTCTCTAGAGACTCTGCAGACTTCACATTTCATTCACCAGATTTTGAAGTGTTAACACACTCTGTCTCTCACTGAATTCCTACAGTAACGCGCGTTTCAGGATTGTGAATCTTGAGAGAACTGGGCTGATTCATTCCTAGACCACATACCGGAAACACCAATTCGCTGCCTTGCACTCACTGCTCTCCCTGCCCCTCTAATCAGCAGGCACTTTCTTTGGGATGATTTCCCCAGGGTTTCCTATTATGCCCCTTAGCTGATTGCTCCTTAAGTGCATGGCAGCGAGATTACCATGTGATCACATGCCACAAAGCCCTCACAGAGACTGGATCAAAGGAGCCAATAGATGAGATGCTTTGGAGCAAATTATGGTCCCTTTAAAGTCAATAGACATTTTGTCAATAGTTTAGTGGGCTTAGGATTTCCCTGTCAGACTGTGCCTTTTAAGAGATTATATCTGGGCAAAGATCTATCTCTAGCATGCAGGCAGGGAGCTCTGCAGGCACCCGGAGAAGGAGGGTTCTCCTGATGGATATAATCTGGGGTTAATCACTGCTAAATGTTTGCCATCCAAGCATATACTGGGTCATGATCCTTAGTTCAAGGGGTTGCAGAAATATCTCCTATTTCTGGAGACTCTGAGATGACATTTTCTGAGTTATCTGCAGTTTAACTGGAGCTGTGAATCTTCTTTTTGGTTGATGGGGGATTAGTCCACAAACAGCTGTGATGCTTTGAGTCTTAAAATACCCTCCAAAGAGGATCCTGACCCTAAAGCTGTGCTCAGCTAAGAGCTCTCAATTTACTGTTCATTTTAAACCACCCTCTGCTGTAAAATGCCATTAGGTCAGTTTATAGGTGGCTTCACCCCAACACGGTTTAGGTATCTGCTACCCGGGGTAGATGAGGGGCCCAATTCTCCACCCACATACACCGCTTTTGCATAGGTGTAATGCCATTGACTTTCGTGGTGATTTGCACCTATGTCAGAAAGATCAGAATCAGGCCAGGGGTATTTTAGTCTATAATCAGCCCACCGAAAGATAGGCCGGAGAGGGAACAGTACTCACATCTGCTGCCCAGTTAATTTAACATGAAAAAAAGGACAGGACTGGAGGGTCTGGCCTATTGATCCTTAGAAAACAGTCACACTTGGTTTGAGCCTGAAACCGAGCTGCCAGCTTGACAAATAGCAGAGCATTCTTCCCTTAATAAAGTCATCAGCGTGTCTCTTTCCATTGCAGAACCACCTGGAACAGGGGCAGCCAGGGAATGGAGCCAAAATCTCTTGTATGTTGGCTCTGCTAGGTTGTCCCCTTCTGGACTACAGGAAGGAAACAAGTGTCCCCTTAGGCTAGTGAGAAGATCTGCCTTCCTTATCTTAGCCAAACCAATCAGTGAGGGCCTTGCTACCATTCATAAACCTGGGAAACATCTCCCCCTAGCAAGGAGGTAACATCATCCATCCTCAGTAACTGAACTGATTGAATTGTAGCCCCAGATCCAGAGCTCCAGCTAACAAAGGCTAGGGAGGGTTTTAACTCCAGCAAGACCCTCAAAGGGAGGGGAGAGTAAAAAAGGAGGAGAGACCTCCCTGTGCAATGGCTGCACGGGACCTAGTTTCATCCTTTACAGACTGTTCTGTAGCAATGAGAATTGCCTCTTTCTATCACTGCTGTTTCCAGTAAAGAGGGAATATTTCCAGATGGGGAATTCATGACGGTAAAGCACTTCCACTAAAACTAAATAAATGCAGTTAGAAAAGCAAATAGAATTGAGGCTGCTGCGATTCATTCAGGGACCTGGGGATATTCTACAGGCAGCACATTTCTCTCCTTCTGTTATTCAGCACAACACAGGAATTTGGAGACTTGCAAAAGTGGGGTAACTCTTAACATGTGAGCACACACCTGTGTTCCCTTCCTCACATGGCTCCCAAAGGGATGATCCCCCCGCAGTGATCTCTGCAGGGGTGAAATCCTGTTCATCTCATTAACACAATGGGACTTCAAGGTAAAGTTAGGGGGACTAAATCAAGCTGGTGATCAGAGCAGAATGTACCACTTAGATACAATCTCAGCAGTACAGATGAACCCAAGCCAAAAAGCCCAATTCTGGACTTCCCCAAAGTTCAGGGGTATTTGGATCTGAGATGTAGATTCAGGCCCAGCTATTCTACATTCCATCTTGTGGCATTCTCTTCCCCCCAATGCCCTGTCGTCACTGCAAAGGATGGTGTAGATTAATGGGAATACTCTTGACTCCTCAGGTTCAGCAGCTAACTACAGACCCTACCAGGGTCCCGGTTTGAGTCTCTGGTGCAGTAGCATGTAAGTCACACATGCAGAGATTCACACCTACATACTGACAGGTTTCAGAGTAGCAGCCGTGTTAGTCTGTGTCCGCAAAAAGAACAGGAGTACTTGTGGCACCTTAGAGACTAACAAATGTATTTGAGCATAAGCTTTCGTGGGCTACAGCCCACTTCATCGGATGCATGCAGTGGAAAATACAGTAGGAAGATATATATACATACAGAGAACATGAAACAATGGGTGTTACCATACACACTAACTAGAGTGATCAGTTAAGGTGAGCTATTACCATCAGGAGAGAAAAACACTTTTTGTAGAGACAATCAAAATGGTCCATATGCAGCATTTGTCAAGAAGATGTGAGAAATGGTGGGGGAGGGGGAATAAATATGGGGAAATAGTTTTACTTTGTGTAATGACCCATCCACTCCTAGTCTTGGCACCCTGACAGCAGGATTGTCTGGCTATGTACACTCTCTCCTCAGGCCCTACGCTACCAGCACTCCTAACTATCTTCGAGACACCACTGACTTCCTGAGGAAACTACAATCCTTTGGTGATCTTCCTAAAAACACCATCCTAGCCACTATGGATGTAGAAGCCCTCTACACCAACATTCCACACAAAGATGGACTACAAGCCATCAGGAACAGTATCCCCAGTAATGTCACAGCAAACCTGGTGGCAGAACTTTGTGACTTTGTCCTCACCCATAACTATTTCACATTTGGGGACAACGTATACCTTAAAATCAACGGCACTGCTATGGGTACCCGCATGGCCCCCCAGTATGCCAACATTTTTATGGCTGACTTAGAACAACGCTTCCTTAGCTCTCGTCCCCTAACGCCCCTGCTCTACTTGCGCTACATTGATGACATCTTCATCATCTGGACCCATGGAAAAGAAGCCCTTGAGGAATTCCACCATGATTTCAACAATTTCCACCCCACCATCAACCTCAGCCTGGACCAGCCCACACAAGAGATCCACTTCTTGGACACTACAGTGCTAATAAGCGATGGTCACATAAACACCACCCTATACCGGAAACCTACTGACCGCTATACTTACCTACATGCCTCCAGCTTTCATCCAGACCACACCAATGATCCTTTTGCTACAGCAGGGATTGGCAACCTATGGCACGCTTGCCAAAGGTGGCACGCGAGCCAATTTTGCCAGGCACGCGGCTGCCGGCCAGGGTCCTGGCCGCCGGCCTCACTCAGTGTCCTGCCGGCCTGGGGTTCCGTTCACTCAGCTGGCAGGAGGCTGAGCGGGGCTGGTGGCCGGGACCCCAGACCGGCGGCAGGCGCGCCCCTCAGCTCCCCCCTCACCGCGCTCGAGTTCTCCGGCTCCCGGGAGTGTGAGCCGCCAGGGCACAGGCCCCTGAGCCTGCTGCGGGAGGGACGGTGGCAGCGGCTCACGCTCCCAGGAGCTGCAGAGCCCGAGCGCAGTGATGGGAGAAGCTGGGGGGGCGCACAGGGACCGCCGCCCGCATGCATCCACTGCAGGACCCCTGGGGGGGCACCGGGCCACAGCCCGGGTAGGCACGCCCCCCGGCTCCCTCTTACTGCACTCAGGTTCTGCGGCTCCCAGAAGCCACCGTCGCCGCTGTCCCTCCCGCAGCTCCCCCGCGTCCCGCTGCCTCAGCACTCCACGTGGAGTTTTGCCTCCACATGGAGCCAGCGTCTGACCGGCATGGGCATGGTAAGGGGAGTCCCAGGGGGCAGTCAGGGAGCAGGGGGAGGGGGTTGGATGGGTCGAGAGTTCTGGGGTCCTGTCAGGGGGCGGGGAGCAGTTGGATGGGGCATGGGAGTCCCAAGGGTCTGTCTTGGGGTGGGGGTGTGGATACGGGTTGGGGCTGTCAGGGGACAGGTAGGGGGTAGGATCCTAGGGGGGCAGTTAGGGTGGGGGTCTCAGGAGGGGGCAGTCAGGGCACAAAGAGCAGAGGGGGTGGGGATTCTGATGGGGGCAGTTGGGGTGGGAAGTGGGAGGGAGTGGATGGGGGCAGGGCTAGGGTAGGGCTCTCTCCTCTTTTTGATTGTTGAAATATGGTAACCCTAGGTGAGGGGGGAGCTGGGGGGTGCATGGGGGCTGGCACCTGCGTACATCCACTTCAGCCTGCAGGAGCCCCCTGGGGGGCGCTGGGCCGCAGCCTGGACAGGAGGGGCCGGGGGGTCATGGCTGCTCCTCGCTAGCAGCACCACCGCCTTTGCAGGGCTGCTTCCCCCCTGCACCCTGCCAGCTTCTCCATGGCTGGGGCTCTCTGCTGCCGCAAGCGGGACGCTCTGGCTCTCCGGTGTCTCTGGAAGGCGGCTCCTCCCTGCCAAGTTGATGCAGCGGCCCAAGTCTGGCAAAACCAGTGAGTAGACTCGGGGCGGGGGCCACCGGGGTGGGGTGGGGAGGGCTCACGGGGGGGCTGTGCACCCTCCAGGGGAGTTCAGGGGGCAGGGAGGGGGGGAACCTGGTCTAGGGAGCAGCCCCTGGGCAGGCTGACCCCTGGGGTCTAGAAAGGCTTGTTGGGATTTGTCCCTCAATGAACCAATGTGCAAGGGGAGAGTGCAAGGTGGAAGTTTTGCCTAGGGCGCAAACTATCCTTGCACTGGCCCTGCCCCAGGGGGTGCGTGCACCCCAGGTTAAGAACCACTGCACTAAACTGATAAGATCTACATTTTAATTTAATTTTAAATGAAGCTTCTTAAACATTTTTTAAAACTTGTTTACTTTACATACAATAGTTTATAGACTTATAGAGAGAGACCTTCTAAAAATGTTAAAATGTATTACCGGCATGCGAAACCCTAAATTAGAGTGAATAAATGAAGACTCGACACACCACTTCTGAAAGGCTGCTGACCCCGGTCTACAGCCAAGCTCTACGATACAATCGCATTTGCTCCAACCCCTCAGACAGAGACAAACACCTACAAGATCTCTATCAAGTGTTCTTACAACTACAATACCCACCTGCTGAAGTAAAGAAACAGACTGACAGAGCCAGAAGAGTACCCAGAAGTCACCTACTACAGGACTGACCCAACAAAGAAAGTAACAGAATGCCACTATCCGTCACCTTCAGCCCCCAACTAAAACCTCTCCAGCACATCATCAAGGATCTACAACCTGAAGGACAATCCATCACTCTCACAGATCTTGGGAGACAGGCCAGTCCTTGCTTACAGACAGCCCTCCAACCTGAAGCAAATACTCACCAGCAACCACAGACCACACAACAAAAACACTGACCTAGGAACCTATCCTTGCAACAAAGCCCATTGCCAACTCTGTCCACATATCTATTCGGGGACACCATCATAGGACCTAATCACATCAGCCACACCATCAGAGGCTCGTTCACCTGCACATCTACCAATGTGATATATGCCATCACGTGCCAGCAATGCCCCTCTGCCATGTACATTGGCCAAACCGGACACTCTCTAGGTAAAAGAATAAATGGACACAAATCAGACCTCAAGAATTATAACATTCAAAAACCAGTCGGAGAACACTTTAATCTCCCTGGTCACTCAATTACAGACCTAAAAGTTGCAATATTACAACAAAAAAACTTCAAAAACAGACTCCAATGAGAGACTGCTAAATTGGAATTAATTTGCAAAATGGACACCATTAAATTAGGCTTCAATAAGACTGGGAGTGGATGGGTCATTACACAAAGTAAAACTATTTCCCCATGTTTATTTCCCCCACACACACACAACCCCCACTGTTCCTCACACCTTCTTGTCAACTGCTTCATATGGACCATTTTGATTACCACTACAAAAAGTTTTTTTCTCTCCTGCTGGTAATAGCTCACCTTAACTGATCACTCTCGTTACAGTGTGTAGGGTAACACCCATTGTTTCATGTTCTCTGTGTATATATATATCTTCCTACTGTATTTTCCACTGCATGCATCTGATGAAGTGGACTGTAACCCATGAAATTTATGCTCAAATAAATGTGTTAGTCTCTAAGGAGCCACAAGTACTCCTGTTCTTTTTACACATACATACTGTTACTCTGTCTTCCAATCCCAGTGAGTTATTCTGACAGCAGTGTCACCCCTCTGCCCAAAAGAGGCCTGGCAGGTCAGCTTTACAGTGAGAAATCAGTGACACGCAGTCTTGGTATAATCCAAATGTAACTTGCTTTATTTACTGCTATACACCGGGTCCTCCTGGAGTTGGACAGAGATCATACATCATTAAGACAATCCCTTCTTCCAGGGATCAGCTCTAGTGCCTGGTTCCCAGGGAGCAACTGTGCCCAAGAATAGACTCTAAGCAAAGAGCAAGGCAGAGGACAAACCTTTCCTGAAGTTGGTTCTGCTCCAGAACCTTGCATAACCCAGAACTAACAACAACACTGCATGTCTTCCAGAGACTAAACATTTGCTCACATACTAAGAAAAAGAACTTGGAAGGCTATGTGTAACTGTGCCACCTAGTAACCTTTGCCAAAGCAATATATGTGCTGGGGTGAAACTCCACCAGTAGTAACAATGCGGGGAAGCCTAGTCTAGATGGTGCACCGGCGATCTATCTACCATATTGCCTAAGCCTGCTGAGCAGGTCTAGACAGCCTGGTATTTAAAATGTTGGTGGCTGCCCTTTGCTTGTCTGCCGTAGCGCTAATGTGCAGCCTACCCAATGGAACTGAACCAGGGGCAGTAACTGTGTAGACAAAGCTAACTGTTTACATCTGTTCTAGCATCTGGCCAGCAGTTGGCAGACATACCACTCAGCAACTTCCTTTGAGCTAAGGCGAGGATAATGACGGAGTACAAAAAAAGTCCTAGACCAATATGAATTTTGTGCTTTAAAAGACATGTTCTTGCTGTTCACAGTTTAGTCTCCTGGCAGTTCCCCTCAAATTGGACTCAGACAGACATTAAAGCAGAATAGGGTCCAAAAGTCCTCTCTAAAATGTTGCTGCTAGTGAGGAGTCATAACTCAGCCTCTGTCAGCAGCTTGATTGGTCCTGCTCTGGGGCCACCTGACCTGCTGATTTCCTCCATCCTTCCCTCTGCTGCTGAGCATCTCCCCTCACAGCCCCCATAGGATATGAGCTCATTGCTTATATCTCAATAGGACCGGAGTTGTAGCTCCGCTGTGGCCTCTGGGCTCCTACCAATCAGCAGACTTCAGAAACTTCATCACATAAAGTTGCACAGAAAGTCTTTTAGAGAAATGGTTCCCACTTATTAAAACAAATCTGAGGCAGCAGTGAGGTCAGGCGATGCCAATAGTTCTCTGTGATTCGCAGCTCCAGTGACCGATACCTTCCTGTGAGGTGGACAAAGCCTCCAGCCTCTTGTCATCTGCCCAAGAGTCCTGCCTCAGCCTACAAATCTCCATTCCAGAGTTCCCAGACACTGACGGGGAAGTGGAAGGTGGTGCATGGTGGTGGTGTGGATTTTAATTACATTCATCTCCTTTGTGTCGGGTCCCAAATTGTCCTGATTTGCTTGTACGCTTAAAAAGGGAACCATCAGAAAACAACATTCAGGGTAAATTTCTCCATGGAGCATCTCTATGATTTTAGTACAGTCGCCTCAGATTGGCTTCTCATTCACATCCAGTAGAATCTCTAGCAGTGAGTCAGCCTTTGGAAGTGCTCCAGATTCACGGCCTAGTTCTCAGCTACATCCCACTGCTCTGGCAAGGCAAAGGAGCCTTATATGGATTGGAAACAGCCCCCTGAGCATATCCCCCAGTGCATCCTTGGGAAGTATAGAGCTGGTATTAGGGCTGCATGTCAGACCTGCTCCTAGCCCCTAAAGGCTTGTCAGAAAGGGCAACGGGCAGGGAAAGAAAGGGTCTGATTGGCATGCTCTGTGCTATCACTATTGTCTGCTTCCTCGGGCCTCTAGGGAAGCCACAGTAAGCAGAGTGTAAGTTAGAGCAACCCTGAGGAGGTGAAATGAAGATCCTTGTGCTAATGTCCTTTGAGATCGAGAGAAAGAGGGAAAATTGCTGACACACATTCAGGAGTGTCTCTAAACAGAGTGAGTCTTAAGGTTTTCCAGCTGGCACCAGATAGTAAGTATTTTTAATACGTGCTTCATAGAAAATGAATTGTGCCCTTAGTGTAAGAATTCATCTATAAGCCCTGTCTGTCATTTTTTCTTTTGGTTGTTGTTGATTTAAACGAATGGAGAACACGCTGATTTTGTTTTGAAATCACTCACACTGTTATCTGGGTTCTGGGGAGATCCTAGGAGCCTAGATTTCTTACAAATATTTTAGCCACACAAGCCCGTCATCGGGAAGTCTGTTTCCCCACTCGACGTCACTCAATCTGGTCTCTTTGTGCAGAGTGCAGCGATAGGGGGAGAATGAGCAGAGCAAGGGGAAGAGAAGGGAGCTGCTCTAGTCTATAAAGGGATTGGGATCCCATTGCCAGGCCAGGTAAAAGGATAAGACCATTGTAATTCTAAGTCTATGGGATGCCATGGTGTCCTATAAGACAATACATAATCGCTATTATTGCAGACCGTCTACCCATACACACACGCTAGTAATTGCCTACAGTACCTGGGTCTGCGTATCACCCCACTTGCATCAGGTTTACACCAGTATAACTCAGCTGACTTCAGTAGAGTTACTCCTGATTTACATTGGTGCTGCCAAGAGGCGAATCAGACCCTGACTTCCACAAAACCTCTCTTCTTCCTCCGACGTGCTAAACAGAGAATAGACGCCCTGAAGTTCAGTGTCGGTTCAGCTGCATTCTGTACTGTGTACCCAAGTCCTTATTGCACAGGGCTGTGCATTGCATTAGCTTTAATGGGCTGTCATGTGGGAAGGGCACAGCACCCATGCCAGAGACAGAACTGACCAGCAATTGCCATCAGTGCTCCCTTCTTCAGCCCAAGTAACTTCACACTCCGTGGAAAAATCCATATGTTGATAGATGGGCTGAAATCTTCCCAGGGTGGGCGAGTAGCTTGTTGGGCCTTTGGATCAGGTGCCTGCATTCTGGAAGTGTTTCCGGGGGGTGACAGCTTTGGATGGACACAATTACTGGCAACAGTCTCTTCTTTTCCAGAATGTGCTTTACCCTACCCCTGAGCCCTGGATTGGGAACCTTATTTATTACTTTTTAATCCGTATAGTGTTGACCTCAGGCCACATAATACAGACCCAGATCCCAATTCCCAACCTCCTAAAGTTCAGGGCTGTTTGGATCCATAAGAAGATTGAGTCCACTTACTGAATTTGGTTCCAGACCTGGATTTTCATCCACACTCTTTCTTCTATCCCCACCCAGTACATTCCGTCTTTACAGCACACTGTGATGGTGATGCTAAAAGTTCTTGATAGTTGTAAGGGCTAACCATTCCCATTACATCCTGAGGGGAGACGGTCCCTTCTTCTATATATACTGTGGATGGTGTCAACTGCTGTCTTACCCAGGAACAACTGCCTGCTTCCTCATATTGAGTCTCGAGTCTTCTGCTTGGAGATGGTGGCTGGCTTTTAGGATTTAGCATCTGAACAATCTGTGTAATTGTGCACTTCCTTCACATCTAACAGGATTTGCATTGTAGGCTAATGATGTGCCAATAGCTTTTACTACAAATCCTCTCGGAGGTCTCCTAGACGGCTGGTTGATTCTTGTGGCCCACTCTGTATGTTACATTATGGAGCTGCTACTAATCCTGCCATAAATATGTTTTTAATGTTTAATTTACATCTCACTCACATACAATAACTGCTCTGGGAAATCTCAAGTGCACCTTAAAAATGGAGCTCCAATAATTATTGTAAATTAGATACCATCATTGTAGTATTAAAAACATATTTCTATACAGAAATGGAGTTTGAATACAAAGTACAGTGTTGTGCCACACTCATTATACAAAGATCATGAAGAAAATGGCCAGCTTTGTATTGCATTAATGAGAACAACTTGCATTTCTGTAATACTTTCTGCGCCAGAAGGATCCCAAAGCGCTTTACAAATATTTACCGTATATGCAATAGAGACCTCCCTACTGAAAAGTAGCATCTGTTTGCCAGCACTCACCAACCCTACCAATAGTGTAGACAGGAAACAAGGGATCCCTGATCCAGATGAAATAGCAGAGGAATTTGAGGGAGGCAGATTACAACTACCGAACTAGAATCTGCCCAGGTCAGCTGTACTAAAGCCCCTTTGTGGAATGTCTCATGGAATCTCTAAAGCCCACCAGGGATCGGCACTTTGGCTTTATGTCTCGTTCGCAAGATGAAGTACATTTTGGTCCTGATTTTCAGAACTACACGCGGGCAATTGTGTGCCTAATTTGCATGCTTATCGTAATTGTGTGTGAAAATATGTGTGCAAACGGCCATTTAGATACACTCGTGAGCCATGTTACCTGATTTACCGCATTATCACAGGAAGTGCACAGACAATTGAGGATTGCAACTGAGCGTGCAATTTTTAAAATCAGACCCCATTTAGGTCTATTCTCTGCTTACTGTATATATTTTAACATCTATAATAAGGTGTACCAGATGCAATAAATATATGGAGGTGCATATGAATTTGACATGTGGTCCCACAAGCATCCAGAATTAGTGAGTTAATGTGTGAATAGAGTTAATGACTATTACTTGTGCATTCTGAAACATTCCGCCTCTTATGGATGCAGTCAAGGGAATGGCATGTCTCTGTAAGAAACCTCCTCGGTAATATAACTCTATGGTGTTTGCTCCCCAACTTCCAAGCAAGTTCAGGAGAATCAGCACATCTATTGATCATGCAGAACTTTTCTATCACCAAGTAAAACTCAGTCGGAACAACCTCTCACCTCCAGTAATTATGGTCACATGGATGAGGATCACAACTCCCCATTTGCAATATATCATCACTAAGCAGACATGCAGACACTGTCGTCTGTCACTAGGAAACTTTCAGACATGATGAATCAATTATATCAAGTCCTACATGCAGCCTATAAAATAACAAAGTGGAGAAGTTCATAACCACTCCAGACTAGCGATAAGTAACAGCTGTGTCCATCCATCCATCCCTCCCACTATAAGAGGGGGCCCAATTCATCTCCCATTTTTTGGACTGCAACTTCTCTACATACATTCCTGTGCTTTCTACTGCACAAACTCACACATGTTAGCCCTGGTGTTTAAAAGGCATCTGGCAGTTTGTGTGCACACAGCAATGTGTGTACATTGCTTGTGTTTTCACCAGCATACTCAGGTGATAGATTCCATCACTTGCGTGTGCAAGAAATAGCAGCTCTAGGGATATGCAAGTGGACGCTCTTGCTCACGTGTGGAAGAGATCGTGCATATGCAACTGTGTGGATGCACAAATGGAGACCAGGACGAGGCTCCCCTTAAAATCAGGCTCATTACTTACTAAGCATCTGCAGACATTCAGCCAGTCCCGTCAGTCAGCTGAGTGAATGTTCCTCTTTGTGTCTATTGCATGTCGGGCGGGCATCAAGTCTAATGAACTTGATTTGAGGCTTACAGAGAGTTACTAGGTTCTATTCCTGACCCAGCCACTGACTTGCTCCGTGATCTTGGGCAAAGTGCTTCATCTCGCTGGGCCTCAGTTTCCACACATGTAACATGAGGAGTTTATATATATCTAGGTACTTCCACAGTCCCCTTCACCATAGTATCAGACTCGGAAAAATGTTAGTAGATTTATCTTTGTATTCCCCTTTGTTAGATAGGGAAACAAGAGGATTTTGCTGGCAGAAGCATAAAGATACTAAGTGATTTCTCCAAGAACATACTGTGTGTCTGTGGCAAGGCTAGGAACAAAACCCAGTTCTTCCAAGTCCTAGTTCAGTGCCTTAACCACAAGACACATCCTTTCCACGTGGGTGGTAAAGATTAATTAGCTGATGTTGTTTGTGAAGTGTGATATCAGGATGAGGTGTTGGTGTTGTCACACACTCAGCCAACATTATGACATAAAGGCACAAGTTTTGCAACAGTTATTTCATTCTCTAAGACACAAATGAGTAGGCGGCAACAAGGGATGGGCACAAGCTGATAAGTTCAGAGACTTCATCTGGGTGAGTCCCCACAAGATCAAATACTTTTCCAAAGCTTATTGGGACCTCTGGGCCCACAGAAATAGGCGGGGAATCTGGTGGGAACAGACCGCTTTCATTCTATTTCAGTACCATTATTTCCAGGCCTGGCCAGAATCATGAGCTTCATGGAAATAAAAAGTACTTTTCAAAAAGCAAAATGCACATTTCAGAACCTCTGAGACGTTCAGTTCAAGTTTGGATCTAGAAATAAGCTCAGGCTTGGGGCTATTCTTACAGTGTACTCATCCCCATTGCTATTGGGAACATTACACTCCTGGCAGGACCCTGCCCATCTCTTTGGTGCATCTTCAGCCACTGCTGTTACAGTGGTCCCTTACCTTCTATCAGCTCTGCATCAAACACTCGCACACAGAGCAATATAATTGAACGGAATTTAATACTAGCCTGTCAGAGTCAGCCTGCAAAGCTGTCAGAGAAGCTGAGAAATCAGAGTTTAAAATCAGCATGTTTTGTGGGACAGTGGGCACAGACTGCCCATATGTTACCCACACACATCACCAGTCATCTGGGAAATGCATACATCTGAAAGGCTTTCATTTTTCCATTTTTCCCTGTTTGACTTGTCAGAGAAATTTCCCTGCCAGCCAATATACCTTCACACAAAGTGCATGGCTCAATCTTTCACAGATGGGCTTCCCTCCTGTCTGAGCTTTGATCAGGGAAGGAAAACTGTGGGGGAAAGTATTGCCCCTAAAATGTGTCTGTGTGCACGTTTGGGTATGTGTGCATTTGTGAATTATGTACATACGTATGTCTGTGAATTTGTACACATTTATGCAGGCATGAGTGTGCATCTGTGTATGCATGAGGTTGTGTGTAGCTTTTGTGTGCAACAATCTTTTACTGTAGCACAACCATTCCATTTTACAAATCAATTGCCCATGCTACTAGTACATATCATTACTGTCAGACTGGCATTACAAGTGTCAGGAGTGAGGTGCACCAACACATCAGGAATCTGGGGGGAGGAAGCCCAGGACTGGAATAGCAGAGGATGCTACAGGTCAGGACTGAGGGGCATTGACAGAGCTGAGTGGGGAGCTCAGGACTGGAAGAGCAGAAAATGGGGGCTGGTAGGACAGAACTGAGGTGCTGTGGCAGGACTTTCAGGAAGCTTACCGACCAGCTAGCTGCGCTATGCTGGTTTATTCATGCTTCCCTTTCATGAGCAAGGGAAGTGAGAGGGAGCTCGTTCTTCAGAAGGAAATACCTCTGTTTGGGGTGAATCACAGCTGAAACTCAAGCCTCGCTCCTTCTGTTTTTCTTTCCTTTTCTATGGGGGATGGACTGGATGGAAGTTCTCAGGATGAAGTTATCCTTGGGAGTGTCAGGGCTCATTTTTCTTAATAGGAATGCTAATAGCTCATCTCATCTCATCTCATCAGAGCTGCCACCTCATGGGTCCTGGATTAACGGTGTCAGGAAAAGCATTGGTGTGATTCCCAGAGGCACAAGGGAAGAGATTAGAAGTGACAGGACTCCAGCTACTGAGGGTTAGGTGCATTAGAAAAGAAAACAGTGCCCATGTCTCAGGGATCTCCCTTGCTCTGGAGAGGTCATAGGTCACCATACGTAGTGTGAGCTTAGTCAGAGCAAGCTCAGCAAATGCTGCATTTCCCCTCCTTTTGTGTCTGATTAGATCATTTGGAGGCACCCTTACTTCTAGGGGGGAGAGATAGCTCAGTGGTTTGAGCTTTGGCCTGCTAAACCAAGGTTTGTAAGCTTCAGCCCTTGAGGGAGCCGATTAGGGGCAAAATCAGTACTTGGGCCTGCTAGTGAAGGCAGGGGGCTGGATTCAATGACCTTTCAGTGTCCCTTCCAGTTCTATGAGATAGTTCTATGAGATATCTCCATATAGGAGACATTCTGGAGCAGATAGAGCTGTGGTTCTCAAACTTTTGTCCTGGTGACCCCTTTTCACACAGCAAGCCTCTGAGTGCGACCCCCTCTTATAAATTAAAAACACTTTTTTATACATTTAACACCGTTATAAATGCTGGAGGCAAAGCAGAGTTTGGGGTGGAGGCTGACAGCTTACAACCCCCCATGTAATAACCTCGTGACCCCCAGTTTGAGAACCCCTGTGATAGAGGCTCCCTGTTGTCTGATTGTGGTTATCACTTTTCCCCTGTGTGTTCAGGAGCTCTGGGGTCCATCTCTGTGGATCCGGAGCATGTAACCTGTCACTCTGGGGATCTAGCACCTTTTGTTTGCCATAAAGCTGTTCTGGGATCCCAAATCTTGTGTGTTTTCTAGCAAAGCAGAATCAGTGAAAGGAGGCTTTGTAAAGGAGACAGGCGTCTGAGTGCACCAGCCTAACACCTGTGGAGCCCTGTAGCACAAATACCCAAAGTGGGGGAACCTTGTACCTGGGCACCCTTGAAACAGATCCCAGAGCTGGGGAACCAGGCATTCTACTGCTATCAGAAGCTGGTTCTTCAGACCCTAATTTATGGCACCAGTGAGAGACTGGGTACATGCTTAACAACTGAGACTGCAGAGTATCGCACTGGAGCTTCAGCAGGAGCAGAGCTTGGAGTCTGGGGCAGAAATCCCGTGGTGTCAGAAATGAGATAGTACTAAGGCCGTTGGATGCCTGGGCCAAAAGGACCCATAAATGCAGAGAATTCTTTAGGTAATTCTCTCTCTCTTCCTGCCTTCCTACTCCCACCCTGGCACAAACGGTTTTGCTGTGAAGCTTAAACTTCAGCCTCCTTTGCCCTCTGCCTATGACACAGCCACAGCCGTAACAAGCAGGCTGAGCTGCTGTGAGCATTAGAAATCACCTTGGCATTAGCCTGTACTGAAAGGGCCCAGATGATGTGTGTGAGAACCAGCCCCTCCTCTCGCTCCCCCTTCTCCCGGGGGTGCCAGCCCTTCACTTGAAGGTGAGCACGACTTGTCATCCTGCAGCCAACAGCCCCATCAGATTCCCCGGCGCCCGTCTCCTACGTGGCGTTCCAACTCATTAATTTGCCCCATTAGCTGCTCCTCAGAGAGCTGAGGAACTTGGGTGCAATTTTTCTTCCAGGATTTCAGCCCTGGAACACATATGAAGAGTAACACAGACACCCTTTCTTCCCCCTCCCCCTCCTTCTCCCTTTTCCTCATCACCAGCATTAGGGTTTGGCCTTTTCCTTTTTGCCCTAATTCTGGAATAATGTTTAAAGTGCGTGACCGGACTCCTGTCATTCTTCAGCTATGATCCACTTTACAAGGATGATCCAGGGAGCCAAAGAAAACACTGTGTATGGGACCTAAGTAAGAAATACCAGACCTGCTCTCACTAGCCTTAAAAGCAATGTGCGTTTTGGACCATACGTCCTGTCTGACAGAGCTGTTCCAATTGCAAGCATGGGAGAAGAATGTCCTGGGAAATACCCAGAAGAAATAATCCTTACTTATCCCCCCCAATTGCTAAGATAAAATTCTTAACTCTAATTAGGTAACGGGAAACTATTTTCCATTGGGAACTTCAGCTCAGCATAAACAGCCATTAATCAATAGGGAAACTTGTGGTGACCAGAATATTCTGGACTCCATGTAGGATTTTCATGACACCATTAATGGCCAATTCAACACCAATGGCCTTTACTCCCAGATGGGACACTGGTTTAGACAACTGCATAAGAGTGCACGAAACACCAGTTTTAAACAAACTAACTAACTAACCTAAAACTATCTCCTTCAGAATGACAAAGGAGAAGACGTCACAAAGGGGAAAAGCCTCCAGCTAGTAGACACACCTGCAAACATCCTGTTGTCAGAAAACAGGAAGGAAGGTGGTAATTGGTACTGGGATTTGGGAAACTTCAGTTGTCTTTCTAACTCTACCACCAACTATCTTTGTGACCTTGTCAATATCTCTGTGCCTCACTTCCCTATCTAAAATAGGGCTAATATTTACATATCTCATGGAGGGAGAGTGGTGAGTCTGGGGTGCATGTGAGACTTAGTTCATTAGCATTTGTAAGGTGCTTAGAGATCCTTGAATGGAAGACACTACAGCGCAATGGCAAATACTGTTATTATAAATCCTCTTTTGCCAGAAAATGCCCTGTTAGTCAAATGGGTGGGAGTGGATCCACCCACCTTTTCTATTGCTTTGATTTATTCAGATGATTGTGCTCCTCAGAGGAATTCACAGCTTTAATTCTTCTGCTCTATTACTTTAAAAAGAGCAAACATCAGGTGGAAAATGCCTTTTTTAGTTAGTTAGTTAAAGTTATAGAGCACTTTAGTTTTCAGGCTTGTGAGAGACTGATAGTAATGAGCAGAGCCAGACAACTATGATGAAGGGTTTCACATGCAGCTCTGCAAATGCCTCTTTAGCCTGACCTGCACTGTTCCAGGCCTGGCCCCTCACTCCACAGCTCTGCCAATGCATTTCAATCCCAACTTGCAAAACCTCTTCCTATTCTACTCCAGTCTAACCTACCTGTCCACCCCCCACCACTCTGCCAATGTCCCTCCATGAGGGCCCGGGCCCTCTGCTCCCTCAGTTCTGTTAGAGATAATAACTGGCATCTGATATCACATCTGAACCCAATCAGTGCTGGCTAACTGGGTGATGTAATCAGTGGAAAGCTCTATGTTTCATTTCCAGGGGCTTCTGCTGCTTCTTCTTTTCAGAAATGAACATCAGTTCAAAAAGCTGCTAGATAGGCCTAGCATTTACCCAGAGGAGCAGAAAACCTCTGAAGATGCCTATGATGTTCAAATGTGAAGATACCTGAAACTCACTGAGCCATTTTATTTTGTTGTAATTAGCACTTAAGTCTGGACCTGCATCTGGGCCTGCTGGTTCCAAGGGGTTAACTGTAGTTCATAAAGTTGTTTGCAATACTCCATCTCACAGCCACAATCCCCTTTTCCCTCCCTCTGCAGCCTCTCCCTTTCTCCTTTCCTCCCCCAGCTCGGAGCTGAAATATGTTTTCTTCTGCCCTGCGTGCACACACACACAATTCTAAAGTATCAAGGGCTCAGAGATTAAAAGGCACCATTATGGGAGTCAAACATAAATTCTCTTTTTATTAAGCAGAGTAAATGTCATCAGTGAAAAAAAGCAGAGGAGAATGGAGGAGGATTTCACTCCAACTTCCCTTTACTTTCATTCCCACTCCAAGCCCTGGCTCTGTATGATTGTTTATTTAAGAGTCCAGTAAGGAAAGCTCATATCTCAGCTGATTTCTGTGGGGATTTTCAGCACCGTTACAGAAGTACCGTAATGAGCAGTCTATAAGATATCAGTGTGGTTGGGTTTGGGTCTTTAGTTCTCTCTCATTACTGAGATTGTTAGTTGCTGGAGTCAGTATCAATTCCACAACATATAAGGAGACAGAAAAACATATTAAGTGAGAATCTGGCATCTGTGCAGCTGTCAGTGGGTAACTATCTTACCTATGGTGGAAGATGGTGGTTTTAAGACCGATATCAGGATCTTATACCTAACTCTAAGGCAGAAGGGGCTGCTGTATTGCCAGAAGTTCCATCCTCTGGGTGAGATATTAAACCAACACCCTTTCTGCCTCTGCTCGGGTGAGAAATTCAGTTGGGATTTAGATTCCCATGGCCCTTTTGGAGACTAGATCACCCTGGAGTCCTGCCCAATATTCCGCTCCCAGTAAAGCAAGTTCTCACACTTTTGAGAGATTTCTGAATACATATCAGCTTCTGCACTTGTCTACACCATCACTATGCAGCTGGGGCCAAACTATTGTTTCATAAATAGTTTTTGAGTAAACAGCTTCTCTTCCATGAATAGCTCCATGGCTCAGCAAACCAGGCTGCTGACTAATGATCAGTAGGGCAAATACTATTCCTTTTCTAAAGTAGAGGGTTTAGGCAAGAAGCAACCAATAACCTTGCGATTAAGATGCAGGACTGGGAATTAGAACTCCTGAGTTCTATTACCAGTTCTGTCCACTAACTTCTTATTAAGTGACTTGGCTTCTTTGTGCCTCAGTTTCCAGATTTGTAAAGAGGGGACAACAATGAACTATCCCAAGGCAGGGGAGGGGGGAGAGAGAGGTTATAAGAATTAAAGTGGAGTTTTCAAAAGCACCTATGCTGCTTAAGAACACTTAAGGTACTTCTGAAAATCCCACTCTTAGTGTTTGTAAAGTAGAGCCAGAGGAAGGCAAATTAAGGTGTTATTCTGATGATCCCAGACACTGCAGTATGATATCAGTAAGATAAGTTATAGGCTATGTGACCATTACTGTAGAATACACTTTTGGTTGGTTGTTTCTTGTTTTTCGGAGAGGGGAGCAGGGGGTAGAAATTTGTTGTTTTGTGTTTAGAAGGGAACCTTTAACAAATCCATGGAATTCAGCTGTATCAGGCAAATTCATCCCTGGTCTGAAGTTTGACTTCTTGGGAGACAGTTATCCCTGGTCTTCAAGTGCTGGACCACCACTAATGGACCCTCAGGGTACATCTACACAGGGATAAAAAACCCATGGCTTGCCTAGGTCAGATGACTCCAGGCTTGGGCACCTGAAAAATTGCTGTGTAGACGTTTGGGCTTGGGTGGAGCCTGAACTCTGGACCCTATGAGGGGGAGGATCCCAGTGCTTCAGCTCCAGCCTGAGCCCAAACGTTTACACAGTAATTTTTAGCTCCACAGTCCAAGCCCTGTGAGCTCGAATCAAATGCCGCAGGCCAGCCACAGCCATACCGCAGGTCCTTTATCCCTGTGTAGATGTACTATTAGTCCACAAGCTAGCTCCATCAGACACAGACATCCTGACTGTCTGCTCACTTGGGGCAGATAACTATATGACAAAGGGTGTGGGGCCTGAAATCCCCTCCACGTCAGGAGCTGTGAAGCAGTAGTAGCTCCCCAGGCCTGCCCCATACTGTACAATCCTATGCTGCCCGAGGTGTTCTCAGTCTTAGACTGAGTGATGGGAGAAGAAGTGGTGAATTTGATGGTAATAACCTGAGGGCCCTACATAAAGGCCTGGGCTGGAATGCAAGTCGGGATTCAGATCTGTTGGGTGATACGAATCCTGGAGCTGGGACTGGGATGGGGTGGGGGATGTTCTGAGTTCAAAGGCCAAAACTCTATCAGGTGAGCTGAAAAGTTTCACTTAACCTGATGAGACAGCACCAACTTGTGTCACATGCTCACCTCTCCTAACCACTCTGCTACGGGATGGCCTCCAGCCCCCTGGAGCCAGCACATGGATCTGAGATTCTCCCAAGCATGTCATGTGCTAACAAGACAGTCCCTCAATGCCTACAAAATCCCTGGACCTCACTCATATCCTTTAGTTAGATGCTGTGGTATTGTAGCCATGTCGGTCCCAGGATGAGAGACAAGGTGAGTGAGGAAGTTGGTCCAATAAAAGATATTACTTCACCCACCTTGTGTGTCTCATCGCCTTTAGGACATGCGTTGGTTGAGATCTCAGACCCTTATGGAACACCCCCCTTCCAAAGCTCTCACACACACAGTACTATAGTAATGGCCCAACACGCGACAGCAGTCATACTGTAGAGTTTGGAACTCGTATTGTGGAATACTATCGTATTTTTCCTAAGGGGCAGAAAAGGAAACAGGGAGCACCTGGGAAGTGTTTTCCCTTTGTCAGGTTTATTCTTTGTCCTGTACTTGTCTGAGAGGGTTTTGTTCATATACAGCAGCAGAGAAATGACAGAACAAAAATGCTCCTTTTATTTATTTATTTATTAAATACTTCTTGTAATCTTTGTACTGAGGCATGTAGTTGTGTTTAACAGGCTAATATTTCCAGCCCTGTATATGTGAGTGACAGAGTGAGAGAGAGAGACTACATAGCCTGCAAAAACAAATGCACAATAAATACTGCACATTGTGGTAATAGCTTAATGCTTAAGGTGAAGTGTTTACTTAAGTGGGCTTCACAATGCGGAGGGAGCGATTAGGACACATCTTAAACAAATAGCTGCGGTGAACAGTAAATCTGCTGAGGAGCAGGTTTATTTCTCTGCCAGGTGCTCCTTCCGCGAGAGACATTCCATCCTGCTGCATATAACTCTGATCTTCTGTAATTTGGGAGAGGAGGATTTATTTTTGCACCAGGTCTGCTAATCATTGCACTTCATCGGGTGCCATATGTGTGGGCTTGTATTGATTTAGTGGGTGTGTGCTCTCATCCTAGGATCTTACCAGTGAGTTTTGTTATAGCTGCAGGAGCTGTGAATCTTAGCTGCTTGACAGCTGCCAAATGATAGAGGTACATCCCAGCTAAGACACACCTACTGCCTGTGCCTGAAAGTACCAGGTATGACCAGGCATCACCTGCTCTACTGGTGAATCCATCTTGATTTCATTGCAATGTCAGAGGCCAGACATATCAGCAGGCAGCCAACTAAATTGTGACAGGTGACCCATTTGAAGAGAGCAGTGTTTTTCTTATTGAGTCATAAAACCTGTGAAAAAGAGCCTTCAACTCTTCCTCACCTTATCTTCTCATCCCCACACCACTAGGGCCCTGATGTTCCTCTTGTGACTTATAGATGTCATAAGCCCAGGTCCAGTTCTCCATACAGAATCTCAGCCAGTGCCCCTCAGTCTCTGTCATATGGCACCACATTCTCTCAAGAACCTCTCATTGGTGATCTAAATGCTTCTAAAACTATTGCTCGGCAGTGCCCCCTTTCCCCCAGACCATCTTCCCATAAGACTAGCTGTGGTAGGGCCACCCCAGAGCTGGTTAAATGGATCCTGAAGCCAAAGCCACATACCTGAGAAAACCCCAGTTGGCTCTGCTAGGCAAACCCCTTGGTTCCCTTCCACAGCCTTTACAGAAGCAGGAACTAACCTCTGAAACAAATGCTTCACTCAGGAATGAAACAACATGTATCTGAGCTGAGACAAACCCTCAGCTGATTGAAGGGGTAACCTATCCAGAGGCACATGTACAACCACAAACACCAGCAACAGTACAATGCATCCAGTGCCTGACACCTGAACATATAGGTCAATACTGTCTAAACCAATTAAGAGTCCACACAGACTCCCAGCCCTAGACAGGGTATCTTCTGCCCCTTGCGTTACCCGAGGATGCTTGGGCATGGTGTGAGCTCAGAGTTCAGAGTCCTGTCCGCAGCTGCATGCTTGGCATCCAACTCCATGCTTCCCAGTGGGCTGGTCAGGACTCCTCTATGAGAGCCATGCCCCAGTTCTGCTCCCCAGCACAATCCCCTAGTCCCAAATGTTGGCTGTGCTTAGGCCTGCTTCTTCCGGCAGTGAATAGCAACACATGCTCAGACCTCAGTACCTGTGTGCTCTTTCTAGCCCCAACTGTGAGCCAGCCCAGAGCCAATCAGATATCCTTCAGACAATCACTTGAACCTGCTTAGGAGTCACATGCCTCCCCTCCAGTAGGATTTCCTTCCAGCTCCCCTTTCTGCCCATTCTCTCATCAATGCCAGCACCTGGGGATAGAGCCAATCCTTCCACCCAGTGCTGATTCTGAGGAAAATTGACCACACCTGGTTCCCTACTCATGGCTATGTTGAGCTCTAGACAGTGGAAACCACACCCACTCAGAACACTCTGACAAGGCTTCCATGACTACAGCATCTGAACACTGCCCGAATAATTAAAAAAATAAACAAATGCAAAAATAAACTCTCTCCTCCTTCACTGTTTGTAGGAGAAAACTTGATGTGGGGTATGAATTATTATTTTTTGGAATGAGTGCATTTAAGAGGGTAAGCCTGGCTAAGCATATGTGTAAAGAGCTGTTGAGGAGGAATCAGGATTATGGGTTGGTTATATAAATGGTTATTATTAAAATGCCATCAGAGGAGAAGAGAAAAGAGATGAGAAGAAAATAGTAAAAAAGGAAAAAAATGAATGTTTCATCCTTTCATTATTTTTATAGCATAGAATTTGTTTTCTCCAGCATCTTTCAGAATCAGAGAAAAGCCCTGGGGAAAGACACCTCATGAAGTGGTTGGACAAATGGATAGACAGATTGAACACAGGCTTTGACCCACCAGATCAATCCACTGGTACATATAGTCTGGTATCCAATCTCTCAGAGGGACTCAGCCTGGTGCTTCAGAAGAATGCAATAGATAAATAATCATGCACTGCAGTAGATGGGATTGAATTCCTTCCTGATCTATCAGGAAATCAGCTTTGTAGCATGAGATCTGATCACTTTTACTCTTATCTGTGGCTGCTGTGTCCGTTAGCTGTTTCCACTCAAGAAAGGGATGTTGGCATTGCAGATAGTTTTCTGAAAACATCCTCTCAATGCACAGCAACTGTCAAAAAGCTAACAGAATGTTAGGAACCATTAGGAAAGGAACAGAAAATAAAACAGAAAATATCATAATGCCATTTTATAAATCCCTGGCACACTCATACCTTAAATAATGTGCACAGTTTTGGTCACCACATCCCAAAAAAGATACATTAGAATTAGAAAAAGTATGGAGAAGGGCAACAAAAATGATTAAGGGCATGGAACAGCTTCCATCTGAGGAGAGATTATAAAGAATGGGACTTTTTGGCTTGGAAAAGTGTTATGGGGTGTTTTGATAGAAGTCTATAAAATCATGAAAGGTGTGGAAAAAGTGACTAAGGAAGTGTTATTTACTCTTTCTCATAATACAGGAACCTGGGGTCACCCAATGAAATTAATAGGAGCAGGTTTAAAACAAACAAAAGGAAGTACTTTTTCACACAATGCACAGTCAACCTGTGGAACTCTTTGCCAGCGGATGTCGTGACGGCCAAAAGTATAACAGGGTTAAAAAAAGAACTAGATAAGTTCATGGAGGATAAGTCCATCAATGGCTATTAGCCAGGACTGCCAGAAGCTAGGAATGGGTGACAGGGGATGAATCACTTGATGATTGCCTGTCCTGTCCTGTTCATTCCCTCTGAAGCACCTGGCATTGGCCACTGTCAGAAGACAGGATACTGAGCTAGATGGACCATTGGTCTGACCCACTAAGGCCATTCTTACATTCTCATGCTCCTGAGTTGATCCAGCCAGTGCATTTGACATTCTGACTGCCCTATGGTCACCACTCCATTCCATGGCTGCTTACATGAGGCCAACACTTAGGCCTGGTCTACACTTAAAATTTAAGTCGACATATCTCTGAGTCCATAGCTATGTTGATCTAACACCTAGTATAAATGATCTAACTACCATCGCTCGCGGAAGCGGAGTTCCTACAGTGATGGAAAAACCCTTTCTGTCACTATAGTCTGTGCCCACATGACAGGGTTACAGCAGCAAAGTTATGCTACTGTAGTGTCTGTAGTGTAGACATGGCCTTAGACAAAGCCCCTGTGGTAATACTAACTGCTGTCCTCAGTCTGTGAGCTAGAGACTGAGGGCTGGTCTACATGGAAAACTTACAATGGCATAGCTGCATCTCTCAGGGGTGTGAAAAATCAGAGGGGTAATTAAGCCAACCTAACCCTTGGTGTAAATAGTGCTAAGTCGATGGAAGAATTCTTCTGTCGACCTAGCTACTGCCTCTCCGGGAGGTGGATTAACAACAGCGACGGGAGAACCCCTCACGTCACTGAAGCAAGTGGATACACTGAAGCGCTGCACTGCAGCTGTGCTTCTGTAGCATTTTAAGTGTAGACAAACCCTAAGGGAGAGCTACAGGGCGGGTGTGAGTCCTGTAGCCTCAATGAAAAATCCCGTTGTCTCTACTACCCCAGAGTCCTGACTCTTCTCTATCATGAAGGACAATGCACTGACCTCCCCTAGTGGTGAATCCCACAGGTCAACTCTATGCTGAAATGTGTGTGTCCTTTCCTTGCTATGAGTGGCCGTCTGCCCACTTCCCAATCTTCCTTACTCTCTCAGGCTGAAAGGGAGACACTCGTGAAATTTGTCCTCGGCGCTTGAGACTGGAGAATCTTGGGTTCTTTTGTGTATATTTTTTCTTCCAGTAATGAATTCCTCCAGCTCCAGTTCATCCCCCCCTCCATCACTCTCTCACACAGATGCACGTACAGCTTCCTTCTGTTATCTTTGTCAGCGAAGAGAAACTGATACAGTCCATTAGCCTAGTTCTGCTCCCCTGATGTTCCCCCCATGAAAGGGAACATGACACTTCAGTGCCAAGCACAGATGTGAGCTGTCCATCGTGACAAACATGTGTTGAGAAAGCATTTTTGACCGAGTTCCATAGCCAGAGCTAGTGTCAGACAGAGGGGATGGAATTAAGGGACCTCTTGGCTTGAGACACTGTAGATAAGTAGCAGCAGAAAGCAGGAAGACAAGGAGGATGCTAGCCCCAGAAATTTCAGAGCAAAGAATAGTGACACAAAATAATTGGAGAAGGAATGTAACTTGATTATAGATAGTGGGGAGAGTCTCAGATCTTGTACTGAATGAAAGACCAAGATAATGGCTTAGGAAGAACATTATCAGGCAAGTGGGGATGATTTATTCAATTGGAGGGATTAAGGGTCCAAAAGTTAATGTATCTAATGTAAAGTATGAAGGCTGAGGAATCCAGGAAAGAAGGCCCAGACAGGATGAGGGTAGCTGCAGTCAGGCAGTAACACTAGCCATGCTGCAGTGGGCCAGGATTGGTGGTGCAGTGTACCAGCCCAAGCTCTCCCTCCTTTACCCACTACACATTCACTCTGGGGGTTGAATGTTCTTTCCTTGTGTGTGCAGAAGAAGCTGGATTGCTTTGTGACTCAACGCAAAGTAACCCACAGAAATTCAAGGCTGACTATGCCACACAAGTTCAGTGAGTCCCAGTCCGAACGGCTCGCCATGCTCTGGGGGAGGGCTCTTGGAGGACAAGGGCTATTCGGGGCTGACATCTGCATGGGGAAAGTAGCCAATTTGCTCTCCTCTTTGCATTCAAGACCTGTACTTCTGGAGTCTGGCCATCCTCCCAGTCAAATCAACGGGAGTTCTGCAGGTGTTGATCTCTGGAGCACAGGGGCTTTTCTCTGCTGATATGTCCATTTCTGCTGCACATGACACAGAGGGTCTTCCACAGACTGAAGAGAGAGAGTGTCCAAAAAAACACTCCCCATACAAGACATTATTCCCCCACACCACCTCCTCCCTCCCCTGTCAGCCAGTGAACAATGGGCCAAATTCGCTACCGACACAACTCCACTGAGCTCAGTGGAGTCCCGCCAGCAGAGTTTGGCCCAGGGTTTCTTCATTGTTCAGTTTGTCTTTCTCCTTTTCGTCTCTCCTCCCCTCCCCTGCTCCCAAGGGCCCAGCCAGATGCAGGGAGGGAGGGAATCCTGTCAAATGCTAACACAAATATCGTGCAAATCATATTAAAATAAAAGGCTCTTGTACTGTTTAGTGTTTATTGAACGGATTTCTTTTTTACTTTGCTCCTGCAACCTTTTGGAGTGTGACTGCCAAAAATGAAATATCCGGAGATGATGACCAGGGCCAGTGACACGTCTGGTGGCCTCTCTCCCGCCAGCTTTCAGATTGTCTCTCTCTTGCATTATTCTTCCTCCAAACTGCTTTCTTCCTTGTCTGTGTCCCATCAGACCCTTCCGCTCTGCTCCTTTTACCATTCTTGCTTCTGTTTTGTCTCTTTCCTCCTTCAGAGTTCTTCTGGTTTTACTCTTTCCCTTGCCTTCAGTCTGGCACACATTTTTGCCCTGACACACAATCACACCATTCTGGAGGCCTGAGAAGCCTGCCTTGCATTTCAGGGGAAGAGCAAACATTTGAGGTGATCCTTACACTCACACGCCACCTGTCACCTGCCCAGGCACACATGCATGTACCGACCCCCCCCCATGCACATTCATACCACCTCTGCATGACACACACATACATACAAGATGATGAGAAGATGAGATTTTTCCTTGAAGAAATTTGCCACACTGCTCTACATTTTCTCATGTTTTAAAAACGTGAGGCTATAAGGGAGATCAACACACTGTATCCAATGCACCACTTCCCTCCTCCTCACACTCCGAATCCCTGGCTTTCTGCCCTTCCTCCAGTTTGGAGTAAGGTGGTGCTCAAAACAAGGGGCTGAGGAAACCCTAGAATCTTCTGAAGCTAGGAAGGAACCAGTTACCTCTGCCATAGGCCAGCTGTATTAGGAATAACAATATTCCTTCAGGACTGTTCAGTGGGTGACACTCAAGAGTGTAGGAGACACTTGTTAGAGCTCGTGTGTTATGCTGGTGTAACCCACACACCTCCTGGGTGTGGTGTTCTGTCCCATCTAGTGGCAGAGAGCGAGAGAGAGAGAGAGAGATCTGCTTTACAGCCAGGTGGCTTTTAGCGCATGCGGTAGAGGCTCATGGAGTTAGCTCCAGAGGTTCAATCCTGTCCGACGACGACCGGGGTCTGTCGGCGTTACACTGGGAATCCTCCCACAGGAGAGTGATTGTAGGTATGGAGAGGAAAGCAGCAAAAGGAATGAGATAACTGCTGGAGATACATTTTTCACAGGCAATGGGGTCACGCAATAGGCCCATCATCTGAAAATAAGGTAAACCAGCATAAAGGAGATAACGCAGGGGATGAGTCACTGGAGAAGGTGAATGAAGCAAAGGCTTTGTTCCTGGAGGAGGAGGGTATAAAATACTAGCAGTCATTTCTGTGGTGCTGGATTGATGGGACAGGTGGCAACGCAGGAAAATGGAGAAATCACCACCTTGGGAAAAACAAAGCCCATTTTCATTTCAGTGGCAAATTTATGCAGTGAAAATGGCATCTGACAATAGCAAACAGAGGATGAGGCTTTGTAGTGTTTCCCAGGGTGAGAATCTGAGTGCAGGAGGGGAAATTGCTCCCAGTGGCTGAGTGCAGAACAGGGCTCTTTGGGTATGGATTAGAAAGAGGCTGTTAAAAATGTGAGGCACCTGACTGCTCCCGCTGCTGTGGATCTGCCAGAACCCATCTACTCCACAGGGCCCTCAAGGGTCCATCTGCACAGCGAGCGGCAGCCCACACCACTAAGTCTCACAGCCAGTTCAACAGACTCGGGCTTGCGCCATGGTGTGGAGATGTTGTGGCTTGGGCTGGAGCTCGGGCTCTGAAGCCCAGCCTCCTCCTTAGTTTCCAGGGCCGGAGCTCTAGCCCAACCCTGAATGTCTACACCATAGCGACTGTTAGCACAGCAGCGCGAGCCCTGTGAGCCCACGTCTGCTGACTCAGGCTGACACTTGCTGCCGCAGGCTGCTGTGCCCTGTGTACTGAGGTCTGCACAAAGTCCTGAGTCTCCAGTTACAAGGAAGAGACAGGAAATAAAATGACGGTGAATCTGGAACAGCGGTGTACTCTATAACGTCCATCTACAATTGTGGTCAAAGGCACATGGGAGGTGATCAAAGGAGCTTATGAAAGGCTGGACAATTGTCAGACTCATGTAGATGGGCACTCTTCCTAGGACAGTGTTTTTGTTTGAACCTTACTGTTTTGCAGCCCTCTAATTAGGCCAGATTCTGATACCTTTGCTTGAGGAGGATCGTATTACCCAGGTGGTCTCACTGAAGCTACTCATGGAGCAATGTACTAGAGTATGAGCAAGGGTGTCAGACTCTGGCCCCTTGTTCACTACTGCATCTGTGTTTTGCCTATGTGCCTAATCAAGTGAGATGGGGCCTTCTTGCATTTTACTCAGTTTAAAGAGGGAGGATCACAATATTTGCAGTCTGGCGTTCTTATCCCCAGAGCACTTTAAAACTGAAGTCTGTTTCCTTACATTTTCCCCTCTGTCACACTAGTAAGCACACAAGTGTCTTTTTATGGGACTGCTCATGAACACTGGGGCTCTGCATGTCAGATGGTTATTGCAAGGTTGCTCATGAGTGTGCAGGGCTGGCTTTAGGCCAATTCCACCAATTCCCCTGAATTGGGCCCTGCGCCTAAGAGGGCCCCATGCCCAGTGAGAACCTCTTCCCTGGCTAGAGGTGCCTTCTAAATTTTTACTCACCTGGTGGCGCTCCGGGTCTTCAGCGGCACTTCGGCGGTGGGTCCTTCGCTTGCTCTGGGTCTTGGGCGGCACTTCAGCGGCGGGTCCTTCAGTGCCGCCGAAGACCTGGAGCGAGTGAAGGACCTGCCGCCGAAGTGCCACCGAAGACTCGGAGCACCGCCCAGTGAGTAGAAGCCCCATGCGTTTTGTTTTTTGGTTTTTGGTTTTTTTTGTCATCCCTGCCGGGGCCCCGTCGAAACTGTTCGACTTGGGCCCCGCACTTCCTAAAGCCGGCCCTAGAGTGTGGGACTACGTACGTTGTTCTATTATAGTAGGGTTGGCTGAAAGTGCTGGACCAAGCCTACTCATTATTGTACGGTCGTTTAGGGGTGCTGGTCCATGCATACTGGCGTATTGTTATGCCACGTGTGTTGGGCTGTGCACACTGGTTTGTTGTTGTAGGGTTGCTCATGGGAGTGGGCCACACAAACTCTTGGGTTTATGTAAGGCTGCTTGTGAATGGGGAGCTGTACACGCTGCTTTGTTATTGTAGGGTTGCTTGCATATGCTGGGTTGCATATGCTGGTTTATTATTGTAGGGTGACTTGCGTATGCCGGACTGAACACACTGCTTGTTTTTTGTTGGGTGGTCTGTGTATGCTGGGCTGCACGCCCTGGTGTCCTATAGTCAAATTAGTGATAAGTACTGGGGCTGCTGGCATTTTTATCAGTTAATTATTTTGTTATCGAGTTAAATGGTGCAAATGCCAAGTGCTGTGGGGTTGTTTTTTCATTGGGTTCATTGGTTGGGCCTTTTGTTGTTGTTGCTTTGTTTTGTTTTCATCCTAATGAAAACACTGAAGCATTTGTGAGGAAAAAGCTCTACAAAGAATTGCCTCGCTCATGCAGATATTTAAAAAAAAAGCAGATTATTTTTCATGAACGAGCAGACTCCCCTTCCTGCAAACAGGATCCTTTCTCTTTGGAAATCAGCCCTCTGTCACTCAGGCCCAGTGTGCTGAGAAGACAAAAGGCCAACTCAATGGGACATCGAGGCAGAAGGCGGCAGCAGCGGCTGTTGAACTGCCGTGGAGATGTGTGAACTGTGGGAATGCAGCAAACCCGCTCAGCGGCAGCCTGCAGTGGAATGCCTGGGCCCGGCTCACATTTCAAAGGGGTTGTTTTTAAACTGAACGTCCTCTTTTTTAACATATTCAAGGCCAAGTTATGATAAAAATCTGACACAGAGCTGAGAGCGAGGGCTTGAGTTGCATTTTGGCACAGACAAGTCTCATCCCTTCTGCAGAAGATGCCTGGCCAGTGCAATGCTTGTTTCTTTGTTTCATTTTGTTTTCATAAATGATAGGAGGCTGGGGAGGGTTTGGGTGAAACAGGCCGGGCACTTACCTGTGACCAGCACAGGTGGAACCTTCCCACTGAAGGAAGAGACACAGGGAGAGTCCTTTCCCTGTGGGACACTTTGTTAGCCAACATATTTCTCAGGCCTTCTGGGGAAAGTGAAAACCTGGTCTGGATTACTGTACTTGCCTCTCTCAGGGTGGACTCTGGTTGTGCCACTTTTGGCAAGGGTCAAAAACAAGCCCAGGAAGCACCCAGTGAGATTGATCCTTGGCCTTTTCCCACTGCTGGGCTATCTGGGATGGTACTGTGTCCTCCTGTTTCTTTCCTTTCTCTCCTGCTGCACTGTGGCATGCCACTCACAATCACAGGGAAGTGATTGCCTCCAAAATTTCTTGCCAAGATTTGTTGTCATAAGCACTCTGATCTCGTCTCACTTGCATATGTGCCCCCATCATGTTCCTTTCCCCCTGTGAATATTCTAGTGAACATGTTCACAAGCAGAAATGTTCACAGGCACTGTGAAATTCAAGCAAATTCTGAATCTGAGTATTTGCATCAGCGTCACTCAGGGAGACGAGATACACACTGTAACCGAAGTGTATAATCAAAACTAACCTACCCTGCTAAAATTTCAAATATGGACTATTCACACAAAGCACTGTAAATGCAGAGGAATTATTCACCAACATTATTCCATGAATAGCTTCAAATAATAAATAAATCCAGGAAAATCACAAGCCGTTCTAGTGACAAACAGAAAAAGAGACGAAGTTCAGTAACAACTATTTACTCAGCTCTGCTCACATCAATGCTACTTGCAGTGCCTTAGCAGTTCAGTCCAAGGCTGTGCAGAGTTGACTTGACTCTATTAGTCTCTAAGTGACATGGGTTAAAATGTTATTAGGATCTGCTGACACTCCTCAGCTTGTCCTTCCCTATACTGCCTGATCTTACTTGACTTGTTCCACAGGGAGTTTAGAACTGTCTATCCTGAAATCTCTTGAAATTCTCTATCTCAGAGAATGGATTCTTACTAAACAGGCTCCAGTTTCTCCATGTGCTGATGAAATCCAAAAGCAAAAGTCCCTACCCTTTGAGCTAAAGGAGAATCTCTATTGTCAGCTAGCAGCGTGAGCCCAATGACACACTAATGAGCAGTTCTAGTTCTGTCCAATAGAGGGCAGTAGTACCCCAACACACATACCAGTCTATGTAAAATATACTTCGAAGTAGTCAATCCATTAGGAACTATGGGCTTGTTATCTGTTACTCTTGTGGAGGGTAGGAAAGGGCTGAAAGCTAGGACAGTTATTACAAGTATAATTTATATAGGTGCTTCCAAGGCTGATCAAGGGGGAGAAATTAGCTAGTCTGGTGAGAGGAGAGTGGAGTGAAAGTGGCTTCCCCAAAAAATGGGGATGTGAAGATTCTGCAGCAATCTAGTGCTGTCCTCCTGAAATACAGGAGTTGTCAGATGAGTCTATGATACAACAGTGCTCGGCCCATTAGCAGGTGAAAATTCCCACAACTTACCTGGCCCCTTGTGAATATTGTGTGGGGAAAGCCCTTGCTGAATCCAGGAGGCTATCAGCTTATACCCCACAGCACGAGATCTGAGCACTCTGATCATTTGCTGGTGGGGTCTGTCTCACTGTTCTTCAGTCATGAGAACAACTCAGGTACCGGGGAAAGGTCATTTCCCTCAGGAAAGCACT
The DNA here is from genome assembly GCF_016161935.1 of Mauremys reevesii. NCBI lineage: Eukaryota > Metazoa > Chordata > Testudines > Geoemydidae > Mauremys > Mauremys reevesii. The sequence goes on along the minus strand of NC_052631.1, from coordinate 79,300,380 downwards.
GCACAGGGACAGCAGTTACTTGGAGTGATGTTCTGCTATGTTTTTACCCCAATGTCACAGCTAAGCTACCTCTCACATGAAGATTTGCTCCAGTACCATGCGGCAACTGTATACCAGAGGGACTCGGAGCTGGGACTCCTTTGACACAGTCCATCTTCTGCTCTAGTTATTCAACAGGAAAATAACTTCCAGCTGGCAGTGATACTCCCAGATCACAGCAAAATACCAGTTGGTCGAATCCATCCCGGATGTAACTCCATTTACTTTAGTGGAGCTGCACCAGACATGAATGTGGCTCATCACTATCTGGGCTGATACATACAGGATCTGATTGGAGAGGTCAGGAATAAATGAAGTCTAAAGAAAATGGGTCAGCCTCTACTACAGAGACTCTAAAGTGTTTGCCCTGGTGGGATGGAAATATACATTGCCCTTTGCTATGTGAATTCCCTCCTCTTTATATGGAGCATAAACCACAGATCTTCAAGTGGGAATGGCCAGAAGAAACTCTGAGGTGACAGATGCTCTGACTAGCCGTACTGAATTGGAGTGGCAGGGCAGGGTGCTGGAGCGACACAGAAAGACCAGGGTTTCTGAAATCAGCAAGAGCCTTTGGCAGCATTTACCTTCATAGAATTACCCTCTGTGAAGGGGCTGGGAAGGAGGAAGGCGATAGCATGGGAATGGGCATCTCCCGCTATTGGGCTCCGACCAACAATTACCTACCCTGGCCCTGTGCACTCAACCCTGGGCTGTGCAGCGACGACAGGGCAACAAACACAACCAGAAGGAGCTGATCTGGCTCTCAGACTATTACTGCTTGGGGAAATCCATTTCTATTCAGCTGTCAAAGTGTTTGGGCAGGAGAGGGGGAGCAGAGCTTCCAGCGACACTGCCCTGTGAGTATATACTGCATGGTTGAGTTACCAGCTGTGATTAAAGTTCCAAGTCCCCTCTTGGAGGCTTAATTTGGGTTCAAACAACAAACTTTGCCCTCAGTTTCCTTTGCAGTGGGACAGGCGAGTGTCTGTGTCAGAGAGGGATCCCAAAGCATGCCAAGTAAAAAGCCAGGGGTATGAAAGAGGAGACTCACAAAAGCTGAGGTAAAACCAATCTCACAAGCAAAGATGCTCTTCATTTACTCCCTGTGGAGAGAGACATGGAAGAGAAGGAAGGTAACAGTTCTAGGAGCAAATGGCAGACAAGGCCACTAACATGCTATCTCCTCCTTGGAGTAATACTGACAGAGGCAGACATACGATTTCTTAGGGACTCTGTGGCTACAAAGGCATTTCTGCACTGAAACACACTGCTAAGGCCTTGCATAAGGGAATCCAAGCATCTTCCTGGCTATATGAACCCCTTACCAAGCGGTCACCCATTTTACTTCAGGAGTAGAGTACCCTGCATTTTGGCATTGCCCTCTACTGCCGCCTACATGGTCACACAAGCATTTTAACCCAAATTGTGTGTGAATCCAGCACTGGTGAAAGGTGCTGGCTGGTCAGCCCTGGAGTCTGACTCTCCAGTTTAGCCACAGATTGGCTACCGTGCAGGCAGTAGCAAGGCAAGCTTCCTCCATGCTTCCCTGCCAATATGCCAGAAAGGACTTCATCTGAGGGTAAAAGGGGAGATCAGTCTCCATGGCTCATTCAGCCCTTGGCCTCTGTGTTGATGGGGTCAGTTATCATATTGTGGTGTCAATTGTTATGGTATGTTTTTTCTAACATGAATACCTGCCTGATGGGGTTCAGACAGAGTCATCCAATACATTTCACAAAGCCACTGAACAGCCAACAGATGGTAACAACTTTAGCAGCTACTGACACAAGTTGGATTTGAAATGACAAGCAAGCAGTGAAAGGCTCCATAACACAGTCGGGTTTTTTTTTAATTCACTGTTTCTGAGCCCATTATAAAAGAGGCAATTTAATTACTATTATAAATAGGACCATAGCAGCATGTTGTGGCCATTTATTTCACCCAGTGACATAGCTACTAAACTTACTTTGTTCAACATCCTTCTCAGTTATACTCATTAGCAGAATAAATTAACAGCCACCACAGGCACGGGGTGCCACATGTCCAATCCCCAGAGCTGTGTTACAGGGAATCGTCCTCACACATTCCCATTCAGCTCACCACCAGACGAGATCATTTCTGTAAAACATTCATGAGCAAGTTTAAAATAATAAAAAATTAAACAAGCTTTGCTATAACATATGAAATATTTACTATGCTGCTGTAAGCTAATTGCATACAGAAACTACAAAGTGCCTATGTTATAGGCTAAGTGGCATCATCAGCACCTGGTGGCTGAAGTCCAAGGTGACTGCACCAGTTACTTTACTGGCAGGACAAAGAGCAGGAGCAGTGGTAGGGAAGAGAGGCAAAGGTTCTGTTCCAGATTCCCTTGAGCTCTGCTGCCAGGGACTGCAGAAAGTACATTGGTGACTTTTATCATGAGATAACAGGGCCGCTCAGAGGATTCAGGGGGCCTGGGGTTTTTGGTGGCAGGGTGTCCCCGCTGCCGAAGACTCGGCACTTCGGCAGCAGGTCCTGGGGTGGAAGGACCCCCCACTGCCAAATCGCTGCCAAAGACCTGCCCCGGGACCCGCCGCTGAAGTGCCAGAAGGACCCCCCACCGCAGGTCTTCGGGGCACTTGGGCGGCGTGTCCCTGAGAGGAAGGACCCCCGCCACCGAATTGCCGACAACGACCCGGAGCGGAAGAAGCTCTGGGGGCCCGGGCCCCGCAAGAGTTTTCCGGGGCCCCCAGAGCAAGTGAAGGACCCCGCTCCAGGGCTCCCGAAAAACTCTCATGGGGGCAAATTGCCCCTCTTGCTCCCCCGTCTGGGCGGCCCTGTGAGATAATGGTGTTCACTGAGAATTCTCAAGGCCCATGTGGCAAATCTCAAAAAGTGCTAGGTTTGGAACCTGCAGTCTGATTGGCCTCCACTAGGCTGGATGTTCATCCAAACTCCCCAGTGCTGGTCAGACTGAAATCTCATGGGAGGTTCTCTCATGATATTTGTCACTTTTGCTTCTAGTCCCCACTGAAACCAGGCACTGCAATAATGGAAAATAGAGCTGGGTGAATAATTCAAAGCAAATTATATAGCTGACAAAGTTAGCTTCTTTTTATGCTCACAGAGTATTTTAAATCACTGGAGTTTTCTCCAGTTTGCTTGTTAGGTAGAAGTATTTAACACATTATTTGTGTTTTGTTTTTGCTTGATTGCAAACAGCTCATCGTGGATGTTCAGCAATTGCTCAGATAAGTCACATGGCACTGTTTCTGGTCTCCAATTGGGTATGTGAACAAACACTTCCTGCATGAATACTCATACAGGGAAATCTAAACTTCAGTTTCCATGACCACTTACAAGCGGAGGCTTTGAAATTCACTGTCCTGTAAACATTTATTCCAGTAAAACTCAAATGCATAAATCTTTGCAGAAGTCAAATACTACATGGGTGGGATGTGGCCAAAGAGAATTACCCTTTCCCACCCTGTCTCCCTCCACTAGACCCCACCTCACCTCCACGGTCTGCCTGTCTCTACCAGACCTCCCACCCTCAACCCCAGTGCACCTCCTGCCCATTACTGTACCACCGGCAATAAAGCCCCAGTTCCAAGAGATCAGAAAAGCACCAGATCATGCTGTTTCCATCATTGAGGATAAAGCCTCTTAGTTCTTCAGGGCATTAAAAGGTCATTTTGCTCCCTGCTGCAGCAGCTGGGATCCAAGTGAGCAGAACCGGTGAGAAAGAAAGAAAGAAACAAGGGAAACAGAAAGTATCAGTTCATGCCATTATTATGGGATTTATCTTCTTAATATACAGGGAATGTTGCTTAGCAACACAAACTCTCCTCCACCCCCATCATCGCCCAAATGAGCCTTGAACTGCATGGAGCCTTCTCAGGCACAATCATGAACTGAGTCCCGTGGACTTGGTTAGTGTCCCAAATATGCATTTCTCCTCTATCAAGCTCAAATTAGTTCTTTCTTCTGTCCAGTGGCAGGTGCCCCTCATCACAGGCTGAGTTGGCTGAACCCTCTTCCCACTGTTCACAGGAGAGACCAGAAGGTAGAGGTAGAGAAGCATGAAACCAGAGGCTGGTTACTGAAAGAACACAAGGTTATACTGCCCTTTGGTGCATCTCAGGGTGATGCTAAGCCAAGTGCCAACAAGGCCCCGAAGCACAATCCCTGGGGTTGTATAGCAATGATGGACAAATCACGGGTCCAGAAATTCCACTGCAATAAACATCAACATGCACAGATCATAGAATCATAGGGTTGGAAGGGACCTCAGGAGGTCATCTAGTCCAACCCCCTGCTCAAAGCAGGACCAATCCCCAGATTTTTACCCCAGTTCCCCAAATGGCCCCCTCAAGGATTGAACTCACAACCCTGGGTTTAGCAGGCCAATGCTCAAACCACTGAGCTATCCCTCCCTCCCCAGATTTCAGATGATTTCTTATATGTGACAGAGCCTCCAAAGGCATCACTCTCCCCTATGGAAAAGTCCTACTGGATGTCCATAGGGTCTTACAGACTTTTAATAAGGTACTATATACATTACTCCAGTGGTTCTCAACCTGCAGCCCACAGGTCTCTTGTCACCCACTCAGCACATAGCTGCAGCCCTCAGAGTCATACAGGTAGTGTATCTATTGTGTGGCTGTGACCCCCATAACACAGAGCGCTGTATATGTGGCCAAAAATGGTAAATAGGTTGAGAACCATTGCATTACAGAGGATGGGGAGATCCCTTCTGTAGGCTTTTTGGGCCATCCTGTGCAAATCTATAGCAGGGACAGAACTGACTATTGCATTCAACAGGATGATCTAAAAAAACCCTTCCATACAAGTTTATTATTTTCTATTCAATAGTGTAGGATTTTCCATAATAGCCCCAACACCCCCAACCAGATCCTTCCCATACCCTAACTCCTAAGTCCCCCTGGGACCTCTTTCCCACCTCTCTGCTCCTCCATGACTCCCAACAGGCCACTGTGATATCCCATCCGGGAAAGGATCTCAGGTTTTCTCTCTCTCTCTCTCTGTTAGCCTTTTGCTGGCAGCTGTATTCAAATCTCACATGTGCTGAGGTTTCTTCATAATACAGTATACTCTCCCTGACCCTAGAGCAGCCCCAGATTTTGTGAGGTTTGGAAGCCAGGAGAAGAACCTCTCTCTCCCCACTCCCAGGGGCAGTCCAGTAATCAATAGGCCCCAGCTGCTTTAATGACTACACCCGAGTATCCCATGCTACAGCACAAAGCAGAGCAGATCGCTAATCGCTGAAGAATCCAAGCCCAGGGAGTGAGAGCCGGAGAGAAGTTTCTCCCATAGCACTAACAACTTGGCCACTGGCTAGGCACTCTGACAAACACACACACTTTAGCACTTCCAGACCCTCCATTGCTCTTGGCTCTCCCACAGCTCACAAACAGCCTTTTTTGTTACACTGACATTTTACAAGTGAAGTGATTAGTTCAGAAGCTAGACAGACCCTGTGGGTATTTATTAAAAAAGAAAGAAAGAAAAGGGAGATGAAAATATCCTGGCTCTGGAGAGCAATGGGAGTTTGCATTACAGCAGCTGCACTACCTATTAAAAATATCTTTCCAAGTTCCTCTCTCCCCAGTATCACAGCAATAGATTCAGAGCAGAGACAGCACTGAATGTGAATTACACACCGGGCCATAAGCTATCAAATCAATATTAGGCATTTTAAAGGATTTTATTTATTGAGTGTCCCAATGGCCTGAGCCAAATTAGGAAAGCAGGTACCATGGTTACTATCTGTCTAGGACGGAGCTAGCTAAGGAATCTGGGGTGTTGCCCTGACAATACCAAGCACTGAAACTTTACTCGGCATTTGGCACAGACTTCATCACTCTCGCATCACATCAAAAACCTGAATACAGACCCTGTCAATGGTGATATTTGTACTGAAAATGTACAGGATTTCTTATTTTTCCTCTTCTCACTTTTGTACAGAAGAAACAATATCTTCCAACAATTGAAGCCTGATTTGCAGGACACTTTGAACTCAGGCAGATCTGCATATTTTTTATTGAGGTCGTTATTATTTTTACTTGTCAATGCAAACATCACAATGCAAAAATAAAAACAGAAAAAGAACATTTTAAACTTAAAATTGCCAGCTGTAACACACAGCATATCATTAACTTGCCTATGCCAAAACCATTTTAACAACCTTAAAATTAAACTATAGAATCAAATAAAGTAATACTATATTACCAATGGGGAGACAACACAGACAAGGCAGGGAGGGGAAGTATGAAAGCTGGGGGTGGCGGGGAGAAGGGAAGATTCAAGTGGGAGGAGGATGGGAGAAGGAACTCTGTCCCAGCGCCTGAATATTCCTTAGTTAAGTATTTCTATAGATGGAGCCCAGGGTTCTTCAAACTCATCTAGTTGATCGCTGGGGCTGAACGTGCCCTTCTTAGGCCACTAGGTCAGACTGTAGATCTGCATATTGATAAGAGAATGGACTTTGTTCAAACTCCTAAACACTTTTAAATTAAGAGGTCTATTACCTGAGCCATCATGATGCCACCATGGGTCTCAGATACTGCAGTGACAAGGGCCAGATAGATGTGATTCCTATTTTAAAATTACTAGAGAAACGGTTCCTGCAACACTGCCACTTGTGCCAACAATTGTCTTGGGAGTTTTGCTTATGACCTTGAAACTCAGAGCTCCCTTCTGGCTAGTGGGTCTATAAACTCTTCCTTGTCCGGTCCAGCTCTATGTGAGTCTTTCTGTTTAGACTATCCAGTCCCTGCCCTATCTGAGTTAAGGAAGCTGAGGGGAAACATTGTGAGTCAGTTGGAAGAGCTGAAAGGGTCTGTACTGCACATCCAGGGCCTCTGGGATGTTAGGGGTTGTGCAGGCTTTTGTGAACAGGCTAGAGATCTGACAGCCTCCAGCAGTGCCGGAAAGCCTCACATAACTGTATGCAGCAGCTTTAAAACTTGAGGCTGGGTTGCTCCTATAGGAGAGAAGGACTCACGGGGGGAGGAGCAATGCTCCAACAACAGAGGGAATTCAGGCGCAAAAAGGTTAAGTGCAGCCAGATATTTAAGTGGGACAGAATCGTCTGTGAGAGCAATGGCAAACAGTTTGTTGCAAGGAAATCTGATCCAAGGCCATTCACAGCACAAATCTAGAGACAGGCTAATGCCCCCTCCGCACACTCCCCTTTCACTCCATGGGCTCTGGCAAGGACAGTGCTGGCTCAGAGTTCATAAATTCTTCAGCAGGGATACTTAGATACTTAATCAAGGGCTTCTCTGTTACTCAAGAACAAGTTTACATTATTAAACCAAAAAAAAAAAACAACCCTCCATTTCTAAATAAAGAGATAAAGTAGTATGACAGGATTGCAATAATGGCTTTCAGGTGTATGCTCTGCATAAGATTTCCAGGCAGTTGGTTTAGTTAATGGATTCCCTTAATCTTTCAGCTGTCAGCGTGCAATACATGGTCTACTGTTTCCTCCACACTGTATTTACACGGACACATTCAAACCTGTATAAACAGACAGGAGTATCTATTGTTGTGCAATGGCAGAACACAATGGGAGTTTGTAGCTAATATATCACAGCTGTCAGGGATGACAAATGCTGTAAAAGTTTAAAGTTATGAGGGGGCAAAAACAAAAGAAGAGTTGCTAAGGATGTGAAGGTGTTAGGGAGTGAACCAGTGGGGCCTGCCTCTCAGGGAGCCGGGGAAAGGAGATGGGAATAGGCAACACAGGGGTGCGTGTTTCAGGGAACTGAAGTATCAGAAATAGGGAAGGGAAAACCCACTCAGATAAGGGCACAACCAACCCATCCCTTCACCCAAATGGGCTCTAAGCCTCAAACTGCTGCTGCTATGCAGGAAAGACAGGAAACTTACTACCTTGTTATTGCTCAGTTTTGTGGCTGCCTGTTCTCCATTTCCTGGCTCATGTGGGGGTGATGCCAAGAAATGCTGCAATGCTGTGAGAAAGATGGACCAGGTGGTAGATCTGCCCCAACATGAAGATCCAGAAATCTCCTGAGAACAACATGCCCCACAAGATTCCCCAAGAGGTTCAGATAGTGTGATGAGCCTCAGAGAGTTTGAGTCCCACATCTCTCCTAGAGGACGTGCATTCTGTTTAGATGTGATGTTTGGTACACAGTATTTTATGGAGAGGAAGTGGTGGAAAAAGCTCCCAGAAGCCCTTGCACTGAGGCTGGTGCTTTTTGACAATCAGCATATTTATTCTGCCACATACACCGGGAGACAGTGAGTTGAAAAATGACTTCAATCCATTGCAACCTCATTGAAAGATTTCTGTTACTCAAGTTACGTACAGTGCCTGGAAGCAGGACCTCTATGTACTTATGAAGATAAATGCTATAGATAGGTCACAGGCCCAAACAAGGTGGTGGTGGGGGTGGAACTTCCTAACATGATTTTTTTTTATGTCATTTAAGATCGTGTCTCCATGGTCTCAAAGTGCCTACAGGTTGATAAAACAGTCACAGGCAACCTCACTCAACCAGGTCACAGTCCAAAATGGAGAGGAGCAAGGAAATGTTGACAGGAATGAGATTCCAACAGCGTCTTGCAGCTGCTAGTACAATAAGAATCCCCAGTATGAGACACAAGATACAGAGTTAAGGAATTTCTGCAGCTATGTCCATTTGGAAATCATCTGATCTGCAAGCCACATGGGTCACCCTGGGCTCCAGTCAGCAATGATCCTTGACTCATTCTGTGACCTTGGTGGCATCCTCTGAGCCAGGGGCGGCTCTAGATATTTTGCCACCCCAAGCACGGCGGCATGCTGCTGGGGGCACTCTGCCGGTGGCCGGTCCCGCGGCTCCAGCGGACCTCCCGCAGGCGTGCCTGTGGAGGGTCCGCTGGTCCCACGGTCTGCTGGTCCCGCGGCTTCGGTGGTCCACCGGAGCCGCCGCCTGCCGCCCTCCCGGCGACCGGCAAAGTGCCCCCCCGCGGCATGCTGCCCCAAGCACGCGCTTGGCATGCTGGGGCCTGGAGCCGCCCCTGCTCTGAGCTCTGTGCCTTTATCACCTGAGTGGGGAAGTTGTATAAAAACCAGAAACCTTCTGAACACTAGAGGCTTCCTCTGAGTCTGACTTTCCTGAGTAGACAGACAGATGAGGAAGGAGGAAGAGAGGTGAAAAGACATTGGGGAAGAGATTATTCTTGTGCAAATGTGTCTTATTTTTTATTAAAATTCTTTTACCCTGAATTGTTACTACCCATCTGTCATGAAAGGAAAAGGACTTATCTCTACTTATAGGGAAGAGAGTCCCTGGGCAGGAAAGAATCCCAGCATTTTAGTGGCAGCAGGAAGTGCCATCACTTTGCAGTTTGTCTGGGGATTTTATGTTTGGAAGCCCAGTAAAAGCTGCTGAGCGGAGTGGGTTTGCAGAGCAGTGTCCCAACAACATGGGTTAAAAGTCTCAAATATCATAAAAACTCACTAACAGTTTATTTAAAGTTGCTCCGGAGGGGCCAGTAAAATGCTCCTGCAACTTTATTGGATTTGGGAATGAGCTTCTTTAGCAATTAGATGGAGATCTCAGCCAAGGGATTTCGTATCGTTGCTTTATCCTGCGTGATGGAAGGGCCCCAACCCAGTTAGGCTGACCTTCCCTTTTGCCTCCAGTTTGGTGTCCACCAGAACCACTGTACTAGACCAAAGGCAGAATCGGGCAATGGATAATGTTCTGGGTTCTATGCCAGACTCTGTCACTAACTTGCTGGGTGACCTTGGGCAAGTCACTTCTTCTTTTGTGCCTCCGTTTCCCCTTCTATAAAATGGGGATAATGATGCCAACCTCCTTTTTAACAACCCTTGATATCTACTAACGTAGAGCACTAATAAGCACTATGGTTATTACTAGTCTACTCCAACTGGACTCAGAAATCCTCAGGGCAGCACTCAGAAAACCATTCCAGGCAGGCAACGAAATCCTTATCTGATCCTTCTCCTACAGAGATGAGCAAATCATTTATGCGACAAATTCCTTTCTTTCTTTTCCCCAATTGCCCTTGAGCAGACTGTGGAATTGTCAGGTGCATTCATTCTGTTGCATGAAATTGTCTGGGAATTTCCAGAGTGAATAATTTTTGGCTCATTCACAAACAATTTGTTATACATATTCACAATCTGTGCGGTTTTAGTTGGTTATATATGGCATGTCCCTGAGTGGAAGGCTTCTGTGACTAAACTTTGAGCCAGAGAATGTGCCTTCTTATGTCCAACACCCAGATCAGCAGAATACAAATACCAAATAATAACAACAACCGAAAAGAATATCATAGTCACCACTCACACTTCACAGGGTCTTGATTAGTTATCCTAAAAGTTCATTTGATGTTAACATCTGGCATGTAGCTGAGCATTTGGAATAAAGATTCACTCTTTGCAGCTATGTGCACTAGTAAAGCTCATGCACTCAAATACCAGTGGAAAGTGACCATGAAAGAGTTGTCACCACAGTCAAATCCAAATTCGCTTCCGATTATTAACAAATTTGCAGAAATTATTTTTCCTCATTTGCCCTGCTCTTTTCGCCAGTATCCTCCTACAAGCTACCCCGCCGCCCATGTCAGGTGGGCACAGAATTCCAGTTCTGGTTCTTTTTCTTCTCCCAAGGCTTGCACTGGGAGTCCATTCCAGGGGGACATGGGAAATCAGTACTGATTCTGCACCTCCCTCTCCCTTCTTCAAACAGGTAGGTGATGTCCCAGGGAGCAAGTGTTGTAACACAAGGCATAGATCTTGGCAAATCTCTGAATTGGGGTTACAGGGAAGTTTCCAACGGGCTTTGGTAACGTGGCAACAAAAAGGCCATCTCTTAGATAGAAAGCACAGAGGACATTTGAGTTATTTCTGGGCAGCAGAGAAGAGCTGGAGAGGTCTTGTGAACTAGTACTGCTTCTCTGTTAGCCAGAGAGCAACAGCCAAATCACATCTCCTTCCACTGGAGGAATGAGTCATCTGTGCTGGGAAGCCATCAGGCCCTGGTAAGCAAACTTTGATTTGACACTTGGTGGGTCAGTGCACTAACTGCAGAGCCACAGTCCATCTGTGCTAGCGCTAAAGAGTACCTGCAAGTGAGGCTCATCAATATGCATCTTCCATCCAGATGGGCAGCTCTGGTACAGTCTATTCCAACCCATGTTTGGCACTGAAGAGATCAAAGGGATCCTGCAGAGCATCTCTTCTGCTTGGCACTCACATCCCAATTGATGGCTACAAATGACAAGGGTATGTGTGTTGTATGAGCAGTGGACGGCAGCCTTAAGCTCCCCGGTAACTGCAGTGATTTGAATATATATTGAAAAATTTCCCAACATGTAAAAAGGCTGGAGGGGGGAAAAGGGGAGAGGGGGAAGATGGTGCTAGGGAAATGAGAGGGGTGTCATTTGCTTATCACTATTCCTACTTCTGAAATAAATGTAATTAGCCAAAAGACACATACACTTCCAAAGGTGGTGGAGAGCCAGAGTCCCTGGGGAGGGTCAAAGCAAGAGAGTGGAAGAGAAGAAAGTCTAACGGGAATGAATGCAGAGTGTGCAGCTAGAAAAGATAAACAGAGCAAGAAAAAAACAAGGTGAGAGAAGGGAAAGAAAGGTTCATGCAAAAGGAGGAGAGAAGATTCTTCACTGGAGAGGCAGCTAATGGTTTATTAGGAGGAGATGGGTCAGGAAGCCATCAGGCCCTGCACAATTATGGCACATATCCAAGGTCTGGCTCTTCCGGACACAACTCATCGCTCTCCAGGGTATTACAGGCTGCCTCATGCACCTGATCCCCCATTAACTCTGTCACAAGCTGATGATATTGTCAACTGGAGCATAGCCTCTAGGGGAACCGAAACGTTAACCCTCCCTGCACTGGCAGCCTGAGAAGGAGGAGCTCTGCAGTATGCACATAGACTGGTGACAGAGTGTCTTTTTGGCACTGAACGAGTTTGTAGTAACTAATTCAGGAAGAGAAGAATGGGTGTGGGGGGAGGAAACTGGTCCCCATAAGTCCGTGTCAAAGGTGACAGCCTGGGAAATATACCCAGTGAGGTCTGTTACTTCACAATTAAATGAAATGTTGCCCAGATTTCTCCAGCTGGAGCACCCAAAGGGGCTGGGTGATAATAGGCCACCTCTCTCTGAATTCTTAGCAATATAGCCAGGCTAGACTCACACTGTGCTAGCCTTCCTCTGCATTTTGCCACCTACTGGTATTAACCCAAGATACCAAACAACCAGGTCCTTCCACCTGCATCTTCATGTGATGCCATAGCAACGTCACAAATGGCTACAGCATCATGGAATAAAGGCAGGACATTGTGACATCATGAGGCCTGAAAGAAATGTATGACTCTTGTTCTGAATATGGATTTACAGGGTCTAGGCCAATTGGGACCATTGTATGGATTCCAGGTTGGGTGATGTCCAGCTGGAAGGAGGAAAAAGGGTACGCGTCTCTCCTGGTGGAGCTAGGACTCAAAGTAGCATTAAATGACTCCCTAGGGAGTCACATCTTTGGCACAGGTAAGCTTTAATGCAGGGGTGAGGTAGATGGGAAGGGAGAAAGGGGGTCCAAAGGAGAATCCAAGGACCAAGCCAAACATTGTAATTGGCTCATTATCTTGCAGTTCTCCTAGGATCCCACTCCCAGCCTCTGAATAACATCTACCCTTATTGGCTGAAAATCTTTCATATCATCAATCCATCATCTCTCTCTTTCTCTATCCACCTATCTCCCTGTCAGGATTTTAATACACCTGACACCATAGCACTGAAGCACCAGCCATCCTCCTCCCACACTTCAATCTGTCATCTACAAGATGTAGACCTCCTTACACTCCCATTTGGTACCTCTGTCCTTGGCCAAACAAATAACTGCCCGGATCCCAGGAAGACACCTGGCCTACCTTCCCTTCTTTGTCACTTAAGATAACCTCCCTTGCTGCACTAACCTTCCTTTTCCTGAATGCTAGACCTGGGGGGCTAAAACAGGGTGTGTGATTGTACAGGGTAACTGCGTTACAACGAAAAACCTGACCGCATCAGAGAGTGAGATTGCCCAGCCCTGTAGCACACACCTCATCAGGCCATGTCTAGCACCTTGTAGATACATCCCTCAGGGGATCCATTCATGTGACCATATTTGCATGCAAAGGTTTAACTGCATTGTTAAGATCTCCTATGGATGAGGAGAATGAGAGCACAAGAGAACCAAGCAGCCTGTTTAATTGAACATGCCATTCTAAATCTTTGGTTTTTTGAAGATAGGACAAGTAACGACAGCATAAAATTAAAGTGGGTTCCGGAGCGCGAGCCAGAGCAGTGTTCTGGAAGCAGCCTGGTGTTTCAATGTGTTCATTCTTATTCATTACCTGCTCCAGAGGCAGCATCTCCATATCCCTCTAAATTGTTGTTCTCTTGCTCTCCCTGATTCCCTCGCCCCCACATTCTATCTGGTCTGCAGACAACTCACTTAAATCAGTTCCACTGCTGTCCATTAAGCTTTTAACACTTGGTGCATTTCCTGAGAATGGCTGGGATGATATTATGGCCCCTTAAAGGTTGTTTATATATATATATATGGCTACACCAGGCAGAGTGTATTACTGGATGATTATTATCTGCTTCCAAGGAGAGGGGGTAGTGTGAGGAATTTTGAGGCTGAAAGGCAAGATAGAACGGCCATTACATAAGCAATAATTGCCTGTGATTAATGACTGACTGGGAGTAGTTGATGTCCTGAAATGAACCTAAAGGACAAAGTCAATCATTTACCTTGAGAAATTTTGTGCATTGAGGTGGTTACAATTGTAGTTATAAGATGGAAATGAACAACAAAGCATAATGGACACATGGACTTTCTCTTTTTGTAAGAATACATCTGTGCAGAGCACAATGTCCATGTACATTAGCAAATCAGATGACTTGAATCATCTCGGCAGAGTCCATCACAGGAAGTGTACCTAGTGGTTGGAGCAGGAATTGGGAATCAGGAATTCTGATTCTACAAGGGGAGAGTTGTCTAGCAGTTAGAACAGGGGCATTGAGAGCAGGGCCGGCTCTAGCTTTTTTGCCACCCCAAGCGGCGAAGAAAAAAAAAAGAAAGATAAAGCCACTATCAGTGACACTTCGGTGGCAGCTCTACCATGCCACTTCATCGGCGGCAATTCGGCGGACGGTCCTTCCATCTGAGAGGGACTGAGGGACCCGCCACCGAAGACCAGGATGTGCTGCCCCTTTCTGTTGGCCGCCCCAAGCACCTGCTTCCTGCACTGGTGCCTGGAGCCAGCCCTAACTGAGAGTCACAACTTCTAGCTTCCATTTTTTGACTCGGTCAGAGTTGCTACATGACCTGAGGCAAGTCACTTTCCCTTTCTGCATCTCAGTTTCTGCATTTGTAAAAAGATCATTGCACTCTCCTACCTAATTGGTGAAATTTAATTGATTTAATTGTGAAATTTAATTGATTGGTTTCTGTAGCATGCAACTTCCTTCCTTACAGAGAGGAAAATGGAAGCTTCTTCCAGTCACATAGGCCAAAATGTTTGAAATTCGATGTATAAAGTTAGATGTTTAGGGTGTGATTTTCAAAACTGCCTCAGTGACATGGGACTTGTGCTCCTAAATCACTGAGGGCTTCTCTACACTGAGATCTAGTGTGCAGCAAGCCAGAATGTAGATCTACACTGCACTAGAGTACTCCCTCCACCAACTGACTGGGAGAACACACAATGACTTAATGTGCGGTGTGACGTTATTGATATAAATTGGGACCATATAGAACATGTGTTGCAACCAAGGTCCTGTAGTGGCACCAAATCTTAAGTGAAGGGGGTCATATAAGGTGTCTAAGACCAGGTTCTGGGTTGCTGGTTATGATTATGCTGTCTGTATGTCTGTGTATCATTTTGTAGTTGAAGTTATAAGTATTGGCTCTGTACTATCTGTATTTTGTATTATGCTCTGCTTCTGGGAAATATCCCAGACAAGCTGGTGTTAGCCCTGCCTAGCTGGCTTGATGGCCCATTAAGGACCATCAGCTACACAATTGACCCATGGAGAGAAGGCAGACACGCCTTGTGACTCAGCAAAGTATGCAGAGACTTGTCCATGTGACTGCAGACTCCATTTTGGCTGTAATTTTCCACAGTGTGGACAAAGAGATTCTTACACATGGAAAAGCCTATATAAGGCTGATGCATCATCTCCATCTTGTCTTCAATCCTGCTTCATACCTCTGGAGGGACTTTGCCACAAACTGAAGCTCTGCACAAAGGGACTGACCGATCCATCCCAGCGGGGGATGTTCTCCAGAGACTTAAGTTGAACCTGCAGTTTACTCCATCACTGCTGCAAGCCTGAACTAAGAACTTTGCCATTACTGTATGTAATTGACTCCATTTAACCAATTCTACCTCTCATCTCTACCTTTTCCCCTTTGTAAATAAACCTTTAGATTTTAGATTCTAAAGGATTGGCAACAGCGTGATTTGTGGGTAAGATCTGATGTGTATATTGACCTGGGTCTGGGGCTTGGTCCTTTGGGATCGAGAGAACCTTTTTCTTTTATTGGGGTGTTGGTTTTCATAACCATTCACATAGGCCAATGCAATGGTG
Organism: Mauremys reevesii; assembly: GCF_016161935.1. NCBI lineage: Eukaryota > Metazoa > Chordata > Testudines > Geoemydidae > Mauremys > Mauremys reevesii. Next base: position 79,284,690 of record NC_052631.1, on the reverse strand, counting down.
GTGATGCTGGGAACTGGAGTGTCTAAAGAGATGCTTGTGTGACTTGTGGTTAGCCAGTGACATGAGACCAAAGTCCTAAATGTCTGAGCTGGCTTGTTTGCACTGAGGTGTGCAGCAAGCCTAGGGCTGTGACTGCCCTGTTTGAGCAATTGGTCCTGATTTGGCACTCTCAGTTGGGTCCCGCCAGAATCGCTCCGTCACATGCGGCAAGCTAGTGCACTATGCATTCACACCGTGCACTCGCTGTGCGCTGAGTTGCCATGTAGACCAGCCTTGAGGTGCTTTTGGAATTCCCGCCGTTTTATCCTTCTTTGGGCAGCCAAATAAATGGCCTAATTTTCTGAGATGCTGAGCATCCACAACTCCTACTGAAGTCAATGGCAGCTGTGGGTGCAGAGCACTTCTGAAAATCAGGCTGAGTACTTAGGTACCTAAACAGGGATTTAGTTGATTAACTTTAAGAACCCAATATTGAAATTTTAGCACTGGGAATAATCATGTTTGAGATCCTCAGGCCTTGTCTACATTGGGAATTTGCCCCAGTTCCAGCAATCATAATTGCGCTGGTGCAAACCTCAGGTGTAGAGAAGGAAAGCTAAGATGTGCACTGAAGCTGCCCATTGGTTGCTGCAATCAGGAGAAATTCCCAGTGTAGACAAGACCTATGATGATGGTGCAATTTATATTACACCCCAAAAATTACAGTAAAGGAATGCTAAGGTTTAAAGGTCAAGCCCACAAAAATTGGGAAAATCTGGAATTAAGGTTGCTTTGCAATCTTATTTTGGCCCCCCTCTGCATATGTATTATGATACAGTCTTTAATTACATGATCAGATTTATTTCTGCTGCTACCCATCCTGTTCCTAGCCAACCCCCAGAGACACAGTCTTTCTGCTCCCAGTTACTGTGCCCAGCACCACAGCAGCCCCTGGCAGACAGGGGGAGCAGTTACAGGGAAAGACCTGCAACCCTGGACTGGAATCTGTTCCATTTGTTCTGTGGGGATGGTAAACATGCAGTCAGCTCACCAAGGTTGTGAGGGGAGAATGCTCCACCGGACAGAATTGCTGGAGATATTAGCTGCCAAATGAATGAAAGTTTCAAAACTAAATCCGCCTAAGGCAGACACCCAGCATGGAAAATTTCAGCCTAAATGGTTAATGTTTAACAAAGTTATAAACAGCTGAAAACAGTGTCTTATAACGGGATGGGTCAGGCCACCTTAACTATAGGAGGCTCTACCTGCACTGTCTATAATACATAGAAACCATTCCTAGGATAGACCAATTCCCTTCGGAATGGACAAAGGCTATCAGAATCCTCTGTATATTTGAAGTCAATTGTTTTAGTAAAGGTAAGAAGAAAAAAAAGCTCCAGTTAAAATGTGGGTAATTAATTATTAATTGTTATGATGCAACTTGCATTGCAAAGACAGTTTTATAAAGCATTCATGATGTAAAGAGAGAACAGTACATCCAAAAGGCTGGAAGAGAGTGTCCAGAGGCTGATCTCTACTCCAACTCTACTCCGCTTTAGGATGGTAGTGAGCTAACATCCCATCCAACAGCAATTCCTCCTGGCAGGTGTGGGGAGCTCTATGTGTCTTTATTTGAGATTAACTTCTTGCTCATTACACTGTCTGAAAGCAGCCTCTAATCTGCTCCTACCCCTGCCCTTGTTCCCCCAAGCGAGCAATGGACCTTGGGAACCTGACATTTGTTACTCACTCAAGTGTGGCTCGGAGTGAACGGATCAAGAGCAACTGGCCCTCCCGTGGATCCACGCGGCAGAGATTGATTTACTTACGAAGCGGTTTGGCTGGTAGATTAGTGGAGCTGTTGGACTGTGCTGTACTCCATGCGCCATGGTCATGGCACAGAAACAGCACTGAGCAGCTGAACGGCTTTGCTAATCCACCCACATTGATCTAGCAGCATGAACATTTGCAAACATGTTTTCCTTTCCATTTCCATGTCTGCTTTTCAGCTAGCAGGGTGAGGAGCAGGAGAAGGTGCTGTTTGTGGTGTGCATAAGCTGTGCAGTTGATACCATCCTTGAGGAATACATTCTGCCACCCATGCCCAATTCCTCATCACTTGGGTCTGATTCCCCATCATCAGGGCTTGATTCCTAGCTACCTTTGCAGAAACACTGACTTTTCTAATGTGGAGCAATTCCCCTCCACGCAGAGCAACCTGCCCCATCTCTATCTATCCTGATAAAGTCCTTGCCCAGAGCTCAGTGCTAATGCACCAGGAACACTGCTGTGCTCTGCCTTGGAACAGGAGAGGCAGCAGACTGGAGAAACTTTGTGTGTGATAGGACCCACTTCCAAATGAATGCCCCTGCTGGGACAAGCGGGAAGCTCCATATGATGAAGTCTAACCTCCTCCCCCTACCTGCTACCCTGTGCATCAGGCCCGTTCCTGTGTGCATGAGAGAGAGACGGATGGACCTCAGCTCTTTCTGCACAAGGGGAGATGCAGGACTGGCTTAGAGTGACTGATACCTGCATGCATGTGAGCGGAGGAGTGGGAGGAGAGAGGATGGTCAAAGAGAGATTGGGCCTGCACTGCCCTGTCACAGCCCCTCCATGGGGGAACCTATTGTTCCAGAGGCCTCTCCCAACCAGAGCCTCCCAAGTGCTTTCACGCCCCCAGCCAGGGCCGGTGCAAGGATGTTTCGTGCCCTAGGCGAAACTTCTACCTTGCGCCCTCCTCCTCCCCCGCACCCCTGCCCTGAGGCACACACCCCCCCCGCTGCAGCTCCCCCCTCCACCCTGAGGCACCACCCCCCTGCAGCAGCTCCCCCCCTCCGCCCTGAGGCACCCCCCCTGCCCCCGCTCACCCCTGCTCCGCACACGAGCACCCCGAGCACGCCGTGGCCGCTTCACTTCTCCCACCTCCCAGGCTTGCGGCGCCAATCAGCTTAGGCGCTACAAGCCTGGGAAGCAGGAGAAGTGAAGCAGCAACAGCGTGTTCGGGGAGGAGACGGGACAGGGGTAAGCTGGGGCAGGGAGTTCCTCTGCGTGCCCCCCCCTTACTTGCTGCAGGCGGCCCTCCCCACGCTCCCCTGCCCCAACTCCCTCTGCCTAAATGCCAATGGCAACCAGGGCAGCCAAAGATCTGGCCACCATGGTCACTGACGAAGAAAATGGCGCCCCCGAAATGCCAGTGCCCTAGGCGACCGCCCTGCCCCCGGCCCTGCCCCCAGCCCTGCAATGGCCTGCTGCCTCATTGTTAAATATTCTTAAAACATAAATGACAGGCAATTTGTGCTATTCCCTGCCCAGTTCCTTAGCATTGACAGGACATTCAAAGCCACAACAATTTTCATTTCAGACACCTCAGAATTTTGAATAATGGTGTCACTGCTTTTGTAGGGAAATGGCTCCCGTCTGGCCCCACTCCGAACACATCACTGTAGATTTAATCTCTACTCTGACAACATTGCTTGATGCCCCCTTATCCAGCCCCCCCCACTCCAATCCCCTTAACCCTCCTTGTGTCTCTGTCCCCTCCCCGTCTCAGTCCAGCACCCTGACTTTCTCTGTACTCTCATTTCCTCCCCCTCCTCATGCCAACCCTATTTATCAATGCATCCCTCTCTCCGTCTGGGTATTTATGCCACACGCGTCTCTGTTGTATCACATGTTGACAGTTTACACACACAGCTTATCCTTCTGTTTTCTCATCTTCTTTTGCTCCTTCGTATTTGTATTATCCTTCCTGATACTGCATTGAGACCCAGAAAGGAGCCCCTGGAGTTCACAGGACCAGGCAGTAGTTCTTAGTTCAGGTGTAGAGGGGGCACTGACACAGAATCCTCATCTTCCATCAATGAATGAAAAGGAGTGTTCGAGCAACCTCTCCTAGGTTACCTACATGACCCAACTACGCAGAATCTGTACCAAACACAGCCAAGTGCAAGGGGATTGTCAAGAGATTCGGCATTTTTCACATATAACCTCAGAGGAAATGAGCAGTGGGGCAGGGTCGGGGAAAGACCACAGTGTTGTTCCAAACTGACCTGACACCTTCTTTACCTGCCATCACCAAGATGGAAAGCTCCCAGTGCTGGAAGGAGGGGAGTTGCATCTCATGAAGTGGTACCTGGGGAGTAGAACTTCCTCTTCTAATCTGGGCAATGAGTGGGAGGGCAGAGGGCGGAAAATCTTGTCCGGTAGAAGAGCCACGTGGATTGTGCATTGCAGGGAATGACAATGTCTTGAATAACTGGTGCTGCTCAACTTCCTAGTTGACCCACAAGACATTTCCCAGCATGGGAAGATGGGGGAGCTGCTGACAGATCTTGACAGAAGGACCTGAGATGGGAGAGTTAAGAGTTCCACTCAGCCTTTCCCATTCGTCTTGTTCGATTCATTACATCACAAAGTCATTAGCACAGAGTAATTATTAAGGATCAAAGAGACATTTGCAAAGATTGCGCAGGCAGTGAACCCTAGAAGTATGCCTCAAGTGCAGGCTGGGCCTTTGTGTCTGCATCTCAAGACGTATGTGAGTGTACATATCTGGGCACTTCTCTGTGCATGCATGTGAGCACAGGAACCGTGTGCATGTAAAGGAATTCATGTGAATCCCGGGTGTCTAAAAACCAGCTTTGTGTAACCAGAGAGAAGGAGTGCATAATATGTTAATGACATGTTCATTCTGCTGTCTAATGGCTAGAATAGCAGACCTGCTTGGGTGTAAACAATTCTATTGTCCTGATTAGTGATTACTCTACAGAAGATACAAGCCCTAATACTAATACTTCCACTGGACAGTAGCTCATATGGGGAGGGATGGAGATGAATAAGAGAAGTAATAGCATTTGGAGAACTGGATATAGAGGCAGTGTGGCCTAGTAGTTAGAACACTGGGCTGGGTCTCAGGGATCTGGCTTATATTCCCAGGTCTTCCACTGGCTTGCTGGGTGGCCCTGGGCAAGTCACTTCACCACTTTGGTGCCTCAGTTTCCCCATCTATAACATGGGGATGACAGTGATACTGAGCTCCTTTGTAACGAGCTTTAAGATTTGTGGATGAAAAGCTCTATATAAAAGCTGGTATTATTTGAGAGCCACTGCAGGCAGAGCTGAGATTCTGGTGGGAAGCCCAAGAAGCTTTCAGACATAAGCCATAAAGACAGATCTATGTTTGCTCCTGAAATGGAAGAGCCAGGACTCAGTAAAGACATGCTAATAAATGTCCTCCATAGGGAGCTCCTGGGAATGTGAGGAAGGCAAGAGAGGAGAAGAAATCTAGAGGTGAGACGAGAGTAGGACAGTCAGGCTTGGCCCAGCCCTGTTTTAGTTTCAGGTTTATTTCCCCACTGAGTCATGGCATGATGACCTCCCCTCACTACACAATTCTGTCAGGGAGAGAACCATTCCTGAATGTGCTTCTCAGTTTTGTCCCAAGTCAGGAACATGTCCTGGTTTTGGAGAGGTTCTCAGTATCAGAATCTCGTTCAGTCGCAGCCTAGGATTTCCCTGTGACTGTCACCGATGGAATGGGGGAGGAGTAGAAGGAATGAGAAAGGGACTCGATCACATTTTGAAGTACGTCCCCTTTGGCATGCACAGCACTAAGTTACTAAGGTCTGGTTCCCAGTTTGACAGCCAGAGGCACTGTGCTGACTGGAGCACTGTTGACTTTTAAGTCTTAACTTTGTAATAATCACATGCTGCCTTTTCCTCTCCTGCCCAGAGACAGTCACACACACCTGCACCATTTCATTTGGGGATGCAACGCCTTTAAAACAGACTTCCAGCCAAGAGCAGCTCCGTGCTGCTCCCACTGACTCAGCCAGAGAAGACAGCTCCTCGCTCAAACCATCTCAGTGTAGCTCCAATCAAGTTGGCCAGCAGGGGGATGCTCCCAGATGAGACCAGATCAGCTAGCCCAGAAGGAGGAAACCCAACCAAGAGAGTCTGTCCATGCATGGCTCCTACCATCTCAGCCAGGGAAAGGTAGGGTGACCAGATGTTCCGTTTTTATAGGGACAGTACCAGTATTTGGGGCTTTTTCTTATATAGGTGCCTATTACCCCCCACCCCAGTCTCAATTTTTTACACTTGCTATCTAGCCACCCTAGGGAGAGGCTGTGTTTTGTCTCAGTTGGAGTCCCAGCCTTACTAATGTGCAGGACACAAACTGAGAATCTGGCTCCCTAGTGGGAGACTCTGCTAATGGGGACACTCTCCTGTGACAGTGAGTTCCACAGGCTGGGTCATCTCTGTCGAGGAGAAGAGCCGAGCTGCTAGCAAAAAGACTGCACTAGGCAGCCATTCCTGGCTCTCTGGAGCTAGTGAAGACACGAGCCTCCCCTCCTCCCACTCTTGCTTTCACCTTTTGTTCCGCTGAAAAGGTTAAGCGGTAATTCTTGCTCCACTGTCCATTGATCTCATGCGAGAACAAAGAGGTTACACACACAGGCCCTGCTCCAGGAGACAGAAGAGAGGGCTGTGTAATGAAACAGGGCACTTACTGGAAATACTTCACCAATGAACACGCTGCTCTTTCCAGCAGCTGGCTGGGACTGCGCAAGGTACTGCCTGAGAGGCAGGGAGAGAGAGCCTGGATCATCGGCAAGGGCTGCTCAGAGGCAGGTGTTTGAGGAGCAAGGCTTGGCAGGCAGGGTTGTGAGCAGAGGAGCCAAGGGAAAGACAGGGAGACACAGCAGCACAATGATGGAGGGAGCATGTTGATGCAGATGTTCTCTGCGTGGGAGATGCATGGAGGTTTGTGCGGCAGACGAGCTGCCCTTGCTAGACCAATAATAACCCCTTGCCCTGCCTTGTAGCCTTTCACCTGAATAATTCAAAGCACGTGACATGCATTAACGGAGTTTCACAATCTCCCTGGCAGGGAGAGAAGGATTTTATTATCCTCATTTTACAAATCCCTACATTGAGGCACGAGAGAGTGTGACTACACCGCACACTGTGGGACCCGGGCTTGTGAACTTGGTGTCTCCAAGCCTGTGCCTGAGCATCCACACTGCACTGTAAAGCTGGCGTTACAATTGCTGGACCTGGGTCTCACAGCCATGCTAATGCCTCCACTCTGCACTACGCAGCCCATCTGACTTGTCCTGCATCTACCGTACAGAATGGCAGAGCTTGGAGCTGAGTTAGAATGGGACTCACGCTCTGATCTCCCCTATCTCCTGCCTCCAACAGGATCCTAGAACCTGGTTCTTGAGTGCTGGCTAGCCTGAGTCAGAATGATTTGTGTGTGGACAGAAGGGGGCTTTGGCACCAACTGGGGTTTAGCCTGTGCAGTGTAGACATATCCGCTAAGGCGCTTGGTCCAAATCGCACAGTGAATCAGAGGTAGCATTAAGTTGACAGGGCTCCTTGGTTTTATTCCTGTCTCCTGCATGAACCACTACACAACACTCCCTCCCAGGAGTGGGAATGGTTTCCCAGGCCCATGTCTCTCAGCCAGCCATGCCAGAGCGCTGTAAGGTCTAAGTGTAAATTCACATTTGCTAGGCCTTGTTGCCATCCATCAGCTCCATCCCCTGGATCCTGGCATGGCTTTGCCTTCAAACTTTCTACCTGTCTAAAGCAGCCTCTGGCAGTCAGGTCAAGAGGAAGGGAGCATCCTTGCCATAGATGACATAGGTCACATATCATGGCTTGACTCTTAGTAGAGAATATGGTGCTTGGTGCTGAGTGCTCCATGTACTGATGTAATTCAAGACACATACATGATGCCAGTGTGGCACCCTAGCAACTGGCAGAGCCCCTAGCACAGGGGTCGGCAACTTTTCAGAAGTGCTGTGCCGAGTCTTCATTTATTCACTCTGATTTAAGGTTTCGTGTGCCAGTAATACATTTTAACGTTTTTAGAAGGGCTCTTTCTATAAGTCTATAATATATAACTAAACTATTGTTGTATATAAAGTAAATAAGGTTTTAAAAATGTTTAAGAAGCTTCATTTAAAATTAAATTAAATTAAAATTCAGGGCCACCCGGACCGGTGGCCAGGACTTGGGCAGTGTGAGTGCCACTGAAAATCAGCTTGCATGCCGCCTTCGGCACGTGTGCCATAGGTTGCCTACCCCTATCCTATCATGTCAATGATAAGATGTGCATGAAATGTATGGGAAATATCATGCAGTCCTAGAGGCTGGCCCCTTGTCAGGGCTGTGCACAGTGGTGTGTGGCAGCATCTGCTTCAACTCCCCATCCTAGTGGGAGTGCTGTGCAGATTGCAGGTCCAGCAATCTGGTTGATGCTCAGCTGTGCACTGGCAGGAACCTGAGTTGGGCTCCTGGTCCAAGTCTGAAGCTCTCTGTGCTGGGCTCACAGATCCTGGATAAGGCAGGTTCCCATCCCTACTGCTTTCTAACGCCCCAGCTGAAATTATATAGTGAGGTCTAGCTGCTGGTTGGGTGCTGCCAGGGGAGTATACACAGGACAAATCTCTCCTGGGTACAAAGTCAGTTCTAGCCTCAGTTCAAGCCCTAGCATGTAGGCCCCAAGAGAAACAAGCTATGACTTGCCTTCCCCACCACGAATTGGCTTCCCCCTTACAGTTACTCTGCCTTGCGAGAAATGGAGTGTGCTGTGGCTGCTGCTTTGGAGGGAATTCGTGCTCCACTAAGTAAACATGGAGGCAGTTGATACACACCTTATAATTAGATCGCTCCGCTGTGCAATTATTACATTTCCCAAGCTACAGCTGCTTCCTACTTATTATCAGGTTAAGAAACTTCTCCTGATAGTAACATCACATTAACCCTGTAATTAAGAGGCAGACCACCCAGCGACTGACTGCAGAGTTGGGGCTTTCTCCAAGCAAGGAACAGCCATACCTGAGCCTGGAGGATGCTTTGAGTGATGCAAGGAATTAGTTTTCAATCATACAGACAGCAGCTCCCATCTCTCCCCTTCCCTTTTTATAGGATGACAGCAGCATGTGCATGAAGGAAAGATTAGCTAAGGACTGTGACTGAGGTATCCGTTAGCTATTGCACTTCAGAGAGAGAGGGAGCACGCACAAGTAACTTCAGCCTCTTCACCTGGACCTGGGAGAACAAATAATGTATCTGATGAATTTCACTTTTCCCATTTGCGAGCTGTGATTTTTTAATGAAATTCTTTGTGATTTGAAATGTGTTTTTCCTGGGACCCTGTCTCAGCCCAATTCTGCTTGCAGAATATTTGCTGTATACACTCAACGACTCATCATTCATTATTGGTACTGTGTGATTGGTCACCTTAGTCACATGAGTTTGTTTCTGTCCCTAGTTTGGATGAATGAAACTTTTATTAATGGTGGAGGAGGTGCTTGAAGAAGTTACTTCCATTGGGGGTTTTGGTATAACCCTTCTACAAGGACTCATACAACTCACTGCCACATGCACACAAAGGCACATGTGTCTCTTGCTTTCAGAGAATATTTCTCCTGAACAAAAATGCCCCCATATGAGCATTTGTGGAAAATAAATTTAAAAGATCACAAGTAACATCAAAGTGACCTCAGGAATCTTATTTGAATAAATGTACACGAATAACTTCTTATATGTTCACACAGCCTAAGGGCACTTGAATTGTAGGGGAGTTGTTGGTGTAACAATTCACAGCAGATACACACACGCACTAAAAGTGTCAGCTAACTGCATGCAGGGGTCTTCAGGAATGAAACTTACAACCTCCTGCAGCTCTTCAAACCACAGATCCCTTCTGCTGAGCTAAAGAAGCTCAGCCAGCTCAGAGCCAAATCCTACCTATTAACGGTGCAGTAACATGCCCACATGTGTACACACATACACACAAACACCATAAAGGGACATGATCAGGCCAGATACATTCCTTGCAGCACCACACAATGGGCATGCACAAGCCCATATAGTACATACCAAGGAGATGATGGAACACCTGTATTTGTTTATGTCTCTGAGGGTATGTCTACACTATGAAATTAGGTCAAATTTATAGAAGTCCTTTTTTAGAAATCGTTTTTATATAGTCGATTGTGTGTGTCCCCACACAAAATGCTCTAAGTGCATTAACTCGGCGGACTGCGTCCACAGTACCGAGGCTAGCATCGACTTCCGGAGTGTTGCACTGTGGGTAGCTGTGAGTAGCTATCCTACAGTTCCCACAGTTTCCGCCGCCCATTGGAATTCTGGGTTGAAATCCCAATGCCTGATGGGACAAAAACAGTGTCGTGGGTGGTTCTGGGTACATGTCATTAGGCTCCCCTCTCCCTCCCTTCCTCCGTGAAAGCAATAGCAGAGAATTGTTTCATGCCTTTTTTCCTGGGTTACCTGTGCAGACGCCATACCACAGCAAGCATACGTCTCCTGGGTGCTGGCAGACGTGGGACTGCATTGCTACACAGCAGAAGCTCATTGCCTTTTGGCAGCAGATGGTGCATTACGACTGGTAGCCATCATTGTCGTATTCCTGGGTGCTCTTTTAGCCAACCTCAGTGAGGTTGGTCAGGGGTGCCTGGGCAGACATGGGAGTGACTCAGCCAGGTCATTCCCCAGTCGTACTGCACCATCTTCTGCCGAGCACCCAGGAGATGATGTCTGCTGACAGCCTAAGATGTGAGATCTAAGATAGATGGAGTGGATCAAAACAAGAAATAGACCAGATTTGTTTTGTATTCATTTGTATTCATTTGCCCCCCCCCCCTTCCTTGAAATCAACAGCCTGCTAAACCCAGGGTTTTGAGTTCAATCCTTGAGGGGGCCATTCTGTGTGACAGTTGTTTGTGTTTCTCCTTGATGCAAAGCCACCCCCTTTGTTGATTTTAATTCCCTGTAAGCCATGTCGTCAGTCGCCCCTCCCTCCATCAGAGCAACGGCAGACCATCGTTTCGCGCCTTTTTTCAATGCAGACGCCATAGCACTGGGAACATGGAGCCCGCTCAGATCACCGCAGCAATTATGAGCACTGTAAACACTACGCGCATTATCCTGCAGTATATGCGGAACCAGTACCTGCAAAAGCGAAACCAACAAGGAGGCGACCGCAGCACAGTGACAAGAGTGATGAAGATATAGACATGGACATAGACTTCTCACAAAGTACGGGCCCCGGCAATGTGCACATCATGGTGGTAATGGGGCAGGTTCATGCCGTGGAACGCCGATTCTGGGCCCGTGAAACAAGTGCAGACTGGTGGGACTGCACAGTGTTGCAGGTCTGGGACGATTCCCAGTGGCTGCAAAACTTTCGCATGCGTAAGGGCACTTTCATGGAACTTTGTGACTTGCTTTCCTCTGCCCTGAAGCACCAGAATACCAAGATGAGAGCAGCCCTCACAGTTGAGAAGCGAGTGCCAATAGCCCTCTGGAAGCTTGCAATGCCAGACAGCTACAGGACAAGTCAGTCGGGCATCAATATGGAGTGGGAAAATCTACTCTGGGGGCTGCTGTGATCCAAGCAGCCAACGCAATCAAAGAGCTGCTCATATCAAGGATAGTGACTCTGGTAAATGTGCAGGCCATAGTGGATGGCTTTCCTGCAATGGGATTCCCTAACTGTGGTGGGGTGATAGACGGAACCCATATCCCTATCTTGGCACTGGAGCACCAAGCCAGTGAGTACATAAACTGAAAGGGGTACTTTTCAATGGTGCTGCAAGCACTGGTGGATCACAAGTGACGTTTCACCACATCAATGTGGGATGGCCGGGAAAGGTACATGACGCTCACATCTTCAGGAACTCTGGTCTGTTTCAAAAGCTGCAGGAAGGGACTTTCATCCCAGACCAGAAAATAACCATTGGGGATGTTGAAATGCCTTTAGTTATCCTTGGGGACTCAGCCTACCCCTTAATGCCATGGCTCATGAAGCCATACACAGGCAGCCTGGACAGTAGTCAGGAGCTGTTCAACTATAGGTTGTGCAAGTGCAGAGTGGTGGTAGAATGTGCATTTGGACATTTAAAAGCGCGCTGGGGCAGTTTACTGACTCAGATAGACCTCACCAAAACCAATATTCACATTGTTATTACTGCTTGCTGTGCGCTCCACAATATCTGTGAGAGTAAGGGGGAGATGTTTATGGCAGGGTGGGAGGTTGAGGCAAATCGCCTGGCCACTGATTACGCACAGCCAGACACCAGGGCAGTTAGAAGAGTATAGGAGGGCGCAGTGCACATCAGAGAAGCTTTGAAAACCAGTTTCATGACTGGCCAGGCTACGGTGTGAAAGTTCTGTTTGTTTCTCCTTGATGAACCCCGCCTCCCCCCTTGGTTCACTCTACTTCCCTGTAAGCTAACCACCCTCTCCTCTCCCCTTTGATCACCACTTGCAGAGGCAATAAAGTCATTGTTGCTTCACATTCATGCATTCAGATGGGGAGTGACTCAGCCAGGTCATTCCCCAGTCGTACTGCACCGTGTTCTGCCGTGCACCCAGGAGATGCATTCAGACATTCATGGAGGTCAGACTAGATGATCATAATGGTCCCTTCTGACCTTAAAGTCTATGAGTAATTCATCACACAAATAGGGGGATAACTGCCAAGGTAGCCCGGGAGGGGTGGGAGAGGAGGGAAGAACAAGGCTACTTTGCACTTTAAAACTTTAAAACTTAAAAAGTTTAAAACTTATTGAAAGCCAGCCTTCTGTTGCTTGGGCAATCCTCTGGGGTGGAGTGGCTGGAGGCCCCCCCTCCACTGCATTCTTGGGTGTCTGGGTGAGGAGGCAATGGAACTTGGGGAGGAGGGCGGTTGGTTACACAGGGGCTGTAGCAGTGGTCTGTGCTCCTGCTGCCTTTTCTGCAGCACAACCATACGCTGGAGCATATGAGTTTGATGCTCCAGAAGCCTGAGCATTGACTCCTGCCTTCTGTCAGCAAGCTGATGCCACCTTTCATCTTTAGCCCGCAACTTACACTCTTCAGACCTCCACTTACTCTCTTCAGCCCGCCACCTCTCCTCACATTCATATTGTGCTTCCCTGCACTCAGACATTGTCTGCCTCCATGCATTATGCTGTGCTCTGTCAGTGTGGGAGGACAGCATGAGCTCAGAGAACGTTTCATCCCAAGTGCGATTTTTCGCCTTCTAATCTTCGCTAGCCTCTGGGAAGGAGAAATATATGCAGCTGGTGGAAGAAAAAAAAGGAAGAATGGTAGTTAAAAAGACACATTTTATAGAACAATGGGTACACTCTTTCATGGTAAACCTTGCTGTTAACATTACATAGCACATGTGCTTTCGTTACAAGGTCACATTTTGATGGCTTCACCCCTCCCCTCACTGTGTGGCTAACAGCAGGGAACATTTCTGTTCAGCCACAAGCAAACTGCCCAGCAGGAACGGGCACCTGTGAATGTCTGCTTAATAAAACCACTCTATTTCAACCAGGTGACCAGGAATGATATCACTCTCCTGAGGATAACACAGAAAGATAAAGAACGGATGTTGTTTGAATGCCAGCAAACACCGGGACCATATGCTGCAATGCTTTGTTCTGCATTGATTCCCGACTACGTGCTACTGGCCTGGCATGGTAAAATGTCCTACCATGGAGGACGGAATAAGGCCTCCCTCCCCAGAAACCTTTTGAAAAGGCTTTGGGAGTACATCCAGGAGAGCTTTATGGAGATGTCCCTGGAGGATTTCCACTCCATCCCCAGACACGTTAACAGTAGCTGTACTGGCCGTGAATGCCAGGGCAAATTAATCATTAAACACACTTGCTTTTAAACTATGTCTAATATTTACAAAGGAGGTCTCTCCTCCGCCTACAGGGTCCGAGAGCCCACCTTGGGTGGGTTCGAGGCTTCTTACCTAGGTCCAGGGTGAGAAACAGATCCTGGCTGTTGGGGAAACCGGTTTCTATGCTTCCTTGCTGTGAGCTATCTTCAACCTCCTCATCATCATCTTCCTCGTCCCCAAAACCCGCTTCCGTGTTGCATCCTACTCCACTGATGGAGTCAAAGTACAGGGTTGGGGTACTGGTGGCTGCACCCCCTAGCATGGCATGTAGCTCATCATAGAAGAGCCATGTTTGGGGCTGTGACCCGGAGCAGCCATTTGCCTCTCTGTTTTTTTGGTAGGCTTGCCTGAGCTCCTTAATTTTCATGCAGCACTGTCGCGAGTCCTTGTTATGGCCTCTGTCCTTCATGCCCTTGGAGACTTTTTCAAATGTTTTGGCATTTCGTTTACTGGAACAGAGTTCAGCTAGCACAGATTTGTCTCCCCATACAGCGATCAGATCCTGTACCTCCCGTTCAGTCCATGCTGGAGCTCTTTTGTGATTCTGGGACTCCATAGTCCCTCTGCTGATGAGCTCTGCATGGTCACTTGTGCTGATCAGCTCGCAACGCTGGCCAAACAGGAAATTAAATTCAAATGTTTGTGGGACTTTTCCTGTCTACCTGGCCAGTGCATCTGAGTTGAGAGTGCTGTCCAGAGCGGTCACAATGGAGCACTCTGGGATAGCTCCCAGAGGCCAATACCATCGAATTGCATCCACACTACCCCAAATTCGACCCGGCAAGACTGATTTCAGCGCTAATCCCCTCGTCGGAGGTGGAGTAAAGAAATCAATTTTAAGAGCCCTTTAAGTTGAAAAAAGGGCTTCATCGTGTGGACGGGTGCAGGGTTAAATCAAGGTAACGCTGCTAAATTCAACCTAAAATCATAGTGTAGACCAGGCCTGAGAAAGTTCACTTCCCTGGCAGAGGAGAAGAACTGCTAAGAGAGCTCAAGAAATAACACCGATCATCAGCTATTTAAAGGAACACTCCCAGCTGATTATATGCAAAGATGGCAGATGGGCCAGAGAGCTTGGGGTATAAGAAGGTTCTTATCACACCTCGGGGACCTGGTCATGTTCTTCCTTTCCTTCTTCTGACCTGGGTCCAAATCACTGTTCAGTTCTGATCTGTTTATAACAGAGATGGGCCTAAACTACAAAGATCTGGATTTAGATTCAATAAAGTCATTATGAAGAGGCTGTGATTCTGTGCTAGGTACTAGCTGGCATGTGGCTGAGCAACTTATCCCAGACATGGGCATTTGAACATGGCTGAGAAGGGGTTAGCTGGTCTGGCCCAGCTGCAACCTGAGCCCACACCTTACATTCAAGGAAGTCATAAGAGCAACACTAGGCTCTTGACAAAAGCACCAATGCTGAACTGAGCATGCCCAGACTTTTCTTCATGGATTGCCAGGTAGAGCATGTTGTCTACAAGAGGGTGGAGCTGGAGCACTATAAACTGCCCCTCAGTCTTTATTTAGAGATGAGGCTAAGCCCTGTGTGTGGTGCGGCTGCCGTGGGCAGGCAGGCTTTGGGTGGTGTATGCTGCACCGTGCCCCCGCCAAGCAGTGGGTTTCGCTCTCAGCACAGCACACAGATGCTCTCCCTTGGGCTGGGAAATGAACCCGGGAACATCTGTTTCCTAGTGCAGCTGTTGCCAGGGATGGATTATGTGTCTAGGCTCTTGCTATTCTTCCTTGGGAGAGGTGGCTATGTGCCTCCATAAGCCCAGAGCCCTGAACCCCAGGTAATACAGGGTAATGCAGCTAGGTAGGAAGACTGAAATGCAGGTCCTCAGGTTCTTTTCAGTCCGGAAGTATGAGCTCCACTGGCCTGGGCACTGGGTATTGGCACATCAGCTGGGCCACCATGAGAACTGAAGCAAACCAGACATGTCAATGTGTTCAGATCCGGGTGGCTAAGGCCCTCCCCACCCCAGTGCCCTGGACATTGAACTGCTCATAGTGGGTGCCCAGCCACTGTGTCAGTCTCTGAACAGGAATTTCACATGAGCTGGGTTCTTTAAAGGGGAGGTTCATTACAAGTGAGGGACTAATGGATCCAAAGTGTAACCAGCCCCAGATCACTCTACACCTTGTATGATGGTTACTGAGTCTATTTGCACTATGTATGGGAGCTGCACGGACAGACAGTGGGTGTGCTGGGAACACTCCCACTTGGTAAAGAAGGGGATGAAATCTTCAAGAAAAGTAACAGAAAGGAACTCCTCACGCACACACAAAATCTCACTGGATTCCTTCTCAAGCTCACCTGTCTAACCACCACTGGACCCTGCCACTGGGTTATTTCCTGTGTGCCACTGAAAGCACTGTCAACCCAACCTCCTGCCTAAGACACTCCATGCCCATGTGAAGGAAACAGAAAGGTGAATGGCAAAAAAAAGGAGGAAAGATCAAAATATGGAGAACTAAATCTGTCTAAACTGGCTAAGCAATGAGAGGAGGACAAGACACCTGATAGTAGGCTGAAAATCTCTGAAGGGTGTAGGCTGCAAGCAGGGAGAGGTGTGTGATTCGGAGGGATAGAATGGAATTATGAATGGGAATGGTTATGCTGAATATTAAGGAAAACTTCCTATCAGAGAGACAGATTAGTTTGGGTACAGCTCACTAAGGGGCTGGTTGGGAGCCCCATCACTCGGGACATAGAAAACTAGACTGGACAAAACCTTTCTGTACTGCAGAGAGCAGTCCTACACTGAGGAGAAACAGGCTGGATGGTTAGTTAGGTCTTCTCCATATTTAACTGCTCTGAGCTAGTCTCTCCTGTTCCTTGCAAGGCCCTGCTGAGAACTGCCTGTGTTTAAATCATAGACCGTTTATTGGTTTACCCGGCAGCTCCATCCCTCCCTCAGTCTGATGTAACAAAAGTCTGCCTGGGAGGCTTCACTGTCTGGCACCAGTGACTAGGCAGGCCTGTGGCCATGGGTGTTTTATAGGAGTGACCGTGGCAGCACTCACTTCAGAAGCTCCCCCTTTAATGGGACATTTCCTGTGTTATCCTGACAGCTCAGGTTCCAGGTAGTTTATCACTCTACTAAAAATGATGACAAGTCACAGTGACCCCATGACCAGGAAGAATAAATTGGCTCTAATTATCATGCAGGCTCCTCATGTGTCGGAATTTTAGTCAGACAGTTTTAGCTCTGGAGTGGTCCTGCCCTTCGACCTTCCAGAGCCATATTTCTTTCAGCTGCCTTCATTTTTTCCCCTTCATTTTTTCCTTCTCCTGATTGGTGCGGCCACTGCTGATGCCACATTCTCTGGTCTCTGCGGGGGTCCTTTGCTGCCCCACAACCACGAATAGAGTGGACCCCAGGAGCTGTGCAGTGAATCTGAGCTAGGAGCAGGCGCATTTGCTACTACCGAGAACTCCATTCCTGTTGTCATCTAGGCACTGTTGGGATTCAAGGAGAACTCTAGGTGCTCAAGTCCACAGAATCCTTGTATTGCATGTGGGGTGGCCTACACCCAGCATAAGAGGAGGGAAGGTTTGGTGGTTAAAGCATAGAATTTGGAGTCTTGACTCCTGAGTTCTAGTCCCAGTTCTGCAACAGGCTTACTAAGTGACCACAGGCCACTCACTTCACCTCTCTTCCTCAGTCTCCCCATCTTTCAAATGGGGATAAATTACACCTCAGAGCCTGGCATGATTAATTAAAGTTTGCAACATACTTTGAGATCCTCAGATGAAAGATGCTATCAAGGCATAATGTATTATTAAGGCTAATCAAAGTCCTGGAGAACCAACTGCAGGGGACGTGATTCAGATAGCAATCCCAGCCCTCTGCATTTGCACAGTGCTGGGCTCCCTCCAAGATAAACTTGGGGCATCTAAACTTGCCACTTCTCCCCACCCCAGTTGGTAGGGGCTGATGAGAGCCAGGGGGCTGGCTCCTTTCAGGATAATGAGACATGTATAAATAAAAACCCAAGGAAGAGAATTTATGCTTCTTCCAGTTGCCCTTCAAGTACCTGTCCAGCCAGGGCCTTTTCTCCCAGGCTTTTATTTAGACAGTAGGGATAATTTATGTCATGCAATTTGGTTTTGTCTGTAATCTCTGGTAGCAAATGCTAGTGCAAAGGAAAAGGGGGTGACTTGCAGAGTCTAGAGAATTGAAAGAGAAAAAGCAAAGGCTAAAGCATGTGTGTCTTCCCAAATCACCTCAGGGAGGGAAAGAATGAGGGAAGGAGGAAGATTACATTCAGGATATCAGAGAGAGGGAAGGCATTCCATTCCAGGACCAGCCAGGTCTCAGAACATTCAGACCCAACAACAAATGGGTCTGGAGCTTGTCAGAACATTTCCACCAGAACATAAATTTTGATGAAAAGCAGGGAAAAAAAATGTGCCTAACTCAAGTGGGGACAGTGCAAATTCCACTGGAAAATACAGGCTTGGAAGACACCTCCATCATATGTATCATGAACAATGGAAAGTGTGGGGTAATGGGGGAATTGCCTCATGCTACAGCATGGGAGATTGAGTGTGAAATGAAAGGACTCCCCAGGTTAGCAGCCCCATCTCTCCAAATCCCTGGCAATACGGTGTCTAGCACACAGGGCAGATGAATGTGGAAATGTTTTGCGTAACTTTCTCCGTATAAAGTGTTGTGAGATTCAGGCTGCCAAGGACTCGTTTAAGAGAGCTGGGAGGAGGTCAGCAGTAGGTATGTCTACTGGTTAGAGCAGAGGAATGGGAGCAAGGAGCCATGGTTTCTAGTCCCAGCACTGCCCATGACCTTGCAAGTCTATGTTTAATACACTTCCTATGAAATACTTTTGCACTAAATTCACCCACTAGGCTCTCTCTCCAGTGACTGCTGAGGTGGGGAGAACGGTGGATACATTTGAGGGATGGAAGACCCCATTTGCAGTGGGGTCCATATGACCCACCTCCCCTTTGGGTTCAGTGAGTAGGAGGTGACTCTGTGCAATTAAAGTATATTGGCTCGGACTAGTTGGTAAACAGCTGCGGGATGGTAGAGGGAGGAGACCGGGGCTGTCACCCAGGGCTGGGATCCATCGTTCACTGCAGGAGGCCACAGAAATTCCACAGAACAACCAACAGATCCCAGGGAAGGGAGGCATCTGGCTTTGTGCAGGAGGAAAGTGAATTCTGGGAGCATTTCCCTGGCCTCTCTGGCAACAGCAAAGGGTGAGGTGCTTCTGAGGCACCGCCCCCTATTCACACCCAGATTCTAAAAATAGCAGCCCAATAGAAAATGTCCAGGGTGAGCCAGAGAATGTATCAGAGAAGCTCACTAAAGCATCCCCACCTGCCCCAGACGGGGCAGGGAATGGCAGCTGGCAGGAGGAGCTCGCAGCCCCTGGTTTCAGCAGGGCTGTACATGGGACCTGGCATTTGTGCCAAGTTGGCATCTGAGCTTATGCTTTTTAGTTTTCAGATGTCCTGACAGGGCTCCCCCTACATCCTGTCACCTCAGCCTGCGCTCCTAAAAGATCTCACAGGCTAAGCAGAGTGGGGTTAACTTAGTACATGGAGTAAGACTTTCAGGGGAAAATTGAGGGTGCTGCAAGGAGTGGTGCTTGGGAGCAGATGGCACTTTGACCCATCAGTACTGAACCAGTGCCCCGAAATAGCATTGGAGGTGCTTTGCCATAAGAAGCGCCATCTTTAATGAGAAGGAAAGCTGAGAACTTGGCTACCCCTGGCAGTTAAAGATCCCCTAGCACCTTTCCCAAGATTAGGGTCATTCTGGCCCAGTTCCTACCTGGGTAATTAGATTCACTACTCCCTAAATTCCCCCTGCAGTTTCAATTTTGTAGGGGACTCTCCTTCACATGCTGTCTTCAATCATGCAGCATTCTCATGCGCAGCACCCTTCTTCAAGCAGCATATTGACACGGGTTGCCCACATTGGCCAGGGAGCTGAAGATGTTACGCTCAGCTAGCTCCTTTGTGTTATAAGGGTGAGGCCCGGGTGAGAGAACTGTGGAGCACCACTGAGATGATTATAACCCTAGCAGGAAAGATTTTCACCTCTGTGCCACCAGCTTAAATTCAGTACCAGTTGGTTAGGAACTGAGCGCTCGTTGCCATCTCACGGCTGGTCCACTTTGTGAAATAACTAGTTAGGTCTCGGGCCAGTTCCTAAAGGACAGTTATCCATATCACCAGAGTTATTCATGTCACCCAAGCACCATCCCACGTGGCACTAATCACTCCCACACACACGTCTCAGCAGAGAGGCTAAGGCCTGATTGGACTGTACAGAGTGGTTACTCCTCTCCCACCCACAGAGGCTGTTCGGGTCCCCAAGTGATAAGGACACTATAAGTGCCTAGACTGGGGGACAGTATCGAGACACACTTGGTGGAGGGGGTGTTTGGGGAGATTCAGACTGCTCCAGTGTACAGAAGCCTTCATTCTTTAGAGCTGTCAAGACAGAACCTTTCCCCTGCACTACATGCACTTTAAAACAGAGGGGGAAAGTAATAGTTAATGGCTGCTTCAGTCCCTGCCTCTCTGATATTTTTGTCCTCCTTGAGCTCGTGTAGAGCACAGCTCTTTGTACTTTGAGCAACAGCTCTGCTGCAAGAACTTTCAAAGGGCAGAGTTGTGGGATAACTCCTCCTCTTGACTTGACATTAGCAATAAAAATCTGTAGGGACTCCAGTCTGAAAGCTGCTCCTAAGCTCCCTGCCCCCGCTGGAGGGCCCTGCCAAAGGTTGTAACACTGCAGTAGGGACAGAGAGACTAATTTATCCAGCTAATGCACACCCTGTACCGTGCACCACAGAAAATAGATGGCTGTTCTGGGGATTTCTGTGCAAAGAAGTCATAAAGCATGAATCCCAGCCAAGGAGAATCTCTGGGTTTCTTTGAAGCAATTTCTGCACCAGTGAGAGACCATGCAAGATAAAAATGATGAACAGAATCCCCTGGCACTTGTGTTGGGCCGTGGGCTCGTGCTGTCGAATCCATTAGCTGGAATGGGTTGACAAGGACCACCCACGGGCATGCAGAGCTGCAGGTTAGGGAGCAGACTGCGCCTGGCCTCTTCTGATCCGCTTTGCCAAGTCTGTGCTGCTGCTAAATAACCTACCTTAATGGTATTGTCAAGTAGCCAAGAGCATGATGGGAACACAGTGAGGCTGGCCCAGGCCAGTAGCTCAGAGCTAGGCATGATGTTTGCCAGCCCAAGTAAAAAGGGAGCAAGCACCAATTTTCATTGGCATCTGTTAAAACAGGAGAGCTTCTCCCAGCTGAGAAAGGTTCAGGCAGCTTGCTAAGCTGTTTGCTCTATAGATAATATCCAGTCAATGACACCAGCTCTGAGTATCTCTCCTGCTCTCCAGACACATGCACAATTCCTAGGAACTGGGGGATAGAGGACAGAATAGGCCCGAGGTGCAGGTGACATCAAGCACAAGCGGGTTAATTGTAAAGCCTATATCTTTCAGCAGTTGCTAGGTAACAGTGTCCTGTCCTCGGGATCACAGATCAGCCAATGAAAATTTGTTCTGAATATGTAATAGTTCCCTCCTGTGTGCAACCAGTTGAATGTGTTGTTACTCTATACTCTATGGGGAGAAAAATAAACTTTTGTGAGAAGAGATCTGTGAAAACTGGCCTGAACTGCTTTGAGAATGCTTCCATCTCTCCTGCTCCAGAATTACCCTCTCTTAACAAATACAGTTGTTACTCTTCTAACTCCTTTCCAGACAATCTGTTCCAAACACAAGGCCCTGTTCTTTAGTGCACCAATATGTTTGCAGCAGAATATAAACAACACACAGAGCCCAGCGGAAAATATTTCCTGTGATTAGTTGTTTAAAGTCTAAAGTTAATTTTGATTTGAAGAAAGTATTGATGGCCCATTGGTTCTTGCTTTCCACCAAGTGCTTGAACTGTACTCCTGAAAAATGCATTTTTAGCTCTAATGTTAACCAGGGCCCATTTAATTATTGAAAGGTTAAAATCCATGTGCATTTTATATAACAACTTGGTATATGGATTGTGCCAGCTCTTTTCCAGACCCAAAGTCCAGAGTTTGGTCAAGAGACCAGAGGCCTAGCAAATGGTGATCAGCTAAGAGAAAGCTGGGGTAAACAGATAATCTTGTTTTGCTAAAATAGACCTGGTCAGCAAATTGCCAGGTGTTGGAGCTAAGAACTAAATAATTGTGTCTTATTCAGAATTGCAAATTGAACAAAGAATCCCTGTTCCTATTGTGTTAGTCTCTTCTGTAGGGAGACGTTCTTCCCACAGATCCAACCTTGAGTTTATGAAAAATTGGCACATCAGTATAATATATGGCATCCTTCCACCTCCCTTCCCAGGGACCAATGCTTATCTTAAGACATAAAGGAGACAATCTGTATTGTCATATACTTTGACTGTTTCTTTGCTTTAACCCCTAGGAATGTACCTGTTGGACAATCAAAGGAGTTGCTCCATTCCTATGGACCCCAAATCAGAATTCAACATATATATTTTATACTAATAACATTTTATCAAAGTATTAATTAAATGTTAACTTGCTAACTTGAGACCATGGGCGGAGACATGTAACCTTTTAACCATTGGCTAATGTACTATCTTGTCTTGCTGCAAAACCTATTCCAGGGTGTGGAACTGCCTACCCCGTCACTTCCCCCGCCCATGGAAAATCTATATATTCTATTGTAATCAATTGATTAACAGTGTCTCTGAGCCTAATAAGCAAGGTGACACTCCGCCAGCGCTGTGTGTAATAAACTCCTATGCTTGACCTCTACACGGTGTGGATTTATGTCCTTCAATTATACATTATATTGTAGAATTTGTGGTCTTGGCTAGCCATGTGGTATCGTTTCTGTTCCCTGATTGACTGGCACTTAGCCCTGGTAGTGGACTGTATGCCCAATAGGTTTGCCACCTGTCCTGGTTTTGCCAGAATCATCCCATTTCTGAGATAGCTGTCCTGGGAAATCTGTAGGGATGCTCAGATCACACTGCCTGCTCTCCAGTTAGATGGGCTCAGGATCATCCTGAAAGATAAATTCATGGAGGTTAGGTCCGTTAATGGCTATTAACGGTGTCCCTAGCCTCTGTTTGTCAGAGGGTGGAGATGGATGGCGGGAGAGAGATCACTTGATCATTACCTGTTAGGTTCACTCTCTCTGGGGCACCTGGCACCTGGGCTGGATGGACCTTTGGTCTGACCCAGTATGGCCATTCTTATGTTCTTATCATAGAATCATAGAATCATAGAATTCAAGATCAGAAGGGACCATTATGATCATCTAGTCTGACCTCCTGCAAGATGCAGGCCACATAAGCCGATCCACCCACTCCTTAGCAAGTGACCCCTGCCCCATGCTTCGGAGGAAGGCGAAAAACCTCCAGGGCCATTGCCAATCTTCCCTGGAGGAAAATTCCTTCCCGACCCCAAATATGGCGGTCAGCTGAACCCCGAGCATGCGGGCAAGACTCTCCAGCCAAACCCTCTGGAAAAGGTTATATCATACCAGGCACATAATTGACCTATTGACTAAGCCCGTTATCCTATCATACCATCCCCTCCATAAACTTATCTAGCTTAATCTTAAAGTCATGGAGGTCCTTCACCCCCACTGTTTCCCTCGGTAGACTGTTCCAGTATTGCACTCCCCTGATGGTTAGAAACCTTCGTCTAATTTCAAGCCTGAATTTCCTGACTGACAGTTTATATCCGTTCGTCCTCGTGTCCACATTAGCACTGAGCTGAAATAATTCTTCTCCTTCCCTGGTATTTATCCCTCTGATATATTTAAAGAGTGTAATCATATCTCCTCTTATCCTTCTTTTGGTTAAGGAAAACAAACCGAGCTCCTCAAGTCTCCTTTCATACGAAAGGCCTTCCATTCCTCGGATCATTCTAGTGGCCCTTCTTTGTACCTGTTCTAGTTTGAATTCATCCTTCTTAAACATGGGAGACCAAAACTGCACACAATACTCCAAATGAGTATGTTCCCTGTTTTTTTGTACCTCGGAGGTGACAACCGTAATGCCCAAGAGGCATAGACAAGCAAGCAGGTCCTGTATCCTCTCAGGGCACTGAATCCTCCCAGGCTCCAACAGTCAGCTGGGTGAGCGAGACCTGTAACCCTGTACTCCCCCTTAGGGGTCAAGCCCAGCTGGATGAGAGAGACCTGTGTGCCCCTTATCCCTTCACCCATGGCCTGTACCTCCCTAGCAGCCAGAGCCAAGTTGAGCAGAGAGGGCTCTTATCCCTACTGGAAGCCAAGGACCAGGTAGACAGTGGGGACCCATTTACACACACACACACACACACACACACAGAGGCCAGGCCTGCTGGGTGGGTAGAGGGGAGTTCACACAAGAAGAGGAGGATGAGGCTGCTGCTCTCTCTGTGTTGCTGCCTGTCTCTCTCTCATCTAACCGTGACAGGAAGAGCGTCAGTCTAATCCGACACGCAGATGGTGCCGAGTGGATTTTCTTTCACTCCGGTGCTGGTGCCTGGCCTGCTACCTCACATAATCTCTGCATTGTCACAGTTCAGTGGCACTTGGGGAGCGGGAGGGGCCGTGCTTGAAGGAGCAGGCTGAGCACGGGGCCTAATTCAAGGGGATTTAAATGCTAAATGTGCATTTGGAAAGTTTTTTCTGACAACAAGAGTGGGGGAGATAAATGCATCTAGGATGCCTGTCTCTGGCTTTGGTGGGGAAATTGAGACGTTCGGCACCTCCCAGGAGTCCAATCTTGGGGAGCAAAACATTTTAGTGAAATAGAAATTAGGTCACATCTCCTTGATTGTCGGCATAAATGGGACAGTGTGTACATTTTATTTACCTTCCTACAGGGCAAATGTAGTAAGCATGTAATAAATCATTTCTGCAGCTGCCGGGCGAACCTCCTGCTGCAAACCCAGCAAAATTCATGCATACTAAACCTGCCCTAATTACAGCTCCCTCACTGTCTCCCCCCTGCCGCTCTTCTCACTGATTCACTTTACTCTGATGCCACATCTGACTCTCTCCTTCCTCCTCTTCCTCTCTCCTTCTGTTCCTTCATTTCCCCCTTTATTAGCTGTAGAACATCTCCATGTACATGGCACTTTCCAAACACACACAAGACAAGGCCTTTGCCCCAAGGAGCATAAAATCTAACTTAGACTCAGACACCAGCAATACACCTAGGCCAGACCAGAGCTGACATCTGGGGGACTGGGAAACTTTCAACCTGTTTTGGGGGTCCCATTTGCTGGAGCACATGAACTTTGTGTTCTGTAGGATTTTCTTTTCAAGGCACAATTAGTTAAAGAACCTCCCTTGTTTTTTCCAGCTCTGTCCTGGTTGAAGGGCAGTTTGGCCTGGTCCCCTCATTTGAAAGAGTCCCCCAAATGAGATATTGCAACCTGGTGCACAGCACAGATCAAGTTTGGCCCGACTGCCCCTCTGTCTCCAAACACTGCGATCTGGCAGGCGGGACCAGGAACACGCTTCAGGCTTAAAGGATCTTTCCACTGGCAAAGCTAGCCCAAGTGCATAACTGATGTGTCTGCGGTACCCGCAGTCCCCATGGTGGAGGAAGGAGAGAACTGAACCTTGCTTCACTGGTAACAATATTGCAACAGATACTAATGTCTATCACTTCTCTAACCTTAACCCTAAGATTCCCTCAGCTGTAAACAGGCGCATAACACACTTGTTGTTCTTGCCCTCTTTTCTTGCTGTTATTCAAGGAACACATGCCACGCAACCTCCAGGACCTCAAAATAATCCAAAAGAAACAAATGAAACACATCACAGGCCTATTCTGATCTATTCCTCCAGCAGATCTGTGTAAAAGAGAGAGAGATGGTGAGAGAGCTGGCCAAATTAACACTGTTGTAACACCATTGAAATCAGTGGAAGAACACCAGGGAAGAACAGCCAGTTTCTTCCCTTAGCCAGTTTGCTCCTGCCAGAAGGAATAGCACTTAAACATGTATTCTGTCTACACACACACACACACGAATGCACACACCGGTGCATACGGGCAATTCAGAGCTTCTCCCCTTAGCTCTTTAGTAAGCCGCACAGTGGATGTGCCACACCCACTGTGATGTGCATGCCATACATTCTTCAGTTTATATCAACCTTGCTAAAATATCGCCCTTGCCCAGGCAGGGTGGTCTGGGTGGGGAGGTGCAGGTGGTTTACCTCAGGTAACTTTGCCAGTGACTGTTTGGACCCAGGGCACTAAAGCTGTAACACTCCCATGATATCCCCAGCTGGCAGGTTCAGGCTTCTCTTTTGTACTGAGATTCAAAAATATGCACAACAGTTTTGTAGTTCTGAGCTCCAGCTGTTCCTAGAGGGTCTCCCACCCTCTGTGATTAATTTAATCAAAACTAGCATTAGGTACATCCCTTTAAGGGAAGAGCTACCTTATGAAACTGGAAGATGCTCCAAGGCAAATGCTTAATACAAGAATCCCAGCCAGTGTTATGGAGGAGTTAAAAAAAACAACTTGGTCACTTGGCTGCTTTCACTTTTCCAGCTGTTTCCCTCCTTAGCCCAGGGTAAGGTGGGGTGACCGTAATATATCAGAAATTCTTCCTTGGTCTCCTTTTCTCATCTCTGGTGTCAGGAATTAATTCTCTGTTCTGCTCCTCCTTTCAACAACCCTTTTTTTTCTAACCCCTTCCTTTATCGTGTGCTCTATCAACAGTTTTGGAGCCTTCTGAGATGTTGGGGTTTTGGCATCAAAGGAAAGAGAAACCCCCTCTCTGCAATGGGAAAGTAGGACAGTGCCAGCTCAGAATCATATGAACTGGGCTATGCCTCTGCTTCCAGCCCAGGGCTCAATCAAAAATAAGACCCGAGTTCAAATACTATCTAAGGCAGGGATCAGCAACCTTTGGCACGCGGCCTGTCAGGGAAATCCGCTGGCAGGCCGGGACGGTTTGTTTACCTGCAGCGTCCGCAGGTTCGGCCGATCGCAGCTCCCGCGGGCCATGGTTCACTGACCCAGGCCAATGGGGGCTGCGGGAAGCGGTGGCCAGCACATCCCTCGGTTTGCGCCATTTTCCGCAGCCCCCATTGGCCTGGAACGGCGAACCACAGCCAGTGGGAGCCGCAATCAGCCAAACCTGCGAATGCTGCAGGTAAACAAACAGTCCTGGTCCGTCAGTAGATTTTCCTGACGGGCCGCGTGCCAAAGGTTGCCAATCCCTGATCTAAGGCCACAAGTGAAATACATTTTCTGTATCTCAACTCAGTGCTTTCTGGACACTTCTTTACATCATGGGACTCCTGACCAATTTAATACAACCTGGCGGGATTAGCAGAGACATCTGAGGATGGCACAGAGGGATTCACTATAGGTCGGGACTGAAGGGCACTAGCAGAGGTGGGGTGTCCAGCAGAGCCAGAGTAGCAGAACAGAACAATTGTGTTAAAAAGCGCCGTAGCGGATCTGCTCAGCACTGGGATCAGTATGGGGATGCGGAGGGACTGAGGCATGTGGGTGAAGCTGTGGGGAAGATCCCAAGATGGCAAGCCATGGTTCTGCAGTTCGATGGCAGGGTGAATTAGCAGAGCTGTGGATGGGAAGTTTGCACAGCAACTACCTCCGCAGTGGTTGGCTCTAGCCGGTGCTATTGGTCCTTATTTTCACGAGCAACAAGTTCACCTCACTGTTCTTCCCTCCCTGATAAAAAGAGAGAAAATTATTTTCCTTCACGTGTAGTTAGTTCTTCGGAGTCGAGGAAACACTAGTAAAGTCTGCCCTTTGCATAAAGCTAAAGAAAACAAGAGCAAAACATGGCAGCTCTGACAGGCAAAGGGTTGAAGAGGGGGCACCAGTGAGTGAAGGCTGGAGGCAATTTCCTATCCTCCAGGGCAGCCTCCCGAGGTTAAAAACAATACCGTCTCCTCCACTTCCATGTTCATTCCTGGACTACAGTTCCCTGTAGAAAGAACCAGTAGTTGGAGGGGGTTGAATCGGGTCAGGAATGAATGAGTGAACCAAAGATGATGTTGAAATGCAGCTTCCCTGACAGTGCCCAGTAGCTGCTGGAGATGACATCTACCTCTGAATCAATACACGCGGAGAACCCCGCTAATAAATCCAGTGGTGTTAGGGTCTAAAAGGAGACAGACAGAGAGAAGTCCAAGCCACAGGACATTCCATTCCCACAGATCGTTCACCACTGCAGCCCAAAGACTTTCCAAGGGAGGGTGGGCAGCTGCCATGGCTGGCATGGTGTTTGGCTGACTCAAACACAGAGTTCCAAGAGCTGAGAGAACAATGTGGTTTAAGGCGGGTGAGAATGCAGGCATTTTGGTGCCGAATGTCTAGTTTAGCAAGAGCAATGAACAACAGTAATGAGAGACATACAAAGTAAATACCATCTAGTTGGGCATGACAGAACCCAGGGGAGCATCTCATACTCATATCTCATGCAGAAAATGAAGATTTTACAGTAGAATCTCAAAGTTACAAACATCTCTGGAATGGCAGTTGTTCATAACTCTGAAATGTTCATAACTCTGAGCAAAATGTTATGTTGTTTCAAAAGTTTACAGCTAAACATTGGCTTAATACATTTTTGGAACTTTACTATGCAGAAGATAAATGCTGCTTTCCCTTTATTTTTTAGTGGTCTATATTTAACATAGTACTGTATTATATTTGCTTTTTCTTTTTTTCTTTTTCTTTTTCTTTTTTTTCTTTTTCTTTTTCTTTTCTTTTTTTTTGTCACTGCTGCTGCCTGATTGTGCACTTCCGGTTCTAAATGACGTGTGTGGTTGACTAGTCATTCCTAACTCTGGTGTTCGTAACTCTGAGTTCTAACTGTATCATGAAAGCCTTGGAGATCAGGGCAGAGAAAGTCCAAGCAGCAGGCAGAGGTTTATACAATAGGAAGTGTCTTTTCTTATTTGCATAACAGTTATGGGGTTGCAGCCATTGCTAAAACCATTACTCTGATATTTCCTTCCCATACACTGCTCCTGCTGGTTCCCCAGC
This sequence comes from Mauremys reevesii, assembly GCF_016161935.1. Lineage (NCBI taxonomy): Eukaryota > Metazoa > Chordata > Testudines > Geoemydidae > Mauremys > Mauremys reevesii. Next base: position 79,255,957 of record NC_052631.1, on the reverse strand, counting down.
CTTGAACGAGCTCCTACCCAGTGTTACTGAGGGAAGTCCTAGCTGGAGCAGCCCTTAAGGAGGGAAGAGTGTAAAATTAGAAGATCGTTAAGAGGAAAGAAACAGCTTTAATGCAGGGACACAGGGTAGGTTAGGCCCAGAAATAATTCCTCAGAAGTGACATTCTTGTGGCAAGAAAATTCCTTCTCTTAGGGGAAAACCACTGCCCAGAAGCACTGGTTCCAGAGGAAAGGACACCCTTCAGAAGAAGTAACTATTCAAAGCCCAGTACAGATAGGTAAGCAAAAGGCCTTCCCCACAAATCCAGGCTATGTCAGAGCAGCAGCTGGATGTGAGGTGCCCTTCTAGTTTGCTAACATTCCCGGTGCTTATTTTAAAGGCAGTAATTGCTGAATCTTGTTTAAGAAATGTCGACATCAGCGCTCCCTTCCTTACACTGACAAAGGGAAACAGATCTATTACTATTTTTTCAGTAAATGTTTTTGCTGGCTATAGGACCCGCTGGTTCTTCAAAGGCAAGTGAAAATTTGGTTCCATCCAGCTGTTCTCATGCATTGAGAGCAGGAGAGAGATTGGGAACTAGGGATCGCCAAGCTGTAATAAAGCAATAGGGCGGGCGACGACATGCTCAGGCACAAAATGCATAAATCACTCCATAAGGGCCTTTTCTTCCCCCAAATCTCTCTTCTTGCCAAACTTTCAGCCACAAACCAAGGACCTCAGAGCACCGAATCAGCAGTAAACTCGAGTCCTCCAAAACCCCAATGTTTGTGCAGAGTAGGTAGAGATGGAAATATTATCCATCCTGTGGTGAATGCAATGTTGGCTCTAGGTGCAGGCTTTGTCATGAAAGCCCCACTCAGGCCAAGCCAAAGGCTTAACATTTAATGACACATGCTGGATGCTGCTCACGCCAATTTGTGTGGGAAACAAATACCCCATGTGACAAACAGGGCATCATCTCCTGCAGTATCCTGGATGAATCTTACTGAATTAAGTGCAATACCTTTGGGGGTCCGTTGTATTAAAAATACAATTGTTTATGTGTTATTGTGGCCAGGGAATGTATGTATTTCCATGGAAAGAATGAATGTAGCTCTTCCAGGAATGGAGTACAGTCAGGGGTAATTAGTCAAAGTTACGCAGGTTGCAACATCTTCAGAGAAGCAATACTCCTGGAGAGGTTCACATACACTGGTTCAAACTGGATTCACCAGGGACAGAAAGGCTTTTAGTTAAATAGCCTGGTTATAAACTGACTCGTGGCTTTCTTCCTGGTCCAGCAAATGGATAGGACCTCCAATATATGGAGGGCCCCAATCCTTAGGGGAGGGTTGCAAGAGTTTTAGCCTAGCGGGGCCCCACAAGACTGTGATTTTGTTCTGAGCAAAGAGGTATTATGAACTGAAAATCACAGGAAAACCCCTGGGTGAGGTTGAAGCACTGCTCACTTGCCAGAGCACAGCCTGGAGTTGTGGTGATCTCTGGTAAGCTTATTAACATAGAATCATAGAATATTAGAGTTGGAAGAGAGACCTCAGAAGGTCATCTAGTCCAATCCCCTGCTCAAAGCAGGACCAACACCAACTAATCATCCCAGGCAAGGCTTTGTCAAGCCGGGCCTTAAAAACCTCAAAGGATGGAGATTCCACCACCTCCCTACATGTCTGTAGGCTCTTGTGTTGTTGTTAATATGTTTTCTCCATAATATGTTTACCTAAAGAATAAAATGTGCTTGCTTAGAAAGGGCTGTATGGTAGAGTAACTGGGTCTCAGAAAAGAAGGCAAAAGAATCCTGCTTAGGCAACCTATCTTTTGCTGGGAGGAGGACAGGCATGGAACTATTTACCCTGGAAATACCCCAGTCAGAAGGTAGAAAGATGTATGTCTCCAGCCAAGAGAGGCAATGGCCAGGGAGCCTGATGCCTAGTCTGGGTGCTCTTGCTGGACCACAGCGAGGGAATACAAGTGCAGTTGCCCTGAATTGTGCCCCTTCAATTAAGTATCAGAGGGGTAGCCATGTTAGTCTGGTTCTGTAGAAGCAGCAAAGAATCCTGTGGTACCTTATAGACTAACAGACGTTTTGCAGCATGAGCTTTTGTGGGTGAATACCCACTTCTTCGGATGCAAGTCCTTCAATTAAGGAGTCTCATTTGCATTTGCTTGCAAAGAGATTTTCACTTGTTGGATGCTCCCTTTACACCGCGGCGGCTCCAGGCACCAGCGGTCCAAGCGCGTGCCTGGAGCGGCAAGCCACGGAGGGCACCCTGCTGGTCGCTGTGAGGGTGGCAGGCCTGCGGGAGGTCCTGCGGATTTGGCGGCAATTCGGTTGTGGGTACACCGAAGCCGCAGGACCGGCAGACCTCCCGCAGGCATATCACCGAAGGCAGCCTGCCTGCCGTGCTTGAGGCGGCAAAAAAGCTAGAGCTGCCCCTGCCTTTACACCAGGTGGTGATCACCGCTCATTTGCTGCAGGTATTCACTCTGATCTTGAAAGCAATTTATGTGAGGTGCCTTTGCAAACATTTCAGCAGATGAGTTTTACTAGAAACAATGCTCATACAAAGTGAATTGCAAACTCACCTCTTGTTATTATTTATATTACATTAGCACCTCGGGACCCTAACTTAGAGCAGGGCCCCATTCTAGTAGTCACTGTACGTGTGCACAGTAAAAGATAGTCCCTGCCCTGAATAGACCAAACAGACAAAGTTGGGAGAGAGGAAGTATCATTATCCCCATTCCATAGCTGGGGAACTGAGGCACAGAGTGATTAAGGGATTTGCCCATGGCACCGTAGAAAATCTGCGGTAGAACTGGGAATTGAACTCAATTCAATGCCTTAACCACAAAAGGCCTGGTTCAATGCCTTTACCACAAAAACACCTTTTCTCAAGCATCCCTTCTCTTTCTCATCTGCATGAATATTCATGGAAAGTCAATTTTAAACAGATCAGTAAATGAGCCAGACAAGGGTATGCCCAGATATTTTCCATCTAGAACCAGGCACGTGAATGAGGTTACTTTGTGTGACTGTGATGAGAGAAAATTAAATGCAAACTCTACCCTCAGCCAGTAAACCTGACAGTGACCTAATGATGCAAGGAATGATGCCTTGGGCCAGGCTTGTAGGGCCTAGAAAGGAAGCATTCTTAAATGTTCTAAAACCCCAGAATTCTGCTCCATCTCCCAAGGATACTTTAATCCTCAGAAGCGTCTCCTGATTATACTTAGCCAATCGAGGAAGAAAAGCAATGCAATGTGACATCTGAGACCAGGGGCGGCTCTACCTTTTTGGCCACCCCAAGCAGTCATGCGCGGGAGGCACCCCGGAGCCGCGGGAGCAGCGTACCTCCCGCGGGCATGACTGCAGAGGGACCGCTGGTCCCGCGTGGCTCAGCTGGACCTCCCGCGGCTGCAGACGGTTGGCGGGTCCGGCGGCTCCGCTTGAGCTGCCGCAGTCATGCCTGCGGGAGGTCCAGCCGAGCCGCGGGACGAGCGCCCCCTCCGCAGTCATGCCTGCGGCAGGTCCACTCGTCCCGGGGCTCCGGTGGACCTCCCGCAGGCATGACTGCGGCAGGTCCACCGGCCCAGCCTGCCGCCCCCCCCGGCGGCAGGATGAGCTGGGGCCCCAGCCTTTTGCCGCCCCCTAGATTTTGCCACCCTAGGCACCAGCTTGTTTTGCTGGTGCCTAGAGCCGCCCCTGTCTGAGACCAATCAGAACTAAGCAGCACAGCTATCATTTAGAATAGCGACTCTTCTCCACAAACTGATCATGGTCAGATGTTGGGCTGGGTGGGGCGAGGTGGGGGGAGGGAGGGAATAATACAGAGAAAAACTCCGGGGATTGAACTTGGTCAGTCAATTGGTGGCAATGGGCCGTGTCTACAGACATTCCTCAAGCAGGAAAGGAAGTTGGATTCCCCATGTGACTTATGTATTTGGAAGGAACGTTTCGCTCAGTTCTGTTTTACACCTTCTACCCCTCTGGATCGCAGACCCAAGCTTTCCTGGTGCCCACATACATCACACTATCTAGGTCTGCTAGTCCTGTATGGCCATTGGAATGATCTCGCTTTCTTTGGCATTTGTAGTGTTTCATTTGCTCTTTCTGTCATCACTCTGATACTGTGCGAATGGTGTTTGGAGAAAGATGCTGCCTATGCACTGGACCAGGGGTCAGGCTCTCCTGACCTCTACTCCCACACTCCCCACTGACTCCCTGTGGGCCACTCGCTTCCTCTCGGCCTATAAAACAGGGATGCTAACATTTACCTGCCTCCCCGGGGAGCTGAGAGGATGAATGAGTCAATGCTTGCGGAGCATTTGAAGATAAGCAGCACACAGGATCTGTATATTTTGACTGTGTGGCGCTGCGAGCACGTCAGCCAGGGGAGGGGAGGTGCTTTGTAAATACCAGCTTTATTCTTGTTATTACTTGTGGCTGGGTGATCCCAGAGTGCCATTGTTCCTCCTACCTCTGGGCATTCTGGGGCTGGCTCGCTGCAGCTAATATGTATTTTCCAGCAGGCTCACCTCCATTACAAGCCCCCTCCCCCTCCTCTCCACGGTCTCCCTGCTGTGTTTGCTACACCACAGAGCGAGCAGCCTCTGTCCCTGAGGGGCTGCTGCCCTTTACCAGGCCAAGTGCCTTCCTGCTGGGGCTGAGCTCTGCCCTTCTGCCTTGTCCTAGAACAACCTCTCCTGACCCATGGCCATTCCAGTCCCTGGGGGACGCAGCCGTTCCGTACAGGCCTGTTATTTCCATCGGTCTCCTTGGAGACATGGGGGAGGGAGGGGTGTTGGTTACTGTATCCTGAACCCACATTCCAAGATGCTGCCACACAATCATGCAATAATTACAGTATCAGCTTTACAGTCCAGAGTCTCTTGGCAAGGGAGAACTCATTGCACAACGCTGAGCCTCCAGGAGCAGCAAAGAGAGGGTTTTTCCATAGCACACAGCAACCTCAGTACTGTAGAAACTTGTTCTACAGGTGCTGTCATGATCAAGAGGCATCCTGGGCTGCTCAGTGCAAGCCAAAGGGCATGTGAGGCTGGCACAGCCCTCATGGGATCGCAATCACACACCCAATGTGTACATTCCATGCTGCTGATGTTCTTTAATTTAAATAGAGCCAAACCTCGCATGCCTTTCTCACCCAGCTGTTCTCCCTGCATCCATTAACACAATCCTGTTCCTGTTGTGGCCAACGGGAGCAGTTGCATGGGAAAGGTAAGCAGGATTTGGCTTGTGGTGCTTTTTGTACCTTCTCTTAGTGGCAGGTTAATAACATGGGGCTAACTTGGCCCCTCACACAGAACACCACAAGGTTCCCCTATAGTTTCCAATAGATTGTTCCACAGGGAGAACACATCCCCCTGGAAGAGGTAGAGGGTTCATCCAACTCCCTTCCCACAAACTCATGGATTCTCTGAGCTCCACCAGAGGCCACATCCTCTCTGGCAATATGGTTCCTGAGGACTCTCCTTTGTCTACCCTGGGTCATAGACTTAGTCTGCATTTAGTTTTGCACGTATTCCCCCTGGGCTGTTGGGAGGACGGTGCACAACTTCCCCCCTCCCGTGGTCTATCCCCAGTCGTCCCCATCTGCAGGCCATAGGGAGGTCTCTGGGGAAGGGGTGGGCATGATGCTGTAGTGGTGGGTGATTTGCAAGCTTCAGCTTGGTTTGAAGGCAGCCCTGCCTTCCATATGCCAATCCCCAGGCACAGCCAGGCCAAGGATAAAGCATGTGTTAGCAGGCACATGGCCCACTACCGATCCTGACATTGGGCTGGTGCTGGCCAAGCTGTGAGCTGGTTCTGGCCCTTCAGACACTTTTCACTGCTGGAGCATGTGCACAGGTTAAAATTCATGGTATTAGAATATTTTTCAGAACGTTTCACCAATTGTCCTTGGAAAGGCCCTGGAAGCCTATATAGAGCCTGTGAATCAAAGCCACTTGGCTCCTGTTTTCAGTCCCCTTTAACTATCTTGTTCCAGACTGGTATAAAATAATGTTAATTGGACCAAGCTAATGTGAGCGCCTCTAACCATGCACTCAAAAAGAATCTGTCAAAGGATAATTACTGGAGCCTCTAAACAGGAGGAAGGAAAGAAGAGCCAGAATGGCAGGAATATCACAGAGCAGGAGAGGGGGGCTCTGTATCAGCAGGAATAGTTTGGCCTGAAGGAAGTTAGGAGAAATTAAAATGCCATGAGCTCATAAGATGTTAACCACTAACCACCTCTTAAATTGAAAGATAACTGGTCTCAGTGAAGCTGAAAGCCATTATGTGAGCAGTCCAGAAGAAGCTAATTATTAAAGAGAAGCTGCTGCGATTAGATATAAAACTTCACCCAGATAAATATTTACTAAATAAGAAAATGTGGCTATAGTACTATGCACTGAATTGGAACAAACCAGCTTTTAGAAACCCTGGTCCTGGTCACTCTTTCTCCGTCTCAATAGCTATGAATGGTGCTGTGGCCTCTCTCAATGGGAGCTGCCATTTTACTGATATAGCCTAGCAGGAGATCCAAACTAGGGCAAGGCTGCTCCTATCTGAATGCAGGGCAAAATACAAGGACCCGACTGTACTCTCTGTGTGTGTTTTTAGACTGGCTAACTGAGCAGTGATGTTAAACAGACTTAACGTTTTAAATGTATAGCTTACCCAACACCTAGGACAGTTTCTGACTCCTGCTTTTTCATGAATCCAGGTGCCGAAATGGAGTCCCTGACTCCCACTCTGCATCATCAGACTGGCCAGGAGGCAGTTTCCTACTTGATTATTAATTATTTTTCTATATAAGGCTTTAAACATTTCATGCAATTTGCTCCGCCTTGTAATTAGATGGGTGATTAAACTATCTCTTCTGTTCCACTGTGCTTTTTCTTTGTGTCTCCCACCCCTCAGGCTTTAAAAGGATTATGAATCAAGCCAAAGGCAAAGAGGTTTGCCTGACAATTCTTGACCAGATTTTCCTGAATTAGCGAACCCCAAAAGTAAACCGAGATCCAGATCAGGCCAGCTGGCCCACCCAGAAGAGTCCATGGATCCTGCTGGCTCTTATTCACATGCCATGGTATCTGAACAACAAACAACAGTGATCAGTAATGAAGCGTGAGAAACTAATCGGACATTTAACCTGCCACAAACATACCCAATCTTGTGTTTTAGCTCAATAAAGGAAAGGGGGCGTACCTCTCAGCTGCAGTCACCTCTAGTAAATCCATCACTATCATTGGATATTGTCCATGTGCACAGTTTCTTGCGGCAGACAGTTTTAACTTTAAGGAACACTTGCCAAGGTCCAAATTTTAGATTTGGTGACGGGAGGGTCAAAACGTTAAAAAAGATCATGCGAATGGAAATGTTTCTTGATTGATTTGTTTGTTTGTTAATTTTAAATTAAAACATTTTTGAGGCAGTTAAACTTTCCCCTGCAGTGCTTGAAACCTAGACATAACAGAAGTGAAGAGTGGAAGTGACTGTTGTTATTTCCTGCATGCCAGCAATGTGCTCAGGGCCTTGTGCGCATGGAAGAAGTCATCCAAAGGGCTGACCACTGATGGCTAAATTCTACAGCCCCTTGAAGTCAATGGGAATTTTGCCTGAATAAGGATTTTGGTCGCCAGGCCCTTATTAGACAGATATTCCAAACTAAATGATTGTACATAAACTCCAAACACACATGCTTAGGCAGCAAGCCCTTTATTCAGCAAATACAGTGCTTTATGCTGAACCAAAATTATTTGCAAACAGACTTTGATTTTTATGCATTTGTCCATTATTCAGAATGAGTCAAATATATTCCAGGCTCAGGGTCCCTCCCAAGCGGTTGGCTGCAACTTACACAAAGCAAACTGAAACAGTGTTTGCTTTGTGTAAGACTATACAACTGGTCACTTGAGTCAGTTGGTGTTGATTGGATGACTCCCAAATCCACAGGCGCTCTCAAGATGGCCTCCCAAATGCTCAATTGCAAATAAACATTCACATGAGTGTTTGCAGCACTTTCCCTTCCTGGGGACATTCTAGCCAACAAACCTTTGCTTGCACAAATGTTCATAAAACGACAATGAAAAATACTTTACTCCTCCATCTCCCTGCTCCCAAATTTTCTTGCTCAAATTCTTCTTATGCAACCTCTCCACAGGCTGTCCCATGCCTTCCAAATGGAACCACTTTACTCCTGCTGCATTTCAGCCCTTGCACATCTAGGTTGTTGGGTGATGAAGCCTTTGGCCCTTAGAGAAATTAGGGGAGATTAGAGATTAGAGAATAGTCCAGTATTTCAGACACCAAAGGCCAGTGATTCCAGAACACCTCACATAACCTCGTCCAGAAAAATCACAGCTTCACAGCAGACCTGAGCCCAACCCAAACTGTTTGTATCTGCGTCTGGGCCTCAGCTTTCCCCATAAACTGAGCCCTGGGTTTTGGTCCATTTGAACTTCAGATTAATGTTGGTATTAGTGCAGCTTGCCTGTATTGCCATTCATATCAGTGTTTAGCAGCGTTCACCATTTCAGCCGTCCAAAAAAATGAATATATGCAGAATACAGACTAGCCCTATCCCTGTGGTTGGGAAATCTACACAAAATGAATGGAAATGTTTTAGTGCTTTTGATTATTATGGATGTTTTACCGACAGTCAGATCAGGGTGTCCCTATACTCCTCTTGCAATGTATTTCAAATACAATGCAGGTACCAAATGGCTCAGAGTGGGAAGTGAGAGGAATGCACAAGCGGGAGCCCTAAAGGGGAAGAATTTGAACTATTATCTTCCAGGTACGGAGCTCCATACAACTGGGATCCTCAGTCATCCCAGGTATGCAGTCATGACACGATCCCTTAATACTTCAAAGCCTTGGCAGGTCTATATATCTGAATTCCTAACCAGAAGAGCTTGGCTAATCCAGTTGATTTATGCAATGACTGACCTGGGGTTCCAAATTAGTCTATCATCAGGAGGTCTTTGAGGACTGAGGCATGTTAGAGTTTTACTGCCATAAACATGGGAAGTGATGAGATGCCTGCACAGCCACTTCAGATGAAGGAGAAACTCGAAGAACTAGGATGTCTTGCCAATGAGCAGATGAGCTTCAGACTGGAGTAACCAAGCTGCTCATTGGCCTGTTCCCTCTAGATGATTGTGGTTCTTGGCTGCCACATGAGAAGTTCATTGTATCTTCCCCTCGCTACTAGTACTGCAGAAGCCTATGCAATGCAGTTATGCCAAGAATCAAGCAGTGTGAAGAGGTAACAGTGGAAGAGGACTTGTATCTCCTTTAACTTCCCACTGTTTTGAAATGAAACTAAAATGACTGGCCCCATAATTGCCCAAACATTGGTGCTACTCATTGGTAGATAACCCATTTAATTTAACTCATCTGCCTTATGATGGAGAAGGGAGAGTGTCTTGTAGATTGCAAGTTTATTGGGGCAGGGAGGGACCATCTATAGCCCTGTCTGATACAGCACTGAGCATGCTGTTTAACATGTAGATTATAATACTAGTGAGGTGGCACTACGTCCATTATTTAATGGAAGACACTTCCTCATATTAATCAAACAGGACAGCTGAAATCTGGCTTGTACACTAAAGCCAACCCATATTGCCCTCAGAAGTAGCTTTTTACCATTTTCCTTGACTAACATGTACTTACATAGGCCAGGTATGTGCACAACTTGGTGGTTACAAATCATGTAAAGGTTTGTCTTATTTAAAATCTAAATACCAGCCACCCACACTGGCCACCTACCTGGCTATGATCAGTGGGTGGTTTCCTGTAGGCATCACAGTAGAAGTGAATCTTGAGGAGGGACTTGATGGAAAAGAGGGTGGTGACCAAATGTTTCCCATGGACACAGAGTGGTGCAGAATAAGACACAAAGACACTTGTGGGAGAAGCAGACAAGACTGGCCTCATAGATAGATTAGAGGAGGTGGGAGGTGACAAGAGACAAGAGCAGACCAGGAAGAAGGGACAGAGCTATGAAGTGCCTTGAAGTTGAGGACAAGAAGCTAGTACTTGACATGTTTTTGCTTTTAATCCAAGCCATACAAAGATCACCTAGCTCCTGTGATGAGGCCATATAACTACTTGTGCACCAGTGTGTACATGCCACAGTGTGTGTTTGTGCTCAATCATCCATTTTACACCTGCACATGTGGGGTTGTGCCTGCACAACTGGATAGCCTGTCAGAGGCCCTTACAAAACTTCTGATCCCTCACGTACAACTTGGAAAACCCCCTCTGTAGAGACAATTCCGCTTCCATCGTTCAGATGTTTCTGTGTCATTCCCTTTCTTTTTATTATTCAGTATATAGGCATGAAAATGACTTCCATGGGATTTAGGACTCCACCAGCCCTTGGCCTTTATTACCCAACCTAAAGTCAGACTCCTCTGCTTGTGGCATCATGCTTGTTTACCATGGAGATGATTATAACATCACAGATGGAAGATGACAGGATAGATTCAGCCCTGACATAACGGGGCATAGCGCCTATTAACTGCAATGCCAGGGACCATAACTGGAGCTGTGACACTTGTGCCAAGACTATGTTTGGTCCAGTGACTTCAAATTGGGAATAAGCAACAAGAACAGAGGAGACTCCAGAGGAACAAAAATCCTATTCTCAAGTAAATGCCTCCACTCATAAAAACAGGAGTTTCTGGAAATGTCCTGCCTAAAGCTGGGGGTGAAATTGTTCTCTCATCCCAGGAGAGTTTTTCAAATAAAAAAAAATCCCATAGCAAATCAGGATAAACATTCAAAATCTTGAACATTTTTGCAAATTGAATATCCCCCATAATTCAGATCAGCTCAATTGAAACATTTCATTTTGATCATTTCAAAATGTGATCGTGTGATCATTAGTTTTAAGTTTGACATTTTACATATTTTGTAAACTCTTTTAAAAATATAAATTAACTAAAATTTCCAAATGAAATGTCATTTAAACCAGAAAATGAAACTTTTTATTTAGAAAATACCAAAGTGGGACATTTCCACAATTTCAAAACCTTTTTACAAAACATTTTTGAAATCAGATTTGTCAAAGCCAACTCTTTCCCACAAGCAGTTTCACTTTCAACAAACTGTCATTGTTTTGACAAACAATGTTTTGTCAGAACATTCCTGGTCAGCTCTAGTACTGATCTCAATACGATTATTAAAATCCCCTAGCACTTGTCTTCAGTGCAAGGTCATTACCTCCATTGTCCTGGCCATACTTAGGCTGGGGAAATTTGTTTTCCCTAAAATGCTACATGCATTTTCAGTAGAACCACCATCAAAACAAACTTCTTCACTTCCTGGGTTAACTTGCTATAAAGCATTGCTGTATGCTGTTTAAATAACTGCCACATTCCACCCCAGCTGTGGTTACATATCATCATTGGATTAATTGATCCCTACGTATAGTTTGCACATTAGTTTGTAAAGCTTATTAGGATCCTATGGGATAAAAGGCAGTACTGCAATGTAAGATCATTATCATTATCAAAAGAAACACAGAAAATCCCTGTTACAGAAGCAGGTTTATCTGTATATAGAATGTTGTTCAAAGTTCTCCATGAGGCTCTTTAATAAGGTGGCTGTTATATGAATAAACTTCAGGAGCTTTTTTTCACACTGGGGAAAACTTCCAAAGACTCAGACAAGGACTCATTTGCCTTTCACATCTGTTTCATAATTTTCTCTGGCACTTTTGACATGTTATCAAAGATAATTGCTGTAAAATAAAGGGATTCCTCTCTCCCAGCCCTCCTGAGTCATGCTTTGTTGAAATCATAATACAGAAACAGTGACACGGCAGTCATTTTCAGAGCAATGGACTGGGGAGGTCAGAAACACAAGATGAGGGGCCTGATTCAGATCTCACTTGCATGGAGTGTTAACTCTAGTGATGTTGACAGAGTTACTCCGAACTCGGGGGTAAGTGAGAGAAGAGTCAGGCCCTATGAACTCACTGCTGGATCAAGCTAATAGCAGCTGTGGGATTGTGACAGGAGAAGCTCTCATTCAAACACACACATCAAAGCAGCAGGGGGCAATGCAGCTGGTTACTGAGAAAATAATAGTCTGGGTTTAAATGTATAAAATCTTCCCTCTATTTCAAATTGGTTCCACAGTGGAAATTCTTCTTCAAATATCAGTCAGCATTTCTAGTAGCTTGATGTGTTGAATGAAAGTGACACAATTAGGGGCTGTCAAACGATTACAATTAATCCTGAGTAATTACGAGATTAAAAAAATAATCACGATTAATCACAGTTTTAATCACACAGTTAAACAATAATAGAATACCACTTATTTTAATATTTTTGGATATTTTCTACATTTTCAGATACAGTGATTTCAATTACTACAAAGAATACAAAAAAGGGCAGAGTGCTCACTTTATATTCTTTTTATTACAAATATTTGCACTGTAAAAAGATTTTAAAAATTGTATTTTTCAGTTCACCTCATACAAGTACTGTAGTGTGACTTTTTTATTGTGAACTTATCACGGTACAGAATGGGGAATTATAGATAGGATCCCGTAAATGTAAACAAATTTGTTTGTCTTAGCAATTGGCTGAACAAGAAGGAGGACTGAGTAGACTTGTAGGCTCTAAAGTAGGGATCGGCAACCTTTGGCACGCAGCCCGGCAGGGAAATACACTGGCGGGCTGGGATGGTTTGTTTACCTGCAGCGTCCACAGGTTCAGCCAATCGCAGCTCTCATTGACCATGGTTTGCCATTCCAGGCCAATGGGGGCTGCGGGAAGCGGCAACCAACACATCCCTCAACCCGCGCTGCTTCCCGCAGCCCCCATTGGCCTGGAACAGTGAACTGCGGCCAGTGGGAGCTGTGATCAGCTGAACCTGTGGATGCTGCAGGTAAACAAACCGGCCTGGCCCGCCAGCAGATTTCCCTGATGGGCCGCGTGGCAAAGGTTGCCGATCCCTGATCTAAAGTTTTATATTGTTTTATTTTTTGAGTGCAGCTATGTAACAAAAACAAATCTATATTTGTAAGTTGCACTTTCACAATAAAGAGATTGCACTACAGTACTTGTATGAGGTGAACTGAAAAATATTATTTCTTTTGTTTATCTTTATTACATGCAAATATTTATAATAAAAATAATATGAAGTGAGCACTGTACACTTTGTATTCTATGTAGTAACTGAAATCAATATATTTGAAAATGTACTAAAACATTCAAAAATATTTGTAATAAATTTCCATTGGTATTCTATTATTGCTTAACAGTGCAATTAAAACTTTGATTAATTGTGATTGTTTTTAATAGAACTAATTTGTTTTGAGTTAATCGCTTGAGTTAACTGCGATTAATTGAGAGCCCTAGACACAATTTGTGCTGCTAGGCAGGTCCTGTACAAGCATCCAGACCCAGTTCTGCTAGTGCATCACAATCTGAAATACTGCACCCTCTAGCATACAAGTATGGCCATCAAACATCTCTACCGATGCACCTTGTTCCTGACCTGCATGAGCCTCCTGTTACTCCAGCGCTGGGCCTGTCACCCAGCTCTGCAGATGCACCTCAGTGTTGACCTGCAGCACCCCCTGCTATTTCACTTCTGTAACCCCCACCCAGAGTCCTCTCCGTGCCCCTCAGTCCCTGTCCTGGACACCTCTAGTCTTGAACACCACCACTTGTTACAGAAATATTTGCATCTGCAATCACAGGTGGAAAGACTTCACTCACAAATCATGTTCCCCAGGTTTGGAGGGGCCATGGCAGCTTGTTAAGAGGATCATGTTGTCTCAAAATAGATTTAGATTTCTGCACCAAAGGTGTCCACTGCCAATGCTCAGACTCTGAGCTGGCTGCTAGGAATTTGGGCTTGGCAAATCTGTTTGCGCCTGCAGGATGCAGAAGAGTTAACACGCTTGAGGCACCATATTTTCCAAGAAGAATCAGTTCTTCCCACACAAGGTCAGTTCTTTTTTGAAACTAGCCTCCCTTTTATCCACAAGAAAATCTGCTCATAATTATAAACCAGGGAAGAAGAGGTTTCTGGAAATATTCATTTGCAGCTGAGCCATTTTCACCCTGGCACACACAGAACGCGCCTTCCTCTTTCCCATCTGTTCTGTTGGTGCTGAGAGCAGCAGAAGACTCACATGATGGTGCCAGCTGGGCACTGCCACCTAACATGGCAGATTCTAAAAGGAGAACATGACAAGATGGTGTGGGGGTGGGATTTGGAAAACGGGGGGTAACTCTGAGTTTTGGCACTTACCAAAATGTTGGCATCACATACGGAGAACCTGGCACAATAAGAAACAATCCAAGGACAATAGAGCAGAAGGAGAAATATGGGCATCATCTGGGGTCCACTAAGAAACCAAAGGGCAGGTGAAAAGACCTGGTACTGATGGGGACACTAGTGCATAGTGGATTAGAGCCATAGGTTTCTCTTTACTCTGTGCCTTACACTGCAGAAACATCAAATCACAGCAGTAGATCATCCAGCCCATCTCCTGGCTAAGGCAGGGTTGCTCTCTTGTACATTGTCTAGTATATTGCCAGTCTAGTTTCTAATATCCCAAGCAGTGGGGCTTTAATCCCAATGGGGCTTTCACCCCTTCCCTTGGGAAAGCACTCTGAAGCCTGATACATCTTCCTGATATTCAACCTACATTTTCCCTTTCTTAATTCCATCCTACTTGCATCACCATAAGTGATTCATCTCCTTCCTGCGTGTTCACACCTTCAAGTATTTATAGATTGTTACCATGTCTCTCCCATACGCACCCTTCCCCTCAGGTGTCTCCTTGCCAAACTATGCGTAATCTCCCCCTTCAGCCTCCTGATCAGCTCCCTCTACTTTGCCAGCCTCGAACTGGTAACACGGTGCCTATAACTGAAAGCAATATGCCAGGACGGTCGCTCCAGAGCTGTACCGAGAAGGACTATTATCACCCGTCTCCATGATATGATGCTTTTGTGTACACTGCTCAAAAGTGCATTGGCCTTTGTAAAGTCCTGTCTAATTGTGGCTCACTGGCACACAGAGGTCTCTTCCAGCCATTGCTGCTTTCCAGGTTTCACCTTTCCACGGTGTGCGTACTCCTGTTTCAGATTAGTTTTACCAAACTGCAAATGAGAAAATTGCAAGCTGCTCCCCGACAATTTGCAAATGGAGAAGGGGGCTCCATTTGTTGACAGACTCTACTAGCAAATTTTCACACGGTATCACATCTCCCCCCTGACTGGGTGATCATAACACATCGAATCAGATTTCAAAAGTCACCTTCTGCATAAATATTCTCTAACCTTCACTTAAAATTCTCCATTTCTGCGGCTGTCCCTGCCTAGCAGCTGGTTCCCGAATATGCACAAAGGGGGCGGGGACACAGCCAAAGCAGGTTCATTATTCGCTCCAGCCGAATATTTGCAAAGAACATTTTGAGGTATTTGCCCCGTTCTCTTGCAGGTGAGGCTGATGTGCATTGGCAGGGCTGGCTGGATGCCACTTGTGCTGTGCCTGCCTCTAGTCAGCACTACCCATGCCTGTCCCTCTCTTTTGTGAGGGCTAAAATTCAAAAACACAAATAAAGACAGCTGAAAAGACCTGCTGCGGGGGGGAATTGGATGTGCCCAGCTTGGCACACACTCTGCTTCCAGGGTTGCTTATGTGAAATTTGGTTACCAAACAGGAAAGCAAAGTTGATCTTTAAAAAGAGAATGAAAAGAGGGAAGAAAGAGACTGCTGAGAGAAGCATGTGTCCCGTTACCAGCCTGGCCACAAGCAGAGTAGCAAAATCTACTAGAGTTTATAATTTGCTGTGATGAAGTCGCCTCAGGCAAAGAAACCCACAGTGACCACAGCTGACTGAGCCATCAACGGGTTGGGGCTGCTGAGTGCCTGGATTAAAGCCTGTCCATTGAGTCCTGTCCCCACGCCGGAATAGCCAGTGAGATAATTACAAAAACTGGCTGGCTAAATATCCAGCACGAAGCTGCTGTGAGCCGTCAGAAAGGCTGCCCGGATTTAGAAAGCTAAAGATGGTTTTTCCAGTCAATGGATCAGACAAATACCCGCACACACAAAAAAGCCACTGCATCAGCACTAATGTGCTAGTGCATCAGGAGCACAAAGGAAGACAGGGTTAGGAGGCACTGTTCAACCTGATAATCAGTACAGTAGGAGGGGCACAATACAATAGGATCAAGTGGCTCAGGGAGAGGGGGAGGGGGCTTGTCTGGCAGACCAGACAGGGAAAAAAAGAATATCAGCAGAAAAATCACTGAAGCAGACCAGGGGATTGCAACCCACCCCTCAGCGTTGCGGATGCACCCCAATCCTGATTTGCAACACCCCCTGTTATTTCAGTGCCGAGCTTCCCACGCAGCTTTGCTAATGCCGCTCATTTCTGAACTACAGCCTCCTCCCACCCCCTTCTCCCTGCTCTTCCAGTCCTGGGTTCCCCACAGAGTTCACCAAATGCACCTCTGTCCTTTCCCACACTCCCTGCACTTCCATACCTGAGCCTCTGCCGAGCAGATGCTGCCCGTCATGCCTAAGTGTGTGCGTGGAGGGGTGGGGTCTGTGACATCTGGGCACAAGTCCCCAGATTCCATTATTATTAGGGACTATTATTCTGAAATAACTGCAGAATTCTGGACAAATACCAAGTGACCTGATTGGCTGCTGGTGATGTCATATACATACCAATAATCCCCAGTAAACACATAGGTCCGACACAGCCTCACAACTCTCCATTTCCTCTATGGCAGGCAGGCATGGCAGGCAATGAATGTCTAGCAAATGATTAGGCTTCTCGGGTGGATAATCATCTCTCTGCCTTTGGCCTTGTGCGTGACAGCAATGCCACCTGAGGTGTCAATGCCAGCGCTGCCCAGCTAAGCACTGCCTGCCTACTATGTAAGATTGGAGGAGAGCTCTGCTGATTTATTAGATTTGTTTTGGTTTAATGGGTAGGAAATATATCCACTGAGCAGACCTGTGTGTCTCTTAGGGACTTCCCACCTAGTGTCCGTACCTCCAGGATGAACACGTACTCATGATCCTAGTGGGAAATTTGGCTATAAAAAGCTATTGAAGCCCTGTGGAAGTGGCTACCACCTCCACTGATCTCTGATTTAGAAAAAGGTTGTTGCCAATCCCAGCAAGGCATTGCCCTCTTTCTTTGGGACCCATGTACAAAGAGCCTGGCTCTGTGACTCAAATCCTCTAGCAGCACTTAAAGGACAAATCAAAGGTTGATGCTGCCCCGGGGCTGAGATTATCACCGTGAGGATCCTGCCCCAGAGGGAAGCTGGGTACAATACATCCCATAGTTTCTTGGCCCGCCTCACTCCACTCACTCCATTATTTCCCTAATGCATCTGGTTCTCCCAATATCCTGCTGTGCTCAGTCTCATTGCAACACTTTTTGCTTCTCCCTTTTTCTCCAAGAAACATCCCCTCCCAGTCTGTCCTCCACCAGTCCTCCACAAAAGCATAACCAACTGCTTAGATGTTTCTTTTCATCTCTCACTCCTCTGATCCCTTCCACTCCCCTGCCTGCCCCAGGCCCTTTGTCACCCCCTCACCATTCCCCATTCTCCCCCTCCATCACTTGACTATGCCCATCATTTCCTGGCACCCTATGCTGTCCGGATCGCCTATTCATTTATTCCTTGCCTTTGGTGACTGTCAACAGACACTCTTCAAGCAGACATTCTTTTTGTGCTAGTAGAGCCTTTGATTGGCTGGCAAGTCCCTGTGACACTGAATGTCTCTGGTCATAAATACGTATTGCAGAGAATCCTAGAAGTCACATTCATTCCTAGAAAGTAAAACCATAACAGCAAAGGCCATACATAATGGTTCATTCCTTTGCCTTGTGTTTAACTTTTGCTGTAGAGAATGTGAGCTCCACATCTCTGCCCTAGATTGCTGTCAGAGGAGCACTGAGAGCTGTTTCTGCTGTTCCCCATGGGATATTTCACTGGGAGATATGGGGAAAGGAGGGAGAGGAGTGGGACTGATTGTGTGATGGCTACATCTCTATTGAGACACAAATTGCTTCTTGGAATTCAGACGTCTAAACAATGGAGGCTGTAATTATCCTTTGGCCCTGGCACAAATTGTTAATTTGACTTCAAGTGCCAATTGCTGACTTGCTGGCTTGGTTTGAAAATGGGGCTTAAATCAAAAGGTTCCCTCTGGGAGTTTGGGGAGATGTAGACAATTAGATTCGAGCCCTGAAGTTTTACAAGCCTAATAAATTCCCCGGTAGCCTCAGGCTGCCAATCCCCTGTGAAAGTCAGGCTGGTGGACCTTGGGGGATGAGAGCTAACATTTTTCAAGACCAGAAGCCGCGCCAGTCTAACTTAGGTCTGCTGCCTTCCACTGGCTGATTTTCTTGACTTGTGTTCATCTAGTTATTGCTGTTTTTTGTGTTGGATGAGCCACCTGGGACCTGTGTTTGCTTGTTTCCTACACTGCACCTGGAATTACCTCACTGAGGGCTCAATGGGCAGACAGGAGCCTCACACAAGCCAGTCGAGCATCGTTTACAATAGAACTCAGCTTTATGAAGCATCATCCATACCACTCCTTCACAGTGCCCAGCAGTTCTACCAAAAGGGAATATTACATCATGGAGGTGGGAATGGGAGCAGGAGGGGATGGTCGGTCAGGAGAAGCAGGGAGAGCCTTCATGAGGGGAAGTGGCTGGCTGCTCACTGGCCATAGACAGCAGGGAAGAAGTGTGTGTAGAGCTGTATTTCAAAAGGCATGTAGAACTGCTGAAGAAAGGTGGGGAGGGAGGGACAGCTGCAGAGAGCTGGTACAGTGGCAAAAAGGGATCAGTCTCCAAGAGAGGTAAGGAAGGAGTAGAGCTCCAGGAGGAAGCCAGTAGTGGCAGAGCAGAGGGAGTGTCTGGGAGAGATGAGGTCAAGGTGTTGAATTTCCCCCCATACCTCCGGACATTAAAACATAAAATACAGATGAGTGATAGGGGCCTATTTGCAGCCCCAGCATAAGCAGGTGCAGCTCCACTGACTTAAATGAAAAATGGAGTAACATGTACTTGTGCTAGTGGTGGATTTGGCCCTGAGGATTATCTTAATATCCATTGTAAACTTTTATCTTCCACCAGCAGCCAAGGAAGATAAAATCAGTCCACACCTCAAACAATGGCCCAGCTCCCATTCTCTCCTCAGGGTTTTCTTTATCAACAAAGATTCAAACCAGCACAATACAACCCCACTTGCTCTCACTGCCCCTCAGCATCTTGGTTAGCCCCCGTCTCCATGGCTTCACAGTCCTTATAGTCCTCCCCAGAGAGCTCCCTGCTAGCTCTCTCTAGTAACAGATGACGGCAACCTGACCCTGGCTCTCCCTGCACCCTGTCTACTCCTCTACCTAAGTAGCAGGAATGTTACATGTGATTTCCTTCAGGGCACATGACTAGGAGCAGGCATGTGATCTGCCACTCCAGCTCCTTGTCTGAAAGGGTCCACAGGCTTTAACAGGTAAACTGGTGCCCTGCTACAACCCCCTACCCTACTGGTGCTTCCAAATGCCCAGTGTGATGTGCTAAAGCCGCCAAGCACTGCCAGGGCTGCACATGCAGGCTCTAATAGGGAGTCTTGTCAGAGGATTCTATGAGAGGCAGCTACATGCCCAGGGCTCTCCATTTCAGTCTCTGATGGGGCAATACCTATTGGGTGGGGTAATGGGGGGAGGAGGGCAAAGCCGCCACCCAGGTACACATGACACAACTAAGGTGCAATGCCTCACGGCAATACAGCCTCTGATTCCTTGCCAGGGAAAGAGAAGCACCAAACTCAGCTCAGCATAAGAACCTGAACAGAACGGTACAGGGAAATGTGGTTTGCCTGGGGACTCTGTCTCTCTCTGTGGTTCTATTTACAGGGCCGGTATCATCGTAGTATCCAAGTGCTTCTTGGCCATAAGGATTGGTTGAGGGGGTAGGAAATGTAAAGGCTCCACCTCTGTCTCTCATTTATTTGAGAATTGAGAGAAGTATCAGTGCTCTGAGCCCCTCAGCCCCACCCCTGGTGCTCATAGCTGTCTAACGTACATGGGAGGGTGAACAGGATGCAAGGCTGACCAGCAAGATATCCTGGGAAAGATCCCACCTTCTGTCCTCTCCTGGTCCCAGGTGCTGTGTCCATCAACAGTGCAACCAGATGCCCCCTTCACCCACATCTGTCTGGGACTTAGGGGAGGAGATGGTGCTGTTGATAAGCCCCATTGCCCCCTTGCTGTGCTTCTGTGAGGGAAATTGAGCCTGATGTTGCTACCCCAGTGTCCGTTGCCCCTCTTTGCTGCGTCTGCAGCAGGGAAGCACACCTAGGCTCTGCTGCTCTGTCTCACTGTTGGCAGCGGGTTGTTTTTTTTAACATAATATTTCTGTAAATTACATATTCCTCTGACGTAACGTAAAATATGTTTTATGCTCCCATTTTCCCTCCACCTTCCTGTTAAACCTTTTTCTTTTCCAATTTGAGCTGGATACACTGCGCTGGGGATAAGAACAAACTTATTTAAGCAGCCAGTCAACTTTAAAACATTGCTCATAAAAGCTGGAGGTCTCTGTGAGTCATTTTCACTTGTCACTGGTGGCTGTAAATCCCCATTTCATGTGGGCCTTTCCCCTCTCCCCCCGCCTTTCTTTCTCTTTTTCTCAAACTGGCCCGATGAGGGACATAAAGGGAATCTGCAGAGCTTTGGCTGTGAGAGAACATCCATTTGTGTTCAATTGGAGCTCAGCAGAACATGAAACAAGACCAGGCATATTTTAACAAGGTCAATTTCTCCTACAAGACTTAACAACCAGATGGTGCTGCAAAGAACTCACTGTGGAAAAAATATATCACAGATTTTTTGCAAAAGCAAGTTTTGTTTTGTTTTATAAAGAGCTACAACCACACAGATTCTAAAGTTCATACTATTTCCCTGAATTGCCTGTTCAACTTTCCTCTACCTTATGGGTATTTCTCTTCCCCTTGTGCTCAAGCACTTAGGGAATCTGAATATAAAGAGAAGTTCACTTTCATATAATTAGGCTTCCTCCTTGCCTTCCCCCTCAATCCCTTGCATTTTCAGACGCAGGTTAGCACACAGATCTGCCATTGAATTTCATTCCTGATATGCTGCCCTTCCTCCTGTATTTTTCTAGCTTTAGGTCCCCCAACAGTCCTGCCAAAGTTTCTCAGTCCTGCCTTACAGAAATCTATGCTCTTCCAGGATCCTTCCTCACAGCTCTGCTGATGCACTTCAATCCTGACCCCTTGCTATTCTTATCGCTGGCCCCGCCTACAGAATTCTGCCAATGCACCTCAGATCTGCCACACCCCCTGCAAACCTTGTCCTAAACCTCACCTGAGCAAAAACAGACAATATTGCTGATCTGTGCACTAGTTTTTAGTCTAATACCCATGCAGGAGTCATTCCATCTGTGCCTTAAAATGGGCAAAGCTGCAAAACTGGACCAGATTTCAATCCCCACAAAAGACAGTGATTGGCACTAGGATTTGAATCCTAATCCAGAGGTGAAAGACTAATACACTAACTCCTACACTGCACCACCTAGAGTCCAAAGTGAAATGTTGCAAATTGGCCTCTTGCCTTCCTTGTTCCTGCTAAAAGCACATCTTCCCCTTTGGCTCTGCAAAGTGAGCTCTGGCTTGGTCCTTTCCCTGTGCCACATGCCAGTAAGAAGCAAACAGTCTACTTGGCACAGCATGGCTACAAAGTGAGGGGGGCTTTGTTCTATTTATGTAAAGGAACTATTTCCTTCCAGGGACTTTGCAAACCTCTCGTCCCAACAAGTCAAATTCCTGAGTTCATACTACGCTAGTGAAGTTCTAAACAGAGATTTCACTGCAGAAGAATTCACAGCACCCAGCCCGGTGATGCAGCTGAGAGACTGTCTGCACTTTCCCCAGTGTTTGTATTTTGTCTTATGTTTCTGGATGGGAACTGAAGTGTACAAGACACTGGCAAAGAGCAATATAATCCAAACAAGTGTTGCCTTGGCAGACCTGGTGTCAACTGCTCTGGGCCACAGCTAGGGTAACTGGAATAAGCCCTGATGGAAGATTCCTCCTCCTCTTGGCAATCAGCTAGGACTAAAAGTAAAGGGGAGGGCAGTGTGCTGGGGTATGGATAGTTTATTGTCTGTGAAAACCCTTCCTCCCAGAGGAAACCTGTTTTCCTCTCTGGGTATGACACCCAGTCAGATATAGTAGGATGAGACAACCCTGCTCCTGGGATCTGGTGATGAACAACAAGGCCTCCAGGTGGGGGAAGAACTCAAAGGGGATATATGTGGAAATATATCACATGGGTAAAACCCAACCAGGAGTGGAATAGCTGCAGGGAAAGATGCAGGTCAGGATTGGGGTATATCTGCAGAGCTGTGTAGGTGGAGCCTGGGGCTAGAATTGGAGGGGGAAGAGGGGTCTGCATGTCAGGATTTAGGTGCATCAGCAGAGCTGGGTGTAGAGGAGAGCTGGTATAGATTTTCCAATTTGCAAAATCTCAACATTGTTTTTAGTCAAAATTTCAAATTTTGACAAAACAAAAATCGGGATGAATTTTTTTGTGAAAATGTTCCCAGTTTTTGACAAGTACTAATGCAAGAGGAAATCAAGAGTAGACTAGAAGAGGTGCTGTAGGTCAGGATTTAGGTGTATTGGTAGAACTCAGGGGGGAAGACAGGAACTGGAATTGCCAGGGGCTATCGGTGCATTGGCAGAACTTAGTGATGGTGAAGGGCTATAGTTAAGAAGGAGAAAAGTGCATTAGCAAAGCTCTATGGCCTTTTCTGTCTCCATCAGTTCCTCACTTACAGCCATATTTATAAGAACCCTAAGATGGTTTTAGTGCCACCCAAGAAGTACTTGTACTCAGATAAGACTGTAAATCCTATGGCGTCATCAGGAGCACATATCACCTCTTGCCTTCAGGCACACATGATTTGTGCAGAAATCCTGCTGTCACTAGTTCCAATTCTCGGCCACATTCACCTCCCTGGTGGAATTCCATTAATGTCAATGACTAGGGAGGCATTTCTGTGACTATTTCTTTTTCTTGTTTTACTGTCAGTGGGCCCTGATCCTGCTTTCGTTAAAGTCAGTAGCGACAAGCCTAGTGACATAATTCGAAGCACTATAGGGCCTGATGGCTTTTGTCTTTTAAAAGAACTATCTTTGTGCAGATGGGAGAGGAGCACGTAATGCAAATGCTCACTGGGCAGATGCACCTGCAGTTGCCATGGTGACGCAGACAAAGGCATGGAACTGTACAACACACCTGGGAGTGCAGGGCAGGGAGGGATGTGAGAGATCAGGAGAGGGGCTGGCTTTCTGCGTCAGGGAGGAAGTGAAGCCAATCTCTCCCGTTCCAGAAGCCAAGCCTCCATGTCTCATCACTCATGTGAATGGGTATTGTTCATCCACTCATGACGGGAGAGAATCTGTTTGTGTGTTACGCTTGTTCTCCAATCTGTTGGCTCTTCCTGGGGCAATTCCAAGTGAACTAACAATAGGCCAAGCACAAGATCATGTGGGGTTTCCACCAACTTCAAACAGGGGACCTTGCATCCTCAAGAAGACCAAGATTCCATTGCTAACAGGAAGGACAGACACCATGGGCCAGCCTAGCAAAAGAGCATAGACCTTGGGTCTGTGTAGAGCTTTGGAGAGTTTAGGGTCTGTGCTGAGAGAGAGGAGCCCCTTGCTAAGTGGAAGTGCATTCCTTGCAGGGCAGGAGAGGTGAGAGTCTGTGGAGAGTCCCCTGCAGAAGAGCCTTGAGGGTTTATTTGTGTTTGCGAATTTGAACCAGGGTGAAATGTGATGATTCCCCGCCAGTGAATATGGTCAAATCACAGCCCCCCCAAAGGCCCTACATACATAGGCCCCAACTTTCCCTCTTTGCCGTGGGTGCTCGACGCCCTCTCTGCCCCTGGCCCTACCCCCACTCCTCCCCTTCCATGAGGCCCTGCCCCTTCCCACCCCATCCCTGCCCCTATTCCAACCCCTTCCCCAAAGTCCCCACCCCAACTCTGCCCCCTCCCTGCCAATATTCCAATTCGCCACCCCAACCCTGCCTCCTTCCCGCCTCCTCCCCTGAGCACGCCACATTCCCACTCCTCCCCCCTCCCCTCCTGGAGCATGCTAATGCTGCCAAACAGTTGTTTGGCGGTGGCTGGGTGGGAAACGCTGGGAGGTAGGCAGAGGAGTAAGGACTCAGTGCACTCAGGGGAGGAGGGGTAGGGGGTTGAGGGGAGCTTGGCTGCCAGTGGGTGCGGTGCACCCACTAATTTTTCCCCATGGATGCTCCAGCCCCAAAGCACCCATGGAGTCGGCACTTATGCCTACAAAGACATACGAGCAATCCTCTCCACACAAACACACCCAGACCCATACACACACCCTCTACCGTCTCCGGAGCAAATCATGAGCATTTCAAGGCATGACCGTTTCCGTTTTCCTACCACAAACCCCTTTTTCAGGTGAAACAAGCTGCTTTGCTTTGCTGCAGTCCTGAGGGGACGGACACCGCCATTTCGAGGCAGGGGAACAGTTAGTTCTATTTGTGCTCTGTTGAGTTGGGTGGGCCTTAGTCTGCAGGACCTGAATCCACATTAGAGGCTTAGGCATTGTGACAGTGAAAGTTTTAATTCCTAACTTTTGGGTGCCTGGAAAATCACAGGAACACACTGCAATGCACAAAGCCTGAGTTAGGCACTTATGCTCCCTATACAATGAATGGGGAGAGACAGATGCCTCAGAGTGGGATCCAGCCAAAGCCAGCACACTAGACAGAGAGCTGCTTACCTAGCCAATGGGAAATGCCAATGAGAAGGGTTTGTGCTATGCCCCCGGCCTCTCTCAGAGTTTGGCGCCTAAGTGTGGGCTGCACAGAGATGCCTAGCTCTGCTCATGATTCATGAGCTGGCATAAACAGGCATTCACTGCCTAAGTCGTGCATGGGGCCCAATCTGTGAGATATGCTCAGAGGCCACCTAATTCCACACAAGAGAGCTGGGGAAGGAAGCAACAGCCCTTCCTTATAACCTTGTGGATAAGGTACTCACCTGGGATACGGGGGGGGGGGCATTTCAAGTCCCCCTCCATCCCTGCCTGATGAAAAGGGATTTGAACAGGGATCTGTCATCACTCAAGTGAATGCCTTAGTCACTGTACTATGGAGTCATTCTTACTCTTTCTCTGAGCCAATTAACATTTAATTATTTAATTAATGGGGAGAGATTGATGGAGCCCCACTACAGACTATCCTGTAGCCCAGCAGTTGGGGTGCTCACCTGAGCTGTAGCAGATCCCCGTTCAAATCCCTTAGCCCTATCAGGCAGAGGGGGGCACTTGAACTGGGTGGCGAGTGTCTCTCACCTCCTGGGTGAGTGCACTAACCACTAGGTTATGAGGGAGGCCCCCTCCCTGTGGCTGTGTTGTGTGGAGTGAGGTGGCCTCCGAACACATCGACCAGATCAGGCCCTGGACACAACTGATCTCAGCAAGCATCTATCTTTCCCTGGTTGGTGGATCACTCTGGAGCTTAGGTGAGAGACAGATGCTTAGGCACCTAGAGGGAGGCAGCAGGCTGCTGAGACACAGAAACGCATGCCCCTAGGGAACTTTTACTGCAAAAACTTAGGCAGTGAGTGAGTTTAGGCACTGACTGTTAGCCAGCAGCTGAGTAGGAGTTTTGTGGATCAAAGTGGTGCCTAAAAACAGGACTTGGGTGCCCAAGAACCTTTCGGGATCCAAGCCTAGGTATATGGATTCCAGCTCTGTGATAAGCCTCATCAATTCCAGACTAACTCGTAGTGCAATGGCATCTATTGGGCCAGATCTTACTCCCACTGCTGTCAATGACAGGATTCCCTTTGAGTTCTGTGGGAGAAGGACTGGGTCCCTTGCTGATAATTCCTGCCTACCACACAGCAAAGAAGCCACAGGTGTTCTGAATAGTGGGAGGTGTGGGAGCGTTCCAGAGAGGCACAAGCTGGGCAGGAAATCTCTATGGCTTCTCTGCTCCTTCAACACACATGGCTCAGAGAGAGACTAAAAATGTAGTCAAGCCATCCATTGCTCCTGTCATGCTACCAAGGGGCCTGCAGGGCAGCAAATCCTATGAGGGCTCAGAGGGAAGCCCTCAGAGCCAGCCCTCCCTACTTGATGGGGTGAGGAGAGCCTCCATCTCTCTGTGCGTTGGTAGCACATATTATTAGACATTTCCATTGCTTGGCTCCCCAGTGGAGCTGTAATGGTGAGGCTTGCATGCCCACTCCACCAGCAGCAAAGACAGGCCCATAATATAGTTTTTTCTGTCCTGGTTTAGCAGATAAATGCAGTGCAAAGGGAAGACACCAGCAGGGAGGGAAAGTCCATGTCCTAATTATAGACAGATTGGGTTTCTGGCTCCCTCTCACTGGAATAAGCCTTCATCTGATCTCTCTTCCTCTCAATGAGCTCCCCTGATGGAAGGATCCCAAGCAAACTGATGGGGCTGTGCATGGATATATGCAAATCTCTTCAAAGAGCATTGCAGGCCTGCTAGTGGAAGGAAAGGTTAGCTTCCTACCCCCTTTCCGCTACCTCCCAGCGACCAGGATGAAATGTATCAAGCAGAAACTAGGAAGAAAGAGGGCTGGGTAATGAGGGAATCTTATCACCATTGCTCCCCCCACCCCCACCCCCGGCATCCAGTGCACACAAAAAAAAGTCCCAGGGACATGTGTAACTAATTAAATGGTACAGGGAGAAGAAAAACACAGATTTCATAGAGACTTTGAATTATGTCTGGAGGTGAAAAAGTCAGCATGCTCAGGGGATAATTAATCACCCAGAGGTGAGATGCCCCAGTGCGCCACACAGATACGCACTTCCTGCATGCCAGGGCTGACAGAGCACAATGCACAACTAGCACTGTCACTTGTTTGAAAGTAGCCAACTGGGCTGGGATGGATGTAGAGGGAGGGAAATTAATCACCAAGAAAGAGAGAGATGAAAAGAAGGGCCCCTCGCAATAAAGGAGTGGAGTAATTGGATTGAGTTGAGCACAAGGGACCCTAATGAGGCTAGAGACGTACCTTGTGGGAAAGTCTGTTGAGCTAATATTCATCCACAAGAGCGAGGGTATGTGCCTGGGGCTGGCGGTTACCAGCTCCCCACCTACTGCCTTAGATCTCTCCCTCCACAATGGCCCCTGGTCCCACAATATAAGGAGGGATTGCCAGCTGAATCCAGCTTGGCATAGCTCCCCCTGGCTCAGCACTGCTTCCCTCAGCCCAGTTTAGACAGGGTGAGGCTGCTCCCAGCTCAGCACAGCTCTACTCAGCTTGGCTGGGGCAAGACAATCTCCCAGCTCTGCATGGCTCCCCCGGCTCAGCTCTAAACTGGGTCAGCAGCACAGCAAAGTCCAGGAGAACCCCCTTTTGGCTGACCTGATAGAGCCGCTGCCTGAAGTTCATCTCTCAGCTTGAGCGACATGCAGGGCACACCCAGCAAAGGCTGCTGCTGGGCACCCCTGGACTGTCTGATCCGGTGTCGGGCCAGCTCATTAGCACACACAGCAGCAGATGGAGTATCTGGACGTTCCCTGTGCTTGCTTTGCCCCATGCACAGAGCAATCCTTTGGGGTGGCTCCAGGGATGCTCTTTCACGTTAAATGATGTCAAGCATTCCCATGTCATGTGTATGGGCTTAGTTGTCCGTCCCGTCCCGTCCCCCACACCACACACACACACACACCCATCCCCCACACACAGCTACAGTCAGTCAAATGCTGTCCCTTTTACTTTGATTTTGGCATTTTACCCTTACATGTGAGTGTGCAATAGCCCCCTTGCTCTTCTTTCTCTTCTAATCCCTGCTAAAGTGCCGTGATGCTGAGAACTCAATAATGCTGAAGCAAGACTCTGCAGCCATTAAAGGAAGAGTCCAACCCAGTGTTTACCTGAGATCCAGGGCACACTGGAGACACCTTGGGAGAAGCAGTCGTGTCTATGGGGACAACCAGCCCTCCTGGGATCACTCAGTAAAGTTACTGGTTCTGCTACCAGCATAATACAGAACCTCAGTGTATTTATTCCAGCCTCCCAGTTACACTGAGCACATTAACTGCAGGCTTGTAAAAGGAATACCCATGCTACCCACCCCAGAAACACAAGACAGAATGGTAATGGTGTGGGAAGCCATCCATTGAGTATCCACTCCTGGGGCTGCCCTGCAGAAAAACCAGCAGTGAGAAATGTTACTGTGATGCTGTATAAGAAGGGAGGTGACCATTTATATCACTGTTGCTTCCACTGTTATACAATTGCAATGACTCTTGTATGAAGTATTTCTTGTAGTGTATCACTTGGAAAGTTATAAGCTGCTAAGTACTATTATCCTGTTTAAATCTGTGTATCATCATTGTATCTGAAGTTATGAATATGTGCTATATGTTTATATATCAAACATGTTGTGTTCCTGGGTATCACCCACAGGACAGATTTATATCAAGCCCAGCCAGCCACGGCTGATGGACCATCAAGGAGAATCAGCTGTTCCAGTGGCCCCATCCTGAGGACACCTCAGAGAACACATGGACAATGGAGGCCCAGTGACTCAGCAGGGCACATAGAACATGTGATCCCTGACTCTATCATTTGAGACAGTAACTTTCCATGCACATGGGCTTAGGCTATAAATGGAGACTGTGACATCATCCCTTTGCCTCTTTCCTGCTCCACATCTCTGAACTCTGATTTCTAACAAAGAAAAGCTTTGAACAATGGCCTGAGGACTCCCATCTTTTGGGTGATCCAGACAGACTTATTACAAAATGGCAGATTTAACATCACTGCTAGTATCCTGATCTAAAACTCTGAAATCAACTGTAATGTATATGATTCATTTTAACCTCTTAATAACTCTCTTCCTTTTTTATATATATTAATAAATCTTTAGTTTACTAAAGGATTGGCTGCCAGTGTGGTTTTTGGGTAAGATCTGAAGTATATTTTGACCTGGGGTGTATGTCTGTTTCTTTGGAACTAGAAGAACTCAATATATGTGATTGCTGGTTTTAATAGTCATTTATCACAGAAGTCTGGTTTGTCTGGGTGGTGCATGAGGGGCTAGAGGGGACTGACTGTGGCTTCATAATAACTAGTTATAGCAGTTTGGAAGCACACATTTGTTACTGGCATGGTGAAATCTTAGGGTAGAGTATACCACCAGTTTGGGGTACATGCCCTGTTTTCTGGCAGTCTGACCTTAGATTGGCACTCTTAGCTGTGTTCCATACCAGGCAGCATGACAGTGACCATCAAGGTTCCCCACTGTTTCCTCCTTTCACCAACCCTCTCTCTGCAGAAAAACTAAACTCTTCAATGCATTGAGAATAACTGGGGGAGGCTGTGCTGACCCTTCCTTTGTGGAATATGGTCCTTTAAGAGGGTAGAGGATGTAAGAATCCTTCACCCCACCCTCCACCACATGTCACCTCCAAACATTATTGTGTAGCAGACAGCGAGAGGAAGAAGGAAGTTCCCTGTCTCTGACCTGAGCAGCAGTCTTACCCTTGGGATCTCATTCTTGGATGTGTTGTGCAAAGCTGACCTGACAGGAGAAATGAGGATGCCTGGACCCATGAGTGAAGTCTGTGAACCTGACATGCAGTTATGTGAAAATAAAAAGGAGACATCTGAATCACAGAGCTCAGTGATAGAACAGAGCTATTAACAAATCCAGCTAATGATGCCCCCTGGGGCCAGTGTAGGATTGTTCTCCATTGTTTCTACATTGAGTGTTTTGGCCCTGTCTATCTGTAAATGTCCCTAGCGATGGGGCTTCCGCCTCTTCCCTTGGGAGATAACTCTACAGCTGATACATCCGCTCTGACTGTCAGGAAACTCTTCCATCTGATAGTCTATCTTTTCCCATTCTTAATGTCATCCCCTTCTCCTAGTTATAACCCCATGTATTGAATCCAATGAATTCCTTTCCTTCCCCTTGGAATCAAATATCCATGGACCATTATCAAGCCCCCTCTGCCTCCAACCCCTTTTATTCATCACATAGCCAATCTGTACATAGAGCAGCCATCATCACAAAGACAGTGCCTCCGGACAATCACTGCAAGATGGTGTGTGAGATACCATAGCCATTTCTATTGTTCGGGAAAACCTAATACCTGGGAAACCACTACTTGGTGACTGCTGGCACATGCTGGCTTTTAATGGTTACCACTTAGCTCTTCATCTTCCCTTATAACTCCATCCCTTCTGCCCCCTAATCATTTTTGTGGATCTTCTCTTCTCTGAGCACCCTCCAGTCTGTGAATGTCTTTCTGACGATGAGCTGAAGTGTAGGGGAGAAGGGACCCTTTTAGACTTTGTCCACACTTTGCCCTGGTTTAACATAAATTGATTTTAAACCAATTTAAACATACCTGTGCAAACCCCTGTGTAGAAACATTGATTTGGGTTAAAGAGCGGCTTGTTTCAGATGAGCTTAAACCTGTTCCTCATCGACTTGACCTAAATCAGTATAAGCCAAGTTTATATGGATGTGGGGCTATGCCTACACTCCAGTGACTATATCGGCATAGCTACGGTGCTGTAGCTATGGCCGCATAATCCCATGGCACAGGCATAGCCTACAGCAATGGAAGGGATTTTTTTGTTGCTGTAGGAACACCACCTCCCCGACTGATGGTAGCTAGGTCAATGGACACATGTGCCCATCAGTTTAGCTGCATCTACACTGGGGGTTAGGTCAGCATAGCTACAGTGCTCATGGGGGTGGATTGTTCACACCTCTTGAGTGCCAGAGTTACAGCGACCTAAATTTTAAGTGTAGACCAGGAGTGTCCACACCACTTTTTGTGACAGGTTAACTCATTCACTTTTCATCACATCCTTAGCAATGCAACCAGAGCAGCGTCGTGTATGGACAAGCCCTTGGAAAGAGGCAGTGTCCAGTTGCTCTATCCTTGGGGGGAGTTAATGGACCTTTGATAATGGGGAGAAGAAGATTTGGGGTTAGACTGTGAAGCCACGTCACCTCTGCCCCAACACAGCTCCTTACAGGCTTTCCCTGCAGTGCCCTGATGCCAGCCCCAGCACAAGGGAGACTGGGCTGTTTGTCTAAGTAAAGCTGTGAAATGTGATCACGTCTGGGATAAATGTGACAATTGGGTCTAATAGTGAGAAAATTGCCCCTATTTAATGGTATTTATTTAGACTGTAAAGTGGTTTTGTGTCATCTTAACAGTGCATGGCAGGGAGAGGGGCAGGTCCAGAGGAGACCCCCATAGGGAAAAGGAGGGGCTGGACTCCCCCAACCCAGCTGTCAGTGCTGGCTTTGGGATGGGTCCCCAGTTCCTCATGGCAAAATAAGGTGGCTGGGGTTTCCTCCACCTAAAGTCGGGCACCCTCCTGTCATCTTGTTTAGTGAGTAGATGATATGGTGATTGACAGAGTAAAAACAGGCATTGTCTCAGAAGCCAAGGGCTGGGCTGTGTGCACACACCCTTCTGCCTTCGCCTGCTACCCAGTCCACCTGTCTCAGGGTCTGGCTACACTTGCAGCTGTACAGCGCTGCCGCAGCAGTGCTTTGAAGTGCGAGTGTGGTCGCGGCGCCAGCGCTGGGAGAGAGCTCTCCCAGTGCTGCAGGTACTCCACCTCCCCAAGGGGATTAGCTTACAGTGCTGGGAGCCGCGCTCCCAGTGCTGGGGCACTGCTTACACTGGCGCTTTACAGCGCTGTAACTTGCTGCGCTCAGGGGGGTGTTTTTTCACACCCCCTGAGCGAGAAATTTGCAGCGCTGTAAAGCGCCAGTGTAGCCAAGGCCTTCAGTAGTCATTTGTCCACTTCAGAGAAGCCTCAAAAGTACTCCCCATATTCCCCTCTTCCCCCCATAGCATGAGCCCCACAATATGCAGAGGTTGGCAACAGGGGGAACCCCTGTTTGGAGCACTGCCTGCCTCCTGGGCAATGGCAAAGACTTCACACCTCAGAGGAAGGACCAGCCTGATGGGGAAAGCTGTGTGTGTTACTGCGCCAGCCTGAGGCCTCAGGAGACCACACTTTACTTTACCGTGGGACAGGGCCAGAGCTCAGTGAACAGCTGATGAGGGAATGAGAAACCAAAAAATTGAGGGTCTCACCAGATTGGGCGTGCAGGGGATGCGAGCGTGAGTAGGTGAGGGCTCTATACATGTGCTGTGGGGGGGCAGCTCTGCGGGCGTGGCTATGCATGTACTAGTGTATGTGTGTACGTAAAGGGAAAAGTGGCTGCGTTCTGATCTGTGCATTGGGGTTTGAGGGGTGTATGTGTGCCTGTGAGGCTGGCAACTTTCAAAACAGGGAGTCCCCCCTGGCCAAACTTCCGCACATTATAGAGCTCACGCTGTGGATGGAAGAGGATGTGTGTGTGTGCTCCTGTAAGTGGAGGACTAGGGTCAAACTCTCTGAATAAACCCAGCTGATCTGCCCAGGGCAGCCCGTGGTTTGTATAGATAGGATATACTTGCATGGTGGCCTTGGATTTATTTATGACTCACTAATGCTTATTATTAGAGAGACAAGGTGGGGGAGACAATATCTTTTATTGGACCAACTTCTGTTAGTGAGAGAGACAAGCTTTCGGACTACACAGAGCTCTTCTTCAGCATACCTATTACGAACTAGAACTGCATGGAAATTTACTGACAGAAAATTCTTATTTGACAAATTTTTGATGAAAAATATAGAAATATAGAACTGAAGGGACCTTGAAAGATCATCTAGTCCATCCCCTGCACTGAGGCAAGACTAAATATTATCTAGACCATCCCTGACAGGTGTTTGTTTAACCTGTTCTTTAAAACCTCCAGTGATGGAGATTCCACACACACACACACACACACCCCGCCCCAACACAATTTGTTCTAGTAGTTAACTACCCTGCCAGTTAGGAAGTTTTTCCAAACATTTAACCTAAATCTCCCCTGTTGCAATTTAAGCCCATTATTTCATGTCCTGCCCTAACCCTAACCCTAACCCTAACCCTAACCCTAACCCTAACCTGTCTTCAGTGAATAAAGAGATTAATTTATCACCCTCGTCTTTATAACAACCTTTTATGTACTGGAAGACTGTTATGTGCCCCCTCCGTCTTCTCCAGACTAAACAAACCCATTTTTATCTATCTTTCCTCATAGATCTGTTTTCTAGACTTTAATCATTTTTGTTGCTCTCTTCTGGACTTTCTCCAATTTGTCCACATCTTTTCCAAAGTCTGGTGCCCAGAACTAGACACAGTAAACCAACGAGGCCTTATCAGTGCTAAGTAGAGTGGAAGAATGACTTCTGTCTTGTTCACAACACTCCTGCTAATACATCCCAGAATGATGTTCCCTTTTAGGGGGGCAATATATTACATTCTTGACTCATCGTTAGTGATTCACTATAAATTATCAAAACGGGACTTCATTTTGACTTATGGACATGATAGGAAAGGAAAGGATAGGATACGTTGAAATAAAAAGCACTTTGACCTTATTGAAATGAAACATTTAATTAGGCTTTTTTCTATATGTCCAAAATGAAATGATTCCAGATATTTGTTTAGCAGGAAATTTCAAAATTTTGACTTTTCATTCTTATTTGGGATGAAGGAAATTTTTGAAATGTTGGCATTTCCCACAGAATGGAAATTCTGAGTTTCAACGAGCTCTAACAATATGCCAGGGATGGTGCCCAGACTGCTGCTCACCCTGACCTAAAGGGCTGCTAGGGAATAACTTGTGGCCACAGTAAGTTTTTGGATGGGGGTGGTGATAGGTCTTCTTAATGCTCCTTCCTCTTTATTTTAGACACTTCCAGTTTCCCATCTCTAAGTACCCTGAGCCACAGTAGCTAAACTTAATTCTCTCTGGGGGAATCATCTCATCATCCCCAAGGATTGGCCCCTGCACCTCCAGATGGGATCTATGCCATCCCCGAGGATGGCAGTCCCACACAATGGCTCTCCTCAGCAGAGCAGCCTGCGGCTGATGGCCATTCCAGTTGAGTCGTGGTAAAATCTGACACCTGTTCATTTCCCAACAAGCTGTTCCAGAGCAGCAGTGAGGATGGTCTGTAACTCCTGGGCCCTTCCAATTAGCATTTAGCTCTCCTGTTGTAATTGGCTAGTAGAAGCTTGTCTAAACAGCACCAAAGGGCTCCCCAGTCCATCTGAAACACCATTTCCATTTCTGACCAAGGTAATTGATGTCTTATTTTCCTTTCATTCACATGCAAATGGCATGCAGAAATTCACATGACTTCAGAGCGAAGAGTCTGACTAAGGCAATGGCATGTCACAGATCACACTGCTGGCTACAGAGTCCTCTGCATCTGTTTTAATGGAATTATACCTTGTACCATTGAAAAGCCTAGAATTGGGGTGAGCTTTCCCAGACTAGAGGGACACCTGGGTTCAAATCCTACTCAGCTGCCAGGAAAAATAGAGGTGGCGCTGTCCCTTTCAGTCTCTAGTGGACATTTCTCTGCATCACTCTCAACACTTGCCACTGCGAGGGTTCGTCATGGCACCCCAGAACTGAGTAGGAACTCAGCCCTGGGCTTGCTCCATAAAACAACAAAGACTGGAGTAGCAGTGATTGCTGAAGGTCAGGACTGAGGGTCATTGGCAGAGCTGTCTGGGGGCCTAGAAATGGTAGAACAGCTCTGCCAGTAGATGGAACTACACATACACATCCACACAGCATGCACACCCGCATACATGCACACACATGCTCTTGCTCTGTCTCTCTATAATTCACACAGTCGCCACTGCTCAGGGCTTTTATGAAGCTCACTTTGCCTGTTGGATGTCATCTCAACAACTGAGGTTGCTGGGCACTGGCATATGATCCAGTTACTGATAGGCAGGGTAACGTGCCACAGCATGATTCAAACTCGGTACCTTGGCCTCCACAAAGTGCACGCTGTACCCTTAAAGGAGCATCTGGGGAGGGAGATCATATACCCTCCAGCAGAGCTGGCACAGCCCCCCAGATTAGCCCATGTCATGCTGGAGTCTCCAGCACACAGTAGAGGTCACTTTCACCTCAAAGGTTTCCCCTCATCCTTTCTGACCGTTGGTTTCATTGTAAGAAGGGGATTCCCATTCCCTGCTGCATGGGTTGCAGCTGAACATAGCTGGAGTGGGGGCCTCTGGAGCCGCCTCCCCATCACAGCTCTCCAGGACCATGATGAATGACACTGCTGCCCACATGACATGATGGGAGGAGGGGTCACTGGAGGTTCCCCAGGGGACAGTGATTGATGAGTGTATGAGATTTGAGAGAGAGAAGAGCAGGTGATAATGGAGTAACCCTTGAACAATTGCAGCTCGATGACATGAGACACGGAACACAGATTATAATGTCAGCCCCAAAGCAGCCAGCTAATAACCAGCCTGCCAGGGAGCAAGGAGAAGGGAGGGAACGGAAGGATAAATACTGCCAACTCTGCAGGGTTCCTGTCCATCATAAATGTGAGTGTATGGATGGTCCTGTGTCTTTACGTACTGCTGACTGAGTACGGTGCATGTGAGTGTGTCTGTGTGCACTGAATGTGTATCCATGGTCCTGGGAATTTTACATGGTCTGAGTATTGCACATAGGGATATGTTCTTCATGTCTGTGTGTGTGTGCATATACCAAGTCTCTGAGCATTGTGTGTGAATGTGTGTTCTCTCTGTGTGTGTACATGTGAGCTTGCACTGTATGTCTGTACTTGGTGTGGGTTTTGTATGTGGCATTGTATGTATACTTGGAAGTATGTTGCATACACATGGTATGTTCACTGCATGTGTGTATTGTATGTAATAGTGTGTGTGTAATAGTGTGTGTGTGACATGAGCACAGTGTTTTTGTGTGGTTGAGGAATAGCTTTTCATGTTCCACAAGATGCAAAATATGGAAAATAAAAAGCCAAGTGGGATAATTTGGAGGAGAAGGCTCACACAAGTATCTCACCTTTCTTCCTCTGCTTCCTTCCCCAAAGTCTCAGAGTGGTTGTGGCTGCCTCTGGCTGACTGAGATGGACTCTCCAAAGTATATTTAAACCATTAGGATCCAGAGGGATCAGAGGAGAGCACGGTGAGTTAACCCAGGAATTCTGAGAGGAGTGCCGCCATAGCCAGTTCCTACCAGCCCAGGGAACAAGGCATCAAAGCCTCATGGAGTGAAGAAAATAAAGAGAAAGAAATTGCGACGTGCGGCTTTCCTCACTCAAAAGCCCAAGTGCCTTCCAGAGACATAGACTATATTTTCTCAGACGCAGCGATGGCTCTTGCAGCTGCACAGCTACCAGCCGCTCTCCTGGGAACACACGTTTACTTGAGCTAATTTCATTTTGGGGTCCTTTTTAAATAATTAAAAGTGACAGAGGAAGAAAAGGCAAAAGTTAAAGGAAAAATTACGGTGATTGAAAGTGAGATTCCCGAGGGAGCACGTAGCTTCATTGCAATGCACTTAAAATCTTCTCCCATTAACTAGAAAAGGCTTTTACAATGTGCTACATAACCGGAGGCTGAAATGCC
This sequence comes from Mauremys reevesii, assembly GCF_016161935.1. Lineage (NCBI taxonomy): Eukaryota > Metazoa > Chordata > Testudines > Geoemydidae > Mauremys > Mauremys reevesii. Next base: position 79,219,339 of record NC_052631.1, on the reverse strand, counting down.
AGAGACATTCTTTGGGAAGGGACATGGGCTTTGCAAAGCCAGAACTTAGCTCAGCATGCCTCTCTTTGAAGTGGGGAGGGGATGCAAAGCCGTGTTGCATGAGGAAAGACAAAGGTTGGCACAGTGGTGAACAAAGTGTGATTGCCCCTTAAGGAGCTTTACAATATGGTCTTCAGTAACCCTTGTCATTAATACAGGGACACAACCTGCAAAGACCTAGCATACTATGCTCTGTCTTGGTTGCATAGGGGGACTTGTCTCTGTGAGCCCCATCCCTGTATTAAAGGTGAGGTTGGCTGCAATGTGGGTAATTTCATACAATTAAATGTAGCCGTTGAGGTGTTGACATGTTTCCCTTGTTTGGGCAAATGTTAGGGATGTCCCTAGGTGAACAAACAGTGTTCCTGGCTTTGGTCTCAGTGGCCATACAGGTTCTGTCCTCACACATTCAGGTGACCATAGCTTGTCTTTGTGTGTGAGACTTGGAGGCTGTAATCCCAATCTCCTCTCTTCTCCATCTTCCCTTTAGTGAGAAGGATGGCTAGGCCACACAGGGGCAGTGACTCAGTGTTTAGTGCTCAGCACTGCCAGGCCAGAGCCTCAGGCTTGATTTTCATTATGGGCCTCTGGTGGCTGGAAAGGCTTCCGAAGCAGTGGGCTCAGCCCCAGAGTGGAAGGGGAGGTGGGAAAGCCTTGTGCCGCTGTTTAGGGGGTCACACTGCTGTTTAGCTATCACCATATCTGGTGTCTTAGAGAGAAAGAGACAGAAAGCACTGGCGGAAATTCCCACCCCCATCCTTCCACTGAACAGCTGGTGGCTACAATGTGGACTCCCAGCTGTGGTGGGGTTGGGGAAACCCTGAAGAGTGCGGAAGGCCTCCAGGAAGAAACTAGATCAGACAGCAAGTGGTCTCCAGACCCCCCTCCCACCGAGCAGCTCTGTTCACAGCAGCGGCATTTGGGAGGTGGAATGAGGGACTTGCCAAGCTCAACACTGCAACTAATTCAGCACTACCAAACTCATCCAACACAGCCCACGCAGAGCGCTCCTGTGCCAGCGTTTGCCCCACTTCCTTCCAGTCTGCTTCTCTTGGATTCTGCCTACCCTGTTCATGTTGCACTTGCTTTGACTGCCCCCAAATACCTGCTTGCAGAGTCATCCTGAGCTGTGTGTAGGCCAGGGACTTTCATCCCCACTTCAGGCAAGGTGCTCCTGCCAGCTGGCAGTGAATCTATGCTCCCTGAGTTCCTTGCTCCTTTTCATTTCTCCAGTGGATTCTCAGAGCTCTTCTAAAACGACAGCTATCTGAACTCCCTACCTTTGCCTCAATCTGCACCATCATGGTGCTGCCACTGCTCCCACCAGGAAGCTGGCATGACAGCAGCACTGAGCACTCACAGGTTGGTCTCTGCCACTACTAGGCTGATTGAGACCCACTGACTTCCAGAAACTATTTGAGAGCACCCCTGGCTTCTCCCCAGGTTTTGATCTCACTGGATTAATTTGTCCCTTTATTCTAGCAGTTCCAACTCTTTTAGTGAGAGCCACTGTGCCCTTGTGGATTAAGCCCAGGGACCTGGGTTATAGTCCTGGCTCTGCTACTGATTTGCCATTTGCCTCAGATAAGAATTAATCTGTCTCATGTTCAGCTTCCACACCTGAAGATGGGAAAATAATACTGACCTAATGCACAGGGCTTGATTAGTTAATATTTGGGGTGTACTTTGTCCATGCAAAGGACTATATAGGAGCTCAGGCTAGGGAATGATGATTTATTGAATTTTCCTCTCAGCAGATGAAGTTTGGAAAAGACAAGGCTGCTTAACTTCATTTTTGTTTCCCCACTAATGAATTAAGTGAAATGGAGTATGTGCCAGCCAATCAGATTGCTGGAAGGAGTGACTAATCACTTGGAAAAGTAAAAGCCATTCCAGCCAATCAGAAACTAAGGTATTCTCTGAGGTGCCCTCTATAGGTTCAAAAGATGCTATACTGCTCATTGATTGGCCAAAGCAAACCATAGTGCTATTCTCTCAACCAATCAGAATCCAAAAGATCTAAAGTGTTTCTTTGAGTGATGGGGGCCCTCTATGAATGAGCTGCTAGGTGGCACCTTCTAAATGAACAGCCCTTAACAGACTTAAGTCCTGTATTGTCCTCTCTAAGGGAGAGAGAATAGTTCAGTCTCCATGGTCCAGTCACTCCTTAGCCTCTCTGCTGAGATGTTTTCAAGACTGATTCCTCACTCTGACACTTCAAGTGCAGAAGGTGGGGCCCGCAAGAATTTTGAAAATGAATACAAGCCTGGAGTGGCCAGTATTAAACTCCCAAGGTTACAGCTCCTCTCTGACCTTGGATGGGTAGATGCTGCCACCACCCAAGTGCAAAAAAACCCCTTTGGGCCCTGGAAGGAGCACTTGGGAATTCCTCCCTGGGGGGTACCCTCAAGCCCTTTCACATACACCCCTTTCCAGGGAAGAGCTGAGAAAGAAAATAAAGGAAATCAGCTGTTGCCACCAGCAAATTAAACATTTGCACAATCCTCTTAGGACACCAAAAATCCAATCCTGTTCTTAAAAAAGGTAAATTTATTAAAAACAAAAATGCATCTGGAACTTAGGCTTTTGCTTGATTTTAAAAGAGCAATTCCAAAAATTAAGCTCTCAAAATAGCTTTCATTGGGGTTCAGATGAAAGGTTACAAGCAAACAAAAGCATCTGGGGTTAGCACAGAGGAGTCCACAAGCCTTACAGAAAATAAAAGAAATAAACCTAATTGCATCTTTCTAGACATTTCCTAATCTATTTACATATTTGGGTAGTTCTAGGTATAATCTGATGATTTCCATACATGGCAAAAAGCTTTTTACAGCATAGACATAGCCTTGACTTTGCTCTGTTCCCCTCTCTCCAGAGAACAACCACAGAACACAAAGGGAAAGCTTTTCCCCCCAATTTTAAAAAGTTCTACCTTCCCATTGGCTCTTTTGGTCAGGTGTCCACTCCCTTTTCTTTACCTGGGGGACTTTTTAACCCTTTACAGGTAAAGCAAGCAGCCACCAAGAGGAACTTTATAGCTAACTGGCTGTCCATAAAAGGGAGTTACCCCCTCCCCCCACACACACACACCTTCATTTATCACAGGTGTCTATCAACAGGGTCAATCAGAAACTATGCTGACAATGATTTGGGGGTTTGCCCACCTGCCAACTAGAAGTTCAACTGAGACCCCCACCAAACAGCCATCCAAATTCCAGCCATTTCTCACCAAGAACACATTAATGTTGGTGAACCACTCTGTACTCTCTTTCCAACTGCCAATCACCCAGTCTCCCTATCTTTGGGTGAGATTAGAACCAACTCCTGAAGGTGAAAAGCTGCAAATCTCACTCTGAGGCCCTGGAACCAGCCAGCCCTTACCTCTTGTTGCACAGCTTTTGTTGCACTTGCCTTTTGTGAAAAATAGAAAAGAATAAAAGGATCATTTAGTCTGCTTCAGTAATGCCTGAATCTTTTTACAACTCTTTTTTTCATGCCATCGCTTTTCGCAGCTGCCACTAGTTTCACCATCAAGCTTCCCAGGGTGCTCAAGCTGTGACAATTTAACCGAGGGAGATTTCAGAGACTGATGAGTGAGATTCTAAATGTCTCATTCAAACACATGGCAAAATCTCTACATTAGAAGAGCCAGAAACTTTAAAATATGGCTTAAAAATTCATCTGGAACTCCAAATGCGTGAGCCTTAGTAGTTTTGGTTTAGTTTCTCCTGCCTCCAGTCTTTCTTTTGTTTTGGCCTGTCTGGAGGCCCATTTATCCATAAGCCTCTGATTCATTTCTTGATGGGACAGGCTTGGGTCTTCTTTTTCTCTGAGACTGAGTGAATTAATGCTATCATCCAGAGGTACTCACCCAGAGTCTTTGTAATGCAGGGATGTCTAATTTTTGCCTATTCTATTTCTCAAGAATTCTCCCACACCAGAGAATGCAAGAGCTCTTAACTTATTTTAGTATAACGAAGGCCATTCAGATACTCTTATTCACCCAGCCCTGGAATATGGTAACAAGGAAGTGCTTAGCAAAATCCCAAAGCAACCAATTTCAGATGAATAAAAGGCAATGTTATTTAATTTAGCATTCTAATTAACTTGTGTGACTCGCTGCAGCTGGGTAATAGTGAAGCAAATAGATGAGTAAAAAATAAATGTTTAGACATTTTGGCCCAAACACATATGCATGTTTATGCATGCCCAGAAGTTGGGTGTGTTGTAGTTGAGCATATGAATAGATATGTTCATGCACAAATCCCAATCTTACATGCATGCTTTGGCTGTGTGCATTTTAGTCTGTAGACTTTTGAAAATATGACACTACTTCTAATAATAGAGACACACATTTTCCAAAGTTTGAGCTCAATTTCACATGCCAAAATATCTCTGCATGTACACATGCAATAATTGTATGCACACTTGACCAATTAGGTGTGCAAATGACTTGTACTTGCAATGACTATAACTACATCCACAAATTATACATGCAATTGTGCACATATACTTGGAAAATCGATCCCAGTTTCTTTAAGACCCTAGTTCAGCACTTAGGTATCACGTTAATAGATGCCATTGAAATACCTAAGATAGGATAAAATTATGACAACTACATTGTTTATGCTTCAGGATATAAACTGGTCACAAGATGGGGTCAGGCAGTCATAGCTCCCTGGTACTATATGGTACAAGTATGTGCACTGTAGTGGTGTAGGGTATTATCAGAGACTATAGGCCAGTCGAGATGGACCATTGGTCTGCTGTGAGATGGCTAAGTCTGTATTCCCAACAGAGTCCTCTTCCCCCTAAGCTTTGCTGCAGGATGCTTTTTTGCACCAAAGCTGTCTCCACTTTACCCACTGTGAATAACAAGCCAACCACACAAACCAAAGGATGTAAGTCTGAGCGGCTGTGAGTGTTTCGGGTGAATTTGATCCTGCCAGATTAGGGAAGGCATTAGCAAGGCTTTGAGTCCTTGAATAGGCCTCAGTTTTATATATATACATGGTCACAGTTATGAAAGTGACATTGTAATACATCACACTTGCCAGCTGCAACCCGGGTTTCCTTGGCACCTGGCCAGGCAAAGGTAATTTTGTGCTGAGTGATATCAGAAGTTAAAATGAGCCCCACATACTTTGTATAATTCCCAGAGGCTGTAAAACACCTCGGCCGTCTCCCATCCAACATTTATGTGTTTTGCATTAAACTTCCCCAAATTAGTGCTAAGTGCATTAAAGTTGTAAAAATAGCCTGCGTAAAACCCCATTAAATTCTTAAATTTACGGATCCGGTGCACAGGGATCTATAATTTAGGCTTAAGTTCAGGAGCCCTGTAATGCACAAGCCCTGTGCTAAATACAGCCCAAGGTGGAGTGCATTGGCCTTTCACTGCTTGCTTTGTTGCTAGATAGCAGAGGCTTAATTTATTTGGACCACGGTGTTATAGGAAAGGTTCAGGCGGAGGTGAGCAACATCGCTTCATCTTGGGCTGATGGAGACATGCTGTCCCCACACCCAGGAGTTATAGGCGGATTTTTTCCCAAGGGGGGCTTCCTTTTACACGTCAGACATTAGGACTATTAATAAAGTTAGTGGAGCGTTGGACACATACAAGACAGACTGCAGGGGATAGAGGGAGAGATAGTAGGCCAGAGGGAAAAAATACATGGTTGGCCCAGCTATACCATCATCCTGCAGGATTTATAAAGGGAGAGAAGGATGCCTGAGAGAGAAGGATCTGGCCCAGGCTCAGTTATTGTGAGGAAGCAAAGTCTCATTGCTAGGCTGGCTGTTCCAGTGCGTGAGGCACTAGAGTGCAACAGCATTTCGGATGGAGCATTCCGTCCCGCCACCTTGTTAGCAGGATGCTTTGCAAAGTGTTCATCTGGCTCTGTGTTTACCCAGTCGTGGTGAATCTTCCAATCGGAAGCCAGTTGGTGGGGTGGGTATTGCCTGAGTTAAGAGGTGGGAAAGCCCCCAAAAGATCACCCATCCCATCTTCCAAGGCCAATGCGGGACCAGTCCCTATAGCACATTTTCTAGTGCTTTGCCCAGTTTGGTTTGGTTGTTCCAAGCACAAGGGCTTCTACTTCTTCCCCCCGAAGACAGTACCTGCCCAAAATATACATCTCTGCTATAAATTGGCCCTGATATTTAGTCTAAATAGTCTTCAGTTCATCCCATTTCTCCAGGTGATACCCCCTTGTATTACCCTAAACAAGTTCCTCCGTGGTGTTTACATCCTGAAATACATGCAGGCTGTTATGTCCATCCCCACTGTACTCTTCTCTTATCCCAACAAGGCAGATCATCCATCCCTCCAGCCCCTGACCACTCTTGTGGCTCTTTGCTGAGCTTCCAACAGTCATGCACCATCTTCTAGCACTGTGGTGCCCGTCACAGAACTCAGACTGGAGACAGGAGGTACCTGCTGTCCACAGCTCCCTTTGCAACTGTTTGGTAGTCAGCTCTTATCCTGTGGGACATTTTCTGGCTGTGGATGTGCTACCAATATTTGCACACTCTGCTTAGGCATTTTGGCCCCAGTTCATTCAGCTCCCAGTGTGTGAGAACACAAACACCTCCTCTTCCTCCTCAGCGAACAGCACCTGAGAAAACAGCTAACCTATTGGCATGCTGGCTTAGGTAGGATACTGTGCTCTGTGTGAACCTCTCCTCTTTCCTTAGAAGGTGCTGTCCTGCCTGAATCTCACTGGCTTGCTAATTAGCTTCCCTTCATTTCAATATGCTGAGGATTCTTGCAAAAGTGAATCTAGTGGTGGGGAAGGTGTTGCACTGACAGGCCTGGATTGGGAAGCCTCTACCTGTGCCCAGAATGGAGGCATCAGATGTAGTATGAGGGCAAAGTTCACCGAACATGCACACACCCCGACCTCCCAGCATGCTTCAGCCCTGCTGTGCATCAGTCCTCTGCACTGGACAAAGGAGAGCTCAAGCTCCATGGTTCTCTGCAAAGGGCCCACTCAGTGTCACTTGCAGTGATGAGTTTTGTGATGGGAGTAGTAAGAACTGGATGTAGACTCACCAGTTCATTTCCATTACTACCAAGGAGGTCTGGGTTTGAACTGGTAACCTCGAAGTGAAAGGCTCCAACTTCCATCTCCGGTTCCATCAAACTTCCAGTCTACTCTCCCACTCCACCACAATTTCACTGACCACTGCATCTTTGGCTGACTCTATCCTACCTAGTTACAGCCCCAGGGAAAGTGGCCAGCAGGAGGTGAGGAAGGAGAGGCCGTAGGGAAAGGGAAGAGAATTCCCATCCGCATGCCTTGCCCCAAATGGTTCCATTTCTCCAGTCAGATTCCAAACTGGCTCCTGGATGGAGAGAGCATGGAAATGTGCAAACAGCCACAGACTCAGCCACGTGCAATCGGAATAGGAAATAGCTTGGTAGAGTAAATAGCAAAGTATCATCTCAGCCTGGAGTGGAGAAGAGGCAGAGGTAGGGCTAGAGATTTGGCCTTTCTGGTCCCATCCAGATTCCTCATTTGTGTTCCTCTGCTCCCATTCTGAGCTTCCCATGCAATAGCCACCCCTGTCTTCTCAGTCGAGTTCCATAGACCCTCCCATCCTTCACAGCATTCCTCCTTCAGTTGCCTTATTGCCATTTCAGCCCCCATTGCCCTGTCTGAGCTCTAAAGAGAGAGTTCTCCTCCCATTCACCAAGTTCCCTGATTAAACTCTGGACCTGAGAGAGCTTCCCCAGCGATCTCTGAAGTCATTTCACAAGGCCCTCTCCAAAGTCTCTCCACAACCTCATCCTTTCCTCAGCACAATCCCCAGAGCAGCCCAGCCTTGATCTTCACAACAGGCACAGGTATCTGTCTCCCTCTGGCCTGACAGCAGATGTAATATGGGAGGAACCAAACCTACAGACACGGCCAGTGCCTGCCCCTGGTGTTCTTTTAAAACATTCAGTCCTGACAATGCATCCCATCCCGCCCAATCTGCGTGTGTCACACCAGCCAGCAGAGCTTCATGGGAGGGGAACTCTCCCCTCAGTTGCCAAGGAGGCAACATTATTTGGCTAACGGCAAATCAATTATGTTTGCATGTCGGGAGACGAATGATGCGACCACATATTTCACACACTGTGCAGTTTGCCTGGGAGAAATCCATGGGCAACCTCCTCTCTTTCCAGCTGCTGCAGTCGGATGGTTTGCTGATCTCTCATGGTGATAATTACGAGCTGTTACTTTAACAGAGTGGGATGACTCCGTGGTCTGGACCTGCTTGGTTTCACATCTCTGCTTAGGAGAGAAGAGGTTTTTTATTTCATCTGCTTTTGAATTTTTATATACTTTAAAACATTTCATTTCTTTTACTCCTTTCAAGTCCTAGATGCAGCCCCAGTTAGCACAGGGTAGAGAGTATCCAAGCTGCAAAATAGAGAGCTTCAAACAGGCTGGCCACACTTACTGAGACTAGTGGCCATTATCCTTTTGATTTTCCTTTAAAGGTACATGTCCAGTTTTATTACTGTCACTTCCCAACCCCTTGGAATCATCCCAAGACGTACTTATGGAATTACTGTTCCTGCTCTGAAAGAGAAAACAGCTAAAGCCTTGTTATAACTCCTTAATGTTAACATCTGAATGGAGGGATTATCCTCCCTTACAAAAGGCTGCATGTTTGTTTAACGTTGTTTTCACTTGTTTGAAAGTGAATTTTATAAAGTCTCTTCCCTCTCCACATCTCTGGCTCTGAGCTTTTGCTCTCGCTGCCTCCTCCACAGATTCCTAGTGATGGAGCAAACCTCAGGCATTTCTATGGTTTGGCTCACGGAGAACACCCTTGTCCAAATGGATCGAGTTCACGCTGGGCTGGAGAACTTGTGAGGACAGGTTTTTCCATGAGATTTCCAGTGTGCCTCATTTTCTGTTGAGTCACAAACCCCATGTGGGCGTTATTATTAACACTGGTATTGAGGTAGCGTGCCCAGAGTTCCAATCAGGATTGCGGCCTCATTGTGCTGGGCATTACACACACACATAAGAGGACGCACTCCCTGTCCCAAAGAGCTTACAACTAAGGTGCCAATCAAGCAAAGTGTAGTGTGTGGGTAAACTGCTGCACCCGTCCATGGGGTTCTGCACAGGTGCAGCAGCCCATCCTCATGGACAGGGCCTAATCTGAGACAAAACGCAAAACATGAGCATGATAAACAGAGGCGCTGCTCCACTCAGACCTCCCCCCGTGTGCGTGGGGAATCCCACTGAAGTCAGTGGGGCTCTGCAGTCTGCTGACACAGAGCAGCTCACGGGATCAGGGCCAAAAGGAAGAGAGGGGGAAAGGAGCATGAGGGAATTGAAAATATCAGTCTGCTTTCTGGCTGTATTTCAGTGCTCCCAGTCCCAGGAGGCACAGAGGAGCATGAAAGTTAAAGGACAAAGGGAAGGAAAGTTTCAAACTCTGAAAAGCTGCAAAATGGGTTTGACTTCTGGGCTTAGCATTCTGGGCCCAATTCAGCATCCTCTCCTTCCCTCTGTGGTGTGGGCACTGGGGGATTTGTTCTTCCTCTCATTTCTTCCTCCACATGGGAAGGTGACAGTGTGTTCACTTCCAGCACAGCTCCTCCGAAGTTTCGAGCAAGTGTGTTATTTTTTTGCAGCCACAATATTTATAAATGGTTGGTAAAATATTTATGTTCTGAGCCAGTTTGCCTTGTTGGTTTAAAAAAATAATATAACATTAACTCTTCTCAGAACCTTTTGCTTTTTAGAAATTGAACTGGAAATTAAAGAGTTGAATTTGTGGTGGGCGTAACATGCCAGAGATAGCATTTATCACAGGCAAAGCTTCTCCTCTGCCAAAGAAAGCAGCATTTGGGGGTATTTTTATGCCCTGGATAAATATTCTCAAAATTTTTGAAATAGTTTAAAAAAATAATAACAATAAAACCGGGTAGGTAAAGAGATGCCAAAGAGATTGATGTGATGTTTTAAAAAAAAAGAGAGAGACTTAAAGATTAACTTTTATACTGGTCAAATATAGAAACCAATTCAACTGCTGCATCTCTTATAAGGCGTTGCGCTTTTAAGTGTCTCTGCCTCCTTCCTCTTTAAAGAACTGTTGATGCCTCAGGGAAAATACTGATAAACAATTTGTCTTTAAGGACAGTTCTGCTCCTATGGCCTAGATTTTTCCATATTTCTTTCACCTTTGTTCTGTAGTACTAAGATGTTTCCATGAACACAAAGGTCAAATTTATTCCTGGTATAATTCCACTGTACTCAAATGATTTATGCCAGGAACGAACTTACCCCAAGATCTCTGCTTTGTTAGGAGTTCCTTTGCTGCCACCATTATTCTCAGTACATGACATCACAGTCATTTCCACAGCAACAAGAATGATGTCCTGGGGAGGATTCAGATTAGGGAGATGCAGATGGTGAAATCTCAACAAACTCCAATCCTGTTTCCATGCAAATGTCCAAAAAGAAAAAGTGACATGGGAGAAAAAAAAGTACAGTGTGTGCCTGATGCCAGGGTCTGGACAGCAGGGCCAACAGGGAGGGCAGGGTTAGAGGAGGAAGTAGAGGGGGCAGCAAATGAGGATGCTCGTGCAGCCCTAGCGAAGCACCTTTGGCCTCCAGACATTAGATGATGGAAGCTGAAGTGAAGCCACAAACTTGCTTTGAAAAGAGAGGCAAAAAAGGTGAGCAAGGAGGAAGTGTTTAGATGCTGGAAGGTACATGTAACTGAGTGACCCTAACTACCACTTCTCTGGTGCTGTTTAGAGCTGGTCCGTTAATTCACTGAGCAATAACAGCCTACATTTTCAGACGAGACTAGTGATTTTGTGTGCCCACAACTGAAAGAGGCCTGATTTTCAGAAAGTGCTGAGCAGCCACCCTCTGAAAATTAAAACTCCTTACGGTGTCTTGAGTTGAGCCTGCAAAAATGGAGACACCCAGAATGACGAGTAGTCACTTTTGAACATCTAGGCCAGGGTTCCCTGTGAATTCTGGGGTTTTCTACTGTGTAACTATGTGAGAATAGACTTATTCATTAATCTAACAATGCTAGGGGTGATAAAGCTAGCAATAAGATGCCAAGAGGAAGCAAGTAGTTAGAGGAGAGCAGAGGAATAATGACTGAACCTTGTCAGACTCCATAGAGGAGAAAGGTTGCATAGGAAGACTGACTGGTTTTGATAAGCAGAATCACATGGGAGGGTACCAAAGATACCTACACTTCCAAGTTCAGTTTAATTCAGTAACAAGAGATGTCAATAGCTAGGCTTAGTCAACCTTTTTTCAAAGATTAGTACAGAATAATACAGAAAGGAAGAGTATATACATTACCAACTTATCTGGAAGGCAGCGGTGCAGTGGTCAGACTGCCTCAAAATCTGAGTTATACTTTACTTCTACATATTCTAGGGTTGCATACAGCAAATGAGGGTTTCGCCATTTTTTTGCATTTATTTAAACCTCCCATATCATTCTTATTGATCATCCTTGACATGCTTTTGGAAACTTTTTGCTAGCCTTGCACAGATCCTGCTGTAAACAGGACAGAGATTATAACGGTCTTCTTTTGACCATAGCATTTCAAAAGTCAGCAAAACTTTAGTGACATTCTGCATTAGCTATAGTTTGGTACAGATGGCATGTTAGTTAAGCATTAATGAAATGTTTGTCTTGTCCTCTCTCTCCTGTCTTACCTACCACTGAAATTACAACACTTCACATCGCCCTTGGTTAGACAGTTTAACATAAGTAAAAAGCATTCTAAATATAATGTACTAGACTGACTTACTGTTAGCTACTTTCTTATTCTGGTTACATAACATCTTATTTTTAATTACATTTATAGCTACAACAACGACTTCCCTGCTTTGATTAATACATGTTGCTTGTGAGTGCTGAATGCATCTATATTCTAGTAGTTAGCAATAAAGCAATTTACCTTCCTGGTTAATAATTCTGTTTGTGAGAGCTGTTTTACCAATATATTCTATTTACAAGAGTCAGCTTCACAAATCTTGAAAAAGTCCATTCTGATCACTGCCCCCACTACATTTGACAATGTAAAAACTTAGCAAGTTGTGTTTTTACATTGTGCCTTTGGCCTGGCTGCAAAGCACCATGGGACCTTGGCTTAATTCTATCAACTCTGCAAAGGTAGGTTGGCGGCCCAGAAGGATAGAGAGGCTCATGGTGTCAGAGGATGCACTGAGATCAAGAGGAGAGAAGAGGGAGATAGAGCCAGAAGCAGCAGAGAGGTATCGGTCTCTAACTATATGGCGGAGAAGTGGTTTCCAGATGATGGTTAGAACAAAACCAACATGGAAACAGGATATTGTTAACTATAAAAGGAGATCAAGAGGTGAGAAAGGTAAATTCCTCAGTCACTGGTGAGAAAGAGAAGGTGAGAAATCAATGGAGGGATTGTCTGGTCAAAGAGAGAACAGTAACAGATTGTAGTGAGCCAGGGAAGTTAGCAGAGACAAAATGTTAGGTGAGAAGGAGGTATCATCTCTTAGATTAGCTCACCTAGGGAACAGGTCTGTTCATGATCCCTGCACTCATACGATGTGGTGGTTACACGCCCCCAGGTGTCTGAAGGCAGAAATCAATTACAACCTGTATAAAAAGACACTGTACAGGGTGAGAGGGTGGGGTTGCTTTAATTTGTCAATGACAACCTTTTTAAAAGAGAAAGAAATAGCAACCAATTTTTCTTTCCTTTCCATCCTGGGTTCGAGCAGCATAAGCTCTGAAGAAGCCAAAAAGATAACAAGAGAATCATCCAGAATTAAGTGGAATACACTTTACAAGGCTGATCAATCCTTATGCATCAGGGCAGATAGTAAGGAGTTCACAAGATGAGGTCAGAGAGACATTTCCCTTTTGGTATCAACTGGCAGAGGGTAGAAGGGGTGCATAACGTTTCATAGGGTTCCCCTGGGTCAGATGTGTGCATATCAGGTTTGCCAAAGGGTGGCATGTGAGCTCTCTACTAAGAACCAAGAGCCCCTTAGTCATCATAGTCATTGCAAAATGTATGTGTGGATAATGTTTAAGGAATTATGTATCTGTACTGAAAATTACGTTCTCAAGGTCTGTGAGTCAAGGCACATCACCAGACGGTGATAAACCTGCTCCTGTCAGGTAGGAGGGAAGAGACGTTGACCTTTCTCTGGCTGGTTATGTGTCCATTGTATATTGCCCACTTCACAACTGGAGGCCTATTTGCATTACTGAGCCTGATGCTAATGAAGAGATTGCGAAATCACAAGAGAGAAAAACTGCAGGGAAAAACAACAAAAACAGCAGGGCTGGGTGGGAGGGGACATCCTATTTACAAGTAATGAGAATAGTTTTGGGGAGTACAACTGGAGGTAATGAGGTACACATCCTGGATCCTTCACCAGCAAGACAAACTGTCTGTGTGTGCTGTCTTATGAATGGAGGGTCACAGCCAACCTGGCTGGAAAATGCTGCAGAAACTTCAGTAGACAGGAAATTATCTTGTTAATTATGTCTAAGCTCTAGAATGTATGTTATGATCTTATTTTACATGTAATCATTTGTTTCCAATACCTGTATCTGCTATTTCTTGAATCTCTATTCTTTGTTAAATAAACATAGACTTATTTTCCTTATAAAAATATCTAAGTGCTGTGTGTTAAGGAGGGCTGTGAGCTCAGGTGAAACCGGTAAGCTGGGGACACTGTTCCTTTGGGAGCACTGGGTCTGCGAACACTGTGAGTGTCCAGTTGGACAGGGGCTGGAGACTTCAGGGGATGCTCTGAGTGCTTAAGCAGTGGCGCGTGTATGTCACTAACCTGCAGAGGGGCAGCAGAATCTGCAGAGACTGAGAGGGGAGAGTTTGTGTTGCCCATGGCCAGTAGAATCAGGGAACTGATGCCCGGAAGGCACAGACAAAGCTTCCTCATGCTGAGGGCAGGTGGTAGCAAGGTCCCTCATAACCCTGGGAAGTATCACACCCCTCCGTGTTTAATATTGCACCACTAGGTACATCATGGTGGATTTTAGGCCTTCTCCTCAAGCATCCGGCATAGGTCACTCTCAGAGACAAAGTACTGGATTTCATGAATCACTGGTTTGCTCCAGTGAGGCAAGGAAATTGGTGAGAAGAAATATCCTTTGACCACCCACCTCCACCTGCATCTCAAGAGGCTCTCCCAACAAGTCTCCGAGTGTGGCCTTTAGCTGTGGGACAGGGACTACCCTCCCAAGTGTGGACTACCGAAGGGAATAATTTAGTCTATTAGAAGGACAGCCCCATGGGTCAGACAGCAGCCCCACCCAGGAGAAGCCTGTCTAAACTGCTTCATTTAATCTATTGTTCAGCTGACTACATTGAAAATGGAGCATGTAATTGTTTCCCCGAATAGAGTCGAACACCATTAAACGCTGGTCTGAAGCTTTGCCATCTAGCAAATATTCCAGCTGGCTGGAGCTCCTCTGGGATTGGCTCCACGTCACCATGGTTACTGACTGTCCATGGCTTTATTCGTACGGTTAATTAAAAAGCCTGTTTTACTAGGCTGCTATGCCCAGAGGTATGCTGGTATGCTGGCCCTACTAATTCCAATCAAAGAATTTAACAAAATCATCTCATCCCCACTCTGCCTGGGAGACATGGGCTGGGTGGCCATAGAGTTTCTCCTTAGTGACTTAGATCCTTAGATAGAAGCAGTATAAATGTTAGTGTCAAGCAACTCATTGCTGGAATTTTCATTCACTGAGGTGTTGGGTTTTTCCTTCAAGTGAGGAAAGGCCCGATCCTGAAGCCCTTGTTAATGAATACTTCTTACTCAAAGAATTAGTCTGATGGATTCCAATGGGACTGGTCACCTGAGTCAGGGTGAATAAGGGATGCAGGACTGGTCCTTAAATTCATGGATTTCTGCTGCCCTCCATACCTATGCCCACCATATTCCTGATCTCACATCTAAGCACATGGTTCCACCCTCCAGAATGTGCAGTGTTGTCAGACTCTGTTCACAATGGACTATCTTTAAACAATAGAAACCATTCTGCTGGCTAGCTCTCTAGGTAGTAAGGGGCATGTAACCCATCCTTAAGATGAAGCAGGAACTGGAACTCAAGAAAGTGCAATGGCTAATGAATTAGTCTTTCGTATCCGGAAACCTAAGTTCAAATCTTACCTATTAGCATAAATGAGTGGATGCTCAGCCTGTTCCCAGCTGAAGTTTGTTCATATTACACAGCTACAGCACTCTCTAGGAGCAGAGTTGTGGTGCATCAGCACAGCCATGAGGTGGGGTTCCAGCAGGGGGCGCTGCAGGTCAGGCATGAGGTCCATCAGCAAAGAATGAGGAGTAGAGAGACCTGACATCTGAATAGCAGGAGAGGCTGGCAAGGGATCAGGATTGAGGTGCATTGGCAGAGCTGTGTGGGAGAAGCTAACGTATATGGATTGTGACAGATTGTGTGGGAAACCCGTCCATCCCTATCCCTGCTTCCCTCCAGATACACTAGATTACTGAGTGCACTTCAAGTGCTCCCTCCTGCCTCTCAGCTTTCCAAGGTGAATTCCCTTGCTCGAGGGAGAAGAGAATCTTGGCCGCTGCACAAGGGAAGTGGCCCAGCAGCACAGTGTTGGAGTCTGAGGCATGTGACCTTTGTTCAAGAACCCTGGGGTTCATCTATCCCTTCCCCCACTTACCCCGACAAGACTTTCAGTGAAGACCGACTGGTAGCGGACAGCCCTTAAGGGGAAGGGACTGGGCCCAGTTATGTGGGAAATTACCTAATTAGTGCACAAAATGACCGAGCCACTGGGAAATGCAAATAAACAATGGCCTGAAAGGCTGGGCACAAATTACCGGAATCAGCTCAATTAAGGGAAATAAGCCCCTTCAACGTACTCATTACAAATGATACCGACAGAAGGAGTGACACAGATTGATTTGCAGGCTTTGCCAAAGACCAGCGCAGCAGAGGGGCAGCTCTCTGAGCCCGGGCCCACCCTCGAGTTTGGTAACAGTCTATGGAAAGCGAGGAAAGGGGTGAAAAAAGCAAGGGAGTAAAGAAAACATGTTCTGCTTTCATTAACCTTTCATTCCCAAATCAAGCCACTGGCTTCTTTCACGGTGAGGACTCAATCGGGATTTATTTCTAAGGGCTGCGGCTATTTTTAGTACCATCTGGAGCTCCTCACAGCAAATTCCAAGGCACAGGCAGGCCTTCCCTTTCGCACCTCCTGTCTGGTACTGGACCTTTGGGGAAGTAGTCAGCCACTGGCTTGTTGATCTTCCAGCTCTAAGAAGAATCAGGAACATAAGGCTCCTGATTCCCCATGGAATAGCATCTTGGGGTATCCTGTCTCCTGGCACAGCTAAGTGGCAGGGATAGGGCCCTGGTATGACGAGCACAGTGCTTAGAAATAGAAAAGTCCTGCTTTTTTAGATCATCAAGTGCAGTAATTGCAAGATCTGTCTGCCTAGCAGACAGGGGACGTCTCTGATATTAAACGCATGCTGCACGTGAGATCTTAGCTTCCAGGCAATGCTGGGCCTCATCCCCTGTAGAAATGAAAAAAGTCTGCACACAAATGAAGCCTAATTATAATGACTGTATGTAGCTGATTATCAAAGCTAACGTTTAGAGCTGGATATCGAATACCATCTGGTGCTGCCTGCAGCAGGTGGGGAAGGGCCAAGAGAAAACAAATTCAGGTTAAATTATTCAAAGCACTTGATGTGGAGGTCTGAGTGAAAGAAGGAGCATGCAGAGTATGGGGTCTCCAGGTTCATGGGCTCCTGTCTTACCACCATCTCCTGGGCAGCAGGACCAGTCATGTATGCTATAAACAGAGCCCTGAGCACCCAGGTTGCATGTCAGCAGAGCCTCATGGGCAACTCTCCAGCCCACACACACACAGCTCTCTAGGCTATGCCAGCTGTCTCAGCAGCCTGCAGCTGGCATTGCAGGCAGCAAGGCCTTGGAGCTACCTAGTGCAGAGGGTGTGTTGTCCCTTGGGCTTCCTCAGACCTCCCTGGATGTGAGCTGCTGTCAGGTTGCCTGGGGATCCACTCTGGGTGGGAGCTTTGGAAACCTAAATGTTGCATGTGAATCTTATTGTTCATCAGAGTGACGATCTAATGACTGTACATTATTGCACAGTGCAGGCATCTACTATGGAATTTTCCCATGCCCACACAGCTCTGCCTATGCCCCTGAGTGCTGGCACCCTTCAGGTACTAGTCCAGCCTGGGTTCCCCCACACTGCTACACCAATGCCCTTCAGTACTGCCCAAGGGCACCCTCAGCTATTCCAGTTCTGGGTCCCCAGCTGACTCCTAGCTTGTTGCATTATTTGAGTCCTGGGCTCCCCACACAGTTCAGCCAACACCCTTCGACTCTGACTTGAAAATGAAACAATAAAGTTGAAACAAAACCTTTTGATCTTAACAAAACCAAACAAGAAAGTCAAGGTGATTCATTCTGAAGCTTTTTCATCAAAAATTTAATCAAAATTGATCTGTGCCCGTGAAATATTTAGATTTCAATGAACATCATTTTCTGGTGGAAAACTGTTCTGTCAAATTTTTCTACCAGCTCTATTCAATGTGTAATGAATCAGCTGAAAGCCAGGAAAAGGAAGAAACTGTACTAGGTCCAGGAACGGCATTAACCCAACAAAGGCGTCTCACCATCTAGCAGCTAGACTTTGTCTATGTGCGTTTTGCACATTTTCATAAACAAGCCTTGCACCATGACCACTGAGTGGTCTGAAAGCATCTCGTCTCCTAAAAAAGCCAAAAGGGAACACAACATGAGCTATTAGGAGCCACACTGAGCAGGCCTCAGCTGGGAGTCATCTTCCCCTGACCAGCCTCATGAGAGCCATGTTGAGCTGGTCATGGCAAGGAGTTGCCCAGTCCCCTAAACTATGATTTGACATACTAAAATCAAGTTACAGGGGTTAAGCTATATCTCCATGGTGTTAAGGGGGGTTGTCAATCAAGTTAAGCAAGCTAAGCTGAGCTAACTCCAATGGAAAAAAAGAACCTTTTTTTTTTAGACCTGGTCTACACTAAAAAGTTAGGTCAACCCAGCTATGTCACTCAGGGGTGTGAGAAAGTTACCCGGAGAGATGTAGTTAAGGCAACCTAAAGCCCAGTGTAGACAGGGTCAGGTTAATGGATTCTTCTGCCGACTGAGCTCCAGCCCCTTGGGGGGAAATTAACTATGGTGATGGGCGAACCGCTCCCATCAGCATGGGCAGTGTCTATGCTGGAGCTGTGCCATTGTAGCGGTTTCAAGTGTTGACAGGCCCCCCAGTCTAGTCAAGGTCTTAGAGAGAGATTATTCACAGCTTTAGCACCGGTGAAAGCTCCTCTCTAGTATGGGTGAGGGCAGCAAACTCTGCCCTAGTCCAGCCCTCACCTCTGCCTTAGTTCTAGCCCCCAGTGCACACTCATGACACTCATGTCAGAGCCATCCCTTTTCGCTATGTGCGCACACACGATGGGAAGGTTGTTATTCTTTTTACAGCACCCCGAAGTGTTCCAGGCACTTGTTGTAGCATGATGCTAAGAGACGCTCTGTGATTCCTTCAGCTCAGTAAATGGGCAGAACCTGTCAATTTGGCTCCGTCTCGTTAGCTTTGTTTTCATAGCAATAAAAAAAATACCAAACCTGCAATCATTTTTCTTCACTTCATCAAATACTGAATTAGCTCAAACCTGGAAAAGTGAATGTGTCTCCTCTGGGACTGCTGCACCCCCCCCAGCCTGGCTGCCTCTCGCTGGGCTACTACAGCGTCCCCGGGCCTGGCTGCCTCTCGCTGGGCTGTTACAGCGTCCCCGGCCCTGGCTGCCTCTCGCTGGGCTGTTACAGCGTCCCTGGGCCTGGCTGCCTCTCACTGGGCTGTTACAGCGTCCCCGGGCCTGGCTGCCTCTCGCTGGGCTGTTACAGCGTCCCCGGGCCTGGCTGCCTCTCGCTGGGCTGTTACAGCGTCCCCCGGCCTGGCTGCCTCTCGCTGGGCTGTTACAGTGTTCCCGGCCTGGCTGCCTCTCGCTGGGCTGTTACAGCGTCCCCCGGCCTGGCTGCCTCTCGCTGGGCTGTTACAGTGTTGTATATCTGGCTGCCACTGCTGGTACTGTCACAGCCTCTCCTGCGTTGTCTGCCTCCCTGAGATGGTTGCTGCCTCCCCAGCCTGACTGCCTTCCCCAGAGCTGCCACAGCCTGCCCTAATCTGGCTTCCTCCCCCATCCCAATCATAGCCAACCTGGCTGCCTCCCCTGGCACTGTCGTCGCCTCCTCAGTTTTCCCCAATCTAAGGTGAAGGATCAGGTTAGTGAAGGGCCTGAGCCATGATGGTTTGATCCTGGTCCTGCCATCCCTGCCATCCAGGATATAAACCTAAGGGACTTTGGAGCCAAGGTCTCATTTGGCAGAACTGGCTCTCCTCTGCCTACCTCACTGTGACAGTTTATGCTAGCTGGGTGCATCTGATGCAGAACTTCCACATGGAGCAGCTATTGGACATGGAGCAAAAGAGAGTGTGGGTGAGCCTCTCCAAAGGACAACCTGTCTGGTATTTCTCTTCACCCCTTATTATTGCCCCATCTGATCAGCACTGATATGGTACCTTCCCAGCCCCCAGAGACTGGGCAGAAGGGAGCTCTGGCAGTCTCCTCCAAAGAACATTATTCTGAATAGCGATGGAATGGGGATTGTCAGTTTCAGTTCCTGTCGGCTCCACGGATTGCCCACCCTCTTTGGATGCTGCTGCTGTTTGGATGTTTGGAACAGTTTCTCATTTCATACTGACAGTGCTTTTGATTGTATTGTCAGGTTTGCGGTAGGTGCTCACTTAGCACCTTTGTGCTGGTGGATGCACTTTAGAGCAAACAGTATTATTGTTTGTGTATTTGCTTTACGTTTGAGTGATCACTGTGGTTATTTCACACCAATATTTCAGAGCCAGCTAAGCAACACACACACAATTATGAGAGTAGAGGAGCCCCATCTAGGGATGGTGGAGGCAGACATACCCCCAAGGAACCCTTCTTACCCCCGACTTGGGCTGTGTGTTTCACACAGCACTCGTTAGGACTAGCCTTGGGCTGCTTCCCCTCCCTCCTGAGCCTGGTTCCAGCCACTGGTGCTAAAATTAGCAAGGAGCTTCTGTCCATTCTAATACTAATAGCTCCATTTTTAATAATGATGTTTTTGCAGCAATTTCAGCCCATCATGGTGTCACGGGGGTATTGATGAAAAAAGCTTCTAATCCCTTTTAATAGATTCCATTTGACAGTGGACGTGTCTCAATGTTCATTTCCAAAGGCTCCAGCAGTTTCAGTGTCACTCATGTCTGACCTTGGAGGGTAACTAGACCTTCCCTGGAAGAATGGCCCAGTGTCCATCTGGGAGTGGGCTCCTCCACCCTCCCCCTCATCTTCCCAATCTTCTCCGATGACTGGGGCTTCTCTGCTGGCTCCCTGGAAGGGAGAAGGTCTATACTCGTATGTTGTGGCCAGTGTATGATTTCTTACACCTTCCCCTGCCATCATCCTGCATGGGATAGGAGTAGTGCTGGGCATAGAAGCAGGGCCCTTTGAGCTGGCTAAAGAACAATTTTCTTTCCCCAGCCCTAAGAATGAGATGGAGTTTGGTGGCTACCGGGTCAGACAGCAGCAGAGTCTTCTTCCCTTGGCTTCATGGAGGGGAAAGGGGCCCACAAAGGTGTTTGGGGACATTTGAAGTTCAAGTAACAAGACTGATTATTTGCCCTGAGCATCCTCACCAGGCCGAGCTCTTACACAACTGTCTCTACCCGGTGTCTATAGCGCCAGAGACTGCGATGACATACATAGGTGCCGTTGGCTCTATTCTCTACAGCCCTTTCTTCTGGGAGAACAGGGACTTCAGAGAACCACCTTATAGCCAGCACTCCATAGGAACCCCCTTGGGAGACACTGGCTATTGCTTGCTTGAGCTAGGCAAGCAGGACAGCTGGATGTCAATTGCAGACCAAGAACCTGGCTTAGCTTCTGTGAGCCCCCAGCTGAGGAAACTGACTGGACATTTACTGACAGCAGCCGCGCATTGGGAGTTTCACCAGTATATGGCTCAGGGGAACACGCAGCAGCAATGCCAGAGGACCCCAGCTGCCGTGGCCCTGCATGCTCATACACACAGACTGCTGAGAAGGGCACTCAAACTGAGTTAAGCTATCTCAAACTTTCACTCCCTGCTGCCTCTCCAGCCCAAGCCTGAGTCACGTCTACACATGCACAGACACCTACACACACACTGGTTGGAAGATGCCAGTCTGCACAGAGCTACGACTAGAACGCTATGTACATGGGCACTGTAGAAATCTTGAAATATCTAGTAATAATAGCCTGCTTCCAGCTAAGAATGTCAAAGGGGCTCAAAGTCAATGCAGACTTACAGTCCACTCCCTCCCCCTGAAAAGACAGGTGAATGGTGTTATCCCCATCTTACAGATGCAGGAACCTGTGGTGTTCAGCAATCACTCTGGGCCTAAGGTGCTTGAACGAGAGTCCCTTTCTTCAGAGATGCAGTTCCAGCTACCTCTGCATAACAGAACATGGGATTCCACAGCAGCCTTCCCTGACTTTCTGTCCCTGAAGCTAAGCCATTTAAAGGTACGGTTCCCAGTACCATGGCACGGGGCGATGAAGTGAGTCCACACATGATTTCTGTGGGGAAAACTGGGAAAACTACCCTGGAGTTCTGATTCCTAGACCCGTGCTCTAACCACTAGACCATGCTTCTCCTCTAAAATCTTCTCTCACCTGGAAGGAAATAGATGCGCTCAGCTGGGGCCTGTTAGTGTTTTGCTGGTTATGCTAAGTGGGCAGGAAGTGTTCTCTTCCCAGAGTAGTATGGCCAGCCTCCTGGGGGAAAGGAATCTGGAACACGTGGCCACAGGGAAGGGGAAACCCCACTCAGATCTAGCTCCAGAACTGTGCTTGTTTCTGCTAGGGCTGGAGAGAGAGGTCTGTCCCTTCTGTACGCCCACTTTCAGAATGGAACCACTTGGAGAGGGAACACAAGATAAAGGGTCATAAATGGCAACAGGACCCTGAAAGGAAAAGACACGGTGGTATCTCCTTCCTGATCTTTACAAAGGAGCAACTAGCTAAATGATCAGCTTCCTACATGCACCCTGAAAAACCTGCCTTCATCTTCCATCCCCATAAACCGAAGTGTCCCTGGAGCCCAGAGCTGACCTAGAACAGTGCATGAGATCATCCCCTAGATGTGAACTCTGACCCATAGTTTCCACCACTCCCCCAGCCATTTAACCCCTGGGTTACCCACTTTCATCTCTGCCCTGTGGTTTTCTCTCCTACGCCAGAGTCTGTCCTATTTCTTCTTTTCCTCCCTCCTTAACATTGTCCCCTCCTTTCATCCTGCACAGAAGGAAAGGGGCACTCTGTGTGTGTTCAATAAGCCATAGAAATGAGTCATGACTTGTGGCAGGGGATGGCAGGGGAGCTGATTTTCCTGGGGGGCAGAAGGAAGGGCAAAGCCCTGCTGTAGCTCACTGCCAAAGGCTGCCTTTCACTCTGACATTCCCAAGAAAAATGAGAATAATTAAAGGTAATTTCATTTATTTCACTCCCCAAATAGGGGAGGGCCAGACCAGCAGATGGTGTTTAACTTCTTAGAACTCGGAGTAAAGCTGAACAGAGAAGAGTGGCTGTGGTGTTTTAACTTAGCTAATTGAGAGAAGAAATCAGCACAAGGCCCAGAACTTGCACTGGATAGATATGGAGGATGCACAGTGAGGGCAAACACTTTCTTCTCTGGGAATTGAGTGGAATTGTTTTCTCCTTTCCAGTGTAGATCAAGTGGCAATGGGGAAATCTCAACAATTTCACAGCTGCACAGGTATTTATAAATTCCAGTGCTCTTCATTCAGCAAAGCTGGCCTGGAAATTTCCTGAGCACTGCCTTTCTCACAAGATTTCCACTACTTCCACCTGGACTGGCAATGGCAGAAGAGCATCTTTCATGGTATTTCGTGTGTAATGCAAAGTGCATGGGCTGCACGAAAATGCAAAATGGTGACTATAAAAAGAGTCATTTGGACAATTTCAAACCTGCCAACATGTTCAGGGTCCATGTATTCCAGGCAAAGGTTTGGACTAGTTTCTCCCAACTGGTCTGGGCCCATCACTAGTCACCATAAATTCATCGCAGGTCTCAGCCCATTGGTATACTATTTCTGAAGATAGCATCTTTAATAGGAATGAGCTATCAAATCCCCCCCTCATTCTTGGATGGCTCCAAGTTCCAGCTGTGAAACAAAGCCATTCATGATAGCTCAGCAAAGGGAGAATACCAGAGCTTCTGATACAGGGTGCCAACCTGAGTAAGTACAAATAATAATCCTTTGCCCATTTCTAGTGCCTTCCAGTGAAGGTTCTCAAAGCATTGTGCAGTCATCAATTCCTTCTCACAACACCCCTGAGTGAAAGGGCAGTAACATTATCCCCATTTTGCAGATGAGGAAAGTGAGGCCGCTGGTGGGAAAGCACCTTACTCAGGTTCATGCAGTTAGTTAGTGGCAGAGCCAGGAATAGAATCCCGGTCTCCTGAGTCCCGGACCTGTGCTTCAACCATAAGACCATCTTTCTTTCCTTGGGAGGTGCGTGTAGGACACACTGACAATGCCTGGTTATATCTATAAGCTGGAGATACCTAAAATGGGTCCCATGTGTTATACACAGTGTAAAATGTGATGTCAATTTCAGATCAGACAGTACAACTGCAGTTTGTCAATATCTGTCCTAAAGGAAAGCAGAACATCAGTGAACCAGACAGCTGAAAGCAGTGACTTTAATTGGTTGTTAGTTACAATAATGACATGGACTGAAGTGATCTAATTGGCTGGCAAGGATGTTGAGCTCTGTAATAACAAGACCATAAACCACACAGGTCAGAACTCCTTAAGCAATACATTCAATCACTACTTTATAAGAATAATAATACTTTGCATAGCATACCAGTTACAGTCACATAGGCACTTCTTGGACGCTGGAAGAACTCACCCTTCAGCCTTGGACTTCATAATCTCTCTGGCCCCTCCCTGATTATCCAAGATGGAGACCCCCATGTGGCAGCTCAATATATAAATTGAGAAGACTCTGCTTTCTATTATTTTAATGTTTATTAAGTTCTCAAATGTCATGAGAATCAGAGTTAGACGCTTGCTCCAAACAGCTTCCTGGAATAATGAGACCAGGAAGGTTCAGGGCAACAGGGTATCCTGCCCCCAGTGAAGTTACAGGGCTGAATGAATAGTGGAAATACATTTCCATGAATATACGTTCACATTCAAAAGTGATCTTTGATTCAACCATGCTCTCAATCCCGTTGTGTTTGTTCTGCATGAATAATTCCAGCATTCAAACCTTCCTAGTGCAAATACACATTCAAAACAAATGTTAAGCTTGAATATTCAACAACATTTTGAATTGTGTACTTGATTGCATTTGAAATCCACATTGTGCTGGTTAATTACACAAATCATCCAATCAGGGAAAAGAAGCAAAACCATGTCACTTACCTAAGTAGCCACCACCACCTGAAATTCAGACTGAATACTCAAACTGTTCACAAGCAAGTTCACAAAAGGGGGTAAAAGTCATAAAGAAATTTGCAAATAATTTTAAATTACGAACACAATGCAGAGTTGTGATCTGCTCACAAACACTCTGTGAAGGAAAGAGAGGCAAAATTCTAGCAATAAATTACTTGTTATACATTTTTTGCCCAGCTCCTTGTAACCACGACAACATGGATGGCTGCCTGGTCTCAGCACCTCCCAGTGCTCCTAGGGCATATTCTGTACAGTAACTGCACATCTCATCATCATATAAGCATTCAATACCTGTATGTGCTCAGTCCCCATGGACATTGTAGACACTGTATAACCACAGGACTCTTGATCAAAGATCATGAGTCTCAGCCTTGCTGTCACCCAGGGGTGTCATGGTTCTGCTTCAGCTAAGGGATCCGTCACCCTGCTCTGATTTCTGACCCAGTGTGGGGCTCCTCAGATGCTGTGTGAATGTACTGCCCTTTGCCAGGGCCCTCTGCCTCAAGGGGAAGATCTGTAGGGGATTGAAAACTGGCACCGAGCCAACTGTGCCCCTCCATTCCAATCTGCTGTGATTGAATGCAGTCCAGAGCCCCTGCTTTCTTTGCACATTTCACAATGAGTATCCGCAGAATCTGCAAGCCATTAGCTCTCTGTTATCTTTCTGGAGATGCTGAGGTGAGCCATATGGAAGCACTTACTCGTCAACAGCCTGGGACAGAGTTTGGTGGGGTGGCCAGGACTCAGCCCTTTGTGAACTGCAGAGAAGTTGGAACGGATCCATTGACCCATTTAATGAGCTCCGGCAAGGGGAATTTCACACTGTGCCTGGAGCGGCAGTAACCTTATATGTGGGGTGGGGGGGGAGATAATTTCTAATCTTGTCAATCACGCCGTTGTGAAATCCACAGCAGGGTTCCTCATAGCGTGAGGGCCAAGGAGAAAGAAGTAGGTCCTGATCCAAGTTCTTGGAGAGCAGGAAAGCACAAGAAAGGGCCTTTCATTATTTTTCTTTGCAGTCTCCTCATTTCCTTACTGAAAAAATTACATTTATTAACTGTACAAATATTTAACTGGGACAAAGTGCTAAAATGTAAGGTATAGTGACTTGCAGTCACCTCACCCTAACCCACAGGGGACCATCAACTCTCAACTCCTTCCCTCAAATGCCACTTCATGCATTAGAGTGATGGCCAGGGCCCCATAATCCCTACCTTTACCGCCTACAAACTCTTTCTCCCAATCCCATCTCCCTTATAACTAACAACTACTGAAATGAATATGGCGCCCTTCCAAGGGGATACAGTGGGTCTAATTCACCTCTCACACCAAGGGTACAATGGGGTAATTTCCTTGACTTCAATGGAGTCATTCCTGATTTACACCTGTGTGAGAGCAGAACTGGTTCCAATGAGTAGTCTCTGCTGGTTACAATGAGTACCCCTTGTACGTCTAAGATAGGCAAGTACATTTACCCTGCAGGGCACAGTGGCTAAGGAATAGGAATAAAGGAGTCAAAAGTGCCCAAGTGATTTAGATGCCTATGTTCCATTGGCTTTCAATAGGACTTAGGCACCTATGTCACTTAGGTGCTTTTGAACATTTTATCCTAGGTGCCTTAATAGGGCTTGTCAATCTCTAGATTCCATGGCAATTCTGTGCTATTGTTTCAGAGCTGCAATGTATTCCATCCAACAATGTAACTAAGTGAAAGAGGTGGGTGTTTGGAGTGTTCACACACTGAGACCACTAGAGGTCATTGCACACACCTCCCTTAAAAAAATGAAGCAGCTTTGTCTTTACTACAGTATCGTGTGTGTACAGGGAGACGTTAAGTTGATTAGAAGAACCCAAGGTCTGGAAGCTATCCCTCGGGAGCTATGCATCTCCCACAATGCCATCCCCAGGAGACCATCTCTGAGTCTGATAGTCATGCCTGAAAGCTCTGTGCTTTGGAAGAGAGAGAAATTGTTAATAAAACAAGTGACAAGCTGGAGCTGTCTAGACACACAGATACAGTTCTCAAGGGAGAGGACTTCCTCCTGACCATCCAGCCACATACATGGGTAGTGATCAATGGCTTCATGTCTAGTTGGCAGCCGGTATCAAGTGGAATGCCCCAAGGGTCAATCCTGGGGCCGGTTTTGGTCAATATCTTTATTAATGATCTGGAGGATGGTGTGGATTGCACCCTCAGCAAGTTTGCAGATGATACTAAACTGGGAGGAGTGGTAGATATGCTGGAGGGTAGGGATAGGATACAGAGGGACCTAGACAAATTAGAGGATTGAGCCAAAAGAAATCTGATGAGGTTCAACAAGAACAAGTGCAGAGTCCTGCACTTAGGATGGAAGAATCCCATGCACTGCTACACACTAGGGACCAAGTGGCTAGGCAGCAGTTCTGCAGAAAAGGACCTAGGGGTTACAGTGGACGAGAAGCTGGATATGAGTCAACAGTGTGCCCTTGTTGCCAAGAAGGCTAACAGCATTTTGGGCTGTATAAGTAGGAGCATTGCCAGCAGATGGAGGAACATGACCATTCCCCTCTCTTCAGCACTGGTGAGGCCTCATCTGGAGTACTGTGTCCAGTTTTGGGCCCCACACTACAAGAAGGATGTGGAAAATTTGGAAAGAGTCCAGTGGAGGGCAACAAAAATGATTGGGGGCTGGAGCACATGACTTATGAGGAGAGGCTTAAGGAACTTGGATTGTTGTCTGCAGAAGAGAAGAATGAGGGGGGATTTGATAGCTGCTTTCAACTACCTGAAAGGGGGTTCCAAAGAGGATGGATCTAGACTGTTCTCAGTGATAGCAGATGACAGAAGAAGGAGTAATGGTCTCAAGTTGCATGGGGGGAGGTTTAGGTTGGATATTAGGAAAAACTTTTTCACTAGTAGGGTGGTGAAGCACTGGAATGGGTTACCTAGGGAGGTGGTGGAATCTCCTTCCTTAGAGATTTTTAAGGTCAGGCTTGACAAAGCCCTGGCTGGGATGATTTAGTTGGCGATTGGACCTGCTTTGAGCAGGGGGTTGGACTAGATGACCTCCTGAGGTCCATTCCAACCCTGATATTCTATGATTTTATGATTCTATCGCCTATAACTTCTTGCAGCATGAGTGACCACTGGTCCCAACGTGGAGTTGCTCTCTCTGTCAGCTGCAAACCCGTTTAAGGCATGTGTTAATAGCAGTCCCATTCTGCAATGGGGAGGGTTTTGCCAAAGTTGATTTTAAAAAAAGGTGAACTTGCTCAGAAAATTCAAGTCTGGAATCTCTGCAAAACAAGAACTAGCAAGTTGAAATATAAGGTAGCTTGTTAGCTATGAAGAACTGAATTCAAATCCTATTTAGGTCCAACTATGTCTGGTCTTGGCTTTTGCTCGATTCCTAACAGATGCTTCCCCACAAACTCAGTCGCAGCTACTGTAAAAGTCAGTACAATAAGCCAAACCTTATCTGAATTAGCCAAACCTCTTTAGCTTAGCCAGCTTTCTTGAAAGATTTCCGGTACTTTCTGCTTCTGGCTGAGTCAGAGATACCAGAAGAGCAGTGTTTCTCTCAGTAGTTTGGTCTTCACTTCTGGTTATGGCTTGAACCAGGATGTTCAGGGATCAGAGAAAACAAATTTCAACCCTTTCCCCAGCCCATTAACCGCACTTTTCCAAACCTCAGAAAAGATTCTGTGGCTCATGGTTTGGTTTGAGAATTGGGTAAAGGACAGGCCAGTTCCAATTTAACCTTAAGTGGTTCACTTAGCCTTAAACTTAGCTAGAGACTGGCACGAGACAAAAAATTCAAACCCAGATCCAAACTTCCCAAAGCTGGGGATGTTGTGTCCTACGTTTCAATTCAACCCATCTCAAAATGTAACCAACATAAGCTGTAGTATGCAAATGAGTGCAAGTCTGCTCTTTGCTTATTGGGTAGGTTCCCTCTGGTGTCATGTCCTGCCCACACTTCACCATCCCTTAGGAGGGTAGAATTGTCTTGATAATAAACTGCAAGATAAAGAAACAATCAAAGTTTCTTGTCACATTGTTTTTCCTGTTTGTCTAAGAAACAGTCTTACAAAAACAATAAATAACTTGCAGGTGGGCCCAGGAAAGAGGCCATTTTGTTTGTGATTTTAATCACACACGCTTGTCAAAAATAAAATCTTCTCCTACACACCAAATACGTGAAACACAACAGGGGGGGAGGTAGTGGATAAGGCTGCAGACCCTCTCTCCAAGTCCTGATGAATGGAGCTTCACTCATGCTTACCAAGATGTGATCATAACACCACAAAATGTGTGTGGATTTCTGGGGATGTAACCGTATAGTGCACAGTCCAGTGGGCTTTGCCACATGTGTTGTGTCCACACCTTTGTTATATCTAGACATACATACAACTATAGTGATCTCAGTGCATGCAAAATCTATGCCCTGACACTAGTGGGTGCTGAGTGTTACCACTGACACTTCCCTTTACATCTCCCATATAAGGAGCAGAACTATCATTAGCCATCAAGCTTGTGATCTTGTGTCTTCCCACATCCAACTGCAGCTGAATATTAGCAGTCAAAATTGCTACTATTTCCTGTATCCTTTCTGCATCCCCATCTGAACGGAGGAAGAGAAAGATTCCCCCATGTGGATGGACTGAGGGATAAGCATGATCTATATGTCAGATCTTGACCCCTCTAAAAACTTGCCCTGGTTTTACAATGACAATAGAACAATAACTAATGTTTTCATTGCCCCTTGTATCCCAAAGAAGCCCAAAAGGTTTTGCAAATACCACATTTACAACCTCACTGACATGCAGCCACCTCTGGGGGAAGGAGAACCTATCGCATAGCCTACTGCTCATCAGTGAGGGGAGGGGAAATTTTGAACAAGAATAAGGGGGCAAACCTTTGCTTTTATGAAAAGCGTCTTGGAGTCTTCAGCATCCATGCAGCACAGAAAGAGTTTTATGATCTAATCCAAGACACAGACATGGGAGAAGGTTTATTTTGAGTAAACACAATATATTTTAGTTCATATTGTAGGAAACCTTTCATAATCACATAACCACAATATCTGGGTTATTATTTAAATTCCTATCATTTGACATCTTCCTATTATTGGAAATCCACTGGAGGTCTAATATTTTGGATTCTTTCAATAATTGTAAGGAGGCCAGAGACCACGGCAATAGGACCTACTATTCATCAACCAATCAGTCCTGTCAGCAAAAATATTTGTTGATTCCAGCTGTGTGTGTATTTTATGTCAGGCTGAAATGCAGCCAGTCTAGCATGGCTGCCGCTTACCAATACCACGTGTGTGTGTGTAAATGGGTATTTTTTGCTCTTTTTATTATTTATGTGCAGGTAACCTAATGCAAAGTGACTGACACAGAAACTAACACCTCCTCTCTAGGACTACCGTGGGTCGCACTTTCCCTGGCAGACTCTGGCCCTCTCTGCTGGAGTCACAGACCCAGCTGTGCCATACAGTAAGTGGCCTCATCATTATCCTTGGGGTAACACAGGCTGTTTCTGTGGGTTCCTCATTTTTACGAGGTGTGATGGGAAAGGAATGTTGTGTACAGTTTAATTAGGGACTAAGTGCCTTGAGAGAAAGTGGAAAGTAATGAATGTGCTGGGACATGTTGGCCAATAACTAGCTCTGAATACTCAATATGCTATTAAAGCAGCTCCTTTGATGTCTGTCGGCCCACTGTAATGCAGCCCTGGTAACCTATGGCGAGGCAACCAAAGGGGAAAAAGTGGAAATGCAACCACTGGATAGGAGGTTCCAGGTGAGCCAGCTTGTTGCTATCCAGCTGAGCAGCACCTGGACCTGGGAGGGGGGACCTGTATTAGTGAATTGGCATCCAAAACATCTGCATGACCCCTCTCCACCATCACGGATTCTCCCCTCCCAGCACCAAAGCAGGCACATCTCGATTCTTCAGTGGTGGCTCCTCTGGGAATAAGACAGCTAGCTAGAGATAGACACTGAGCAAGCCCAGGAGTGAAGTCAGATGAAGGAAGGGAAACCCAGCCAGGAAAGAAGGTAAACAGCAAAAGGAGGAGACAATGAGGGGAAGAGAGAGGAGGCAGGAAAGGAGACTTAGTACAAGAATTCAAAGCCGTGGGTTTCTACGTGCTGGTCTCGGGGACACACGACACAGCCAGGTTGGATGAAAATCCCTAGACCAAACCCCAAAGTCTGACATTCTGGAGGTTTACACCGTCCCCTTAAAGCCACCAGCTCTGGTCACTGTTGGAGACAGGACACCAGCCTAGTGGACCACTGGGTTGTACCTTTGACTTCCTAGCCTTTGTTCAGCCCCTAAGAAAGGCTGTTGGCTGAGGCTAGGCTTGCATGTGATGATACCATATTTTTTTAGCTTCTTTTTCTGCCTTGGTATTTTGTCTAAAGAAGGAAACAGGACAAACCAGAGGTTCTTACAGTTCATAAGGAATCTGGGTGTGACGGTGCTGCCTGTAGGAGCCAGTTGAGGTGACTCAATTAGGGTGAACTGCAAACAAAACAGGGCAGACAAACCCCAGAAGGTGGTGGTTATTCCAATACTTAGATTTACCAATACAGCACAAAACAACTTCTATATTACTATACAGGTTATTCAGAAGTTCAAACAACGCAGTTCCCTTAAAGTACCCAGCCTCAGGCCTCCATCCAGACAAAAAACATCAGATATGATGATGATTACTGAAAATCTTATCTCATCATATAAAGAAAAGGTTCTTCCAATCCCAAAGGATCAGCCACATACCCAGGTCCAATTATAACTTAGATCTTACCCAAAATATACACTACAGCCAATTCTTATTAACTAAGCCAAAATTTATTAAAAAAGAAAAGAGAGGGAGTGTTGGTTAAAAGATCAATATACATACAGACTTGAATTCGATTCTTGAGGTTCAGATACATACAGAGATGAGCTTGTAGTTACCAAAAGTCCTTTTAGATATAGTCCATAGTCCTATGTCCATATTCAGGGTGGCTCTAATCAATGACTGGGGATCTCAATCCTTATGGCTTAAGGTTTCCCCTTCTTGAAACCCAAAGCAGATCTGAGATGAAGTAGGATCGTGTCCCAGGGTTCTTATAGGGTTCTAGCAGCCTTTTGGCCTCAGAAAACAATAGGCTTAACTCCTTCTCCCAAACATCCTGGCAATTAGCACAGGGTAATTTATCCATTAAACAGTTCAGATACAGGTTACCACAACCTTCAAAGAGACACATAGACAATACTACTATTTCACTCAAGTATCTTCCTAAATGTTAATATTCCATATTTGATCTTTGAATCAAAGCCATGGTAATAGACAAGACTTCTTTGCTTACATCACAAGACCTGAGCAAACACCTACCCTTCTATCTCTAACAATGCAGACTTGCATTTCAAAGCTCTAGTCATTTACATAGCTTCCTAACCAGTTTCTAAAGTTCGGCCACAGGTCAGGTTAGTCTGTGAGTTAATTAACTCTTTCTGGCCCTGTCGCCTGTCAATGAGATATTATATCACACTCATGACGTCACACTGGGTCAAATAGCAATGGGAACCAAAAGTGAGCAATAAATGATGCCCATGGTTTGCTATGGGTGCAGGGTGCCAAGGGAGCCTGGGGAGGGCAGCAGTGAGGGACACATGCTGCCCTCAGAGATCTGTGGCACAAACACTGACCTGTCTGAGTTCCAGAGCAACTCTCCCTTCCCTGGCTGCTCCCAGGCTGAACAAGAGATTGGCACTGGCTACTCCGCGTTCCTCTGTTGAAACCAGGAACCTCAAAAGGCAGCAGGGTTTGGCTCCTGGGGTGTTCTCGTTCTCAACACTTCCCTCTTCTGAGTCCCATCCAGAAAGGAAATTCACATTAGCCCCAACTAATTTCCACCTGGGATCCAATGAAAAGGGGCAGACTGACATTTGCTTCCACCTGCGTATGGCAGCGCGCAGGTCACAAAGCGAAGAGAGGCAC
Source organism: Mauremys reevesii (assembly GCF_016161935.1). Classification (NCBI taxonomy): domain Eukaryota; kingdom Metazoa; phylum Chordata; order Testudines; family Geoemydidae; genus Mauremys; species Mauremys reevesii. Next base: position 79,186,698 of record NC_052631.1, on the reverse strand, counting down.
ACACCATGTGGAACAACAGTGTCCCACTCAGTGCCCGTTTTCCCACCCCCTCCCCATGCTGACAGCACCGAGAGCTACCGTGCTGATCCCAGAAGGTAGGTGCAATCCCACTCTGCCTTCGTCTTCCCAGATCGTTACATGTCATGTATCAACACGGGCAGCGAAGCAGAGAGTATGACACACTGATTGTAATGATTTCTTCACCTCCGCCTGACTTACCGGCTGGGTGAGGAACATGAGGTAAGTGTAAGGCTCACCACCTCCAGACATACTGAGACTTACACACGTACTCTGCTGAGTCTGAGACTGAATCAGTGCCTGCAGGGCAGACCATGACCAGTCCCTGTGTAACACATTCCTTTTCCCCGTGTCCAGAGCCTGCCTGCAGGAGGCACCCATGCCCATCCCTGCTCCAGGTCCTTGATGTGGTCTGTTCTGTAACAACAGGGCGGAATCCGAGGAGCTAGCTTTAAGCTCTTTTTAGGCTTTTATGGTCAATATTGTTTTGTCAGAGTGTGGATCACTCTGTTACTCATCCCACCTGTGTTTCTCCATGGCATGAAAATCCCTGGGAGACAACTCCTCGAGGTGTGGCTGGTGGAGCAGACAAGTTCCTGTCTGAAGAGTCTATTATTTGCGAGGGCACGTGGGTGATGGGTACATCTGTGTGTATCCCAAAAGGACACGTGGCATACTTGTCGGTGAGGGAGAGAAGATGCAAGGGAAGGTTTACAGCTATGGCAGACATTTTGATCAAACAGACATGCTTTATTCAAGCCATTGATCCAGTGCTGGAAGTGAATGCGGACCGTGTGCAGGAGACTGGATGTGGAAATCCCTTCAGCGCCAGATCCCAGAGCACCCAGATACACGTGGCTGGGAGGGGAGGATCTGCACTGAGACCTGCTGGTGTGTAGAGATCCACAGGCAATGGGAACAATCCACCTGAAGGGGGTGGGAAGATTCACCCCTTCTGTTTCAGGCTTGGTGAGACTGTCAAGCTGCTCCTTGTCTCAGCAGTCAGTGCTGGTGTGCTCTCAGCTACCATTCACGGGTGCCTAGAGGCTTGGGTTCCTGCACTGCTTGCCATTGTGGAGCTAAAGCCTGCCACTGAGCTTAGGCCAGGCACTGGGGAACTGGATCTGGGTGTTGCCTTTCATTCCCATGGTTGGTTTGAAGTTCAGTGGAAAAATCTCACTTCCCTTCCTCCTGATTTTGTGCAGAAGAGGGTATTCTTCTCTGCTGGCAGCGTCACCAACCCCGGCAGCGTCACCAACCATCAGAGCTAGACACTTGGGAAATACCCCACCCGTAAGAGCTTTCAGGCAGCAAATGGCCACTGCAGAAGGCGACGGGGAAACTCTGACAATGCTCCACAAGCCCAGAGGGACAGCGAAAGAGACTGACATGGAGAGGCAGGAGGGAGATCCCCCTTTCTTTCTCTTTCCCAGAAACTGTTCATAAGTATTCCTAAGGAGCCTTTGCCAGGGCTAGATTGAATCTCTTTCTTGTATGGGAAGCCAACTACCCTTCTTAACCTAACAAGCCTCTCTCAGATTGTGCACGGAGCTGGGCCTTGCTGCTGGGCCGTGCCCGTTCCATTCTCTGATACAAATGGAGAGAATGGCTGGCTTTGCTGCTCGCATTTACTGCACTCAGATCTTCAGGCTGCTAAACTGCTATGGTATTAGGAGCTTTTTAAAATCAATACAGTCATTTGATAATGTACCTCAGTTTCCCCACCTGTAAAATACAGCTAGTGAGCCTGACTCTCCTGTGTAAAGGGCTTTGAGGTCTGTGGATGAAAAGCAATGCACGAGCCTGATCTGAAGCCAATGGAATGGCTGCCTCTAAGAGTTAATTGCCATTAATAAACCCTCTTAGGATAAAGTCCCAACGTATACGTAAGGTAATTATCCAACCCCTGCTCACTGTAGTATCTGAGTGCCTTAAAATCTTTAACATATTTACTCTCACCACATGCCTCTGAGGTAGGGCAAGTGCCATTATCCCTATTTTACAGATGGGGAACTGAGGCAGTGAGAAGCAAAGTGACTTGCCTAAGGGCACCCGGGAGGTCTGTGGCAGAGAAGGGAATTAAACCCAAGTCCTACATAAATGTCCTTCCTTCCATCTCATGACACACTCACCATCAGCTACTTTTGACTGGTCTACACTGAAAACTTACATCAGCATAGCTACTTCTCAAGGGTGTGAAAAATCCGCATGCCTGAGAGGCATCGCTATGCTGCGCTAACCCCCGGTATAAACAGCACTAGGTCGATGGAAGAATTCTTCCATCAAGCTAGCTACCGCCTCTCAGGGAGATGGATTAACTACAGCGACAGGAGTACCCCTCCCATCGCTGCAGGGAGGGTCTACACTAGGGGCAGCCAACTTGAGCCTGAGAAAGAGCCAGAATTTACCAATGTATATTGCCAAAGAGCCACAGTAATACATCAGCAGTCCCCCATCAGCTCTCCCACCGCTTCCAGCACATCCTACCCACCAGCAGCCCCACCAATCAGCGCCTCCCTCTTCCTCCCCGCACCTCCCAATCAGCTGTTTCGTGGAGTGCAGGAGGCTCTAGGGGGGAGGAGCGAGGGCCTGGCAGGCTCAGGGGAGGGGCGGGAAGGGGCAGAGTGGGGGCTGGGCCTGTGGCAGAGCCAGGGGTTGAGCAGTGAGCACCCCCAGGCACATTGGAAAGTTGGCGCCTGTAGCTCCAGCCCCGGAGTCGGTGTCTACACAAGCAGCCACATATTAACTTCTGAAGAGCCGCATATGGCTCTGGAGCTACAGGTTGGCCACCCTTGATCTACAGTGAGGCGCTACAGCTGTGCAGTTATAGTGTTTGAATGTAGCCAGACCATTATTAAAAAATAATTTGCCCAATTTTTGTAACTCTTTGTTTGCAAAATTAAATAACACCTGTAAAAGCCAGAAAAAGACCTTCATCCTCATCCTTCTCTTTTACTTGGGTTTCCATTTAGATTGCAAGCTCTTCAGTGCATGAACTAATCTGTTGCCCCGTTACTGGACAGCATCTACCCACTAGTGGGTGCTCTAAAATGAGAATAAATGCGGCCATTATCATCTCTTTCCATTGACGGACCCTGCTCCAGCAATCAAGCCCACGCTGTGGGGTCCGTGTCCTGTCTGGAGCCCCAATGAGCTCCTCAGTAGTGCCCCAAAGCGACCTCCATTGGGATTCAGATGGGGAAGAGCTGTGCCTACATGCATCCAGCTGCACGGTCAGGGCCCTGGACTGGACCCTTTGTCCCACTTCTGGCCTGCTTTTTCACTTGTCCCTTCACCCCAAGATGAAACACACCTGGCTTCTGTTGTTTTCTTCATTCTTTGTGCATAGGCCTGGTGGTGCACGTTGCGGGCAGCCACCTGGCAGGGTCTGCCATGGAACTCTTGCTATGGGACCAGCAGGGGGAGCACAGAACATTGGGGATTTCTGCATCATCCATTATTTGGCATGATTTTTTTTTTTAATTTCTTAGCATTGAGGTGATGCATTTACAGTATAGATGAGATAGAGGTTTAAACTCCACACACATGCCTCACCAGATTAGAACAATTTTTAAGTAGGTCAGAGTCTGGCTTTAAGCTGCTTGACAGTTCCCCTATAAAACATACCTAGTTTAATGCCCTATATATATATTTTTGTGACATGAAATCGGAGCAGTTTATAAGGGCGATGTTGGATAACAGATGCTCTTCCATGTTGGGGGAGGGCAGCAGTGGGGAAAGTGATTGTTCTAAATGAAATGGTGATTAAGGTCATTAAAGAGAACTAGGGTGAAGAGGAGAAGGGGCATCCAGCCCGTTGCCTCTAATAAGTAAAGCACCCTACAGCCTTTGCTTAGGGGCCAGAGCAGTGCAAGGTCAACCCTCCCACTGAGACACGTTACTGCTCCAACCCCTGGTTTTCCAGAGACCTGGCTGGGTTTTTCTCCTCTCCCTTGGTTCTAGAATGAGAGATTTGGGTCAGGAAGGCATCCTCTCTCATGATATTGGGGGGGAGAGTTCTTAAAGCCCCAGCTCCTGGAGCCCTGTGATTAGGTGATCATCTCAGCTTCCATTTTTCAAAACCATCTGTTTCTAGCTCTTGTGGTTGTGAAAAGCATTTGAAACATGGCCTAGAGAGGCTCAAAAACCTCAGGGCAAATGAAAAAAAAACACCTCAGCACTTGAACAAATAATCTCATGCTTTTGGGGTCTTCCTCCTTGAATGCTTGGGGTTGGCAGTACTGTTGTCTCCCCATATCTGCAAGCTTCCAGCATTGTACCATAGATACACTACAATGCTGGACCACTGCCCAATGGTGGGGTGAGGCAGAGGGATTTACAACAGCAGCCAGTGCTAAGATACAGGCAGATTCTCAGAGATCACCTGAGTAATGGCTGAGTAAGCTTCTCCCTCCCTGATGCATATCTCTGCCCTTGACTGCACTCCACTTGCTTGTGCCTCTGGGTTGAAATCTCCATTAGGGGGAGGAAGGATGGGGCTCCTACTCTGTGTCCTTCTGCTCAGCACTCCCTGCCTCACTTTCCTTCCCCAAGGCAGATCTCCTCAGCTCTCCACACAGGTCTCTGCGGGAGATGCTTTGGCCCTCTGGCCAAGTCACAAACAAACAACCCCTTTCAGGGTAACAAGAATCCAGCTAAAAAAAAGGTTCTTCTGCCCTTTCTGGGCTTCTCTTCAGCCCGCCGTCTAGACCAGGGATTCTTAAACTTCAAGACCCCAGGAGGGGGGGGGGGGAACCAAAGCCTGAGCCCACCCAAGCCCTGATGCCCCAGGCCGGGAAGCCAAAACTGAAGACTGAGCCCCACTGCCTGGGGGAGCCAAAGTCAAACCCCAAGGGCTTCAGCCCCAGGGGAGGGGAGGCTGTAACCTGAGCCCCACCACCCAGGGCTGAAGCCATTGGGCTTTGGCTGCAGGGCTGAATCCTCAGCTTCGACCCTGGGCCCCAGCAAGTCTAACACCAGCCCTGGCGACTCCATTAAAATGGGGTCACAACCCACAATTTGAAAACTGCTGCTCTAGCCCCTGTTCTCAGCCCCTTTCTGGGCTACCCTGGAAGGTTTCCCCTGCTTTGGTATAGAGCACTGGAGCCTGCCTACTCACTATGGCGCCAAACCCTCTGTAAGGGCCTTCTGAGCAGCAAGCAGCTCCACATCCCAGACTGAGCTCTCCCAGCCCATTTGTGAGGGCCAGGTGTCCATTAAGCAACCACCTGATCCCTTTGGTCCCACCCCATCTGGCTGGGAAGCAGCTAATTAATTATGGCACAGGTGGGACTGGCTCCAGCTCCCTTTAAAGGGCCAATCACCCTGCAGTACCCTAGCTATACTCTGATCTGCTCACTTTCTATGTGGATTTCTCCAAGAACCTTGCAGAGCTACCCTGGGTTGTGGATAAAGGGGTGAAATCCTGACTTCACCATGGTCAATGGGACTTTTGCCATTGACTCCAACAGAGCCAGGATTTCTCCCAAGATGACCACAGCAGCAAGCTAGTATTCCTGGGCTGCATAGACATTAACCTGCTTCCTGAGTATCAGACCAGTTTTGGGAACCCTAGTCCCTCAGAGTCCCTGGGCACCATAACCTCCCTGGATCTCTGGGCTGCATAGCCCCTATCAGCTTGCTTGTATGAAACGGGCTGATCAGTGATCATGCTGATGGTTTGTTGCCCCAGCCTCTGGCTGAGGAGCTGCCGCTCCTGGGCAGAGGATCTACATTACTGAGTTCTGAGAAGCTTGGACTAGTATTTGATGGGCTTGTTTGGCAGGTGGCTCCCTTAGCAGGGGCTCAAGATCTGATCCCCGGTAAAATGCCCTGCATCTGGCCCACTAGCAGTGGCCTGATTGCTAATCCACCTCCCTTCCCCCCACATTTCTAACCCCTCAGTGACACACTTTCTGATGAGAAAAGAAAGAGGCATGATTTAAATGTGACCTCTCACCCCAAGCTGTGCCTGTAATCAGATGAGCAAACGTTAATAGGCTGAGCCAGGCAGCGGAGCCCAAAGCCCAGATACAACCCAGCCCCAACGACAATTCAATTTCCTTCCATGAGATCAACTTGCAGCTTTAGCAAAGCCACTTGAGAGGTCACTGGACTGAAACAATCTGGGCTGGCAGGAATGGTTACGCTGCCTTCAGTGCAGATAAAATGGAATCTGAGCAGAACTCTCAGAGGAAGCCCTGCTGCACTCCCCAGTACCCAATCTGCCTCAATGTCCCCCTTGTTCCTATCCTGCCTTGGTGCTCACCTTGGACTAGAGTGACCAGATGTCCTTATTTTATAGGGACAGTCCCAATTTTGGGGTCTTTTTCTTATATAGGCTCCTATTACTCCCCACCCTCATCCCGATTTTTCATACTTGCTGTCTGGTCTCCCTTCAGTTCTTCTTTCCAATAAGAGAGAGGCCTGTTAGTGTCCACCAGTATTATGTGGGAGATGTGACCGGGTGCCTGGGATGAACCACACTGAGAATGCCACACTCCGGGCAGACTGCAAGAAACAGGGCAGACAATGCCCCCAAACTGGTGGTTTATTCTGTAAGTAGATTCATGAAACCAGTAGCAACACAGCTTCTGTAGCAGCCCACTGGTTAACAGGAAGCAAAACACAATTCCCTTTAGGCATTCCAGCCCTTGGTTCCTATCCAGACAAACTGTGTCTAATTCAGTGAGAGGTTACTGAAAACCCAATTCACCACATGTAAGGGTCTACCAATCCCAAAGGATCAGTAATCCCAAATTACCCCCAGGTCAATTAAATATTTCAGATCTTACCCAAATATCACATTGTCAGCCAATCCTTAGTAAACTAACTAAGAATTTATTAATAAAAGAAAAGAATTTAGTTATAAATTGTTCAAAGATCATATACTTACAAATGACTGAAAAGTCCTTAGATCAGGTTTGTATCAGTGATGGAATAGTCTGCTGCCTTGCAAAAGTCTCTCTGGTAACTTCCAAAAGATTGGAAGGTCCTCAGTCCATTGTTCAAAATATTCCTTTTAGCTGTAAATCCGCAGTCCAGAGAATTGGAGCAGGAATGAGGCAAAATGGAGATGTTTCCGTTGCAATTTATACCCTTTCCCACGTGCATGGAAAGTTACTATCCCAAACAATGCTCATAGCTCATGTGCATCGAAAGTTACTGGCAAAGATGGAATTTTAGGTCACATGTCCATATCACGTCCTTACATGTTTTGCTGAATCACATGAGTGGCCATTGGTTCCTTGCTTTCTGAGGCCTCCTCAGGAAGAGGTATCTGGAGAATTGATTCTTCTTAATGGCCCATCAAGCTTGAATAATTTATTCACAATGGGCTGGCGAGACTGGATGTAAACTACCTTGTTGGTGTCACCCCAAGAACAAACACATTTGAGATACAAATACATAGTCAATATTCATAATTTCAGATACAGTGATGATACATGGATTTAACCAGGATAATCATACCTGACAGTTTGTAACGTGTCCATTGACACCTTACATGATACACTTTGTACAAGATTTGTTGCAATTGTATAAGAGTGGTAGCAACAATGATACAAATGACCATCTTCAGTCATACAGTGCCACAGAAGAACCCGGGTCAGTGACTGTGGTTTGATCCCTTGGCTCTCATCCCCTGGGAGCACACACATGGGGAATATGAGGAGCTGCTGGGAGAAGGGTGCTTGTTTTGTAACACAGCACTGCTCCCTGTGGATAAGTAAGGAGTGACATTAAGTGGCTTAAACCTGAGGGTGGCATCAATGATGCAGGACCTTGAGGGCGGGGAGCACAAAGGAGGAGGAGCCTGGGAGCTCAGACATGGATGCAGAGGACGCCCCCAGCCCCCAGGAGGGAGGATGTCACTATCAGTGGGATTAGATATTTTATGGCCCCAATACAATGGGGTCCTGGGCCATAGCTAGGGCTGCTGGGCACTACAGTAATACCAATGAAGAATAATAGTAATAAATAATAACAGCCATTGGTCAAAGCAGATTGAAAGAGAAGGGGGCAGTCTCATGGCACTAAGAAGGAGGGGGAGCTGTGCGGAAGTGCTGCTTGCCCAAGCCAGGGAGAGGAGGCATCATAAACCTGTGGATTCTAATAGGAGTCTAATGCAAGCATTTAAAAGGGAGCAAAAATGAGTCCTTCCCTCACCCATCCCCAGCACCTGGATGCCAAATCTGCCCCTTTCCCCCAGCGCTGGGCTGGGAGGAGAGAATCAGTGGGTTTCCCTCTGCCACACAGTGCCAGAAACTGTCCTGCACGGAGTGCCCGTAGTGCTAAACCCCCACTCGCCCCCTACCCCTGAGGAACCTGCTGTTCAGCCTTGTTCTTCAGTGATGCACTGGGGAGGGGAGTTTAATAGGGATGGGGGTGAGAAACAGGATGAAGAGTATTGTGGGGGGGGGGGATGTTTTCCATGTCACTCAGGAAATGGCGACTCCCATCGCTGTAGTGAGTGTCCCATCCACATGAGAGAGAAATGATGCCAGGTTGTTGTGCTCGCTGATCTTAGACCTGGATAATATGGAAACCAAGCTGGAGCTGGGAATGAGAATGGGGGCTCTCCAGGTCCAGGAGATGGTTGAATCATACTGGTGGGATGTCATGGGGGAGACTTGCCCTGTCACTCCCTGTGCGGTCCCTGGTCCTTGGATACAGACCATCAATCTCCAAGCCTGGTAAGCCAGTATCTTCCCCTGTGTAATATTGTAGATATTTTCACATTTTAAAATAATTCAGCATAGAGGCGAATCACATGGTTATTGATCACCTCCCTCCCCTAGGGTTGTGCTGTGTGGTGGACCAAAGTCACCTGGTGCCTGGGTCTTTGTACACTCTGGCAGGTGTGGGGTGAATGCCCACTGGGGTGGAGAATGTCTCTGACACAGTATATTGCATCCATCGGACAGAGGGGAACTGAAGTGACGGCAAATGGGACAGAGCCGCAGAGCAGGCGAGTAACCAGAATAGGAGACCCTTGATTAGGACAGTGCAAGCCGGTCACAGGTGAGGCTGCAGGGCCCTTCCCATTGTGTTATCTGCCCAGGGCAGCCAGAGAAGTGACAACCTTCTCCCCTCTCATGGGAATGCTGTGCCACTTCAAAGGGTGGCCATTTTTCGCCAGCTAAGCCAGTTGGAGCAAGATCCCATTTGTTGAGGTGGGTTATTACTAAAGCATTGTCCAGTGCTCTGGGCCATTATAAACAACAGCAAATCTCACTGATTCTGATCTCTCCTTACCCCAGCACAGTCTCAAGAGTAAACGCCAACCTCCTTCAGGAAAGCCTGAGAGAAGAGTTAAGCCTGCAGTATGCCTAGAACGCCTAGGGACTCAATTCTCTTGGACCAAGGGGGATACAAGTCCCCAAGGGCTCTTCCCAGCCTCCCCAACTCCCACACACTGTTACACCCGGGGGTTGTCTGTGCCAATACCGCAGATGATACCAAATGCCATCTGATTGCATGAGGCCATAGGCCAGAGATTTTTTATTATTCTTAGTGCCAAAAGCCCCCGGTGTGATTGGGGCCCCATTGTACTCGGTGATGTACCTACACACAGTCACAGGACAGCCCCTGCTCTGAAGAGCTTACAATCTACATAGACAAGACAGAGGAGAGGGTGGGAGTAAGTGTCATTATCCCCACTTTACAGATGGGGAACTGAGGCACAGCGAGATCGTGTGACTTGCCCAAGGTCACATAGGAAGTTTGTGGGGATTGAATGCTGCTCTCCTGAGTCCCAGTGCCATGCATGAACCACAGCAACCCCTTCTCCTAAATGCCCCCTGTCCCCCGAGTGCTAGCTATCAGATACAAAGTGCGCCCTCCAGTGCTCCAGTACCAGGGACTCTAGGAATGCAGCAGGGAGCTAGATTCAATTAGGTATTGATTCTCCTCTCACCAGTGTAAAGCAGCAGAAACTCCTGTGAAGTCAATGCAACTACACCATTCTAAAACCAACGTGTGTGAGCAATCGGGTACATTAACTGCAGGATGTCTTGCCTCCAGGCAAAGGATCCCAGCCCATATTTGCCATGACCATACATATTTTGGTAAGGATTAAGATTAGGAGTCATGTTTAACTCTTGGGGGCTTCTCTGCACAGTGGGGTAATGCACTTGACAGGGGTGTGATTTCTAAAGCATCCCAAGGTGTTGTGCATCAATTGGTCACTGCAGATCCTGCTGGTAACAGTACTACGTTGCCGCACACTAAGGGAACAGTTACTGTGCACCAGCAGGGTCTACCTGGACCAGTTAATGAACAACGACAGTGCAACTTTAGAAATCACGCCCCCTGTCAAGAAGCCCCTGGAGTGTTTACCTCCTACATTCCCATTTCCATGTTTTAAGCTTCATGGATGGAGAAGCTTTGTCCTGTTTGGTTTTCAGCAGCAGGATCTGCTGGCATTGCCTCTCCCTAAGCTGCTCTACCTGCCTGGTTAACAGCGTCTCACCCTTCGGAGCCAAAGGTTCTTCTGCACTCACCATGACCGGGGTCTCTTTTATCTTCAGACTGGAGTGGGCTGAGGCATTTCCTTTGATCTGATCAGTAATAGATGGCTAGCATTTCACAAGCTCAGCTTCCCCAGCAGGTTCCTTATCTGTCCTAATTCTACCTACCTCGCTAAGGCCTCAGCTGCGCTGGAAAGGGTTTGCCAGTATAGCTCTACCGGCAAATCCCCCTAGTGGAGATGGAATTTATATGGGCTTTTAACGGTTCCCTGAATGAAATAAGCTATAGCAGCAAAAGGATTTTTTTTTTTTTTTGCCAGTTTAACTGCATCTGTGCTAAGACTTCTGGCTGGTATAAAAGTGTGATAAAGGATCACACCTTTAACTGACATTATTATACTGGGGAACATTTCTAGTGTAGACCTAGCCTAAGGCATTGTGAGAACGCCATTTTCTGCAATATCTGGGTAGTTTTGTCAGCCACATTGATGGCCTCTTCTAAACTCTTAGGTAAATTAATTCTGATTTTATCACTACCCACAGTAACAAAATAACCCTACATCACTGACTCTCTAGTAGCTAAATCATATTTTACTAAGCTTTCAGTGCCAGGTGGCATGTCGTGCCAAAAGTACTTTATGCATATAGGTGTAGTGAATAGAGCATGAAATTGGGAGTTGGGATACTGGGGTTCTCCTCCAAGCTCTGCGGCAGATTTACTTTAAGACCTCAGGGAAAGTCTGTTTCCTTGTCTGTGCCTCTGTTTCCCCATCTGCAAATCACAGCTAACAATCCCCACCTATGTAACCCACTTGGAGATTCTTGGGTGGAAGGTTCTCTCTGAATGCCAAGTATCATGTTATTCTTTTATTCTGCAGCCCCAGCTTTCTGCAGCCTGGCTCCAGCAGTATGCATGGATTATAGGTTCAAATTGTTGCTTTAATGTCTCTTTTAACTTCCATAGTCACTTTTCCCCTCAGGTGGTAAATCTCTATGCACCTCGCTTTCTCATCCTCAGAATGACAGAATTAGAAAACATAGCCTCCTTCTCTCAGTCCATCCATTTGCTTTTATAATTCAAACTACTCTGCCCACACTATTCATTTGCCAGACACTCTGCTGAATGACTCTGTCAGAAAAAGCAGGGCGCTCAATCCGCCATGCCGAGCCCTAGCCTCCTTATCTGTCATTTCAGTGCTGCTATTCCAGTACTGTAATTGCTCTTATTACGAATCTGCCCAATCCCACTAATTGCCTCCAGTTTGTAACTCACTGTAATCAATTTGTAAGCCATTTCTCCTTGGTTTAGGAGTTGCTGGTAGTGCATTCAGATCCTTCGTTAATAAAAGCAAATGCCCACAAGGAAGCCTGCACCTAAAACTTAAACTTCAATAACCAGGAAAGGACTGACTATAAAAACAACCATTTAAAGTTCCAGTTCCTGAACCTTAGCACTCCCAGGTCATGTTCAGAGATCATAAACTCCCCTGGTTGTTGCATGTACAATTCCAACAATTCCAGTCTCAGGGAAAGAATTAGCTCTTAATTCCCTGAAACCAAATCAGGACACAATACTGCCCATATTGTTCCAATTTACACCTCCTTAAGAGTTTCCCAGTTCCCTTTATAGTCTCAGTCTGCCTGTGTCCTGAATCATCCTAATTTCCAGTTGCTAGTTCTTGAACCTTGCAATCCTGGAGTCCCCCAGTTGCTGAGTCTTGCAACTTTTTTTTTTTTTTTGGACCCAACCTCTGGATACGCTATATGCAAATAAAGAAATTCTGATTGGCTGTTGTGAACAGCTCTCTTTCACATCCTCTTCTCAATCCATGCTCAAATTGCACAGAAAGCGGTCTCTGCTTCCCTTGTGCTACAGTTACCCAATCATTTTAAGAGGGGAAGAAGTAAAATCCACAGCACTATAGGCCAACTTACCTTTAGAAAAGGGCTATGTCGCAAAGACAATGACCATAAACCCAGGGGTCAAACTGGGAAAAGAAAGAGTGCTATTGCTCCAGGCTCCACCCATGTGAGCTGCCAAAATGAGACATCGCTCACAGTGAATTGTGCAGATATGTGATCCTCTCTCTCCTTTCTTACATGGGGAGTGAAATAGTTAACGGTCCTGACATTTAATTTATCATTCTGGGTCATCTCAGTTAATTCTTCACTGAGATGAATGGGGTAGTTACACCTGTCAGAGATGTCATTCCAGGCTCTTTGGCAGACTCCTATAGACATCTCGGCATTGGTTACACTTGGTTCATACTTCTGAGGTTTTCTTCCCAGCCATACTAACTACAGGCTTGCTTTTTAAAACAATGAAGGCTGAGATTTGGCAGAACACGGCTGTGGTTTCACAAAGCTGCTAGTATAGAATGTGGATGCATACTGGCTGCTTCTGATAAATATCAACCCACCCCAAGAGTTCCCTGTTTCTTAACCCAAAGCACAAGTGCTCTGCAGCGCCATCTAAGGTTGTGGAAATGTGCAGATTAGAAGCATATTACTAGAGCCCTGACAGTGGCCCTAGAACAATAGCAGCAAGAAAAGGGCTGGCTGCTTGGCCCCGACACAGTTAAATACACAAAATGGGTCAGTCCCACGTAGGGTAACCAGATAGCAAGTGCGAACAATCAGGACAGAGGGTGGGGGGTAATAGGAGCCTATATATAAGAAAAAGCACCAAATATCGGGACTGTCCCTATAAAATCGGGACACCTGGTCACCCTAGCCCCATGCTGGCAGGGTAATGGACTAGATAACCTTTTCTGCCTTTCCCAACTCTACCATCTATGACTCCCTGATCCACTCTATGGGTCGGAGGTTTCTGCCCCATTGCACCCAGAAGATAGAGACCGCTCTACCACTCTCAGAAGACAGAGACAGAAACTCGAAGGAGGAGAGGTGAGGATGGTTTTTAAACTTGCACTCCCCAAAAGCCTCCCCTTTAGTTCTTCGCCTGTCTCCTCTCACCCATTGGCTGGCTCCTTTTCACTGCCACGCCCTGGCTCACCGAGCTACTGTCAGTTTGCATTTGCTGAGGGGAGAGTTAATTGGAAATATGCTAATCGGGCCAGGTGCGGACAGCCTGCCCAGCTGTTCATTTGGAAGGGGAGATCTGAGCAACATTTGGGCTGGAGCTGCACCATAAACCAGTCGCTTCTCCAGATGCCGAAGATCTCATTGCCACCACAGACACGGCAGCAGAGGTCAGATAACTTTGAATTCAGAAGGAGGGAACATGGCTGGATTTTATCATCTATTAGTCCCCATCTCCCACATGCCATCCCATACCATGTGCTCACATGTGCTTAAAGGGAGCCCTTCCCCTTCAGTGATTCAGCTCCTTTACTAGATGAATTGGGGTGATTTGATGGGGGTGAACCATCAAATCAACAAGAAGGGAAGCTATGTATGTATTCCAGGAAAATCTCCTTGGATGCAATTCATTTTCAGATTCAATCGGCTACATTAAGGGATCTGAGCTGGTGTTTTCTGCTATTGGGCTACCCTCCTGCAATGCAAAGGTTCAGAAAAATGGTTCAGTGTCCTACATGAAGCCATCAACTTAGTGTGTCGATGGGAGAAAGGGGGTGCTGGGGCATGCTAGCAGAAAGAGCACAGAACATACAGGCTGCTTAATAGACTCCATCTGGGATGCTGGCCAGCAATGGTCACCATCTCACAGGGGAGGGAGAGATTGTTGCATCAGTACCACAGCTACAAATGCTGGACTCAAGTGGTCCACACAGCAACCCCTGCCCCTTACCCTTCACGCCAAGGTTACACTCAGCTCCAGGGCTCGACAATGAGGCTAGAAAGATGATATACAAATATCCATCTAATCTGCTGCAGAGAAGAGAGAGGCCTTGATACCCAAACTGAAATAGCTCACATTTCCTAGCTGCTGTTATCTCCAGGCACTTGAGCAGAAGGAAAGGGAGGAAGTTTGGGAAACCAGCGACCCTGCCAGAGCCTGCAGTATCCCATGAAAGTCCATTTAAACTGCTCAAGGAACCATCTGTGAAATCAACACCGTATACTGGCTCTGCCTTTTAACAATGCTCCACAACGTAGCCCTGTGATAACCTGCCCCATTCCAGATACACATGGCCCTGGGAGCATAGCCCCACACCATGGCATTCATCTCTAAGACGTTGCTCACTCACACCTTAGCCTAGAGTGCCATCAGCATCTGGAGCAATTGCAAACAGCTAGATAAAATCCCAGATGCCTTCCATGCACTAATGACCAGGGACATGTCACACCCCACGCCTCTCTTTTGTTTTCTTATAGCAGGGACATGAGTCTCACCCTTTATCAGTTGGTGTCACGTCGGCACCATGAAACATTCTTTCTATAGAGTTCTGAAAGGCCAGTCTGACCAAGCACAACCATCTTGCAAAGGCTCTCAGTAAGGGACCCCCTCATGCTGGCCGTTGCGGGGGCTCCATTCTCCTGGCAGCACAGTATAACAAAAGGGGGTAACTTGATGAAACACCCTGTATTTCTGTCAGAGGAGCTCCCAGCGAATTGGACCAAATGCTGTGAAGGTGACACTTCAACTCCCTTTCTCCCTGCCCTGAATTAATCACCAGTGGGCAGCCATCACAAGTGGGGAGGGAAGCCGTGTAAACAAACCCTTGATTGCAGGAGGGAGGAATTAAATTATTCTTCCGAGGGGACTAGAGAGGTGATTGGAGAGGCAGGCAAGAGCAGCCCATGGAGTTCTACAGTATGCTCTGCAGTTGGTCTCCTCTTGAACACCAGAATGTGGCCTGTGAGATGACATCTCCCATCATACAATGCTCCATCTTAGAGCTCGGCATGCTGGATCCTGTAGTCTCTGCAAGCCACATCGCTGTGTTAGAGATGATGGTGGCTGTGCTCAGATTGAGTTGATGCTTCTGACAAGTTGCCAACACAACCCTCAACTGCCCACTACTTAGGGCCCCCAGTCTGGGCGAACGGGAATATGACATAGCCATTCAGTAACCTGAGGGGGTCACTAGCCATCAAGAGCTGCCCACTTTACCTCAGTCAGGAAGAAGGACTTCGGCAGGAGAAATAGTTGTGAGGTAGATTATCTCCCTAAGCAGAGGAAAGGGTTTGAGGAAAAGATCATTGTCCAAAGGGACGTTTCCAGAGAGGGCTGCCAGCAACCAGCATGTTGGAAAGCTTCTGACCAAGGATGCATCTGCCCTACTGAGAGTCAAGCAGAGACAGTTTATTTTTTGCAGAGCTAACAGAAACTTACCAGGCTAATTGGGGTGAGTAGGAGAATGACGTTGCTCTCTCCTGGAGAAAGGAGACCTACTAATGGGAACCAGGTGGCAATGCCCCCTCCAGGCCTGACCCCAACTCTCTCTGGAGTATGACCTTGTCTGTGGGATGAAAGGAGCTATCCACTGTCTCTGTGTCACCCCAAACAGCTCTGTCTAATGCAAACAGGTGTGGGTTAGATCCATCCCAAACTAGTGCAACCCCCCTACAGGCCAGGCCTTGGCGTAACAAGCATCTGTGTCCTGAGGCCAGGGCACACTTCCCTAATGGATTCCAGGACAAGCAAAATTGCCAAAGGGTCATGGCTGGAGACAGGCTGAATGGTTGTGCTGGAATTTCAAGGACAGGGTGGACAGATGGTCTGTGTCAGTCAAAGAACAATCTCAGACCTTGGCCCTCTCCCCCCAACACCGGGTACAGAGATTTTCTTTCCACCCAGACAGCTGCTGTATAAACTGCAAGCAGCTTCAGAGCTGAGAAATAGCGACTCACCACAGCACGGATGGGCTCACCCCTGCTCCTAATGGACAGGTGGTCACATCTCAAATCCCGTTATGATCATTAGATCCCTCGTTGTCAGTTTCAGCAGAAAAATAAAGGACTGAATAGATCATACAATACAGACAGAACTCCTCTCCCCCCCTGAGGAGGTGTCAGGGGACACCTTCCAGGGCAAACGTAACAAAACACTTCTCCCAAAGCAAGCCCTTCAAAACATCCTGCCTTATAGTAGGTGCTCAGATACCCAGGATAGAGAGATTCTATCTCTCTATCTGTCTGAAAAACTGAGGTAGAAGCTTCAGGCAGGATAGACTTGAGTGAGGTTTGCCAGATTTCTTGTGCCAAGTCAGGCCAGGCTGGGTACACAGATGCTTTTCAACCAGCAGAGGCTTTAAGATAAGGTGGCAGGGGTCCCAGTGTATTAATGACTAGAGGAGCAGGCACTTCCACTAAGCCCAGTGCTCCCCTTCCCACAGTCCTTGGGCCTGATGTTACTGAGCAGGAGGAAGTCACCAGTCTTCTGGTTTTATTCCAGTCCTTTCCCTTTGGTACGTGTTATTCAGCAGGGAAGAAGGGTTGCTATTTCCCCATGCCCTGATGATAGGCACCAGTGTACTGTTTCTGCAGTTGCCCAGAGTATCCTGGCAGTCAGTGCAATATGGGCCCAATCTGAAGTCCACTGAAGTCAATGAGAATTTTTCCATTGACTGCAAGGCTTTGGATGCAGCTTTTGCATCTTCCTGTGTCTGGAGACCTGAGGTCCATGCTCTATACTAAAGGGAATTATTTCTGTTTATTTCTGGAGACTCACTGTTTGGTTTAAAGCTCTTACCCTCACTCTCCCTCTTTCTCTAGAACGACTGCTCTGGCTGCTGAGTGAAGGGAACTCCCTCCAGGCGTCAGAGACTGTGAGATGGCACTGAACCAGACTCCGTTCCGCTCCTGGCCCCTGGAGCTGTGGGTAACTGAAAAGTGCTTTTCTTACCACTACTCCTGCAGGTATAATGCTCCAAGAATAGCATTTATGCATAAAATTGGAATCCTTAATATGGGCTATATAATACCAGACCAGCAACCAGCACCATAAATCGGGCCTCGTAAATCTCTGACAATGCATGGCCTGCACTCCGGCTGCAGAGCAGCTACAGGTAACTCAGCTCTGAGAGGAATCAAACTTGGTGACAGCAGAGAAATTAGCGATGGAAAAGACCTAATAGGGCCAGCCCCAGGAGCCAATGTAGGCTTGTTCCCTCCCATTATTCCCAGCCAGGACTTTGTACAGACTAATCTTTTACTGTCTCATGAGCAATGGGTCTTCCACTCCTTCCACAGCGAGACAGCTCCGCAGTCTAACAGTCCTCACTGTTAGGAAATATTTCCTGCTATGCAGCCTAAATTTTCCTTGGCTCAATGCCACCCCATTTCTCATGATCCACCCTAACTCACTCCCTTCCCTCCTTGGTGTGAATCCTAGGGAAGAACTCTGTATCTACTGTGTGTCAGTTTCCCTCGCTCACACAACAGTCACATCCTTCACATATCTGCAGATGGTTACCACATCCCTCTTAGTCATTTTTCAGCCGACTGGGCATACTTAGCTCGTTCACTCTTTATTACTCCTAAATCCAGTCTCTTGGCCCCTTAATCATATTTGTTGCTCTTCTCTAAATTTCTCTAAATCTGTTGGTCTCTTTCTGGTGCAGAGGTGCACAGAAGTGAGCTCTGTATTCTGTGTGGCCTCACCAGAGCTCTACTGAGAGGCACTAACCTTGATGCCTCTGCAGCCCCAAATTCTCTCTCGCTGTGCTCAGATCTATTTTCATGTTGTACCAACCTTCCAGTTTTGTACTGTCTAAAAGACTAATAAAAAAAAGAAGCAGCAGCAGCTAACAAGATCCAGCTATAACAACAGCTTAGCTCATGATCTTTCACCAGAGGATCAGTCACCCATCTTTCCCCCTCCCCTTTGCTCAGTGTCATCCCTCCCTCAGTTATTGCTCAGGCACGAGCTCCATAAAGCAAGGTCCTCTCATTTTTTGGTCTGGAAAGCACCATGCACATGTAAGGCACAATATAGTTTGCTGTTAACTATCAGATTGGGTCAGAGAACAGCCGCAGATGGAACCTCTGAACTTTCTCTGAGTTTTAGTTTTGATACTGGTGTCCTGGCCAACTCCAGGCTGGAATTCTACTGCCCTAGATTGCCCCTGCAGTCTCAGCTGGAGATGGGTCTTCTTTACTCCTTTCCCTAAGCTGCTGTGTAGTGATGTTGAGCACTGTTAAACAGCCATTGTCCTGCCCCCTAGAGGCAGCTGCATTTCCCAGGTGGCCAAGGGGGGGAGCACAGTATGCAAAGTGCTTCAGGAGAAAGATACATCAGATTCATTACTCAGGGCACAGGTCTGTCGAGTGAAATCAGGAGCGGTGAGGAGAGCTGTATAGAGCCCTATCCCCTGGCTCTGCTTGAAGAAGAGATTATAATGGTTTGGTTGAGCTTTTGTTTTTTGGATTATCAGTGCACTCCGGTGTAGTTCCTCTTGACTTGCTTGGCTACTATAGTCCCCATCCTTCAGTAGTAAGGAACATCTAACCTTGCTATTATTATGATTATGGTTCCGATTTTATTTCTGGAAATCCGTCCTGCAGTTCTTGGCAGTCCCTGGCTCTGGAACTTGGCTCCCTGTATTTCCACAGGGGGCTCGCGGGGCTGCTGTCACTTGCCCTCTTCACACCTGCTTGCCTGTTACTTTAATGAAGGCTGGAGGTGCAGGAGGGACATTGGAGGGGAAGGCTGGTTTTATGGTGCCGTTGGAGCCTGTAAGCAAGAGGCTGCTGTTGCTATTGGCCTGGCTATTGGTGTGCTGCTGCTATTCCCATGAGGTAGGGTGACCATATTTTCCCAAAGGGAAAATGGGACACGTCATAGGCCGGCCCGAAGCCCCCTCCCCTCTTCCCCACACGCGAGCCTGGCCCCAGGCCTCCCTGCCTCCCACCCGCATGGGGCTGACCTGAGCCCTCCCCTCCCCCCTTCTGCAGCTACCCTCCCCCCCCATGCACAGGGCTGGTCCGAGCCCACCCAAGCTGCCCCGCCACCTGTCCATGTGTGGGGCCGGCCTGAGCCCCCCGCCACCCGCACGCACATAGGGCCAGCCTGCCTGAGCTGCTCTCCCTAGCCCTCCCTCCAGCATGTAGCTGGCATTGCCACTTGCCCCTCCTACCACGTTCCTCTGTGCCCCACTGGGGTCGCACCCCACTTTTTTGGCTAAACTGTGCATTTGTCCAGTTTGCTCTTGCCAATTGATGATCAGTTGGCAAGAACAAATGGGCCAAATGCCCAGTTTTGCCAAAAAATGTCAGGACAGCTGGGACAGGGCCTAAAAACGGGAATGTCCTGGCCAAAACAGGGCATATGGTCACCCTACCACGAGGCAGCCAGTCATGAGCAGGCTGCAGAAACAAACGCTGAGGAGAATGGAGGAGGGGCAGGTACGAGAGAGGAGGGCTGAGATATGGAGGGAGAACAAAAGATATTGAAAGGAAAAGTGGTTGCAGTGGCTCCATGGGATGCTAAAACTGTTAGGATCTAAGGGGAAGGAGGGTGCTGACCTCAGCATGACTCTTTGCAAACCACTGCCAGCTGAGCAATGGGTCTAATTCTTGGCCACTCGCCTCTCCTCCTTCCCCAGTTGGATAGGGTCTAGGGTTTCTCTGTGGTTCTACCAATAAGGATGTTTCTCATAAAAGAGAATTGGGAGCCCTTGAAATGGGGCCTTGTCAGGGACGAGAGAGAGGACCCATTTTTATTTCCATTCACTTCTGATTCCTGCTCCCACCCCAGCACCATATATGTCTCTGGCTATGCGCAGGATGCTGCAGACCTTTGTTTCATTTGCCTGCATAGTGGTCTTGCCCTTTGTTAATAAATGCCATGGGAACAAGGACATCCAGGGACATGATCATTCTCTTCTATTCGACATTGGTGAGGCCTCATCTGGAGTACTGTGTCCAGTTTTGGGCCCCACACTACAAGAAGGATGTGGAAAACTTGGAAAGAGTCCAGAGGAGGGCAACAAAAATGATTAGGGGGCTGGAGCACCTGACTTATGAGGAGAGGCTTAAGGAACTTGGATTGTTGTCTGCAGAAGAGAAGAATGAGGGGGGAATTTGATAGCTGCTTTCAACTACCTGAAAGGGGGTTCCAAAGAGGATGGCTCTAGACTGTTCTCAGTGGTAGCAGATGACAGAACAAGGAGTAACGGTCTCAAGTTGCAGGGGGGGAGGTTTAGGTTGGATATTAGGAAAAACTTTTTCACTAGTAGGGTGGTGAAGCACTGGAATGGGTTACCTAGGGAGGTGGTGGAATCGCCTTCCTTAGAGGTTTTTAAGGTCAGGCTTGACAAAGCCCTGGCAGGGATGATTTAGTTGGGTTTGGTCCTGCTTTGAGCAGGGGGTTGGACTAGATGACCTCCTGAGGTCCCTTCCAACCCTGATATTCTATGATTCTATCATTCTATGCTGGTGAGTGCCAAAAGTAGGAGGTCTGGGTGAAGATGCTAAACTTACAGGCCCTGAATCAATGTGAGGTTCACCATTCCTGCTTGTAAAGTAATTCCAGAGCACTGGCACTTCCACATGGCCCTCTCAGAGGGAAAGATGAGGGAAGCTTTCAAAGGTTTGATACAGAGAAGCATCCAAAATCTCAGGGGCCCATTCAGAGCTTCCTCTGAACCGATTTGGTCTGGAAATTGTGCTTGGAACCCTGTGATACTTCCAGCCATATCAGAAATATCATGAGCAAAGCCTCCCCCAGGACATTTCAGCTTCCAATCAGAGCCAGGAAACACAAGAGGGAGGATAAATGAAATGCTCTTCTCCAGACATCAGGGAAGACTCAGGTTGAGTTCTGAGCAAGAGTTCTGACCAGTTTTAATCTTCCCTGGCCTCAGCATAGCATGCAAATGATTCCTCCTTGTTCACTGCCCCTGTTTTATTCTCCTTATGGAGCCTGCTCCTGCAGCTCTTCTTGAGGAAACTCACTCACTGATGGCTGGGGAGTTTGGCTTGGATAAGGACTACGAGGCCAGATTGTTTGTAAAATGAAGAAGGATCACACATTATTCCCTCCTGATTTCTCTTCCCTTGTTTGTCTATCACAGATTATTTTCTCCCGTGTTGTTCTTATGGGTACAAAATGGACACCGACAGATTCTCTTCCTTTTGTTGGTGTCCCAGCATAGTCAGTATGGCGTGTTGCAGAACTGCTCCTGCAGGCCGGCAGGAAAAATATCAGAGCACAATGATTTGCTTTTGTCTAGGTCCTACATATAAACGTTGGGTATTATTTTTATTAGTTTCTCAATACAGTAAAACCTCAAAGTTACAAATACCAGAATTACAAACTGACCAGTCAACCACACATAGGGTGACCAGACAACAAATGTGAAAAATCAGGGCAGGGGGGTGGGAGGTAATAGGAGCCTATATAAGAAAAAGACCCCAAAATTGGGACTGTCGCTATACAATCGGGACATCTGGTCACCCTAACCACACACTTCATTTGGAACCGGAAGTATGCAATCAGGCAGCAGCAGAAACAAAAAACCCATAAACAAACAAAAAAAGCAAATATAGTTCAGTACTGTGTTAAACATAAAGTATGAAAAAAATAAAGGGAAGGCAGCATTTTTCTTCTGCATAGTAAAGTTTCAAAGCTGTAGTAAGTCACTGTTCAGTTGTAAACTTTTGAAAGAACAATCATAATGTTCTTCAGAGTTACGAACATTTCAGAGTTACAAACACCTCGGGAATGGAGGTTCTGCTCTGAGGTTCTATTGTAAGTCAGCAGTGGGATTTTATATTAGCTATGAGGAGTCCAGAGGCCATTCCCCAGCACAGGGGTCCTCAACCTTTTCCTTTCTGAGCCCCCGCAACATGCTAGAAAAACTTCACGGTCTACCTGTGCCACAGCAACTGGTTTTCGGTATATAAAAATCAGGGCTGGCATTAGGATGTAGCAAGCAGGGCAATTGCTTGGGCCCCTGCCATGTTCCCCCCCCCCCCCCCCCGCAAAGCTACGTTGCTCAGACTTCGGCTTATGCCCTGAGACCCAGTGAGTCTAACGCTGGCCCTGCTTGACGGACCCCCTGAAACCTGCTCACAGCCCCCCATGGGGCTCCAGACCCCTGGTTGAGAACCATTGCCATAGCAGACCAGAATAATTTGAAGGTAGGTCAATTTTTCAATCTTACCTTCCTAACAATAAACTCTTTCAAGAAGAAAATTTTTTCTCCCAGTGATGTATGTAATCGCATTAACAATTCATTTTGATCACACATTTTGGCCCCAAAATCTGCCTCACATACTGAATAATGAAGAAGAGGGCTTTGCAAGCAATCCCTGGGGCTGGCAAATGTCCCCCTTCCCCTCACCGGTCACATTCAGACAAGAGCCAGCCACAGGCATTTAGTATGGTAATATGGTAATAAAACTAATCAATAAACAGCCATGTAATACAAAGCGACGGTTGCAACTGGACCAAGTGTCTCTGGTGACATCATAAAGCAGGGGAGCGGAGCTCAAGGCACCAAAAGCCCTGGCTGGAATTTCCTTGCATTGCACTGTTGCGCATATTTGTTATTTTTTATAATATGAGGTTAGAATGTTTCCAGTCTAGCTTCCAAAAAAATCACATTAGCATCGGCAGAATGTCACGGTGGGGCTAAGGAGGCCGCTCAAGCCGCTCAATGGGAACTTCCCGAAACTGGAGAGCCTGTAAATATATTCTGTACATACGCGTGTAATCGAGTTGCACTCACAACGCTCCAGGTAAAGTCCTGTCAGCTCTCCAAGAATAAAGACCCAGTGGCAGCATGCTTCCTCTCAGACTGGAGGTTGGGATAAGGGTTATCGGGAGCTCAGGCTTTGGATTCTGCGGGTACAGCCTCCCCTCAGCAACATCCTCCTTGTACCCCACCCAGTACCTTCCTACTGGGGAGCATGTGTTACAGCTCCCCACCCCCCAATGAATTTAATTGTGCTTGCTTCACAAACATATTTTGATTAGCTGGATGGATTACAGGTATGACAGCCATTTGGTGACCAATGTGAAATGAGATGGGTTCTTTTCAATCCACTGCCCCATGCACCTAAGTGTCAGCCCCAAAACAGCATCCAAATGGTCCTCTTTGTTGGTGGCCTCCTCAGCGAGACCAAAGACTGATGGGGCTGCTGCCCTCTCCCTCCTTTTGGGAAGCCCTCCTGGTCAGAGACACATCCTCAGGTGCTAGGGTGGGGTAGGCCTGTGCTGCCACTGCCTGTGCTGTAGCTAGTAGCTAGTCTTTGGATAACAAGAGGATCCAGTCTCCAGCTCAGTTAATCTGGTGCCTTCCATCAACACTGAATACATTTTCCTGCCCAGCTGAGCTCTCTAGGTGCAGGATATTCTGCTCCTGTCTAATGTATACATAAAGCACAAAGATGGAATGGGAGAGTAACACCCTTCAGACAGACCTGCAAGCTCCCTAAGAGAGGAAACACACAATCGTGGGGTGTTGGGGAGTCTGGGATGGGGGCGGATACGTTTATTATTCTTCCTCCAGGCAAATAAACGGACACTCGGCGTGGAAAATTCTTGGCTTCTTTGCCAGATGTGCCCCATTCCTGTTATCATGTAATATTAATCAGCAAGGCCTGTGTGTAATTTTGGCGTTTTGATTAGAGAAATCTCCCTTACAATAATAATCACGCTGGGGCCTGTATAAATACCAACGGCTCCAGGTTTGTTGGCTGGATAAAGTGGCATGTTGATTGCTGCGCTCGCCTGTTCATCAATCATTCAACATTGCCCCTATGGTAGTCATCCTCCCGGAAAACTCCCTTCTTCCACACTCCCTCAGTGCTTGTCCTTTCATTAATAGCCTTCTTCCTCCTTCCCCTCCACCTCCATCCCTGCCTTCCTTTCCTTGCACTTTCTTCCCTGTTCCCCCCACCTCCCCCGATCCCTGCATTCATCTCGGATTATATAGTTTGGCTGCCTGGAGTAAAATAAATTGCAGGTTTCTGAAGGGCTGGGGCCATGTATATTTTTACGGTTAATGAATCTTCCTGTTTGAGTTGGGAAGATGGGAACATTTCTTTCTAGCTGCCATGTTCAGCTCAGGCCAATTAAATCCATGGGGGGTATGGGGGTGGAAACATACCTCCCCCCACCAGCTCAGAAAATCATTGGCTGACTACAGCCACCCTGTTTCTACAAGGGGCCATTAGTAACATACTTGTCACACAAACTTCCCAGCCACAGAAGAACAGTTCTGCTGCTCCACAGCAAACTCTCCATTGCAATAAAATGAGATCAATGAATAAACAGATTTCTTCTGCTGCAACCTATTTTTCCTATCCTGCCACATGGAACATGGATCAAAAAAGTGCTTGCAGATATTCAGCCAATTGCTGAATTGTATGAATTCAGAATATACATCATTCACCTGTATATCAGGTGTATCCAATGGCCTGCAGTAGGGGACCTAAGTTACAGTTACTGAGTCAGCACATTCGCAGTACAAACATGATGGTGTCTGTGTGCGTGCGCACACACACACACACACACACACACATCAGTGTATGGAATCACACCTGCTCTAGCATTTGTAAGAATGTCACCAACTAATGGGTAGAGTTTCACTGAGGGTAAAAGTCCAATGTGGACAAATAATCCAATGTGGACAAATAATTCACAGTGACTCATTTATTTGATGAATTTTACCTTTTTTTTCCATTTTTGACTGGTCTGTGGACAGATTACAATTTTCTCTAATTTATTTAACACTCACATTGATTCACCACCTACTTTTTATGACTGATTTCTTGGCCTATAAATTGTTCACCTGCAGTTTGTTGAGTATAGTTGACATTTAAAAGTCAAGCTATGCTGGTTAGTTTTGATTGGACAGCTGCCATAGGTCACATGATAATGTTTCGTTGTCTGACTGGCTGAGTGTAATTCAGGTTTCTGGTATGAATGCTCACACTTCTGAATTCAAAATTCGCTGTCTGGAAATATTTCCCACTGTTCTCTTAGGCCTGGTCTACACTACATGTTTATACCGATTTAGCAGCATTAAACCGAATTAACCCTGCACCCGTCCACATAATGAAGCTCTTTATTTCGATATAAAGGGCTCTTAATACCGATATCTGTACTCCTCCCCGACGAGGGGAGTAGCGCTGAAATCAGTATTGCCATGTCGGATTAGGGTTAGTGTGGCTGCAATTCGATGGTATTCGCCTTCGGGCGCTATCCCACAGTGCACCATTGTGACCGCTCTGGAAAGCAATCTGAACTCAGATGCACTGGCCAGGTAGACAGGAAAAGCCCCATGAACTTTTGAATTTCTTTTCCTGTTTGCCCAGCGTGGAGCGCTGATCAGCATGGACTGTACGGGAGATACTGGATCTGATCGTTTTACGGGGAGACAAATCTGTTCTATCAGAGCTCCATTCCAGAAGACAAAATGTCAAAGCATTTGAAAAAATATCCAGACAGAGGCCACAGCAGGGACTCAACACAGTGCTGCGTGACAAGCGTAACAGAAAGCCAAAGAATCAAATGGACGCTCATGGAGGAAGGGAGCGGGGACTGAGGACTCCAGCTATCCCACAGTCCCCGCAGTCTCGGAAAAGCATTTGCATTCTTGGCTGAGCTTCCAATGCCTGAAGGGTCAAAAACATTGTCCCAGGTGGTTCAGGGTATATGTCGTCAATTTACCCCCCCCCCCCCTCCACCTCCCACCCCCCCAAGAAAGAAAAGGGAAAAAATTGTTTCTCGCCTTTTTTAAATATCACCGTATGTCTACTGCATGCTGCTGGTAGACGCGGTGCTGCGGCGCTGAACAGCAGCATCCCCTCCCCTTCCTTTCCTGATGGCAGATGGTACAAAATGGTTGAAAACCGTCCTCGTCATCCCGTGAGTGCTCCTGGCTGGCCTCGGTGAGGTTGGCCGGGGGCACCTGGGCAAAAATGGGAATGACTCCCGGTCATTCCCTTCTTTAAGCTTCTCCTGGAGAAGCAGACGTTGCAAAAGGCTTGGTAACCATCCTCATCATAGCAGCTGGAGGCTGAGCTCCTCTCCCCCCGCCCCTTTCATGTCTAATGAAGATTCTGTACTGCCCGGACTATCATAGCAGCTGGAGGCTGCCTCCCCCTCATTTTATCTC
This sequence comes from Mauremys reevesii, assembly GCF_016161935.1. NCBI lineage: Eukaryota > Metazoa > Chordata > Testudines > Geoemydidae > Mauremys > Mauremys reevesii. The sequence continues at coordinate 79,160,213 of NC_052631.1, read as the reverse complement.
ACTAAAAAGTCAGTGTTTCTTATTCCTGCATTCTTTATTACTTCATCACACAAATGGGGGGACACTGCCACGGTAGCCCAGGAGGGGTGTGGGAGGAGGGAAGCAACGGGTGGGGTTGTTGCAGGGGCACCCCCTAGAATCACATGCAGCTCATCATTTCTGCAGGATATCTGGGGCTCTGACCCTGAGCGGCTGTGCTCTCTGGTTGTCTAGTAGACTTGCCCCATATTCTAGGCAGGACTGACTCTATTTTTAGACAAAACATAAAGAAGGGAATGACCTGGGTACGGGGGCAGCTCTGGACATTTCGCAGCCCCAAGCACGGCGGCATGCTGCAGGGGGCGCTCTGCCGGTCGCCGGGAGGGCAGCAGGCGGCTCCGGTGGACCTCCCGCAGGCGTGCCTGTGGAGGGTCCACTGGTTCTGCGGTCCGCTGGTCCTGCAGCTTTGGTGGACTTCCCACAGGCGTGCCTGCGGGAGGTCCACCGGAGCCGCCTGCCGCCCTCCCGGCGACCGGCAGAGCGCCCCCCCCTGCGGCATGCCGCCCCAAGCGCGCACTTGGCGTGCTTGGGCCTGGAGCCGCCCCTGCCTGGGGAGTCATTCCCATTTTTGTCCCTGCGCCCTCGGCCGACCTCAGTGAAGCCAGCCAGGAGCACCCATGACAGCAGCAGACGGTACAAAAGGACTGGTAACCGTCATCGCCAATTTCTAGCAGCAGACGGTACAAAAGGACTGGTAACCGTCAGATCGCCAATTTCCAAAGCAGCAGACGGTGCAATAGGGCTGGTAACCATCTCTGCTACCTTGCAAAGGCAAATGAATGCTGCTGTGTAGCACTGCAGTACCGCGTCTGTCAGCAGCATCCAGTACACATACGGTGACAGTGACAAAAGGCTAAACGGGCTCCATGGTTGCCATGCTATGGCGTCTGCCAGGGCAATCCAGGGAAAAAGGGTGCTAAATGATTGTCTGCCGTTGCTTTCCCGGAGGAAGGATTGAGCGACGACATTTACCCAGAATCCCTCGCGACACTGTTTTTGCCCCATCATGCATTGGGATCTCAACCCAGAATTCCAATGGGCGGGGTAGACTGCGGGAACTATGGGATAGCTACTCACAGCTCCCCACAGTGCTACGCTCCGGAAATCGACATTAGCCTCGGTACATGGACGCACACCGCCAAATTAATGTGCTTAGTGTGGCCGCGTGCACTCGACTTTATACAATCTGTTTTAAAAAAACGGTTTCTGTAAAATCGGAATAATCCCGTAGTGTAGACATACCCTTAGAATTCATTCTGTTTCTGGGAGCAGTCTGAGAGTAATCTGCTCACTGCAATATTCATGGAGAGTGACACAGTCTAAGGCCTGGTCCACACTTATAAGGGGGTTCGAATTAGGGTACGCAAATTCAGCTACGTGAATAACGTAGCTGAATTCGAAGTACCCTAATTCGAACCACTTACCCGTCCAGACACGGCGGGGTCGAAGTTCGCGGCTCCCCCGTCGACTCCACCACCGCCGTTTGCGGTTGCGGTGGTGGAGTCCCGGAGTTGACCGCGGCGCTTCCGGAGTTTGAACTATCGCATCTATATCAGACGCGATAGTTCGAACTCCAAGAAGTCGAACTCGCCGCGTCGACGGGGCAGGTAAGTGAAGACCTACCCTAAGTGAATTTATTTAAAAATGCTAATGGCTAACCACATAAAACTAAGGCAGGAGGTTGGGAATGACAATGGGAAGAACTTGCCTGTCCTGCAAATTGGAACTGCTTCCTTCCCCCAAATGTCTGAACTGTAGTGAACAGTGGGGAGTCTCCTAATGCAAACTTCACCCTTACTGCATATACAGTCTCTGTCCCATTGCTGGGCTCCCAGAGAGAAGGACACCAAGAAGACCCTTGGGGTATATCCTTGGGGTATACTGACCTGGCACTGAGTCCATAGCCAGACCTGTAGCTATTTGGAGTCAGTGCAAACTGGCCTCTGCCATGTGACATATTGGATTGTGTAACCCTGATGCAGACCAGGGAATAGAATTCATTCTCCTATCAGCACTTCTGTGTCTCACACCCTTGTTACATTAACCCCATTAACACATACCAGGGACAGACAAACACAAACACAGAAAAAGAGCGAGAGGGTGATATGTTCACTAAATATGTATTTGTTTTTCAGATTCTAAACCAGAATTGCATCCAGATGGGATTGGGGTCATACACCCTGACACTGGCTTCCCATTACACTGGTATTCAGTGCAGATAGTTTTGCAAATTATCTATATAAAATATGACACATAGTTGTTTGGGTTTTTTTTAAATCCATTTCCTTAGTTGCTCTCCATTGTGATGTACTTCCTATGTCTCAAGTTCCCTGCTCCTTTTCTCCCTCTTAGTCTGTTGTTCCCGCATCTAGCTCCCTGCATTTCCCCCAGATGGACAGTTTAATTTGAGAATGATTTCCTTCCCCCTAAATGCCTGGTCAGGTTATTAGATGCTGCTGACTCTTCTAATTGCTGTGTCAATGACAGTATGTTTCGCAGCCTTGTTGTGTTGTTTTCGGACATCGGAAATGTTCATAATGATAATTGTCAGGGAAAGAACATTATTTAAAAAGCAAACCAGATTTCTTAGCCTCCGGCATTATTTGCCAGTCTTGAGGGATAAAAAACAAAACAAGAATAATTTAATAATATGGCCAGATTTGTAGGGTTTAAGTACAATATGAAAGTGTGGCAATAAAAACGCACAGCTATTAATGGTGTCATTCCTCCTCCTGGGGCTTCTGGTGAGTCAAGCCTTGCTCTTGTGTTTTATGGCTTCACCATGACACCTCAATGGAATTACTGGCACATTATAATAATAATAATAATGAATTTTATTTCTATTGTATTTCTTCTGACAGTCCCAGGGTGCTTTACAATTAGATACACAAAAAAGCAACATCAAACAAATGGCTCTGCAGTTTGATATACTCTTGAAAAGAGGAGCCATCCATTAGGTACTGCACCAGGAGAGGAGTCATCATCCCTATCTTATGTAATTACCTGACATCTCTTTCTTGTGACTATATCCTGGGTGCAAAGTGATAAGGGTATAAACCCCCTTTTGCATAAACTGTTTACAGTCAGCTGTGGATTATAGAATTTGCTCTCCAGCGCACCACCATATAGGGCACCAACATGTTTCTTTATCATCCCATAATTCTGGGCACAGGAATTCTATGTAGTAAACATTGTTATTTTAGCATCTGGAGACAGACCAATGCTATGGACAGGACATCTGGGTGATCCAAGTTCATCTCCCGGGCCTGTCTCTAGGACACCTATCAAAGATTCTTAGGGCAGGGGGTCTCAAACTGTAATCCATGGATCGCTAATGTCTTGCAGAACCTTTCTTGGTGCCCTAGAGAAAGCAGTGCCATGAAACAAGGAGGATTGGGGAGCTGGAAGAGGATGCAGGTATGTGGACATATCTCTTATTGGCTTGAAGAAAGGAAACAGTGACAATCATTGCTTGCTATTGGACTTCTGGAAATGCCCGAAAATGTCACACATTATGATTTTAAAGTGGAAACAATGCTGAAACTATATCCTACCTCACTGCTTTCTACCAGGGCTTTGGAGCTGTGCTCTGGCTCCGCTCCAGCTCCAGGCAAAAACCTGCAGCTCCACTGCTCCGGAGCTGCTCCACGCTCCAGCTCCGGGCTCCGCTCCAAAGCCCTGCTTTCTACCTCATCCTAATCCAGCTGCTTCAGGACTTGTGGAGTTCCCAGCCTCTGTTAATTGAAATAGTGTCTTTCAATGGTCTCGTGCTTCAGGATGCCCCTGTTTAAACCAGCATTTCCCCAAACCACCATGTCACAGGAAACCAGATGCAGAAAGAATCAACTGCCTCCCCCATCACTGCAAGACACCAAATTCCAGGGAGAAGGGAGGAGCTCTGCTTTCTAAATTTACTGATGTGTTTTCAGTTCTTGTGAGAAGTTCAGATACAATGGAGATGAGCACAGCTAAGCAAGTTACCTGTAGCACATAACTTATGCAATGGAATTTGCCTTCTTTTCTGTTTGTGAATTGGCTGTGACCAGAACAGTGTTCTCAAATGTATTCATTATTCAAAATGATTTGGGGGCCTAATGCAGAGGTACCTTTCTGTTGACTTAAATGGACCCTTAATAATTTCTGCAAATAATTCTTGGCCTGTGTCTTATTCACAAGCAGATCCCTGCAAGTATTCAAAATTCAAGCTGTTTTATTAGCTACATAGGTCACAGGATGCTGCTTCTGATACCTGGCTGATGAGCCTCTCTCTTAGCATTGGGTTTCTGATGCAAACACTTCTGACTACAAATTCAAAATTTGCTTTCCATTAACATTCTGTGAGATTTACTTAAAATTCACTGTTTTCAGAACCCTTCCTGCCAGTAGTTCATTGCACTTGTTAGAACAGTAGTCAAAGGCAAACACGAAAGGGGCACAAACACAGTCCGAGTGAGTTTGTTTAAAAATCGGAATGATGTGTGTGGGAAAGGTTTTGCAGCAGTTGACCAACTCCAGTGATGAGTGCTTTAGCAATGTTTAGGAAAACGCTCCCCATTTCTACCCCATTTCCCTACCCCAACTACAAACCATCTGTCAACATTTTATTCCAGGAGAAAGAAACAGTAAATTATTTTCAACTGTTAACATGCTCCATCCTTCTTAACCAGAACAGACAAAGTTGTGGTTTACAATACTAGCAAACTATGTAAATCTGAGTCACTAGGGAGTTGTGGTCCTCTTGTTTACCTTGCAAATAATCTGCTATTAACACTATACCCATTGAATATACTAATATGTACCACCTACACTCACATTACACATGCATTGCAGAGTATGGATGTACATATATTGTCAATCATCTTCCACATGTCAGTGTACAATGCAAGACAGTTATTTCCATATGTATGCACCCCTCATCTGCATCCCTCTGACTTTTCCACTGATGGATGCATGAAAAATAGAGAGCTAACGGTGACCCTTGTCTATTGGACTCACCTCTGTTGAGAGAGTCTGTAGTTGAATTCAAAGCCATCTAAAGCCACCTCAGATTTCTACCACTTTCCGTATTCTAGAAAGGACACTGATTGAAGGGAATGGGATCAGAGGGGCAGAGATACCATCCCAATCCCAACACCCAGTGTAGGAGACAGAGTCCATGGGAATGTTACCCCATAGCCACCTTTGGCTTTGTCTTGATGATCTTAGCATGGACCTTATTAGCTTTTGATCTGGAAGAGCTGCCCCAGAGCAATATTCCCAAGGACTCTGTCCCTTATGCTGGGAGTGCAGTGGGAGGGGAATCTAGTGGAACAAATGTCCGAGTTGCTCCTAGACCTGGGACTGGTATTAAAAGTCCTCTAGGCCTTCCCCACCATGCCCATGTTGGTAATCTTACCTAGGGGAACAGGAATTGAACTGAAAAGAGACTTTTTCTTGAATTCCCCTCCTGATCAGGGGAAGGCTAATTGGCAGGGGCAGTGTGGTGTACATGTAGGAAGCTTGTATTGTTGCTTCCTGTCCTGTAACTGTTCTGGGGTTCCACTGTTAGTTATAGCAGGGCAAATCCAGAATAACCCCATTAACATCAGTGGATTTACTCCAGATTTACACCAGTACATGAGAGGAATCTAGACCACAGCCTCCAGGGCTGTCAAATACATCACCTTCCCAAGAACTACAATTCACTTTATAAAGCAAACAAAACAAGAAAACACATGTTTCTTCCATGTCATTTAGTAAGGAGCTGAGAAACGGCACAGCTCTCTGATTGATGAAATGTGTACTACATTTGGACTAAAGATTCTAATAGATTCTGATGTGATTCTTTGATTCATACCAGGCCATCTGGATTTGTTTCTATGAGATGCTGTTTTAATACACTTAAAATTTCCCATTGCGTCTCATGCACCAAAAAGAGAGAGAGAGAGGCAAAAAAGCAAATTTAATATCGGAAAGACCTGAAATCTATTAAATATACATTAAAATGCATTTGGCTTCCCAATGGGTGCAAAATGCCATAATGTTTTCCTGGGTTTATGATGCTGGCAGAGGCTCTGAATGAAAATGGAGCAGAAAGCCCAGATCCCTGCTCAGTAGTTCATGGTAGGGAGAGAGCGTTGTCTCCAGTTTGCTAACACAGCAAAAATGGGAAAGACTTCTCAGATAGGGCCACAGAGGACACATTTCACATGTGTTTCTCTTAAAGATGTGCACAAAACCTGAACAGCAAGAGACATCCAGGTTCTCAAATTATTCAGGTTTCTCTCACCTACTCTCCTTCTCTACAACCTCAACCTAAGCCCCCAACCTTGTCTCTAGGGGTACGTCTACACTGCAGTTAAAAACCCATGGCTGGCCCATGCCAGCAGATGGGTTCACGAAGTTCAGGCTAACGTCCGTTTAATTGTGATGTAGACATCCAGGCTCAGGTTGGATCCTGAAAGGTGGGAGGGTCCCAGTGCTTGTGCTGCAGACCAAGCTGGAATGTCTGCATGACAGTTAAACAGCCCCTTAGCCCAAACCTCACAAGCCCAAGTCAGCTGGCACGGGCCAGCCATGGGATTTCTCCATCACACCCCTCCTTCATACGCCTCTCTCTTTAAAAAGGCTGTTTTGCAGCACCATTTCCTTAAACAGGCAGTGTTATCTACTGGTTAGAGCAAGGGGACTGGAGGGAAGGACTCCTGGGTTCTGTTCTCAGCTCCAGGAGCAAATGCGTTCATGGTAGAGAAAGGGGCTAGAAATCAGCACTACTAGATTTTATCCCTGATTCTGCCACTGACTTGTGGTATCATTTTGGGCAAGTCAGTTACTTTTTCCAGGCCTCAATTTCCCCATCTGTAAAACAGATTCTGAACATTCAGAGAATGTGCTACAGTTATCACTGGACACGCTTGTGTCTTAATCCCTCTACCCACTCTGTGTCTGTCCAGTCTGTTTAGACTGTAAGCTCCTTGGAGCAGGGATCATCTACTCTTCTGTGTTGGTACAGTGCCTAGCACAACGGGGCCCCATTCTCGGCCAGACCTGAGGCACTACCATAATAAACATGTTTACTAATAGTATTATTAAGTGATTCTATATTTCCTGCTTTAATAATAAGACAATCTAAGATCTTTGTATGACAAAGCATTCTCAGTGCTAGGTTTGGTTACCAGTCATTTGTGATTCACATTGCATTGCATATCTGTCTTGACCAGGAAGGAGACAAGGTGGCCACCCAGCTGTGCCAATGCCCTTCTGTCCTGCCCTGCAGCTGTTCTCTCTGGCCCTCCCCATGTTACTCCAGCCTTGGGCTCCCACACAGCTCTGCCAATGTGTCTCAGTCCTGAACTGCAGCCTCCAAAGCTGCAACTCTTCATAATTTGGGCAGGTCTATACTATGGGGTTAAGTCAACCTAAGTTATGCAACTCCAGCTATGTGAATAGCGTAGCTAGAGTCGACGTAGCTTAGGTCTACTTATTGCAGTGTCTACACCATGCTGGGTCAACGGAAGAAACTCTCCCGTCAACTTACCTTATGCTTCTCATTCCGGTGGAGTACCAGAGTCGACGGGAGAGCAATCTAAGGTTGATTTAGCAGGTCTTCACTAGACCCGCTAAATCGACCCCAGGTGGATCGATCACCACAGCATCGATCCACGGTAAGTGTAGACATCTGATTATCTGAAACCATTGGTCTAATGCTCCTTTCCCAATCTCGCATCCTAACACACCAGGCAAGTATACAGCAGGGTGGAGAGATATCAGGCAAGACGTCAAACTCCATCACAGCACAATAGCTGCTCCAATAGCTGCCTTTGGCCCAAGACTGTTGCCTTGGTCCATTGCCAATGTTTGGGTTTAATTTATATTTGCACATTAAATGCCAGTGATCCTTCACCTCCTCTCCATGTAGGGATTTCATTTCTGAAGTGGTTGCCAAAGGTTAAAAAGTGCAGCAGCTTCATTTTTCCTGCACACTTTGGTATTAATCTGTGAGCTCCTTATGGGCAGGGACAGGTTCTTACCCCATGTCTGTGCAGTGCCACACACACTGTTGGTGCTTATTAAATAGCAAATAATTATAATAATAATCAGCTCACTGGGCCCAATTCATACTTGGTGAAACTCCATTAACTTCAGTGGTATGCCAAAGATTAGTTTGGCCCGTTGATTTTGGCCTTGGGGCTTGGATTCTCAGTGTGCCAGGGGCAAACAACTGCTTTCTCTAGAACAATTCTGAGAATCACTGGAAGTTTTGGAGAATGGATCTTGTGTCCCGTATTTGCGTCCAGGCCGGGGCAAGGTACTGGCGGTAGGGATGGTGAACCACAGCATGGACTTGACATGTGCATAAGCTACTCCCAATATTGAATTGTAAATGAATTATCCTGAGCTTTGGAAGCACCAACACTGGGTTGGGACCTCAAGAGAGCAGACTTACAGTATTTCAGCCCTTCTGCTTCTTGTCCAAGTCACAACTGGAACATGCAAATGTGCACAGTGAAAATTAAAGTAATGAGAGGAAAAAATTGCCTAAGCTATTTAGGACCTCAAAGAAAAAAAAAAGATTAGTTTGGGTTAATTTCAAGCCTGAGTCACTAGTTATTTTATCTGAACCATCCAATTCATCCATCCAGAAGCTAAAGGAGACCAACTCCGCACTGTGCTCCAGAAAAACAGTACACGTGTGTGTGTTCATGCACAAGACTGTGTGTAACTCAGTGAGTGTGCATATATCTGTGCATATTAGTTCAGTGAGTGTATGTGGCTTTTTGAGTGTGCTAACTGTGTGTGTTCTCCTTTCTGAACGTCTCCAAAAGTCATAGCTGGTATGCAGCCCAGTTTACACTCCCACTGAATGGCAGATGTTCAGGGTAGACTGAGCCAGCATCAGGCCAGCTTTCCATGCTGTGAGAGTCTCTTCATCTGCTACAGTCAGGGGAAAGCTTCCCCAAAGACAGAGTCAGCCAGCAACCTGGAGATAATGGGAAGATGTTAAGGCAACACAGCTGGCAGCCATCAGTGCACTGCTAATAGCTGCTGAAGTCCATCGCGTCATTGTTCTGAGAGGAAGAGAAATGCCGACCTCTGGCCACCTTTAGATCCAACTTTCACTCAATGGGTAAAGAGTGCAGGAAGCCAGAACTGCACAGGAACCGGATGGGCTTCAGAAACAAGACCAAACGCAGCCCTGATTGGTCACAGATGGCTAAGCACACTGGGAACAGTTCTCCCAATTTCAACACCTACAAGAATCCCAATACTAAATGAGCTGGTGGATGAATCCCACCACATTTGAACCCTAGTGAAGGTCTGGATAAGAACCAGACAAATGTTTTGCATTTCCAGAGCCACATTCCTTATAAACTCCACCTAATTTCACCATTGTCTTATGGATATTTTTTTTGCAAGATCACAACTTTCTGGGGCATTGCGGGGAGGGGGTAGAAATGAATTTCCAAGATTCACCCTCTTTATCTTCCCTTCTTGCACAAGTCTTACTTCAAGCTGACCCACAGATCTAACACGGCACCTCACCCCACCTGCAACACTCCCCATTTTTCCAGTGCTCTACGAGTGAACCCAGACCTAAACTGAAACTTACAGTCATGCTAAAGCTTTACCCATGATCGGAAGAAAATATAAAATCATTGCTGGTAAAACTGGAAGATGATATAAAAAATTGGTGGAGTGGTAAATAATGAGGGAGGCAAATCAGTTACACAGGCCGATCTGGATCGTTGGGTAAGACGGGCTCATTTGAATAACATGCATTTTAAAACAGCCAAATGCAAGGTCAAACATGTAGGAACAAAGAATGTAGGCCATACTTACAATAGGGGTCATAATAGACAACCAATTGAACATGAGCCCCCAACATGATGGTGTACCTAATAGGGCAAATGTGAGCATTGCATGCATAAGCAGGGAAATAGCAAGTAGGAGTCGGGAAGTGGTATTACCCCTGCATATGGCATTATTGAGACAAAACTGGAATAAGTGTGTCCAGTTCTGGTTCCCACACTTCAAGCAGGATTTTGAAAAATTATAAAGGGTTCAGAGAAAAGCAAGAAGAATTGTTTAAGTAATGAAAATACGTATTGTAGTGACAGACTAAAGACGCTCAATCTATTTTGTTTATCAAGGAGAAGTTTAACAAATGACTTGATCAGAGCCTACAAGTACCTACATGCGGAAGAGATTTCTGATAGTAGGTGGTTCTTTAATCTAGAAGAAAAAGGCATAATGAGCTCCCCGTAGGTTGAAGCTGAAGGTAAACAAATTCAGATTAGCAATAACAGACCTATTTCTAACAGTAAGGGTAATTAACCACTGGAACATCATCTCTAGGAATGTGGTGGATTCTCCATCACTATAAGCCTTTAAATTGAGACTGGAGTTTTTTCTAAATGAGATGTTCTAGCTCAAGCAGAAGTTATGGGCTGATGTAGAATTTACTGGGTGAGAGTATAGGGCCTGTATAATTCAGGAGGTCAGACCACATGGTCAGAATTCTGCCTTCTGGCTTTAAAATCTATGAATTGTGCCATGTTTTTATGATGTGGACAAAAATTAACTATGGACTAGGGTGAGACACACTTAATCCATTTGCATTTGTCACATTCAGCAACAAGATTTGCATTCAGGTTTCCAGAAGGCCAAGATTACTTCTGTAGCCTACTGCGCTGCTGAGCCCCTGCCAGACTGCACTGACCTCCATCCCATGGAAAACTAGGACAGTTCACTAACAGGGCAGGTAAGAGGTCCAACACGTACTATGCCCAGGAACCAGTTGGATGTTCCATGGACTCCACAGAAGACACGAAGGGCTCCATTGTGGCCTCACAGTTGCCTGCCAAGAGAAAGAGACCCAGGCGTTTAAAGCCCGTCATGGGCTGGGGAAAGCAGCCACTATCTCGGTCAGGCTTTTTATACAAGCTGGACTACCTGAGCAGGAGGAAGAGGGAGTCTGAAGGAGGCTGGTAGTCCAGGCCTGAGAGAAAGAACTTTGTGATACAGTCGCCTGCCCAAAGTGAGGTAAACCCAGATGGAAAACCTGCCAGGGCTGGAAAAAACAACTTTGAATGTCTCTTTTTAAATTAATTTAATTCCATTTTAAATAGTAGTTTAAAGGCAGCCTTTAGCAAGTAACAAAAGGAGCTTTAAAGTGTCTAGGAACACTGAATGCTATGAAAGAGGCTGGGGAGCCCAAGGGACTTCATTAGGAATGCCAAAGACAATCATAAACCAGCTGCCAAACACAGCTTGCTGGCCTGTAGGGAACAGAGCTTTACAATGAATGTTGACCCACCAGAATCCCTCCTTATTCCTGTACCTGCCTCCATCGCACCAGAGTAATAGACAGGGGTGTGAGAATCCGCGACATGAGAACTGACAGTCCTCACTGAAGGCTTCAGCTCAGTTTTGCTTCTACTGTTTAAACTGAATCCTGTGTTTGTGACAGTGAGACCATTGTTGTTTGGAGCAGTGGTTCCACAGACCATGTCTAAGATTTCCACCTCATTTGAAATTTTGTCTGCACCTCATTTGAAATTTTGTAGGGGGTCTACAAATGAAAAAAAAAAAAAGTTGAAAACCACTGGTTTAGAGCCAGGCACAGCACAGGATGGTGCTAATGCTGCCCTTCTCCCTGCATCTCTATCAACACACCTTGCTCCAGATAATTAATATCCCAAACCCACCTCCACTAGTCCAACCCTGCTTGCCGACAGAACTCTGCCAAGCCCCTCACTCCTGCCCTGCAGCACCCCCTCCTTCCACTCCAGCCCTCAGCTCCCCACCCAGCTCTTCCAATGCACCTCATGCCTGCCCTGCAGCACCTCACCTGAAGCCCGGGTTTCTCCAGAGCTGCCTGTAAACCAAGGCAGTTGGTGGAGCAGTTTTGTGCCAGACCAGAGATAATGTATAACTGAACTGCTCTCCCATTGAGAAGCTTGTCTTCAGACAAATCTCTCTAAATACATTCCAGTGCCCTCGGGTCACATGTCTGACAGGTTTGCATTGTACAATGAGATCACGTGGCCATTTCTACAGCATTAAGTTCCAGACACATCAGCAAAATATGAAAACAGCTGAATCTAATAAACAATCTCAAGGCTGAGGATAACATGCAGCTACAGATAAGGAGACTCTCAGATAAACACACAGCATATGTATACATAATGCTGCTGCACAGAAAAAGCGCATTCCTGCTCTTGGCAGCTCCCCCAGACTCAGTAAGATCCAAAGAGCTCTGGGCACTAGCTGCCAAGCCCACAGCCATCTTGATAAGAACAGGCCATTTACATTCAAGAGCCCACTAGAGCTCCAACCAGCCCCTGGGGTGGGTAGTCTCTTAGAACCCCACTCCGAGATGTTTGGCCACTGATATCACTAGCTCTGATGGATGGATGGCTCCACTGGGGCTCAGTGAAGGCTGAGCTATTAAAACACCAGGCAGAGCACTAGTGAAAACCACCCAACAGCAGGGCATTGTCTATGGCTTGTTTCTAGAAGCCGCGCTACAGGCTTTGCTGGACAGTTCATAGAATCATAGAACCATAGAAGATTAGGGTTGGAAGGGACCTCAGAAGGTCATCTAGTCCAACCCCCTGCTCAAAGCAGGACCAATCCCCAGACAGATTTTTACCCCAGTTCCCTAAATGGCCCCCTCAAGGATTGAACTCACAACCCTGGGTTTAGCAGGCCAATGCTCAAACCACTGAGGCTTATCCTAGATAGAAAATATGATCTAACGGGCAGGCTCTCAATATTCTTCCTCTCTAGGTTGGAAGTTTGAGTGGATTTCTCTGCGTAAAGTGTCCACATCTGGGCTTAGATACATGCTGCAATTTCTACAGTATTATCCAGTGACAGTCTTTCAAAAGGAAAGCGATCGATGTCAGAATCACCGAGTCCACACTACCGTGCCTAATCAGACAGAAAGATAGATTTGCAACCATAATCTATGGAGCCAAATTCAGACTTGCTTTAACACCATTGATTATGGAAAGACAAGAGATGGATCTGGTCCCATCAGCTAAGGGTCTCTAGACATTGGATACATTATTACATTTTTTGGCTGATCTCCATAGTCTTTAACTGCATTCATTATAATTAAAATGTCTACAAAGGAATCTGGCTGTAGACCAGGTTCACTAGTGATATCAATGACTTTCCAATACATGTGATAGCTTTAGCCAATGCCAGCTCTAAGGTCTGGTCTACACTACGGGGGGGGGGGTCGAACTAAGGTACGCGACTACCTTAGTTCGACTGACTTACCCGTCCTGACGCTGCGGGATCGAAGTCCGCGGCTCCAAGGTCGACTCCACCACCGCCGTTCGCAGTGGTGGAGTTCCAGAATCGACCGGAGCGCATGGGGAGTTCGAACTATCGCGTCTTGATTAGACACGATAGTTCGAACTCCGAGAAGTCGAACTCTCCGCATCGACCCGCGCGGTAAGTATAGACCTACTCTAAGGTCTCCCCAGGTCTGTTTTCAGAGGACAGAACTGAACAGCAGTGAGATCAGAGACAAAAAATAAGAGATTGTCAAAGTGGACAAGACCAGGAGAAATAAAATAACTTTAACAACTCTTTAACCAATAGGCTGGCAGTGTGCAAATTACTGAATGCAAACTGTGTGCCAATTGGCTGATGCATCTCGATGTCATAAATCCATCTATAACATGGATGGCAATGCTCAGCGTTTATCTAGCCACTTTTTCCTTGAAAGCATTTTATAAATAGTAATTAAGCCTCACAATCCACTGGGAGATAGGTATTATTCCCAGTTTACAAATGGTGAAACTAAGTGACAAAGAGAGAAAGACATTTGCTTAAAATCACAGTCAGTGTCAGAGCTTGGAAGAGAACTGCGAAGTAAGCTCCATAAAACATTTTTTGGACAAAAAATATTTTTTCAGTGAAAAATTCAGATTTGCGTTGACTGAAACATTTCACAAATTAATACTGAATTTGTCAAATTGTTTCAGCTGAAAACACACAAAAAGTCCAACAAAGACTAAATGACTTGTTTTGAATTTTACTTCCATTTTATTTTTTTTTAAAAGGTAAAAACACTGAAAACTGAACAAACGGCTTTGTCTTATGTTGAATTTTTTTTTTTCATTTGGCCACTGAACCAAAAAAATTGGTTATTGGCACAGCTCTGCTCAGGAGTCCTTAAAACCATTTCCCCCTCCAGGCCGTAACTATGGCTGTTCCAAAATCATGTGTCAGAAAACAAATCTTAAAATAGTTTTCTTCTGTAGCAGGAAATTTCTGGTGAGTAGAAGCCAAGAAAACATGCTTAACAATGAGGTGAACTGCATGATGAGGCCCAAGGACTGTGGGAAGAAATGGGCCCAGGACATTTTGTGTCCAACATTTGTTCACTGACATAATAACAAGGACATTATAATAACATATATATGCAGCACATCTTACCACCTCATGAGCTACAGTGGTGCTGCCCTCTCTGGAAGGAGGCAGTCAGATAACCAGTCTTTAATGGGTCTTAAATGTTTAGGCAGCGCTAACAATGTTATGGTCTCTATTTGCATAGCACTCAGTTAGCCTAAATCAGAAGACAAAAAGCTGAGCTGCCAGTACCTGTCAATGTGCCAACAAATCTATAAAATTTAGGGAAACTGATTAGGGCTCTGAGCATATCAGAGAGTTCTAGGCTTGCAGTTTTACTGATCACTATATTGTGCAGAGGTGTGCATACCTAAATGCAGGCAGTGTTTGTGTATATCATCCAAAACACTAATACTTAGAACTTCTATGGCACTTTTCTTGCGCAGATCTCAAAGCAGTTTACAATGGACTGTTACTATCATTGTCCCCATTTTACAGATTGGATGCACCTGTGCATGGGGATGTCTATATGCATGCATGTCATTTCCTTTTGTGCACCCAAATACATGCCAGGCACCTTCACAATATAAGTGAGTAAGCAATCCCAGTCCCACAGAGCTTACAAAATAAATGCCCCCGACACACAAGCAAAGATTACAAGGAGACAAAAAAAGAAAGGAAAGGAAGGTAAGTAAACAAGGGTAATTAATATCAGATGGTTAATCAGTGAGGCATGGATATATTTGGAAGTTTCCATTAATTAACTTGTGTGTGTGTGTGTAGTTATTATCTGTATCAGACCCTAAAGTGTTCCAGGTGCCTCCACATAAAAAAATAAATGCGCCCCCCCCCCATACAAAATTGGGTTGGGGTGGGGGCGGAGAATAAGTGATGTCAACAAACAATGGAGTGGCGAAAGGGAGAACAAGGATAAATAAGATAATAATGTTACTCAGTCTGTTACGAGCATATACCACAGATTCGCCTTTCTCTCCTCACCAATCCTAGCACTGTATTCTCTTTAACTCCTTGCATCAGCTCTGAGTCCTCATTCTCCTTTTTTGCCCCCTGTGTTGCACTGAGGTTTGATACTTGTATCATTTGCTAAAGAGCAGTAGAAAGACATAGCAAAAGCAGATCTGCAAACACTGGGGTCTGCTTAGGAACCCATGGTACCTCTGGGTTCTGTGCAAGAGGGGCCATTGCAGTAATGAACAGCTAGGGATGGAACTTGTGGATTTATAATGACAAAATACAAAGTGATTTAGGATGGTTGGGAAGGTTAATGCAAACCAGTCATAATTCCTATCCCTGGGAGGGCATCGATCAGCTCCGCCTGAAATTGCAGATGCACTCAGAAGCTCTTTTGTGACTCTGGGGCACCAGTTCTCCAAGGATATGAAATGCACAACCAACTAGCCAGTGTGTGAGTCATTGCAGCCTGGTTGGTTATGGATGTGGAAAGTGCCTGTGCCTCATTGGGGGAAGTTTGCGGAGGCCTTTGACACTCAAGGGTTGCTCAGTAACAATATCAGCGCTGCGATCAGTCTCCCCTTCCCTTCAGACAATTCTATTATTTCCTCCAAATTATTACTCAGTGGTTAATTTCACTCTGCCCTTCAACAACAAAGAGGTTTCACATCAAGAGTATACAAACCCCGTCCCAGTGTGATACTGTTAACCTGAAAGCAGGAGGCATAAAACTACTTTCAGATCCAAATACAGAAGCAAAGCCAGACAAATTTACATGAAAACATTGTTCTGGTCTCTGGAGAGGCAGAAAATGTCTCTCAGTTGAGTTTTGTGGTTTCATTTGGGCTTTGTGATGAAATGTGTGGCATGGTGGGTTTTCTCTAACAAAACCCAAGAAAGTCCTCACAAAGCTCACAGGACCTCTGGTACACCTTCACTCTGCAGAAAGCTTCACAAAACTCGCTGCTTTCACTTCAGTTTCACCTTGACCATGGTGGTTTTAAACAAAGTGAAACACCTGGACTGAACCTGATGCAATGTGTGCAGAAATGCAGATGAGCTGAAAACAGAAATTTTCCCATGGCCTTAAACACTGCATTTGAGGTGTAGAATGGCCAGAGGGAATATCTGACCCATATGAAGTATTCACATTTCAGGGAGGGTTTGAGGAAAGACATATTTAAAGTTCCCATCACTTGTCCCCAAAAGGAGGTGCTGCAAACCTCAATTTCTTGATCAGATTCCAGCGCAGATATTTACACTGTCCCCTTCCTTACTCCTACACTCTCCTTTTCAGTTTCCTCTGAATAAAAATCTCCTCTTTTAGCCCGGCACTTCTCGGCAGTACTGCCGGTGACTGCCTGGTGTTTCAACAGGGTGAGGGAGGCATTTCACTGCAGCAGGTGAAGTGATTCCTTCATGAGGCATACTCTGCCAGCATTTTACAAAGCAGACTCCCATTGAACTAGGGGTGGGATGTGGGCGTGACCCCATAATTCAGAGCCTTCTCCAGTTCATTGAATAGCCCTAGATTATGGTGTTTGTCTCCACTGTGTCTTCAAATCCCTTTATTCCAGTTTCTAAAAGAAGGGCTTTCTGGTTTCTGCACTGGTGCTATTTTTCTAGTCAAATCCCCTCCACAGAGCTTCTTTCGGGGAAGTCAGATTCTCTCATTCCTGGCTAACCTTTCCAGTCCCCGTGTGTGCTCAGCCATGCCTTTTATTGCTCATGTGTGTGGAAACAACACAGCCCACATCAGAGCAAAGTCAAGTCTCCTGTGAGAGTGCTCACAGGAGAATAGGAGGAGAAGGGACTTCTCACCCCACCCACGGAGAGGAGAATGGAGACTTGTCACATGCTTCATTCCATTTATTGCACACGAATGGGACAGAGATCTGGCCATGTCAAAATGATCTTATTTAAAATACGCAGCAGGGCACTAGAGGAAATGGCATATCTGTTCCAAGCTACAGCTGCATCTCATCCAAAGGGGCTTCACTTGATGTTTCTGAGCCATCTCCCATAAGCACTGGATAGAAAAGCAATATTAGGGTTTGGGGGGAGCAGTTATTGTTGGGCGTTTAGCATAGTTTTGCCAAATGAGCCTCAAACATCCGGGGGGTTAATTCAGCTGACTCAGCTGCACAGCATCATCACATCACCTTGAGACCCAGGGCGCTAGCATTTGGAGCATGGTGTCATCACACTGTGATGCTGCCCTGCAGGTGTCATCCCGCCCCCTCGCCGGAGACTACCGTGAGTGTGGGTGACAGCTGAGGATTATCCACGGCTTCCACACAGATGGCAAGCCAAGCAAGAAGTGCCCTGTGGTGCTGAGTCGTACACTGCCTTCTACCTTGTGCATCATTTTTACCTGTTCAAAGTAAGTGCACAGCAGCTGTAAAATGCTGCCGAAAGACAAGGTGCAAGGCAGTGGAGAATGAGACAAAGAATTCTCAGAGTCTGTTCCAGCAGGCACTTCTTCATGGGCACAGCCCCACCAGCACTTCATTCCTGGTATTGTCCTCCCCCTTTCCTTACAGACCCTCAGTACATTGTTGGGACTGGGGATACGGACAAGCCCATTACTTAGGGGGAAGGGAGAGGAGACAAAAGGCTAAGGATCAGCTGCTCCAGATCTAAATGAAAAAGCAAACTTTTCAATAATTCAGACCTCCTTGCATCTAGGAAGGACCTAATGTAGCGCTCACTTGCTATGCCCTTTGCAGTGTGGCACAATGGAGCAGGAAGAGCAGCACAAAAATTAGTGGAGCAGGAAATTCCAAATGATGTGGAAATGATTGTGGGGAGGGAGAAATCCTGGACGTCAGTGACACAGGGTCTCTGTGCTCCTGATATTAAGTTAATTAGGCCAAGAAGAAGTAGAACACCTTCGAAGTCCCCGTGCAAAATGGGCGAGTGGCCACTAAGAGGCAGAGAGAGTGAATGCAGAATGAAACTCAAGGTGGGGAGGTGCAATCTCAAACTGTTCAAACAGATGCTGTGCAAGCTTCCACCATGGAGCTCTGTCAATGCACCTGGTTCTGGCCCAAAGCACCCTCTGCTTTTTCAGTCCACACAGCTCGGTCAATACACCCCCATCCTGCTTTCCAGCAGGGACACCTCTACAGCTCTGTGTGTCCTGCTTTTCCCAGTGTGGGCCTCTCCTGTGCAGGGACTGCCACCCATGCTCACTTGTGCTATAGGTTGGTTTGTTTGCCATCCAGGGATGATGAGTGTTCTTTTAACATGAATGCTAGTCAGCCCTCTGACAAATGCCCATTTTCTGGCTGAGAAGCCACTAAGCTGATAGTGACTTTTGAACTCAGATCTCTAGAGATAAAATATAATGTTTATAGACCACTCTCCCCATATCTTCCCACTAATAAAGCTGGCAGCCCCTCCTCCTTCTCATTCACATGCTTTTGCTTTTCTCAGGACATTTGTCAAATATTAAGTTTAAAGGCTGTGGTTTCCCCTTGATGCACCCCCACGTCTCTCTGCAGGTGAGGGTGGTAGGATATGTATTTTCACTGTAACTGCTACAGAAAAGGAGACTTCAGCGGGCAGACACACACCAGTTGAATTACACTATCAGTAGCACAAAGGAGGGAAAGCATTGTGCCAGAGCACAGGGTGCATGCAACAGAGGCACAGGCAGCCCTTTTAGCAGCCCCCCAGGAAACAGCCCCATAGTGCCTCATTTTCTTAATCCCTCTCTAGGTGGTAGCCAGAGATAACTAATCACCCACTAATTATTAATCAATTCCCTGTGACTTTATCTTAACTGGCCTCTTTTCCATTCACCCTTCCCCAGGACCTTAGGCCAAGATCCACAAAGGTACTTAGACTCCTAATGTCCTTTCAGGTCAACCCCACAGCCACTCATTCCCTACTAGCCTCCCAACCCTGCTCTTACCCTGTAGCCTTGCCCCTCCTCCCCCACATTAATGTCTCCATTTTTGACAGTGTGGCTAATTGGCCAGGCCTGGCCAACCCAACCCTCCCAAATTGCTTTCACATGGGCTGCCCACTGGCTCCAGCTGCAAACAGAAGGCTGGGCGCTGCCCCAGCACTAACTATGTTTATTTAATAAGGCTTAAAAAACTAATTGAGCTAAACTGAAACCTAACAGCCCGCAGCTGGGGTGGCAGCAGCTGGTGGGGCTCGCCCGGCGCCCCCTTTTATCTCACTTCCCCCCAACCCCCCACTGGTCACTGGGAGAAGAGGAAAGTTAACAGCCTGCCTGGCTGTGGAGAATCATATTGGCCTGTGTAAACCCTGCTGCTGAGGTGGGTCTGCCTGCCTGCTCCTATCTCAGCCAGGCAGCCTGGGTCTTCCCTGGTGAGCAGAGGAAGGGAGGCAATGAGTGGATTGCTGGGGTTAACACATGCCCCATAGCCAGGGAAATGAGGCGGGTGCTCGCTGGGCTCTGCCTGCTGCTGGGGCAGCACTTTTAGCTGGGAGCTCCTGGCTGGAGAGAATGGAAGGGGAAAAATGGAAGAGGAGAAGAGACAAGGGACTCTGTAAAGAGGGGAAATGAAGAATAGATGGAGCAGAGCGGGAAGGAGAGAAGAAATGAATGAAAGAGAGTGACAAGGAGCGTGGGGAAGGAGGAGCCAGGTGGATACACACCTGGAGAGATGAGTGACAGATTGCAAAGAAGAGCGGGAAGGGGAGAAAGCCACGACAACAGGAGAACAGAAAATAGTAGCCCAGAGAAAGTCAGGAAATGGGGGAAAGAAGCGTGGGGGTGGCCTACAGCTCCTACAGCATGGCCAGAAGCTCTGCTCTCACTGTTTGCTGGGCAATACTCTGGTCCCTGCGCCACAGCTCTGCGCTGCTCGCTCTGGGTATGTCTACACAGCAAGCCATGATGTGATTGCAGCCAGGCTAGGTAGCACTTTGTACCCTTGACGTGTCTGAGAGAGACGCTGCTCCCCCAGAGCAAGGCAGCTAGAGAGAGCAGCTGATTATTTCCCAGCATGAGCAAGTGAAGGCAGAGTTGGATAGGCCAGCCAGTCACTAGAGATGCCAGCCTGTGTCACTTCTGTGTGCTCTACCATGAGCCCAGCTGCTGGAGAGTGATTAGCCAGTGGGAGTGATAGGGGAGAAAGAACAGCTTCCCATTATGGAGCTGCTGTGCTGGCGAGGTGGCAATGGAGATGAGAAAAGGAACCTGTAAAACAATTAGAGCCATCGGATTCATTTAAAGGCGCAAAGCTCCTCTGGGCACTGATCTGCTAATTTTATTAGCCTATAAAATGCCCTGAGCACTTATGGTGTAGTATGAATAATAAATCCAGATGCCTAGTCGATAACAGCTACTCATATGTTCGGTCTGCCCTGGGGAATACCTGAGTACATCGTGCCTTTCTTTGAATCCCTCCACTGGCTTTCCCTTCTTCACCACATCAAGTTCAAGCGGAACTCTGTAATTAGCTGTCCTTGCCTCTTTTTGCATTGCTCCTCATCCCCTCCATTCTGCCAGGCATGCCAGACCTGTTGCTCTATTTGTTCAATTCTTCCATGTCAATTCCTGTGCATGGAATGCTGTTCCCAAGCTGCTACTCCAGGTCACCACGCTCTCACCCTCTCAATTCTCTCCTCTAGACATTAATCTCCCTTGAAGCCTTCAAGAAGCAGCCAGCTAATAATTACTAAGAAGAGGCTGCAACTGAGGATAGGTCATGCAAATAAACTTTCACTGTGAAACTCTTACTCCTGTGCCAGCATCGCCCCGACCACTCTGTATAATACAACTCTTCCTCTGTCACTCCATTTTGTCTTTAAGATGCTTGGGACAGGGACTGTCTTCATGTGTGTCTGTACAGTGCCCAGCATAACAGGGCCTCAGTGCTGAGTGGGGCCTTTGAGTGTTATTTCTATTGCAGGAATACTTAAAGTACAGATAAAGAATTGCATGGATCTGGCTAGTGAAAACTCCCTGTCATGCGTTTCAGGGCTGGGGGGGCAGAGCTCCAGGCCACTAATGATGGTCACTGGAAGCAGACAACTAGTAAGAAAGGGGGACCCTGCTTCTGAATGGCTTGGTATATACTCGGTCCTAGACACAGACCTTCAGCGAACACTGAGTAACAGAGAAAGTGTGAGATATATGGATACCTTTTACCACACACTGTATCAGATATACAGCCAGTCAGGTTAGGGAGTCCCCCAGAGGAGGTCCACTATTCTGCAGTGGGGTTAGCCCAGAAAAGCATATGCTTCCTCCTAGAGAGATTACAGCCCCATACCCAGATTGATCCTTCAGTACATCCTACATCAGACAAGGAAAGGAGAGGGTAGAGACATCACTTGGAAATTGCTACCTTAGGCTTAAGTTCCTTCCAAAGCCCCTACATTTGGCTGGGGATTGCATGCAATACAAGGTGTGACATTATTGATATAATCTGGGACCATATAGAACATGGCTGCAACCAAGGTCCTGTAGTGGCACCAAATCTTATGTAAAGGGGGTCATATGAGGTATCTAAGACCAGGTTATGGGTTGCTAGTTATGATTATGCTGTCTGTGTGCATGTGTCATTTTTTAGTTGAAATTAGGAATATTGGCTCTACACTGTCTGTACTTCAAATTTATGCTATGCTTCTGGGTGACATCCCAGACAAGTTGGTGTTAGCTCTGCCTAGCCTGCTCGATGGCCCATTAAGGACCATCAGCTATACAATTGACCCATTGAGAGAAGGCAGATACGCCTTGTACTCAGCAAAGTATGCAGGAACTTGCTCATGTGACTGCAGACTCCATTTTGCTGTAATTTTCCACAGTAAGAACAAAGAGGTGTTCTTACACCTGGAAAAGACTATAAAAGGCTGATGCCTCATCTCCATCTTGTCTTCAGTCCTGCTTCTTACTTCTGGAGGGACTTTGCTACAAACTGAAGCTCTGAACAAAGGACTGAATGACCCATCCCCGGGGGGATGTACTCCAGAGACTTGATTTGAACCTGCAGTTTATTCTATCACTGCTACAAGCCAGAACCAAGAACTTTGCCATTACTGTATGTAATTGATTCCATTTAACCAATTCTAGCTCTCATCTATATCTTTTTTTCCTTTTATGAATAAACCTTTAGATTTTAGATTCTAAAGGATTGGCAACAGCATGATTTGTGGGTAAGATCTGATTTGTATATTGACCTGGGTCTGGGACTTAATTCTTTGGGATCGAGAGAACCCTTTTTTTCTTTATTGGGGTGTTGGTTTTCATAACCATTTGTCCCCATAACGAGTGGCACTGGTGGGGATACTGGGAAACTGGAGTGTCTAAGAGAATTGCTTGTGTGACTTGTGGTTAGCCAGTGGGGTGAGACCAAAGTCTTCTTTGTCTGGCTGGTTTGGTTTGCCTTAGAGGTGAAAAAAACCCAGCCTGGGCTGTAAGTGCCATGTTTTAAGCAATTTATCCTGAATTGGCACTCTCAGTTGGGTCCCGCCAGAACCACATGGTCACACAAGGTAAGAGGGAATCCTTGAAAAAAATCTTTTAACTGATTGATTTCTATTACAGGTATTTCAATGCATTCGCTGTAATTAAAGTTAAACATCTGGGGGGAAATAGGAGGAAAATCTTCCAACCACTTTAAAGAGAGGCTTTCAGTGAGGAAAAGCAATAAAGCTTGCCATGTTTAAACAAATCCTTTTTACCTTTCATCATTTCCCTCCACAGCCCTGGCTAATTATCAAAGCTATTCGTGTTCCTGGGATGGGCTGACGTCCCTCCTGGGCCCCTTCTCCCATCCTTCTGTGTAACTGTAATCCGGAATCTATGGTATCGCAATCAGTGACAGGGAAATAGGAATACTGTCAAGCAGGGTGGATCTGATGGCTAGTTGGTGGCCTTTTCAAAAGGAGTTTGCAGAGTCTCAGGCCAGTTCCTAGTGGACATATGTCCACATCACAAAAACTACCAGCCCACTTGGCACCAACTGGCCTTTTTGTGGGAGTGTTTGACAGTCTGAACAACAACAAAAAGGGTCCTGGAGAAGCAACTCCCTGCTCAGTTGCTCGAGGGGTCCCTCTTGGGAGGAGGTTTGGCATTTTGGAGAGGCAGCATGTATGGGAAACTTGCACTGCCGTTCTTTGTGCTCTCTCTCCTGTGGGTAACAGAGGCCTTTAGTCTCTGGCATTGTCAAACTGGCACTTTCCAGCAGCACAGAATTCACCCTAAAAAATGTTTTTTAAAGAAAATAAAAATGAACAAAGAAAGGAATCTGACCTTGCTGCAGGGCATAGCAGAAAGGGAAACTGGACAGAAAGGCTGAAGAGTGCCTATTCATATTCCAGTCTCTGGGACAATTCAGTGTTGAGGAAACTACAGTTGAATTAAGCTGCCCTTTTGTTGGTGTGGTCTTTTTCATGTTTATCCCATGTTGTAATGGGCTTGCTCACACACTCTTGAGTGGCTGGAAGGCTGAATGAAACTTTCCTAACATTTCCCACTGGTGCAGTTCTACCCACGGTAACAACAATGGGGGCCCAACTGTAGATGGTTACCTGTATTTTAACCACAGGTTTAGAAATCATGATACTTGAAAGACTGATAGCCACCAGCACTTTGTCTACGCTAACTCTTTTAGCATTGCTATCAATAGCAAGAAATATATCTAGTGTAGACAAGACTCACTACTGGCCAAAGGAGATTCCCATTCCCACAAGTGCTAGAGCAGATGCTCCTGGATTCAGTGGTTCCCGCTTAACGGCATGAAAAAGTTTATCCTCACCACCCATGCAGACCACAAACTCTACCCGCTTGTATGTTTCACATAAAACATAGCTGGAAAATTGAGGAGGGAAAAATTAGTAGCATTACTAAAATAGTGATAAAGTTAATGCAGTAGCAGGCAAAATGATTTTCAGATAGTAAAAAGTGATCAAGTAAATCAGTTTAAAGGTCTTGTTGGGGGCCTGGGTTTTCCCTTGGAGAACCCAGATGACACACACACACGCACTGTATGGGTACCGCCTAGAGGCATACAAGAGCTGGAAACAGTTCTGTTTTTTTAAAAAAGAATAGTCATTTAACAAAAAGGAGGCGATGATAGATTGAAGCTCAGGCGGGAATAGGCTGGACTATGGAATGAAGCAGCAAGGGAAGGCAATGGTGTACTGTAAATCAATGTAAGGGGGAGCTGGAGCCATTATTGGAGAGGAGGAATCTGAGGGTATGTCCATAAATGAGATTTGAGGGGAGCGAAAATGGCAGTATCTAGGCTGATTTGTGTTTCCTGGGCCCTGTGATGGGCCAGATGGTCTTTCCAAGCCTTAACTATGTTGCTGTGTTCTGATGTAATCAGTACTTTGTTCCTAATCTCTAGGGAAAAACAAAAGGTGGAGGGAGGGGGAAATGTTCTATGAAATTTCCCTTTGTTCTTAAAACCAGAAACAGCTGCTGTGATTTATGAGAGGCTGATTGGCCAAGGCAGTAGCTAGGGCGGAGACTCCACCCTGGGAAGGAGGAGTTACTGCAGCCAATGGGAATAACTGCTGAGAGTTTGGCAAGAGAGAGACACATAACTCAAGTTGTCAAAATAAAGAGTTGAAAGGGACAAGGAAGTGGAGAGAGAATGGAATTGCTATTGGAAGTGAAGGAAAATAGCTTTACCCTTTGTGCAAAACCATTCTTGAATCCATCTCTGGCTTTTGGAGCAAGAAGAGCTGCCCGCAGGGTGAAGACAAAGTAAGACATTAAAAAAAAATATTACAGAATCCAGCAGCAGCAACCACCTGCCAGGACTCTAGGGATTCCCCTTCCCATTTCCAGAGTCAAATGCAGGAATTACTGATCCCAGAGGAAGCTTCTGTTCTCTAGGGAAAGCTGCTTCTATTCCACTCAGGTACATGTTGGCCACAATGACCACAGAATGGCAATGGTAGCACCTGTGAAGAAATGAGAGACTACACTACCTTTACCTGTTGAGATCAGGGTTAATATTAGGGATGGGAACATCCTTATTTCACTGTGCATGGCCGCCAGGATTGGAGTAGCAGCGGGTGCTGAGACTCAGGAGTGAAGTGTATTGACAGAACTACAGCTGAGGAACTTGCACACTGTCTGCCTTGCCCTGTGCATCTTGTAGCTATCAGTGCTCTCAGCCCCACACATTTGCCATAGTACCAAATTCACCTTGCCATGCTAATCCAACATGCCAGGATCAAGGAGATTAAAACCTGTTGGTAGCACAGAGAGGGCTGACAAACTCTCCTTGATGGAAGAAACAAAGGAGCAAGGGAAGCATTGCTGGAGTTGGGAGGGAAGCCCATATTCAGGGACCGGGTCCCACTCCTGAAGATATTTACAGATGAAATAAAGTAAATGTAGCTTGCAAGGAGCCCCTGCCGATGTCCATGGGGTTAGAGCACAGTGTAAACTAGCCCTCCTCATGCTGCTGACTGGAGGCCTGAAGTGAGACTGAGGAAAGGCACTGCCCCTCCCTGCATGTGACTCAATTAGGGCTGATGGGAGGGGAGGACAATGTGCTGCTGCAGGCAGCGTGGACACTAACCCTGCTTGCAGTCGGATGCCTTTACCCACGCCTGGAATTGTCTCTCAGCGGCAAGTGCCCACTTTCAGATGGTGGCTGTCTCTGCTCATTACCACAGACCCAAACTGCCAGAGGAGAGGGGCTGAACATGACTTGTCTTCTCCTCCAGTCCCACTGTCAGGAGGAAGCTGAGCCAGGTCCTTCTATCAGAGGGCAAAATGAGGCTCCTCATGGGCTACTATTAGGTAATTAAGCACCCTTGTGCTACCCATTTCTGCGGCTTTGCCTGACCAGCGCTCACCTCCTGATCCCAGTGCTGATCATGTCCCTCCAGCTGTGCCATTCACCTCCCGCCCCCAAACCATGCCTTGCCACACACCCTTAGCCATTCAGCCCTAAGCTAAAATTGCTCTTTCCACTGAAGCAGATCAGGGTGCCCAGGCCTGCAGCCCAAATGCACAGAGTGGAAAGAAAGGAGAAACGCCGCTCTCCAAGTCAGCACGTGTGGGTGGTTTCTTGTTTGCAGCACTAAGAGACTTTTGGCAGGTCAGCTCTGTGGACATGCCAGCACGACAAGCTGCTTGCCAGCTGTGCACTTGCCACTGGCTGCCTCCTGTGCCTTCTGGTTTTAGTTACCCAGGCTGGTCACATTCCAGTGTAAAGTGCATTTTTCATTCCTGCCCACCCCCTTGGATTTAGTGCTTCCGAACAGTTGCAGGATGCAACCTCAGAGCCTGGGGGCTGTGGCTCAGATACAGAGCCACTAAGTAGGTGTAACCCCCAAGGAGATTACCTAGATTCCTGGGGCTCTGGCAGCTCAGGGAGGGGGAGCCAAGGCAAACTCAGAGTCTGCCCGGCAACAAATAGGGAGTGAGATGCCCCTTCCAGGGAGTTCAGGAAAGGGGAGAAGCCATTTTGGAGTCAGTCTGGAGCCAGCCAGGGCAAGGGCAGGACTGGCTGTGTGGGGAGTTAGTAAGGCCCAGGCCTGCATGCAGGGTTCCCCCTGAGAACTGGCCTCTAGGGATCTGAAAACAAGATCCCTCAGCTGGGCTTTTCCTTCTCCACTGGTGATTCCCAGTTTGTAGAGTTTTGCTGGAAAACTTTCTCAGCCAGGCTGAGTTAGCCCTCCAGCTCCCTAGGTGAGACCAGTCACCACATGGTCAGCTCTGCTCTGGCTGCTAGTTCAGGGCTGCTGTGTGTGTGTCTGGACAGACGGCTAGGAGACTACAGTTTGGATTTTAGTACTCCTTGAGCCCTGCACCTCTTTGTGGTGAGGGGAAATCCTGGGACCAAAGCAGCCTGATTCCTGCCTGAAGAGGATCCCTGCCAGCAGAGATCAGCCCCTCTGCAGTGACTGAGGAGTCCAGAGTCATCTCTGAACCTGAGGATCATTCATGGAGTTTGTGAGGGCACCATCTTTTAGTCAGTCAGTCAGGGAATTTCTTTTGGGGACTCCCTACTCCCTGAACTGTGTCTTCAAGCCAGGGTTTGGGGATTTTATAACCAGCCGCATATTAAACCTATGGAGGGATTTACCACCTTCTCCCATGTGTGAGTCCTTTGGGCTGTACTGAACCCAGTCAGCCACACTGCTAAACCCCTGCAGAGAAGATATCGTGGTCATAGGTCATCAAGGGCCCCAACAAAGTACGCGTATCAACGGGACACTAATCTTACATTTGCTACCTCAAGTCACATGAGTGGGGAAAGTCACAGGTATTCGCAGCGTGGGCACCGGTGAACCTAACAATAGTGCTACCCTGTTATGTTATATTTGTCTCCTGTTTAATATAATTATTGTGTTAAATATATTGTATTTATTTGTGTTATTTCTTGGAAGTCTCCAACTATCTGGCAAGTAAGTGGGGATTACCCTGTGGTTAGAATTTTCCTCCCAAGATGCCTTGGTGACCCTGCCAGGAAGGAGCGAGGGGGGGTGGAGGCACCGCTGAATAAATTAATTGGAAAAAATAAAGAAGATACACCCTGCTGAGTGGGTGGTGGGATCCAGAAGAACCCAGACCTGTCCATCAAAACCTGTGAGCAGATTGGCATTAAAGAAGGTAACCAGGTGGAGGGGGCGCTACATAGGGAGCACACTCTTGCGGGGCTACCCTCTCCCTGGTGACGTACCTTCAGCATGACCAGGAAGCAAAGAGCTCTTTTAGGAGCAATGCGAAATAGATTATTTTCCACGTACACTGGCACCTCAGCTTGTTTGCAGCGAGCCAACTGCATCTCCTCACACTGACGCAGGTGTGCAAAGCCATGCAAAATTGCAGGGCATCTGCTACATTCAGTGACACACTCGTCCTGTTTGTGCCCAGATGGCACAATGTGGGTGGCCCAGCATGCTTTGTAAAGCAACAAATCACACTGTGCAGTGGAGTGACTCTGGGGGTGAACACAGCCACTGTTCTGGGCCCAGCAGCAGCATGCACGTGGTCTCAGGTGCTGGATACCATTTTACTGAGAGGGGGGGTGTTAGGCATGAAGTAGGATTATTTCCTCTAAACCATCCAGGAAATGGCCTGGCATATTTAACTGCCACTGGAGTCAAGATGGTGCAAGCCAGCATTGAACTAAATTGATGGAGACAAGCCCACGTTCTGGTCCAGGGCTTGAACTCTCAGGCTTCAGACCACACCATGAGAGGAATCATTAATGACATTGTTTGGGGGCTCGGGGAAGATCAACCTTGTGACAATGGTTCCAATGGGAGAGGACATTGGGCACTTCCAAAAATTCTGCAGTACCTGAGAATGTCTTTTCTGGTGGAGCCCCACCAAGGGGTTGTGGCATTTTCCTCTTCATTCCAGGAGAAAAGGCCATACGACAGCCTGGCTGGGACAAAGCCCAGTGAAGACGGGATGAGGAAACAAGCCTGCAAATAATAACTCTCTGTCGAAGCACAAACCAAAGCCATTCTCTAGAATTGGGGTCCTGTGAGACTATGGACAATTATTCATGACATTTTCCACCACTTAATCTCCTCTCTTCTTGTGTGTCCAACATTTTGTGATTGTTGCAAAATCACCCCAAAACTATGGGAACTTGTCTGTAGAAATGTAAGAAATCAATAAAAATTACCAGTGCCTGCAGTGAAAAAGAAACTGAACTCTGACCTAATTATAAAATGAAGTTTGCAAAAATGGGACCAGTTTTGAATGGGCTCAATTCTGAATTTGCAACAAAATACATCAAAGCTTACATTTGGAATGTTGCAGCAAATATTTCGCTGCCTGTCAGCAGCCCTTTGTGTGCTTCCAGAAAGTTTGGGTTAGTGCCATCTGCCTCCACCAGGTCACTGTAGTTCCAGGGCCACAAACAGCCGTACAGAGGAGACTCTCTTTGGGCCTGGATAGAAGCAGGAAGTTCTGGCATTTTTGCTTTTTTCCCAAGTGGGCCCGTTCTCATGAGATTTCCAGCTCAGCTTTAAAGCCACAAGAGGTTGGCAAATTCCAGAGAAACAAACGTACGTTGGGGTGTTGCTTCGCGCTGTTTGAAATTCAATCGCCCCTGAGGAAAATATGGGGAAACTGAAAAAGAAGGGCTAATGCGAAAATAATAAATTGCAAACATTCCTGTGGTGGAAGCGGATTCCCTGCCTCCTTTTATCCCTGTGTATTGTCTTCTCAGCAGTCATCTGTGAAATTATGCTGTTATTGAAGTAATTCTGGGTGTAATTAGAGTTAATAATTTGGTATTTTATTTCTGTCCTCCAATTACTGCAGGGGGAAAAAAATCAAAATCCAGGAAGCAAAAGCATTTTTCTCCTTTTCCTGGTAAGAAATATCCCTGTCTGTGTCAAATCCCTCGGTATGCCTAGCACTGCATCTCCCCAGCCTCCCTCCAGTCCCTTGCTGCATCCATCCCTGTGCTCACCACTGCATCCTCCACCCAGGATCCCTCGCTGAGCTGACCCCTGCCTTTACACTCACTGTGCCAACCCCTGTGCCCCCAGGATCCAGGTCTGTGCCCATCCCTGCAACTTTGCTGCATCCAGGCTTGGGCCCATTCCAATCCCTCGCTGTGCCGGCCCTTCACATGCCTGGATCCCTCTCTGTGCCCAGCCCTGGCTGTGCCTGCCCAGATCCGTCGCTGTGCTCACCACTTACCCTGCTGGTTCAAGCTGGAAGTGACGGAAAGTCATTCTCGTCTGACATCTGGCCTGAAAGAGCTGGTGGGTTTCAGTCCTGTTCTTGGTAGACAAGTGTCCCCATCTCCTAAGGAGCGTTATGTGGCACACTAGTGTTCCAATGTTGGCAGTCTCAGCAGAGATGCCAGGCACCAACTGGCCTGGAGCCTGACACATGTCTTCTTCATGTGGCAGGATGGCCTGTAGGGACCTTGCCCTGCTGCTGCCTGTGCAGTCTCTGTTCTGGTGATACACAGAGGAGGTCAATCTCCAAGACTTTGCAAAGCCTGCAAGTGGGTGGAAGGTTTCAGTGATACCAGTGGGTGAGGAGCAAGGTGCGATGTTTTCTAAATTCCCCTGTTATTTGCCTGGCAAGAGCACGTCCACCATTAATATAATCTACCGGAGTTAACCCTTTAGCAGGGTTAGCTGCTGGCGGTCTCCATCCAGCGAGTACGTGTGCAGCATGCACATTGCTGAGCTCAGCCTCCATTCTTCAGTGGCATTTCTAAAGTGCCCTTGGCTATTCTTGATTTTATTGCATTTACCTGTTTGAAACATTAAAGAACTTTTCTGTTAAATTATTTTGAATTAAGTTTGGCAGCTGAGACCCTTAGGAAATCAGTCCAATCCCTCCTGTGTGAAATGAGTTTGGAGGAGACTCTGTCTGGTTCCACAAGCTAATTATCCTGCACAATAATTAAGAAGTCATCAGTTTGGGGGATGAAGCTGGGAGGAATAAGGGAGGTGAGCCCATGCTGGGGGGGAATCTACTCAGCCCTAAAGCTGGGCTTGGCCTTTCAAAACACGGTTAGGGCAAGAGACACGCATACAGCGCAGGAATTATTAGAGCAGGAAATTTCAAATGATATGGAAATAATCTTCTGAGTGTGAGTTTATTTTGGAACTTTAGACTTAATAATTCAGCACTTCTGGGATTTGGAAAGTGAAGTGACAAAGATTAAAGGCATACTGTGACGTTCACAATCCTATATTTTCAAACCCCACCTTACCTGGCTTGCACACACAGGGAGATCTCATTCGTACTTCACTAATTCCCACACTTCAAGATTCGCATGGACAAAACCTCCATCTCTCCCTGCTGTGCAGCAAAGATGGAATAGCTGGGACAGTGCTTTAGTGAGGTCTCAGATTACTAAAACTAAAATATTCTTCAGAACATGTGCTAGCACATTACAAAGTATAATCATGAATAATTAAAACTTAGCCACACTTGTCAAATAAATGAACAAAGTAAATCTTGTGATGCATTATCCTTGTTTTCTCTTGACTGTGTTTGTCGCTCGTTATTAGAACTGGGCAAACTATTTTTACCAAACAATTTATTCAAGGAATTTTGCCCCTTCCCCCTCCCATTTGTGAATTGTTCACGAACACACTTTGATTCCTCACTAATTTGTTCGCTCTTCATAATTGCCCAGAAACTGTTTCAAGCTGAAATTCACACACATGTGGGTAGCTCCCAACTGTGTCCACCACATCTATTCACTCTTGTTATTCCCGCTCTGTGATTGGGCACTCTAGTCACAAGGGGTCTGGTTCTTTGCCACACTGTGCCCTCTGGGCCTGCTGCACAAAAGGGCCATAAAGCCAGATTAACTTGCTACCTGGGATTTCCCTTAACAGGGGGGTTTCTCAAGTGACATGGTGCCAGAGTCGATCTGTGGGAGAAGGGGCCTCCAGCACCAGTTGAGACCCATTCCTCTAAAAGCTGTATGGACAAGGAACTGACCTCTCAGGCAGCCTCCCTCAGCAGATGGGACCTGGGCTTTGTTCAATCTTACCATGAGATGAATTTGTCCTCCCACATCCCCATTCCATTATTGGGGTGTGGCTCAATTCACCGTCTCTCTCCATGCTCACCCAGTGCAGGCTAGAGAGACAAAAAAATCTGAACTCCGCCAAAACTAAAGAGGCGCGTCCAGCCTGGAACATACCCAAGAAGAAAAAGCTTCCCCAGGAAGTCAAGGCGTCTGGGGCAAGGCTGCTCGGGGGCAGTTCTGACTTGGACTTTGGCCATCGGTGCAAGATTTTACATGACCAAACAGTTGTTCTTTGTGACTGGTTTTATGAGCAAATAAGTGGAACAAGCTACACAAAAGGGGATTTCAGAGCAAGCGTTTAATATTCACGTTGTTACTGTTTCAGTGGTTGGTTTCTTTGTTCATACACGATGTATTGCTTTTTTCTTTTTTTTTTGAAGATTCACTTTAACAGCAGCATTTCTATTAGCCCACTGCCCACCAAGATCCTGCATGTTGTAACCCACTTTGCAACAGGGCAGGAGGGAGCCCTGGCTCCTCACAGATAAAGGTGAGTAAAAAAGATGCCCACCAGCCCGTTGGCCTCACTTAACCATTCCTCAAAACACCCCCTCTGCTAGAAACATGACAGCAACAGAAAACTGGAGGTATCTGGCACTGAACCCCATACCGTAGCTGGCAATGCACAGATTGCTGGGTTGGGATTAGTCTCCCAGAGACCGAGATGCCCATCTGAAATATATGGGAAGCATGTTAGCCTAGACACCCCATGAGAACTGGCTTCTACTCCCACCAGTGTTCTGAATTTCTTCAAGGGCTGAAGCACTACAAGAAGAGCCTTTCTATATAACGGCACCTAGGTGCAAAGGTGATGAGTATGGTTGAAACACCAGATGGACCTGCAGACCAGAACAGACTGCAGCTGGGCTTTATTTTTAGTTTTCAATTTAGTAGGTAAAAAAAAAAAAAAAAAACCAGAATGAATGTTTGAACCGTAACAATTTCCAGCCAGGGATCAAAGCGCAGAAGAGAAATACTGCAGGTTGGTGCTTTGGACAAATTGCAGCAATGTTCCCATGGGCACTAAGTGCATGACAGATGGGAACTGGAGTTGCTGTCTGAGGTGTGCCCAGGTAGAACGTGCCACTACTCTGTGCACCTATCACGCCACCAAAACTCCCTCCAATTCGCTGAGAGTGTGCCAGCTTCCACACGGGGGATAAATAAGGCTGCAGCACTTCATAACCACACTTGTTCTGCTGGCAGAATGCTTTCCATGTATTGCCCAAGAATAGGCACAAGGGAAAGAAGGAGCTACGTGATTCTAGTGTGGAACAAGTCGAGATTTTGCTTAGACTATTCAGACACTTGGAAAAAGACACAGAAGAGCCTAGAATGGGTTTGTGTGTCCCTTGGACTCTGGGCGAAGGTCCTAAGAGGAAGAGAGACATCTGAGCTGGCATGAATACCAAATGGCCTCTGGGAATTCAACAAATGACTAACCAGCTTTTGGTCCAAACCCACCATTTAGAAGGAGAGTATTTGGGGAATGACTACTCCCAAAATATGATTACAAAAGTTGGCATCACTTATAGCAACAGCCAATCAAAACCCTGACATCACTTCCTGAAAATACCCCTTTCAAGTGTGGAACTTCCTGGTGTGACCCCACTCAACATCATCATGGGCCAGTCTAGAGATAGGCGAGACAATCAGATACCAACGCTGCTCACCGTGATCTTTTTCTCCAAAATCAAGTGGGCCTCTCTCAAGTCTTGATAACTGAGTAGGTCAGAAGCAGCTCACATCCAAAGATGGAAAGTGACACAGTAAGTACTAAGGTGTCCTTGCCTTGGGGTGCAATGGCTGGAATCTTTCCGTCTTGGAGGCTGTGATGCAGGGGTTGTCCCATGTAGATAATCCATGAGGTAACCCACTCACCAACCTCCATTCATGAGAATGTAGCTGGAGGCAGGAGGTGACTAGACAGTAGCAGTCTGACTGAATCGACCCCAGACATCATGGAGCTGACACACCCAGACCTTGGTTTCCAGCCAACGCCGTGCCCAAACAAAGACAAAGTACGGGGAAGGAATTTGGCTGGAGGCCAGTGTCTCATCATGGCCTAAGCAGTCTGGCCCAGTCTGGTGCCGGCAGGAGAAGCACCCAACCAGCAGGAGAAATTTCCAAACAGAATAGCAGCCAGATCACCAGAGGGCATCCAGTTCCTGGCTAGTGCTTCCTCCCACACACGTACTGGACAGGAAGCTTTAGCTTGGGTAAGCAAGGAAACAATCTGAGTTGCTCTCCCAGCATCCCATACTGAGCTCCTGTATTCATCTGCATCCCTCCTTATAACTCTGATAGCACCCTTCCCGTCCCCCCACTCCCACCCCTGTATGCAGTTCCAGGATTACAGCTGTAATGCTGTTGGTATCTGATGTGTTTTTTGCCCTCAAGGTTCTGGGGACCTCCCAGTTCTGTTCCAGGTGTGGTTAGTCAAGGAATTCAGTCCAGTCATCTCAGCCAGTTAATACGCTTACTAACTACACTTCAGCTGGGAATTTCCTGCTTTGGGGATAGGAGGGAGCATGTAGGCCGGAGGTTCCTTTCAATCCAAAACCAATGGCAGAAAAGGAGAAGTGTTTCACTATCTGGCCAAGGTTTGATTGTTTCAGCCTTGCCTGACACAAAGAGCAAGTGAAAACTAAATAAAAAGCTACTGTTAAAACATTTCAGCATTGCCAGCTCCTAGTACTCAAAAATTATGAATCAGACCCCCTCCCCCCAAAAAAATTACAAGATTGGCTTAAAAATCACCAGATTTAAAAAAAACGAATTAAAGTACAATGTGAGTTTCTGAAACTTTAGGGTGTCTCACTTCACATTTTCAAGTTTGTCTGCACCACAAGGGGAATTTTTTCTTTTTGGTGGCAAAGGCTGAGATTCCCATGCAATCCCTTGGTTCCAGAAGCTGAGGCTTTAAGGGAAACATCAAATTTCTCCAGTATTGCAAGATTTGGCAACACTGCAGTTATAGAAATATGCTAAAACAACCCAAATGGCAGGTGGAGCAGATACAAGTAGGCTTCACTGGATAGCATCTGTTTGAGAGCACAGGTGACTCCATCATGCTTGCAATGAGCTGCTGCCTGAGCAGCCGTCCCTCTGCATCCCTGCAGACGGAGGACTGAGATACAGCATGGAGAGCAATAGTCCAAGCTGTCCGCACAACGTTCTCAGCCAGTGTCCCTCCGCCCTATCCAGAATGGATCCCCTTGGCTCCATGGCCTGTTCTGTCATTGGCTTCTCTCCCAGATGGCCCACATGGGGGCCAATTAGTGCAGTACGTTTTGTGATGTGGACACTGCTCGCTAGGAGATGGGCTGAGACCAACCTAATTTCATTTCCTTGCAGGCACTAGCTTCAATTTTAACTAGTAGCCTAGAGATGAAAAGCTCCATCTTTCATTCCCCACCCCTCTCAGCCATCCTTCCCTCCATCCCCCAGTGACCTCCGATTCCTTTGAGTGAGCATCAGGTGGCTCCGAACCCCCTCAGTAATGCACCTCACACAGTCTTTCTCTGCCAGTTATCCTGCACTGGAATTTTAGAGGCATTTTTTAACATCTCTGGTCTAACTGAGAATTACTGAGGGACTGTCACAGACAATGCCTTGCCCTGCTAGAAATTGGGGTTCAGACTAGAGAGAGAGACCCAAGCCATCCAGGAACCATCCAGATCTCAGATTCCCCAAGGTTCAGACGTGGGGAATTGCATTAGCCCATTATAAAGATATGGGGCTCGTTGCAAAAGTAGGCTCCAGCTTTGGGTTTGGATTCCAAACACCCCTTATGCTCAGCGATATTTGAGCCAGAGTGCTGGCTCAGGCCCATCTCTAGCTAAAAACCTGGATATGAAGTGGGAGGTTCCTGGCATCCTCGTCCACTGGGGCTGTTTATCCACAGTACAAAACCACCACAGGCTGTAGAACACTTAGCCCATCTCTGCTCAGGGCTGAAATAATACTGAGGGCTTTTGGAGGATTTTAGACCTTTCTGTGTCTTTTCCAAATGCGGAAAATGAAGAGGTACTTAAGAGTCTGCTGTTTATATTGAAAGCTAAAATCCCTTTAGAATTTAATCTCCCCGTGATGGATTTAAAACTGTTACAGACAGTCGAGTTCTTATTTCATCACTGGAGTTGTGGTAATGCTTTGAAGCAGGATTTTATTGAAAGCAGCATTTTAGTTTCCAAGCCCTTGTCAGTGCAATGTCCATGCTTGCATCTGTCTGATACATATTAACTGGTAACTTCACTGAGGGAAGTCCTATTCTAGGGAATTCCTGTTCAGTGACACCATAATGAGGTGAGTGATCCCACTTTAGGGTAAATTCCAGCCCAGGATCCTACCAGTAATAAGATTGCTACAGATACATGGCCTCTTTCATTGCAGCTCATTTTACATAATATACCTACCCAGCAATCAATTCACCCAGCTCTGCGACCCATTCCTAACAGCACATAGCAAACAGCTTAGGGCAGAAAGTAAAGAAAGGGGGACTGAAAGAAAGAGAAAGGTGTTTCCCAAACTGGAACTTGGCCTGCTCTGGGGTAAAGTTGCAGGGGTTCTTTAAATGGCCACAACTTGGCAAAACCCTAGTTTTCCACTAGATCCAAAAGCCAGCACTTCCAGCAGCATAACACACCTAGCACCGCACTGAGGCCTTGGTTTAATTTGGACTCAGAGAAGAAAGCACCACATACTGAACCACCAGCACCAGTGCCCGTAGCTCCCTGGATGCTGCCTGCTGGCCTTCGATCCCGATGCGGGGCTGACCCAGCTCCTGCTTAGCTTGTTAGATCTGGCAAGATCACAACCCATCATCCTCTTGTAGCAGCCCTAAAACAAGCCTGTGAGGAGGGAAATACCAGGATCAAATTGCTCTAAGACAAAATAAGGGGAAGGAAGAGGTGAAAACTTGAAATGTTGGCTTATATTAGCTTCAGGAGAGCATTTACTTGGCTCTCCCCTGTGGCTGAAGCCTTTCTTGGGCTATCTCACCTAGAACGCCCTGTGGTGGAAATGTCCAGGCAACATGCTCTTTCACCCAACATCGCTCTGTCATTTGCTCCAGCAGCTTTTGTAACTGAAGAGATGAGCTCTCCCAAAAGCATCCTTAGTGACAGCTAATGAGTGATTTGTCCCAGAGAAGTACCAGTGCCTCCAGCATTCTCTTTGCTAAGCAAGCTTCCCACCTAGAGGGTTCAAATCCCACAATCTCTCAGTTCCCCATGATCCTACAAGGCAACACAATGACTGTACTTCACAAATGCACAAGTCTTCCCTAGTGTCCGTGCAGCAAAAGCAACGCAGTGCTGGTGAATGCAGATGGCAACTAGGTGCAGCTGGGAGTGTTGGGCTGCTGGGAACTCACACCCACAGGTTGCTGGAACCCCAGGAGCTAGTTGATGTGGGTGGCAGGCCAGTGCCAATAATCTTTCCTCAAGAGAAGCCATGAGAGTGAGTATGGAACACTTCTGTGGGAGGATCCATGCTGGAAAGGGACTCCTGGCTTCTATTTCCATCTCTGCCATTGACATGCTCCAAACCCCTAGGCAAGTCATGTAATCAAGTTTGAGTCCTTGATCCCTTCCCTGACTAGGCCACAGATTCTGGCTTCCTACCAAGTGGAGGGGTGGGAGAGGCCAGCTATAAAGTTCCCTAGATCCCCACGTGGGACTGGGGCCAACCCATAAAAAAACAAAGGTTGTGTGAGGTGGAGTATTAGTAATATTTGCCCAAGTTGATTTAAAAGAGGAAACTAGATGCCATTTCCCCTTATCACTCACTTTCACTCTACAACATAAAGTACCTGCAGAATGTACTAAGGGAGAAGAGCCAGCTGGCGTTACTGACCACTGTACATAGCTCATGCTGGGGTGGCATGGATTAGGTCAGAGGCAGGCAGCAGCATCCCACCTGCTTCCTGGCCAGTCAGAGAGGTTTGAGGGAGCAAGGCTGAATCATAGAATCATAGGACTGGAAGAGACCTTGAGAGGTCATCTAGTCCAGTCCCCTGCCTCATGGCAGGGCTAAGTATTATTAGACCATTCCTAACAGGTGTTTTTATAACCTAATCTTAAAAATCTCCAATGACGGAGATTCCACAACCACCCCCAGGCAATTTATTCCAGTATTTAACCACCCAGACAGTTAGGAAGTTTCTCCTAATGTCCAACTTAAACCTCCCTTGCTGCAATTTAAGCCCATTGTTTCTTGTCCTATCCTCAGAGGTTAAGAAAAACAATTTTTCTCTCTCCTCCTTATAACAACCTTTTACATACTTGAAAACTGTTATGTCACCTCTCAGCCTTCTCTTTTCCAGACTAAACAAACCCAGTTTTTTCCGTCTTCCCTCATAGGTCATGTTTTCTAGACCTTTAATCATTTGTATCACTCTTCTCTGGATTTTCTCCAATTTGTCCACATCCTTCATATGGCGCTCAGAACTGGACACAATTCTCCAGCTGAAGCCTAATCAGTGCAGAGTATAGCAGAAGAATTACTTTTCATGTCTTGCTTACAACACTCCTGCTAATACATCCCAGAATGATGTTTGCTTTTTTTGTAACAGTGTTACACTGTTGACTCATATTTAGCTTGTGGTCCACTATGACCCCCAGATCCCTTTCTGCGGTACTCCTTCCAAGGCAGTCATTTCCCATTTTCTATGTATGCACCTGATTGTTCCCTCCTAAATGGAGTACTTTGCATTTGTCCTTATTGAATTTCATCCTATTTACTTCAGACCATTTCTTCAGTTTGTCCAGATCATTTTGAATTATCCTATCCTCCAAAGCACTTGCAACCCCTCCCAGTGTGGTATCTTCCACAAACTTTATAAGTGTACTCTCTATGCCATTATCTAAATCATTGATGAAGATATTGAACAGAACCGGACCCAGAATTGATCCCTGTGGGACCCCACTTGTTACGTCCTTCCAGCATGACTGTGAACCACTGATAACTACTCTCTGGGAATGGTTTTCTAACAAGTTTTGCACCCAACTCATAGTAGCTCCATCTAGGTTGCATTTCCCTAGTTTGTTTATGAGAAGGCCATGTGAAACAGTATCAAAAGCTTTACTAAAGTCAAGATATACCACATCTACTGCTTCCCCGCATCCACGAGACTAGTTACCCTGTCAAAGAAAGCTATCAGATTGGTCTGACATGATTTGTTCTTGACAAATCCATGCTAACTGTTATTTATCACCTTATCATCTTCTAGATGTTTGCAAATGGATTGCTTAATTATTTGTTCCATTATCTTTCCGGGTACAGAAGTTAAACTGACTGGTCTGTAATTCTCTGGGTTGTTCTTATTTCCCTTTTGATAGATTGGCACTATATTTGCCCTTTTCCAGTCCTCTGGAATCTCTCCCGTCCTCCATGACTTTTCAAAGATAATCACTAATGGCTCAGATAGCTCCTCAGTTAGCTCCTTGAGTATTCTAGGATGCATTTCATCAGGCCATGGTGACTTGAAGACATCTAACTTATCTAAGTAAACACCTATCTTTCCAGCTCTCGAGGGAAATCTGAGGGCTGGAAGGAGCTAGATATTCAGAGAGCATGAGGAACAATGGGCATTGGAGCAGGATGAGATATAGTCAGAGCCATGGAAGGGAGGAAGGTTCAATGGAGGTAAGACTGCATGTTGGAATCTAAGGGCAGGTCTATACTGCGGGCTTAAGTACATCTAAATTACGCAACTCCAGCTATGTGAATAACATAGCTAGAGTCGATGTACCTTAGGTCAACTTATTGCGGTGTCTACACCATGCTGGGTCAACGGGAGAAACTTTCCTGTTGACTTACCTTACACTTCTTGTTCCGGTAGAATACCAGAATTGAAGGGAGAGTGATCTGCGGTCGATTTAGCAGGTCTAGTGAAGAACTGCTAAATCGACCCCCAGTGGATCCATCACCACAGTGTCAATTCACCGGTAAGTGGAAACAAGCCCTAAAAGGGGCAAGGAGCTGGGTGCTGCAGACAGAGTGGGGAGTAGGAGTGATGTCATGATTACTGAAAACTAGAGGAAGGGAGACTGGCAGTGTGACTCTAAGGCCAGAAGGGACCGTCATGATCATGTGAAGGGACTTAACTGCAGATGAGCCTGTCAAGCACAGTGGAAATGGGGAGTGGGGGTATGAAGGATTTTTACAGACCTTACTAATGCATCCTTTATTCATCAAAGAGGAGCCCACCCTGGAGCTTGGCCACTGAACATTCAGATCCAGATGCTAATTCTCTAGCTGGCCCCACTTTCTAACCCTAGCCCCCTAGAACCAGGGGACATTTTGGATCCCGAGGGGAATTTGGCAGCTGAGCTGCATTTCTAACTCTCAGCACGGTCAGTTAGTTTGCACTTTTTCTGCGTTCCTTCCTCAGCCAGGTAGAGGCTTAGGGAACATCTTGCACTACTGCTGAAATGTAAACCTGGAGACTAGCCCTCGCTCCTCCCCATCAATAAAGCTGCCGGCAGGAGTCACTGACCTTGTCCCTGTCTTTCAACTGCAGTTTCAGGAGACTCAAAGGGGAGACACAAGGTCACTGTCTTTTGCCTGAAGCTGGCTGAGTAGCTGTTTCATCACCATGGAATAGCCTGGTGCTGAAGAATGTCTTGGCGCTGGGAGAGGAGCTGAATGATTGGTGGTATGCAACATGCATGCAGCATGCTGGGCAGGGACGCAAGCAGGGGGCTGGGAAAGGATGGAGGGCAAGTCAGCTTCAGAGAGAAGGATGAAAACTGAGACCCTTTTTCTTTATCAATAGGCCCCTTTACTTCCTGCCCCGTTGTTGCCCCTTTAATGACTTGGAGGGACCACCTTGTCCTACGGTGCAAGGGGCTTCAATCTTCATAGCAGCTCAGTCCCCGCCAGGCCTCCCATGAACACAGCCAATGCCTATTCTACTAAGTCATCATGTGTCCTGAGTTTATATGTGAAAGACTGAGGTGAGGCCATCAAACTCACTCACGTCAGATTTTCCAACACAGCTCACAGGGCCAGAATTTGCAGAGACGTTTTAACAGCCCACTGCTTGCTGCAAAACTTTCCTGATAGTTTTATCACTTTTAATTTTCATTAATATCCAATGCTTTAAACCTTACTCTGTCCCAGCACCTTCTACAGCATGCTGAGGAGTCACTGAGTTATAGGGCACAGCGCCTTCTGCTTGGAGATAGTTGCTATCAGGTACCCCATACAGATTGCTTCCTGAGTGACAATTGTTGGAGTCACTAAAGAAAGTGTATACACCCTTAGGAAGGAGCCCTGAACTGGAATCCCTCACTAACGCTGACATCACGGATAGTCATGATGAGTTTTGGCCAGTGAGGTTTCCCTTGTATGCAGGGAGCAGATTTTTGAGGTCAGACAATATTGTGTGTGTTGTTGGTTTTTGACTCTAGTGCTCCTGCGAGTGAATAGAGAACACCCACTTTGTCTTCCCCTCACACTGCTCTGCCAGGGCACTCCAGTCCTGAGCTGCTGCACCTCCTGCTATTTCAATGCTGGGCG
Source organism: Mauremys reevesii (assembly GCF_016161935.1). Classification (NCBI taxonomy): domain Eukaryota; kingdom Metazoa; phylum Chordata; order Testudines; family Geoemydidae; genus Mauremys; species Mauremys reevesii. The sequence continues at coordinate 79,118,838 of NC_052631.1, read as the reverse complement.
TCTTCTGCGCAGACCCTACTGTGTGTGCTGTTAGGGAACGCGGGCAAACAGCCACTACTGACTGAAATAAGACAGTCAAGCCCCCCGTCTCGCTGGGGCCCAGTTCGGATTTGAACACTGACCTTTTTTCAATGAAAAGCGAACATGCTGATCTACTGCGACGCCAATGCCCTAGGGCAGCATGGCTGTGATGGGGACTTGTCTGAGAAAAGCACCAAAACGGGGCACAATTTAGCAGAGATTGTGAGCTCTTTGGGGCAGGGACCGTGTCTTCACATACATTAGCACAGCACCATGGTGCCCCATTTCTTATGGGAGGCCCTGGGAGCTGCTGCAAAACCAATATTCTGCAATAAAAAATAATAATTGTAAATCTCAGTTTAGGAAAAACCCCATCTGGAATAGCAGGAGGAGGGACCCGTGAGCCAGGCTGGGGATGCCTGGCAGAGCTGGTTCCCTGCACAAAGCCTGCTGCTCCCTGACCTGTGCTATTATCCCCCTCCATTTCAGGAGCATCAAATTCATCCCTTACTAATTTAAAAATCATAAATGCAGCCATCATTCCCATGGAAGACGCTCCTGAAACATTCACTAAAAGAGCAGGAGCCAGAAGAATGAGCGGCACCACCTGAGCGTAGAAGTCTTTTAGCAGCTGTCATCAAGGACAGAAAGAAATGCTCAGCATAAAAGCCTGTTATTTGATAACAACCACATTAGAAGTTAACCTTCTCCCCTTCCCCCATTCATGGCAGCAGGATTTGTGGAATGCTAAAAGCCTACGACCATGCAAAGGAGAGAAGCCTCCGCTTCCTATTGTCTGGTTGCTGCACAGCGAGGCCTCAGTGTTTCTGCCCTGCCAGCATTCTTTGTGCTTACGTTCTCGCTCGCACTCTCTCTCGTATCCCTGACTTTCGTTCTGCTCTGGTGGTGCTGCTGACAGAGTGGAGCTGTGTTACAGCGGCGCCTCCGAGGCTGGGAGCATCAGATAATGCTGGCTGTTCGCTGGCTGCTGAATGTGTGGGGTGCACCCTCCTCTGGAGGATCGAACCTGCCAATGCTCTGCCTCTTTAGGCCCGGGTTCACAGGACACCTAACAGGCATCCAGACACACAGGATGAGATACAAAGGATTAGCCTTCACAGCAGATGGGGAATAACAGGGGCATGATGACAGAACTCAGAAATCCAGGGAAATCTTACAAGTGAAGTAGCTAAACTGAGCCTGACATGCAAGAACTGCTATGACCACTGGGCCCTTTAAAACTGGGCTAGTGCTTAGGTAAAGTGCTGGAAGACAGCCTGTCAGAGCCAAACCTGTGCTAGACCCGAGGGTGGGGAATGGGCCCAAATTTTTACAATTTGGTATTTTGCAGATGTGTCCCCAGGGTCCTACTTAAATTAAAGATTCAGGCAGAATGTGACTTATCGGGAGTCAGTGTCTTGGCCTTTCTGAACAAGGAATGTGGATGTAACTTGCATTTTACAATGCACCCAAGAGGCACAGGAAGTAGAGCTGGGGAGTAGCCGGCAGGGCTGGACAAGGCAATCTGGGGCCCTAGACACACTATGAACTGGAGTTCCCTAAGACTTAGCCCTGCAGATCCACCCCCACATCATACCCCACCCCCAGAACACAAGCACACTCCAAAGGCATGAGTGGCACTACAGGTCTCCCTTCTAACTCCTGGAACTTCTGGCTCCTGACTCCCCTCAGGAGCAGATGGAGTCCTCTCTTTCCCCACAGAGAGGCAGGGATCACAGCAGTGGGGCCCAGTGGGGATTTGAAGCATCCAGATTTCTGAGAGGTGAGCCAAATACGGCTAAAGAGGTCAAAGATTTTCCTATGTCACATTCAGGCTAATTTCATTACAACTACTACTACTACTACTACATCCATGAGTGCTTGCAATGTTCTAGCACCTCTCACATATAAAACACAGCCCAAGCCCTGCCCCAATGGGCTTACAGTCTATAAGGCAATAAAACAGACAGCAGGCGTGAGGCAGGCCACAATGTAGAGGTAAAGAGGCCAAGGTGAAGATTGGCCACTTTGGTGACCTATTCCATTGATAACACAGATCCAGAATGTATAGAAATCACTCTGGATTCACTGTACTTAACAACAAGGAGGGACTATTTGAAGTCCTCAGACTAAGGCCTGCTCTACGATGGGGGTGGGGGGGGTCAAACTAAGGTACGCAACTTCAGCTACGCGAATAGTGTAGCTGAAGTCGAACTACCTTAGTTCGAGTTACTTACCCCTCCTCACAGCGCGGGATCGATGTCCGCGGCTCCCCCGTCAACTCCGCCACCGCCGTTCGCGGTGGTGGAGTTCCAGAGTCGACGGGAGCGTGTTCGGAGTTCGATATATCGCGTCTAGATGAGACGCGATATATCGAACTCCGAGAATTCGATTGCTACCCGCCGATCCAGCGTGTAGTGAAGACGTACCCTAAGAAAGGCTCCCAGGGCACAGCGATGCAGGGGTGACAGACTTCAAGAAAGCCAATTTGGGGAACATAGGGAACCTACTGAACATGCAGCACTTGGAGGAAGTATTAAAATCTACGAGTGTGGAAACAGTCTGGAGAATCCTAAAAGACACCCCAGTAAAGGGATATGAAATCCCTTTGCAAAAGAAGCAGAAATGGTCAATATGTCTTCAAAAGTAGCTGTTCCAAGGTTGGCAGGGAAGAAGACTTTATGCACAATGGGAAAAGGGTGAAGAGGAACAAAGAGCTTTGACAAGTATCTTAGAGGGAAAGGACACAGAGAGAAAGCAGATCATAAGAACTGAGGAGGAAAAATCATTTACTAATCATTCTAATATAGCTGTTATTAAAACAGCAGAGGCATGAACAATGAGTGTAGCTATTTAAGAAATAGGTGTCAGCTTGCACGCCTCCTGTTGTGTGAACACATTCCATGTGCAGGTGCAGTTAGGGATCTGTGCATCCACATGGCCAGAGAAGTGTCTGCCTACTCTTGTGCACACACCATAAGGTCTAGTTGCACGAGCACAGGCAGGACACTGCACACTCAGAAGTAGGTGCAGTCCTCAGGCCTTGGTTTATGAAAGTCAGGAGCAGGAAGTAATGAAGACCTGGTTGTCAGCACAGCTGTAAGTTGGGGCACTGGCTTGCTCCTAGGCTTATTAATGGAATTTGGAGCCTTTCATCTCAAACTCATCAGTTCAAATCCAGTCCAGATCAGAAGTTGCTACCATCTGGCAGTGCTTTGTAGAGAAATGAACTGGAATTTTACCCCAGCGGTTGGAGGAGAGGAGAGTTGTTTGTCATACAAACAACCATCAGCATGATCACTCACTCATCATCCTTCTTGACAGTCTCAGAGAGGTGAGTAAACTTCACTCTCACTTCTACAGCTGGTCCTTCCAAGAAAGCATTGGGGCACATTAGCAAGGGGTGATATGTAGTGTTCCTGCTGTTTGTTCTGCAATTATATTGTGGTCAGAGAACGTCAGTTGCCAAGGGGACTCATAGAATATCAGGGTTGGAAGGGACCTTAGGAGGTCATCTAGTCCAACCCCCTGCTCAAAGCAGGGCCAATCCCCAGACAGATTTTTGCCCCAGATCCCTAAATGGCCCCCTCAAGGATTGAACTCACAACCCTGGGTTTAGCAGGCCAAAGCTCAAACCACTGCGTTATCGCTATTCTTCTCCCCCCACTTCTAGCATCTCTCACTTGCAGAGAAAAATCACTTAGAATATTCCGATAAACTGCATCCCAGGGTGGGATAGCTGAAAAAACTTCCAGGGGAGAGAGTAGCCTTGCAAACACTGAGCTATGGAACACGCAGCCTAGAAAGAAACACCTGCGCTGTGTGAGCTTTCACAGGAGCACAGCTCGCCATCTGCCTCCCTTCTTTAGCAGAGAGTTGAGTACAGAGGTGAGAAACCATCAGTGACTCCACAGCAACTTAACACAAATGGGAAGGTATGAAAGGAGTGCTCCAGCAAGGGGCCTTTGCTGGGCATGCAGTTCAGCTTCTTTGTTAGCAGCACTCTGCAGAAGATCTCCCTGTCACTACCCTGGCCCTGTTTCAACAGAAACAGTCACAGCTTTTTGATCTCAGTGACAGCTGCTCGCCTCTTATCTGGTTCCTGAAAGTGATTTTGAGCCAAAAGGTCAGCCAGGTACTTTTAGCCCTGTCTTCATGGCAAAGGAATGACAGGGCCTGTTAAGTCTCCGCCTGCTCACCTGGGCACTAGCTGATTGGAGGTCTCTGCGTCAGGGCAGCCGCATTTCCCTAAGATGAGGTTGTCACTCACTTGCAGGAAGGGAGGTGGACTAACATCTCCCACTACAGCAGTAGCATTTTCCAAGAATACCTTCCCCTGTCTCCCCATTGACCAAGGCAAGTTAAAAACTATGCCAGCCCCAGAAAGGAAGTAGAGGTGTGGGGGGGTGTTAATCCATGTTAAGCGGTCATCTGAGATGCAGCTAGTTCTAGTGCCACCATGCAGGATAGGAAGTCATCAATCACATAGGGTATCGTTATTTCAGGAACATACAAGCAGACCAAGCATAACTTCAGAGATCAATAGGACCTGACCACTAAATGACCTGATCTCTTCAAGGTGCATGATGCGATCACTTCAGGGTCATACTGTTATAGGATCCAGCGGGGCCAGGGGCATGCAGTCATGGTGCTAATGATAGAGTCGTTTGACTCCTCAGGAGCCAGGGCCCTGGCAGCAGCCTAGGCCCCAACCGGGCCCACCCCCCAATTCCCGCCCCTAAGAGGGCGCCTAAGAGGGTGAGAGAATCTCTCTTCTGGCTAGCTAACCTTTTTTTTTTTTTTTCATTTGGCAGCGCGGGCGGTCTCGCACACTCGGCTTCGGGTCCTTTTGCTGCTCTTTGCTTCACAGCACTCTGGCAGCGGGGGTCTCAGGTGCTACAGAGAGCTGCGAAAGAAGCCCCCGCCCCGCGGACGCGCCACCCCACCGTGAGTAGCCCCATGTTGTTTTTTTTTTTTTTTATATATATATATATATATATATATATATAGTCATCCCTGCCGGGGCCCCATTGAAACGGTTCGAATTGGGCCCCGCACTTGCTAAAGCCGGCCCTGCCTGGCAGCATAAAACAAACGCCTGAAGCTCTTAGGATACTGTCACTCAGACTGCTTTTCCATGGTGGCTTTTCCCAGCCTGAATGCACTGAAAGGGCAGGCAAGATTAATCTCGCTCCAGAGAGGAGCAGGTGGAGCCAGACTGAATGAGGGGACCTTCAGCATGTGCTTCAGCAGAGGAGGAGGAGGAACTGTCCCCATTTGCTTCATGGAATAGGGGCTAGGCTTGAGTTGTCCCTTGCCCCCAGAGCAATGTACATGCATTGACCATCCCCACGGCCAGATGGATGAATACACCCAGCCCGAGGTCTGGTGACACTGCCTGGTGCTGGTACAGATCACAGCCATTTCTCAGAGAAGTCTTTTTGCATCGAAGTTACTGAACTAGATCATCCCTCTTTCCCCCAGGCTCTCTGCCCTCGAGTGAGCACCCTTGGTCTTGCTCCCCAGCTCTCCTCTGTACTGTTTAGTAAAGTGCTTCACAAGCATGAAGCCAGTTATGCTGCACAGCCCGCCTGGCAAGAAGGTCACTATCACTGTCCTCATTTTACAGATGGGACAACTGAGGCTATGTGAGTCAGTAGCAGAGCTGGGAACAGAACTCCCAACCCCCTGTTCTAAAAGCTAAACAGTGCTGGCGATACCAGGGTAAGGGCTAGGTTTGCACTGAGGCTTCTGATGTGTGGGAGGGACAATCCACAGAAGCCAGATTTATGACCTATTCACACTTCCATGTAAGTAGTTCCTTTATGCCTATGACTCTAGCATCAGAGAGTTGCCCCACTCCCCAGTGCATTTGTGGATGGTGAGTGGCAACATACACACATTCCAGTTTCTAGATATATATCAAAGAAAGATTCCTGATACTCACTTAGAAACAGAGACACTGCAGCTAAGAAGAGACCTGAGCTAAGTCCACAGTGCTCTCTGCTCCAGCATAGAGATGTCAGCGTGGGATCTGAACCTCCCCCAGCTCCCATTGACTTCAAGGGTAGTTATACGTTCTCTGCAGGGGTTGAATCAGGCCGGTGTTATTTACATCAAGCTGACAAAGCTGTGAATAAAGACAATTGAATCCCATGAACCTGGCTGACTGTGCCTGCTGCCTTTGGCTAGGGTCAGAGTTTAAATCACATGCAACAGAGCAGTCTCTGAGCTGTGTGAGAGAGCAACATATTCTTGCTCCATTAGGTCTGATCTGTGCAGCAGAGATGCAGATTATTCATCGCCACCTCACCAAAGACGACACAGTTGTTATCAGATAGTTACTGTCACTGCCAAAGGAGACCAGCAGTAGTGCCCACGTACTATGTGATGGTGGCTGGCAACTCAAGAACTAACCCTCTGCATTTATAACCCCTACTGCACCGGGACTACCCTGCTTACACAGAACTTGGAGGGTGAGGGGACAGCTGTCCTGCCAGCTCATATCTCTGAGCAACTCCCAGAGAGCTCCCATCTGATCTAAACAGTGAGCGTACGGCTGGATCAAGGCATCACCCAGTCTGTACTGCATGAAGACACTGGTTGCAAGTGCAATTGCTCTAAATTTTCCTCAGTGCTGGTTATAAGGTTTCTGCAAGTTGGGATACAGTCTGGCTTCTTGTAGCTCCCCTAATCCAGTCTTTTACAAGCCAGAGCAGTTTGGATTAAATTGCACAGTGCTTTGGGTTATGTTTACAGACTGTGATTAAAAAACCTGCCCAGTAACTGCATGGCTCCGCACAATGGTGTCTTTGTCTCATCCAATCTGTAGATCACAGAATGAGGGCTCGGAAGAGGCTGGCCATTGTACCAGCCATACACTGAGTGAGAAGTAGCTCTCCCAGCTCCATGACAGGAGAAGAGCAAGGAGTCTTTCAATCCTTGACTAATGTTGTCTGTGCAACCCACTCACCGTGCCAAAGGTTTCCCTTTGGCTCAAACACAAGTGAGCCACTGGAGCCTCGAGAACTTTGCTTCCTGCTGGATATTTTTATGAACCCTCATGTCTTTCTGCTTCTTCTGTAAGGTACCTTAGCACACACCACTGGGAGCAGTAACAATAATGAATAATCAATGTGGCCCAATACTTTGTGTTGATATATTTCAGCCTATGGATTCCTCACAAATTATTCCCTTTCAAACACATCTTCGACTATTCGTTATTCAGGAAGTGATCAGTAACTTAGTGCAAGTCACATGAGAATGTTTCTGTTTCCTGATTGGATGATCTAAACTTGTACAAATCGGGGGGAGGGAAATCAATGAGACTTCAAGGTGGCTGTGCAAACCCTTCACATTGCAACCATTGTGCAAATCTATGTTCACACAAGACTTCCGCTCATGAACAATCCTTCCAAAACTTAAGAGATCCTTGTCAAGAATGCTCATAGAACATGAATTAAATGGGACAGAGCTGGAATGAATTCATGTTCTGTATTCAACTGAATCCTCACTAGTGCTTTTTGTACTATTCATCTTGCTTTAGCTGAAAGGATGGGATCAGCCTCTGAGATGGGTCAGGATCTCAGATTTTCCCCCACAAAAAAAGAAATGCAGCACATCGTGTATTTACTCCTGTGATTAGTTTCTTTGCCAGTCCCTCATGGTCTCATTATGTACTTGCCTGTCAATAAGACTAGATCCATCCTTTGTTAGCCCAGCTCAAGGTGACCCCAAGAGGATGTGGCATGCTTCAGGTGCACACTTAATTCTGACTGGCTCTTACAATCACACAAGCCCAAAGTCACTAGTGCCACTTTCCTTCTCCTGTCAAGTCCTACGCCTGGTTCCTTTGCAAGCTGATAATTACATTGTACTAGACGTGATAGTCGTAATGAGACCAGGTGCTGGTTTCCCATCTAAGCAATTTACACTGTGGATCCTCTAGCAACAGATGAATCCCACCGAAGGATCTGGGGTAATAGCTGTGTGTGAGATAAATGCACAGAGGGTCAGAGCAAGAATAACCCCTCAAGCAAGGAAGAGACAAGAGAAAGGCAAGGGAAGGAAAGTGGGAGTGAGGACTGCAAAAAGGAAGGAAAGGAGGAGAAAGAAAGAGACAAAGGGTGGGATGAAAAGGTAAGAGAGGAGGTAATAGAGACCTACAAGCAAGCCAGAGAAAGAGAGACATTGATAGATGTTGTTTTGTGGGCTCCTCATGCCTAAAGCCCTCTGGCGCCTTAGCAAAAGGAGCTGAAAATAGAATTCTAATAAACAGAGGCCATATGCCTATAAAAATACCAAAGCCAGAGAGTTACAATAAACATAAAAGCCCAAAACAAAGGAACTCAAAAGAAAACAAAAGCATCTCAAGCTGCACCCAACAGATACCTCAGAGATGCCCTGATAGATGTGGAGGGGGCAGCATTCTGCAGGGAGAAGGGGAGGAGAGAGAGGCTATTGAGAAAAGGCACGGAGAGAGACAAAGAGAAAAGGCAGCAGATAGGAAGGGCACAAGACTTAGTGACCTAAAACAACTTTCAAAGTTCTGTTATTAGGGGAGGAAACTGACTAATATTGTTCCTTTAAAAAAACAGAACTTATACCAATGCTGGAAGTCACCACCATCCCTGTCAATTCTCCTACTGGCTGGCTGGGGCCCTCTCCAGTCCCGTCTTTCCCCCATGCCCTTAGGCCAAGCAGTTCAACTCAGCACTCAAGGGCCCGATCCTCCTGCACCACTGAAGACAAGGGAGTTTTGCCATCAACATCAATGGGTGCTGAGTTGAACTGCTTGTTTCTCAAGCTGTCATCAGACTGGACTTTCTGCTAGGAAAAATCAGTAAAATGGCAGCTCCCACTGTGAGAGATGTGCACCAGGCACAGTTACAAAATGCATGAAACTGCAATGGATATTCCTACAAACTGCTTGGGAGGGGAGAGTGCTGCCCAATACCTTGCCTGACCCTGGTGCCCACCATCTGAGGAGGTCAAAACGCTTTACACACATAAGGTAATCAAATCTCCCCTCATTACCCCATACTACACTGAGCAGAGGAGGAAATCACTTGTCCAAGCTTACATAGTGAGTCTGTTGCAGAGGTAAGACTAGGTCTCAGGAGTCCAAAATCCCGGGTCTATTCTTTAGTTGTAGTTAATATTGATTTAGCTCTCCAAGGAGTGGGGGGGAGAACAGGACGGGGAGCAGGGGGCTTCTGGCTGAGGTTTCCTACAAAGGCAGCTTTCTTAGAAGCTGGGTTTCAAGATCATGCCTTTATCTCTAGGAGAGTGAGAGTTTACTCAGGTTGTGAGTCTCACTCAAGAGGCTTCACTTCCTGAACCATCCTCTTTGAACACCACTCCTCTTATGCATTGGCTATAGTTATAACCGCGTCAGGAGACCCGTTTACAGTACAGTTGTCCTGGGTTTTAACCTAGTTACAGAGCCATTGTAAATTCTCATCTCCACTGCATCTTTGAACCCTGCCTTTCCTTGTCCCCTGGATCGGTTATAGTTGTAATGGCGACAGTGTCAAGGAGGGAGCTGGCTGGGCCCCTCTCCAATTCCATGTAGGTTTCCATGACACCTACAGGCTTGCAGCTGCTGTAAACTACTAGGGAAGGATGCGCTAGTGGGAGAGGAAAGGAAAATAGCCCTCCACAGCGGGGGGCGGAGGGGGGGGCTGATGGTGGTTACATTGCCCTACTTGGCTTGCAAAGCAAGGGGGAGACCCGAGGCCACTTGCAGGTGAAGGCCTGTAAACACCTGCCTCCCTAGCTATCACCATGGCAACCATTCACACCTGCGCTCAGCTCTAGCTCCGCCAGTGGAAGTGGCAGCTCCCATGGTGGAGACATTTGGGGCAGGACAGAAAGCAGCTCTGGACAGGTGAGGGGCTGCAGGTCAGGGATGAAGGGCATCAGCAGAGTTATGTCATGTGTGCACACACACAGGTGTGGATGCATGTATTTAGGACATTTGCTGCTTGTTAAGTTCATGCAGCAATGAGTGACAAACAAGGTTAGCATTTGTAACAGAAAATGCAGTCTGGGGTGGTGCATGTGCCTTGAGCAGAGTGGGGCTTGGGCAGCTCTGAGCATCGTTCTGCTCAGATTCTTCTCTTACAAGTTACCTGATTCCAGCTCTTGATTAGTGACCTGGCATTTTACACAAACGTTACCGCAAGCCAAATGTTGTGTTCAGCTCCCACCCTCCCCCTAGCTACTATACTTGTAGTTCTCAGAATGGGATTGGGATCTCTGAGGAGTCAGGGAGACCCAGACAGAAATAAAATAACCAAGTGATCTAAATGTTAGGGAGGGGAAAACATAATAAATATGAATCTATTTTTGTTACATCTGCTGAAAAGGAGCTTTATGACAGATGCTTTCTGTATCCTATTTAATCTTGATGTTACTGTAATGAGCTAAGGTCTGGGGTCTGAGCTGATTTTCTCCAGAGGCAATTCTTAAATAATAGTGAAAATTCTGCTTCCAGCCAGACAGGCAGCTATTCCTGGTTCCCTTTCTCCCATCTGCTGGAGAGTAGGGGACTTCAAAGAGCACCCCCGGCAGCAGCAACTAGGACAGAGATGGAGGGAATTCATCTGTTCCTTGCACAACTGGCAAATCCAGGAGTGTGAACTGTGCCCCCGCAGGACAAGCAGGTGGACATTTCAAAATTTGGTTGGGTATTTAATTGCTCAGAACACACCTCAGACAACGATACAGAAGGGGAAAAGACAGTGAACAGGGTGAAGTTCAAGGAAGAGTTCAATGCTAAGCTCTAGGGCAGGTAAATAAACCATCCTGACTCCACGGTCATTGCCACACTGATGAGCTTCCTAGGCTTGTTATGAAAGTGTAGAGACCAATCATCCTCTTGCAGCTTGGTGCAATGGTGTCAGTCGAAGAACATGGCCCAATCATAGCTCATTATTCCAGAGACCCTACTACACAAGAGACACCGGCATCAGCCAGTTAGGAAGAGTAGCATAAAGGTCCCGCACCTGGCCTCTTTCCCAGCATTGTGCTGACACATCCATGCATGGGCCTGGCTGTGGAAGCCAGAAAATGGTAAAGAAAAGTGATAGGCCCAAATCATAACCCCAGTCAAGCCATGCTGCTCCATCCCCTCTTCGAGCCAAACTTTCTCTCTCCCATCTGATTCTCTCCCCCCAATTACCAGTCTTCCTCTCCCCTTTATGTCTCTACTGTTTATTGGGCATAGTTACTACTCTGATCTTCGAGGCTTTGTTTTTAATTTTGTAAATTACAGCTAATTTAGACTAACTATTGCTTCGTCCCTCTGATCTTATTAAACTTTTAATCCTCCAGAGATTCCCCACCCAGAGCTCAGTCTGTTTTTTTCATATTCATTCCTGAGCTGGAGCTTTTTCCCATGAGGGGCGCCTCCTCCCTAAGGCAGCCTCACCTTACACACATTACAGCTCCCCAGGATGTGCACACTCCAGCTGCTCTGCACTGGAGTACAGCTGGGTGGGAAGGATGAGGGCAATATGTCCAGAAGTCTCTTCCCTTTGGCCTTTGTCAGGGTGAAGTCTCCAGAGGTAGAAACAACTGACCTCTGCTGCCATTAGAGACCCTGCTCACTGTCCTTGGAAGCCCAGGGACATAGGACACAGACAGCAGAATAAATGACTCCAGAGAGACATTAGAAGCCTTCAGAACAATGTTCTGTCCCTGTTAAACTAGTGAAAGGCTTGATTCCGATTCCCAGACACCCCAAATCAACCTGCCCTATATCCTGCATGCTCTGCTGACTCACCACCCTGCTGGCTTTATTACCAAACATTTTCCGCCATTGCAACTCCACCACGGGGGAAGCTCATTTAGGTACCAGTGGCTGCAGGCATTTCTGTGTAGCTGAAGTATCCAGCCCAGCCAAACAATGGCTCTGACTATTCCTCTCCAACAGGATCTGTAGAGAGCTGAGCGACTGCTGCTGTTCTCCAAAAGCCCACACCTGCATAGTGGCACAGGGACACACCCTGTTGCTTTACTTTGTCGACCCTCTCCTCTTTTACGAGGCTATCTCTGTTACTGCTCTCTAGTGATGGTCTAACTCAATGAATAAAAAGCATCATCCATTCTGGAGTGACACAGAACCTGGGACAAGAACCAGCCTTGGCAAGCAAAGTCCCCAAGCAGCTTTGGAAATCCCTGCCTCTCCCCACCAAACACCAGTTCCTGTTTCCCTGCCTGCTGACACGCCTGGTATCCTCCCTGTGTGAACCGATTCAAATCGAACCCAGACTCTAATTCACATTTACCGTGTCCCGAAGGCCTATGTGTGTGGGAACCCCCCGCAGGGTTGTTCTGCTGGCAAGGGAAATGAATGCACTTTCCCTGCGCTCCTGCAAAGCCCCAAGTGACCCCGTTATCCAGCTACGGCAAAACCACTTTGCATAATAAACTGTACCCCACGGCATGTTATTAGAACCCAAGTATTCATTAAGCAGCAGAAATGAGAAGGGAGCAAATCAGTGGGGAGTTCAGGGATCATTAGCCCTCCCCAGAAGGGGTGAGCAGGCAAGAAATAAAGTTCAAAGATATTGGATCAATACTGGCACGTATCCTACAGCTATCCCAGTCCTCGGCCCCACATCGCTCTGCCTGTGCCCCTCAATCCTGACCTACAGCCCCCTCCACTATTCCATTCAAAAGCCACCACCCAGCTCCACTGAAGCACTTCAGTCCTGACCTGCAGACCCCCTGTAAGTCCAGTCCTGAGCCTTCCATCTGACATCTCTCAGGCCAGACCACAGTGCCTCCTATTGTCTCTATGCTAGGCAGCCTCCTGAGCAGAGGCTGGTGATGACCCAGCCAGGCTGCAAAGTGGGTTTTCTGATGCAGACAAATGCCTGGGGATAGAGTTGGATAAACCCATTTGCATTGTGAGATGTGAAGCTGGGGTCTCACAGGGCGGGAGGCAAGTGCATTATCCAGCCCAGCTGTGCCCTGTAAGAGCGAGACCCCCTTACTCAGGTGCTCACTTTAGTGCATTTCAGCAGATCCAAAAATCAATACAGCTAAGAATCCAGCTGTGAAACTCTCATGTTAATTTGCTTGGGCAAAACAGATTATAGAAATGTACTTTTTATAGCTACCAAGTTAAAGGATTTTCTGACCATCGGTTGCAAAATTCCCCTTAATGAAGCCCTGCAGCTCTCAAGGGCTTTGGGAAGAGCTCTCCACCCCCCCCCCCCCCACACACACACACACACACACTTGAAGTATTGTTTCTGTCGTCCGGCTCCTCCAAGAATCTCTTCAGCTCTGCAGCTGGATTTGATACAGGGGGAGGGGAGCTTAATCACAACAATAAAGAGACCGGGAGAGGAGCTGTTCGGGGGAGTCTTTCAAGGAGGTGGATTTAAGAGTCCCCAAGTGCGAAGGGGGATCCCAGATGTGCTACTCAAAGCCACAAAAACAGAGAGGCTGAACAAAACCTCTCCCGGCCCTTTTCTGTCTCTAATTTATCCCAGCCCCAGGATTCAAAGTAGGTCACTAAAGCTGCTGCAGGGAAAGGGCTGTGGGGGGGGGGAGGGGAGGAGGGAATGCGGGTAGCACTGTTAGTGTCTATTAACCAACGGTAAATCATTGCCCACAGTCTATATGGAAGCTCACACTTTCTGGAATTGAGCCTAATTTACAGCGGAGTGTGAGATGTGCCACAGGAGGATGGAGTCCCAGAGCAGCAAGGGGAGAGCTAGGAGAGAGATGGGAAGAACAAGAGCAGTACGGGAGCCAGGGAGGAGGGGCGGCTATTACCTCCCTCCCTGAACCAACGCGCTCCTGCTGAAATGGAACACGAAGGGCGAGACAAGCTAGAGAAACTAGGAGACATGAGACCTGGCTGCTTTAGGAGAGAGGGAGCAGAATGAGACCCCAGGAGTCATTTTTCTTAGTAGAATTTATAACAGGATCCTGCTCCTTCCCAGGCAGGTGCCTCTGAGCAAACAGCTCGTGCCCCACCATTGACTGTGTCCCTACCAGCCATGGAGTGCAGCATCTGCTGTGGCCTGCATACAGCTCTGACCTCCGGGCATCATGAACAACAACATTTCATGGGCATCTGATACCAGAGAGACTGTGGCTCTGGAGCAGAACTTCCTTCATCGGCTGCAAGGTGTCAAGACGCGGAGGCACTGAAGTACAAATGAGACCAAACTGTTTGGATAAAATAAGAGCCAACCCAAACCTCCAGTCCCGAACCATATTCATTATGATTAATGGTCACAGTTAGTATTTGGATGTGGGTAGCACTGAGCAGAATCAGGGCTCTATCGTGCTGAGCTTTGTAGAAACTATGAAAGTTCTTTGGGATTCCAAATACTCGGAATGTCGTTATTGTTCATTTTTGTGCTGCTTCTGCACTTCCTGATCCCAGCAAGCCTGAGAGTGCCAAAATAGGCCAAGAAAAGCTGCTTTCCTGGTATCTTCTGACCAGCTGATGTAGGAAGTTATGGAGACCTTATAAAAAAGCCCATTCTCCAGAGATTCCCAACCTAGCTCTGCAGCTCTAACCCTTCAGACTGTCTCAGAATCTCCCAGAACAGCTTTTGAGCTATCTAAGGAGGCGTGACTAGGAGCGCTGCACATACCCAGTTCCCTCCTCATATTAGATGATAGGCCTCCAATAAAATGATTATAGATGAATCCTAGCAGAACACCTGGATCCAAACTGTCTCCAAATGTAAGGGCACTGGGATATGAAAACATCTCTTGACCTGAGATGTCCTTCATGTTGTGGTTTAATAAGATGTCCACTAGAGACTTATAAATTAAGGCCACCAAACTTATTTCACTTTTGAGCAAAGGCAAGATACTAACTCTTGTCTCTTGAAGGGAAAAGTTAGGCTGTGAACCCACCTCTCCATGAAGTCTCCAGCTTTCTATCCAGGTATGTAGTATATAGCATAAGATACACAGAGCAGCAGTGCACACAGGTCATGGGCTGATGGTGCAAAGGGGCTGACTGGTGGTCACCATTAGCACAAGCACTAACCTGCCTGGGGGCACTGCTTGCCAAGGCAGATGCTTGTCCCATGTGCTGAGCTATGAACCTCAAGGCAGCTTCCTGGGCCCTGCAAGCGAATAACCCAGTCACAATGGTAAGGAAGGTAAGTAACAGGTGACGGTCCCTCAGGTTCATCTCACAGCACAGAGAAAGCTTGAGACTTCATGTGAAATTTTGCCCTATGAAACCCTTAAAGACCCATGGAAAAACCATCCCTGGAGAATAGTAAGGAGTCAGAGAACCTCAACCATATTGGAAGTCGCATTGTTTGAGGCATTTAAGTCTGGAGTAGAGAATGCTCTGTAGCAACCAATCTTGCACTGGCCGTTGGGTGACAGGAAGGGTTGGATGCAGAGAGGACTACATGAACCCTCATGCTGGAGGACTTTCCCAACTCTCATTTACAGGGTTCTAGATGTTCCTAAAAACTCATTGTTACATGTTAGGTAACAGAACCACTCCCCAAACCAGCCCAGACATCCTTTCTCCCACACACATACCCCCTCCCCCTTCATGATAGGCTGAACCTGCAGCCAGACCCGCCTCAGCAACGTTGGGTCTAAAAACAAAATATTGGCAGGAGGCTGAGCTGGGTTGTTGCCTGTCCCATCTCAGCTCTGGTGCCACAGAATGCACCACGGTCTAAACCACTGACAAACAGGCAAAAGCAAGACAGCAGCTTGCTGGGATACCCTAATAAGGGCATGACAGCACTAGCACACACTTCTGGACATATTGCCTTCATTCTTCCCACCCAGCTGTACCCCAATGCACTCTGCCTCTGCTGGCCTCCCAGTAGACTGCAGGCCTGAGCCAACCTAAAGCATCTCATGGTGCAAGGATCCTCCCACATGGAGAGGTTTCTCCCACCCACAAAAATCTGATTTTCATTTGTGCAAAAAGGATCAAGTTGGTCGTGAAAACCCTTTTCCTAGGCCCACATGCAAATAAGCACAAGGAATCATGTGTGCATGCAAGAAGCCTACAAGAGACTCCTCTGCTTTCTGCATAGTGTGAATCAGAGCATTCACAGCAGCAAATGAAGTGAATGTTGGGACGTTGCAAATGATCCCATGCTCCTGGAGATCAGAGCAGCACAGCTCCCCCCTCCACGCACTCCCTGCAGCCACGCTGTACATGGAAGGAATCCTTGCAAGTGTTTCCAATTACCATCTCTGGAGAGTCAGAAAGCAAGATACACCTGCAATTACCAGGCAAAGCGCCTCCAAGCACAGAGGACAGCAGAGCTCACATTGCTCCCGACTCAGCACAAAGAAGCCCTTACATCAACTCTGCAGCCGATATGCTTTGGAGAGGGGAACAATTATATTTTTATTCTCTCATTTCAGCTCTTATTAACATTCCATAACACAGCAGTGGAGGGCTGAGCTGGAGCAGACGGGCGTGGTTGAATAGATAGATAGATAGATACCAAAAAGTCAAGCTTCTTTGACAGTCTTTCAGAAGGATTATGATCATCACTGACTCATCCGCTGCAAAATCACAGATTCCAGTCGAGGCGGGGAGCCCATGCACCTGGCCCTTCTTTCCCCAGCTCCCTGAGTGCAAGCTCTCCTCCATCACCTGCTATCCAGCCAAGAGAAGGCCTCCATCCTCCTTCCCAGGTGCAGAGACTCATTAGCAGTGTGGGGTCACATTCACCCAAGAGGTCAGGGGTTTTATGTATTGTCCTCACATTCTGTGACCTTCTCACAATCTCCCCTCTGTGCGGGTGAGAGCCTTCTCCTCTGCGTCTCCTGCCTTAAAGAACAGGACAACCTTATCCCCATCTGTCTCTCTGACTTATCCATTCAATCTATGTAAGGTCTCATCAGATCTTTCCTCTCTCACACATCCTGCCTGCCTTCATCTCGCTCCCTCTGATTGGCCTTAGGTCAGGATGCTGTAATTTGTTCGCTGCACACACACTCTCCTAGTTTGCACTGCAGCCTGCTGTGACTCACACCATACAGTGTCTGCCCTGTATTGTCAGACTCGAAGTTTGGATGAAAACTGCTGTTCAGAATAAAGCTCTATTGGATTGGGTAATTCAGGGTCCACTTGGGTTTAAGCATCTCCCAGCCCCAGCTGTACAGTACACTATGATTAACATGCCGCTCTCCTCTGGAGGTGACTAGAAAAACCCCTTAATGATTTCCAGGTCAAATTTATTTCATTTACAAGGCACTCATATTGTGAGCCTCAGCCCTGCAGCTCACCCTCGTATGTAATGCCTCAGCACGGGGCACAGAGATAAAATTAATGACCACTTCTTGGAGCAGCTAGTCCTGGAACCAGCAGGGGAGAGGCAATTTTTGATTTAGTCCTAAACGGAGCACAGGATCTGGTCCAAGAGGTGAATACAGCTGAACAGCTCGGTAATAGCGACCATAGTGTAAGTTATTCCACTTTAAGTACGTAATTGAATAATTAAGCATGAATTGGACCAGAGATAGCTAGAATAACTCTACACCCTAGTGCAGGGGTCAGCGACCTTTCAGAAGTGGTGTGCCGAAGGTTTTGCGTGCCAGTAATACATTTTAACGTTTTTAGAAGGTCTCTTTCTATAAGTCTATAATATATAACTAAACTATTGTTGTATGTAAAGTAAATAAGGTTTTTAAAATGTTTAAGAAGCTTCATTTAAAATTATATTCAAATGCAGAGCCCCCCAGACCGGTGGCCAGGACCTGGGCAGTGTGAGTACCACTGAAAATCAGCTCGCGTGCCGCCTTCGGCACATGTTCCATAGGTTGCCTACCCCTATCCTAGTGGTTAGGTCATTCTCCTGAGAGGCGGCCAATCACTTAGCACCATCAGGTGGTGGGGAAGTGGAGCCTTGAACTGGGGTCGCTCACCCTGGGCGAGTGCACTAACTACTAGGTTAGAAGTTGTAAGGGAGCTCCTCCTCCTGCCAACCCAGCTGTTTTGTGGAGTTAGGCAGCCTATGAGCACATCTGCCAAATCAGGCCCTGCCCAGGACAGGCATTTGGCTGCCAATCTTCCCCAGTTTGTGAATCATACACAGAGCTACACACCAGCTGGAAACTCAGAGTTAGGGGCCTATCTCTTGGGGAGGGGAGGTGCAGGGCTTAGCTGGCTAGCTAGCCATTGGCTAGCTTCGACTTGCATGCTGGGCTTTGTGGGCAGCAGTAAAAGGTGCATCAGTGCTCAGGAAATCTAAACTGTCCTAATATCAATCCATGTTGTAAACAAGCAACTCACTGCAGATCCCCGAATCAGCCATTCCTGAGCCCGGGATCTGTGTGCTGGCTCCAAAACCCAACTGTGTAGGAGCGGCTGTGTCCAGCCCATTGGGTCAGTCCACAACCACAAGCATTTGGGCTGGTGGCCAGCAGGCTGAACTGCTTTCTTCAAGGAAAGAGGCCAGCAGGCTCTGCGGGCAGCCACGCCTGGCACCGGGTACAGAGTTGGTTCCACTGAATTCTGCAGAATGGACTAAAAACAAACAAACAGACAGAGCACAATAGTCCCCTAAGGGCCTCTTCCCGACTGCCTCCCAGAGCATGCAGAGCTCCAGGGGTCACCAAGTGCCTCCATCTGTTCAGGGCTCCTCTGGCAAGGGAGACTTGGCAGCACAATGCTGCAGAAGAGACCAAGGATGGGACACTAAGCAGAGCAGCTGCACAGGGCCTCTGAGCCTGTGTAGTACCAAGCTGTACATTAAGGAATGAAGCAGGCTGCAGAGGCTGGCAGGTCAGAGAAATGCCAATGAGAGGGGCAGAATGAAAAGCAGAGGCTTTGGATGGCAAAGGGCAGGTGTATGACCCTCACGGTCACTGTGGGCAGCACACCAGCAAGGGCACAGATATGCCTGGTCACATACACATGCCCATACTCAGAATTATGGCACTGACATACAAAGCATAGCTTCATCTAGAGAGAGAGACTCACGCACACACCCTGGTGCACAGAGTGACCCGCACACCCAGACACTCTGACACACATACACAGCTGTACACATGGGGCGGCTCCAGGCACCAGCACAGCAAGCGCATGCCTGGGGCGACAAGCTGCGGGGGGCGCCCTGCCGGTCCCCGTGAGGGCAGCAGTCAGGCTGCCTTCGGTGGCATGACTGCGGGAGGTCCGCCGGTCCTGCGGTTTCAGCGGCAATTCAGTGGCAGATACGCCGAAGGCGCGGGACCGGCGGACCTCCTGCAGGCATGCTGCCGAATCCACGTTACCAGTGGACCTCACCGCCAAAAGCTGCCTGACTGCTGTGCTTGGGGCGGCAAAATACTTAGAGCCGCCCCTGTGTACACAGATACCATTTGTGTATGCACACATCCTCACACACATAGATGGACATGGTATATTACGGAGTCTCTCCATTTGAGCCTCACTTGGGGCTCTTGTGCAGGGTGACTGCACACTGTGGCCTTCAGTCTTAACCCAGGATGGAACATCATCTACCTTGTTCAGAGGCCCAGCCAGAGCCAACTAGGAGTGTGAGCATGGCCCCACCCCTAGGGAAATAGAGGCTACTCTTGCCTGGGGTCTCCCTGGAGCTCCTTATTGTCCAGCACATGAAAGCTAACTATGGTCAGAACCCTGGATCCTCCCAAAACTCCTGGGAACTTCATAGCCTGCCTCCCAACAAGGTGACCTGGGCCCACTTCCACGCTGAACTTTAACCCTAATCGGCTCTTTTCTACAGACTGGCAATAGAACAGCTCACGGGGGTGTCTCATTCCAGTCATTGCCAACAGAACTTTTGTTTTATGGGAGCAATTTGAAATAGTGACATTTTTCAGCTTGAAACACAGAAAATAGTGTACTTGCCCTTGACCAATGATGGAGAATGGCACGTTCTCTCCATGTGCAAGTGGAGGACTTCAGGACCCATAGAAGACCAACGTTTATCAAAAGCAAGCCTTGTGGAGACAGTGGGCACAGGCTGTGTTGGATGCACATGGATTGCACTGCATGGTATCATCTCTGTGCTCCTAAAGACTGAAGGGTGCAACACAAAACCCCAAAAGGAGGAAAAAGAAATGGGGATTATAATGCTAGTCTACTGCCTATAAATCATTGTAAAAGGTGGCCTTTTGCATCAGCTTTAAAAGCAAGCACGGGTTGGAAACCATCTTCTGCACACCATGTACAGTACTGCATGGGGCTTGAGAGCTACCCTGACCTTCTACAGGCTCTTCCCTTCCCTCCAGTCCCCTCAGCCTTTTCACCATATGCTGTGGCTCATGGATGATTTCTCATCTACAGCCCTCTTTGTGCTTGGAGATTTATGCTGAAGACACGTGGCTGCCACTCTCATAGTCTTACCTGTGGCACTGGCAAAGGCCTGTACAGGAACCGGTCACTGGGCTGCAATATGGTGCCATCTGGTAGTTCCCATGATTTCCCTTAGGCCACCTTGCTGAAAGGTGATGTCACGTCTGACCCCAGCAGTGGACGGACGGAGAGCAGGCATGGCAGGGCTTGGGAGCCAGTCACTAGGTCAGCGCAGGAGGATCTTTCCTGTCACACAAGAGATTTCTACACTCAGGGGGATTTTATGTATCTACACACTCCTGCTCAACGACATGGGGGGGTGCTTTGTGACACACACACTAACATGGGGCAGAATTCACATAACTACATTTTTCATGCATTTTTCATGCATGCTCACAGACATACCCATCACCTTGACGCTCACTCATGTGCAGAAAGCTGTGACTTGTACGTGATTCCCATTGCACATCACCTCCCCAGTCACGCTGCCATGGTGGGACGGGTTTAAGAAGAAAGTCTCCCATTAAAACGAAAGTTTTCATTTGTGAATGCTAAGCGTTAAATAACGTCACCCGACTCTTAACCCAGAATTAAAGGCAGAGTGGGGAAAAGGTTTCCAGTCTCTGACCCTGGGGGAGCCCCCTCCCGTCAAACACTGTTGGGGTCACCACCTAGGAAGGTGGAAGCCTCCAGCAGGGGACTATGGAACAGACCGTTTTCCCCCAGCCCCTCTCACAGTTTACTCCTGGTGGGAAGCTCTGCCCTCATCATCTCCTGCCACTTTCAAGCTGCTCTGCTGAGCAGGAGTGGGTTCCCTTTCAAGCGCAACTCTCAGACTTGAGGAAACTTGGAGGGACGGGGCCAGGGTTACACAAAATGCCATTTTCTGGGCTGCGAAGTCCCTCCCGACTCTATTTGCTGTTATTTTTGATCTTCATATTGAGTCACTGCTGGTCTCCCTCCCTGCCTGGCTTCTCCTGCTGCCAGAGCAGGCAGTATGATCTTGCTCACCTGCCCACATACATGGGCATGGAACAGCACGGACATGGACAGACTCAGAGAGGCAGAAGACGGCATGGACATTGGTATAGATACAAGAGCAACATGGACCTGGACATAGACACACCTTGGTACAGAACAAGCAAGAGTCCTGGAGCAGAGGCCATTGGTGTTCTGGGGGTTGCCTGCCTCTTTCAGACTTGGGCCCTGGACCCTACCTAGGGCTACGTTCCCTATCCAGCACCCACCCCTGCAGTCTCTTAGTTCCTAGGCCATGGTCTGCACCTAGAGCCAATCCTCCCTGGTGAACCATCTCAATTCTGCCCAGGGCCTCACTGGGCTGACGAGGAGAATCCAGTGACTCCTCCTCATGGGCTTCTTCAGGGGTGTTACTGAATGTACGAGGCTGCAAGAGTATTTAGATTTCACCCCTAGCTATTGCCATCTTTGAGAGTCACAAGGGACAATAAGTGAGGGCTCTGAATGGGGCAGGTGCCAAGCTAGGCAACCCACTGCATGTTCCAGGATCCCCAAACTTAGGGGACATTCAGCTGCCTGACAGGAGGCTGGGTGGGTAGGGTGTAGTGTGACTTCCGGTTCTGGGTATGACTCATAATAGTTTCCATGACCACCAGTTGTGATGTCACAAGCAGGCAATGGGCCACAGGAAGAGATGACATAGAGACAGGCCTGACTTAATCAGCAGCCAGGGTCCTGCTTTGGGGTTCACTACAGAGATAGTGTGGATCCAGTGCACAGATACGATGGCAAGCAATGAGGCAGCTATAGAGACTCTCCCATGTCCAGGAGTCTTTGCAGCTGGGGTTCACTTTAGGTCCATGTCTCCTGTGTATGGTGCGATGGAGGGGGGAAGGCAGAAACAGTGGAAAACAGAAGCCAAATTGTTCCAAACCAGGCCAATTCCCCTAGTTTTCCAGGTGGTACCAGCTGCTTTTTCCAACAACCCCATTTTATTTGCCAGCCAAGCGAGAGAGGCACATCTGCTGGCCTGACATGTCTCTGTCACAGAGCCCCTTCCCCTCCCCACCCCTCCCCTCTTCCAGGGAAGCTCAGCACTTGTAACATTTCTCAGGTGAGGCTCTTGCTCAGACTCAATATCCCCTCCATTAAGGGAATGGGGAAAGAGACGGAGAGACGCTCTTCCACATCTGGAATCAGCCTGCGACACTGGTGCTCATTTGTCATCTTGGTGGCAAGGAGCCCTGGTCCTCTTCCCCTCATCTGGCCCCAGTGCTCTGCGATGGACGGCGGGTTTGGCCTGTTGGTGGAAGGACCTGAACTTTTCTAGGCTTGTAGACTGTGATCACTTGGAGCAAGGGCTGTCTCCTCGTTAAGGATCTAGCACCTTGTCAGTGTTAAACAATAGAGACAAATTGCTGGCTCTCTGTGCCCTCGGCACTGGTGTTCGGAGTCCCAGCCAGCGGGGCTCTCCATGTACGGCACAAGAGCAATTAACAGTTGCGCGCGCGCACACACACACACACACAAATGCAGTGAAAACTCTCGGCCAGTGGCCATGCCATTGCTACAATAGTCATGTCTGCTATGTGAACAGAGCAACCCTGGGGGAGAGCGACTTACTAGAGAGATGCTAAGGGCTGAGGCAACACATCCAGTGTCCCAGTAAGAAGTGTGCACAGGAGGCCCAGGTACTGAGCCCAGGAGGAACCGAGCCTCCTTGGGAAGGGGGGTTCTTCAGCAGGGGTTGCACGCCAGCATGGAGGAGCCGAGAGCAGATAGGTGGTGGGAGGGGCCGTGGGATTGGGTGGGTGACAGTTCTTTGTAAAGAACCCATTACTGCATCGCCCTTGTTAAACATGCACAGAGAGTAAATATGCCAGTTCTTTGTGCCACTTCAGGGCCTAGCTTGTCCCTGCTGGCTCCGTTTCACTGCACAGGCTTTCGGCCGGGAGAGCCAGCCGTGGCAGCAGGAGCCATGTGCCCAATCACAGCTCCATTCCAGAAGCAAGCCAGAGCCCACTCGGTCCGCAGTGGGGCTCACGTTCCAGGCACCGGGTGCCAAGCTCCAGCCACAAGATGCAATGAGGTTGCTTCATGGGAGTTTGGGGGTGGGATAAGAAAAAACTTCAGAATAAAGAAAGAGGAGACAAAGGGGAGCCCTCCCCCCCCCACCCCTGGGCTGTCCCACCAACTCCCGCTCCGCTCTCAGAATCACAGTGACAGTCAAAGACAGTCACTATCGATGGAGCAGGTAGAGGCGTTTCCTAGCCCCTGCTCCTATTGCTCTGCCCACATCAGCATCTCCCTTAATCTGACCTGACAGAGTCATCACATCACCACCCAGTGGCAACCCAACCACCATGATGACCAGGTGCTGTCCCACAACACCCTACTGAAAGATAATTTAGGGTTCCCTGAACAGCCTGCAGGCCTGATGGGATGGAGACAAAGCAAAGGAGCCAGCTGGGAGGATTGGGACCATTCTGCCAATGCCAGAGACAGCCACAGGTGGTTCAGATAATCCCAGCCACCCCACCCCAGGGGGGCCCTGAGGGCCTGGGACCCAGCTGCCCTGCTCTGGGAGGGAGGCCTGTAGGTCATGGGGCCAGCTGGTCATATCTGTTAGCCAGGACCCATTGAACAAGCTCCTCCCATTCACAGTGCTGGGCCATGCAGCATAAGGACCTCCCCTTCCCCACAAGGGATGAGCACCGACCCATCCATCCCGGACCCTTTTCAATTATTTAGAGCCATCAGCAGATGAATCTTTCCTGCAGCCTAGCACTGAAGAATGGGAGGAGTGGGGATGGTGAGTTCCGGCCCCCTGCACTTACCCTAAGCAGCCCCATTATATAACATGGCTGGGATGTCAGGCTGAATCACATCAGTGAGCACCGCGGCTTCCCTCCAGGGAGGAGGCATCAGCAGCTGCCAGGTCACATTAGGCAGCACTGCGTGCACTTGGGGGAGCTTAGGAAGACGAAGGCTGAGAGCAGGGGGTGGGGACTTACGGAAAGGGGGACCCATGCTCAGGGCAGGGGAGGGCTGCTCCATCTTGGTCTGAATCCTTCTCCTCTGGGGTCTTACAGCCAAGCACGGTACCACTGACATTTCCTCTCCCTCGTTTCTAGCCAGCGAGTCACCCCACCCGCCAATCTCCTCCCTATCCCTGGAGAGAGCAATACCCCTGCTCACCCCCCCCCCCCCCCCGCACACACACCACTGCATTGCTGCTCAAAAGCTGCATGGGTTTTTCTTGGCCAGGAGATGGTGCACCACTCCCAAAGCTCCCCCCTGCAGAGCCCAAGGACAGAGGTTTTCAGGTCAGATGCCCTGCAGGTACAGGTTAGAATCAGGGAGAAAGAAGGCAACACTCTCTCTGCAGTCACAATAACACATCAAGCCAGTGTCTTTCCCTGCTGTCTGATGCCACGCCCATTGGGAATGATGTGACAGCCCCACAGTAATGCTGATTGGCTACATCCAGAAGTCCTGCCTTCCGGGGGGGGGGGGGGAGGGCATTGGGAAATGACATCACTCTGCCTGTCTCTAGTGCCTTCCATTGGAGGATCACAAAGTGCTTTACAACATTAATGATTAAAACTCACAGCCCCCTTGTGGGTTCTGTCAGTACCATCCCCATATTACAGATATTGAAACTGAGGCACAGAGGGATTAAGTGAAATGCCCACGGCTCCATAACAAGTCTGTGGAGGAGTCAGGCATGGAACCAGGAGGCCTGACTCCAAGTCCTTTGCTTCAATCACAAGATCTCTCCTGCATTGTTAAACTTGGATACAAAAACATTTTCAAAGTTTATAAAAATGTTTTGCACCAGAGCAGGCAAAATCCCCCTCCTGCCATAAGCCTCCAGCCAATCCAGGGTCGGCTGGCGATGTAAAAACAAACTCCCTCCTGACTCACAACAAGGCTAGTGCCCAGCACAGGAGATGCAATAAGGTCCAATCTGTGCAAACTAAGTAGGAACAAAACTATCACTAACAAATGTATGTCCCGTCTTTTTCTTTGAAAAGAAAAGAAACCTCCAGTGGAAACAACAGTTTGAACAAATAACTTTCCCATGTCAGTGTTTGCAACCTAAATAAGGCAGCACTGGGTTAGTGCAAGAGAATCTGGGAGGCAAACTGACTAGAAACTTTCATTATCCCACCTGAGAGAAATGAAAAAAGTATGCAGACAGCATCAAGACTGGGAAGTAAATCAGCTTTTTATGCTTTACTGAGGTGGTTAGTGACACAGGGAAAGGAAACTGGTGGGATTTTTTAATATATAGGATTTATAATGTGACAGTGTCTCTTTAAAAAGCCCATAGTGATTGAAAAGGGGGTCAAACAGGATAAATTCTCAGCTGTCTCCTTTCCTGTTTGTGAGAAACAGACTACGCTGGACTCCTTTGGGTCCTCTCCACAGCTCACATGCACCCCAGTTAGACCCCTGCTCTGTAGCTCCTTCTCAACACCTGACTTTTTCCTTGAGAGAAGCACAGGAGCAGTTCTATTTCCTGGGAGACATGACTGCCCAGGAGCAGAGGATGTGTGGGTGTCAGTGTGTGACAACTGTGTGAAAGGCCTATTTGCTGAGGGTGTGAGCAAGCTGTGTATGTGAGAGAGAGTGTGCAGTATGATTGTGTATACATGTGCTATGGTGTTTGTGTGGGAGGTGTGGGGCTGGGACATCATGCTGTCTAGTCCAACTCTCCCAGGCCCATCAGAGTCGTCTGTGCTGTGTACCTCAAGGCTAGTACCCCAGGGGATTACTGTGGCAGGGAGGTAAAGCTGGCAGAATTTGCCCTGCAGCATTTTGAAACTCACTTTACAAATTAAAAGTGATTCAGAATTCACTTGGTTCAGAGCTCTGACGAGACAGTGCAAACAACAATGAAACAACCTGCTGTCTGGCCAGCGTCTTCAGTATGTGAGACAGGCTGGGGGGAGAGGGGGAGTCGAGGTCTTGGAAAGCCTGTGAGAACCTGCCAAAACTCCATGCCTGACTGGTCTTTACAATGGAAACCGACACTGAGCTTTGGCAGTTCACACTGGAGCCCTCTCTCTCATTTGTTCGGTTTCCACAACCGCTCCAGAAGCTGGAGGGGAGGAGAGTCACTCAACACCCAGGCACTGGTTTTGCAGATTCAAAGAATGATGATAAGCAGAGCAGAGATGAGCCTGATCCAGAGCGCTGGAACTTTGGGAGAATACAGGTCTGGTCTGGATCCAAACTTTGTGCCTCAGGCCCTTCTCTGCTAGGTGAACCTGAACCACAACAGCAGATCCACATTCCTCAGCCTCTAGGGCTGGGCCCATCTGTCTTTCAGCCCAAACCTCTGGTGAGGTCTCCTGGCATTTGGGGAACTTCATTTTGCCCTGGTATGTTTTTACTGTTGCGGCTGCCTCTGTGTGTCTAAGTCACAGACTGGCATGGAAGGCGAAGAGCTGAGATACACAGAAATTCCTAGAGAAGCTCTTCCCTCCAGCCCCAACCCCAGACCCTTGAAGACACTTCAGATCATCCTCCAAACTGCAAAGCTTCAAAGAACAAAGAGAGAATATCCCAGAGAAATAATCCTAGACACAGAGCAGGCTCTTCCTGACAACAGTCGGATGTTTGACTGGGACTGGAGGGAAAAAAGTTCCTCTCACAGTGAGCTACAAATGGTCAGGGCGTATGCATTTGAGTGCTTGTGTGCTATCTGGGGCCGGGGTGGGGGGATCCTTAACTGTGAACTTCATGGCTCTCAGAGGAACAGGGGAGCTGCCTGATGCCCTTAAAGAGACAAAATGAGAGAAGAACAGACCCTGCATTGCCCAGGTTTCTTTGGGCACAGGCTTCCCCCTGGATTCGGAGATGGGATAGTAGATGATAGGGTATAAAATTCCTACGGTGAGAGGAACACAGCCCACGCTGTACAGTAACAAAAAAAGCCACCAGTTACAATCAACTCAAATTAATTAGCTTTGATCTTACTTTATTCTGGAATTTTTATTCACTTTGGGGTGAAAAAGGTTGTTTCTCTCTCTTTGCCCAGATACGATACTACAAGGGGGAAGGATTAAAAATAAAAACAAGGGGATGGGTGCACAGCCCAGAGGATGGTTCGTATTCATCATGACAG
Source organism: Mauremys reevesii (assembly GCF_016161935.1). Lineage (NCBI taxonomy): Eukaryota > Metazoa > Chordata > Testudines > Geoemydidae > Mauremys > Mauremys reevesii. The sequence goes on along the minus strand of NC_052631.1, from coordinate 79,091,410 downwards.
GCTCATACTCCATTTTAGGCCCCCAGGCGGCTTAGGTGTTAGAGGGTCTCCTTACCCCAGCCCCCTTGAGGTGGGGGAACATGCAAGTCTCCACCAGACTAAAGGCCTCTTCTTTCCAGCTCAGGATTGCCACACCAGGGCTCACGTGGTTGCTCCTCCCAGCACAGGTACCAGCCTCCCAAATCAGCCCCCAAATCAGCACAACAGGCCTCTTCCAAAAAACAGTGAGAAAACCAAATTTGTGCCACTATCTATTTGGGCCTGAAGTAACAGGAGTAATGGAGATGCCAGGCCACATCAGACAACTGGGGCATCTAGTTCCCATGCAGCGAGGTCTAGTGCAGTGATTAAAGCACAGGACTGGATACCAGGAGATCTGGCTCCTGTTCCTCGCTCTGACAACTCTGACACTAATCTCTCTGCATTTTTCCCAAGCTTTAAATGGGTCTAATAATACCTACCTCACAGGGTGGGTGGGTGAGGATTAGTTCAAATGCTTCAGTGTCTGCAAAGCACTTTGAGATCCTTAGATTAGATGGCAGGTATTAGAGAAGAGCAATGTGTCATTAATCCAGTCTCAGCTCCGGGCCATATTGGATGGACATTGGCCCGGTGCTTCTGAAACCTGTCTCCAGCAGAGGCCAGTAGCTGATGCTGCCAAGGAAGGTGAAAAATCCCCATTAATACTTGGATATTGCAGTACACGAGGCAAAAATTTCATCCTGACCCCACAGACAATCAGCCCTGAAGCATGATATTTCATTGCCGTTATCTTAGTTTGCACTGTGGGCATGAAATAAATCATCTAGCAACCTTATCACCAGTCTTAAAGAAGAACTAACCCTTCTATCCCACAAGTCTGCAATACGTTGTAGGCTTGACACAGGCAGCTCAGGGGGTTGGTTCGAGGCCCCAGGAGAACTTTAGGAAAGCCATCTCTTTGCTCCACTCAGCTACTCTGCCAGAGACTAGAGGATTCGTTTTCCCTTTTTATTAAGGGCTAATTATCCCTCTATTAGTTTGGGGAAGGATACTGCCAATGTTTGTAAAATCAGCATTCATTAACCCTTTCACCTCAGCCTGGGATTAATTTCCCCTTGACCCCATGCTAGGCGATGCACTTCCAATGGGAGAGCTGGCCATTGATGGAGACAGTGCAGGCTTTGTTCAGCTGCGCAGGCTGCGTTTGTTGACAGAGTATTGCCTTACTTGTCAAAAGTTCCAGCTCCACTCCTGGCTTCCAAGAGCAGCAAAGCCCAGCAGGCAGGAGGATTATTATTGAAAGTAATGGAGGAGAGGGCAGAGGCGTCAGGCTTTGGCAGGGTCGCTCTGATGGGTCTTCTCTAGGGGGAATGTGGGGTGGGGGCTTGAGTAGGTGTGAGATGGAGGGAAGGGGGAAGCAAGGAGAGAAAGTGGAGCAGCGAGAGGGAGAGGAAAAGCCAGAGCCCATGAGAGGAATGAGGATGTGTGAAAGAGAGAGCAAAAGGGAGAAGGGAGAAGAGACAGATGGGCTCAGAGAGGGGTGACTTGAGGAGGGAGAGGGAGAGAATAGAGTGCGGGGAATAGAGACAGAGAGGAAAAGGAATAGTGTGAGGGGAGACAGAGAGCTCCGCAGCCAACCCATCAGCCCTGTATTCCTCTCAGCCTTGTTGCCAGCAGGCTGTCCTGAGCCTGGTGAGGGGACTTTCCCTCTCACGCCCAACCAGGATCACGTTTCTCATTTCTATTTCCCCCAATGGCTGGCACAGAGCATTGTGACACAGGCCCGCATTCCTGCCCTGGAAATGCAGCCAATGGCTCTAGATAGAACACACTACGTGAGCCTGACTCCAGTCTCCTTTCAATATACTGCAATTTCACTCTAGGCACAAATTTAAAGTGGGCCTGGGCTCGTTGCAATGAAAGGCCCAGGCCCATTCCTTACTCTCTGGCTCCTTTCTTCTGGGAGGAGGGGGCAGAGCTCAGAACCATTCCCTTGTGAAGGCTTCTCCCCACCCTGCACAGTCTCCTCAGCTCGCTGTTCACACATCTCCATTCTCCTCCTGCTGGGGAAAGGGGGAGCTCATCCTTGCTTAGCCGGCAGGTGCCCCGTACTGGAGCAAAAGGCCTGGCTGGGTAGGTATTTGTGTTCTCTCTTTGTCCCTCTGGAGTATCCTGCCTTGCTCAGCAGTTGCTCTGTTACTTGGCACCACTCATGATGCATTCATTCATTACTCAAGGTCCCTTAGCAAGTTTGCCTTTTAAGTAAATAATTACCGGAGTCCAAATTCTTTATTGAATTAAGCAGCTCTTTGCTAGGCTGATCAGAGGCTCGAAGTCATGTCTTTTTTAGACTCCTGCTACATAATCTGATAGTTGAATTAATTCTACATGTCACTCCTGTAAATCAGTATTTTATTTAGAACAAGTCCAAAGGTGCGGAAGGGAGTGGTGCTGACGATTCAGCAGGCGGCCCTGTTCCCTGTGAGTTACTGCTGACCCCAGTGCCCCGGCACTGTGCTGTGGAATTTGGGGAGGAGGGGAGGTGACACTTGGCTAGTGGAGATGCTGTCTTAGATATAAAACTCAGGTTCTAACTGGTCGTCATGGGAGTTGGCACTTTTTGGAAGAGCAAGTTAGTGTCTTGGGCAGATTTCATTCATTCTGCCTCCTTAAGTGCCCTCTGCAGCTTCACTTCCCACCCTAAACTCTTACTCGGTGTTACTTTGGGGCTGTTCAGAGAGGCTAAGATGCTGATGTGTATGGTTTGGTGTGTGCCCCGAGTGCGCTCAGTGTCCATTTTGTTGCCATGGAACTTTGCTGAGGGCAATGGGATTGTCCCCAGAACAATAGGATGTTGCACCCAGGGACCCGAGAACACAGTACACATTCCGTGTGTCCGTGTATTTCAGAACTACCAGCAATGCTGATGGACCAGTGGTAATGTCTGCCCTCCACATGTATGGAGCCAGCCCTGTATGTGAATGATTAGTAAGTTCATGAGCAAGGAATGTGGCATCAGTACTGAGCAGCTGGCTGGATTTCTGTGGAGGCAGGATGAGTTTCACCTGACACCTTTGCCCTCAGATCCTTGGACTCTGAAGTAATTCATTTGCTGGCTGAGCCCTAGGAATAGGGCAGCTCCCCGACTGTCACTGCCAGATCCATGTCCCAGGTCAGTTCCCATAGTCTCCATTCACTTGCGTGCTAAGGGAAGGCCAATCATCCACAGATTGACAGGTGACTAGACACATTTTCTACATACACACAGACTCACCGTTATCCCAGATGGGGATTTCATCATTGCCCAGATACTACGGAGACGAGCACAGTAATAGTAGGTAGAAAATCCTGCCACAAACTCATCTGTCTTGCAGAAGGGACTCTTGAGCAAAGACCATCCTAAAGGAGACGGAGTTCCCGTGGCTTTGTCTGAGTTTGGAGGACTCAGCCTTTGGAATGAAGCGCACGCACACACGCACAGAATGCAGACAGTTGTTTCGTGCAAGGCACTAAGAGCCACTTTCCTAGAGTGATGGGCAGCAGGGCACTGGCATCCACACAATGACCAGGAACTGCAGGAAGGCCTCCAGGCCCTTTCCTCTCATTATTGCAAACTGAAATAAACTGCACAGCCGGCCGCCTTAGTGTTTCTGGCTGTGGCTGAGCGTTCCCAACTTATCCAGCACTATCACCCCCTCCCCCCGCCCCAATTTTTCTCCTCTCTCTATTCTGTCCCCTTCTTTCTCCCTCCCCCTCACACCCTCTTTACCTCCCACGCACACCCGTTTATTTGGTTCTTTTCTCTCCCTATTTCACTGCCATTTCTCTCTCCTTTTGCCTTTCATCTCTTCAGGCTGGATTCAATTTCTGATTTTTCCTCATCTGTCTGCTCCTCTCCTTTACCTCTTGATTTCCCCGCCTTGCTCTCTGCTCTGAATTTCCCTTTGCCCCCTCTTTTCTTGTACAGATGGATGGGGGATGGGTTTTTGGTTTGCAAAATCTCATCTTGATAGAATTTTGCTTTTTCTGGTCCAGGGATGGTTCTGATCCAGGTTCCATTTCATTTGAACCATGATAGGGTACCTGAGTGAAGGGAGAATAAGATCAAAGGTTCCAGCTTGGGCTCATTGCTTTATTCCAGGGACGCGCACAGACCAAGTTTCCAAGGAGAGGAACATCTCTGTTCCCCTCAGCACTGTTCTGGCAGCTGTCCCCTGCAGCAGTTCTTTCCCTGACACATGTTTTCGGGATGGGTTCAGACAGAGTCTGAGCTCACTGTCAGGATTCTGGGCTATTTGCACCCCCAATAGATGCTGTCTGGGCTGTTTTACAGCCCAGGGGGCTACCCCACCTACCTTCCCCCAACCCTGATGAAAGAGACCGGAGCCTCCCCAATGCCATTTCCTTTTGAATCGCTGTCTCTCTTTTCTTTCTGGCTCAGCAATGTTGCAAAGACCCCAGAGCCGCAACAAGAGCCAATTTCCAGCAAGAACCTGGCGCTCGGCTCACTCAGGAGGATTACACCAGCCTGCAAGAATTAGAAACGAAAAAAACCCGGCTGAAATCTAAGACTCCTTCAGTGCTTCCCACCAGGATTGAGGAGGGTCTGAGTCCAAAGGAAGCCAGGGTAATTACAGCTATTTGAGCCCAGCTCCCTTCTCCACATCAACAAAGGAGACCAGTCCCAGATGGATTTGTTCCCCCCCTCTGGGTGCCACTCCTGGGAGTAGAAAACCTGAGCTGGAATCTGGGTGCTGCCTAGGTAAATAACTGCCCTTCACAACGGTGCCCCAACCTCTTGATACCAGAGTGGCTGTGCCCTGGCCCCAAGGGGGTGGAGAGAGGCCATCAGAGAAGCAGCTCAGGAGAGGCTTTGCATGATGACCACCCTGGTGGTCATGATGAGCACATCTGGTATCCTGTCTGGGAGCTGCTGTGTGCTGGGACAACAGGCCACTCTAGCCTGTTCAGTAGAGTAGCCCCTTATCTCTCAGGGAAATGCATGGCCACAAAGCCAAGCGGGAGACTGGCACCAGAAGGAGGGTCTAGCTGCAGCCCAGAATGAGTGACATCTATCTATGGAACTTATCTGTGGAACCCCCATTGCTGTCGTATCTGAGCACCTCACAATCTCTACTCTATTTATCCTCATGACACCCCTGTGAGGTCGAGCAGTGCCATTAGTCCCATGTTACAGATGCAGGACTGAGGCTCAGAGTGACTGAGGGTATGTCTTCACTACAGACTTAAGTTAACAGGCCACACCAGGAACACTTCCACCCATTGAAAAGGGGCAATGTGGGGGGCTGACAGCCAGGGCTCTCAGCTCCACGCAGCTCCCCGCTGGGAGCCCAGCTGCCCCCCAGGCTCTCGGGAGCAGGAGCCAGGTGGGGGGCAGCCACCCAGGCTTGTCACCTCCCTGAGTGGAGAGCTGGGAGGGTGCAGCACAGCTGGGAGCGGGGACCCGGGACATCCGGGATCTAGCTGCCCAGCTCTCTTGAGAAGACAGCCAGCAGCCAGTGTAAGTAACGCAGTGTCTGTGTAGACACAGTCTGTGCAGATACTGTGTCACCCTAATTACAGCGACATAAGCCCTACACCTCTCAGGGAGATGGAATTATGTTGTTGGTGTAGTACTGCTCTTACATTGGCAGGACAAGGCTGTAGCATGTACACTGACATAATTAGGTCGATGTAAGCTGCCTTACATCAACCTCACTATGTCGGTAGACCAGGCCTACGTGACCTGCCCAAGATCACAAATGAAGTCTCTGGTGCAGCAAGGAATTGAATCAGGGTCTCCTAATCCCTAGGTTAGTGTCCAATTACTGGACCATCCTTCCTCTATGGGAAATGAGAGTCATGTACACCATGGCTCCCTCCACACACACACATCCCATGCCAAGGTCCTAGGCTCCCTCCCAATCCTGGCCCCGGTCCTTTTGCTTCTAGCCACACACTTCTGGCATTTGGAAAGGGAAGCATCTCATGTTGCTCAAGTGACCTTCTCTGCTCCCAATCCGAGTTGCTCTGAGCCACATTCAGCCCTTCTTGATTAGATGGATTGGTTTATCTGATGCAAGACCAGGAGGGCAGGGTGGTGGGGGGACTAAAGGATGGACATTGTGGGGAATAAGAATATTCTCTGGGATACCCTAAGGAGCCTGACTGACTGAGGATCCCAGAATCTGTGAGATGCACTCACCCCTGAGGTCCTATCACTCTTTTCATCACTCCTGCATACTGGCTACACACAAAGACCTGACCGGAAAGGCCCCAGGCTCTCCATCCCCAGCACTGCAGAAGCTGGAGTATCCATTCATCTTCCCCTCAGCTGTTCCCTGACTATTTCACACCCCACACCTCTCTGAACGGAAAGCCCATCAGAAAGAGAAACACCCTCCATCCCAGCCTTCTCCTTACCCCAGCTGAGGCAGGCCAAGGACACACAGTGGCCTAACCATCATAGGATACCTGATTCTGTCAGTCTCCAGCCTCATACAATGGCTGTTCCCAGACAGCTCTCCACAGAGCAAGGAGCTTCCACAAGTAGCTGCCATCCAGCAGAAGAAGCAGCAGGGCTGGCTCTGGGGCTGGGTTACCTGGCCTCCCCCTCACAGCTGAAAGTCTAGGCAGACTTGATCCTTATCAAGTGAACAAGGACTATAGGAAGGGAAACAAGAGACCATCATCTGACGGTGACTCAGGAGGAACCCCTTGGGCTGGGGTCCACTTCCCTAGCTGACGTTCCCCCCTGCCTGAGGTGAATCAAAGGCAGTTCAGAAATAGTGGCAGCAATATCTCTCGGTCTCCACTCATTCCATAAGCCAATGGTTTTCACTCATCCTGAGGTGTAGGTGGATGGGCCTCAGTCCTGGTTGTTTCCTTCACCTCTTGAGATTATTCTTCAGCTTCCTGAGGGCATTTTGGCTATAAAACTGAAACTAGAGGGAGAGAAAGCTGAGCAGAATCTTTATTACAGAGGTTGGAGGAGATTTGGTTAAGCTGGGCCATGCTCGCAGATGTTCTGAGCCTGCCTCACAGGCTTCACCAGTACTGGAGGACTCCACCCAGCCTGCATTTTATGGGGCAGGCCCCTTTGCCATGGTGCTGTCTGTCCTGTTGGCAGGATACTGAAACCCCCAATCACAGGGAAGGGGGAATGCCTCTGGTGGGCATCATGACTTTGCACAGGGGGTCAGGTTTTATCCTCTGACAGAAATCTCTGGAAACAGCCGCTCTTTTGGGGCTTTTAAATATGTGTGGAATTTACCAGTGCTGAGTCCCAAGAGAAACAGGAGTAGGGAAGGCTGAAAAGTTAAATCAAGGGTGGCCAAATACTGCTCAGGCGAGGGGTACCTGGCAAATTTTCCAAGTGGCCAAGGAGCATGTCTAATTGTACTAAATGTAGCACATTGCAGTCAGGATGCCAGTAGTCCCCTTCACTCAGCACATGATGGTGCATTTCATGGGGGGAGGGATAGCTCAGTGGTTTGAGCATTGGCCTGCTAAACCCAGGGTTGTGAGTTCAATCCTTGAGGGGGCCATTTAGGGATTTGGGGATTGGTCCTGCTTTGAGCAGGGGGTTGGACTAAATGATCTCTTGAGGTCCCTTCCAACCCTAATAATGTATGATTCTATGCTGGGAATCATGGTGCATGGGTCACACAAGTGGGTCAATTGTAGATCACTGTTTGCTGATTTTAGCATATCCTGATCTCCTCTCCTTCTCTTCCCTACTTTCAAATGCTGTTCTGTGAATTTGGGTCGAGGCCACCAACAAATCCAGTTATCAGCAGCAAGGGTCTGAGAGAGCCTGCAGGACAGCAAGGGAATCAGGCATATAAAAGACGTAGTGCCCTGCAGCTTTCCTGAAAGCAAAGCCCAAGACGCATCATCCCATTTGAATTCAAAGGGGAAGGTTCTATCCCTTCTCTAGGCCTAAATTAACCAACGCGCACTTGGTGCACTTGCACAGGGCCCCATCTCAGGGTGGGGCCCAACCACTGGATTTGGGTGGGTGGCAGTGTGATCTGGTGCATGGGGTCAGAACACCTCTCAGGTTTGACCTGGCCATTCGTCCGTCATGACCAGAAGTGGGGGAGGATCGGTGGTGCCCAGTTCAAATTTGAGAGAAGGTAGAGGGGCCCCCAATTTCCACAGTGCAGGGGCCCAAAATTCTTTAATGTGGTGGCCTCTTCTGTCCTGCCCTTTCCTCCTTCCCCTTCCTTTACTGACTTGCCTCCATCCTCTCCTGGCCACATCCTTCTCCCACCATGCATTAGTGGAGAGGTATCCCTGATGGCACTGTCAGTGTTGTTGGGGATGGCGGGAGGTAGCACAGACAGTAGCATTGGTGCTGATGGCTTGTTGCCTGGTGGGGATGTTGGTAGATGAAGTGCTGGTGCCAGCTAACTGGGGAGGCTGGTGTTATGAGTTGAAGTGTGGAAGTTTTTGCTGATAGTAGTGGAGATAGCCAGCCAAGGTGATGTTAGAGAAGGTGTTATACTTAGCAGTGCTCACTGTGGCTCCAGCATTATGGGCTGATGGGATGTGGAGGGTCTCACAGGCAGAGTGGGTGGAGATTGAGTTAGTGCTGGCTTTGGTGAGGGCCTTATTGGCAGAGAAGGTCTTCTCAGGTCTTCTAAGATATTCTTATTGCCATGTTGGTCCCAGAATATGACAGAGACAAGGAGGGTAAGGTAATATCTTTTATTAGACCAACTTCTGTTGGTGAGAGAGACAAGCTTTTGAGCTCCACTAGCTCTTCTTCAGGTCTTGTGTCTTTCATTAACTGAAGCTGGTTCAATAAAAGTATTCTGAGTAATCTCCCAGGAGTTTCTTCAGCATAGATTCCCCACCACATTCCCCATCTACGCAAGGCTCCTTTCTAATCCGCTCTCCCCGTCAGACTGTTGCTATCATAGTGCTCTTATTCCAGCTTAGAGGACAGGGAGGTAGCCTCTGTGTAGCCCAATGCCAGCAGCACTCTGGGAATTGCCACCTGTTTGACAGCCATTTGCACAGGGCATTCAATTGGCACCTTCCCTCCAGAACCCTTCAGAAATCCAGCAGCACGAAGGAGGCAGCTCCTGAGCTTTGGGTCTCTTGCAGCCACCACTGCCTAAACAAATGAATCTTCAGATGGGTCTATGAAAAATAGCCCACCAGTGCATTGCAGTTATTACTCTAATTACTTGGCCTATGGGACTAGTTGCATACCACAGCAGGTCTAATGGATCTTCCAGGTTCTTCCTTGTGCAAGTTTGGAAACCAGGTGCAGCTTAGCTGGTGCAGGTTATAAGAGGCTTTGCATATGGGAAAGGCACATGGCCTCAACCAGTGGAACCTGTTATTTATTCTGGAGATACCTCAGGGAAAACAAGGATAAACTTCCTAATCCCCACTGCAGCAGCTGGCCCAGGCAAGATTTATTAGATGGTGTTTTTATTATATAATCTAATGCTGTTTGGGTTTTTCTAATGTTCCTTTTTGAGCTAAAGTGGAAACATTCAAGGAGGTGACTGGACAGGTTAGGAAAGGCATCTGCCTTCATGGAAAAGCAGATAGTGTGTATGTTGGGGGGCGGGGGGTGACGGGTGGAGACAGGAGGGCTAGACTAGCTATGGTGTGACTATGGGGAGCGAAATCCTCAACACCCCAGAGGCTGGAATGAAGCAGAAAGGGGAAGAGAGAAAAGAGAGACAGAGGACATTGAACGTCCCTGTTAACCAAAGATTAGAAAAGCATTTTAGGTCAGTTGCTGCACACAGGTTGCTATGGTGACCCACTCAACCTTTATGCATCCAACATCCAAGGCAACAGAGGCTGTCAGTGCCTCTCAGTGAAGCGAGAGACCTTCCCCTCAGCCTCCCAGCACTGGAGGGAGGTGATTGTGGGACGAGCGCTGGGGACAGTGAGGGCCTCCACCCGCTGCAGCAGAAGCCAGCTTCAGCTGGGCACACAGCCAGAATTCTGTGGCACTCCCGCCACTGGTTTGTGTTATCCAACAAAGAATCTTCACCTGCCTTTGGGGCCCTCGCCAGAGCCAGAGAAGCTGAAGAATAAAACAAAGAAAGGAGAAGCCCTCAGGAGGGCTTTGTCCCTGGGACACAGCTGTCAGGAGTCATTGCTCAGAGCAGCCTCACATACCAACACTTTCACTAAATAACCTCCGGAGATTTGCCTTCCTTCTGCCCTCTTGCTGCTGCTTCTTGAAGATCTGGTTTATCCCTGCAGACATACATAGACCAGCCTCCACCGCTCCCTCTGCCGGGGGAGCCAATGATCTGAGGTGTGTGAGAATTTAGATCCCCTGTGTACCCAATGCCTGGCCATCATGCGGAGACAGCACGCCAGGGCTGTGTGATGGGAAGATCAAGGTGCAGGGCAGTGGATGAACGTGCCAACATTTCAACTCTTGGAGGCATAAGTTCAGAGCCAAGTCAGGTGCCTGGTAGCTATTTGTCAGCTGAACTTTTCAGTATGATCAGCATCTGTGCGTGACAGGGCCTGTTACAGGTCTGGATTGCGGGGCACTGGCAGAGCTGGTCAAGAATGCAGAGCACCTGCCCACACTATGCCTGGTTCCAAGCAGCACTGTCAGTCCTGGGCTAAAGCTGATCCCAGCATTTTGGAAATTGACACAAGCTAGTGGGATCTCCAAGGGAGGCCATGTTGTTGCTCAAAGCATATAGGGAAAATAGACCCTGGGTGAAGTCACACTAGAGGCTAGTGAAAAAACTCCTGGTTTCAAGATGCAGGGGACTGGACCAGGGGAGCCTGTCAGTCCCACTCTGATTGCATCACACCACATGTGAGGAGTCTGTTTCATCTACAGCATGTAGAGCTTATCCCTGCAAGTTAAGGAAAGAGCAGGGCTGTGAGCCCTAGCTGAAGCGGGTGCACATAGACATTTGCCAGGGCATCCCTACACCCACAAAAACAACAGTGCTGGTGATGCACAGCTACATCCCTGACTACTAGAAGCCACCCTCTCTGAGTGTAGCCTCCCTGTCTGGGACCAGTAAATTACACACACGCACACACACACCTCTCTGAGTAAACTGAGTATTCCTCAGGAGGCACTTACATAAACGGAGAGATCAAAATACACCAATAACATCTGAAAAACATCAAGTCTCTCCTTGCGGTCTGCTTTCGATTCGGGGAGGTTATGGCTGGGTTACATGGATCTGCTGGTATGCGAGTGCATGGAGGCAGGGCCAAAGGTGGCCTGAGAAGGCTCTTTGCTTGGATCTGTCGACTTCATAATAACCTGACCCTTAAGGAAGTGCAGGTATGCACCCCATGTGCAGCAAGAGTGAGGGTATGCGTGCTACAGCAGTGAAATAAACGAGCTATGAATGCAACATGAATAGGCAGGCAGCGGAAAGAACGCACTCTGCATATAAAAGGCATTGTCACTCAGCTTCCTCTGTGTACTCTGCATGCAGCAGATATGGCCTGTATGCTCAGCTTGCAAGATACTGCACATATCCCTGCTGCTTGACATGTGTATTAATACATTATTTGTTATTCACGCACCATAGGTGAGCAGGGTTCAGTCAGTACATTTGCTGGTACTTCCCGAGGGAGTGAAAGGTGATTTCCAATGAGTCTGAGCCAGCATTATCTCTGCTGTGACAAAGAAGAGTCTCAATGAACACTTTAGGCATAATCTGGGTGTGGCCTCAAGCCACTAGAAATCTTAGCCCCGTTTCTTCTCAAATGGAAACTAGAAATGCAGATCTCCAGTTCTCCCTTAACTCTTCTGATAGTCTGTGGGCCATCAGGGGCCGGTTTGACGCTTGGTTGGTTGTGCGCTCATGCACCCTGCCCACTCTTATTCCCTCCCATCCCAAGTTCAACCATGTGTTAGAGTCACTGTCTGGATACTTAGGTACCATCTAATCAACCTATACAATTATTTCTCATTCTGGGCCATACCATTAACTCTGCACTGAACACTAAGTAAACCACTAAGCCCCACACTGGGACACTGCATTGAAATTTAGAGGCTGCAAATGCAGAGGCACGATATCACAACCTCAGCTGGACAATGGGTTCTGGGCACTTCATTACCAGAAACCTAAAGATAGAAGGATGTTGACAAACTAGAGTGTGAGTTACAAAAATTAACCGGGGGCTGGAGGAACTGATTTATGGAGGAAGCATTGAAAGAGCTGTAACTGTCCAGCATGGGTACATGGGGATGTGAGAACAGTGTTATGTTTACAGCATACACAGAAAAGTTAGATACAAACATAAAATACCCTTGCTGGAAGGTTGCAATGTAACACTACATAGTGTCTGAGAATTTAGAATACCACCATACAAGAACCCTAAAACCATGGGCGCTGACTCTGTGGGTGCTCCGGGGCTGGAGCACCCATGGAAAAAAATTGGTGGGTGCTCAGCACCCACTGGCAGCTCCCCTCCCCCCCGACCCCCTGCTCCAGCTCACCTCCGCTCTGTCTCCACCTCCTCCACAAGCACGCTGCCGCGTCCTGCTTCTCCCTCTCCCTCCCAGCACTTACGCCGCGAAACAGCTGATTTGCGGAGCAGGGAGCGATGGGGGAGGAGAGGGAACGCGGCGAGCTGGGGGAAGAGGCAGGGCCAGGGCGGGGATGTGGGGAAGGGATCCAATGGGGCAGGGAGGGGGCGGAGTTGGGGCAGGCACTTTGGGGAAGGGGCCCGGGGTGGGGAAAAGGTGGAGTCGGGGCAGGGGGGCACGAGCACCCATCGGCGCTGGAGAAAGTTGGTGCCTATGCCTAAAACAGAGAGACAAAGCAGACTGTTCCCTAAAGCAGCAGTGCACAACTCATCATGCTCTAGGATGGCTCTGCAGATGGGAAGCTCAAGGCCCAGATGGCACACAGCCTCCAGGCCTGCAAGCAAGACCGGGAAACCCCTTGCAAACAAAGTGATAGCTTATAATTTTAACACACTTTTCAATACACCACAAACAAACAGTCTGCAACTATCTAATGGGTGCAAACATGAAGGAGGGAGATGAGTCATTTGTGGTGGTACAAGGGGTTGTAGCTGGAAGGAAAGGGATGGAATTTAGAACAGGAAAATTTAGGCTGAATATCAGGAATAACTTCTTGTGAGTGGGATGTATCAGCTGAGGATGGAGTTGTCTCCTAAGAAAAAGGATGGAAAGCCACATTACATGGGATGTTGAAAACTAGTGTAGAAATCATTATTAACTATACAACCAGTAACATTGCTGCATTGGCCAGGAGATGGTTTAGATGGAGCCACGCAGGACATTTCTATCCCTGACATCTACGATCAATAATTTGTGTGTTGGATTTGGGAGTTTCGCTCGCTGTGAAATTTTGTGGTCAAGAACTGCATTTTGGCTGCCATTGCAATACCCAAATGCACACAACGGAATGGGAGAACAGGGAAATGAGTTAATTCTGTCAAGCTACATGTGAAGGGATGGGGGAGAAGGAGCAGTGCAGGGTGACTCCTCCAGCAGATCCCAGGTTTAGTCATGCTGGGCATGAAAAGCAACTCTCCTCTCAAACTCAGAGGTAAAAAATGTATCTGGGTCCCAGTGGTTTTCAAATTACATGAACAGCCTGTGGGAGCCCCAGCCCCATCTGACTCCCCAGTTTGATGGAGACTGTGACGTTCCCTTCTGGTTTTAGCTGGACCAGTGATCTGCTAGGTCATTTCAATCCTTGACTCTGGGACCCAGCCTTACTCTGCTCTGCGGTGAGAACCCCCAGCCCCGGGCTGTTCACGGACAGCCTCTAGCATGTATGGATTGTGCAACCAAGTGACACTAGCTAATATCTCCGGTCCCAGACACAACCCTAGGAACCTCTGTCGTGCAGTGTCCAGTTATGCCCACTAGACGCTTATATGAGTTCATCAATTTAACAAAGAAATTGATATGTACCAGGCTTGTTATTCCAAGAGGAGCCTCTGACACACTGCAAACCAAACACAATGCTTCAGGTAAACTAAACAAACAAATTTATCAACTACAAAGATAGATTTTAAGTGATTATAAGTCACAGCATAACCAGTCAGATTTGGTCAAATGAAATAAAAGCAAAACGCATTCTAAGCTGCTCTTAACACTTTCAGTGTCCTTACAAACATACATGCTTCTCACCACAGGCTGGCTGGTTGCTCTTCAGCCCGGCTCTCCCCTTTGATCAGCGCTTCAGTCACCTGGTGTGGTGTCTGTAGATCAGGGGTCTCAAACATGCGGCCTGAGAAGTTATTTTCTGCGGCCCGCGAGCTCCTCACAGCCCCCCCGCCCTCCCTCAGCGTTTACCTAGAGCGGCTCCGGCCCGACACGCACCGGGGGCAGGGCAGGCTCCCTGCCTGCCCACCTTGCCCCTGCCCCAGTCCGTGAAGCGGAAAGAACGTGGGGGAAGAGAGGCGCAGGGGCGTGTGTTGATATTGCTTCAGGCACCGCCCCCAGCAGCTCCCATTGGCCGCAGTTCCCTGTTCCCGGCCAATGGGAGATGCTGGGGGCAGTGCCTGAAGCAACAGCAACACATGCCCCAGTGCCCTTGCTCCCCCACGTTCCAGCTGCTTCCCAGAGCAGCAGGGAGGCAGGGCGGGCGGGCAGGCAGGCAGGGACCCTGCCCTGCCCCTGGTGCGCACCAGGCCAGAGCCCACCTCCTGAGCACCTACTGCAGTCAAACCCCCTGCCCTGAGCCCCTTGCCACACCCTGCACCCCGACCCCCTGCCACACCTCTCCTGCACCCCAACCCACTTCCCTAAGCCTCCACCGCACCCCGACCCCCTGCTGTACCCTGCACCCTGACCCCCTGCCCTGAGCCCCCTGTTGCACCCTGCACCCCTCCTGCCCCCCAGTCCTGTTCCCTGAGCCGCCTGCCGCACCCTGACCCCCTTCCCTGAGAGCCCCCTGCTGCACCCCGCACCCCTCCTGCACCCCAACCCTCTTCCCTGCACCCGACCCCTGCCCTGAACCCACTGCCACACCCCTCCTGCATCCCAACCCACTCCCTGACCCCCTGCCACACCCCTCGCCTCTCCTGTACCCCACATCAACTCCCTGCCCTGAGCCCCCACCGCACCCCTCCTGAACCCTGACCCCCTGCCACACCCCTCATCCCTCCTGCACCCTACACCCCAACTCCCTGCCCTGAGCCCCTGCCACACCCCACACCCCTCCGGCTCCCCCTGGGGGCAGGCAGGTGGCAGAGTTCAGGTGAGGATTTCGGGGAAGAGGTTGGAATGGGGGCGGGGAAGGGGTGGGAAGAGGCAGGGTGGGGCAGGGCGGGGCCTCATGGAAGGGGTGGAGTGGGGACAGGGCCGGCAGCGGGGAGGTGTCAGTAATGCGGCCCTCGGTCCAATGTACTAATCCTCACGTGGCCCTCATGGTCATTTGAGTTTGAGACCCCTGCTGTAGATGTAGGTGGAAGAGAGAGGAGGAGCATGGCAAACATCTCTTCCTTTTATCATGTCCTTTCCTCCCCCTTGGCTTTGCCCCCCCTCCCACCACCACACTTCAGAGCCAGGTGAGCATTACTAAGTCTCTCCAAGCAAGATTGAGAATTTTAAACAATCTACACACATCTATCTTACCTAACAGTGTACCATTCCCTGATGGTAACTTAGGCAGGCCTAACTTCTTCAGATATCCTACCAGGGTCCTGTGTCTCTGGTTCCCCATCCTCTTCCCCCTCTGGAAAGTGTTCCTGTAAAAATCTGCCACAGTCCCATTGATCTTCAGGGAATTTGGCCCTTTACCTAGTATTGTCTCTTAACAACCCTCAAGTGTTTGCTGAGAAGTGGCTCATCTTGAAAAGATGGTTACTCACCTTTGTAACTGTTGTTCTTCGAGATGTGTTGCTCATATCCATTCCAATTAGGTGTGCGCACGCCACGTGCACGTTCATCGGAAGATTTTTACCCTAGCAACACTCAGTGGATCGGCTGGGCGCCCACTGGAGTGGCGCCGCTATGGCACCGGATATATACCCCTGCCGACCCATCCGCCCCTCAGTTCCTTCTTGCCGGCTACTCCGACAGTGGGGAAGGAGGGCGGGTTTGGAATGGATATGAGCAACATATCTCGAAGAAAAACAGTTACAAAGGTGAGTAACCGTCTTTTCTTCTTCGAGAGCTTGCTCATATCGATTCCAATTAGGTGATTCCCAAGCCTTACCTAGGCGGCGGGGTCGGAGTAAGATGTCGCAGAATGCAAAACTGCGGAGCCAAAGGCTGCATCATCTCTGGACTGTTGGACCAGAGCATAATGTGAAGCAAAGGTGTGGACCGAAGACCAGGTAGCCACACGACATATCTCCTGGATAGGTACATGAGCCAGGAAGGCGGCAGATGAAGCCTGAGCCCTGGTAGAATGTGCGGTGAGGTGGTTCGAGGGTACATGAGCCAAGTCATAACAAGTACGGATACATGCTGTTACCCACGATGAGATCCTCTGGGATGAGTCAGGTAGACCCTTCATTCGGTCTGCCACTGCGACGAAGAGCTGGGGTGTTTTACGAAATGATTTTGTTCGCTCGATATAAAATGCGAGCGTTCTACGGACGTCCAGGGAGTGCAATTATTGCTCCCGTCATGATGAATGCAGCTTCGGGAAGAAGACCGGAAGGAAGATATCCTGGTTGACATGGAATGCCGATACCACTTTAGGGAGGAATGCTGGGTGTGGACGTAACTGCACCTTGTCCTTGTGGAACATAGTATACGGTGGGTCCACCATGAGAGCCCGAAGCTCGGAGACTCGCCTGGCTGATGTAATGGCTATGAGAAAAGCTGTCTTCCAGGACAGGTATAGCAACAAGCATGTTGCCAACAGCTCAAGTGGGGGAGACATACATCTGGTTAGAACCAGGTTTGAGGTCCCATGTTGGGGCGGGGCGTCGTACTTGTGGGTATAGGCACTCCAGGCCCTTAAGAAATCTAGAGACCATAGGGTGTGAGAACATGGAGCGGCCACTCCCCCCTGGATGGAAGGTAGAGATGGCCGCCAAGTGTACCCGCAATGAAGATACCGCCAGGCCCTCCTGTTTGAGAGACCAGAGGTAATCCAAGATGGTTGGGATCGAGGCCTCAGTGGGGGTAACACTGTGTGACCCGCACCAGCAGGAGAAATGCTTCCATTTGGCCAGATACGTTGACCGGGTGGAAGGCTTCCTGCTACCCAGGAGTACTTGCTGTACTGAGGCAGAGCAACGCAACTCTGACTGGTTCAGCCATGCAGCAGCCACGCCTTGAGGTGGAGGGCCTGCAGGTCTGGGTGGCGAAGTCTGCCGTAGTCCTGCGTTATGAGGTCTGGGTGGAGTGGCAGGATAATTGGGTTGGCTAGTGACAGATCGAGTAGCGTGGTGTACCAGTGCTGCCTGGGCCACGCTGGAGCGATCAAGATTAGGTGCGCTCTGTCCCTGCGGAGTTTCAGCAGGACCTTGTGAACCAGCGGGAACGGCGGGAAGGCATAAAGCAGCCAGTTCGTCCACGGCATCAGGAATGCGTCCGAGATCGACCCCGGTGAGAGGCCTTGGAAGGAGCAGAATATCTGGCATTTCCTGTTCTCGTGGGAAGCAAACAGGTCTATGTGGGGAAATCCCCACCTCTGGAAAACTGAATGAATAACATCCGGGCGTATTGACCACTCGTGGTAGAGGAATGACCTGCTCAGTCGATTCGCCAGAATGTTCCGAACCCCCGGGAGAAAGGACGCTACCAGGTCTATCGAGTGGGCTATGCAAAAGTCCCAGAGTCTGATGGTCTCCTGACAAATGGGGGAAGATCGAGTCCCTCCCTGTTTGTTTATATAGTACATGGCCGTTGTGTTGTCCGTAAACACTGAGACACCGCGGCCTTGTAAATGTTGCAGGAACGCCTGGCACGCTAGGCGGACTGCTCTCAGTTCTCGGACATTTATGTGAAGCGTCAGCTCCTGAGATGACCAGAGGCCTTGCGTACGAAGGCTCCCGAGGTGCACGCCCCAGCCAAGAGAAGACGCGTCTGTTGTCAGGGACACTGAGGGCTGAGGCGGATGGAACGGTAGCCCTGCACACACCAGGGAGGGAGTCAGCCACCAGTCTAAAGAGCCTAGAGTGCTCGGGGGAATGGTGACTATTGTGTCTATTGAGTCCCTACTCGGGCGGTATACCGAGTTGAGCCAAGTTTGTAACGGACGCAGGAGGAGCCTGGCGTGCTTGGTTATGAACGTGCATGCCGCCATGTGGCCCAAGAGACCGAGACAAGTGCGAACCGAGGTCGTTGGGAAATTCTGCAGACCGTGGATGATTGTTGCTATTGCTTGAAACCGCGGCTGTGGTAAGCAGGCCCAGGCAAGATTGGACTCTAAGGTCGCTCCTATGAAGTCTAACCTCTGTGTGGGAACTAGAGAGGACTTCTCTATATTGATCAACAGGCCTAAACGAGTGAATAGGTCCCTGACGACGCCCACATGCTGGGCGACTTGTGTCTCGGAGGTCCCCCGGAGGAGCCAATCATCCAGATACGGAAACACGTGTATCCGACGTCGGCGGAGTTATGCAGCGACCACGGCCATGCACTTCGTGAATACCCTTGGGGCTGTGGAAAGGCCAAAGGGCAGGACTGTGAACTGGAAGTGCTGATGGTCGGCTACAAAACGGAGGTATCTCCTGTGTGGAGGAAAAATGGCGATATGAAAATATGCGTCCTTCATATCGAGGGCGGCATACCAATCTCCAGGATCCAAGGACGGGATAATGGTCCCCAGGGATACCATATGGAACTTCAACTTTACCATAAACTGGTTGAGTCCTCGCAGGTCTAGGATGGGTCTGAGACCACCCTTTGACTTGGGCATTAGGAAATAACGGGAGTAAAACCCCTTGCCCTTTTCGTTCTTTGGCACCTCCTCTATAGCCTCCATCGCGAGGAGCAACCGCACCTCTTGCAAGAGGAATTGCTTGTGAGAGGGGTCCCTGAAGAGGGATGGGGTGGGAGGGCGGGGTTGAAACAAATTGGAGGTGGTATCCATATTCCACCGTGCGTAGGACCCAGAGATCCGAGGTTAACTGGGACCACGCCAGGAGGAAGTAGGAGAGACGGTTGGAGAAGGGAGGAGAAGGATCCTGGCCTGTAATTGGTACGCCGTCCTCGGGCGCACCTTCAAAAGTTAGATTTTGGTCCCGCTGGTGGTTTCGAGGGATCTTGATTTTGGCCCCTTTGGGGTCCTGATTGGCGTCTACGCCCACCTCGGCCGCGCCACCTGTCAAAGTCCTGCCTGTTTCTAGGCACAAAATACGGACGGGGAGGTTGGGGGCGGAAGGGTCTGCGTTGGGTCACTGGCATGTGCATGCCTAGCGAACACATTATGACCCTATTGTCTTTCAGGCTTTGCAGCCTAGGATCAGTCTTCTCCGAGAAGAGGCCTTTACCATCGAACGGCAATTCCTGGATGGTGTACTGCAACTCGGGTGGGAGGTTGGAAACCTGAAGCCATGAGATACGCCTCATGGCAACACCTGAGGCCAGAGTCCTGGCTGCTGAGTCGGCTGCATCGAGCGAGGCTTGGAGGGAAGTTCTGGCCACCTTTTTTCCTTCCTCCAAGAAGGCCGTGAACTCCTTGCGGGAATCCTGAGGGAGTAGTTCCGTAAATCTCCCCACCTCCGCCCATGTGTTGTAATTATAGCGGCTGAGGAGGGCTTGTTGATTCGCCACCCGGAGCTGTAAGGCGCCCGCCGAGTACACCTTACGGCTGAGCAGGTCCATTCGCCTAGCCTCCTTAGATTTTGGGGCTGCCGCCTGCTGGCCATGGCGTTCCCTCTCATTAACTGATTGAGCGACCAGTGAGCAGGGAGGAGGATGGACATATAAATACTCGTACCCCTTAGATGGCACCATATATTTATGCTCGACTCCCTTGGCCGTAGGTGGGATGGAGGCCGGCGATTGCCATATAGTGTCTGCATTGGCTTGGATGGTATGAATAAACGGTAGGGCCAATCTGGTGGGAGCATCATCCGACAGAATGCTCACCACCGGGTCCTCCACCTCTGGGACCTCCTCCACCTGGAGGTTCATGTTGAGTGCTACCCTCCTGAGGAGGTCTTGGTGGGCCCTCAGGTCGATTGGAGGAGGGCCCGAGGAGGATGTCCCTGCCACTGCCTCATCTGGAGAAGAGGAAGAAGAGACACCTGGGACGAGAGGGTCCTGCGTGGCCTCTTGCTCCTGAGCAACCTCCTACTCCAGTGGGACTGGGGAGTCCGGTGGGTGGACTGGAACTTCCTCCGTACCAGCGGGAGGTGGACGGCTGATTGTCGCCTCTGGCACCCAGTGCTCTGATGGTGCTGAGTGGGACGGGACGACTGTCAAGGCATCCAGAAGGACCACTGGTGTGGGCCTAGGTCCTGGGCCTGTGCCTCTTGGAAGACCCCGGTGGACACATCAGACTCGCGGTCCTGCGCATAATAGCTGTCCGCACGGGACGACTCTGAAGCATG